>NC_083418.1:57312143-58754643 GCF_020745735.1 Hemiscyllium ocellatum
AAGTATCAAACAAGCACGATGCATGTGGAATTTGCTATTTGAAATGGAGTAACAAGGACAATATACAGTATTTACTTCAATGAAAAAGATTAAAGAGCAAATTAATTGAGATGTTTATTTAAATTGATTGAATGTTTTGACAGGTTTAATACAGAAAAACCGCTTCCACTAGTAGAGTCCTGAACTAGGAGTATATCTGTACAACTGGAGCCAGTCTGTGCAGGGGTGATATCTGCAAGCACTTCTTCACACAATACCAGTGGAACTCAGAAACTGGCTCCCTACAAAGCTGCTGAGGTTGGAGGTCAACTGAAAATTTCAAAATGCTGATCAATATGAATTTTCCTAGCCATTATGTTATGAAACAAGCCAGAAACTATGGACTTAAAATAGAGTTAACACACCGATGAGCTAGGAGTTAACTGAGTAAAAGCACAGGCTCAGAGGCCGAACAGTCTCCTCCTCTTCCGTTGCCCGTTCAAAACCTTGCCATAAACACACACACAGATAAGCATGTGCAAGGTGTGCACAAACATAAGCACACGGTGCATGCATTTCGGTGGACAACAGACAAAATTACACCCCACAAAATACGTTTTAATTAACACTACAGTTACCAAGGTAACACAAGAGGATGTGGGTCATAATCTAATGGCAGTGGACCGATATAGGATCAAAGTTTTCTTTATCATTATGTAAAATGCCTGCATGAATCACAGTAATCCTGTATTGTAAGAATGGGCAGTGCTATAGTTAAAGCCTACTAAGACTGCAACAAAAAAAAACAACCTAGCTTCAGGGGTTAAGTGCAAATTGATTTAGATTGCATTTCTAGTGGAGAAGCCAACAGAGTTTCAATCAAGATCACACAAAAAAAAGGCCTCTGATGTTAATAATGTAAATAAACATGAGCCAAGCTGGTCGTGGCCTAAGCTCTCTTGTACGTGACTAGATATTACTGTAATGCAGTGCAGGTATTGAATTACATAATTACACAGGCTGACAGCCCATACTAAACCTAACAGTAATTGCACGTCTCAGTGAATACACCAAGTCCTGACATATTGAGGTCACCAGATAGAGCAGGCACTGCCAGAATACATTTTCAGGCTGAGGATGAATGCGAAGATGTTCAGCTATCCAGACTCCCAGGAAACCTAGGTTTATCTAGTGCAACATTAAACATCTGAATCTCACTTGTTTCTGTTAATGCCTGGTTTCTAGATCACTTCATTTTACAGTAACTGGCAACGATTCAGCTTTGTTGATTTAATTGGGAAGTATTACTTCCATTTCCACCACCAACCTAGGATTGATTTGCTGACCCATGTTAACGATGAAGTGATTCAGGCATTCGCACAATATTCTTCTGTTTGTCATTTTAACAGTAGCATGACCAACAACATATAACACTTTCAATCTAATAAAATATCCCAAGGTGCATCATAAGAGAATTGAAACTGAAACATAACAAATTTCCGAGTAAGAAAATATTAGATAGATGGTCAAAAAGCCTTGTCAAAGACAAACTTTATGAACTGCAATAGGAGGAAAGGAAGGTAAAGTATCAGAGGGAATTCCAGGGGTGACGTCTGCAAGCACTTCTTCATACAATGGTGAGTGCAAGTTGGAAACACTCCCCCTGTTGAGATTGGAGGTCGGCTTAAAATTTCCAAACGCAGATCCATAAGATTTTTGCTCACCATTATAATGTAATGGAAAAAGTAGAAACTAAGAACTTAGAATTAACACATTGATGAGCTATGAGTGAGCTGAATGACAGCACAGGCTCAGAGGCTGAATGCCCTCCCCCTCTTCTTTTGACGCCTCAAAGCCTTGGCATAAACACATGCAGAGATAAGCATCTGGAAGCATCAGTATCTGCAAACTCTCCCTCAGTAGCCGAAGGCATGGCCACCAGCCGTGGAATGATTAAAATCAAGGATGCTCATAAAAATCAGAATGAGAGAAGCACAGAGATGATGGAAGGGAGGGGCAACTGAGGACTGCAGATGCTGGAGATCAGTATCGAGAGTGTGGGGCTGACAAAGCACAAAAACTCTGTTGGCTTCACCACTAGAAATGCAATTTAAATCAATTTGCATTTAAACCCTGAAGCTTGGTAGTTTTTTTTGTTGCAGTCTTAGTAGGCTTTAACTATAGCACTGCCCATTCTTACTGTACAGGATTATTGTAATGTATGCAGGCATTTTACATAATGATAAAGAAAACTTTGATCCTATATCAGCCCATTGCCATTAGATTGGGACCCACCTCCATCCTGATGAAGGGCTTCTGCCCGAAACGCTGACTCTCCTGTTCCTTGGATGCTGCCTGACCTGCTGTGCTTTTCCAGCACCACACTCTTGACAGAGATCATGGAAGATTGCGAGTCTACAGGGTATTACACAAACCAGGAGAAGCTGAGACACAGAAGGATTTTAAAATGAGGAGAGATTTAAAATTCAGATATTAACCTGGAGCCAGTGTTGGTGTGTGTTACCATGGCAAATAGAGCAGGCCAACTTGCTGATGACATGAGCCAAAACCCACCTACATTTACATGGCAACTTTACCATCATAAAGGTCAGAGAGAAGTAGAAAAGAGAGATTCAGACTGGGAATTCCAGAGCTAAAGAAATGGCCACCTCTGGTGTGATGACTAAAATAAGGAAATCAAAAGGGATGCGATTGGAAAGATGGATCCTCAGCTTAGAACAGAAAGCAAACCATAGTTAGTGTTGTGCAAGTCAGTAGCATAGGCATAATGTCACTGGGTTAGTCATCCAGTGGCCCAGACTAATGCTCTGGGCACCAGGAGTTCAAATCTTATCTGAATTTTAAAATAAATTCTGGAATTAACAAATAAAAACATACAAAGCTGTGGAGATTTTCTCAGGGTCATTCGCAATTGGTTGGCTCTTTTGCCCCTGAAGATTGTAGCTTCAAGGTGAATTACCAGTAACCTGACCCCATAACTTCACTGATACTTTATAGTATTGATGGAACTTTGCATTGTTCGAGGTATTAACAATGAAATTTGCTTCAAACGACAATGCCAAAAAAACTAAACAGAGGCCTGAATTTTCACTCGAGTCACGAAGACAGAATCTCTGCAAGTCCAACACAGAAGAACATTTCCCATCATTTAGGATTTTCATTCCCAGGGAAGGGAGATGGGGGTCATCTTCAAGGTGGAAGTGGAAGTTGAAGCCAAATATGCAGACTGCTGTGTGTGGAACCAGGCTGGAGATAAGGCCTGCTTTGATGAATCAGAACATTTTCAAAGACATGAACATAAGTAAAACTCCATCCCTGAGCCTTCCTTCCCAGCTACCACACCCCCCCATACTCTATCCATACCATCACATGGTCTCGATCCATTGCCATCGCCCCTCATGTGTTTTATATCAACATATGCCCCTCTACCCACCCTCACAGTCCCTTAACAGCTTCATACCAACCTATGGCCTCCACCATCACCTATGAACCTTTATAATGCCTATGCAAATTTATTGTCAAAACTATGCTAATCCCCATCATTAACTACTCTTTGCTAAAATGGGGTGAAAACAAGTCTTAATGAGAATTTCACCACTGATAAAAAGAAAGCGTACCAGATGTAGGTTTGCTCGCTGGGCTGGAAGGCTCATTTTCAAATGTTTCGTCACCATACTAAGTAACATCATCAGTGAGCCTCCGGATGAAGCACTAGTGGCATGGCCCACTTTCTATTTATGAGTTTAGGTATCCTAAATGACTGCCAGACTACTCAGATCTCTTGGCAGCATGGTAGCCCACAAACCCACCAACACACTAAAACAGCAGCTAATGAATTGAAAGACCCAATACAGACAACAACAAAACTAATGTCATTTACGAAATACCTTGCAAGAAATGTAACACACACACTACCTTGCACAAACAAGCAGAAAACTAGCCACCAGGATACATGAACGTCAACCAGCCACAAAAAGACATGGCCCACTCTCACTGGTATCCTTACATACAGATGAGGAAAGGCACCAATTCGATTGGGACAACACATCTATCCTAGGACAAGGCAAACAGAGACATGCACGAGAATTCCTCAAGGCATGGCATTCCAACCAGAATTCGATCAAAAAACACATTGACTTGGATCCCATTTACAACCCCCTGAGAAAAAGAACAGGAAATGATGTCACCAACCCAAGGAAATCTCAACACATAAATAGAAAGTGGGTCATGCCACCAGTGCTTCATCCAGAGGGTCACTGATGATGTTACCTAGTATGGTGAGGAAACGTCTGAAAATGGACCTTCCAGATCAGACATCTATTATAAACCGATTGACTCCCACAGCTACCTGGACTACACCTCCTCCCACCCTGCCCCCTGCAAAAACGCCATCCCATATTCCCAATTCCTTCGTCTCCGCCGCATCTGCTCCCAGGAGGACCAGTTCCAACACCGCACAGCCCAGATGGCCTCCTTCTTCAAGGACCGCAGATTCCCCCCAGACGTGATCGACGATGCTCTCCACCGCATCTCCTCCACTTCCCGTTCCTCCGCCCTTGAGCCCTGCTCCTCCAACCGCCACCAAGACAGAACCCCACTGGTTCTCACCTACCACCCCACCAACCTCCGCATACAACGTATCATCCGCCGTCATTTCCGCCACCTCCAAACGGACCCCACCACCAAGGATATATTTCCCTCCCCTCCCCTATCAGCGTTCCGCAAGGACCACTCCCTTCGTGACTCCCTCGTCAGATCCACACCCCCCACCAACCCAACCTCCACCCCCGGCACCTTCCCCTGCAACCGCAGGAAATGTAAAACTTGCGCCCACACCTCCACACTCACTTCCCTCCAAGGCCCCAAGGGATCCTTCCATATCCGCCACAAGTTCACCTGTACCTCCACACGCATCATCTATTGCATACGCTGCACCCGATGTGGCCTCCTCTATATTGGTGAGATAGGCCGCTTACTTGCGGAACGCTTCAGAGAACACTTCAGGGACGCCCGGACCAACCAACCAACCCAACCACCCCGTGGCTCAACACTTTAACTCTCCCTCCCACTCCACCGAGGACATGCAGGTCCTTGGACTCCTCCACCGGCAGAACATAACAACACGACGGCTGGAGGAGGAGCGCCTCATCTTCCGCCTGGGAACCCTCCAACCACAAGGTATGAATTCAGATTTCTCCAGTTTCCTCATTTCCCCTCCCCCCACCTTGTCTCAGTCGGTTCCCTCAACTCAGCACCGCCCTCCTAACCTGCAATCTTCTTCCTGACCTCTCCGCCCCCACCCCACTCCGGCCTATCACCCTCACCTTGACCTCCTTCCACCTATCCCACCTCCATCGCCCCTCCCCCAAGTCCCTCCTCCCTACCTTTTATCTTAGCCTGCTTGGCTACTCTCTCTCATTCCTGATGAAGGGCTTATGCTCGAAACGTCGAATTCTCTATTCCTGAGATGCTGCCTGGCCTGCTGTGCTTTGACCAGCAACACATTTTCAGCTCTTCCAGATCAGTGAGCAAACCTATATCTAGAATCTCAACTTGAGCCACAAATTTTCTCAAAACTCGCTAAAAGGCCTGCTCTCCGTGATTAAAACAAACCTATTCACTATATTTAACTTGCTTTAATTCCTTGTAAAAGCAAGCATGGGAAATTATTGTCTCACATCAACAATTTTGAAGCGGTCAGTCAAACTGTGACAGCTTCTTCTCTGAAAATGTAAATACTCTTCATTCCCCCAGGTGAAGCAGCACAGGACAACCACAGATTAATGTGGATCAAATATAAAGAGTTGAAATGTTCCTTCTCCATGTTGACTCGGCTACCCGAGAATCATCGTAGGAAGATTGGTAATGAAAGGCACGAGAGATCTTAAAATGATGTGCGTCTTTTGCTGCATTCCATTCAATAAAGTTGATCAGCGAGGAACCTAGTTTCTTGGGTATTTCATTATTTTTTGCTTAAAATTTCCATCATTCCAATAGACTTGAAGTATTGTTCTGTTATAAAATGGGAAGCTGACTAAATGACAACCAAACAACTTGAGCTTTTCTTTCAACATCTAGACATTGCCTTTGCCAGTGACCTAAATGACGACTTATATTTACATAAAACCCTGAAAACTCTTAGACATGTCACAGGAATATCATGCTCAGAATGATACAGCCCTGCTCCTCCAACCGCCACCAAGACAGAACCCCACTGGTTCTCACCTACCACCCCACCAACCTCCATATACAGCGTATCATCCGCCGTCATTTCTGCCACCTCCAAACGGACCCCACCACCAGGGATATATTTCCCTCCCCTCCCCTATCAGCGTTCCACAAAGACCACTCCCTTCGTGACTCCCTCGTCAGGTCCACACCCCCCACCAACCCAACCTCCACTCCCGGCACCTTCCCCTGCAACCGCAGGAAATGCAAAATTTGCGCCCACACCTCCTCCCTTACTTCTCTCCAAGGCCCCAAGGGATCCTTCTATATCCGCCACAAATACACCTGCACCTCCACACACATCATCTATTGCATCCGTTGCACCCGATATGGCCTCCTCTATATTGGGGAGACGGGCCGCCTACTTGCGGAACGCTTCAGGGAACACCTCTGGGACGCCCGGACCAACCAACCCAACCACCCCGTGGCTCAACACTTTAACTCTCCCTCCCACTCCACTGAGGACATGCATGTCCTTGGACTCCTCCATCGCCAGAACATAACAACACGACGGTTGGAGGAAGAGCGCCTCATCTTCCGCCTGGGAACCCTCCAACCACAAGGGATGATCTCCGATTTCTCCAGTTTCCTCATTTCCCCTCCCCCCACCTTGTCTCAGTCGATTCCCTCGAACTCAGCACCGCCCTCCTAACCTGCAATCTTCTTCCTGACCTCTCCGCCCCCACCCCACTCCGGCCTATCACCCTCACCTTGACCTCCTTCCACCTATCACATCTCCATCGCCCCTCCCCCAAGTCCCTCCTCCCTACCTTTTATCTTAGCCTGCCTGGCACCCTCTCCTCATTCCTGATGAAGGGCTCTGGCCCAAAACGTCGAATTTCCTGTTCCTTGGATGCTGCCTGACCTGCTGTGCTTTAACCAGCAACACATTTTCAGCTTTCCTTTCACCCTAACAGGAATACACTTTCTCTGAATTCTCATTATCTCATTTCTGAAGGCTTCCCATTTTCCAGCTGTCCAATTACCTGCGAACATCTGCCCCCAATCAGCTTTTGAAAGTTCTTGCCTAATACTGTCACAATTAGATTAAATCCACGATTGTGTATTGTGTTGTATATGATTAAAATGTCTTGCATGTGAGGGTTACGTGTTTAACAGTCAGCTATTTCCACCAATTTTCATTATCCGAGCAACAGGTGTTGGTGAATTTAAAATTAAACAGGACCATTTATTGCCACATATCCCTCCTGAAAGCTCAAAATGCGATGTCTCATCAACACACACATACACTCAAAGATTGGATACCAACACAAAAAAAACACAAGTACAATCTGGAATTATTTCAGTTTATTTCATAGCAGACCTATGATTTCTTAGATGAATTTATGCTTTTACCAGCATGTTGGCTTTATAAAAGCAGAGAATTCAGGTGAACATCGGGCAGAGGGAGATTGATTTGCAAAGCTTCAATGTAAGGCTGTATATTATCTTGGATATCTGGTGCAGGTTCAATGGCTTTTCATATGATCTTACTCCTTTTCAGGACAACTTCTACTGTTAGTTTTAAAGATAGCTAACAGTCATGGCTGGTAAAACCATGTGACCTGTTAGGAGTCAAAAGTCCTTTTCTAAATGAGGTGGTGTTAGGCCAGTACATGTGGTGCACTGTGGCTTTTAACACCATGAGCGCTAAACAACAAAGATTGTGTGTTTGGGATAAGGCACCACCACAATATAATCTAAAGTCATCGAGTTGTAGAGCATGGAAACAGACCCTTCGGTCCAACCCGTCCATGCTGACTAGATATCCCAACTCCATCTAGTCCCACTGACCAGTACCCAGCCCGTATCCCTCCAAACCCTTCCTATTCATGTACCCATCCAAATGCCCATCTGAAACCCACTATTGTCCACAGTGAAGCAGAACGAGGAGTTTGCTGCTGTGTTGAATCCCTTTTTGTCCTGAAACAAAGGTGTGGATTTGCCAGTTCGCTGTATGGTCCATATTTAAATTAGGTATGTATTTGGCTTTCAGGGCTCTCTGGATCACCAAGTCACATGCCCTGCTTCAGCTATCCTCAACAGTTCGTGTCCACTTTTAAAGATATAGCTTTAAAATTTGAAATATTTTGAGTTCTTCAGCATTTAGCAATGTGTAGACCAATAACCATCAATAGATACTGGCAAATGGGACTTGACGCCAGTTAGGAAGTGGGAAGCAGTTCTGGATGAGCTCAAGTTTCTGGATTAGCTACTCAATATTTAAATATCAGGTGTTTTTATTTGTAGAGCTGAGGAAGCTGTTGTAGTTTGAAGTCAAAGTTAACAATACCAGACCGTGAAATTCTGTGACAATAAGCATTAGGTTACCAGACCAGACAGTCATTTCTAGCCTTACTATTCAGCAATCTTAGCAATGTTCTGTGGTGGGGTCCAAGCCTAAGACATTAACCCCGTTTTGCTTTTACCAGATGCTAAGAGGCCTGCTGTTTTATTATCAAGTTCAACATTTGTGGTCTCTTTTTGTCTCGCCTTGTTCCTGACTTCTTCCATGTTTAAACCGGTCACCCAGAGCGCAGTAACTAATTGCCTTTGTGTGGCCTATTCCCCGATGCAACTGACTTGCAGAAGACCTACTTTGAGTAGATTAGGGAGTTTTTTTGGAAACAAGCAAAGCCTGTGCTGCAATATCAGTTTACAGCAGTGCAATATAACCCTTTGATGTTACCCCATTAGACTGAGAAACAGCAGAGGAAACCAGCAGCACCCTGTGTTCTTTTACAAGCCATCATTTCAGTCCAAGTCTATAACATGACTGCATCCTTTCCAATAAATTTAATAGTTTAAATTCCAGGTTTCTAAACAACTTCATTAAACTTTGATTACCATTTCCATTATCCCTGTTTACTTCTACCCACATTGAGGTGATATTGAGTTAATCCAGGTGCTATGGGTGGCCATTCAATGGATTCAGTTCACCAAACTTTCCTGTTTTAGTAAAGACATGACTGTAAATGGGGCAGAAGTTTCATTGAAAGGAATGCCACAAACTGCACTCAGTGTTTGTACATTGCAAATAAAAATCTCTAGGTACAGGATTTAGAAGTCCTGTTACTTTGACAAGAATAGAGTACACTGTTCAGCTGCAGTGATATGGTTCAGACTTGGGGACCACTCTTTCAGAAGAAAGCTTGGAAGTACTGGAATTATACCAGGGATAAGGGATTTCAATTGTGGGCAAGAGAAAAATAAGACAACAGATGAGCTCAAATAATATCAAGTCTCCTCTACCATGGCCAAACTGATAATCGTCAACTCTACTCTCGCATCTTTTCCTCATCTCAACCTAAACTGGGTGACCCTTACTCCAAGGTTACGTCCTCTCATCCTAGACTCCTCCATAAATTCAGCAACCTCTCTGCATCTACCCTGTCAAATCAACCAAGAATTTTATAAGTTTGAGGAAGGTCACCTCTCATTCCTCTAGACTCCAGTGAGTACAGACCCAATCGACTTAACGTGTCCTTGTAAGGCAAACCTGCTGTAACAAGGATCAGCCTAGTCAACCTTAAGTGGACTGCCTTCAATGCCAGTATATCTTTCTTTAGTTAATGGGACCAAGTACACATTATCTTAGGTGTTGTCTGATCAGTGCCTTGTATAGTTTTCGCAAGAGTTTTTTAAAATACTCCATTATTTTTATCTTTACTTTGACTCGCCAATCTCTTTGAAATAAAGGCCACCATTCCATTTGCCTTCCCAATTACTTGAAGAACTTGGATGTTAGTCTTTTGATTTCCATGCAGTAAATGAAGACAATAATTTTTACTGGTCACTAAACAGAGGAAACAGATCAAAGCTCACTGGTAAAAAGTACCAGAGATGACAAAGAAAGCAGATTTTTATGCAGCGAGTTTTTTTTAATCTGGAGCCCACTGCGCAGAAGCAGTGAAGAAGGGTCACTGGATTCAAAATATTAGTACTGCTTTCTCTCCACAGTTGTGGCTAGGTCTGAGTTTCTCCAGCTATTTTTGATGGAAATACATTCATTCCCTGTCAGTGGATCCACATTCTGGAACCTTCTCCCTAAGAGCACTGTAGGTGTACCTACATAGGTAGTCTGTGTTAAGAAAGCAACTCACTACCACCTTGTCCAGGGCTAGTACAGGCAGCCTACACCCGCCATATGAATAATGATGAAAAATACGACTATGGCCTCTTCATGCCTTTTACCTGAGAAAACCACAGTATCTCTTGCTTCCTGTCCCATGAAGCTGGGTAGGATGCTCTATTCCGATCAACCTAATCGTAGCCAGAGAATCATCTTTGAAGGCTTCTCTTTCCATTTCCACACAATTATCTCCTGCGGTCCTCAGCAACCTCTTGCTTTCCATTTACCTGCTGCCCCTTGAATTCCATGTGTATATTGAGGAGAGCCAGCTCTACCTCACCACCTCCTCTCTTGAACTTTGCAGTGCTTCCAATGTGCCTGATATCTGATACAGAGGGAGTAGAAATCTTGGACAAATAAATGCCACAAAGGGATGAACTACTGGCTGAATTCCAAACCAAACTCAGTTCCCGATTTACCTCCTCCATTCTTCCCCTTGGCAAATGATCAAGATTGAAACAGTCAATTCACCACCTTGGTGTTTATATAATGACCCAGAGATCAGCATCAGGTCACACATCTACTCCATCATCATCAGTACTGTCAATATTCACAGTGCTCTATGCTGCTGCTGTTTTGCAACCTCTAAGTGTGATTATTCTACTGCTTCCCTGACCAATCTCCCATCTTCCATCCTATATAAAAAAGTTCATCCAAAACTCTTGCTGCTTATTTCCTAACTCACGGCAAGTTCTATTAACCAATTACCTCGGGTGTCCTGCATAGTCCTCCACTCAAACAATGCCTCAGTGTCCAAGTTCTCACCCTTGTTTTCAAGTCCTCTTATGTCCTCACACTTACTTGTTTTCGTAATCTTCACCATACCTAAACCTTCTGAGATCCTCCAAATTCCAGCCTCTTGAGCCTTCCCAAGTACAGAGGAACCTCAATTATCTGGCATTCGATTGCCCAAATATTGGATTGTCCGGCAAGATTGTAAGGTCCCAATGCTTGGCTAAACTATGTTACTCAGTATTCGATTATCCGGAATTTGATTAATCAAATGAACTATTCCTTGCGCAGGTCCTTCAGATAATCGAGATTCCTCTGTATAACTGCTCTATCATTGACTGCTGTGCCTACAGTAGTTAGGTGCTCCCTGACGCACTGCTTCACATCGTAACTCTCTCTCCTCCTTTAAGATGCACCTCAAGTCTAAACATAGTGATCAACCCTTTGGGCACCGTCCTAACATCTCCTTCTCTGGCCGAGGGGCAAATATTTTCAATATTGCTTATGGCATGCATCACGATAATGTAGTGTGTTATTAATAGGCAGCATTGCAAGCTTTTATTGTTGGAATTCTCTTTCCAAGCATCATTGCAGATCAAATGGGTTTAACAATTCCCTCCTGTACTGCATCACTCCACAGATCTATCATTTTGTTTCCCTTTTTCCCACTCCCTCTTTGCTTCATCTCTACCAAAGGAGACACACCATCGAACAATTCACATCAGTTTAAAGATTGGTTTACAGAGTTCTGCACAGGCCAAACTGCTTCCTGCCTCCGGCAAAATGAAGTTACCATACATTGGGCTGACCAGATTAGTTCATGCTCCATAGAGATGGTACATTCCATAACAGCAGACACCGATGCATTCGAGCATTCCTACCATAAAGCTGCTGGGTGCCAACCAAAACAGTCAATCATTTCAACTCGAGTGGTAGATGCTTGACACCATCCATGCAATCGTCACATGCTGCATTTCCACTTGAGTATCAGTAGAAGGCACTGTCACCCATTCCAGAGATGTCAGCTCTGAATTTAGGCCAATGTTTCCAATGCAGTTACTGAGAGAACACTGCATTATCAGAGATACCATTTTTCAAAAAAGTCATCAAACTGATGATATTCTGCTTTCTCAGGCAGATGTAAAGGAGTCAAAGAAACAGCAGAGGTACTGGACTAGTAATCCTGATTAATGATCAGGATACATGAGCTTAAATGTCAGCTAAGCAACTAAAGGTTGATTAGATAAATCCGAAATATGAAACTAATATCAGTAATGGTGACCATAAAATTACTACATTGCTGTGAAAGTCCAACTTGTTCTCTGGTATCTTTCAGGAAATAAAATGTCATCTTTGCCCAAGCGGGGCTTATGCCTACATACACAACAAATGGGAGAGAACAGAGAGCTGGAAGGAACCGAGACGCCTTACAGTGAATGTCCACAGGTTCTCGAAAGTGACAGGACAGGTAGACAAGATGGCAAATGTAGTAGATGGGACGCTTTCCTTCATTGGACAAGCTTTTAAACACAGAATCAGTAACGTTGGATGATCATGCTATACAAGACACTGGTTAGGCCACAGCTGGAGATTTGTTGACAGTTCTGGTCGCCACCTTACAGGAAGCTCAGAATGGCTCAAGAGGAAATATGGAGGAGATTTACAAAAACATTGCCGCTGCAAACATTTCAGATAGGAGGAAAGGCTGGATGGTCTAGGCCAGTTTGCTTAAAGCAGAGAAGGCCAAGGAGTAGCTTAATTGAGGTGTATAAAATAATGTGCTGACACAGAGTGGAAATGGAAGACGTGCTGCCCCTGGTGTAATGGTCAATTACCAGGGAGTACAGATTGTACCAGGGACATGATGATGAACTTTTTCATCCAAAGGAAGGAATGTCTGGAAGTCACCACCAAGTTTGTGGTTGAGATACAAACCCTAATAATCATTTAAAGCGAATCTGTATCCGTACATGAAGGGCAGGAGCCTGCAAGATTATGGACCAGCATCTTGTAAACAGAATTAGAATGGATGGCTGGTGCAGATACAGCAGGCTGAATGGCCTCTTTCCGTACTGTGATTTTTCCCTGGTTGTGTAGGATTCCGGTCCAATAGCAATGGGACTTCCCTCCAATGACCAATCAGCTGTCTTCCAAAAAGGTAGCTCAACACCACATTACCAAATGCAATTGGAAATGGGCAATAAATGCCGGGCTTCTCCACACCCCATGAATGAAAAGAAAAGGCAGCAGTGGGGTTGTCTGAACACACTGATGACCATTTATCCCTCTAGCAGCATCACTTAAAAATAAAATGATAATTTTCACATTACAGGGCGACCGCTGTAACCACGGAATCGACTTCCACGGTTTCAGTTATCCACAGTTAGCCGCGGCCTAAAAATATTACATGGAACATCCCAGAACCAGGAACCAGGGTGTTGTCAGGAAGGTGAATCTCCCATTAAAATAATGGGTTCACTACTATCTGCAGTTTTGGGCATCCACAGTCAGTCTTGGAATGTATTCCCTGAAAATATGAGGGGGGGGGGGGTGGTTTAATACTACACAACTTATGGGATCTTGCTATGATCAACTTGCCTGTTCCCTTTCTCTACCCAACACAGGCTATGCTTTCAAAAGTAGTTGTGAAACACTTTGGGATGTTGAGAGGTGGTACAAATGCAAATCTTTCTTTACTTTATCAACAGACAGACTGTTTTTTAAAAACTTTGCCTGTGATAAACCGAGCAGTTCCAGCAACTCGTGTTTTGCTTTGGGCTATGGATTATAATTGAACCAAAAATATAATGTTGTCCAAACAGTGAATAGTGGATACGCCTCTTTCGGGTGTATTTCATGTCAGAACAGCACCAACAGCCAGAGTTTGGACAGCTCTCTTGCCCAGAAATAATCCACTTCATGGTCCAGTGGGAATGCGTCAATGAAAGAGCCTTGTAGGATCAGGGAACCTTGTTGGAAAACACAACAGTTGATAGACGTTCCAAATATTATGCACAATGCCTTGGCTAATTAGGGCTTTCCTCGAGTCTGTTAAGGTGTGAATGGTTAAGATCTGGAACACACTGCCTGTAAGGAGCTGAAGCTTTCAAAAAGAGAATTGGATCAGTACCTGAAAATAAAATTTGCTTAGCTATAAGATGAGGACGACAGTAGGAGGCTACTTCAGTTGCTTTTGCACAGACTGGGCACGAATGCAAAGGGCAGATGGTCAACTGCACTGTAATCGTTATATAACACTAACAACAAACCGGTTTGACACAATTAATGAAGCCATAACATAGAATAAAACCTGTTTGTTAATAGAACATGTACGAAACCAGTTGAAAAGCAAGTTAAAACTTACCACGGTGTGCCATATATTTGAAATCCTTTCACTGTTATTTCCGAGTCTTGTACGTAAATACAATTGGTCAGGAGTGACTGGACATTATCAAAGTCCTCGGGCTTCAACTTGGAGACAGATGGGAAGCGGTAGTAGTCCTGCTTCACCAGCTCAGCAATGAAGTCCTTATCAAACGTTAGTTCATGGTTTCCAGCGATGACTATTTTATATTCATAGGGAAGGCTTCCTGTAATTGCAAATGAAGCACTTAATTACAATCTTCCTCCCTTGTTAAACATGCTCAAGGAATACGTAAAGGGCAAGAGAGGAAATGTTTTAAAAATGTACAGGCTGCCAGAACAATTGTCGCAACAACAACAAAGGTTATAACAGGCACCATTAATTTCACTTAATTATTCAACAATCCCATTCCCACAGATTCTTACAGTACAGAATTTAATCTCATACTAAATAAGAAGCTTTCTATTAGGACCCTTGAAAGGCCCTTGTAATGGATTTTGATGTACATAAGATTGTTTTTGTATTGATTTGAGTTCATTGTTTTCAATTAAACAATGAGTTCTTGCTGACCTCATTATGGATGCTGATTTTATTTTGGGCATCAGTAATGTTATTGGGTGCCATTGAGATCATTGGTGGGGTGGTGACATCATGGAGAGAGTGGTTTCATTTAGTGCCAGTGAGGTCTTTGAGTGCTGGTGAGGTCACTGGGCTGATGATGGCTCTGGGGCTGGTGGTGTCATCAGGGGACATGATGTCACTAGGTGCAATGATATCATTGGGATGGTGAGGTCATTGGAGGTGCTGCTGATGTGATTGTGGAGGTCAATGATGTAACTGGATGCCAATTGTGGATGAGGCCATTGGGCTGCTGGTGATGCCATTCAAGAGTGACAGGATCCATTCACAAAATGGGCAGCTTGGGGGAACAGAATTAACATTTGGTGAAACGGCATCATCATCCATGCAACCTGATTCAATGGCAACATTCAGTCATGGTTCAGTGTGTGCAGACTCAGCTCTGAGTCAAAAGGGTTTTGGATTCAAGCCCCACTCCAGAGGTTCAATCAATATATCACTACAGGTACTCCTATGCAGTAATGAGGGAATGTTGCATTTTTGGACATAACGTTTGTTGGACGAGACAGTGCCTACAGTTGCCGTCTCAATGGACGTAGGAGATTCATGGCAATGTTTCTGGACAAAAACAGAAGTTCTTAGTTTTCAAACTAACGTTTTATCACCATTGATACTGCAAGAAATTAAATGGTCATTATTTCTTGTGGGATACAGCTGTGTCAAAATTGGCTGTTGCGTTTCTTATATTGTAACAGTGACTATGCTCCAAAATACTTCATCAGCTTTAAAATACTGTGTAATAGTCGTCTTAATTTTACTTTCATTAACGTTAACTGAATTTGTTTCAGTGATGTCATCTGTGTTCACTATTACGACAAACATGTTGGGTTTTATTTCAAATCAGGCAGGTGTTACATTCATCATAAGGGTCACACTCAGAATTGCTTTTATGCAAACAATTTAGTGGCATGGTTCAGGCCAGAATTAAAATAATTCACACCGAAGTTAAAAATGCATACCAAAGCTGATCCTGAAAATCAAGAAAGCACCAATTGTCAGTTTCAGGAATTGAAACAATCTCGCAAAGCAAGTCACTTTTACCCTATAATACTTAAACAATAGGATATTGTAATAAAAAGACTTTTAAAAAATAACTATAGTCCTTATTTTGAAAGCATGTCTCAAATGTCCCATCACTTTGCTTCATGCAAGGGAGAAAATATTAGCAATCTATTTACTGACGAAAACACTTAATAGAGCACTCAACTTCCTGCCTACAAATCCCGCTGTGTAAAAGGTGTGACTAAAAATTGTGACAGACCCATTCAATTTTGTCATGCATGATAAAGGTAGATACAGGTTATTAGTCATTGGGAATTTGAGTAAAGGCAAAACCAATGTGCAATTTTAATTCTGTAAAGGCAAATGTTTGTTGAGAAAAAAAAGTCAGAATGTAAGTTGGAACACTAAACTGAAGACAGCTTTTCCAAAAAATGTACGGAGCATAAGTGTATGTCTGGACAAACTATGGTGGTAATTAATAAAGTGCTTGCACAGTTGACATACAGAGGAAACAGACTAAGGGCTAGTTTGAATCCTGTGAGAGGGTGCATAGAAATTTTCAAATTGTCAGAACGAAGAAAGGTTAAGCTTTTAGAAGTGGCAAGACATTTCAAGTTTCAAGGTTATGAGAACCGTAAGTAATTTTCTCGACGATGAGAAATGCAAAGGAATCCCGATAAGAAGTTGGTTAAATAAGAAATTAACATAGGTGTCACAGTCCACAGTACAGGATATTGCTGGGGAACAAGTGTAATCTTTGTTTTGCTATTTATGCTACAACCTTTCAAATCTGAATACGTAGCTTTGATTAGTTCTTTATTTTGTGTTATAAACTCGGGATAATACTAAACAAAAATATTTGGAGATGCCTGTGTTGGACTGGGGTGTACAAAGTTAAAAATCACAACATCAGGTTATAGTCCAACAGGTCAATTAATTGGAAGCACACTAGCTTTCGGAACACCGCTCCTTCATCAGGTGGCAGCCTCATGTGAATCTGTTCAGTGGCTAACCACCAATGGTAACCAACTGCAAAAACTGAACTTAATGATCTGTCAAGCCAGGTTACTTTGGGTTCTTAACTGTCCAGCATTTCCATCAATTGAAATAAAAACACACATCAACTGTCACATTATACTATCGGATTTGCCCATTAGATGGTTCTGCAAAGCGAGTTCCTGAAGCATTCCTCACTACTGTCACCTTTCTTACATTTATAATAATGGTTAGTCAAACGCAATTCACTGGCATAGTAAATGTACTCAATGTAGAGGGTTCACTGTTCTAACTATTGATGCTATGATACCATTTTGAATGTAGCTTCACTTGAGCAGAAACAGCAAACTTGGGTTCTGTGTTCCTCCACTGGATTCAACTTCAGCAAACCTGTTGATTCTATATTAGCCTCATTTAAGATTGGTTTCTAGGGGACCAGTGCCAATGAGATAGCTGCTGATTGTTACTGTTCCCAAATCCGTTTCCTATAAATTAGGTTAATGATTAAGTTAATTTTCAGAATACTAGAAGTGAGAAAAAACCATGATGGGACTATGAACACACATTTTAAGCATCATTAATCTAGGAATCTGAGTTATTTACCCAATAGTCCAACCATAACACTAGTGTACTCCTAATTAAAGATCAGTAACAAATGGGGTGGCATGGTAGCTCAGTGACTGGCACTGCTGTTTCACAGCGCCAGGGTTCTGGGTTTGATTCCACCCTCGGGCTGCGTGGATTATCTGTGAGGGTCTCGTCTGGGTGCTCTGGTTTCCTCCCAAAGTGCAAAGGTGCACAGGTTAGGCAAAATGGCTGTGATAAATTGCCAGTAATGACTATAGATGTGTAGGATAGGTGAATTAGCTGCAAGAAATGCAAGAATAGGGTCGGAGAGGCGGGTGTGGGTGGGATGCTACGGATTCAATAGGCTGAATGGCCTGCTTCCACACTGCAAGAATTCTACGAACCAGGAAACACGAGGATGTGAGAACAGAGATGGAGATAATTCGTTGGAGGCTGAAAAATTGTGATCTTTTGTCCTGTCCTTAGAACACATTGATTAATAACATAAAGAGGAATAAGAAGCAGGCCATCTGCCCTCTTCACTATTCCCCACGATTCAAAAAGGACATCTTTTGTGAGGGCTCCACTCTCCCACCCATCGCCCTTAAGCAGTCCAGTGGCCCAAACTCAAGGGTGACAGGGAGATACAAAGATTCACAATCTTCTATACAAAGAAATCTCGACCTGAAATGCCCTTAAACCACATATTCTGTGACTGACCTGTGGTTCCAGATTTACCCACAAAGAGAAGCAGCCTCTGACTGGTCCAAGCTCTCACAGAATCAGACGTGTTCTTTGAGACTGCTCCTCATTCTAAATCCCAGACAACACAGACTTGCAGCAGAATTGTGTCCCCTCTCCTGAGCCAGGTTCGGTGGCACAGGGGGCCATTTCATCAGGCAGGAGGATAGGATAGGGGGGCTGGCAGGAAGGCCCAAGGATTGCTTCACCAACCAACTGAGGCCTGTAAGTGGTCAATTAATGACAGAGCTCCAATGGGATGCAATAACAGGAAGGGGGTTGGCCCTGCCCTTGACTCCCTTGTTGTCAATGGAAGATAACGTCATTTGTCAAAAGACTAGGTGTCAAGGCTAGTGCTGTGGCAATGGGTATTCAAAATTCACCAAGGGCAGCTGGTGGAATTTAAATCCAATAAATAAATTGGAATTATGAAGTCAGTCTCAGTAATGGTGACAATAATCATTGATTGTCAAAAAAACCCTGTCTGGTTCATTTAGGAAAGGAAATCTGTCTTTCCCAGTCTGGCTGACATGTGACTTTGTCCAGCAATGTGACTGATTCTTCATTGCCCCCTGAAATGACCTGGTAAGCCACTTAGTTTAAAGGCAATTAGAGATGACCAAGAAATAATGGCCTTACCAGCAATGCTCATGCTTTCAAAGATTTTTTTCGAAAGATCTCTAGGATTCCAAGTCTATCAAATCCCCTTCTGTCACCATTCTGGCCTGTGTCTGAGGTCTCTTGGGGGCAGTGCCATGCCAAAACAGGTTCCTCCTTGCCAGCACAAGATGCCACCAAATTGCTTCGTCAAGGAAACACCTCAACGTCAGGATTCACTTTACTCCTTTCTAAGGCAAGTACATCCTTTCTTAGAGAAAGAGATCAAAACTGGACACAATACCAAAAACACTGAAATGGGACTAAAGACTGCTCGAATAGGCAAGGAAGGAGATCATGCTATGAACTCGAGTACAGATCCAACCACAGTAGATAATGGGCGGCACGGTGGCACAGTGGTTAGCACTGCTGCCTCACAGCGCCTGAGACCCGGGTTCAATTCCTGCCTTAGGCGACTGACTGTGTGGAGTTTGCACGTTCTCCCCGTATCTGCGTGGGTTTCCTCCGGGTGCTCCGGTTTCCTCCCACAGTCCAAAGATGTGCAGGTCAGGTGAATTGGCCATGCTAAATTGCCCATATTGTTAGGTAAGGGGTAAATGTAGGGGTAGGGGTATGGGTGGGTTGCGCTTCGGCGGGTCGGTGTGGACTTGTTGGGCCAAAGGGCCTGTTTCCACACTAAGTAATCTAATCTAAAAAAAACAAGTATAATTTACCCTGTCCTTTGTTGCTAATGGGTTGGGGAAACTGCGCTGTTGGAGAGATCAGCATTGACTGCGAGCCTAATATCAAGCTCCAGAACATTTGGTATCCCTATGTCAACATGTTGAAGGTATTCTCCAAACATGGGTGCAATTATTCAGAGTCCTGAGTATAAATCTTCCACCAGGAACAGATGGTTCAGCTTCCAGAACAGTCCAAATATAATTCTGCATGTGAAGGGAAAGACAGACTTCGACAGAACTGATGGAAACAGAAACTTTCTGACACTGGAGACCATTTGGCCCATTGTGTTTATGCCAGGTAGAAAGGAGCTATCCAAGTCAATACTAGTTTGCAACTCTTGCTTTTGGCCCTGTAGGTTTCAGTACCGAGTCAGTGTTTTTAAATGCAATGAAGTCTTGTGCTTTCACAAAATCCTCACCACTTTCTAAGGTAAGATTTTACCTGCAACTCCACATTAATCCTTACATTGCTTTTAATCTATGCCCCTTTGTCATTGGCCCTTCTGTGCTAGGAAGTGGGGTCTTCCTAATCCTTGCGATCTAGACCTCTCACAATTCTATTTACCTCAAACAATTCCTCCCTCAGCCTCCTCTACTACAAATACGAGGAGTTTCCAGATTTATTATTTTCATAGATTCCACTGGACCTTGCAGAACAAAGGGAGAAAGTTGAAAATGTGTTGCTGGTTAAAGCACAGCAGGTCAGGCAGCATCCAAGGAACAAAGGGAGAAGTCAGGGTTGGGGATGGGGCAGCGGGTGCAGGTGGTGGTGATGTGGGCAAAGGGAGGAGATAAGAATAAGACTACCAATGGAAGTGCTACCTAATTTGCCAAGTCCAATATTTTTAGATGCCCTCTTACACAGACAACAGAAAAGGAGGATAGAAAGAAATGAGAGAATTTATTTGTATGAAGAATATATAACTAAGAAAGCATTTACAGAGTTCTCATTAACTCAGGATATCTTGAGGCATTTTACAGCCAGTGAATTGTTTTTGAAGTCTAGTCACTGTAGTGGTTTAGGAAACAGCAAGCTCCCACAATAAACAGTGTGGTGATAATGACCAGATAATCTATGTTCAAGTGAGAGGGGTCAACAAGCAGAAATAGTAACTCTCAACATGAACTCTGCCCAACTGCTGAACGTTGCCAGCATTTGCTATTTGAAATGCTGTCAGTCAAGATATATATAGTAGGCAGGGCACCAGGGAGAACTGTCCTTTGCCTCACTGAAATTATGTCATGGGATCTTTACGTCTGGAACATAACACTTCACAACAGCTTACTCCTCATATCATCGAGTATGTTCAGACAAAGATTGATAGATCTCCAGATTTTAAAGATGTCAAGGAATAAGGGGATAGCATTGGAAAATGGCAAGGTAGAACAATCAGCTGCGATCGGGTTGAATGGTAGAATATGTTTGAGGGGCCACATCGTCTAAACCCATTCTTATATTTCCATACTCACATGGAGATATTGTACCCAATGTTGGAAATAAACACTGAGTACCACTGATTAACCCTCCCTTCACCATGGACTTTAGTCTAATTGGTATCCAAATGCAGTTGGGACAAACCCCAAGGTGGTTTGGAGACCTTTGATTTCCTTCATCCATCCCTGACTTCAATGGAGTAATTGATCAATAGACTCTGCAGACCCAACATTTTGGAGTATTGCAAACCTATGGCCAATGATTTAAGTCATCCAAGCTGTGGATGATTGAGAATTTTTGAATAGATCACCATCTATTTGTCATAATGGAACAGGAGGGGGGCCATTAGACCCATCAAGTTCACACTGTGCAGCAATACTGTCAACTCCATTCCTCTGCTCTATCTTCGTAGCCCTGCAGGTTTAATTTGCTCAAACACCTATCCAATTTCCTCAAGATCATTAATCAACTTGGCCTTTAACACCATCAAAAGGTTCCAAGGTATTACCACTCCTGGAGTTAAAAACATTCTTCCTCACATTCCTGCAACAATTCTTAAATCTCCATCCCCAAGTCCTTTTATCATCAACAAGGGAAACAGTTCTTTGTTCATCTTATCTCAGTTAAGTGAGTGGGCAAGGGTCTGGCAGATGGAGTACAGCATTGATAAATGTGAGGTCATCCATTTTGGCAGGAATGGACTATTATTTAAACAGTGAAAAATAGCAACTTGCTGTTGTGCAGAGAGACCTGCGTGTCCTTGTGCCTGAATCACAATGCTGGTTTACAGATGTAGCAGGTAAGAAAGAAGGCAAAGGGAATATTGTCCCTAATTGCTAAAGAGATCAAATTTAAAAATAGGGAGGTCACACGGAGCTGTATTGGGTGCTAGTGATGCCACACCTGGAGTAATGTGTGAAGTGTGGTCTCCTTATTTGAGAAAGGACGTACTGGTACTGGAGGGGGTGCAGAGGAGATTCACTAGGTTGATTCGGGAGTTGAGAGTATTGGCTTAGAAGAGTAGACTGGAACTTCGCTCATTGGAAATTAGAAGAATAGGGGGAAATGTACAAAAACACAAAATTGTGAAGAGTATAGATAAGATAGAACAGGGAGGTTGTTTCCACTGACGGGTGAAACTACAGCTAGGGGGCACAGCTTCAAAATAAGGGGGAACAGATTTAGGATGGAGCTGAGGAGGATCTTCTTCACCTAAAGGGTTGTGAATCTGTGGAATTCCCTGCCCAGTAAAGTAGCTGAGGCTATATCATTGAATGCTTTTCAGGCAAAGATAGATAGATATTTGAACAGTAAAGGAATTAAGGGTTATGGTGAGCAGGCAGCTAAATGGAGCTGAGTCCACGAAAAGATCAGCCGTGATATTTTTGAATGGCGCAGATCAGGCTGACCTCTGCTCCTATTTCTTATGTTATGTTCTAAACCAGTCATAAACATGTACACCTCAATCAAATCTCCCTTCAAACTCCTTTGGTCCAATCAGAGCAATCCCAGTTTTTCCTAGCTAAACTTGTCGCTAAATTCAATCATCTTTGGAACCATTCTCCTCGGTATTCTCTCAAGGACTCTCAACTCCCTTCTGGTGATCAGAGTGGATGCAATGCCCTAGGTATGGCCTCACCAATGCTTTATGAAGGTTCAGCTAAATTTGAAAGCATCAGATTTCACGAAGGTTGCAGTCTAAAGGGGAAACAAAAAAAAAACTGCAGATGTTGGAATCCATGGTCGACAACAAGGAGGCTGGAAGAACACAGCAAGCAAGGGAGCATCAGGAAGTGGAGAAGTCAATGTTTCGGGCATAACCCTTCTTCAGAGACCAGTCTTCTGAACTCACCACCCCCATCACTGGAAAGTTTTAGATTAGATTAGGTTCCCTACCGTGCGGAAACAGGCCCTCCAGACCATCCAGTCCACACCAACCCTCCGAAGAGTAACCCACCCAGGCCCATTTCCCTCTGACTAATTCACCCAACACTACAGGCAATTTAGCCTGGCCAATTAACCTGAACTGTGTATCTTTGGATTGTGGGAGGAAACTGGAGCACCTGGAGGAAACCCACACAGACACTGGGAGAATGTGCAAACTACACACACAGTCAGTCGCCCGAGGCTGGAATCGAACCTGGGACCCTGGTGTTGTGAGGCAGCACACTGAGCCAGTGTCTCCCCAAAGTGACAGTACAGTGCAATCTTTCCACAGTCTCCCTTCCACAAATGGGTGGAGAAGCAGTTCTCCGATACCTGCCTCTGCTGAATACCAGGGTAGCACATTCAGAAAAGCGGCCATGCAGATTTAACATAGCAAAGCACGGTGGCACAGTGGTTAGCACTGCTGCCTCACAGCGCCAGAGACCCGGGTTCAATTTCCGCCTCAGGCGACTGACTGTGTGGAGTTTGCACGTTCTCCCCGTGTTTGCGTGGGTTTTCTCCGGGTGCTCCGGTTTCCTCCCACAGTCCAAAGATGTGCGGGTCAGGTGAATTGGCCGTGCTAAATTGCCCGTAGTGTTAGGTAGGGGGTGAATGTAGGGGTATGGGTGGGTTGCGCTTCGGCGGGTCGGTGTGGACTTGTTGGGCCGAAGGGCCTGTTTCCACACTGTAAGTAATCTAATCTAATCTAATCAAAGCACCCGAGAGCATTCATTCATGCTTCGCCTCGGTAAGGGAAGGCATTACACTATCATTCCAGACTTTGTCCTTTTTTTTTAAAAAAGCAAATCTAAATCACTGAAAATTCAAATCAAACTTTCATATGACTGCCTTTCATTCAAAAATCTTGGCTCGTACACTAAAGCACAGCTACCAAGAAACAGTTTAATTACTTAGAAGGTAGCAAAGGGCAACCCTTCCACTGAGATTATGCAACCCACAGACTGAAACAATATTAAGCTTGAACCTCTGCCAACGAAAACATTTCTACAGATACCATCATCCTTTACAGACAAGAACACTTAGATTTCAGAAGGGGCCTCCAGCAGCACAAGTGCTCATTCAGGACAACAGGAGTCCAGTCCTATGGTCGGGACCACAAACAAGATGAGGAGAGGTACATGGGGTGCATTATTCTTTGAGCACAGAAACTGTAATTCTCTATTTTGTTCTAGTTTTCCTGGATGCACTTGGCATGGAGCATCAATGTCTATAAAGATAGAGGAAAGGAAGTGACCATTCAGCCCCTTAAACCTGTTCTGCCATTCTATTTGTACATAGAACATAGAAAGGTACAGTACAGAACAGGCCCTTTGGCCCACGATGTTGTGCCAAGCATTAATCCTAACGTAAAATAAAATAAGGTAAAAACAAGGACTGCAGATGCTGGAAACCAGAGTCTAAATTAGAGTGGTGCTGGAAAAGCACAGCAGGTCAGGCAGCATCCGAGGAGCAGGAAAATCGACATTTCGGGCAAAAGCCCTTCATCAGGAAACTAAAATAAAATAACTTAACCTATGCACCCATCAATTCACAGCCGTCCATGTGCATGTCCAGCAGGTGTTTAAATGTCCCTAATGACTCTGCTTCCACCACCACCGCTGGCAACGCATTCCATGCATTCACAACTCTCTGCATAAAGAACCTTCCTCTGACATCTCCTCTATACTTTTCTTCGAATATCTTAAAACTATGACCCTTAGTGCCAGTCAATCCTGCCCTGGGAAAAGTCTCTGGCTATTGAATCTATTCATTCCTTTCATTATCTTGTATACCTCTATCAGGTCTCCACTCTTCCTCGTTCTCTCCAGAGAGAAAAGTCCAAGCTTAGTCAACCTCTCTTCATAAGGCAAGCCCTCCAGTCGAGGCAGCATCCTGGTAAACCTTCTTTGCACCCTCTCCAAAGCCTCTGTATCTTCTCTATAGTAGGGGGACCAGAACTGGACACAATATTCCAAGTGTGGCCTCACCAGGGATTTGCAAAGCTGTAGCAAAACCTCGTCGCTCTTAAACTCAATCCCCCTGTTAATGAAAGCCAAAATACCTTATGCTTTCTTAACAAGATCAAACATATGATCTTCACTCTTTCTACACTGATCCTCCCCCCATCCTACTTTCACAAGAGCACTGCTGCGAAAAAAAAGCATTTTATCAAAGCTTTCACTCATTAGGAGAAAGTGAGGACTGCAGATGCTGGAGACCAGAGTTGAGAGTGTGCCTGACTGATCTGCAAGTTAATCTGATCTACTGCCGCGATTTCAACACGACAAACAAATGCAGAAAACCTTGCAGAATCTCAGGTCGACCCAATTTAATTCAAAGTGTTAACTGTGTTTCTTTCTCCACAGACTCTGCCAGACCTGCTAGGCTTTTTCCACATTTCTATTTGTTTCAGAATTCCAGCATCCACAGCTTTTATTGATTTCAATGTCCTTAACTAACAAAAATCTACTTATTCCACTTGTCACATTTTCAATTGACCCCATGCTTCAACTACTGATAGAGGCCCAGATTCCCACAACCGTTTACATGAGAACATGCTTTCTGACAACAATCTTGAATGGTTGAGTTAAAATATTCAGGTGATACCTGCTCATTGCGGCTCCTCTCCACATAGAGGAAATAGTTTAGAAATTTAATGGGTGTTACTATTTGTACTATCACCAAATACAAAGGTAAAGTTGCCATACTCCTAACAGATGATAGGGCTTCTCTATCATTAGACAGAGGTAAGTGGTGGTCATTTAAACTGAAGGTTATCACACCTCAGGTGAGGGGAGAGATTGAGAACGAAAGTCCTAGGGTAAGCTCAGCCACAGTGCAGGAGTTGAACCCATGCTGTTGGGCATTACTCTACTTGGAAAACCAGCTATCTAGCCAACTGAGCTAACCAACACAACACAACCAATATAACCTCACCTTGAACAACCGACCAGTGCTCATCACACAAAATATACGTCAGGAGATGCTGGGAGAGGTGGCATAAGCTTAGTCAAAAGTGGCAGATTTTAAAAGGATATCACAAAGGGTTGATGGCTGAAAGGTGGAGACATTTATTGGATTTGTAAACTACATCTTGTGAGAAAACTTGTGAAGTAATTCATTGGACATCAAAGTCTTTGCAACATTGTGAGCACACGGCAGAGTTATTCCTCGCCTGTAAGTTCCCAGTCCTACTCTGCTTTTGTCCCAATTTAAAGGTAGTCTGACAAGCCCAGTTAGAGAGGAGACCTCTACCTCTAGTTTCAGCCTCTACTTATGGCTCTCATTTCTCCACATTCAGCTGCTTCAAATCTCTGTGTTTTGCACTGAATTACTAAAAAAAAATTCTCTGTATAAATGAATCACTAGCCAGAGAAAATGGAAGTTTGAACGAAGACACTTTCAGAATTGTTGGTCAGGGAATTCTTAAATCAAGTAACAGTATATCGGCAGGCTCACTAATGCAATATAGAAAAGGTAGAATTGTATTGTTACATGAGAATTTCATATCAACTCAATATGGTTTGCTGCAATCATTCTGCTGTTCAATGAATGACAAAATGTAGAATTATTTGTAATCCTTATCAATTTTTCAAGAAGTTTCTGCGAGGATATTTTTAGCCAAGCCAGTGCAAACAAGCAGAATGGCCAAGTTAGAACATTTGAAACGTGCCTGATCCTACATCATAGGTCATTGTAGTCTGCCTTTGAGTTCTAACTGAAAGAATTGAGCATCTTTCATGTCCTCAAGACATTGCAAAATGTTTCCCCACCAATGAAACACTTCAATTGTAATCACTGTTGTAATACAGGAAGCCAATTTGTGCACAGCCAGACAATGCAAGTAGTAATGACACAAAATGATAAAATAATCTGGTGATGTTGGCTGAGGTGATCCATGTTGGCCAGAAGAACAGGGGAATCATCCCAACTCATCAGAAGCGGGCTGGGGGATTTTTTCCTTTCACTAGATGAAACCGCATTTTAAAGCATTACAGGGCTAACTACATCAGAATAATGTTAATTTACATCAGTTTGACACAGTGACAAACCTCCACCGAGAGAGTGATTGAAATAGATTCAAAAAGAAAGGAGTTTAAAGTAGCAATACTTGCAGGGCATTGATTTATGGGCAAGCAGGGTTTAGCTTATTATTATTAGGAATATGAGGTGGTGGTCATTTATGCTCCCTGGAATCTGATAACCCATTCAATGAGATTATTCTGATCTGTGACCTAAGTCCACAGGCTCATCTTTCCCCCACATCCTTGAATAACTGGTAAACAAAAATCTATCACTCTCAAATGTTAAAAAAAATGAGAATTTGCAGAATAGAATTCCAAATTTGAACAAGCTTTTCTGTGTAGAAGTTTCTGGTAATCTCATTTACCCTTCACCTAAAACAAATGATCTGGTCTTATTGTGTGTAAAGTATTGCTGCTGACATATTGATTGTCAAGTTTCCTTCTATCATAGCAGTGACTACACTCAAAAGGTAGTTTTGAGACAGTCTGAGGTTCTAAAGGCACTGTAGAAATGTAAGGTGTTTCTGAATGCTTATCTCAAAATAAAATCTGTGAAAATCGTGAAGAGAGAAACATCAGATAAATGGGCATGACTCCTGAGTGCTGAAAAATGTGTTGCTGGAAAAGAGCAGCAGGTCAGGCAGCATCCAAGGAGCTGGAGAATCGACGTTTCGGGCATAAGCCCTTCTTCAGGATTCCTGAAGAAGGGCTTATGCCCGAAAAGTCGATTCTCCTGCTCCTTGGATGCTGCCTGACCTGCTGCGCTTTTCCAGCAACACATTTTTCAGCTCTGATCTCCAGCATCTGCAGTCCTCACTTTCTCCCCATGACTCCTGAGAGTTACTCTGCTCTGTGATGAACAGAGTAGGAATTCAAACTCTATGGCAGCGTTTGCCTAACTGAACAACAGCGGTAAACATATTGGAACGTACACAGTGGTCATAGCAACGAAAATTAGACACCACAAAGCAAATTTCTGTGTAACCACCATTTCAGACAAGTGCACGGGCCTGAGATATATTACAGTGCTGGAAAAGTACAGCAGGTCAGGCAGCTTCCGAGGAGCAGGAGAATCGACATTCCGGGCATAAGTCCTTCATCAGGAATGACTGTAGAAATACATATGGTCTGACTGAATACTCAAACAAAATAATACCTGTGAAAATGGTGAAGAGAGCAACATCAGATAAATGGGCGTGACTCCGATTGCTAATCTGCTCTGTGATGAACAGAGTAGGAATTTAAATTGCAATGACATTCCTGATGAAGGCCTTATGCTTGAAACATCGATTCTCCTTCTCCTCGGATGCTACCTGAACGGCTGTGTGTTTCCAATGCCACACTTTTCAGCTTTGATCTCCAGCATCCACAGTCCTCACTTTCTCCTGTGATACATTACTGAAAATAACTACAATGCAGTTTCTGTTACTACAGCATTTCCAATGTAGCAAACCATTCAAAGGTTGTTCAAATGGCAGACTTAAAGGTGCACAGGAAGCCAGATATGAGGAAGCTACAGAGATCTCAGAGCTGGAAAAGCTGGCAGAAATGCTACCTGCAATAACTCAGGAAGCCTGAATGGAATGGAACATCGATTTCTTCTGAAGAAGGGTCACTGGACCCAAAATGTTAACTCTGACTTCTCTGCACAGAAGCTACCAGACCTCCTGAGACTGTTGAGCAAATTCTGCTTTTTGTTTCACCCTTTGATTAACAAAAGAAACCTCGATTTTCCCCTTAAAATTTAGCAAGTGGCCTCACACCTCAAGTGGTTTGCCAAAGAGAATTTCAAACTTTTAGCAGCCATTGCATATTAAAGTATTTCTTAATTTCACTCCTGTAAAGGTCCATCTCTTAACTTACTTACTATGTCCCCCGGTTAGAGAATTCCCAAGAAGCAGAAATAGCTTCACTCTACTTATCGTTTCTGCTTCCCTTAGCATCTTCAGAACTTCAATCGAGCCACACCTACCTTCTCAATTCCAAGAAATGCAACTGTAGGTAGAATAATTGAACCTTTGGAGTCCAAGCACCATTCACATAGAAACAAACTTGAAATCCCATCGATCCACTCTGCCAAAATGGCTTATTATGTATCCTGAGACTGAGACCCCTTGTTCTGGACACCCCAGGCCAGAGGAAATATCATGCCTGTATCCAGTCTACCATGCCCGGTTAGAATTTTATACATTTCAATGAGATCCCACTCATTCTTTGTAACTCCAGTGAATACAGGCCAATCTCTCCTCATACAACAAACCTACTGTCCCGGGATCAGTCTATTTGCTTCACTTCCTCAATTGCAAGTTCTTAGGTCAAGAAAATATATTGCACCTCAGGCACAGCACCCAAACCTGTTCAGAGTGCTCAAGGTTTGATATAAATCGAGACTTTTTAAGAGGACAGCATGTATTCTGCCCCTTTGTATTATAGTTTCTAAATACAAGGGCCAGCATTAGTATTTTGATTATTCTCTGCACGTGTGGTGACATTTTAATGATCTGTATACCCAGGCACCAAAGTCTCTTTGAAGCTTCATGGAATGTAGACTTTTCATCATTCTGGATGTTGGTTTGCATGCTGAGCTGAAAGGTTCATTTCCAGATATTTTGTCACCATACAAGGTAACATCAGTGAGCCTCCGGATGAAGCACTGGTGGCATGGCCCACTTTCTATTTATGTATTTAGGTTTCTTTGGATGGTGACTTCATTTTCTGTAGTGATGTCATTTCCTGTTTTTCTTCCACAGGGTGGTAAATGACATTCAACAAATATGTGTTTGTTGATAAGAGTTCTGGTTGGGATGCCTTGCATTGAGGAATTCTCGTGCATGTCTCTGTTTGCCTTGCCCTAGGATGGATGTGTTGTGCCAGTCAAAGTGGTATCCTTCCTCATCTGTAGGCAAGGATATTAGTGAGAGTGTTTTTTTTGTGGCTAGTTGATGTTCATGTATCATGGTGGCTAGCTTTCTGCCCGTTGCCCAATGTAGTGTTTATTACAGTTCTTGCAAGGTTATTTTGTAAATGACATTAGTTTTGGTTATTGTCTGAAAGGGTTTTTTAAGTTCCTTAGCTGTGTTTTAGTGGATTTGTGGGCTACCATGATGCCAAGAGGTCTGAGTAGCCATTTCTGAGATGTCTTTGATGTAGGGGAGAGTGACTAGGGTTTCTGGACATGTTTCGTTTGCTCGTTGAGGTTTGTTTTTGAGAAATCAGTGGACTGTGTTCATTGGGTACCCATTCTTTTCAAATGCACAGTATAGGTGATTTTCTTCTGCTCTGCACAGTGTGTGGGGGCTCGTTGAAATAATGTTCTAACGCAGCTCCAACTGTAGGTGTTGGGATGATTGCTTCTGTAGTTCAGTATTTGGTCAGTACGTGTTGTTTTTCTATAGACGCTGGTTTAAAGTTCCCCATTGGCTGTTTGCTCTACTGTAACATCTAGGAATGGCAGTTTGTTGTTGTTTTCCTCCTCTTTAGTGAATTTTATTCCAGTAAGGGTAGTATTGATGGTCTTGAAGGATTCTTCTAATTTGTTTCTCTTAGTAATGACAAAGGTGTCACCCACGTAGTGGAGCCAAAGTTTCAGTTGGATAGTTGGCAGAGCTGTTTGTTTGAGTTTCTGCATTACATAGCCAAACAGAGACATGCACAGGAATTCCTAGAAGCATGGCATTCCAACCTGAATTCTATGAACAAACACATTGATGTGGATCCCATTTACCGTCCCCTGAGAAAAAGAGCACAAAATGACATCACCACCAGAAATGATGTCACCACAGGAAATGACATCACCAACGCAAGAAAACCTAAACACATCAATAGAAAGCGGGCCATGCCAGCAGCCCTTCATCCGGTGGCTCACTGATGATGTTACCTAGTATGGTGACGAAACGTTTGAAAATGAACCTTCCAGCTCACCAAGCAAACCTACATCCAGAACCTCAACTGAGCTACAAAACCTCTCAAAACTCATTAACTTTTCATCATGCTGAAAACAGTGGCCAGATTTATATAAATTGAGATTTGGGATACACAGCTATCAAGCCATCAGCTGTTAGCCTGTTATCATGACCATTGCATGGCCATACTGATAATAGCTCAATCTACCTCTTGTAGCAAGTTAGCTGCAGTCACCATGAACCTACATATAGAGCAGAAATGAGCAGGACAAATCCAGTTTCAAAAGTAGCACAGCTCAGGACTGAGGAAACTCTCTTGCGTAATCTGAAGACCTACACAATCTGATTAATATAATCAAGAACTACCAATGAATCCTCCTTTGCTAAGGAAAATGCCCTGTGTAAAAATACCCTGCGGGAACATCAATCAGATAAAGTGCAACTTCAAAATGTATTGAGAATTAAAATAAACAAAAAATGTAAAACCTAATACATTTATTTCAAGAGGCCTTAAAGATAAGGGATGAAAGATTATATATTAGATATATAAATCTCTGGTTGGACCCTCTTTGGGATAACTGTGTTCCACTCTGCACACTGCATCTTAGGAAGTATACACTGGCCATGGAAGGAATGGAATGTAGATCCACTAGAATGACACAAGGTCAAATGGGATTAAATTACAAAATCAGGTTACACAGACTAGATTTGAATTGCCTCATGTCTAGAAGATTAAGGGATGATATTATTGAAGTGATTAAAGATGACAAAAAGAGATGATAGCACAGATATTTTGTTTGTTGGGGAAAGAATTTGAAAAAAGGTAAAATCTCGGGAAACAGTTCCTCACACCAAAAGCAATCAAAATCTAGAACTCTATTCCCGAAAATGATAATTTCAAAGTTAAGTCATCAGTAGATTATTGTTAGACAAGGGTATTACGAATTGACAGAACCAAGGCTACTGGTTATTGGAACAAAAATATAAATCAGACAAGATCTAATTGTATGATAGAACAGGTTTAAGGGGCTGAATGGTGTTCTTGTGTTCCCATGTGACTAATAATTTTATTCTGAGGCAATTCTCTTTTATGGTTGGGAAGACCATTCTTTGTAAGTGGAACAAGCAAGAAGAATATCACTTTCTACAGTTTCCCTAAGTGAATGGGTTAATAGTATCACAACAAACAGTATATTACACTCTCAGCTGCTTAAAGGCCAAACACTATTAAAAAAACCTTAATACTTTCCCTTAATAAACAAGTTATAGACTTAACTTCTTTTTGTGAGATACTGGGTAGCCTGAAACTATAGCAGAGGTTGGCATAATCCTCTACAATTTAATAATAAAAGCCATCCCTCAGTTTTTGAAATTCTGGAATATCCCCTGTGTGCATCACAGATCAATTTATGTGGCACTTTTTCACTAATCAAAAAGAAATGGAAGGTTGAAATCAGCTTACTGTATATTGAGCAGTAAGAAAGCAAAATACAATTATTGCAAATAAATTACATTTGCCACTCTCAAGGTTGATTGTTCAGACTACAGTTGAGTGCAATCGAACATTACTTTTAAATATGTCAATACGTGATTCCATTTTCTGCGCAGACAGACTTCAAGCAAATAATTTAAATTGTAAGTACAGCTTCTAAAGTTTTCCTGAAAATCACACCACATCATGACACATATCTGTTATGTACAGGACTAAAGGGTTATCACACAAGGTTAAATGAAATTTTGGAAAGTGTAGTCTAAAAAATTTGGCATTAATAAAGAGAAATTTTCAGCAACCACCGAATACCTGAAAGTGCTTTTCAGCAATAAAGTCATGTAGTCACCATTGTAACGTAGGTAACATGATGGTCAATTGGTGCACAGAGAGCTCCCACAAAACCGCAATGAGATAATGATCAGATAATCATGTTGTTCAAGGGATAAATATTGTTCATGGCATCAAAGAAACCTCCTCTAATCTTCTACAAAATGATGCTGGAGGATCATTTACAGCCGTACCAATGTCTTAAGGAGGGAGAGGGACAAAATATCTATGGACCAGTTTACTTAATAACTGTCATTGGGAAAATGTTAAGAGTCTATTATAAAAGATGTAATAGCAGGGCATTTGAAAATATGTAATCTAGTCAAGCAGTCAGCACGGCTTCACACCAGACTAATGTATTAAGATTCATTGAGGTGGTAACAAGCAGGATAAATAATGGTTAGCCAGTGGACGTAAAACACTTGGATTTCCAAACGTGTGGTATCTTATCAAACACCATTAGATGACTTAATAGATAAGAGTGTTGGGGATAGAGCATTAGCAATGGTTAAGGATTGACTAACTAATAAAAGACAGAGGTTTAGATAGAGGGGGCATTTTCAAGGTGAAAAGCACGAACGAATGGGAGTGCCATGGAGATCAATACTATTGCCACAATTGTTTGCAATGCATATTAATGACTTGAATGACGCACATCTACGTATTATCACCAAGTTTGCAGATAATACAATCACAGTCTACAGAAGGATATAGACAGGTTGAATGAATGGCAAAACTTTGGCATGTGGAATATAAAATTGGAAAATGTGATTTTATGCATTAAGGCAACAAGAATAAAGGAGCTAAATATTACTTAAATGGACTGCACAAAGACTGCAGAATACTTATCTTTCGATCAATATCACAAAATATATTACTTGGTCATTATCACACTGCAGTTTGATGCTTCACTATGCAATTAGACATTACAACTGTGGTTCCATTTCAGAAGTCCATTCTCTTTATTCTTTCATGGGATGTGGGTGTTACCGGCAAGGCCGGCATTTGTTGCACGTGGGGAATTGCCCCTGAACCGAGTGGCTGAGGCCATTTCAGATGACAGGAAAGAATCACTCTCATGCCTGTTTGCCTGCAGTCACATTAGGCCAGCCCAGGACACCACTTAAATAGCTGTTAATCCCAGATTTAAGTGAATTTAAATTTCACCACCTACTTGCTGGAGCTTGAACCCATGTCCCTAGAATAGTAAACTGGGCCTTTGGATTATTAATCCAATGAATTTGCCACCATGCTACTGATTCCCAATTTCACATCTCGGAGTTGGAAAGGTGCTTCTTTTACATGATATTGAAACAACAAAATCACTGGAGATGGACAACTCCACTGCCTAATCACAACTCTTATTAATAATAAATTGAATGATCACATGAAGCCTATATTACCTTCCACTCACTGATCAAAATTCTACTCACAGATAATCTCAATGAAGAGAAAACTACTATTTAACGGTCTCTTACTAAACATCTTCTGTTGTATAGTGCTCAACTATCTACATAAATTTCTCACAACCTGCAATGGGCTTCTGGCTACATGACAATAGAGATTACAGCAAGAATAGTAGTTTTGCATTGTTCTTTAAGGAGAACAAATGTAACTCACCACTTTTAAAGTGATAGCAGTATTAGCAAACACCACATTACACTGCACAACCCACCACTCATTGGTGCATTCCCATTGTTTCACTAACAGCGTAAAAGGCTTTTAGCTCACAGGCATTGAATGTGCAATAAAGGCCTTCGATCATGAGCATAAAAGAACAATTGGGAAGCAGACACCCAAAGCAACAATTCGCCTGTTTGTTTACTGGGGTGGGGGAGGGTAACTGGTGAGCACAACCTGTTAAAACAATTTTGAAAATAAAGCTCTTGATCTGGTGGAATTGCAAACTGTGAAGTTCCCTGAAATCGATTATGTATTTAATATTTGGAGGGTGGGGGTAAGGGATATACTCCAGCCCTGTTGAGAAAATAAGTCATCTCATGAGCTGACAGCATACAGGTACTGTAGGAGGAAAGTGTTACTGAAGCGTGCACTGGCCTGTTGTCCAGTTTACCTACGGCACAGTACCCAAGAACTGAAGAGAAACGGAGTCTGAATGTGCATTATCCAATGGGAATCAAAAAGATGAGGGGGAACTACAATGACTGATATTTGAATGGATAGCCTTAACATAGTAAACCCAAAGATGCTTCACTGGAGCAATTATCAAGCAAGAATTTGATACTGAGCAATGCAAGGGAATTATTAGAGAAGATGACGAAAAATTGGGTCAAAGAGGTCAGTTCTAACAAACATCTTAAGATGAGAAGAAATGGAGAGAGCTACAGAGACAGAGAGATTTGGGGAGATGATTCCATGTCAAAACACATGAACAGTTGATGACTGCATTTAGTTACAAAGATAGGAAAGTAAGAGACCATGGAAGAATTTACGTATAGGAGTGACAGTCTTACATCAGTGTGTTGCTGGGCCAGAGGTTCAGAACGTAGGTAACTATAAATAAGACAAGAAGTTACATCTGTTACCTTATCTGTACGAGTGGAACTTCAGTTTCCATTCTACGGTTCTCCATTAACCATTTATTCCTTCTGTTACAGTGCCCAAAACTCGAACAGTATTAGACAGGGTAAATATACAAAGGATGTTCCCGATGACTGAGGAACCCAGGACCAAGGATCAGAGTTTAAGGGTATGGAGTAGGCCATTTAGGATTGGGATGAGGAGAAATTTCTTCACCCAGACAGTGGAGAATCTGTGGAATTCTCTGCCACAGAAAGCAATTGAGTCCAAATGAAATGGTCACAAGAAGGAGTTGGATATAGTTATTCGAGCTGAAGGTATCCAGGGGTATGGGGAGACAGCAACCATGTGCTAACTGACGCATTTAGTGCAATGAGATTTGTCAATAAAGCTCTGCTTATAGCCGGTGAGACTTGCTCCTCAGAACTAAGTGCAAAAACCTGAGGTTGCTGAGAGGAAAGGTGGCATGACAGTCCCTTTCACAAGTGTCACTCTGCATCATTTCACCCACTGACCCTCCCATTCCTCAGCTAGGCCCCTGCCCTTCTCAGTGAGACTTCACTGGCACTATTACCGCAATGTACCGCAAAGCATCAGTTCATTGGCACAACAGGTTGGGGTCAACGCATCCCGACAACGACAGCAGGCAGCAACTTGCAGTGGGAAAGCACCTTTAAAGCTGTGTAACACATGAAGGTGCTTCATGGGAGAATCTAGCAAGGCAAATCTGTGACTGCGCCAAAGTTATCGCAACAGATATCCAAAAGGTGAAAGGCATGAGATTTTAAGTGCATCTTAAATGGGGGGGGGAAAGAGGTGGGAAGATTCTAGACCTTACATGGTAACCAATGGTGGAGGTGAAGGAATATGGCATACACAAGAGGCCAGAGGAACTCCAGACTTGGAGGGGGTCATGAGGCCTGGAGAAATTTTCCGAGATACAGACAAGCAGTGCTGGGGTAAGAATACTGACAGTGGCGGGATGAGGACTACAAATGGCCATTCACTGGCCCCTTAAGGGTCTCACAGGGCCTAGGGCAGGCAGGTCACCAATGCCTCTGTCCCAGAAATATTTCTAACTGATTGAGAGGGGGTAAGTGGCCTGAATTAGATTTTGAAAGGCTTCCGTCTTTCCCCACTATCTTCAAACGCATTGGCAAAGGAACATAAAGGCAAAATCATAGGCAGGATTTTAGGTGAGAAATTCAGAAACAATTATCAGGGCAAAGGATTTTCCACAAAAAGCTGCAGGTGCTAACTGAATCAATCATTTCCTGTCAAAGAACAACTGATCTGTACGCACAGGAGCATTAAGGGATATCAGCCAAGGCGGGAATATGAAGTTAAGGTCCAAATCAGTCATGACCTCATTGAATAATGGAAGCAGCTGAATTTCTAATCTCCCATTCTCTCACACTGTTTTAAATTCCAAAGAGGTCTTCTTCTTGGTTTGGGCACTGGTTTTAATCCAGACATGCAAGGTATGAAACCTCTTCAATTCATGACAGAGGATTTCAAGTGGGTAACTGATATGCTAACTCAAGAAGAAACAGTCTTTTATCCCATGGGAAGAGAGGCTACATAAGAGAAGGGGGAAAAAAAACAGACAGTGCACTTCTCCATTTAAATTCAACAACATCTAACCTGGAAAAGGGGGGCACTTTCTTTCCTCCCATTACCTTCAATAATTTTGGACAGGGCAAAAGTGCAAAATAAATGTTTAAGATATGGCTCTCTCCCCGCATGAAGCCTAAGTCAGCCCTGAATTCCCCTATCCCCAAACTCAAGTGTTCATGGCTATGATAAGGAACTATTTTTGAAGGATACTTCATTGGGGTGGACCTAAGGGGAACAGGAAGCAAAAGAAAGAGAAAGACTTTGCTCACTAGAATCCCACTGTAGCAACTTGTAGTCAGACGCTTTGATTTAATTATCAAAATTGTGAATGGCATTTGTACAACAGAGGTTAATTAGGGTCATAAAGAGCGATCGAGGAAAAAAGAAGGACTCTTACCTAACCAATCGTTGAACTTCTTAACCTCCGTGGGGAGTCCCAGCTCTGTAAAATCACCCGTGTGAAGCAGAATGTCCCCATACGGCATCTGAATGCCATCTGTTCGGGAGTGTGTGTCTGAGACGCAGACAAATCGTGTGTGGCCTGCTGGTTTCGGAGTGTCATATGGGACAGGGTCAACCCTGAGTGCATGCACAATAAGATAAAGAGACAAAATCATGGCATTAACAAGACATTAATATAGCTGCCACTTGCTCATTAGTGACCAGTCCAGACAGAAATGCAGACCCGTTAGCATTAATTAACCTTTAAATTGCAAAAATGTTCCACTGATAACTTGCGCGCGCGCACACTCACACAGAGGTCAGTCAGAGAGTAGGGAATTAAAACATGGGCTGCGTTAGGATCCATGTCCTTTTTTTAATAAATTAAAATGCAATTACAAATGATTTACAATACCTCATTAAAAATTATACTCTAATTAAAGTCACTTCAGAAACTGCACCCAATGCTGTTCAACAATTAATTTAACATTTTTCAGACAAGGAGAAATCAATTCAATTTTTTTTTAATACCAGGAAAAGGTTTCTCAGCCCATGACAGCACTGTGCGCCTGTTTTTTATTTAAGAAAATAGAACATGTGATTTATTAACCCATTAAAAACTACAGGAGCATAATAAGTACAGAAAATGAGGTTACATTTCAGTTACTCAGGGAATGTTTTAATGCAATGGAGAATCTTTTTTTTACTTACAGAGCAGAGCAGGGGGAAAAAAACAACAATTCAGCACTAAAGACCTTTCAGCTCATTGTAATTCATTCCGTACAAATAACAGAGGTTTAAAAAAAACAGGATAAGGTCTTAAAAGCAGAAAGTAGGGAGTTAGGAAGCAAGTCAGAAAGTAAGAGCTCAAAGGTAGTTATCTCAGGATTACTATTAGCGTATTAATCAGAGGAGAAATAGCAGGATATATTAGATGTGTAGGTAGCTGAAGAGATGGTGAAGGGGAGGATTTCAGATTCCTGGAGTATTCAGGAGTATATTCAGGAGTATTCACAACTTATGTAGGACAGACATAAAAGGAAATGGTGGTGGAGATGGATTGTTGGTTAAACAGGAAAGGAATGCGATAGTGAGGAAAGTTACCTGTATGAGTAGAGAAATGCATACAGATCCCACTAAATTCAAGGGGTGATATTGGGAATGACATTGAACAGGAAATTAGAGGTACATACAATAAAAGAACATCTGTAATTATGTGTGACTTACAAATAAGGGAGAAGGACCATCTGCAGGCAAATGGGATTAGTTTAGGATGGCAACATGGTTGGCACAGATATAGTGGGCCGAAGGGCCTGTTCCTGTGCTGCACTGCTTTATGTTCTATGTTATATCGGGCAAACCAAATTAGTAACAATACCATGGAGAAGGAATTTGTGGAGTGTAAAGGGGATACATTGAAGAACCAACTAAAGAGGTCATTCTAGACTGGGTATTTTGTAATGACATAGGAACAGCAGAGTGATTCAACGCTTAGCACTGCTACCTCAGTGTCAGGGACCAGGGTTTGATTCCAGCCTTGGGTAACTGTGTGTGTGGAGTCTCCCTGGGTTTCTATCGGGTGCTCCAGTTTCCTCCCACAGTCCAAAGATGTGTACATTATGTTGACTGGCTGTGCTAAATAGCCCCGTAGTGTCCAGAGATGTGCAGGCTGGGTGGGTTAGCTATGGCAAATGCAGGATTTCAGGGATAGGGTAGGGAGTGGTGTCCGGGTCAATGCCCTTCTGAGGGTCAGTGTAGACTCAAAGGACCAAATGGTCTCTTTCTGTACTCTAGGAATTCTGTAAATAATTAGCAATCTAGTTGTGAGAGACCTTTTGAGAACCATCAACCATAATATGATAGACAATCATATCAATATGGAGTATGACATAGTTGATTCTGTGACTAGGGTCCTGAATCTAAATGGAGGAAACTCTGATGAGGAGGTGCGTATTGGCTATGTGAGGTTAGGGAACCTTACTCAAAAGGGACGAAAGCAGAAAGGCAATGGCAAATATTTAAAGAGCGCATGGGTGAACTGCAACATAATTTTGTACAAAAATGAAATGGAAAAGGTACCAAACCAAGGTTTACAAGGGAGATTAGAGATAGCATTAGACCCAAGAAAGAGGCATACAAATTGGCCAGAAAAATACAACAGACCTGAGGAGAGTGAGGACTCAACAAAAGAGGACAAAGGAATTGATTAAGAAAGGGATAATCGAGTGTGGGAATAAGATTCGGAAGTGTGGTGTTGGAAAAGGACAGCAGGTCAGGCAGCATCTGAGGAGCAGAAAAATTGACGTTTTGGGCATAAGTCCTTCATCAGCAAGGTGATTCTTCTGCTCCTTGGATGCTGCCTGACCTGGTATGCTTTTCTAGCACCATTCTCCCAACTGATCTCCAGCATCTGCAGTCCTCACTTGCAACTAAATACATAGTTTGGTTCTGTGTTCACAGGATAGTAGTAACATACCAGAATTATCAAGGAACACACTGTATAATGAGCGAGAACTACCAAAGCAAATCAGAGAAGTGGTATTGGGAAAACGGAGGGGATTGAAGGCCAATAGATCCCCAAAGCCAGAGATAAGCTACATCTTAGAATACTTCAGAAAGTGGCCCTAGACATAATGGATATGTTGCTGGTCATCTTCCAAGATACTTTAGACTCTGGAACAGTTCCTACAGGCTGGGGCATCTAACATAACCCCATTATTTAAGAATGGAGGCTGAGAGAAAACAGAACTATAGACCTGACATTAATAGAGGCAAAAATACTAGGTGCAATTACAAAAGAATGGTTGAGCATTTGGAAACCAGTGGAAAGCGTCAGCCCAGTTTTACAAAAGAGAGATCATACTCAATAAATCTACTGGAATTCTTGGAGGATGTAACTAGTAGAGTTGGTATGGGGAAACCAGTAGGTGAAGTTCATTTGGACTCCGTGATCTTCGAAAAAATTCCACATAAGAGATTAGCTCATAAAATTAAAACACAGGATTGGGGATAAATATATTAAGATGGATTGAAAACTGGTTGGCAGGTGCCATTGTCTTCCCTAGTTTACCAGACTAATTCCTGAGATGACAGTACTGACATATGAGAACAGGTTGAATTGGGTTATATTCAGTGGAGTTTAGAAAAATGAGAGGACATCTCACAGAAACCTATAAAATTCTAACAGGACTACACAAAGTAAATGCAGGAAGGATGCTTTCAAAGGCAGAATAGAGGTCAACTCTATTTAGGACTGAGATGAAGAGAAAGTTCTCCATCCAGAGAGGGGTCAGCCTGTGGAATATGCACCACAGAAAGCTGTCAAGGCCAAAACATTGTGTGTTTTCCAGAAGGAATTGGATACAGCATTTGGGCTAAAGCGATCAATGAGCATGGGGGGGGAAAGACAGGAACAACAGGGAATTCCCTATTCCTGAGATGCTGCCTGACCTGCTGTGCTTTAACCAGCAACACATTTTCAGCTGTGATCTCCAGCATCTGCAGACCTCATTTTTTACTGAGTTAGATGATCAGCCACAATCATAATGAATGACAGAACAGGCATGAAGGGCTCAATGGCCGAGTCCTGTTCCACAATTCATTTCTATTGTTGTGTTTCATTATGACTCTCAATGGTTTCTTCAATGCTGCCATTTTTTTTGTTGCAACCTTACCTGGATATCATTCCACGCATCGTTATGTGAAGGAAGTGTCAGCATCAATCCTAACTTTGCTTTTTCCTAGCATGAGCTTGCATTCTTTTGTTGCATATTGTGGTTTAGTTTGAGGTGTTCTTTCAGATTTACAGACACTCTACCCTTTCAATCCTCTAACAGCTTGATAGAATCACCTTCAGGCCATGTTCATATAAAGGATGAAAGCCTTGTAGCCTGCCCATTTACCAGTTGTGACTCAATGGGTAGCACTCTTTCACTTCTCCGTCAAAAAGAGTATGGGCTCAAGTCTCTACTAAACAGGCTCAAGCTGATGCTACCAGTACAGAGTGTTGCACTAGTGTAGATGCCACCTTTTGGAACAGCTATGAAACTGTGGTTCTCTTTGCCAGCGCACTATTTAAGAACAGCTGAGAAGCTCTCCCTGGTCCTGACCAATATTTATCCCTTAACTAGCGTCACTAAAAAATATATTACCTGGTTATTGTCAAATTGCTGTTTGGAAATTGGCTGTTGCATACTTTACAACGATTGCCAAAATTGGCAAGTCTGAGAAGAAGATGGCTTGATAAATACATGTCACTGTCCTCTTTACAACAAAGGGAGTTAAGAGAAGAAAATTAAGTGGAGACCCAAGAAGTGTGTGATAAAGAAAACAGGAGAAATATCGTCCACTGGCAAAAAGGTCAGCAATTAAGGTATATGGAGTTAAGGTGAACGGCAAAACCTCAAATAGTGAGATGCTGCAAAGTTAACTTATGCAGCAAGTTGTAACCTGGAATGCTTGAAAAATTTGTGAAAGCAGATTTAATTGTAACTCTAAACAGAGAAGTTTGAGAGACTATGGAGAAAATGACAGAATACTCCAAATTTATTCAAACACATAACTCACAAGCAGAATAAAGGTCTTTGGGACAAGATTAATATGAAGAAAATAAACTGCATCACTGTGTGACAAAGGTATTGAATATACCTGATAACTTTTGGTCTATTGGACGCAAATAGCTTTTGGTCAGTTGTATTAATATTTTTTAAACGTGTCAGAAAGTCACTTGGACTACATGCATCAATTCCAAGAAAACAAAGAACTACAGTCAAACATTGGGGAGAAACTTAGAGGTTTGCAATGATAAAATATTTACACTGTTGGATTTATGACAGGTAGAGTAAACATATTAAGATAATTAACTTGCTTTTGACTTCAGAAGAAAGGCCCAAGCCCTCTACATTTCTCTAGGAATGAGTTGCTGTAATAGATGGTGCTAGGAAACAGGCTGAAACTTTGATAGATATTTGTGTTAAGCTCTAATTGTCTTCTAAAACATGTAGCTTTATCTGCTTATTTTTTTCTTTTACATAACAAACTTACGTTTGTTGTTAAAGGACATTTGTGTCCTCAGTGAATATGTTTAAGTGATCAGCCACCACATTAACCAACTAAATTTATTAAGCCAGGTTTCATTCTACAGGATGACCTGATCAGTATTATCACCAGCTGGGATCATAACAGTATGATATGGAATCAACTGCAAAGCTGAGAGCAGATCCAGTTGCAACATTCAAAAGAGAACTGGATACATACTTGAAAGAGAAAAGAACTGCATGTCTATGGGGAAGGAGTAGTGAAAGTGAAACACATTTGGAAAGCCTATTTTCAAAGAGGTTCAATATGCAAACTAGCCTCCTGATATATTGTAGTCTTGGCACTGTCAACAGAAAAGTACAATGCTCTTTCAATGCTATTCCTCAATTTGTTATTTCAGCAGAGACATTAGCCCATTTCAAACAGCAGACTGAATGCTGCAAAAGCATCAAGCAATTTCCCACTCACAGCACTACCAGTTGCAAAAGAGTCAAGATTCTCCAAAAATGCTCAGGATTCTATCATTGATGATCGATCATCTCTGTAAGTGAAAGTGCACAGCACAAAGAAAGGAATTAGTTCGCTGGTATCTAACAAAATCAATTATTGATTAACACTGAACCGTGAGGCTCCCTCCCTGATGGAATTTAGAAAGGAAAGTGGTTGGGGCAAGTTAATTCATATCCTTTTATTATAAGGCTTTTAGCACACTTGCCTTTGTTGCTCAGACCTTTGAGTATGTGAGTTGGGACATCATAATGAGGTTGTATAGCACATCAGTGAAGCCTCTTCTGGAGTACTGTTGCAGTTCTAGTCACCATCTTATCAGAAGGATATTATTAAATTGGAGAGGCCTCAGAAAAGAATTACCAGGATTTGCTGGAAATGGAGGGTTTGAGTTATAAAAATAAGTTGAATAGGCTGGGACCTCTTTCACTGGAGCATAGAAGGCTGACCTTACAGAGGTTTATAAAATCATGAGAGGCATAGATAAGGTGGGGGAGTTCAAAACTTAAAAATATATTTTTAAAGTGAGAGAAGAAAGATTTAAAAAGGACATGAAGGACAACTTTATTTTTTTAAAAAAAGAGCAGTTAATGTGTGGAATGAACTGCCAGAGGAAGTGGTGGATGTGGGTATGGTTACAATGTTTAAAAGGCATTTGAATAAGTACAAGACGACAACAGGTTTGGAAGGATATGGACCAAGCACAGGCAAGTGGGATGAGTTTAGTTCGGGAAACATGGTAGGCATGAACTACCAGTTGTGCACCTAATTTACACCAAAAGCATTGATGTAACTGTGTACCCATGGTTTGAGTCCAGGATTCCACTGGAATCAATGTCCCTCATGGTCTCAAAGACTGAATACACACTCAATCAATGAGTCAGCAATTTGCAGCAATGAGTCGTCAACGTAGTTACCATGACTCCACAGTAGCAAAACGAATGCAGTCCACTAGATTGCTGATGCATAAGGCAGTCACATGTATTACCTGACTGAGGTCTAATAATGAAGTGCAAAACAAGGCAAAACAAGATGACATTGTCTGAGGCAGGCAATCATGGAACAATTGGAAGTATCTCTGCCCAAAAGTGTTTTGTTCAAGCACCACTCCAAGAGACCTGTGCCTATAATCTAGGTGGACACTCAATTGTAGTTCTGAGGGAGTACTGCACAGTCTTGGGAACCAACTTAGGTTGTGAGGATTTTGAAGAACCGCATTCTCCAGCATTCAGACCAGTCGTCCCCCACCCCCCCAACCAACATCACAAGAACAGATAATCTGCCAATTATCTCCCAAGTCTTTACAGTTAGTCTTGGTGTCCACAAACCTGAACTCAGAGGTTGTCCAGTTAGCTACATTTGAGCTACAGATTTGTATGCCTACCAAGATTATCCAAGTGATTCGCTGTGCCTATCCCTTATTTCATCCATCACTTCACAGAACTGTTAAGAAAAGTTTTATTGAATCAAAAAATGCTCGAGTGTGAAATGCAAGGTAGCATTTTTAACAAAAGAAATTATGCAACAAGGCACGAGATATAAAATGATCAAAAGCAGGATGGTAGCATAGGTCAGAGGTTCCTGGGAATGCCATCTGCAGTTGTGGTAAATTTAACATGAATTCGAAACCAAATTCTTCTTCCAGTGAGATTTTCTGAAGCAGCATTCTCAATATTATTCCGACCATGAATTTATTCTGCACCAGGAGCATACTGTCCAGAAGCAAATTTGCTTAGATGTTGAAGGAACGGTTCAGTACCTAAAGCAAATAGAACACATCAAGATTGGTCAAGGTCTCTAATCTCCTTGGCTCATTGTCTGATAAACTAGGCAAACCAGAGTCTAGATTAGAGTGGTGCTGGAAAAGCACAGCAGGTCAGGCAGCATCCGTGGAGCAGGAAAATAGACGTTTCGGGAAAAAGCCCTTCATCAGGAATGGAGGCAGGGAGCCTCCAGGGTGGAGAGATAAATGGATTGAATAGCATCCTACATTCTACATCCCCAGAAAATTCTACTGATCTCAGTCTTGAAACTTTTACTTCACCAGTAGCAAATACATTCTTTTTATGATAGTAGTTCTGAAATCATATCACCCTTTATTTAAAGCAGTCCTTTGTGTTTTCAGTGTTAAGATTTTCCATCATGTTTTGGGAATAGAATTAAAGGAATTTTCATAATGCGTATTGGCAGGCAAAATTCCGGAATGGATTGATAATTTAGCCTACATCATAAACTGAAAGCAAATGGTACATATTGGAAGAACAAAAATGCAAAAGTTATCAACAAATGCAGGGAAACAGGATTAAGGGTAAATTGCTCCATCTGAAGTGCTAGTATCTGCTCAGGACAAATGGACTAAATGGCCTAAATCAGCCAACTTCACTGAAATAGTCCTCACAGCCTAACGGGATTATTCTGAAGGGGGTCACCAGACCCGAAACATTAACTCTGGTTTCTCTCCACAGGTGTTGCCAGGCCTGCTGAGCTTTTCCAGCAACTTCTGTTTTTGTTCCTGATTTACAACATCCGCAGTTCTTTCAGATTTTTGGACTACTTCTCTTCTTATGCTCCACACAAGCCTACTTCATCTCACCCTATTACTGTGTCCTTCTATCCTCTCCCTCACGTTTACTCAGATTCCGCTTGAAAATATCGAAGAAGGTTCACAGCCTCACCATTCTCTGGATAAATGTATTTCTACTGAATTCTCCACTGAATCTAATTAGTGACAGGTATTTATAACCAAACTCTGTCATAATTTTAACCCCAGCCTTGTTCACCTCTCCTCATATTCACAAACTCAGATCTGGCATTATTCTTATAAATCCCTTTCCATGTCATGAAAGACAAAGTGCAAATATTATTAACATCCATTTATTGGAGATGAACCTGTATTGAAACAATTAAAATCACATGATATGTTAAAAGGCGAAAGGCAGCATCTTGGATGACATGACTGCGCTGTATCAATTATTTCAGCCAGGTCACCGAGGCTAAGCTGAACAGAGACTTTTGATTCAGAAGAACCACCACTGGGTCCATGTATACTACATCACATAGCAGTGGCAGTGGAGAAAGAATGACCACCTTAAGCCTCTTGCGATTCCAGGAGGTACTTGGCCCATGGAGACAGTTAAGAGAAGCCAAAGAGAGATGTATATTCTCTGCATAACATTAATGAAGAGGCACATGGCTCTATACAACTGGACCAGAAATTCAGGCTCAGATCTCTCAATGGGATTGTTTGAATTTAATTTCATTTAATGATCATGAGGTTGTCAAATTTTCATTAAAGACCCAAATTAGATTCATTAATGTTCTTTAGGAAGGGAAACACAACATCCTTATTTGGCATGACCTGCATGATGACTCCAATGGTCACATGGAGACATCCAGCAGTTCAAGGCAGCAGAGTACTGCCATCATAATGAAGGTTGGTCCAGGATACAGAAGAGGTAGACTTTCTTGTGTCACAGAGTTCCAGTCTTCTGTACCCATGACCAGACCCTTAAGGAAGATGTTACAAAGTTTGCAGACTACTGCAGCGCATGGTGTCTCACACTGATTCCTTCCAAGCCATATCTAGTGTATGCCCTCCCTGTAATGGCAGTGCCAAAATAAAAATCAAACATTGACATGCCATGTCAGAGACTGAAACACGCTCACACTGCAACACATTTAGGAGTGAAACATGACTCAAATTTCTGGTCTCCTCCCTATCGGGAAGATGTTGTGAAACTTGAAAGGGTTCAGAAAGGATTACAAGAATGTTGCCAGGGTTGGAGGATTTGAGCTACAGGGAGGGGCTGAACAGGCTGGGGCTGTTTTCCCTGGCACATCGGCAGCTGAGGAGTGACCTTATAGAGGTTTACAAAATTATGAGGGGTATGGATAGAGTAAATAGACAAAGTCTTTTCCCTGGGGTCGGGGAGTCCAGAACTAGAGGGCATTGATTTAGGGTGAGAGGGGAAAGATATAAAAGAGACCTAAGGAGCAACTTTTTCACACAGAGGGTGGTACGTGTATGGAATGAGCTGCCAGAGGAAGTGGTGGAGGCTGGTACAATTGCTACATCTAAGAGGCATTTGGATGGATATATGAATAGGAAGGGTTTGAAGGGATATGGGCTGAGTGCTGGCAGGTGGGACTAAATTGGGTTGGGATATCTGGTCAGCATGGACAGGTCAGACCGAAGGTCATTTCCATGCTGTACATCTCTATGACTCTATCTGAAGAAGACAGCAAAGATTGAACCCAACAACACCTGCATGACAAATATTCTGCACATATTTGCGGCGTTGTTGCCAAAACACTTCATACATCAGCAATTGGCCTATCTTACTTAAGAGAAGGGTACAATGCACTTGCCTTGCAAAGGCTATCACACACATTTACTTGACACTCAACGGAATGTACCACTGTGCATCATTACTGGAATCCTCTACTCACCACCCTGGCTTCTTGTAATCCCAATCAATACTCCCCTCATACATTCACCCATTTATGAAAGCCCACAAGTTAGCCCAAGCTATTGCCCTGCACTTTGCTTACCCATTCCACAATGACATGCACAATCCACTGATGGCTTGCTTTGCATCTTGATGTCCCACACATTTTTAAGCAAGATCCACCAGCAGATATCCTTTGGAAGGAGGAATGGGAAGCATGAAAAGTCACTAACAAGATCCTTGTAGCAAACTGCACACTTTGAACTACCACAGCAAGATGAGTCCTCGTCAAACAGGCTAAAGACCAGCCAGTGTCTTGGCACAGCCAACCTTCACCACTGGGGCCTCAGTATAAACCCATATGTACTTGTGGAAAGACACAAACAAAGCTGCACATTACAAAGGACTGTCCTAAACAAGGATCCAACCATCTTAAACTGTGCAAACGAGAAAGCTACTGCTGAGCACTGGAGATTTATGTTCATGAAACAAAGAAGTGAACAACAAATGCTGACTTAGCCACGATGACCCACAGCCTGTGAAGAATACACAGAAAAAGTCATACCAACAAGGCTCTCTCTTAACTGCCCTCTGGAACTGGCCAACCAAGCCTTTCTGTTATCAATGGTCCAAAAAGACTCAGCAGCATGTTCTCAGGGAAATGAGATAAGAAACGTTAACCTCATTGACAGCACCACATCCCTAGAACTACTTAAATATAAAAATGGGAGTGGGAACTCAAAACGGGAGTCTGTGCTTAGACACCGTAAATGTGTGCGAGGTTGCAATTCAGATTTGTTGAAACAAAATATCTGCTGGTTGTTAATCTATTTAATTAATTTAAAATTTGAAAATGTGCCTTCTCTTTGAAGCACAAACGTAAACACACTGGATATAGATGAGTCACTTGACAGGTCATTTTAACATGCCTTGAACAGTCCTCCCAGCTCAAACAAAACACCATGTGTCAAATTGGCTAGCATTCAAAAACAGTGTCACAATGTTTTCAGAACTTAATCACTTTGGAAGAGCACTGAAAGACAACATAAACTAGAGGGTACAATTCTAAAGGAGGTGCAGGAGCAGAGGGACCTGTGTGTTTACAAGCATGGATCATTTAAAGTGCCAAAATGAGTGGAGAGAGCAATTAATAAAGTGAAGATGACAAGACAGGTGGAGACAGCAGTTAGTACAGCATAGTGTTTTCTTGATTTGGAGGAGCTGGTGTTGGACTGGGATGTACAAAATTAAAAATCACACTACATCAGGTTATAGTCCAACATGTTGAATTGGAAGCACTAGCTTTTGGAGCACTGCTCCTTCATAACATGGTTGTGGAGTATAAGATCGTAAGACACAGAATTTATAGCAAAGGTTTACAGTATGATGTAACTGGAATTCTATATTGAAAAAGACATGGATTGCTTGTTAAGTCGCTCATCTTTTCAAATGACCACGTTGGTTTAAGTTCTTTCATATGTAGATTCCAGAACATTTTTTTAAAAGTTACATTCTCAAGTGAACTTTAACAATAGATGCCATGTCATCTCAGATAATGCATTGAAGATGTAAAGTGCCCTGTGTGAGGGTGTCTGTGTTTCCTTGGTGTTATTAATAAAGGCATAGAGTAGAAGGGAAAGGAGGTGATGTTGAACTTATACAAAACACTTGTTTGACTTCAGTTGCAACATTGCTTACAGTTGTGGGTGTCACGTTTTAGGAGTGACATGAATTCATCGGAGAGAGTGCAATAGCAATTTACAAGAACATTTCCAGGAATGAGAAACCTTAGTTGTAAGGAAAGATTAAAGTAGTTCAAAATGCTTCTCCTTTGAGCGTAGCAGACTGAGAGGCAATTTGATCGAGGTTTTCAAAATTACAAGTGGCTGGGGAGGGGAGATAAGGAGAACCTGTTTCTGCTTGTTTAAAAATAAAACAAGAATGAAACTCATCGATGTAAAGTCTCGTGCAAACGAAGCAAGCATGGCACGAGCAAAAACCTTTCACACAGCGAGTGGTTCGGGTATGGAATGCGCTGCTTCGAAATATGGAGGGAGCAGATTCAGTTGAAGTATTCAGGAGGGATGATTATTTGGATAGAAATGGTGTGCAGGGAAAAGGCAGGAGATTGGCAGGTAATAGAACTCATGCAAACATGATTGAGTGAATGGTCTCATTCTACACCATAACTACTCTGTGATTCTGAGCCTCCTTTAAAACTCCCCACCAAAATTCCAGTACTTCATTGCACAGCAATTATTGCAGTAAAGCCAGCATTAATATCTAAGTTTTCTTTATCCTGTTTTAAGTATGTGCAATAATTAAAGAGTGTGTGTTTTAAGAAGTGCTGTGTATCCTCAAAAACCATGCAATATTGAGGGAAATATGCTGCGCATTTGCTGGAAACCAACTTCAATTCTCTGAGGATGAAGAAACAAGTCTTAATTCATTACACCCTGCCTAAAAATTGTTAGCTAGAATTCTGTAAACATTACACTGCAACCAACCAGAACTCCAGAAACAAAAAAAACTCTTAAAATCACCGCAGAAACAGGAGGTGAACAAAATGGCTTTGGATTCTCTGGAGCCCTTTTTTTTCAGATGTCTTTTTATGAGAACTCTGAGGAGCCATCATGTGACTGTTATAGACCAGAACCATATCCTGTCAAATCCATGTACTTGATGGAGCACAATGCACTGCTGTGTAGAGAAATCACTCAGCAACAACAGCAGCAGCAGGCTAGTGAGGTGAACCAGAAGTCAGTAATCAAGGAACTCAATAGCAATTAGTGCCCCGCAGTTTCCCACTGCTGTACCTCACTGGGTTTTAACGAGACATTGGCAACTTAAAGCAGCTGGACACTGATCAGTTCCAAGCAGTTCCCTCAAACCGGGAGGTGAAGAGAGGGTATAAAACTATTTATACAGCAAATGTCAGATCAATGGAAGTTCTCATATTCATGAAAAACTTCCATCAATCCTGGTAAAATCAGCTACAAAAAAATCAACAGATCAAAATAGTTCACATTTCACTCGTTTGAATGGCAAGGTGAAAATTTCTGATTCATAGCAACTTTTTTGCGTTCTTTTCTCTTCCCCACTTTGGTTTTGCTCAAGCCAAAGGGATTTTGCTGATCTTTCAGTTATACTTCATGACTCTGCGTCAGAAGTTGCGTGTGTTCAACTCCTGCTCCAGATAATTGAGCATAAAATCCCAGCGCAAGGCTAAGGAAGAGTTGTTTTCATAAAGCACCACCACTTTGTTAATGCATAGCACTGAATATCCCCTCAGCTGAGTGTACAAGATCTTTTTTGAAACAGAGCAGGGGAGATTCCTTCCTTTACCTTGGCCAGCATCATTCAAACAGATCATCTGGTCATTACTACACTGCTTTTTGAGGGAGCACACTGCGCACAAATTGGCTCTTGTGTTTTCTACACTGCAGCAGTGATTTTACTTTGAAAAGTACTTCATTTGTTTAGAAGGTTTTTGGAACATTAACATCTGAAAGGTGCAACAGGGTTAGGGTCAAACGCAAGTTGTCTCCTAATAAGATCTTATAAGAAATAAAAGGTAGGTGGGTGTTAAAGATCTATTGGAAAAGTAAGGAAAGTAGTAAGTCCTGTGCAGAATGCTTCGCCACCACCAACAAAAGCCAGAACTGGTCATTAGCATTATTCGCAGGAAGTTAGTGGTACAGGGGGGCAAGGTGGCTCAGTGGTTAGCACTGCTGCCTCACAGCATCAGGGACCCTGGTTTGATTCCAGACTTGGGCGACTGTGTGGAGTTTGCACATTCTCCCCGTATCTGTGTGGGTTTCCTCCGGGTGCTCCGATTTCCTCCTACAATCCAAAGACGTGCAGGTTAGGTGAATTGGCCATTCTAAATTGCCCATAGTGTTAGGTACATTAGTCAGGTGGAAATGGGTCAGGATGGGTTACTCTTCAGACGGTCGGTGTGGACCTGTTGGGCCAAAGGACCTGTTTCCACATTGTAGGGATTCTAATCTGATATGGTTTCGGAGTTTGCCTAGATATCAACAGTCACTGCATTCTAAGGTTAGTCACACAACACCTGGTTATAGTCCAACAGGTTTATTTGGAAGCACTAGCTATCAGAGCACTGCTCCCTCATCAGGTGATTGTGGAGTAACCACAAGTTGTGGAGCAACGTTAGTGCTTCCAAATAAATCTGTTCGACTATAACTTGGTGTTTGGTGATTTTTAACTTTGTACACCCCAGTACAACACCGGCACCTCCAAATCATGCATTCTAAGAGAGAGTTCATTGAGTTTCGGCAGCCATTGAGATACATGCTCAGGGGTTCCTGTCCCCTTGCTCCCTGGTTTCACACGGTCCATCCCTGTGCACTTTAACCATTGAGATTTGGATGTGGAATATCACATGGCACAAAGAAAGGGTGCAAGCTATTTTTGATACACACTTAAAAGTACATAGTTTACTGCCCAAGATTCCCTTAAGACAAAGACAACAGTGTAACATGCCATAAGAACTGCAGAAGTGACAAAATGAAAAATAGGAAATTTAATCTATGGTCCCTAATTACATATATTTCAAAGCAGAAGACCTTTCATTTCAACATAACAAAACAGTGATGTTACATAAACAAAGATATATAGAAATATACCTTTTCGGTTAGCAAGGAAATTATATTGATTAGACCAGCATACCGAACAATCTTAAGAGTTTGCTAAGACTTGCCGCAGTGAAAATCCTATTACAATAATCATGATATTCAGATGCTGAAACAAGGCATATTGATGGCACACAACTGAGTTGCACTGGACAATGGTTTTGCTATCTACATAAAATTGAAGCAATGACAGGTGCTGAAATAACACACAAGATAACTGGGCTGCACAGGCTGCAGAGATGTTAGAGTCCTCACAACAATTAATGTATTAGGAGCAGCACCAAGGGTGGAGTTAAACTGTGCTACCTTAAAGCATCTATCTCAGGCCCACCTGGTGATGGTTTGCTTCAGCCTGAGACAGGGTAGGGATGAACAGCTTCCCTTGAAAGTGTATCAGTTAGAACTTTAATAGCAGTTGGGCCAAACTACGTGAAACAACGAACCAATCTTCCATACATCCTCAACCTTCTGACTGGCTTTACAGACAATTAGTTACTTCTCAAACGTAGTCATTATCATGTCAGAAAATATAGCCACCAATTTTCTGCTTTTGCAATAACCTGTATTTTAATAGTGCCTCTGATGTAATAGAATAACCCAAAGCACTTTACATATTGTTAATAAACGAAGTCAAAGAGTGTGGTGCTGGAAAAGCACAGCCGGTCAGGCAACATCCGAGGAGCAGGAGAATCGATGTTTCAGCATAGGCCCTTCATCAGGAATATTAATAAACCAAACTAGGCACGGAGTCACTTAAGATTACAACCGAGCAGAGGATTAGAAGCTTGGTCAACAAGGGGGGTTTTAAGGATTGCATTAAGAAAGGAAAGAGGAAGGGAATTTCACAGCCAACAATTATTTCAATCAGGGATGTTCAAGTAGATGGAATCGTAAGAGCACAAATTACCTCGGAGTGTTGTGAGCCTGAAGACAATTACAGAGATAGAAAGGGCAGGGAGACGCAGGGAGGAATTTGAAATTCACGGATGAGAATTTTATTCAAGGCATTACCTAACCAGATACCAGTGTAGGTCAGGGAGTAACAGAACAAAGGGTGAATGGGCGAGTTGGAGTGCAGACAGCAGAATTTTGAGCCACCTCAGGTTTACACAGAATGGTGGGAGGCCAGCCACGCGTGCCCTGGGATAGAGAAAAAGCGAAGACCGCAGATATTGGAAATTAGAGTATAAAAGTGTGATGCTGGAAAAGCACAGCCGGTCAGGCAGCATCTGAGAAGCAGGCGAGTCAACATTTCAGGCATAAGCCTTCCCCAGGAATGGAGGAATTTTGAAAATCACAGATGAGAATTTTAACTCAAGGTCAGGGAGTAACAGAGCAAGGGGTGAACACCCTGGAACTCTCAAATGTAAAAGTAGCAAAGGCACAAATGACAACAGGAGGATATGTTTAAGCTAATCTTAATTATGTTCAGGATGTCATTCCCTACTAGCAAGGCTGAAATCTACTGCCCATTTCACACTGCCCTAAATAGTAGTTAATTGTCAAACCATATAGATGGTGGGTCAAGAGTCACAAACATGTCAGAACAGATAAAGGCTGGAGGTTTTCTTCCATCAGTGAATCAGCTGGGCATCTATAACAATCCAGGAGCACTCTCCAATAGCTTTCGTCCCTGAATTCCCAAAACCAAACTTAAATGCTCAAAATTCCTTCATGGGATTTAAACAACTGTATATTCTAACTTGACGGAATCCAGCAGTCTGGATTACTAGTCCAGTAGCATGACCAATGCCCTTTTGATAGTTATGACTCTCATTTTAATGGGGGGGGGGGAGAGGAAGAGGAGATAAGGTTTAACTTAATTCCAGAGGTCAAAGTTCAATGGTATCTAACACATTGCGCTGTCAAACACTCACAACTCTGCTAGTTAAACTATGACATAACTGCTTGAAAAAATAAGCACTTCTCTTAATATAGCAGACAGAGAAATGCTTCATTTAACAGTTCACCTAGAAGGGCAGCCGTTAGTTCTCAGCCTGTCTGTGCAGTACAATGGCCTTCTGCACTTGGCAATTTATCAGTGGCAAGATTGTTGGGATGTGGAATGTACAGTCTGATAGGATGGTGAATGGTCAATAGCAGTTCCAAAGATGGGTTATTGGACTGGAAACATTAACTCTGTTTCTCTCTACACATTGCCACTAGGTTTACCAAGTTTTCCAGCAGCACATCATGTTTTTAATTTCTGATCTCCAGCATTCCCAGTACTCTATCATTCACTCAACTGGATGAAGGGGGTGTCTTACGAGGAGGATTCAGCAGGTTGGACCTAAACCCTTCAGAGATAAGAGGAAGGAGAAGTGATTTTATTAAAATGTCCAAGATGCTGGAGCAGGCTCAAGGGGTCAAACAACTGCTTCTAATTCCTTGGATCCTTTTCACCAAAACCTGCCCGAATAACAACTTAAAAATAAATTCAAAGATTCAACTATCAGCAGCATATTTAAGATTCCTCATTCAGTATGCTCATGAGTCACATTCTATTCCTGATTTGATCATATGCTCATATTGCACTTTTACTTCATTATCACGCAGGTTTTCACACCCAGCTCCACGACTTTACGAGGTTTGTGACTGAATTGAAAATAAAAAGATTTCTTCAAAACTGAAATTGAGCACGTGTATTTAATGTCATGGAAAAGAGCGATCTTGAAAATTACTTTGAATTACATTGCGAGAGTCGAGCAAGAGGGGGCTCACAGGTTTAAAGCAAAGTTAGGAATATTATTAGCAACAACTTCCATTTATATAGTGCCTGCAATGAAGGATAACCAAGGTAACTGAGTGTAATTGATACTGAACCAATATTAGGACCAAAGTCTGACCAAAAAAATAGACTTTAAGGAATGTCTTAAAAAGACAGAAGGAACAGGCAGATAGAATTGCAGTCCTTAAGGCCTTGATGGCTGCCAACAGTCAGCTTGTTTTCAACTGGTCAGAGAATGGTCGATACATGCAGCATGTGGAGCGAACTCCCAGATGGAATATTGGAGGTGAACACCCTTGGAAGTAATGAAAGGAACAACTTAGACAATGTAATTGCACAGAGAAGAGGATTTCTGAAAGGTTAGGCTAAAATGGGCTGAATGGAACTTCCCCTCACCTTGCGACCCAATTAGGCCCTGACGGCTGCTTGTCTTTTATCATATCCTGAACTTTACTTACAAGCTTATTGCCATTCTAAGCAAATTAAATGTGGGAAAAAAAAGCTTGCTGTTTTGCAACTGAAAGATTTTTTTTCAGGTATATGTTGTCTACATAGACTTTAGGAAGGCATTTGGTAAGGTCCCTCATCGCAGGCTGGTACAGAAGGTAGAGTCTCATGGGATTTTGTGTGTGTGTGTGTGTGTGTATGTGTGTGTGTGTGTATGTATGTGGTAGGGGGATACTGAACTGGCTCAGAAGACAGAGAATAGATGTGGAAGGGACTTTTCGGAATGGAAATCACTAACTAGTGGTGTTCCACAAGGATCACAGCTGGGATCTTTGTTGTTTTGTCAGATACATAAATGATCTAGAGGAAAATGTAGATGCTCTGATTAGTAAGTTTGCAGGTAACACCAAAATTGGCTGAGTTGCAGATAGTGAGGAGGATTGTCAAAGAATACAGACAGATTACAGATTTTGGCAGAGAGATGGCAGGTGGAGTTTAATCCACAAATGCGAGTTGATGCATTTTAGAACATCAAATTCAGGTGTGAATTATACAATTCGTGGCAGAACCCTTAGGAGAAATGATATACAAAGGGATCTGGGCATACAGATCCACAGATGCCTGCAAGTGGCAAAAAAGGTAGATATGGTGATTGAGAAGGCATAACCACATGCTTGCCTTCATCGGCCAGGGCATCCAATATATAGTTTGGCAAGCAATATTACAGGTGTATAAAATTTTAGTCAGGCCACATTTGGAATATTGCATGCAGTTTTGAACGCCACATTACCAGAAGGATGTAGATGCTTCAGAGACGGTGCAGAGAGGGTTTTCGAGATGATGCCTGGTCTGGAGAGTTTTAGTTCTGATAAGAGGTTGAATAAACTTGGATTGTTTTCAATGGAAGACGGAGGCTGAGGGGCGACGTGACAGAGGTCTACAAAATTATGAAAGGCATAGATAGGGTAGACAGTCAGAGGCCTTTTCCCAGGGTGGAAAGTTCAACTACAAGTGGGCACAGGTTTAAGATGAGAGGGGTTACGTTTAGAGGAGAAGTGTGGGCAAGTTTTTCACACAGAGGGTGGTGGGTGTCTGAATTGCACTGTCAGTGGAGGTGGCGGAAGCAGGCACATCAGCAATGTTTAAGGCGTATCTTGATTGACATGAGGTTAACAGAGGGATGGAAACCACAGATGGGTAATAAGTAGAAGGTCTAAAAAGGGACTAGAAATCTGCACAGACTTGGTGAGCTGAAAGGCCTGTTCCTGTGCTGTATTATAAATGGTATTACCTTGGTTGAGACTCCCTGATGCTATGTCAGTATTTGCAGGAAGGGAGGGTGGAGAGGACTAGTGAGGGTATCTAAGAGAGTGGTGATGCTTGGATAGGATTCCACAATATCCCCACCCCACAGAGGACAGTGGAAAACCATCTGCCTGAAAATGAATTTCTTGCGACAATCTACTTTACCGAAATTAAATAGTCACTCCATTGCCTTTATGGAGCAAGCAAGTTACATCACAACAAAGTGCAAGGCTAAACTTTCCAAATTGGTCAAGAAAACTAAAACTAAAAAAAAAAGAGTTGAGGTTCACAACAGTTTCACCCCCTTCTGCAGACTGCTCCAATGCAATGTAACCACAAATAGAGCGATGACTCAGTAAAATAAGATTCCCAAAGCAGCCACCAACTCACTTTTCTAAAATCTAGACTTTCGACTGAAGTGTCATGTAACACTGTACTGGGCTCCTACCTTCGATACCACTCCCCAAAAACAGAAGGACTGATTCACAACTGCTGCATGGGATTAATGCAGTGCAACAATTTTGAATATTTCAAAGATTTCAAAAAGCAAGATGGTTCTTTCCTTGGTATCCTGGCTATTATAAACCCCTCAACCAACATGACCAAAAAGAAAAACGGTTCTGTTCATTGTCAGACTGCTGTTTGTGGGAGCTGCCTGTGTACAAACTGGGCGCCACATTTCCCAGTTTTACGAAAGTGACTTCACTGTAAAGAGTTTGGCATTGGATGCAAAATGCTTTTGAATTTCTGCAGGCCGAGAAAGACATCATTTATGTGCACGTCCTTCACATCTAAATGACACTCAAAGACAAGGAGCACCTTTTTTGAGACAATCACAAATGAATTTCAACTCATGCTGTGAGTGAAAGAGCAAGGAGGGAATGGAGAGAAAATAAAAGACATCTTGCTGCTGAAGGCCACTATGGCCACAGGTGGTTTGGAGTTTTGTTGAATTGAGTCATGGCATCTACAAATTCTGTTATGTCTAGTTAATCACATTAGTACATTTACTAGCCCAAAGCATATGAGTAACATACTAGGTCAGATGGAAGATTGATAGGGTAATAGGAAGCAGAAAGTAGGTGTAGGTGGGTAAAAATGGGGCAAATGAAATTTGAGGGAAATTGTGAAATTGCCCATTTATATAGGTAGGACAAAAAATAATTATTTTATGTAAATATAGAGCTCTGTGGTGCAGAGGGATCTAAGTGTTCACGAATTACAAAACGTTAGTATGCAGGTAAAGCAAGTAATTAGGGAAAATAATAGTGTTACAACTTATTGCAAGGGGAATTGGATACAAAAGTAATGAGTTTATGTATTGCTGGAAAAGCGCATCAGGTCAGGCAGCATTCAAGGAGCAGGAGAATTGACGTTTCGGGCATGAGCCCTTCTTCAGGAATCCTGAAGAAAGCTTCCTGAAGAAGGGCTCATGCCCGAAATGTCGATTCTCCTGCTCCTTGATGCTGCCTGACCTGCTGCGCTTTTCCAGCAACACATTTTCAGCTCTGATCTCCAGCATCTGCAGTCCTCACTTTCTCCTAATGAGTTTATGCTACAGTTATACAGGGTCCCTGTAAGAATGAATCAGGAAAAAAAATTAAGAATTGACATTTCATAGGAGCATGAATTTCTGCTGTTCTCAGGGTGCTGTTCACATGGAACTATCAGCATTATCCCAGCTCCATTTGAACCCAGAGTGACAGCTAATGTAAGCACAGTGTTAACATTAAGTTTCCATCCATTGTATGATCAATGGAAAGAAAATGTAATTACTTCCTCACTATAAATGCATTGTATTAAGATTTCCTAGAATTATAGACAGAAGGAGGCCTTTCTCTTTGTGCTGATTCTTTTGTAGAGCCAGCCAAAATGTAAATATTTATCCAACTCTCTTTGTACATTGCTATTGAAGCTGCTTCCACAATCTTTTAAGACACTGCATTCCAAACCACTGATTCTAACTTATTCCTGATGTCATCTCCCCTTAAATCTGAGCTCTTCCTGCCACTGGAAACAGTCTCTTATTTACTGTATTCAAATCATGATTTGGAACGTTTCAATCAAATCTTTTCTCATCTAAGGAAAAATGTTCAGCTACTCCAGTTTATCCACAGAAGTGAAGTTCCTCATCCCTGGTACTATTCCAGTCTCGAGCTGAAAATGCGTTGCTGGAAAAGCGCAGCAGGTCAGGCAGCATCCAAGGAACAGGAGATTCGACATTTCGGGCATAAGCCCTTCTTATTCCAGTCTCGTCAATCTCCTTTCCACTCTAAAGTCTTAATCTCCCTAACGTAGCATGCCAAAGCCCTTTAATCGTGCTTAGATTTGGTGGCAAGGCTATTACCAGTAATTTGTCCAAATGAGTTTGAAAAATCCACATACACAGCATCAACCACACTGCCTTCATCAACACTGCACTATTTGATCAAAGAACACAATCACGTTGGTCAAACACTATTTATCTTTAAGAGATCCAGGCTAAGATTCATGGTTTAGCTCATACTTTTCCAAATACCAATTTATTTCGACTTGAATTACTGTCACATCACTGTTGCAGTGCACACTAACGCTAACAAAGTGAAGTGTGGTACCTGCTGTGATAAACAAACCTTAAAGGGGATTCACTTTTGAATGAACAAACAAATAGGATTGAACAGAACACTTGGAAACCAGTCTGGTCTTTCAGCTGTTTCCTCAGCCAAATGTCAGTAATGTGGCGTTGGAGTATGGATTCTAAGCCCAGAAGTCGTCCACGCCATTCACTTTCCTTCTTGTTTCATTTCTTCTTTTCTCTTCTCATTTTGTTTTACTTTAATTTTATTTCACTTACCACTGGGTGAAGAGCTTGGTCGTGACAACAGCATCGGTGGCAGCGAGTGGGCCCCACAGAGCAGACTTGTGGTGGTGATGGAGGCGAGTTTGGGTTCCCGGCAATGTCTGTGTCCAGGGCAGATACATGGAGGCAGCAACTGAGACAAATTTGGGCCCGTTAAGAGCCAACTGCATCAGCAGCAACTGCATCAGCAAGGTGGGCCCAAAACAAACTCATGGTGTCGAGCAGAGTTGAGATTGGGCCAGCGTAGTGCCTGGCAACATCGGTTGCATCTGCACCGGCGAAGTCCGGTACGGATTCATAGTGGCACCCGTGGAGACGAAATGACACTGAAGAGCAGTGACTTTCATTCCAGCAGCAGCAGCGCAGCGAAGGGATCTTGTACCAGGCCACAAGGTCCATGGCCCTTGAGGGAGTGCTTATCAAGGAGGACTGCAAAGTTAGACACTTTATTTCTTCATTTGTCTGCCCTTATATTGTAGTGTTTGGTTAGCTTTTCTGTGTTTTAAGATGGTGCCGGAGAATGGTGATACTATACAGTACTTTTCACTGTATTGTGTAAGGTACACATGGCAATAAATAAATAAATCCAATCAAATATCACATTTCCTAAGCTACGACAGGAACTTCAATTTAAACAAATTTCAATGGTTGGAAAACACTTTCAAATGTGGTGAACATTTCAAAGACTTTATAGAAAATTAAATATTTCTTTCTTTTGTCCTAAACTCTAAACATAAATCCTAACCAGTGCTGAATAATATTTTTTGATCTAGCCTTATAAAGATATCTTTAATCAAAGCATTCATAGTGACATTTGGAAGATGGCCATTTGGCCGATCACATGGGTGCCAGCTCTCAAGGTTCACTCCTCGTTCTCTTCTCACATAGACTTGTTAATCATGAATAGCTATTTAAAAAGCATGAACATGATTTTAATATGACGTTTTAGTTATAGTAGCACAGACTGTACAACTGCATAAGTCGTAAATTTATTGGTTTTGTAATTGGTACTGAAGAAAATAAAGGCACACATAGCAAGGGTCTCTCTTTGCACTGGCTGCAGTAAACGTGTGACTGAATTGAAAGTCAAAGCCCGATTTGACAACAGAGTGAGACTCCCTGGAGCATAAAGGTCTTGCCCGAACACCAACCTTATTACATACACGGCAGTTTAACAATCAGTGCCTATCCACAGGATAAGATCCAGGAGAGGCAATATAAAATATTCAATCCTAAGTGGGAACAGGAGCAGGGGGACCTGGGGCCATATACACACAAATTGCTGAAGGTGGCAGGACAGGTTAAGAAAGCAGTTAGTAAGGCACACAGGATCTATGGCTTTAAAAATAGGTGCTGAGAAAATTAACACAAATAAGTTATGATGAACCTTAAAAGTGTCTGCTTCATTCTCAGCTGAAGTCTTATTGTCCATTTTCAGATAGCATACATTAGGGAAGATCCTAAAACATTAGAAAGAGTGGAAAAATAATTTATGATGATTAAGCATGGTGTACTTCAGTTACTTGGGTAGATTGGAGAAACAGGGGCTGTCGCTTTACAAAAGAGAAGATTGAGAGGAGATTAGATAGGAAGCAGTCATAACCATCTGGGATTTGGACAGAGTAGTTGTTCCCATTGGTGACCATGTTTAGAACCAGAGAACATTGATTTTAAGTTACTTGTTACAGAAATTGTGGGGATTGGAGGGAAAAACCTTTTTTTAAAAAAAATGCACTGAGTGGTTAGGATTCGGAATGCTCTGCCTGGGAGGGTGATGGAGGCAGTTTCCATCGTCGTCCCATTCCCTTTTGAATACTATTACATGAAAAGAAAAAGAAAAGCAAGGGTACAGAGGATTGGCAAGGAAGTGGGTCTAGCGAAGTTGATATCAAAGAGACCTGTGCATGAGAGAACATTAAATCTTTAAACAGGTATTTACATTTTTCATTGCTTGAACAATTGTTCAAATTTGCCACTGCCTGATTCAGAAATACAGAATAATTGTATTTTTATTTCAAAAGGTGCTTCTTTACAGAACGAGAATACCTTTTCAATACAATTGCTAAATTTTGAATCAATTTCTTTCTTTAACATGAGCTTGTTTCACACAAGAGAACTCCTTTCCAAATAGAGTTTCATCCAAATATTACTATTGAATTGTAGTTAAATATTTAACCCAAATCTTGGGCCAAATTGTAAAGTGGTGTTTATGTGGGGAATGAGCTGGCTCAATTCCTTCTCCCAGTCATTCCCCTTGCTAGATCTTTTTTGTTCCTTACTTCTCCTGAACCAACACCTTACCCTCTCATTAAAACAATAATTCTTCAATGGACTAGAATTACCACTCCCAGCCCTTTACAACATATCCCTAGCTGTGGATTAGTGGATTAGGCAGGAGATTGCTGACAGCTATTTCACTGTAGGATACATCATATCTCAGACTTTTCTTGGCTCATAAATGCAAGTGTTGCAAGCATGTGGTCAGCCTACCTGGACTCTCCAGGAATTCTCCACATTCATTAAAACGGTATGTTTTTGTTTAAAATTTAGAAAATGTAAAGTTAAATGTATTTTAATGTGACTACTTCAATAGGTAAGTGAAAGTGGAACAGCTTAATGTGTGAAGTACATCAGTAATGTCACTCATTACAATGAATAACAAGTTGCTTGGATTGAGTTACCAGTTTGACATTTAACTGAGATTAAAATGACTGCATAAACTGTGGGTGCAAAGTTCAAGCAGCTCATAACCATTGTCTGAACTCTTAAGAATTGTACTATGGTCTTGGAAACACTCAAGAACTCGACACATTATTTGCTGAAATACGTAGCATGAAATTCAGTGTTCTCTTTGAAATATTCTGAGAGTCTTTTCTGCAATAAACATTCTCTCTGCTGATATGACATCAGTAGTCACATTAGTGATTAGAAGCAGCTACTCAAAATACTGTATTACTGCCTCGGCTTTGAAAAAGGGACCGAAATGGATTTCACTCCATTTTAGATTTATTTGTTCTTAATCCACTTTATGCAACGGCATTCTAGAACTGCCTATTTCAAATTCGGAAGTTCATTTCACTTATGAACAACACCTTCACTACCTAGTTACTAAGATGGGTGAAATACCTCTTAATGAAAAAATAGCAGGATGTTTTATCTTGCCACCCACTCCTCATCCCACCATAATTACTGTACTTTCTCAGAAATTGTACCATCTCAAATGAAAGGCATTCCTGGTAGATCAATGAGCGCTTTCCTGCACCCATATGATTCTGCTTAGACAAATTACAGGTACCAGACATTGTACATCTGTGATCACACATCAAGTCACAGTTCCACCATCGTGCACCCAGCAATTCAAAGCTGAATCCCCGGTGAATCTCACATTTGAACACTGCCTGCGTTGTGCATCATGCATTTGGACTCCCCGTTGTGTCGGCCTGCTTTATAAAAAAAATGCTCCCGTTGTGTATCCTGTATGTTTTTTTAACAAGTGTCCCATTGTGTAACTGCACTTAAATATTGTACCTATTGTGCAGCTGTGTTTGCGCACTGTTCCTATCATGAGTCCTGTGTCTGACATTTGCAATCCATTGTGTGAACACATATCTTACTTGAATTCTGACATGCAATTTCTATTTAAAAATGCAACATCAAAATCACTTCTAAAGTGATTTTACTTTTCATCTCTGGTGTCTAACCATATTACTTTTGCTCAAGCATGCTGTTTCGTGAACCAAATAGTGGCAATTGCTTATCAATAAGCCAAAGTCAGACATTGATAGGTAATAGCTGTGAACTATGTGTGTTTGTTTTTGATTTCCTACAGATCTGTAAATTATTCAAGTGCCATGCAGTGAATTTTGATTTATTTTGACAGTTTATAAGAACAGGAAGAAAATGAATCTTAGCAAACAGCTTGCTTTTCATGCAGAGAGATTCCTGACAGCTAAGTCCATAAAAAGTCAGGTATAAGTTTGCACACAATACAGTTACTAACACTCCTCTCCCCTCCCCAACCCAGCTACACTGTCTGAGGTCTGCAGACCGATTCTCTTTAATAGCAGCAGTCAAATAAATATGAAGAAATCATGCCTTTGATGGTTCCATCATGAAAACTTTCCAATCAAACTTTAATAGATGCTGTACGAAAATCAGGAACAGTTTAAGAACATAGTACGTGCTGCCTGAAATTTTGTGACAGTTTGAAACTATCACTTACATATCCAGAGCCAGCAAGCAGAAAGAGAAAGGAACACTGCCTCATTAAATATAATAAACTATCTGGATAGCGCAGTAATGGAAACCATCTCCTGTTTTACTCAGTCAGCCAAAATTAAGACGTGGGTTCAGATATATCTCAGCTCCTCAGGACTAGGTATTTGCACATTCCCTCAGCTTCTGACAGAAAATTGACAAATAGGTTAGTAACCTGCTGTAACAATTTACTTGTCGATTCCAAGTCAAAATTATAGACTGCTATGAATCACAAGACGTGTTTAGATGTTCAGCCCTCTATGTACTTTAAATGACTTACAGGAGTAGAAATTGCAGAAATGCGTTTAAAAATAAAAGTCCTAGACCTGGGCGGCTTTAAAGTTTTATTTTTTGTTCCATTAGAAGTACGCAACGGGAATTCAATTTCTCAATACGGGGTAGGTGCATGTTGCTTTTAATTGAAATACAGACCCAGAGAGATCCGACCAGATGAAGTGAAATCTACTTACATATGCACGTGGGGTGGCTGAAAGCGACTCTGGTTAATGTTGTAGTGAGTGAAAGCCTGAGTTGGGTTGGAGCTGTACTCGTCCACCGTGATGGTAATTTTCCCCTGCGAAGGAATTCCATGAGCCATCATCCCGTGCTCGACAAAATCCATTTACAACTTTGCTTCGGCAGATGTTAGGCAGCACATTGTGGGACGGTTGTTCTTGTACGTGTCCAGCCTTCCAACCGGGAAAATAGTTGCCAAATTAAATTATAAAGAGTCTTTTTTTAAAAAAAAAAGCGCAATTCTAGAAAGAAAAATAACACAATTTGTAAATTGGGCGACTTACAGAAAAATTAAATCAAAATAAGTTTACGAGGGGGAAGAGGCGTTTAACAGATTAGATATCTAATAATTTCCAGAATTAAAAGGACATGTTTCCCTTTAAAATTATTGCTAACCCAAAATACGGTTAAATAAAATTGCTCATTGCAAGCAATGTATTTTTCCTAAATGCAATTTGTCCAGACTGTAAATTCTCCCAGTGATTCTAAAGCCGACTCCAATTGAGAATAACACGGCTGGGTACTGTCGGTGTCAAAATTTATACCCAGACGTGTCAGGAAACAGGCTCAAGTACATGAACTTGGGACGAAATAGATCATTCCATGCTGTGAAACCCATTCATCCCCAACCTATATTTTAAAACAAAATAGCACGACTCCACGTAAATAAATCTCTCAACGTAAATATTATTTTAAAACATCCAGCACAGGGTTTGGGTGAGCTAGACCCCACTTGCTTGTTGGACCTGAACTCCAAGAGGCGAGGAGATGCTAAGAAAGGCAGTCTGATCTGCTTCCTCTGCCTGGCCTCTGGTCTCCTGCCTTGACACCCGCTTGGTAGCGAGAGAGAGAGATTCCTCACTTGCCACTGCTCCGCAGCATCCCCTCTTCCAAACGTCATTCATTCCCTCAGCTAACCCCACTGCCGTCACTCAATCAGGTTCTCTTTTTTTCCCCTCCACGAATATCTAATTCAACACAGTATAAAACACGAGAGCAGTTCACCATGCAAAGCCCCCTCTAACATCATTACTTAAACTGTATTGAGAGGCTGAAATGTTTCTCCCTTCTCTTGATTTATGTATTTTATTGATAATTTGCAAAATGCAAAATAAATGACATTAATTAATGCAGGATGCCTGTAATTTATCACTCTCGATCTTTGGCCAGTTTTATAAAACAAAAAAGAAATCCCTCCCTTTCGCCTAATATTTGACAAATCTAGGCCGCTCAGATATTTACAAATATCCAAGCACTCAAAGCTTCGCAAATTGTTGCAAAATTGTTTTTTAATAGATACATTGACATAAAGATCAATAGTTCACATTGAGCTTTTTGCGCCTAAATTACCTGCATCAACACCGAACTCGGTTGCAATTTTGCTGAAATTAAATAACAATGCTGAAATTGTTTTTGTTCTAAAAACGAGTGTGTATGGGGGTGTGGGGGAAGAGAGAGAGAGAGAGAGGAAATCAAACGGCGAAGGGACGTGTAAGAGGTCAGTAATTGCACTTTGCATGAGATCCTGATCTTGCCTTTTGTGCGGTAGGTTAGAGAAAGAGCAAAAAAAATACACGCACACAAGAGCCCGGCCTTCGTCGCAGTTGCTTAAAAAGATCGCAACCATGAAAAGACGTGTGTTTAAAAAAAAATTAACCAGGCAAAAGCGAAATCATTACCCCACACCCCTCTCCTCCCCTCCCCTCCCCCCCCCAAACACACCGGTTAAACAGGGAGAGTTTCTATCTGACACTAACAAGACCTCGAGAGCGTTGCAATTTCTCAGAACTATTAAATCCGATACATTCGCTTTTTTGGCAGCACAACGTTCGAAAATAGAAGGTTCAGTTCAAGCCATTCTGTTTCTCTCCCGCGCTGTAATGGCAAGGCACCTCTAACCCAGCAGCGCCGACCCGGGCTTTTGTGGTTGATTCCCTTCCCCTTCTCTCTCTCCCTCCCTCCCTTTCCTTTCTTTCTCTCTCTCCCTCCTTTCCCTCTCTCTTCCTCATTCCTTCCTTCCCCTGTTTCCCTTTTCTCTAACGCACAAGGTCTCTGTTTCTGCTTTTACACACACACACAAACATAAAGATTACCTCGGTTTGTGTTTTTTTTTGGAGTGTGTTTGTGTGTTGTGGTTGACTCGGGAATCCAGGATTGTCCTTTTCGGGTCTTCACAGGAGTCGATCCATCAATGCGGGGGGTGGGGGGGGGCGAAGAAGGAGAATAAAGGGAGTGATGGGTTTGGGGGGTGAAGGAAGGGGAAGGGAGGTGGGGGTACGGAGAGGGAGGGGGAGACAGAGAGAAAGAGATTGACCGCGGAATGTCTGCCTGGAGAGCAAAAGGTGGGCAGGCAGAGGGGGGAGGAAGGGCACTGGGTTTAAAGGTGAGCTATCCTTGTTTTCTGCTCTCTTCCCTCCCCAGGGCTCGAACCTCCGACCCACCGGCAACCGGGAGCTGATGGCAGCGAAGCCTCGCTTTCGACCTTCGCTCGGGTCAGTGCTCCCGCAGGAGGAGCATAGGGAGGGAGGGAGGGAGCGGTGCAACCAAAAAAAGAGGGGTGGCAGAGAAAGAGCCAAAGGGGCGGTGGGGAAAGGGTTAGGTCATTGACAGACAAGGGAAAGCAAAGCAGAAAAGCAAAGGAACTCTGCAGGGAACATCAAAGAAGGCGCTGACATATAATACCCACAGAGCAGAATTCTTGTTATATATTTGATTCTATATAAAGATCGTATTATATACAACTATCCTCTTACAACAACTTTGGAAGTCATTTTTTAAAAAAAAACTTTTCACGTGTTTGTGCTCAAAACCTACTTTTCTCGTTGGGGATCTCAGTTTAAGTGTACTCCTTTAGATGGCTTTCCCCTTTTCAAATAAACAGGGAATCAGAACGATTGGATATGAGCAAAAGGAGAGAAAGACAGACAGGGCTACTGCGAGTGGCGGGAAAGGAGAGTGAAACAAATGAGGTCACAATTAATTTGTCCCTCAGTAACTCAGCTCTGATAAATGGATCATATTTTTGTGATGCTCACTCGCGTCATAGTGCCTGCAGCGTCAACATTTGCTGAGTTATTATGTACGTGTGGCCGGAGGGGAAGAGTGGGAGGATTCGGGTTGGGGGCTGTGTGGCCTGTTAACCCCTTGGAAGCCGGGTGAATTTTCACAACAGTCCCAGCGGATGCTCATAGCCGAAAAAAAAAGAGGCGATGGTCTAGTTGAAGAGGTTTAAATGGAAGTGTGTGGGACAAATGAAATAGGCAAATGGACAGGTGAGGGACTGAGGGGTGGAAGAGGGCTCAGGAGAAGGGAGTGTGTACAGCATGTAGATGGAGACAGAGTTGGGGGCAGATTGAGATAAGGGAAAATGTTGATACCACCCACACGCAGGTCACTCCCCTCTCCTGAGCCCTCTTCCAGTTCTAGAGAGAGCATTGAGAGGAAGTGAAGTTCTAAGGGATGGGTGAGCACTGCTGCATTATTTGGTTCTCATCATGTATCTCAAAAATGACAATAATTTTACGCAGAAAACATACCATGGCACAGAGAAAACATGGATGAACACAGAACAAATTCATCACCTTTGCAAACCAAAGTCTGGGATATCATGCAGGAATGATCCTGCAGACACTCTGCGTATTGAAATTGAGTCCACAATTATTGTTTCAAGTGCACACCCATTACTGTGAATACTCTGTCAATGTTTTAAAGCTGGCTTCCAGCTGCAACTTGCTTGGTTCAAGAATATGAGAGGTGATGGTCCATGAGCTGACTCTCAGCATTGCCGCATTAATAACAACAAAAATTGCTGAAACACTCAGCAGGTCAAGCAGCAGTTGGAGAGAGGAAGTGCAGGTTAAAAATGTTGCAGGTTTGCTTCTGCTTTTTCACATTTTCCTTATCACAGCTGTAAAATTGTATACACAAGAGAAACTAGACCCACTGAAAAGGGGAGCCAGATTATGTCGAATGAATGCTATATGAATATTTTCACTTGCGCCTCTTCAGTAACCTAACTGAGAAATGCACAATGGAGAGACTAGGGCCATTGTTTCACAGTAACAAAATACGTTACACTCTGATTGGGTGGGATTTCAAATTTTATAAACATTGCTATGGGAAATTAGATCCCACAGTATGTTGTATTTCATCATTCCAATGACTCACTCTGACTGCAACACTTTAATTTATGTGTCAGCTTTGATATGTTCAGGACATGCCACAGTACTTTACAGTCAATGAATTACTTCACATCGCAAAGTCACTGTGGTAATGTAGGGACATACCTGATGGGAGGGTGAACTCTGAGGAGAGTGCAGAGTTGCTTCAGTGTAATTTGGACAAGTTGCAAGAGTGGGAAAATGTACGGCAGATGAAGTATAATCTGAATAAATGTGAGGTTATCCACTTCGGTAGCAAGAATGAGAAAATATATTATTATCTGAAGGATAATAGGTTGGGAAAGGGGGACATGCAATGAGATCTTGTATCCTTATGTACCAGTTGCTAAAAGTAAGTGTATAGGTGCAGCAGAAAAAGACAAATGGTATGTTGGTCTTCATAGGGAGAGGATTCGAGTACATGAGCAGGGATGTTTGCTGCAGTTATACAAGGCTTTGGTGAGACACACCTGGAGTAATGCATGCAGTTTTGGTCTCCTCATCTGAGGAAGGATGTTCTGATTACAGTGGGAATACAACAATGGTTTGTATTCCTGGGATGGCAGAACTAATGTAAGAAAAAAGTTAGCATTATATTCACTGGAGTTTATAAGAATTAACGGGGAACTCAGAGAAACCTATAAATGTTTATCGGATTTGACAAGGTAAATGCAAGAAGGAAGTCCCCATTGACAAGGAAATCCAAAACCTATGGTTCAAATTTAAGGATAAAAGGTTGGCTATTTAGGACTGAGGAGAAAACGAGTACGAGGAGAAACTTCTTTACCCAGAGAGTGGTGAGCCTTTGGAATTCTCTGACACAAAACATTTTCAGAAGGAGATTCAAGTAGTTCTTAGGGTTAAAATGATCAGAGTGTATGGGGAGAAAGTGTGAACAGGACATTGAGTTGGGTGATTAGGCATGATTATAATGATTGGCAGAAAAAGTTTCAAATAGCCTATGCCTGCATCCATTTTCTATGTTACGGTGTTTCTACATAGGCAGCAGTCTGCTCTGCAAAATCCCATAAAGAACAGTGATGTAAATGGACAGAGCATGTGTTATAGTAGTTGATTGATGGGTAAATATCAGACAAGGAGAACGTCTCTTCAACTCTTCCAAGCAAGATTGTGGTAGCTTTTGAATCCATCTGCAAAGACAAATAGGGAATCTTAATGTTTCATCTCAATCATAACACCAGTTTGTTGGAACCAGAATAATTCATGTACTCAGTTCTTTGAAGTGAGACTTGAATCCACAACTATTTTACCGACCAAGTGATGGTCAGGCATGTCCTCAGACCCAGAAGGTTTCCACCTTGTATTGGAAAATGACAACTGAATTGGAAGTTAACTTATTTTAAGGGAAACTCAACAACAAGGTAATGTCTTGGATTGTGAGATGTGGATTGAATTTCCTGATAACGTCAGAGACAGGGCCTTATGGCTCATAACATTCAAGCTAATATCGAAATAAAAGTCATTCAAAATGACTTTCTCGTTCTCTTCTTATGGACCTGTAGATTAATCTGATTCAAATACTTTTCCAATTTTCTTTCAAACAACACAGTGGTCTCGCTTTCAACTCCTTCCATGCATCAACTACCCTCGGTACAAACAATTATTTCTTCGACACTCTCCTTTCTGTAAGTTTGAGGTCATTGAGTTTTCTCCACCAACTTTCCAACCAAGAAAATAGTAATTTTACAGTCACCTAAACAAAGACCATTGGAATTTGTAATAACATTTTAACTGAGATATTTAAAATAACCAAGAAAATTGACAAAGATGTATAGAAAACTGATCTTGAGACAGAGTACTGGAAGGAGATAGACAGCTTTGTGGCACAGTCTGAAGATAACAATCTCTCCCTCAATGTTAGCAAAAATGAAGGACCTGATCATCAACTTCAGAATGCAAAGTGGAGGACATGCCACAGTGTATCAATGGTGCTGAGGTAGAGATGGTCGACAGCTTCAAGTTCTTAGGAGTAACCATCACCAACAATTTATTCTGGTCATCTATGTTGATGTTACAGTCAAGAAAGCACACCATTGCCTGTACTTCCTCAGAATGCTAAGGGAATTCAGTATGTCCACAATAACTCCTAACAACTTTTATAGCTACACCATAGAAAACATCCTATCCAGATACACTACAGCATGGTACGGCAACTGCTCTACCTGTGACCGCAAGAAATTACAGAGAGTTGTGAGTGCAGTTCAGACCATCATGAAAACCAGTCTTCCATCCATAGACTCTGTTTATACTTCCTGCTGGCTCAGAAAAGCAGCCAACATAACCATAGATCCCTCCCACCCCAGTAATATTCTCTTCTGTCCTCTTCCATTGGGCAGAAGATATAAAAGTTTGTAAACATGTACCAATAGAGCTGATTGCTTCAAAATAGATTTTGATCTGCTTCCCTGCTTAGGAACAGACCCCTCATATATTATGGTTGATCTTTCTCTGCACCTTCTCTGTAGCTAGAACACTATATTGTGCATTCTGTTCTATTATTCCGATGAACTTATGTAAGGTACGATTTGTCTGGTGAGCACGCAAAGTAGTATTTTTCACTGTATCTTGGTACATGCGACAATAATAAATCAAACCAAAAATTACCATAGCATTTGAGCAAAGACTGGTAAAAAAAACTAATCCAGGTGAAAAATTATCATGTAGAAACATATAGGAATATGAAACATACTCCTCAAAGGATATATGATCACTTTGAGTGTTCAAAGGGGAGCTAGACATTTTGTTGGGACGTAACGGTCATAACAAATATAAGAGTTAAGCGCACAGAGTGAGCAAACACATAACACATTCGTGAATCATAAAAGGAAAGAAAGACTTGCATTTATCCATCAGCCATCAAACAACTCAAACACTGTGCAATCAATAAAGAACTTTTGAAGTGTAATCAATGTTGTAATGCAGGAAACATAACAGTCAATTTGTGCTCAGCAAGATTCCACAAAATAGCAATGATAAATAACCGGATTTTCAATTTTAGTTACATTGGCATAAATGTTAGACAAAACCCATCTGCCTTTCCTTGAATAGTTTCATGGAATTATTTGCATCTGGCTAAGAGACCAGATAGACTGTCACTTAACTCTTTTCAATGCCCTCCATTTGGATCAGGAACAAAGCACACCCCAAAGCAATTCTCTCACTGTCACAGGACATTTAATATTTTTATTGCTCATTGTATTTTTCGTAAGTATTTCTTTCCACATTTCTGAAAGCTTTTAATTATATTTATTTTTCAAAAGAATGGTTTATTTTCTCCATTCTCTCAGGCAAATTTCTTTTCAAAATGACTCCAATGGAGTTGTGCTGGCCCAAGCACATCGGAGTCATTAACCAGACTTAGACCACAGCACTCTTCTCCAGCAATTATTCTGCTCAAGTATGTCCGTTTGTGGGGCAGGGTGAGGGATAAGCAAGAATGCCTCCAGCCAACTTACCACAGGAGCACCACGACCAGTAACTGGAGAGGTCACTGTGGTCCTAATTTTTAATGTTGACAAGCTTATAGTGATATCATACTTGATATCATAGTTGTAGCAAGCAGAGAAGCACTGTGTTAACCTGCATGGCCAGCATCTTCATCTCCTGCTTAAGTGATGATAATGATAGTTACCACATGTCAGTACCTTTCGCAAAGCGCAGGAAAATCTCAGGTGGCTGCCATGTGTCAGACTTAAAGTCACTTCTGTGACATCAGTAATTGTGTTAAAATTGTTTCACGCTGCAAAATCCTTGGAAGGTGTGAGCGTGGCGAGGCTTTCAATTGTAACTTGCACACTGAAGGAGCAATTCCGCCCCTGCCACTCGCTTGCCTTTCCCCTGCAGGTCTGTAAATATCGCCTTTTAAAATAATGATCCAAACTCCCTTCTGAGAATCTCAGTTGAGAATCTCAATCTCACTGTTACATTCTCAGACAATGCCTTTCCAAACCCAATCATCCAGATTTGCCTCACCTTTCCTTCTTTTACTAATTACTTTTAATTGAGAACCTGGTTTTTTATCCTTCCACTAATGGAAACAGTTCCATTTGATGTACTCTGTCCAACTACTCACAAAATATCTCAACTATGTCATTTGCACAAGTCCTCTTTCTGGTCCTCACCGGCCCCACTTCTCTTTTTCGCACCGTTATACAATTTATTTGCTTCTAGAGGACTTCCCAATTCGCTTTCATGCTACATGTCAATCTCTTGCCATATTCTCTCAAAGCAGCTAAAAGAAGCAAGGAGAGAATTCCACCCTGAAACCTTCATATTCAGCCTTAATCCTCAATTGTATTACCTTCCTGAAAATTGTCAAAATCTACTTCTTCAGATTAAAGATTAATCCCCTGGACACTGGTGCGAGAAATCAGGGAAAAGTGTCTGGGATGGGGAAATAATGTTGTTGGTCTGTCAGTCAATAATCATCTGAGAAGAGATTGTTTATTTTCAAAGCAGTGCAGGAAGATGAGAGTGGATAGTTGGCCAACCAACAATGGGAGGAAATACACCAGGTATGTTTTGACGTAGACTCATGTCCAACGTTTTAGCATATCAAGATATATTGCAAACTGGAGGAGCAATTAGATTTCTCTTTTGAAAAGAATGCAGGAAAATGTATATCTAATGACTAACACTTATTCAAAAGTTTCATGTTTTTATATACATCATTTTAACTGTCAAACAGAAGATTTAGTGTCTGTCCAAGAAAGTCAAATATTTTTTGATCTCACAAAAGGTAACGGGTCTTGAAATGCTAAATCTATTTACAGATGCTGACAGATGAGGTAAGTTTTAAAGTTCCAACCCAGTGCACCATCAGTGTAATTAAATGAACATTTAACCAAAATGCGTAGACTGCCCAATCCAAAGGATTCTTCACACAAGTATCAGGAAGCTTCATTTTACTCATTGACATTTTCTTGATGATTAAAATGCAATTGTGGGATTCATAAGATCGCTCACTTCATTCACATATCATCAAGATCAAAATCGATACATTAATGAAGAGACATTATAAACACTTAGATCAAAATAAATCAACTCTGGGTCATATCAACAGTACACTTAACAAGTTGACAATGAACTACAAGGTTTTTGATATGAACCTGTTGGACTATAACCTGGTGTTGTGTGATTTTTAACTTTGATATTCTGTATTACTTGCACTGCAGACTGAAAAATTGATTCGAGTAAGGTTTAATTTATTAGCAAGTTGGACGGTTGAAATAAAAATGCAACAAAGTTGAAATTATTAACATATTTAATATAATTAAAGCATTATAAAACTAAAGGAACAAGAAAATACAGCATATTCTGAAAATCTAATTTACACCATCTAATTGTTGGCTGAATGTTTCAAGGATTTTTTTTATGTTCGGTGAACAGATGTAAGCTTTTATTTATGCTTTCAGAATATAGAAATTAGAACAATAAACAATGCTACTGAATTTATGCTCCCTTTAAGGCTGTTTTAATATGCCAAAGTTGTGTAAGAAATCTTGGGAGCTAATTCAGTTCTGCAAGATCAGCAGAGAAATGGTTGGCCGACTGTAGCAAAAATCAACTGAATATCAACTTTGGGAAGTTCCATGGACGGTTTCTCTCTGGGAGGCCCTATCAGGTTTTCTCATGTAAATTTAAGGTCCTCACCTTGTTATGTATGTAGCACGCCTCAATGAAACCCCACTCACACAATTTTGTGCTCAACAGCAGTGGGAGTACTTATCACTGCTGGGACCTTCCAGGATTTCTGCTACTGGAGCCATCGTTAAACTGTAGCAGTATTCCAGGTCAGTTACTGCCAGCCACAAATAGCCCTTCACTGTTGCAGTGTTGGAAGAAGTGCCCTAAAGTTGGCTGACGGAGCAAGTTGGCACTCTGATTTACTAACAGGAACCTGGAGGTCATGCCAACTAATCCGTCATTCCCTTCTCCATCAAGACTGAGTACTGGAAGGTACTGGGAATATGGGTCGGAGGGGCTGGGGTGTGTCACAAAATCTTCAGTGGAGCGCATCGCCAAAGTGAAGCAGAAACCGGTCTTTTGGGAGCACTGCTGCCTCTCCATTGCAAATAAAAACCTGGTCCACTCTCTGTTGTTGTATGCAGCACAGATCTTGTCCATTCCTCAAGACTGTGGTGTTTCAGTCACCAGAACCATCCTCCATTTCATCTGGAAGCTAGAGATAGACCAGGTTTGCAGGGACTCCTTGTACAAAACTCTGGATGAGCGCATGGGGGTCGGGGGCAGGAATGTACCCAATGCTGTCCTTATTCCGATGGCCACCTTTCTGTGTGGCTGCATCAAGCTGTGCATAGACTGTCAATATGCAAACACCAAATGTCACTACGTATTGAGGTTCTATCTGTCCCCAGTGTTGTGAAGGATGGGACTGGCCTCGATGCCACAGAACGTTCCAAGAAGTTGGACCGGTCTGTTTCACCTCTCCTTTGTAGAGGAATTTGCAAAGAAAAGTACCTTTGACCACAAGTCCATCAGGAAGGTGGTCAGCATGGAGCACCCTTGAGATGCTGAGGGAAAAAGTGAGGATGGATCCCACTGCATGGTTCCCTGAGCAGCCTGTCAAAGTCATTTGATAGAATGCCTCATCTTCAGAACTTTCCAACAAGCAGCAAGACATCGCTTGGTTGGTGGTGAGTAGGGCACTACCTGTGAGATCCTGGTCCACCTGTGTCAATGCATGATGCCCTCAAAGTGGCTGCAACGGGAGCAGTGTGGTTATTGAGACTGGCACATCTCCTTCTGGAATGAGCCTTTGCAAAGGAAGGCTGGAGAAAGATGCTGAGAAACAAATACCAAACTACAGTAATCCCATTTACCTACACTTGGTCTGTAGCCTTCTATGTCCTTGCACTTGAAGTGTTCATCCAGGTGCTTCTTACATGTTGCAAGAGTACCTGCCTTCCCACCTGTGCTGCTCTCCCAGTATTACCACAGTGAACCTATTCTTAATATGTCCAAACTTCTCCCCTGATTTTGTAAGTCATTTCCCCTTTTGTCTCCTGCAGGTACCAATGGCATTCGCACAGTGACCAACATGAATGCCTCAGAAATAGCCTGCCTGAGAATCTGATGTGAAGGAAGCATCTTGTGCCTTGTGTTGGCAGCAGTGAAAGAAGGGATCGCCTTGCAGACACACAGATATCTTGACATGGGGTTCCTCCTCTAAACACCACCTCTAAACTGAATGTAGTGCCACATCTGCTCTCTCTCAAGGGCACAGCATTCCACAGAAGATGAGCAACTGTAGTTCTCCTGCATCTTCAGTGCAACACAAGAGCACCTCTGGCTGGAAACTCAACATTAGGAGTCTGTTCCATGTCCACTGGGGGTTGGTGCTGTGCTGCGCTTCCAAATGTATGTATGTGTTTCTCATCCATTCATCTGACAGCCTTTAGTGCCTTGGCCATAGAGATGACCAAAGCTTTTGTACTTGCATCCACTGGGGACAGTTCCAACGAGCCTGTGTGGCCAACCTCAGAATCTAAGAGCTGCTCAGCAATGTGATCATTCAGCAGTTGGAACACACTCATATGCCATTTGAACAGCATCTTTGAAGCAGGGGATCATGGAGGTCTCAGCTGAGGCTGGAAGAATGCCTGTACATGGACTTTGCACCTCATTGCCCAGATTCAGATATGTGCTGCTCAAGCCTTTTTGGGCACATACAGAAGCAGGAGATTGTATTTGTGGCAGAAATAATGGGGAATTCTCACCAAACCCGACTGTATCCAAAAATTGCAGCATTGCACAAGACAATGGCATGGATGTTCAAAGTCAAGAATGTGGTGCTAGAAAAGCATAGCAGGTCAGGCAGTATCTGAGGAGCAGGAGAATTGACATTTCAGGTGTAAGCCCTTTGCCCTGTGCCCACTCTTCCCCCTCACCTCTGTCCAAGGCCCCAAAGGATCCTTCCATGTCCAACAGAAATTTACCTGTACCTCCACCAATGTCATCTACTATATCCGTTGCACTCGATGTGGTCTCCTCTACATCCGGGAGACTGATCATTTGCGGATCATTCAGATAACATTTCTGGGACACCCACACCAAACAACCCTACCGCCCCATGGCTAAACATTTCAACTCCTCCCTCCAGTCCGCCAAGGACATGCAGGTCCTGGGCCTCCTCCACCACCAAACCCTCACCACCTGACGCCTGGAGGAAGAATGCATCATGTTCCACCTTGGAACCCCGCAACCACACGGGATCAATGTGGATTCCACCAGTTCCCTCATTTTCCCTCCCCCCCACATTACCCCAGTCCCAAGCCTCCAACTCGACACTGCCCTCTTGACCTGTCCATCACCTTTCCCATCTATCCGCTCTACGCTCCTCTCTGACCTATCACCTTCTCCTCCATCTTAATCTACCTATCGCTTTCTCAGCTACCTTCCCTCCACCCCCCCAATCCCATTTATCTCTCAGCCCCCTGGCCAACAAGCCGCATTCCTGATGAAGGGCTTATGCTCAAAATGTTGATTCTCATGCTCCTTGCATGCTGCCTTACCTGCTGTGCTTTTCCAGCACCACACTCTCAACTCTGATCTCCAGCATTTGCGGTCCTCACTTTCCCCATGGTCGTTCAATAGTCTAAGATGTGATATGAACAGTTCTGGCACCTTGTAAGGCTATGGAATCTTGAAAGGTGACTGGGGCAAAGATGAATTGTTACAGTCACATGACATTATTTGTATTTTACTGCCATGGGTGGGATTAATTTGCAATGTTGAACGGTATAGCCTGGAATTTTAGTTGACTGATAAAGTTAAGGCATGTGACCCACAGACAGCATTTTGTCATATAAAGATTGCATCTTTTTTTCAATATGATTTTTGAATTATGGTCTGAAATGAGAAAGCACTGTTTTAAAAACCAAGATTGCCACATAGTTTGAAAGCAAGCACTATTGTTAGCACTATTTGAGCAGCTGATGGTTACAGCAATGTTTGCAGATGGACTGGAGCCCAGGGGTCTTGTACAGATGGCGCTTTGGTTAAGAACAAGAAACTGATTGGTTTGTGGCATTATGGCCAGTTCTTGATAACAAAAGGCTTCTGCGTTCCAACAATCATGTGATTGGTTCTCAGGAAACTGAATAACGTGGGACTGGGAACAAAATACCATTAGGTCTCTACCAGCTGTGAGTTCTGTCTCTGTTCTTTGCTGCAAACCACTTTAAACCTGAAGAAAAATAGGTTATCTTTTCTCTCAACATTTGCTGAAGGCTGTGACTTTTAACAGATACCTCTTTATAAGTGTATAGCCACTCTGCACCTCTTGTAAACTAGTGGAAGCATCTAGAGAAGGATGATTGCAAAGCAGCATTCTGACCAGCACAAGAACCGTAAGAATCATCTGAGCACTCCGAGTGAACAGGAACTAGTGAAATTATTCTTCAAATTTTTCCTCCATCCAGGATGTACATTTTTCCCCCCCTGTCTGAGCCTGTATGAGTAAGGGAAAGTTTATAAGGGAATTAGAGTTTTAATGAGTGATGTTGTATGCCAATGATTTATGATTGTTAACCTGTTAGCTGGAGTATAAATGCTTGTAATAAATAGTCTTTTTTTGTCAAGTACAGAAACCTGGTACATACTTTCTGTCAACTTGGGTGTAATAGACAAGTGAATTGGGGAATGTAGTGGGACTTTCTCAATGAGGTATGACAGGGAGAGTAGATGTGTTTCACCTGTACTGTGTAAGTGTCTGGGACAGGGACAGGAAAGTTGGGTTGGGAAGAAAATCAGCCATGATCTCATTGAATGGCAGAGAAGGATTGAGGGGCTGAATAACCTTACATCTGCTTCTATTTCTTATGTTCTAGTGTCAGTTTCCCTGTAATTTCTGCCTGGCTATGATCCAGGGAATTCTGAGCAATGACTTTATTGTGGAGATAGCAACTTGAAATTGATATACGCTACAGCCAAATTCCTACATAAAGGAAACTCTCTACTCATTGTTCAGTTCTGCTCGGTTTCATGAAACTTGAATCTTGTTTTCTGAAAAGTGAAAAAAGAGTAAAGCATGTTACTTTTTTTTAAAAAATGACAACTGGGATCAATGCAAGTGGATTAACTTGAGGTGATATATTTGCAGAGTTTCTGCAATTGGAAAAATATTAAATGAGTAAATTGACTGTAGCCACAAGGCCTCCATCTGCTGAACGTTACGACTTGGATCCCCAATGCATCTGGGTTAGAGGGAAGAAAAACTGGATATGAAGTATTACGCTGAAAGGTTTTCATTTAAGTTTGGTCAATAATTTCCTAGGGCAGCAATTATGATTAATATGTACCTTCTGAAGTTGTCATGGGAAAGTCAGCTTTTCAGTATACCTTATATATTTGCTGAATTTAGAACTGATTTCCTGGTTAAGTATAAATTTCTGAATGCTGATGTACACTTTGCAGTTCTGTAGCCATAAGCGTTGGAAACAGTTTCTTGAGCTAATTGAAGCACTGTCCTGAGGATACATTTGGATTGTGAGTGTTACTGCTCTGATTTCTATTTTATAAAATGAGAGACACTGGAAAATGGCAAGAGATAATTCACGAAATTGATTCCAGAATGAAAGGGATATACTGATCAGAGAAACCAACAGCTAGTGGCTCCTTTCTCTGGCGAAGGGATGACTGAGGGGAGATATAATAGAAGCCTGTATGATTATGTAGGATTGGCTTGATTTTACACTCTCAGCCACAGGCAATGTTGAAAGTGACTTCTTCGAACATCTAGTCTTTCCACCTGTCAGTCCTGAACCTGGGTGAAATCCTACAGGAATAGGAGAGGCATCAGGCAACCTCTTATTGTTCCTAGCAGCCCACTTGATTGGCACCACATTGACAAATATTCATTTTCTCAATCTTAAGAAGAGGACAGGAGATACATGGGAACTCTATCACTTGCAAGTTCCTCTCCAAGCCACTCACCATCCTGACTTGGAACTGCGTTACCATTCCTTCCGTCTCATGGGGTCAAAATCCTGGAACTCTTTCTCGAATGGCATTGTGGGTACCTCTATGCCAAATGGACTGCAGGGATTCAAGAAGTTAGCTTCCGAGCCCTTTCAAGGATAGTTAGAATTGGATAATAAATACTGCCCCAACATCCCGTGAATTAATAAAGAAAAACTTCCAACCTGTTGCTGTAGGGAAAACAAAGTGGCTAGCCATCTAATTGACAAGCAGCGCTCTGAAGTAGGATATCCCATCTCCAAAGAACAGAAGTCTGACCCCTAACCTACTACTGAGCAATTAGCAGTCAATGACAGGGGACTCACCATTCTTCACCATAGTGAGGTCATTTTAGCTGGGTGGGGCACGGGGACCACAACGTATTAAAATGCAGCCGGAGGAAACAAGATGATAGGGCAAACAAGGAGAATATGTTTCCACTTGTATGGATGTCTATTACAAAGGGCCATAATGAATGGCATATAATAAAGATATATAATAAATGGCATATAATTTGGGTTGGCACAGTGGTTGGTACTGCTGCCTCCCAGCGCCAGCAATTCAGGTTGGATTCCAGCCATCGGCGACTGTCTGTGTGGAATGCATACATTCTCCCTGCGTGAGTTTCCTCTGAATGTTCCAGTTTCCTCCCACAGTCCAAAGATGTGCAGGTCGGGTGGATTGGCCATGCTAAATTGGCATAGTATCTAGGACTGTGGATTAGTCATGGGAAATTCGGGGTTACAGGGATTGGGGGTGGGTCTGAGTGGGATGCTGTTCAGAGGTTTGATAGATTTGATAGGCTGAATAGCCTACTTCTACACTGTAGGGATTCTATGATTCTATGAAATTCAATAACAATAACAAACAAGGGAAAAAAACTTACCCAGAGAGTAAAGAGAATGTGGAACTTGTTACCATAAGGAGTGAGTGCAGTGAATAACGTAGATTAGGAAGCTAGGAGGGATAGGAATGGAAGGATATGTTAATGTATTATATCCAATAGGCCAGCATAGATCAGTTTGGCCAAATGCTTTGTTTCTGCGTACTGGAGTTGGTGTAGTTCAAGGTAACAAAGATTTAATGTAGCCTTTTCCTATATGCAAACGAATAGTTATGGGCAAACAACTACAAACTAGGTTGTCCAGTAAAAGCAACTCGCATTCACAGTCAACCATCAACTGTAAGTTAGTGTTAGTTAACTGTTAATCGAGCACCAGGAAGATATTAGATTAAAAGCGAAAAGAATTTGATTATAATGAATTAAGAAGAAAAGGGTCAGTCAATAGAACGAATGATTAAGATGCAGTTGCAAGGAAGAAAGTGGCAGACAGCAACCTGGTGTACCAGCTGCCACAGTGCTGAATACAGTTTGAATTCCAAAGCATGGCCTGGAGAGGTTTAAACTGAAAATGTGTTGCTGGAAAAGTGCAGCAGGTCAGGCAGCATCCAAGGAGCAGAAGAATCGACCTTTCGGCCTGAGCCCTTATTCAGGAATGAGGAAAGTGTGTCCAGCAGGCTAAGATAAAAGGTAGGGAGGACGGACTTGGGGGAGGGGCGTTGGGAATGTGATAGGTGGAAGGAGGTCAAGGTGAGGGTGATAGGCCGGAGTGGGGGTGGGGGCGGAGAGGTCAGGAAGAAGATTGCATGTTAGGAGGGCGGTGCTGAGTTCGAGGGATTTGACTGAGGCAAGGTGGGGGGAATGGAAATGAGGAAACTGGAGAAATCTGAGTTCATCCCTTGTGGTTGGAGGGTTCCTAGGCGGATGATGAGGCGCTCTTCCTCCAGCCGTCGTGTTGCTATGGTCTGGTGATGGAGGAGTCCAAGGACCTGCATGTCCTTGGTGGAGTGGGAGGGGGAGTTGAAGTGTTGAGCCACGGAGTGGTTGGGTTGGTTGGTCCGGGTGTCCCAGAAGTGTTCTCTGAAACGTTCCGCCAGTAGGCAGCCTGTCTCCCCAATATAGAGGAGGTCACATCGGGTGCAGCGGATGCAGTAAATGATGTGTGTGGAGGTGCAGGTGAATTTGTGGCGGATATGGAAGGAACCCTTGGGGCCTTGGAGGGATGTAAGGGGGGAGGTGTGGGCACAAGTTTTGCATTTCTTGCGGTTGCAGGGGAAGGTGCCGGGAGTGGAGGTTGGGTTGGTGGGGGGTGTGGACCTGAAGAGGGAGCCCCCTGTAAAAACGCCATCACATATTCCCAATTCCTTCGTCTCCACCGCATCTGCTCCCAGGGGGACCAGTTCCAATACCGTACAACCCAGATGGCCTCCTTCTTCAAAGACCGCAATTTCCCCCCAGATGTGGTCAACGATGCTCTCCACCACATCTCCTCCACTTCCTGCTCCTCCGCCCTTGAGCTCCGCCCCTCCAATCGCCACCAGGACAGAACCCCACTGGTCCTCACCTACCACCCCCCCAACCTCCATATACATCATATCAAGCATCGTCATTTCCGCCACCTCCAAACAGACCCCACCACCAGGGATATATTTCCCTCCCCTCCCCTATCAGCGTTCCGAAAAGACCACTCCCTCCATCACTCCCTCGTCAGGTCCACACCCCCCACCAACCCAACCTCCACTCCCGGCACCTTCCCCTGCAAACGCAAGAAATGCAAAACTTGTGCCTACACCTCCCCCCCTCACCTCCCTCCAAGGCCCCAAGGGATCCTTCCATATTCGCCACAAATTCACCTGCACCTCCACACACATCATTTACTGCATCCGCTGCACCCGATGTGACCTCCTCTATATTGGGGAGACAGGCTGCCTACTGGCGGAACGTTTCAGAGAACACCTCTGGGACACCCGGACCAACCAACCCAACCACTCCGTGGCTCAACACTTCAACTCCCCCTCCCACTCCACCAAGGACATGCAGGTCCTTGGACTCCTCCATCGCCAGACCATGGCAACACGACGGCTGGAGGAAGAGCGTCTCATCTTCCGCCTAGGAACCCTCCAGCCACAAGGGATGAACTCAGATTTCTCCAGTTTCCTCATTTCCCCTTCCTCCACCTTGTTTCAGTCAAATCCCTCGAATTCAGCACCGCCTTCCTAACCTGCAATCTTCTTCCTCACCTCTCCGCACCCGCCCCCACTCCGGCCTATCACCCTCACCTTTACCTCCTTCCACTTATCGCATTTCCAATGCCCCTCCCCCAAGTTCATCCTCCCTACCTTTTATCTTAGCCTGCTGGATACACTTTCCTCATTCCTGAAGAAGGACTCATGCCCGAAACGTTGATTCTCCTGCTCCTTGGATGCTGCCTGACCTGCTGCGCTTTTCCAGCAACACATTTTCAGCTCTGATCTCCAGCATCTGCAGTCCTCACTTTCTCCCTGGAGAGGTCTAAGCTCATTGGGATTCCTATAGACTGCCAATACAGCCCTACAAATGGCCAATACACTCATTTAGACTGATAGAGTCATAGAGATGTACAGCATGGAAACAGACGCTTCAGACCAACTCGTCCATGCCGACCAGATATCCAAACCTACTCAAGTCCCACCTGCCAGCATCCGGCCCATAGCCCTCTAAACTCTTCCTATTCATACACCTATCCAGATGCCTTTTAAGTGTTGCAAGTGTACTAGTCTCTACCACTTCCTCTGGCAGCACATTCAATGCACATTCCACCCTCTGCGTGAAAAAGTTAGGTCTCTTTTAAGTCTTTCCCCTCTCATCCTAAACCTATGCCCTCCAGTTCTGGACACCCCACCCCAGGGAAAAGACTTTGTCTATGCCCCTCATGGTTTTATAAACCTCTGTAAGGTCACCCCTCAACCCCTGATGCTCCAGGGAATACAGCCCTAGCCTATTCAACCCCTCCCTATAGCTCAAATCCTCCAACCCTCCAACATCCTTGTATATCTTTTCTGAACCCTTTCAAGTTTCACAACATCCTTCCGATAGGATGGAGACCAGAATTGCGCACAATATTCCAAAAGTGGCCTAACCAATATCCTGTACAACTGCCACATGAGTCCCAGCTCCTGTACTCAATACTCTGACTAATAAAGGAAAGCATACCAAATGCCTTCTTCATTATCCTATCTACCTGCAACTCCACTTTCAGGGAGCTATGAACCTGCACTCGAAGGTCTCTTTGTTCATCAACACTCCCCAGGACCTTATCATTAAGTGTGTATGTCCGGCTAAGATTTGCTTTCTCAAAATGCAGCACCTCGCATTTATCTAAATTAAACTCCATCTGCTAATCCTCAGCCCATTGGCCCATCTGATCAAGACTCCATTGTAATCTGAGGTAACCTTCTTCACTATCTACTGCACCTCCAATTTTGGTATCATCTGCAAACTTACTAACTATACCTCTTATATAAATGATTTGGATGTGAGCATAAATGATGAAAAATGATGACCCAGCACCGATCCTTGTGGCCTCCAGTCATCGGCCTCCAATCTGAAAAGCAACACTCCACTACCACCACCCTTTGTCTTTGATCTTTGAGCCAGTTCTGTATCCAAATGGCTAATTCTCCCTGTATTCAATGAGATCTAACCTTGCTAACTAGTTTCCCATGGGGAACCTTGTTGAATACCTTACTGAAGTCCATATAGATCATGTTCACTGATCTGCCCTCATCAATCCACTTTGTTACGTTTTCAAAAAACTCAATCAAGTTTGTGACACATGATTTCCCACGCACAAAGCCATGTTGACTATCCCTAATCCACCCTTGCCTTTCCAAATACATATACATCCTGTCCCTCAGGATTCCCTCCAACAGCGTGCCCACCACCAACATTAGGCTCACTGCTCTGTAGTTCCCTGGTTTGTCGTTAACACATTTCTTAAACAGTGGCACCACATTAGCCAACCTCCAGTCTTCTGGCACCTTACCTATGATTATCGATGATACAAATATCACAGCAAGGGGCCCAGCAATCACATCCTTAGCTTCCCACAGAGTTCTAGGGTACACCTGATCAGATCCTGGGGATTTATCCACCTTGTTTCAAGACATGCAGCACTTCCTCCTCTGTAATATGCACATCTTTCAAATATGTCACCATCAATTTCCCTACATTCTATCTCTTCCATGCTCTTTTCTTTTGTGAAAACAAAATCACAGAGTAGGTGAGGTGTCTTAATTATAAAACCAAGACTAAGGCCAAAGTGGGCAATTTAAATTTTACACAGTGGTGTGAAATGGGCACTATGACTGCCATTTAAAGAATCCATTGATTTCAATAGAAGGGGTTATTGGCCATGACACTAAATGGATAAGTGGTATAATTTCATTTGTTTTACACTGCCATCCAATTATAAATAACCCCATAGTCCTGTGTTAAACAAAAATGACAGGATTCATACAACAGATGGAGTAAGTATTGTAAACTTCATCGAAATCTTTTACCTTATTTCTGAAAGGTTATAATAGAGCTGGACACCTAGATTGAGTGATATTGGAAGAACCAAACATGAAAAGGTAGAGGAAGATGATTTGAGCAACATTGCTTCTCAAGTCATAGGCAGAAACACTATTTTTTTCACTATATGGTGTTGCACAGACAGAACATCCATACCCCCAGGATTGGCAATAGATGCTACAACATCAGACCATGCCAGTCTAGTTTGAGTTTGCCACCCGTGGTAAACCAGTCTCAGCCAATTGGAGAAATGCCCAGCACTGTAGAAAGAATGTTAAAGTCCTTCACCACTCCACCTGCATACATGCAACAATTTCTCTCTTCGATCTCACATTCACTCTCTCTCAGCTACTGCACTCAGCTCCAAAAATGCTAATGCTCTATAATTCTCTCTAATGTATGTAACATCATCCCATCCAACCTCTCTGACCCCGAATGGTGACATTACTAACCCTGCATACCCTCTGCACTGCCACTCTCACTTGCTCAGGAACACAGTGAAGTATTGAAGTGCAGAGCCATGATTGAGTGCATTCCTTTATCTGTGGATATGGCGTATATGTAGGTAGTTCCTGTGGAGCATGGCCGGGATGTTGGTGCCCAGAGTACAACGTCAAAGTCTTTTAGAGCAAGCAAACAAATTGAAGTCAAGAATCTGCACGAGTTTTCCCAATGGCAAACTTGTATGACACATTTGGTACGAATGCAATCTGTGGTGGATTTTAATGTTAACAAGTTGGCAACTCACTGCTTCCTGGTGAGAATCTAACCATGCTGCTTGAGCAAAGCAGGGACACTGTGCTAAGATGATCTTAATGCTGAGACTACCGTCTTATTCAATTCTTCCATTCATCTCAGCAAAGTCCACTTCACTCAGAGCCTGGTAGGATTCCAATTATAGAATTAGGAAATAGTACAATACAAAATGCAACCAGCAAACTGTTGTACCTGTGCTGACTCTTTGAAAGTGGTATCTAATTAGTCCCATTTCCCTCTGTCCTTTCACATTTATCTCCATTCAATTATTAATACAATTTCCCTTTGTATGGTATTATTAAGTCTGCTGCCACCATTCTTTTGGGCATTGTATTGTAAATCATAACGTCAAATCATTTCTCATGAGCTCGGCCATGGTTGTTTTGTTAATCAGCTCTTGTGTTGGTTGCAGCTTTTGCAATGGTGCTCTATGAAACAAGCTGCTACTTAGCAGTGGTGCCTTGGCTTCTGGACCTGTCAAAACATTTTAAGGATTGCTTCAAAGTGCTGCTCAGTAATCATACAATTTTAGCATGAACCTAACACATGCGAAAACAGAAAACTTCCAACATGGAAACACGCTATTTGGTTCAAGCTTTATTTTGCCTTCCTTACATGGTTCCAATCATGCATATCCAGCATGTTCTGTATCAATCTGTCGTCCTGTTTCCCCTCTCAGTCGAAGCAAAACGCTCAGAGACACAGTATAGTTTTACCTCCTTCATCTTTATTCCGGGCACTGGAGGGAGAGAGAACGATTGGCCATCTGCACAGAGACATGAGTTCTTGGTCTTCTCTCAAACAGCAGTTTCTTAATGAATTATATGTCATTTACAGGGAGGAGCATCCATTTAAGGCAACATACATATCGACTGGGTGACTGTTACAATCAGTAAGTGTCAACAGTCAAGCCATCTGATGTTACACAAAGAATGTTCTTAACCTTGTTAACTGGCTTAGCATAATGAATGCTTTTTCATCTTGTTAACCCACTACCCTTGCATCCAGCATCTCATTGTTTACTGCAAATTCTTATCTGATCTGAGTCATGCTTAGCTGAACCTTTTGTTTCACAAAACCCAAAATTTAACTCTTTCCTTACTTGCTCATACCCTATACACCTTCTCAAATCTACCCCTTTTACTTTCAGCCACCTGGCCAATCTACTCTAGAATTCCCAAATCAGTACCATCCCATCCAGCAGGAGCTCCAGGTTGCTACCCACAAAGCGGGCATCAATCTCCCCCCTCTCTGCTATGGCCAGGGAAAATGTCAGCGACTATGCAGGGCAGCTCTGGACTGACACTGCTTAGCCGAGTGCAGAGTGGGCCTTTAAAAATGACATGTGCGCAAAGAGTACCAGTGAACTCTGGGATATCCACCATGTGGTGAGTTGATATTTTACTGTCAGCCACCTAGCCAATCTAAAATATTGATATATTTTCTGCCTCTGTCACTAACTCTGAAAGTGAATTCTACAGTCTCTGAATGTTTTTTGTGAAGAAATTTGTCTTGCTCCTGGTCCTATCTCAGCATCCATACCTGACACATCACCATTGACAGGAAATAGTATGGTTGGTAAAGTCAGAACATGATTTGGTGCCATTTCACAGCTCTTTCCTCTTCTTGAAGATCCTCTAGGGAACCACTGACTGCCTTTTTATCATTTCAAAATTATATTTTATTCATAAAAAATACATACACAGTCACTAAAACAGTTCGGTTCTGTACAGTAGCAAATGAAGAAAACAAACAAACATTGGAATTGACTGTGTCCAAATAACAAACCAAAGGCATCTCTTACTTGTACAAGAGTATATTTACATATATTTGAGGTACCAGGAAGGTCTGATAACTGAACAGACCCCCCAATTAACTTTGGCAGAAAGAGCTCAGACAGTGGTCTTTCTCACAATGCCTTGGTGGAAACACTGATTGCTATCCCCATAGAGTTTCAAGATATTAAAGAAAAAAAACTTTCATTTCAATGATGTGGAGGAGCAGGTATTGGACTGGGGTGAACAAAGTAAAAAAAAAATCACACAATACTCTATCAGGTTATCATCTTAACAGGTTTATTTCGAAGCACTAGCTTTCGGAGCACTGCTGGATTAAACTGTAGGACTATAACCTGGTGTTGTGTGATTATTAACTTTACATTTCAATAGCAGCCTTCCATGATCTTAGGACATTCCAAATCCGTCCACAGTCAATTAAATACTTCTGAAGTATAGTCTCTGTTGTAATGCAGCAATGTTAAAGGTCGTGGTAAGTTCAGTTCAGGTTAAGCATCAGCTCAAGTAGGTGGAAGCAGCTCACATTTCATTGAATGGTCCAGCACACAGGCTGCAGTTCTTAAGCAACATTGCATATATTTACAAGTTACTAACTTGATGTGCATTATAAAGGGGGCCATTCATCACTTAGATCCTTCGATGGCAACAATAAGCTTCATTTGTGTAGAAATTTGAGAGAAAAAAAGAACAACTAAAATCCTTGCATTTCTGCAGCCAAGTTCACAAACTCAATGCATCTCACAGCCAATGAAGTACAGGGTATTTATAAAATCATGTTATAATGTAGGAAATGTACCAGATAATCCGCATGTCATATTCTCCCACAACCGGACGTATAATTATCTTCAAATAATGTGTTTTCATAATGTTTGTTCAGTGATAAATATTGACTTGCACACCATGTAAAAGATCCCTCCACTTTATTGAAATAATGCCATGGGATCATCTCCAACCACACAAACAGGCATATGCCAAGTCCAGGTCACAAGAATTTGTAACTGAACATGATTGATGGAGTGTAATACCTTGGCTACCATATCATAGAATCCATATAGTGTGGAAACAGGCTCTTCAGCCCAACAAGCCCACACCAACCCTCCGAACAGTAACCCACCCAGGCCCATTCCCCTACTACTCTACATTTACTCCAGGTTAATGCACCTAACCTGAACATCCCTGAACACTATGGAGAATTTAGCACAGCCAATTCACCTAAACTGCACATACTTGGATTGTGGGAGGGAAGCAGAGAAAAACGATGTATAACTTTTAAAACATTCGAAGTAGGCATAAGTAATTAGTAACATTAATCATATACATTTTTGGCTGGGTTTGGCTGCATTGAATTTTTTGGAAATCTTGTTATCATGAGAACCTCATGTTAACTTCATTGATTACCTACTGCAAATGTGTTGCTGGTCAAAGCACAGCAGGCCAGGCAGCATCTCAGGAATAGAGAATTCGACGTTTCGAGCATAAGCCCTTCATCAGGAATAAGCTCTGCCTCTATAGTTTCTCTCATACGCAATTTCTACTCCATCTTACCACGCGGAATTTCCAGACCAACTCACCACTCGGCAGATATCCCAGAATTCACTGATACTCTTTGTGCCCAGTTATTTTTAAAGGTCCACTTTGCACCTGAATAAGCAGTGTCAGTCCAGAGCTGCTCTGCATTGTTGCTGACATTATCCTCAGTCATGACAGACAGGGGGAAGATGGGTGCCGGCTTTGTGGGTAGCAACATGGAGGTCTTGCTGGATGGAATGGTACTGACTTGGGATTTTGCTGTCCCTGAGGATTAGCAGTGGAGACCACAACACAGACCATGCCAAACTGGTCCAAGGTTCCCAACTGAGTTAAAGCAGTCTCAATCATCTGGAGGAATTCCCAGCACTGAAAGAAGAAAGCCAATGTCCTTTTCCACTCTGCCAGTTTAGGTTCCATTATCTTTTCTCTGAGACCTCACACTCACTTCATCTCAACCCCTCCAAGGCATGACCACTCTCATTAATGCCTAGGACATCTTCCGTCACTCACCCCACCCTCCGGCACCACTAATCCTGTATTGCCCTCTGTCTTATCTCCTGGCTTGGTCAGGATATTTCCCACCTACATCAACTGTAATAACTGTTCATCTCTTTTAATACCTCTACCTCATTCTATGAGGAAAACAGCCCATAATAGGATCAAGATGGATTGTGTCTTGTACAGCATTCAGCTGATCACCCATTAGGAGGAGACCATTTTTATTCTAATCGCCTTGACAGGTCTCAGAGGCTGTTCTTCACTCGCTGTCCTGGGAAACCCTGAGCGAAGGCTACTCCTGTTGACTTGTCCTGCTGACGACTCTGACAAGCTTCCTGGCTTTCTGTCTGTGTTAAATGACATGCAACACAACAGTAAAGTGAGTCTGTTATCTCTGGTCAAGGGAACAAAATACAAAATAGTAAGACAAGACAATACAAGGCTGGGATGTTGTGAGCATCCAGGCAGACTCAGAGCAGGGAGCATTATGACAACAAGCAGCCTGGAGATGCAGCCTGATCCATTCCATTAGCTGAATGCATGCTCTCGAGTGCACTGTTTGGGAAAAGGGCAAATGTTACATCTCTTCAAATCATAAGGGAAGCACAGTGGAGAAGAGATGATGTGTTGGGATAACAGAGGAGTATGCCAGTGTGTCTCAGAAGGTCTCTTTGGAGTGCTGACAAGGAGACGAGGGGAAATGAAGATGTATTTGATAGTGGAATCACGTTGGAAGTCGTTGAAATAACAGAGAATGGGCTTTTGAAACTCCTTCACTTTGCTTTTCTCATTAAATTGCATCTAGCTTCCACTCATACCATCAGCCCTTCAATGCTTTCCTGAAGTCTATCTTATAGTGCTTTCAAGATTTGTGTCAGTCACAAATGTTGAAGGTGTGCCTTTCATACCCACCTCTCTGTTGTTGATAAAGATCATGAATTTTACCAGAAATTGGCTCAGTGTCCATTTTGGCAAGCTTTATGGAGGGTTTCTCTCCATGAGATTTCTCACATTATTATAAAGTTCACCTTGTTATTGATACACAATACCTCTCTGGTGTTCCGTTGATCCAATCATCCCGATCTCCAGGGACAGAAGTACTCACCACTGCTGGGACTACCCAGGATTCCTAGCACCAACATCTCTTTTAAAGCCAAGCTGTGCAGGAGATCAAACACTGCCAGCCAGGAATTGTTCTTCATCATGCATGTTGTGGGATTGAGAAAATAAATTACAAATGCTTCTTAGGGCATGTAAGTGACACAGCTGACACTTTATTGTAAAGACAAATGCGTTAATTATTGCTGATTAAGAACCGAAGTACGTAACTTATTCATCTTTAACCTGATCACATCTTAGAACCCTGCCTAAGGGAGTGCTACTCTTTCCCCAATGCCCAGTGTAGTGCAACATCTTCTCATTGTCCGATGTGAGACCATTATATGCTGGAAAACTTTCAAATGGTTAAAAACATTCACTTTTCATCAGCAACAGCCAAAGAAACAGAAGTTACTTTTGACTCTGGGAACTAACAGGAACCTGTTGAGTGAAACAAATTTACAGTCAATGAATAATCACTGCACCCAGCTCTCATCTTACTGGAATCATGTGTCAGTTAAGTCCTACCTGGCTTATTGCTCTTGACGTTGCAGTGCTCTATTTCTGAGAATGGTGTTCCTCCTGCATAATGCCCTCGTCTTTCCCTTCAGAAGACTGATGCTACTTTCCAAGCTGTTCAGAGTCTGCCATGTCCCTCTTTGCCTTTTCCAGTTGCCTAGAACTCAGCAAGCTAGGATCATATGTTCCACTGTCTGCATTGAACTACAAAGTCCCTCTACCCCAGACCAATTCAAGCAAAGGTACCTCATCTTCAGCAGGCCCGTTGTCTGATCCACAGTGGCCATTGTTGAAGAATGGGCTGCATTGCATCTGCTCTCATTCTCACTCAGGGGATTGCATAATGGACTCATCAGCCATGGCTACAGAGGGTAGCCCTCAACTGGGAGTAACAATCTTCTCAAGTGACATTCCCTCTAATTTTTCTGCTGATGCACGGACCTCCAACGTTCATGTGAAACAGCAGTTTCTGAAAGTGGAAACAAGTTTGGGCACCCCAATGCATGGCATGCAAGACTTTCTTACAGAAAACTGAAAACCAGATCTACAGGACTGACTGTGGCCTAATCTCCAGACAATAGTGATACAGACCTTCTACTGTGACTCTCCCAAGCAGCTGACTGATTGGATTCACAGCCTCACACTGACAGCGGATGTTACCCTTAACGTATTGTGTGGAAATGTCAAAACCGAACGCTATCTCACTTGGCCTGGCTGAGGATTACTCTTCTTCGAGACTGAGACATGGACTGGGCTAAGCACATGTTATGTTTTTTCTGCCAATGCTGCTGGCAAATGCGAGATTTCTATAACTTTGGTGCTGTACAGCATGGTGTTCACTTCCTGGACTGATGATGACTGACAAGCTGCCCAGCATTGTGTCTGCGCTAAAAGGTGAGTCAAGGTAGCAGTACTGTGAGCCTTTAAGCTCTTCATGAGTGGCAAAGTGTAAAAGAGGAAGGCAAGGTTCCGGGTGTCCAAGTAGGTGCAAAGTGAGTGAGTGCTAAGAGAGCCCTGAGCAGCAGCCTGGTCCAGACTGCGAGCTGGAGTGTGTCCCTGGGAGCAAAATATCCTGGGAGCAACCTTCCAGGAAATGGTGCCAGTGAGCTTCAAATTGAAACATTGACATGTGGATGTGGTGAGGCTGGTACATGCCTGATGCCAACATCCATGGGATTGAGAGGTTCAGGCAGCTGCAATCCATGAAACTTGTATTGAGATGTTGGCGCTTGGTGTCTAACATGGAGGTCCAGAGGGGCAAGTGGTGAGTTGGAGTTGCCTGACACCCTCTCTGACATTCATGTTGGGAATTTTCTGGTTGCTATCTGGTGGGTGGAATATTCCTAGGCCAATACAGTACAAGCTACAGCTCCAAAATAGCAACCATGTGCAACTCCTGATCTTAGAAACCTGCCCTCGACAAAGTGATTTCCCTGAGAATTCACAAACAGCTGAAAATGGGAAATTCTGTAGAAGAGAACTAGATTAGTAATATTGACATACTAATGCATGCAAATGAGTACAAATTGGTCCCTCACCACTCACTAGTGAGATTCTCAGCTCACGTTCCAAAATTTTGGTGAAGATTCCTACTTTTTGCTCCCAATATCAAGACTCTAATTTCTGCCAATATCATGCTATTTTCCCAATGGATTCACCAATTCAAGGACTGGGAAGATTCTGCCTAGTGTTCCCAACATTGAGCCCTAGGCAACTCCATCCTCCAGTATGGAAAAAAAAACAAGCATTGTACCTGTTTCTTGTCTGACTTCATTTCCATATGTTTTAGATGTTGGTCAATGAATAGATATTCGTCAGGCCCAAAGGAAAACTCCTGCTCTTTTTCAAATATATAGTGCCGAGAGGGAAGGTAGGGTCTCAGTTTATCATCTCATTTAAAGCGCAGACCTTTGACTGGAATGGCAGCTGAGACGTTGTGTTAGAATCTTCGCAGCACTACTTGAACTCAGGTAAATGCCGAAGCAACTTCACCACAGCAGACACACAGGCAGCAGCAGCCTTGTGAAAACACAGGCCCGTTACACTCACTTACCAGCAATGACAGGCTTTATTCTGACAATGATTGCCAGGCCTGCAAGTCAGCTAAGTGTTGCTTGAGAGAGGCTGCTGAGTGATTTTAAACAAAGGCTGGTGTAAACTGACGGGACTAGTTAAAAGGATCTTCCCAGGCTGGAGAGAAAAGGGGAGCTTGAAGGACAGAGTTATCCTTTGTCAACAGATAAGTTCACATCAGTACAGCGTCTGACCAAGTTAAACAAGACTGCGTGTGATGGAAAAAATACAATGGCTTCAATCATATTCTTCGCTTAAGTGGAAGAGGCAAAATAGGATATCAATTCTGGACTCTTCCATACTGCTCTAAAGAATAGGCTCCTTCATTTCTAAAATTCCATGTGTCCTTCACCCATTCCCACCAGCGTCCATTTTTCATCTTCAGTTGCAATACATTTTGCATCAACGCTTTCTAGAAGGATTTGCATAAAAGCAAAATATTGCAGATTCTGGAAATCTGAAATAAAGACAAACAATGCTGAAGAAGTTCTGTGGAGAGAGATAGTGTTAACATTTCAAGTCTGGTATGACTTCTTCAGAACTTGCAAGACAGTAGGATAACCTTGCAGTGGATAGCAATAGGTTTCTCAGTGTGTGAGAAGCCTCAACAAGTTGTGTCAGATAGTAGATTAGATTCCCCACAGTGTGGAAACAGACCCTTTGGCCCAACTAGTCCACACCAACCCTACAAAGAGTAACCACCCAGACCCATTTACCTCTGACTAATGCACCTAACACTATGGACAATTTACCATGGCCAATTCACCTAACCTGCACATCATTAGACTGTGGGAGGAATCCCACGCAGACTCAAAGAGAATGTGCAAACTCCACACAGCCAGTTGCCCGAGGCTAGAATCAAACCTGGGACCCTGGTGCTGTGAGGCAATGGTGCTAACCAATGAGCCAACGTGCTGCCGAACTCTCCATCCTGGGACAAACAGCATTTTCTACTCACATTGCAGACAACCTTTGGATATCCACTGAATAATTAGGGGAGCAATGAAAAACTAGAATGCATTAAGTTTAAGAATATCTTGAATATTCAGAATTAACCCTTATTATATGTTCTAGAAAATGTCAACAGATTGGCATAGCTGCTGTTTCGAAGGTCAACTTTCCCTACTGTTTCCAAGAGGTCTTCGGAGTTCACTTGCATTGTTGTCATGCAAGCAAAACAGACATAAATAGTGAGAAGGAATGGGATAGTTGCAGAGGTACTTTCCAACAGAAAGTGAGCAGGAGTCCTACAGAGTGCAGTAACGACTATTTCTGTAATGGAGCATTATCTGCAATAGCAGTATCATTCAGGGAATGCTATAATGAATGAAATATTGGAAGCTCTCCACTCACATTAAAGCCCCCTGATCACCAGCCTAGCCCCTAGGAAAGAGCAGTGTGACCTTGAAGTGTGTGATGACATATATGGAAAGCTCAAATGTAACTCAGCCAGGAAAACTGAGGTAGTAATCTTTGGAAAATGTATGCAGGAAATTCCAATTGGCTTCTCTGCATATTTCTTTCAATTATTCCAAGGGACTTGTAGCAAATGAAACTATTCCTGTAACTTAGCAGACAGAGTGTACACTGCATGATCAAATTTCCATGTGCCACTGTTTAATGCTTGGAGAGCTCTTTGTATGTACCTCTCACAAAGTGAGCGGTGGACCTGAAGAATTTCAGGGACCAAATCCAGAAGTGTATTCAATGCTTGAATGTTTCATTGTATGTCTTTTGTGACAGGCAACCTGGATATTATAGTGTGATTGAAAATGCAACTTCAAAACAATTTCAGGAAGAAATAGAGGAGAGGATTGCATAAAAAAACGTTTTGGCTAATGTGGACTTCGAAAAACTGTTCTTGTTGGCTAAATTGGAGCTCAGGGATTGACAGGACAGGGATAGCATGAATGTCAAATTGACTAATGGACAAGAGAACAGACAGTATTAGTGAATTAATGTTATTTGCAAACATAGACGAAGTATACAAGAGTGATCCCCAAGGGTTGATATTGGGAGCATTACTTTCTTCAATACATGTTCATGACATACATATCTGTGTGTGTATATATAGAATGTGAGGCCTGGGAAACAAAAACACTAATTGGAGAGCTTTTTCAAAGAGCTGGCACTAGCATAATGGGCCAAACAATCTCTTTTAGTGCTGTATGTTTCAATTAAATTCAGGATTGCAGTCAGCAGACAAACTGAACAATTGTTGTCCATGAGAAATATGATTAATGACTGTGGTTTGCTGATGTGGAGGTCAGACAAATAATTCTCTTAATGCTTTAAAGAACTATCCACAGTGACAAGTCTATCTTGTCAAAGGCACAAGTGACAGGTGTTCGGGCTTAATCCCATCTTTCATTTATTTTAATATGTTAGAATGGAATGGAAAACCAAGGGGAAAAGAAATCAACCAGGGCCCCCACTTCTACTTTTAATCCAATGACTCCTGTTATGGAATGTGGCTACCTAGATGTTGATTGACACACCCTACAGTTCTCTGCTTGGTTTAGAAATGAAGAAGATTTTTCTGATTTGCTCATGGAATATTGACACTGCTGGCAATGTCGCCATTCAATGTACATTTCCTAATTCCCCTGAGAAGGTGGTGGTGAACCTCCTTCGTAAATGCTGCAATCCATATGGTATAGGTACATCCACCATGCTGTTAGATTTTTGACTCAACAACGTTAAGAATGACATCAAAACACTGTGGATGCTGGCAATCTGAACAAAGAACAGAAAATGCTCAATAGGTCTGGTAGCAACTGTGGCGAAGGAAACAGATTTAGCCTACAACGTGACTCTTTTTCAGAAGTGAGAGAAGGCTGTTTTCACACTGAATTTGCAATATTAACTCTATTTCTCCCTCCATAGATGCTGCCAGATCTGTCTACTTTCTTCAATGTTTTCAGTGTCTGTTACAGTAAAGGATGAGATGTGACTGGAAAGGGAATTTGTGAGGCTAGGGTTACGTCCTTCTCAGTGACAGAAGTCACCAGGTTGGAAGGTGTTATCAAAGAAGTCTTGGTGAGTTGCTGCAGTGCATATTATAGATAGTGCACATAGCTACACTTGTGAGCTGGTGAGTGTAGGATTTGGAGTTTCAAGCAGTGTGTAGGGTGCTGATCAAGGGGACTGCTTTATCCTGAATGTTATTGAGCCTCTTGAGAACTATTGGAAGTGCACGCATCCAGGCAAGTGGAAAATCTTCCATTACACTCTTGACTTGTACATTGTGGATAGTGAACAGGTTTTGGAGAGTCATGAAGTGAATGACCTGCTGCAGAATTCTGAGCTAGAGCTTGCTCTCACAAGCACACTATGTATATGGCTGGTCCAGTTAAGGTGATGGCTCATGGTAACCGTTACAACATTGACAGTGGTTCAGCAATGGTAAATTCCATTGAATGATAAGGAAGATGCTTACACTGTCCTTGTTGGAGATAAGTATTGACTAGTACATTTGTGGTGTGAATAGATATTACAGCAAGGTTCCACAAACTATTCCAGAATTGACACAGCACATTTTTACAGGTAAATAGGAGCTGATATGGGTCACTCAACTGCTGTGCCAACTTTTAATTAGATCGACTCCATTTACCTGCCTTTGCTTCTTATTATTTGATAGAAAGGTCTAAATGTTCCCTCAGAATCATTGACTTTAGAAAGATAAAGTTTCAAGTTTATGTTACTCTTCATGTGGAAAGGTAATTTCAGGTCTTACTCATGAATGCTTTAATTTTAAGATTGTGCCCTATTGTTCCTGATGCTCCACAAGTAGATGTAGTTTCTCTTGAGCTAACCTATCTTAGAATCCTAGAGTGTTTATAACACAGAAAGAAGCAATGGAGCCCATTGAATTTGTGTCAGCCTTCTGCAAGTACAATTCTGTTAGCTTTATTGGCACACTTTGTCCTATAACCAAGCAATGTTTTTCTCTTCGAGGTCACCTGCTTACCCAAATTTCTTTGGAAGCCATGATTGAATCTGCCCCACCATACTGTCAGACATTGCATTCTGCATGCAGCATGAATAGGGTTTTCCCCGTATCGGAAACAGTGGGGTCTGCAAATGCTGGAGATCAGAGTTGAGAGTGAGTTGCTGGAAAAGCACAGCAGGTGAGGCAGCATCCATGGAGCAGGAAAATCGACGTTTCGGGCTGGAGTCCTTCATCAGGAATTCCTAATGAAGGGCTCTGGCCCGAAATGTCAATTTTCCTGCTCCTCGGATGCTGCCTGACAGGCTGCGCTTTTCCAGCAACAAACTTTTCCTCGTGTCACCTATTTTCTTTTGCCAATCACCTTAAATTACTGTCCTCTGGCTGTTGATTCTTCTGTCAATTGGTAAAAAATCCTTCTGCCTTTTCAGTTGAAATCCTTCCTGATTCTGAATACCTTTATCAAATCTCTGTTCAACTTCCTGTTCTTCAGACTATCCATGTAACTGAAGTCCCTTCTTCCATGAACCATTCTTGTAAACCCTTTCTGCAGCTTCTCTAAGAATCTTACATCCATTCTAAAGAACAATCACTCAGAGTTGGACACAATACTCCAGGTGAAGTGCAACCAGCCATTCACAAATATTCTGCATTATCCCCTCACTTTAGCATTCTATATCACAATTATAATAAGCCTTGACCTTAGAAGCTTTATAATAAGGAAACATTGTAATTTCTTTAACATATCAATGGAATCTGGAATTGCTTTTAAGAACGATTCAAAATTATTTTTATGGCTTGTTCAAATTGTAAAGTTATTAATTCTACCTTTTTGGATAATAAGAACTAATGGTCTTTGTGTCCTAATGATTCTTGATCATTGAAGATGTACCAACAGGAAAGAAGTTAAGAACACAGCCTTATGGCTGGCAGAGACTAAGGAGAGCTGCAACTATGAAGAGCTGGAGGGTTACGGTGTTCAGAGCATAGATGCAGACACATAACGATCACAGATGGAAACAGAAATAACAATTCTTGTGAGAAGGGGAAGCACTCTCTCAGGAAGAAGTCAGCTTCTGTTTAGCAGAATAGGAGACAGGCATTCTTGAAGGTATTGTGTGAACAGAGTAAAAAGATCTAAAACCTGGGAACCTATGTTAACAGCTCAGAGACATAAGTACTTTCCAATGAGCTGGGGTCTTATTGGTAGGTTGGTTGAAAATTATATGCAGAAAGCTGCACCATCAGGACACTGATGATCTGAAACATACCGGTGAAACACAAAGGTGAAAGCTGTCAGCAGATAGGGCTCATTACCTACTCTGCACTAATGACAAAACAACATATTGTGAAACTGCATAGCTATTTTGAACCACATTTGTGCAGTGAGTGAAGTGGGTTGTTGTGTAAGGCATATCTTTGTCATATTGGCTATTTAAAGTCAATTTTATTTTGTTTAAATATCATTTTCCTATTAATTCATGTTTAATTTGCATTGGTTTTGACTCATGTTGCAAAAAGCGAAATTTTATGATCATTTCTTCTTTCGCAATCATTTAGTAAATTCAGTAATTTTGATTTTTGGTTCCCTCATGGGAATCATAACAATAGGTCCAATATAGCATGCAGGCTTTTATACTCTTTGTCTCTGGTTGTAAATATCAAGATCCCAAAGATTTTATTAGCTGCTTTGGTAACCTATTGTGTTAGTTTCAAAGATTGGTGTTCAAATAGTCTTAAGTCCCTCTGTCCTTGCATTCCCTTTTCAGTTGTACCATTTAGCGCATAATACTGCACTGCAGAACTACCATCCTTTATTAGGTGAGACATTAAACTAAGTGTCTGTCCTCTCAGTTGGATGTAAAAGATCCAAAGGTTCTATTTTGCAAAGACACAAGGATATCATTTCCAGGGACAGTATTGCTCACATTAATATGTACTCTGCTTCTAATATCATTGTATATTAAAGAATCTGGTTCTTATGCCATTGTTGTTTGTTACTGTGAAGAAATTAGCTACCATGCTTCCAACATTACAACAGTGACTTCAAAAGCACTTCATTGGCTATAAAACACTTTGAGATTTCTCAAGGTGAAAGATGCTATCAAAATGCAAAGCTTTCTTACTGTTTTATTGCTCTGGCTGGTCACTATAGGTATTTTCTTTGTGCGGCATTAATTTACATATTAAAGGGTATGTTTTGGTGTGTTTCAATTTCATAATTCAAGGACATGTTTGGCCTTTTTAGAGAGAGTTAGATAATTTATTACTCAATGCATTGTTGCATCAGTCCATCAAACCTCTGTGAAAAGATCCTGCTGTCAGCACTGATTTGTATCGTATACTACTCACATCAGGCATCTTCTCATGTTAGACTGAGGTAAAACAATCTGAAGAGACTGATGGGATACAAAGTGACTGAAAATAATAGAATCGATAACTTGAGACACAAAGAGCGAAGGAGGGGAGGTGAGGTGGATAAGTGACTAGCAAAGGCAAACAAGCAGAGAGCAAGAAATTAGAGAAATAAAACCTCAGCAGAGATCAGCATAAAATAACCATCTTGTCAAAATTGGTCAAGATACAGAAGGGAAAAGTGAATGACAGTTGCCGATTTATATGTGCTTTGGCACTGACCATTGTAATGGGGAAGAGCATGCAAATACCTCACCTAATAATGGTCACTGCTTTGCAAAATTAATTAATCAATCTGAAGCACTTTCATTTGGTATGCTTACCTTAATTGCTCAGTGCATTGATCATAGGCGTTGGGAGGTCATGTGGCGTCTGTACAGAACATTGTCTCGGCCACTTTTGGAATATTGTGTGCAATTCTGATCTCCCTCCTGTAGGAAGGATTTTGTGAAACTTGAAAGGCATCAGAAAAAATTTACAAGGATATTGCAAGGGTTAGAGGGTTTGCGCTGTTGGAAGAGACTGAATAAGCTGGGACTGTTTTTTCCCTAGAGCGTTGGAGGCTGAAGGGTGACCTTATAGAGGCTTATAAAACGATGAGGGGCATAGATAGGGTACATAGACAAGGTGTGAGTTTGGGGAGTCCAGAACTAGAGGGCATAGGTTTAGGGTGAGAGGGAAAAGATTTAAAAGGGACCTAATGGGCAACTTTTTAATGCAGACAGTGGCATATGGATGGAATGCCAGAGAAAGGTGTGGAGGCTGGTATAATTATAACATTTAAAAAGCATCTGGATGGGTATATGAACAGGAAGGGCTGAGAGGGATATGGGCCAAGAGCTGGTAAATGGGGCTAAATTAATTTAGGATATCTCGTTGGCATGGACGAGTTGGACTGAAGTGTCAGTTTCTCTATGATTCTATGACTTCTAAATGTTTGACATGTACAAGCAAGGATTATTATTCTGGTAGTAATCGGTGATCCCAAAGGAAGGTGCACCAAAATTAATATCATTTTGAGAAGTCTTTATTTTGCTGAAACATTGTTACAAATGGTCAAGTGTAGAATCACCTATGAACTATCTCAACAAGAGGATGTTTAAGAATGTAACTGGAGAATATTTTAGAATGTAACTCCTTACACAAAAAAATAGCAATAAAAGTATTCCTTCATGTCATTCAGTGTATCACTAATAAGAGTAACATGAAACAATTAATGCAACAATTAATGGATTTATCTAAAATAATGTGTTGTACTCACTCTGTCAATCCACTCTCTCTGAGTAAATTGTATTTAAATAACTGAAAATTGCATTACAAAGTCTGAGCAGAACAATGTACTTGTGACTAGCATAGGGTCGTCAGTTTCAAGCATTACTTTTTGTATTCAAGAGTTTGTAAAAAGGTGCCTTGTAATAAAACGTAATTTTAAGAGCTACCTGCTATGTGAGGGATACATAAACAATCCCATTGTACTATTTAAAAGACAAATCCTTGAGTGTGTCCTGGCCAATAGTTATTCCTTAACTAACAGAAAACTAAAACTGATGATCCAGTTGTAATGCTATTGCTATTTTTGAAAGCTTACTATTCCCAAACAGTAGTAACTACACTTTAGAAATAGGATATATTTCATTGGTTGCAGAGTGCTTTTGAATGTTCTGTGGTTACGAAAGGTGCCATATAAACACATTACTTTTCTTTCTCTTTCTTAAATTAAAACAGAAAAACTCAGCCGATTTAGCAGAACTTGTGGAAAGAGAAACAAGAGTAATGTTCTGGGTCCCAAAGTGGCTATCCCTATTTCAAACAAAAATGGTGTTTTGGAAAATGTAGGGGTTGATGGACTTTCAGGGGAATGTAATGAACAGTCAAGTTTCTGGTATCAAGACAGGCACTCATGTAACGAGGGGTACATCGGGTTCCAAACGATCGATTGTGATAAGGGACTCTCTAGTCAGAGGCACAGACAGATGTTTCTGCAGCCAGCAGTGAAAAATCAGAAAGGTATGTTGTCTCCCTGGTGCCAGGATCAAGGATGTCACTGAGATGTTCTCAAAGGGGAGAGGGACCAGCAGGAGCTCATTGTGCACATTGGTACCAACAACATAGGAAGGGAAAAGGATGAGATTTTGAAGGGAGAATATAGAAAGTTAGGCAGGAATTTAAAAAGGAGGTCCTTGATGGTAGTAATATCTGGATTACTCCCGATGCTGCGAGCTAGTGAGGGTAGGAATAGGAAGACAGAGCAGATGAATGTTTGGCTAAGTAACTGGTGTTTGGGAGGCGGATATACATTTTTGGATAACTGAAATCTTTTCTGGGGTAGAAATGACCTGTATAAGAAGGATGGGTTGCACCTGAAACGGATGGGGACTAATATACTAGCAGGGAGATTTTCTAGAGCTGCTCGGGAGGATTTAAACTAGTAAGGTTGGGGGCTGGGACCCAGGGAGATAGTGAAGATAGTGGGACTGGTACAATTGACAAAAGAAGCAAGTCAAACAGTCAGGACAGGCAGGAACAAAGCAGAGAACAAGGTAGGACTGATAAATTAAACTGCAGTTACTTCAATGCAAGAGGCCCAAAGGGAAGGCAGATGAACTCAGGACATGGTTACAAACATGGAACTGGGATATCATAGCAATTACAGAAACATGGCTCAGGCCTGGTCAGGACTGGCAGCTTAATGTCCCAGGATACAACTGTTATAGGAAGGACGGAAAGGGAGGAAAGAGACAAGGGGGAGTGCTGTTTTTGATAAGGGTATTCCCGGAAATACGTCCAGGGAAATTACTTGTGTGGAACTGAGAAATAAGAAAGGGATGATCACTTTTTTGGGATTGTATTATAGAACCCCTAATTGTCAGTGGGAAATTGAGAAACAAATTTGTAAGGAGATTTCAGTCATTTATAAAAATAACAGAATGGTTTCTTTACTCAGAGAGTAGTAAGGGTATGGAATGCTTTGCCTGCAACGGTAGTAGATTCGCCAAGTTTAAGTGCATTTAATTCATCTTTGGACAGGCATATGGACATACATGGAATAGTGTAGATGGGATGGGCTTCAGATTGGTATGACAGGGCGGCGCAACATCGAGGGCCGAAGGGCCTGTACTGCGCTGTAATATTCTATGTTCTATGTTATGGTTGGGGATTTTAACTTTCCAAACATAGTCTGGGATTGCCATAGTGTTAAGGGTTCAGAGGGAGAGGAATTTGTTAAGAGTGTACAAGAAAATTTTCTGAGTCAGTATGTGGATGTACCTATTAGAGAAAGTGCAAACGTGACCTACTCTTAGGAAATAAGGCAGGGCAGGTGACTGAGGTGTCAATGGGGAGCACTTTGGGACCAGCAACCATAATTCTGTTAATTTTAAAATAGTGATGGAAAAGGACAGACCAAACCTAAAAGGTGAAGTTCTAAATTGGAATAAGGCTAATTTTGATGGTATTAGGCAAGAACTTTCAAAAGCTGTTTGGGGACAGATGGTCATAGGTAAAGGACGTCTGGAAAATGGGAAGCCTTCAGAAACAAGATGACGAGATTCCAGAGACAGTACATTCCTGTTAGGGTGAAAAGAAAGGCTGGTAGGTATAAGGAATACTGGATGACTAGAGAAATTGAGAGTTTGGTTAAAAAAAGGAAGGAAGCAAATGTCAGGTATAGACGGGAGAGATCGAGTGAATCCTTAGAAGAGTATAAAGGGAGTAGGAGTATACTTGAGGGAAATCAGGAGAGCAAAAAGGAGACATGAGATAGCTTTGGCAAATACGATTAAGGAGAATCCAAAGGGCTTTTACAAATACATTAAGGCCAAAAGGGTAACTAGGGAGTAAATAAGCCCCTCAAAGATCAGCAAGGCAGCCTTTGCGTAGAGCCGCAGGAGATGGGAGAGGTACTAAATGAATATTTTGCATTAGTGTTTACTGTGGATAAGGACATGGAAAATATAGAATGTAGGGAAATAGATAGTGAAAAATTTCCATATTACAGAGGAGGAGGTGCTGGATGTCGTGAAACACATAAGGGTGGATAAATCCCCAGAATCCAATCAGGTATACCCTCGAACTCTGTGGGAAACTAGGGAAGTGATTGCTGGGCGGCTTGCTGAGATATTTATATCATCGATAGTCACAGGTGAGATGCCAGGAGACTGGAAGTTGGCAAAAGTGGTACCCTTATTTAAGAAAGGTAGTAATGATAAGCCGGGGACTATAGACTGGTGAGCCTGACATCGGTGGTGGGCAAGTTGTTGGAGGGAATCCTGAGGGACAGGATTTACACATATTTGGAAAGACAAGGACTGATTAGGGATAGAAAGCATGATTTTATACCTGAGGCATCATGTTTCATGACCTTGATTGTGTTTTTTGTAAAAGTAACAAAGAGGATTGATGAGTGGTGGACGTGATCTATATGGACTTCAATAGGGTATTCAACAAGGTTCCCCATGGGAGACTGGTTAGCAAGGTTAGGTCTCATGGAATACAGGTACAACTAGCCATTTGGATACAGAACTGGCTCAAAGTTAGAAGAAAGAGGGTGGTGAGGGGGAGTTGTTTTTCAGACTGGAGGCCTGTGACTAGTGGTGTGCCACAAGGATGGGTACTGGGTCCACTACTTTTTGTCGTTTATATAAATGATTTGGATATGATCATAGGAGGTATAGTTAGTAAGTTTGCTGATGACACCAAAATTGGAAGTGTAGTGAACAGCGAAGAAGGTGACCTCAGATTACAATGGGCAGATGGGCAGTGGGCTGCGGATTGTCAAATAGAGATTAATGCAAATAAATGCAAGGTGCTGCATTTTGGGAAAGCAAATCAGGCAGGATTTATACACTTAATGGTAAGGTCCTAGGGACTGTTGCAGAACAAAGAGACCTTGGAGTGCAGGTTGATAGCTCCTGGAAAGTAGAGTGGCAGGTAGATAGGGAGTGAAAAAGGCATTTGGTATGCTTTACTTTATTGGTCAGAGCATTGAGTATTGGAGTTGAGAGGTCATGTTGCGGCTGTATAGGGCGTTAGTTAAGCCACTTTTGGAATATTGCATGTAATTCTGGTCTCCTTTCAATTGGAATGATCTTGTAAAACTTGAAAGGATTCAGAAAAGATTTACAAGGTTGTTGCCAAGGTTGGGAGATTTGAGCTATCAGGAAAGGGTGAATAGGCTGGGGCTGTTTTCCCTGGAGCATTGAAAGCTGAGGGGTGACCCTATATGAGGTTTATAAAATTGTGAGGGGCATGAATAGGATAAATAGACAAAGTCTTTTCCCAGGGGTGGAGGAGTTCATAACTAGAGAGCATAAGTTTAGGGTGAGAAGTGAAAGGTATAAAAGAGACCTAATGGGCAAACTTTTCATGCAGAGGGTGCGTGTATGGAATGAGCTGCCAGAGGAAGTGTTGGGGGCTAGTAAAATTGCAACTTTTAAAAGGCATCTGGATGTGTATATGAATAGGAAGGGTTTAGTGGGATATGGCGCAAGTGCTGGCAAATGGGACTAAATTAGGTTTGGATATCTGGTCAGCATGGACAAGTTAGACCGAAGGATCTGTTTCTATGCTGTATATCTCTACGACTCTATGACTCTCCTTCAGAACTGTTCCTCTGATGAGGTCTTTGCTGGGCTGTAAAGGAGAGGAACATCAGTTTGGCAGAGAATCAAGAAACGTGTTTGCAGAACAGTCATTGAAACATTAGCTCCTTCATCTGAGACTCTACTGCCAATATTGAATCAACAGTTCGTGTTATGTTCACGCATGTCAGAAAATCCTAAAATGGTACAGAACAAAAAGAGAGCATTCTGATCATCATATATGTATCAGCTCTTTAAAAGGGCTTTAAAACAATCCTATTAATCCATTTGCTTTCCTTATAGCTCTGCAGTTCGTTTCCTATTATGCTTTGTCCAATAACTTTTCCAAATTTACAGTTCCACACACCTCTTTTAACTGCCTTTAAATATAGCAAAAACAAACCTAGTCTTTATCTCTAAATTTTTTGTGATCAACTTTTGAATAATCCAGAGCTTTGATACTGTCATTTAAAACAAGTAGAACATCTGGGACTTGGACCTATGTCTCATAATTAGAATATTTCTTCCACAGAAAAGTGAAAAACATTCAATCAAAATTCAAATCCACTCAAGTTGCCAGACTATTGTAACCAATAATTTACCATTAGATGCTATATTGTTCTCAAGACATATTGGAGAAGTTTATTTTGTCATTTTTTTTAACGATTAGATTACTTTCAGTGTGGAAAGAGGCCCTTCGGCCCAACAACCAACCCTCTGAAGAGCAACCCACCCCTCTACATTTACCCAAGCTGCACATTTTTGAACTGTGGGAGGAAACCAGAACACCTAGACACAGGAAGAATGTGTAAGCTCCACACAGGCAGTTGCCTGAGGTGAGAATTGAACCTGGGTCTCTCAATGTGAGGCAGCAGTGCTAACCACTGTGCCACCATGCTGTGTTGGGTGGCTTTTGTAAACTTTCTCTGGACTATTATTGGATGAAGGGAAAACAAATTGACCAGCAAAGAAAAACCTAATTGATCTATCAAGGCTACCCAACAGAATGATGGCTGGAAGATGAAGATGAGATGCTTCCTACTTTCTTCCCTTACCACATAGGTCGTAAACCCATATGATCTCACTCTTCTTTAGTTTAACGTCATGACTCACTGGAGTGACACACTGAAAATTAAGCCCCACTACTCCCAGAGCCAGCACAAAATTTAAAGATTTGGTTCAAAAATTCTTAATTTTACCTGCCTTTCAGAGTGAGGTTAACAGAAAGCACAGACCAGGTCTCTGTACTTAACAAGAATGAGTATTTATTGCAATAAATTGACACAGCTGAACAACTATGAATTGTCAACCTATGGTTAAATCTCAAACCCTTTATAAAACTCCCCTCGCACATACAGACAGATAGACAGACAGACACGGACAAAAACAGTCATTGGGGTTATTCACGGAAAGGGAAATGGGGAATATGGTTTAATAGCTCCTCTCCAAAGAGCTCACTGAGATAATCTTTTTCATTGACAACTGGTCATTACTCCCCAAACCAATTAACTACTTGTTGCTGACCGATTTTCATTTTGTGTACATCCACTTGTTCCATCAATACTTGAAAAGGGCAGTATAAACATTTAAAAGCACTTACAAGAAGTGTTGGTAATTTGCTTTTAAGAAAAGGGCAGCAATCTCTTTCACAACCCCTGCTATTTTTTTTAGAAAAAGCAGCTCTTTTCTCATTTCATTCCACAATAAAAAATGCAGAAAAATAATTTTAAAGATGAGATTTAATTCAACTTGTTCCCTGGTTCACCACTAACTGAAATGAGTATTTTAATTTGCTATAGTTACATAGTCCACATTCACAAGGGTGCAAACCCACCAATCCCTTTTCTCCCTAGTTGCTCGTAGCAATGCCTTGGAGCGTCACCATTAATTCCAGGATAATTTGAAGCAATCTAGAAGGATTAGCAAACATTCATCCAGGAGAGAAATGGGCCATCTCACAATGAGCACCTCCTCAGACCTGATCAAACATAGTGGATGCTATCTCATCACACTGACCTAAAGCTCGATTGACTAAGGAAGAAATGGATTCACCCAGATAGTTGCTTCCTGGACCTGAAAAGCAGTTCCCTCCTCTATCTTATTGCAATTCTCTTCTGTTCACCAACATCTCCACATTCACCCTTCCCTCTATGTCTTTCTCCCTGTTTATCGCCTCTTTCTCCTTTTCACCATTGTTTTCCCTTCCTCTGTCTCTCAAACAGCCTATTTACCTTCCTCCTTTCCTCTCCTCTCTCCTTACCCCATTTGTTTTCTTCCAACCTCACCTTTTCCTGCTACCGATCAGAGTTTCCAGCTTTCCAAGATTGAATGTTAATCACCAACATTGTTCAATGCTTCAGGTGGCAGGAAAGACACAGTGGGCAATCAAAGATCTTAGCTTTCTTTTCAGATTATTGAAAACTTTCAACTTTTAGTTTAAAATTATTGGACTTAAGAGGAAACAAAACAAACCATTTGATTGGTGACAGCGTTTGGACACAGGAGGTCGTCCAGGAGCATGTATAACTAAAGTTGGTAAGCCTACTTCCATTTGTGCCTCCTCCCCGCCCTGGTCACGGTCCAGATGACCTCACTCACCCACAGGGAAATAAAGTACATCTGTCACATTGCAGACATACCCTACAGATGTCATCATTTGTTACGGATGCCAAGCAATCTTAAAAAGAGTCCGCAAGCCAGTCATTTCACGCTGGGCACTTGTGACTTATGGCCTGAAATTTATAAGCAATTTACTCACCCCTAATTGACCTCGCCAATTTACAAGCGACCACAATTACTGGAGATCCCACAGGGAGTACTTGAGCAGTGACCTTAGAGTGACAGGTCAAACAACTCGTGCTTCAAACTCCAGACTACCCATCATTGTCACTAAAGGCGAATCAGTTATCAATGAGGAAGGAGATATGCTGCTCCCAACTAAATGAAGTACTTGAATCTAAACTATGATTATCTGATTAATTCCATTAAACAATAGGTAGGTATAATAGGTAGCTTAAGAGACACCAGATTTGATCAGGTTAATGTCAATCTCTCAAGATGCTATATGTTTGAAGGGAAGAAAATTTCAGCACAGTTGGCAAAAAAGATCAGGCGAATGGGACGAACTGACTTCTTTAAACACACAGTGGGCTTGTGAGATTTCATAATTCTCGTTGCAAGGCATGTCATAACTTGACATCAAAGTGTTCCGGCCACTGATCATCAATAAAATACTTTAGTAAATGTGGGATAAGTATCCTTTAACACAACTAAGATGACTGAGATTAAAGCACTTCAAGTTAATTTGCAAAGATCCAAATCAAAATTAAACATTTTAAACTAACAAAAATGATGAAAACATTGCACATTAACTCTACGCATCACTGTCTTTTAAAAAAGGGAAGGCATGCAGTTATGTAGCACTTTTCACAAGCGCATCATGTCCCAAGTTAGTTTAGGAAGGATTTTAGAAATTTGGTTACTCTTGTAGCTGCCAAATTGTGCACAGAAAGCTCCCAGACACATTTTTGTGATAATAATCAGATAGTCTGTGTTGGGTGAGCTGATTGAAGGTTAAATCTTGATCAGGGTTGCTGAGGTAAACACATATATTCTTAGTTAAAAATCACATAACACCAGGTTATAGACCAACAGGTTTATTTGGAAGCATAGCTTTCGGAGTGCTGCTTCTCATCAGGTGGTTCTGGATTATAATATACTTACACATTCAATGCATTATCTGAACTGACATGGCACCTATTGCTAAAGTTCACTTGAGAATGTAACTTTAAAACAAGTCCTGTGTTTTAAGTATGAAACGGTCATTCTAGAAGATGAGAGACTTAATAAACTATCTAGGTCTTTTTCATATATAATTTCAGTTGCATCACACTGTAACTTTCGCTATAAACTCTGTCTTACAATCTAATAATCCACAACCACCTGATGAAGAAGCAGTGCTTCGAAAACTAGTGCTTCCAAATAAATCTGTTGAAGTATAACCAGGTGTTGTGTGATTTTTACCTTTGTATATCCCAGTCCAGCGCTGTCACCTCCAAATCATGAGACATATTCATCAAATGATACATGACACCAGGTTGTGTTGTTGCATTGTTCTATCCAGGATGGGCACTTCAGCACCTCATTCTACCGCAAACCCATGGATAACCTCACGATGCTACACTTCGCCAGCTTTCACCCAAAACATGTTAAAACAGCCTTCCCTAACAGACAAGCCCTACATGTAAACAGGAGCTGTTCAGAGTAGGAGAAATGTGACAGGCGATTGGAAGTACTCACGGATGCCCTCATAAGAATGGTGTACAGTGCTCAACACATCAACTGCCAGTTCCGACCTGCCACAATGAGAAACCGTAATGACGTCCTCAGGAGACAGAAATGAGTTGCATCTGACAGAGTACCTTTCATTGCTCAGTACTTCCCAGGAGCTGAAAAACTGCACCATGTTCTTCGGAGGTCCACAACACATAATTGACAAGGATGAGCACCTCACCAAGACTTTCCCTATGCTTCCACTTCTCACCTTTAAACAACCACCAAACCTCAAATAGATTATTGTTCGCAGCAAACTGCCCGACCTTCAGGACAACATCATACAGCCCTGACATGGCAGACACTGCAAGACATGTCAGAGTGTGGACATGGATACCACCATTACACGTGGGGACACCACCCACCATGTACGTGGCAGGTACTCATGTGACTCAGACAACATTGTCTATCTCATACAGTGCAGGCAAGGATGCCCTGAGGCATGGTACATTGGCAAGACTGAGCAGAGGCTACCGCAACCGATAAATGGGCACCACACAACAATCAACAGACAGGAGTGTTCTCTCCCAGTTGGGGAACACTTCAGTGATCTGGGACATACAGCCTCGGACCTTCGGGTGACCATCCTCCAAGGCGGAATTCGCGGGGCAGGCATCAATGCAAAGTGGCCGAGCAGAGGTTGATAGCCAAGTTCAGTACCCAAAGGCAGCTGGGATCTTGGGTTCATGTCACACTACAGGTGACCCCACTGCACTACACATTCTCTCAATCACATGCACACAATCACACACAAGCGCACACACTCTCTCTCTCACACACACACCTACAGAGCCATGCACTCACGCAGACCCTCTCCCATACATTCACACATCCACAGCCCCCACACTCACACCCACACACGCACCCTCTCACAGACTTATATCTCTTTACATTCATACACATGCACATACACACACTCTCACACAGACACTCACTCCCCTCCCCCCCAAACATACCCACATGTATACACACACATATATGTTTTTGGGGTGAATTGTACAAACAGAATAACATTTAATTTTGCTCAAAAACTGCATGAATCCATGTAAGATTCTGTAAGTTACTTTTTTATAAATAGAATCAGTCTGAACATCGGAACACAGACAGACAAACTTAAATCTCACCTTCAATGCATTATCTGAGCTGAAATGGCACCTATTGTTAAAGATCGCTTGAGAGTGTAACTTTAAAAAAAGTTCTGGATTTACATATGAAAGAACTGAAAGCAACATAGTCATTCTAAAAGGTAAAAACAATGACTGCAGATGCTGGAAACCAGATTCTGGATTAGTGGTGCTGGAAGAGCACAGCAGTTCACAGCATCCAAGGAGCAGCGAAATCGACATTTCGGGTGAAAGCCTTTCATCAGGAATAAAGGCAGTGAGCTGGAAGCATGGAGAGATAAGCTAGAGGAAGGTGGGGGTGGAGAGAGAGAGTTGCAGTGGGAGAGGGACTCCCTGAGATTCTTGTAGAGAGAGAAGGAAAACTTCTTCAAGGCAGGCATCCTTGCAAGAGGATTTGCAGTAGGTCATTCTAAAAGATGAGAGACTTAACAAACTATCCAGGTCTTTTTCAATATATAGTTTCAGTTGCATCACACTGTAAACGTTTTCTATAAATTCTGTGTCTTACAAACTTACACTCCACAACCACCTGATGAAAGTGCAGTGCTCCAAAAGCTAGTACTTCCAAATAAATCTGTTGAACTATAACCTGGTGTTGTGTGATTTTTAACTTTGCCCACCCCAGTCCAACACCGGCACCTCCACATCATTCATGAAATGGTGTTGCAGGATCTTTCACATTAAATAACATACAGTAGTTATTGCTTATTTAAGCTAAAATGACCAAATTGTTAAGTAAAGGTCTGAGTAAACCGTATTGGAATTTTTGGGTTTTTACACAGTTAATTGCTTCACTCATTTGAGAGAAAGTTAGTATTTGTGCACTGGCTCTTTGTGATTGTATTGCATACATCAGCAGCAGAATTATATTCCAACAATAAAAGGGTTTGTTGATGTTTCTGCCCAGAGGGCGAGGAAGCTCGTTTCAGCAGCAGAACATCAAGAATCATGGCTAAAGGCAACACCCTTCCCCAATATGAACTTAAACAAATGCCAGCCTAGAAAGAGCCTTTGACCAATTTGTGCTTATTATATGCCTGTAACTTCACCTTAAATAGTCAATTGCATTTCTCCATATGTACTAACAACACGTACTTATACAATGCATTCAATGTGATAAAAGCTCACAAGATATTGCATCGGAGTGTTATTTGATACCAAGCCACAGAAGGACAGGTGACCAAAAGCATGGTTAAGGAGTTTGATTTTAAAGGAGAAAAAAAGAGAAAGAGAAAGGGAGGGAGGTGATAACATTTTAGGGAGGCAATTCCAGAGCCGTAATGCCCTACTAGCTTGTGGCATTGCCCTAGTAATGGGATAATTAAAATCAAGAATGAGCAGGAGAGGTCAGAATTGAAGAAGTGCCAGACGGTTGTTGAACTGGAGAAGATTAAGGAGCTAGGGAGGGGTCAGGCTATGGAGGGATCTGAAAGCAATGATGAAAAATTGAACAGCAAAATGCTACAAGACTGGGAGCCAATGTACATCAGCAAGTACAGGCTGATAGATGAATGGTGCTTGGTGTGAGGTAGGATTTGGCCAGAAGCATTTTGATTAATTTCACGTTAATGTAAGTTGGAAGGTGGGAGGCTGACCTGGACAGCCTCAGAATAATCAAGTTTAGAGATAACAAAAGAGTAAATGAGGATATCACCAGCAGATGAGCAGAGGTTAGGTCGATTCAGTCGATGTTACATTGATGGAAGTTGGCAATCTTGATGATAGAGAGGAGATGGGATCAGAAGTTCAACTCAGGGTCAAAAACATACTATCATATACTTTTGACATTGAATGTAATGGAGAATTGTCACATCCTACAAAACACCAGGATACTTATGAATGTTTTTTCTTATGTGTGTCACCACCACAACTTCCCTTCTTTTAATACAAATTGTTGCCACAGGAAAAAGGATTAATCTCCTGAAACTCAAGTTGCCCAAGCCACATGTTATGAAGATATGTTTATAAAAGAATGACCTTATACAATTACCGGCTGAAAAATCACTGACTAAGTTTTATGAGGGTGGAAATCTGTTAAGATGGTCACTAAGTGATAGGTCATATTTGTGAGTTCTGCACAGACTCAGAATTATTTCAATTCTCTAGGAAGTTTGCAATTAAAGACCCAGAGTGGGGTGCCTTTCTTTGAATGGACGTGCTGAGATCTAACTACCTGTGCAACTCACACCTCTTTTGTCTGTGTGCTTACTTAACAAAGATATTTGCAGAGGAACCAATTCATCAGAGGCAATGTGAATAGTTATCACCCATTCCCCATTCTGTAGCAATACTTCTAACTTCAAAATATTTTTATAATGACAATTTATCATGCAGTTACGCAACTCAAACTGACTTCAGATAACAAATCTTATGGACCGCAACAACCATGGAGAAACCAGTCTGGAGATGAACAGAACCATGGTTCCCCTACTGGACACTCTCTTCCTTTTTCGCCACATGTCCTGTCTACTGTTTAGTAATCACAGTCTGAGGGCAGAGACGCTTAAAATATCAACCAAGCAGCTATTATCTCTGGAATAAAAGGCAGATTGACTTCCAACATCTGAGAATATACCCTGATGCTGGATACTGGGAGATCACAATGATCAGCCGGATTCATCCCACTTAAGAGATTCTTACAACATTCATATTTATTTGAATTTAAAATATTGCTCAATCAATCCTCCCACTTTACCATTTATTTTGGTGAACTTCAATTGGGTTTGTGTGGCTGTGTGTGAAGATTTGTGTGTCTTTATTTTGTTCTTAGACCAGGTGAGGTAAAATAAAAATATGCTTTTTTTTTCTCTTTAAAAAGGAGTCCACGGCACCTGTCAGGCTGTGCATTCTACAGTCAGGGCACAAAAACAGTTAAACACTCGCTGAATTGGCAAGCATGCTCTTTAAGAAAATGGTTCTCAAATGTGGACTCAAATGAAGGCATCTGTCCCAGCTTTCCTCACCCAATCATATCGCAGAGTATATACAATTCAGCCAAAAATATCCTTCCATGCCTTTCGATCATTCTGTCTGCAGCCTGTATAAAAAGTCATCAATTGCCTGCCTTATACTGTGTGTCATTCAATTATCAGTTCTAAATCTGAATCGACATCAGGCATTGCTGGAGTGAAGTAAAGTTATGGAGTCCATTCCCTTGTTCCTCCTCTCAATCCATTTTCAGAGCGGATTGTTTCATCTCCAAATGATTTTTTTCTCACCAAATCCCTTGCACCCTGCTGTTCCACAATGACCTTGAAACCTCTTAGTCTATGGTTTGTGCCTGAATCATAAATCACTCACTCATAGAATCATATAAACCTGCAGTGAAGAAGGAGGCTATTTGGCCCATCATTCCTGTGCTGAAAGAGTAGCAGTGTTTATTTATCCATTTCCTTAATTTTTGTTCCTAACCCCGTAAATATCTTATTCTCCAGTACTTTTTCCATTACCTTTTTAAAATGATCTATGGGATCAGATTCAGTCATTTTTTTCTTTGGAATATCTCACTTTCTGACAATTCTGAGTGAAAACATTTCTCCCTATTTCCCTTCTGCATTGTTTGGGAATGATTTTTAAATCTATTCTTCAGCTTATTGACCCACTCATCAGAAGGAATTTTTTTTCTGTTATCTAAATCTTTCCGTATCTTGAAAACCCTTTTAAGATCACTGTATCAATTATCCGAAAGCCAGAAAAGATGTCTCCAAACGTGTTATTATTGGTACATTTATTTTTATAAGTACTTTATATTGTGTGCTTTAATCAGGGAAGCACATTGTTCTAGTTCTAGAAGTTTCTCTTTGAATTCTATGAGAGGTTCAGAATTGTCTAGAATTTTATATGCATTCATTTAAATTAGGCTTTTGAAACCACAGATCTGAATATTTCAGTGCTTAGAACTAAAATAGAAGAGAGATAAAAAAGAATTGTGCAGTTGCCTTGGAGAGAGAAAGGCTCAGAGGAGACTTGGTAGAGGTTTTCACAGTCATAAGTGGGCTGAATAGAGTAGATAGGGAGGAGCTGTTCCCATGTGTAAAAGAAAAAGGAACAAGAGGACATAGATTAAGGTGATGAGTAAACAAAGCAAGCTTGATGTTAGTGATAAACCTTTTCATTCAGCAAGTAGTTAGGGTATAAAATACGTTGCCTGGAAATGTGTTGATGGTAGGTTCAATTGAAACATTCAAGAGGGCACTGGAAGATCATTTGGATAGAAATGGTGTGCAGAGCTATGGGGTAAGGATAGGAGATTGGCACTTGGCAATACAACTCGGTGCAAGTATGATGGACTGAATGACCTTATCAGCACTGAAACAATTCTCTGATTTTGGAACCTGAATCTGGAACTGTACAGGATATTTAGGAAGGACAGGAAGCTCGGAAAGGTGGAATGACAGCTCTCAAATATAAACAAAATACCTGGTTGCCAGAAATCTAAAATTAAAACAGAAAATCCCAGAGAATCCCAGCAGATCCAACAGCACCTACAGAGAGAAAAACTGAGATGATATTTTGAGTCAGATCTGACTCTTCTTCAGTTCTGAAGAAGAGTTTAAAAATGAATCAGCTAAGTCTTATCTTTGTCCAGAACACCATGTGGTGATATTTGAAGTTGCTATTCTTGCTAATGCAGGAGCGGTATAAACGAAAAGAGAAACAACAATTCCTCACAACATAATGAAGTTTCAGGTGAATGTTTTTGGACCAAAATTTGTCATGTTCAGTTGTAATTCTGCAGGAATAATGATTCTATAGCAACTTAAGTGCTCACAATAGTGAGAGTGCTGTGGCCAAATGGGTAAGTCATTGCTAAAATCAAATCTGATATGGATGGTCAGGAATGGACAAAATGGTGAAAAATTAATCTCAGTGCAGAGTCTAGTTATTTTCCTATATATAATGCAGAGGCTTTCAGTATTTTAATATTATTCTTTATTGTTTGTTTATTGAGTTTCATATAGTGTGGATTAATTTCAATATTCCAAATAATCTGTTGATTTAACCAGTTAATCTGTTTATTACCTCACAAGTTGATTGAATTTCTATTTTGTAGAAACTGGGTCTTGCAGTGGAGGAGGTGCTCCTGAGATCTGGATTCAAATCACTTCAGACTGAAGGGATAATAGTCTCCTCTGCCAGCAAGAAACTGCCTGTCAAGGTGTCCAGGCAATCACAACCTGTCTATTTATGGACATGTGCCTACAGCACAAAGGTGTCTGTGAACTGATGGCAATTGTGCTGATGTCAGCCATAGATAGTAGACAGCAGTTGCATCTTTGAATCAGGTATTCCACTCAAAGATTGACACACACAATACAATACTGGGAAAGTTCTACATTGTTGGAAATACTGCCCTTCGGATGAGGCCCGTCTGCCCTCACAGGTAGAGTGAAACTGCAGCATATCTCCCCTGCACCCCACCCCCCCCAACCCCAACCCCTCCCCCCCACCACTGGCTTGATGTGCAAAGAACAGTTTATTCTACTCAACGAGCATCCTTTTCAACATTGCAGAGGCAGATTATCTGGCTATGGTCATTGTCTCATCGATGTGGGATCTTGCTGTACAATAATTAAAAGTTCTTCATTGGCTGTAAAACACATTTACCTATCATCAACTAATGTTATGGAAATACAAGGCATTCTTTCTAAAATGGGAATTTCACACTTGAATACTTCTACAATATGCATATTACAGTGCAGCACATATATAGAAAGAAACATATTAGCATGGATGCTTCTCATTCCTAGAACAATTTGTTAGCAAACAGAAACAATGAGTAGGGATCAATGTGCTTTTTCTGGGTTGGCAAGCTGCAACTATGGAATGCCAAGGAATCAGTGCTTGGCCTGAACTATTTGCATGCTGTATCAATGGCTTGGATGAAGGTTGGAATGTATGTCAGTGACTTTTGCCTATGACACCAAGATAGGTCACAAACTAAGTTCCAAGTGGAGCTAAAAGAGTCTACAAGGGGATATAGATAAATTCAGTGATTGGGCAACAATTGACAGATGGGATATAAAGTGAAAAAATATCAACTTTTCCACTTTGGTAGCAAGATTAGTAAAACAGTATACCACGTAAATGTAGATAAATTGTGGAACTTGTTGGTACTGAGAGATTTTGATATCCTGATACATGAATCACAAAAGGTTAGTGTGCAGCTACAGAAAGTGATTGGGATAGCAAACAGAACGTTAATGTTTACTGCAAGGGGAATGGAATGTAGATGTAGGGAAATTTCCCAGAAGTTTTACAGGGTATAGCCAAGATTGCCTCTGGAATGCTGTGTACATTTTTGGTCTTATTTGTGAAAGTACATAACAACTGTTTTGTAGAGGTGCTTTGGAACGTTTGCTGAACGCATTTCAAGGATGAAGAGCTCATTTTGCGAAGAAAGTTGGAACAGGTTAGGTTGGAGTTTAGAAGAATTAAAGGTGATTTTATTGAAACATATTAGATCCTGAGGCAGTTTGGTACAGTGGATAATGGAATGATGGAGAACTAGAACTATGCAATGCCAGTTATGAATAAGAAGTCTTCCTTTTAACCTGGAGATGAGAAGAAAGGCTTTATCTCAGATAGGCATTGGGATGTGAAATTCTCTTTCCCAGATAACAGTGGAGGCTAGGTCTTTGAAATTTATTCAAAGCTGAATTAGATGCAGTTTTGATTGATAAAGGAGTAAAAGCCTATAAGGGGCAGACAGGAAAGTAGAGTTGTGACTACAATCAGATCAGACATTTTCTTATTGAATAGAAGAGCAGGCTAACAAAGCCAAATAGCTTACACCCGTTCCTAGGTCCTCTGTTCCTATATCTTTTGTTACCATCAACAACACCTTACGTAGGTCTTGGGGGACACTGCAGATTGACAATGCCGGAGCAGAAGAAAAGTTATTAGAAACTATTCTGTGGCCATGCCTTCAGTGATAGGAATGGAACCAATTGAGTGCTGTCACACTCAGCTAGATAAGCAAGTCTCAATAGAGGCATTAGAAGATGATAGTGGAGTCAACCATGCTAAGCAGGGAAATTTGGGAAGAAAAATGAGAAGGCTGTGGAGTTAAGGTTTAACTATATTCTTACTTTATGATTATCTACTGAGCATGCTCCCTAGTGATATCAGATCATGTATAACTGTAGCTTGAGTATACAGGGCTCTAGAAGGTATCCTTTTATCAATAAGTTTAATAAAGCCTATTTCTGTTCACTTAAAAGTGTGTAGATGTGATCTTGCTGCATGGTGGTAGAAGGTGAGTTGACCCATGGAACCAAAGGCAAATGACAAGGAGCACCTGAAATGAAGCCCAGAGATAGCACAGAGCTACATCTGAGGGGTCAAGACCCGCTGAATGATTTGACCCTTGAATTGGATTAAACACTCAAACAGAAGCTCGCCAATGACAGAACCCAGCTGGTGGCAGACTTCAGAACTACCATGGCACAAATATTCAGACAGAAAAAAGCTCCAATCTTCAAACAAAAAAAGCTCATATAAAGTGATGATGGCATGCAAGAAGCCCAGTGCGTGAAATGCAGTAAACAACAAGGAAAAAAATCAATCAGTGACAGTGAATAAAAATAGAGCAGAAGCACTTATGGAGAACAATGACTACACAAAAGAGGAAATCAGCACAATAATAAGAAAGGGTGGGAATGAAAAGAAATGTAATGGTCACCATAGTTAAACAGTAAATCCACCAATGATGGAAGAAAGCTTTGCTGTTGCGAAATCCTTTAAAACATGCAGAGAACTCTGACCAGATTGTGTATGGGTGAACTGGCATCAGTGAGTTTGCAGATGCCATATTGCTTTGTTAAAAAGGAAGACAAAGACTAGGGCAGTGTATTATTGCACAGTGGCAGTGCTGATATCATTCGTTTTGGACATGATATAGCTGAAAAACTGTAGTATGTGGCAATGTAACAAAAACTTTTGACTCCCTATCTCAGTTTAAGGTAAAACCCCATTATAGACTGTGCAAAGTCTAATTGGCAGAACCAGAAATCAGAGGAAATCATTGACTCTTTTACAAATGATTGATACCATAGAACACAGAACATAGAACAATACTACGTAGAATAGGGCCTTTGGCCCTCGATGTTGCGCCAGCCTGTGAACTATTCTCAGCTCGTCCAGCTACACTATTCCAAAATCATCCATGTGCTTATCTAAGGATTGTTTAAATCTCCCTAATGTGGCTGAGTTGACTACATTAGCAGGTAGGACATTCCACGCCCTTACCATTCTCTGCGTAAAGAACCTGTCTCTGACATCTGACTTAATTATATGACCCCTCAATTTGTAGTTATGCCCCCTTGTACAAGCTGACGTCATCATCCTCGGTAAAAGACTTTCACTGCCTACCCTATCTAATCCTCTGATCATCTTGTATGTCGTTATCAAATCCTCCCCTTGCCTTCTTCTTTCCAATGAGAACAGACCCAAGTCTCTCAGCCTTTCCTCATAAGACCTTCCCTCCAGTCCAGGCAACATCCTGGTAAATCTCCTCTGCACATTTTCAATGCTTCCACATCCTTCCTGAAAAACAGCAAACAGAACTGTACACAATATTCCAAATGTTGCTGCACTAGAATTTTCTATAGTTGCAGCATGATATTGCAGCTCCGGAACTCAATCCCCTACGAATGAAACCTAACACACTGTATGCCTCCTTAACAGCATTATCAACATGGGTGGCAACTTTCAGGGATCTATGTACATGGATTCCAAGATCCCTCTGCACATCTACACTGCCAAGAATCTTTCCATTGACCCAGTACTCTGCCTGCCTGTTATTCTTCCCATTTAGCTGCATTGAACTCCATTTGCCACCTCTCAGCCGAATTCTGTAGTTTATCTAAGTCCCCCTGCAACGTGTAACATTTTTCCACACTGTCCATCACTCCACCAACTTTAGTGTCATCTACAAATTTACTAATCCATCCAACTATGCCTCCGTCTAAGTCATTTATAAAAATGACAAACAGCAGTGGTCCCAAAACAGATCCGTGTGACACACCACTAGTAACCGGACTCCAGGCTAATCCAAACTGCTAAATCACCCTCAATTCCATGCCTCTGCATTTTCTCCAACAACCTACCATGTGGAACCTTATCAAAGACCTTACTGAAGTCCATGGACATCATGTCAACTGCCCTACCCTCATCTACATGCTTGGTCACCTTCTCAAAAAGCTCAATGAGGTTTGTGAGACACAACCTGCCCTTGATGAAACCATGTTGACTATCTGAAATCAAATTGTTGCTTGCTATATGATTATAAATCTTATCTCCTATAATCCTTTCCAAAACCTTTCCGACAACAGAAGTAAGGCTCACTGGTCTATAATTACCTGGGTCATTTCTACTGCCCTTCTTGAACAAGAGTATTACATTTGCAATCCTCCAGTCCTCTGGTACTAAACCTGTAGACAATGATGACTCAACTACCAAAGCCAAAGGCTCTGCTATTTCCTCCCTCACTTCCCAGAGAATCCTCAGATAAATCCCATCCGGCCCAGGGGATTTGTCTATTTTCATTCCTTCTAGAATTGATAACACCTGTTCGTAACTAACCTCGATCCTTTCTAGTCTAATATCGTATACCTCATTCTTCTCCTCTCCAATATTCTCCTTTTCCTGAGTGAAAACCAATGAGAAATGTTCGTTTAGCACCTCTCCAATCTCCACAGGGTTCATACTCAACTTCCCACTTCTGTCTTTGACTGGCCCTATTCCTACCCTAATCATCCTTTCATTCCTCACATACCTATAGAAAGCTTTAGGGTTGTCCTTTATTCTATTTGCTACAGACTGCTCGTATCTTCTCTTTGCTCTTCTTAACTCTCTCTTTAAATCCTTCCCAGCTGATCTGTAACTCTCCATTGCCTCATCTGAACAATCTTGCCTCATCAACATATAAGCCCCTTCTTCTGCTTAACAAGAGATGCAAACCACGGTTCCCTTACCTTTTCATTTCCTCCCTGCCTGACAGGGACATACCTATCAAGGGCACACAATATCTGTTCCTTAAACCAGCTCCACATTTCCATTGGCTGCATCCCCTATGTTTTGCTACCCCGTTCTATGCATCCTAATTCTTTCCTAATCGCATTATAATTGCTCTTGCCCCATTGATAGCTCTTGACCTGTGGCATGTACCTATCCTTTTTCATCGCTAAACTAAATGTAACCGATTAATGGTCACTCTCTCCAAAGTGCTCACCTACAACTAAATCAATCACCTGGCCTGGTTCATTACCAAGCACCAGATCCAGTGTGGCCTCCCCTCTTGTCGGCCCTTCGACATACTGTGTCAGGAAACCCTCCTGTACACATTGGACCAAAACTGATTCATCCGAAGTACTAGAGTTATAGCATTTCCATCTTATGGATAATTACCAAAATGGAAGAATAATTCATATGGAACAGCAACATGAATTTCATCAATAAGGCATGGAATGAAAATTGGATGTGAGAGACACTGTGGGGCATGGCAGGTAGTTAATGAAGTGAATTTGATGGCAAGGGAACACAGTTAGCCTTGTAAGAACAACCTCAATATGACTTGGATTCAGCCCTTAGTCACTGTTATACTACAAGGAAGCGCAACAGTTAAATTGCACAGACCAAGCTGCATGCGTTAATGACCAGATAATATATTTTTGTGATGTGTTGAAGAAAGGGACGCGTTGACAGGACACCTAACAAAACTCTGGTGCTCTTCAGCACAACAGCGGAATCCCTTGCACTGGCTAAAAGGACAGACGAATCTCAGTTTAAAATGTGATCAGAAAAGATGTCACCTCCACAAGCACAATGTTCTCTCAGCACTAACATTGGGAATACCAGCCTATATTTTAAGAATCTACAATCTTTAACTCAAAGGTAACCATGCTATCCAATGAACCACAGCAGAGTTCCTACGTTAAAGAAATTACAATAACAGGCTAAGCTAGTTTTCCCAGTACTTTCTTATTTCAAATTTTCATTAAGGTGAGGCATAAGAGTATCAAAATAATTGACAAAAATGCATAAAACCATGGCAGATGAAACATGCTGTCTGAGAGAGTGTGCCAACAAATTCCATTGTAACTTTTAAAAACGAATTGCATCTTAAAATAAAGAGGTTTGTAGGGTTCTGCAACAAAGGGCAAGGGAATAGTAGCTATTTCCGAAAACCAACACTGTCAGGACAGAGTGAATGGCCTCTTTCTGTGCTGTATCACTTTACAATGAAGTAGCTACAGAGCCAGTGGCTGCATTTGGAATTTGGAATTATCCAGAAGTCCCTGGATTCTGGAGGAGGACTAAAGGACTGGAAAACTACCAATGCAATGTCCCTGTCCAAAATGGGAGGGAAGCAAAAGGTGGCTGACTACAGGCCAATCAGCCAAACATTTATTGTTGGTATCAATTATTAAGACATTATTAGCAGCACTTTGGAAAACAACAATCTAACCAAGCAAAGTCAGCATTGCTTCATGGAATTGCTTCATTGCTTCATTGCTTCAAGGACTCTTTGACAGGAGCCATCAAATCTAATCATATTGGCCTACTCTTCTATTTTCTTCCTTTTCAAGTAATTAACCAGTTCCCAGTTAATTGATGTTATGAACTCTACATCACTTAGGTTGAAGCACCTCAGCAACCAGTGGAAACTGTTTTTTCCAAATCCCCTTCATTCTTTCATATGAATCCTGTTTCATATGAACACTTCTACCATCACAAAGTCACTCAGAGATTTTGAAAATAACTTTTATTGTATTCTGAGTTTAATCTTCTTTATTCTATTATTAAACCTCTCTTTAGAATGGTCAATTTTATCAGTCATGGAAAATCCAGTCCTTATAGAACTGTCTCTTTTTTTCCCAGAAATTAAGATGTCATTTCCCTTAATTTTACTTAGTCATCTAATAGGTAGTGATATAATGTTTTTCTGGTCCATTGCTAGAAGAAGACAAATGTTCCCTTATAGTTGGAGAGATCGAAGATGCTTGATTGCTGTCTCATAAAAGTTACAAGTTCCTCTCCAACCTAAACACCATCCTGATATGGAATTATATCCTTCCCTATCTCTGCCATGTGGAACCTTAATGTTTCAAGAAGATAGCCCTCATCATCATTTTTTCAAGCAAGAATAGGAATGCAACAAATTTTAACCAGCAACATCCCGTGAATGAATAAAAAAAGGATTTTTTTGTAAACAAAAATAGCAATTGCTGGAAAAGCTCAGTAGGTCTGGCAGCATCTGTGGAGAGAAATCTGAGTTAATGTTTCGGTTTGGGTTCTAAAAAAGGGTCACTCGACCTGAAATGTTAACTCTGACTTCTCTCCACAGATGCTGCCACACTTGCTGAGCTTTTTCAGCAATTTCTATATATGTTCCTGATTAACAGCGTCCACCGTTCTTTCAACTTCTTTTTCTATAGCATTTGGCACCCAAAAGATTTGACACGCAATGTATTATTGCATTATGTGGGTAAAATGGGCAGCCATTTTAGGTGTTGCAGGCTACAACAAAGAACAGTGAGATGATTGATATATTAATTTGGCTTGGTGACATTAGTTGTCGGACACCAAAGGAAAAGTTCTGCTTTTCTCATCAAATCATACAACAGTATTTTTGATAATTATTTGACCAGGAAGACTTGGATTAATTGTTCAGCTGAAAAACCTTCAACAATGCCTTGTTCCATTGCAGCAGGGAATAAAACATCGATATATCCTCAAATTCTGGAGTGAACTTTGAATCTCAAGCTCTTCAAAATCAAAGATGAATGCCTAATAAATTGAGCCAAGTAAACGATAGTAATGATTACTGGATGTGAGTTTGCTCACTGAGCTGGAAGGTTCATTTTCAGACGTTTTGTCACCATACTAGGTAACATCATCAGTCAGAATCTGGTGAAGTGCTGGTGTTATGTCCCATTTTCTATTTGTGTGTTTAGGTTTCCTTGGGTTGGTGATGGCATTTCCTGTGTTGGTGATGTCATTTCCTGTTGATTTGGACACTGTCTACCATCCTCTGAGAAAAAAGAGTAGGAAATGACCTCACCAATACAGGAAATGCCATTACCAACGCAAGGAAATCTAAACACATAACTAGAAAGTGGGACATAACACCAGCACTTCACTGGATGCTCACTGATGATGTAACCTAGTACGGTGTTGAGATGTCTGAGGATGAACCTTCTAGCTCAGCGAACTCATTTACATCCAGAACTTCAACCTGAGTTACAAATCTTCTCAAAACTCAGTAACGATTACTGTATTTGTGGCTGTAAGGGTCTGCAAGAGTTAATATTGAGGGGTACCAAAAAATAACTACTCACTATGACGATGCCATATAGACTTGTGGAAAAAAAATCAGCCTTTGATTTTGAAAGAGTGAGACTTAACATTTGGTCTTCTTCAAGTAGCTATCTAAATGCTATCATATTGATGTGTGCTGATGCTGTTGCTCTAATAAGGTGATGGTGTCCTTGGCTTTTTTTGTCAGAGAGGTCATTAAAGACACAGATTCTGCAAAGTCTGCATTTGAAGGGTTTTAGGGCCAGTTTGACTATAGCTAACAGATACTGCCTCAGGAAAAGGCTTTCCAGTTTAAAAAAAGACACTTGCACAATTAAAGGAAAGTGGCCAGTTCTCCTAGCTCAGCTTTTCTCTGGTTTGGTTTGGTCTGGTTATTCACTGAAAGCAGTTGTAAAAGCTACTGGACCCAAAGAAGCAGGTCCATGTTGATTCTCCTCTCTTTTTGACATCTCTCATGTCAGACCCTGTGTTTGAGTTTACCTTTTGTGCCAAGGGGTGTTTACGTGGATTGTTGCAAGTATTTGGAGCAGCATAATTAAGCTGAGATGATCTGTTAGATTTTTGGGTAGGCTAAGTTATTCTATATTTTGTTTCTGTTTCATTTGGTAATCTTGTAAATAAATTCTGTTTTGTTTGAAACTACATGGTTTGACCAACTGTATCCCTCTTGGAGTATCCATGTTATACCTGCTTAAAACAATTAACAAAGTTAGACTCTGGGTTACTTTCTTGAAATGTATTAAGAGGGCCTGGCCTCGACAAATGTAAGCTGAATGTGCCAACATGCAATAAACTAAATCGTGTCAACCAATTAGATCAGAAAACATTCTTTCTCTGCTAGACTAGACCAAGCAGTTGCTTAATTTCCTATATTTAAACAAGCTGATGCCTACAATCTTTATCATGAGCAGTGGGTCATACAGCAATGTGAACTGCCATACACCAGTGGGCTTGTATACCAGTACAGGTGGACCTCAAAGATTTGCTTTCATTTTACAAACCCAATTACCTTCTAAATGCTTTAAACTAACAAAATAATTTTCTAATGCAGTAAATGTTGTAATGTAGGAATACTGACCTCAATTAATCTGTTCAGATGGTCGAGCATTCAGCCAAAGGTTCAGATCCAAAGAGGCTTTGAATGTTTTCCTACAGTATCTCATTATATATAGAGACACTAGGCATCTGGTCTTCCACTTTATCGTTGATCCAGGCATTGAAATGGACTCAACTTATTCCATTTGTTTCGATGGATGCTAGAAATGCATAAGAGATGAAGTTTGTGGACTTTCATAACCAATCCACCAAAACAAAGGAAACAGTATTTCTTGTTTTATGTCAGCAAATCTTAGAAAGTTTTTGTGTTCTATCAACTTTGATATAATCTTTTCAGTGGATGTCAGTATCATTGGTTAGACCAACATTTCAATTGCTCACCCAAACTGCCCTTGAGAATGAAACAAGAATGAACTGATGAAGCAGTGACTGTATATCGTTATTGATGAAATATTTGGTCACCCAATGCAAAATTCTGATAGCCATTTTTACAGCGGAAATATTTATGTTTCCAATTGAACCTGCCCTTTATCTTTGTAGGCCTATAGGCAAAAGGTGGGGCAATGGACCTGATTCTACAGAGACCCAGCATGAACTGGATGGGCTGAGTGGTCCACTTGTGTGCCGTAATGACTACCTCTCTATACAATTCAAAGATAGGTGATAAAACATTTCTTTTTTCAGCTAGGCTGTGATGTTGTCAAGTGCAAGGATCCACTCTGTTCACCTTCACCGAGCAGTTCAGGGTGACTAATTTTACTGCGATTCAAAAACATTATCACTGTGACAATCCTTCTGGGCCTAACCTTTTCTTTGGAGTGGTTGGGGACATGATTCAAACGGATCTCTCCCTCTCCAACCCCTACCATCCCTTTACCCCCCTAGTCGAAATTACTTAAAAATAAATTCACTTCAGCATCCTTAGCATACTGTGATTTTGTTTTTGTTGACTGCCATATGGTCTATTCCAGAATCAGCCAATTTGCAATCTTTGCTCTGGTGCATAAATGCTATGGCATTCAAATCAGGCGTGTGTATGTTTCATTTGCATCTCATTCACATTCATTCCTGTGCATGCGTGTATACGGTGATTGATTCATGCAATATATCGGCATCACTATTAACGCCAAGTTATGGGGAAAATGACAATGTCTTAGTCTAGCAGAATCTGCACTATTGACCGGGCAATGCAGACTGACCCAGGTTGACTTCTCTCTTTCTCTTTCAGGAAGCTCCTTATTTCTTCATGCTGCTAAGAATCATACCTTAACTGTGTAAATTGCATTGAGTGCACGGTTCTGAAGTGCCAAATTTTCCTCTGACAATAAAATATGCCAGCTGGTGTTATTAACGCTTGAAAATTCATGATGCAAGGCAAAGGAAACAAATCTTCATTTCCCCAGATAATGTCCTGAAGTTACACGATGGTGTTCAAACCTTTGTTTAAAATTCCTCACAATGCTTTTCCAAAAGATGCATGAAGCTGCTTATTTTAACGTCATTTCTAAGAGTTCTACTTTAGTCAAGCCTGACCGTGTGGAATTGGGAAGAAATCTATTAATTAGTTTTATGGGAATGTACAGCCTAATTTCAAAGCCACAGGAACATTTGGACAAGCGATGTTTGACACATTGTATTGAATATAACGGCATGAATACTAACAGCATCATGAGGTACAAATGCTGCTTCACCATTCAATGCAATTATGTCTGATTATCAGCCTTAACTCTACCTTCCCATCTCTGAGAGATTATTTGAACCTTTCACAGCAGAAAATGGTGGAAAAACTCAGTAGGTAAGACAGCAGCCGCAGAGAGAGAATTTGTGTTAATATTTCAAGCCATCGATGACTAATAGGGGAATGAGTGTTGACCAAGAGTGTTGAACAGGGAGGATACCAATTGCCACTCCATACATTCTTTTCTAAATTGTATCATTGAGAAAGCTGAGAAACAAGGTATATTTCAAACAAACATTTTGATAATTTCCCATATTTTGTTCTGCACACATGCATAACATCATTTAAAATTTTTAAAAAATATTTTTTAAATACCCAGTTGTTTATCGAACCTGCTCTGCAATTCAATAAGTTCACGTTTGATCTGATTATGATCTTAAATCCACTATCCTGCCTGCTTGACATAGTCTCTTATCTTTCTTGTCAATGTCTACATTACATCATGTTCTTAATAAAGGACAACATTCCATTCATCTTCCCAATACTTGTCATAACTGCATGCATACAAAAGTAGTTCATATACAAAGGTCACCCAGGTGTCTCTATACTGCAGCATTCTGTAGTCTCTCTCCAAATGAAATAACTTCTCTTATTCTTTTTGCCAGTCAACAACATCAGATTTTTTTCACCCATGATACTACTCATGGAATTTTGTTTTTCATTTACTTAATCTATTATTCCTCCCTTCCTCCTCAAATTTGTTTTCATAGCTATCTTTGTATCATCAACAAATTTGGCTCAAACATAGTCTGCCCCTTTATCTAAGTCACTCATATTGATTGTAACTTCAAAAGAAATTGTTTATGGGATGTGGGTGTCACTGGATTGTCTAGCATTAATTGCCTATCCAAAATTGCCCAGAGGGCAGATAAGAGTCAGCCTCATTACGGTGGGTCTGGAGTCACATGTAAGCCAGTTTCTTTCCCTAAAGGACATTAGTGAATCTGATGGGTTTTTCCTGACAATGGTGTTATGATCATCATTAGATTCTTAATTCCAAAGTTTTATTGAATTCAAATTTTACCATCTACCATAGCTGGATTTTAATTCCATTTTGCAGAACCCTACCTGGAACTCTGGATTAATACTCTATTAATAATACCATTAGACCATCATCTCCCATTCATCTGCACAGCAACCCTCAACTAATTAGAATTTGACAACCTGAAAACAATCCATTTATCCTAAATCTGTTTGCTGTTAGTTAACCAATTCTCTCATCCATGCTAATGCATTAACCACTCCCCCCCCCCCACACCCCACACACTTATCTTGTGCAATAACATTTTTTGTGGCACGTTATCAAATGACTTTGAGAAATCCAAATACATTACAACTACTGGTTCCTGTTTATCCCCTTTATTCTTGTTGCATTCTCAGAGAACTCTAATAGATTTATCAAACACTATTTTCTTTTCACAAAACCAGGTTGACTCTGCCTAATTTTATTATTATTTACTAAATATCCTACTACAACCTCCTTAAAATGGATTTTTGCATTTTAATGACAGTTATTTGGCTAACTGGCCTATACTTTCTGTCTCCTTTTTTTGCACACAGGGGTTGATTTATATGTTTTCAATCCATTCGGTATTGTCCAGAATCCAGCAAAGTTTGGAAGATTATAACCAAAGCATCCACTTTGTTTGGAGTCAATTACTTTAAGGCCAAGGTGGAAACGAGTCAGCATTTTGCCCCCATTCGTTTTCCATGTTTATGTTAAGTCATAACTTTCTTCTGGAATGTTCTTGTTTTCTTGTTCTTGTCTCATTTGTTCTCAGAAGTTGTAGTTCTGATGTAAGACAGAAACTGGGTTGTGACTTGAATTAGTATTAAGCAAGTTCCTTAACAGGGTTCACTGAGTCCTATTCTCACCTTTGAAGAAGAAAATTGTTGGTTCATTTCCCAGTCCTAAGACTTGACCATAAAATTATAGGCTCCCAGTGCAGCACTGACAGAGTATTTCACTGCTGGAGGTGTTGTCATTTGGATGAAAAGTTAAATCAAGAAGGTGTTTACCCTTTGAAGTAATTGAAAAAAAAAGTTCAATGGCACTGCTTTAAAGAAGATCTGAAAAGTTATCCTCATTATCCTTGCCAATCTTTATCTATCAAATAACATCACAAAGCAAATCTTGTAACTTTTCCATTTCTGTGTGGAAAATAGTTATAGTGTTTCTTACATTGCAATTGTGACTTCAAGTGTACTTAATTAGAAGTATTAAATTTTATTTAACGGGTTCGTTTTGCCCAAAGGTTATGAAAGAGCCTATATAAATGCAAATCTTTCTTTCTTCACTTGAAAAGACTGAAATAGATTTTAAGCAAAGCTAAATGTAAAAATATTTTTCTAGTGTCCATATATTTCTATCACAGCTTACTTAGCCATGTGTTGTTAAAATTGTGAACTGGACTGTGAATATTTCAGTAATTCCTGAAAGATACCATTCATAAAATAATTATCACAAATTCGGATGTACATTTTTTTACTGAATTGATTTGAGATTCACCAATTACACCATGGCAACACACTTCAAAGTCGAATAATTCTCATGAGGTACAGAAATAAACCAACCCATCAAATTAACTTCATAAAATAAATTCCAATTATGCATCGTCTGTCATAACATTATTCAAAAGAAACATTTTCTGTCATTGTATGAAGGGGAATAAGGTATCCTATGTCATTTTTTAAAAAAATGCCTTTACGGTATTTAGGCAGCACTGCCATGACCAGCATTTATGTCCATCCCTAATAAAACATGATGAGGAGTTGTCTCTTGAATTGAAGGGGGTAGTTGACAATCAATTACTTTACTGTTTACCTGGAACCACAAGTAAGTCAGACAGGGGATGGATAGCTAATTTCCCTCTGTAAAAAATGTTAATGAACCAGATGGGCATTTTACCACAATTCAATCATTTCATGGTCACCATTACTATGACTAATTTTGAGCTCATGTCTCTGGGTCTGTATTATTGAATTTTGAACAGGTGGGGACATTGCACCCAAATGCTGGCAGAGAACTGAATCTGAAGTCCTACCCCTGAACACACTCTGATGGCTTTGTGGAGGGATAATGGGGTGTATTTTAAGTTGCCCATCATTTGTTTCTAGGAGCAGATACTCATATTAATCAGCAGTTTTGTCAATTTTGGTGAGGTAGCTGTCTGAAACATAAAGTGTGCAGATTAGAGCCAATAGGAACATATCTATGCATTATGGTTTCATTTGGATACCAGGAGTCCTTTTTGGAAAGGCAAAATATGACTTTGGATGTTGTCCTGAGACAAGTTTTAGAGAGGTAAGGTATCTTTGGGCTTTAATATTTATTTAAAAATTGTGAATAAATAGAAAGCTGTTTCAATAAAGAAACAGCTTTCTATTTCACTCTTTTGATATAAACTTCATAGCTATCACTAAAGGATTTGAGCTGCATGACTAATTTTACAACCTAACATTGTCACAGTGGGTTTTCTACTTGCTGTACACTTTGATGGACATCTCTAAGTAGTTATGGAATAGAAATATTACCTTTCAAAAGCAATTAAGTGAAATGTTTGGTTTCATGAGTAGAGGATTAAGTACTTCAGTGAAATGTTTGTTATCATAAGAAATTAGTTAAAGGAATTTCAAGGTATGGATATTTAAAAAAAACAGCAACATCAGCAATTGTCACATAGTTTACATTATGTCAGCTTTGTTCATAATATCTGCCTGATGAAATACTAGGTGAGTTAAGATGGAGAGATAAAAGTATTATAGATTACATGAGTTTGCATAAGGAATATAAGGGGCCATGGGGATGAGTAGAGGCATGGGTTGATATAGGCAGCTTGAGGGGCTGAGGGAGATGAGTCATGCTGAAAATGTGTTGCTGGAAAAGCACAGCAGGTCAGGCAACATCCAAAGAACAGGAGATTCGACGTTTCGGGCATAAGCCCTTCTTCAGGAAACCTACTGCGAATCATCTTGCAAGGATGCCTTCCTTGAAGAAGCTCTCTTCCTCTCCTGTTCCTTGGATGCTGCCTGACCTGCTGCGCTTTTCCAGCAACACATTTTCAGCTATGATCTCCAGCATCTGCAGACCTCACTTTCTCCTCGGAGATGAGTCATGGCCTAGGTTTGCATGAAAGATATGAGTCACTGAAGGGAGTGAGTTGAGGGGTATAGGTGGCATGGAGGTTATGAAGTGAGTGGAGTGGCATGAGGTGACAATACCTGGAAGGGAGGTGGCACAGGAAGCGTATTGGGTTATGGGGAGGTATGAGGTGTAAGGGTTGGAAAGTTGTTTCTGTCTTAATCATGTTTTGAATAACTCAACGCAATATGAGTAAACCAAGCCAGGCCTTCTGTTTCCATTCACATGCACATGCTTTGGGGCAGCTTGGCCCAATTCCTAGTGCCCCATCATTCCAGAATGAGAATCCGATCTTTTAAGCCACTTTTACCTGGATTGGTTTTTATCAACTCAGGAGCAAAACTCCAGGCCTTACTTCAAGCTTCAAAATGACTAGTCTAGCAACACACCCATTGTATTATTACCCTTTTCTTCTGTATTGTTCTTCAATTAATGGAATATTACACTTGATATAAATGCAGTCAGTGTAGACACAGAGCTAAATGATTTTCTGCACTGCGCCATTTTTTGAAGAGAAATTATTAGAATGTATACTTGGGCGGCACGGTGGCACAGTGGTTAGCACTGTTGCCTCACAGCACTAGGGACCTGGGTTCATTTCCCGCCTCAGGCGACTCTCTGTGTGGAGTTTGCACATTGTCTGCGTGGGTGTGCTCTGGTTTCTTCCCACAATCCAAAAATGTGCAGGTTAGGTGAATTGGCCATGTTAAATTGTCCGTAGGGGAATGGGTCTGGGTGGGTTGCGGGTTGGTGTGGACTTGTTGGACCAAAGGGCCTGTTTCCACGCTGTAAGTAATCTAAGTGTTGAAAAAGTGAGCACGGATTTGTATTTTAAAGGCCATTAGGATAATTAGATCAATGATGATATTTATGCATCTTAGAAGCTGCATCAAGGGAGAATTTGCACTTCTTGCTATTTTAAACAAGACTCCTTGTTCAGTTTGTCAGTCTCTTTTTATCTTCTCTGTGCTATTTTTACCTTCTATATTTTACATTTTTATGCTGTCTAATTTCTAATGCTGGCAATAATTGCAGCAGCCATGAATCTTCTCAGAAAGATATTTGATGCTGAAGTTAAAGGTGTTAATATTGCAGAGATTCTCACTGACACAGGGGAGAAGTGAGCTATCTGTGCATGCATTTTGAGAGGGAGCAAAGTAATTTTGTCAAGTCTCAAGCATTTTTGAGTGAAGCAGTATTCTACAGCTGTATATCCTGTGCCTTTTCCCACACGAGTTCCACCTTTTTGGATAATCCTTTGTGTTTTTTGGAACCATTTCTCAGTTCCCTATTGCAGCTCGGGTTTTACATTCTTTTCCACCTTATGGAGTCACTGAAATCTGGCACATTGCATAGCAGTTAACGCGCAGGCTGTCACTCTGCTAATGGCAGCAGTTAATTAAAAGGAAGAGTTACTCAGGCATCGGCCAGTTCCTATACAACGCAAATAAAAGCCTTTAGGATGGGCTATGTTTTATAAGCAGGCTCCTTATCAGTGCATTACTGAATTAGCATCCACAAGTTCTTTGACATGTAAATAATGGTTAAATGCTCCATTGGAATGAAGGTAGTAATGTAACTCCACCTAATGTCAGTCTGTTGCTGTTTTCATGAACGGTTAAAAGCTAGCCAACACTATAACGTAAGCGGACTTTACACAACCTCATCACATTATCATTGACTGCTGACAAGAAATGCTTATCTTCATGTAGCAGAGATTGGTTGAAAATTCCTTTAGCTTGTGCCAAGATTTGCTCTCTGCCTAATATTGGACCACAACATGAAACATTCTGAACATAGTTCTCATTTTATTTACTGTTCCATCAGTTCAAATGCTTGAACAATGTATATTACACAATAACCTTTACACTATATTTTTAAAAAATTCTCAAGCCATAAGATGTTCATCAGCTTCATCTGCAGATAGTTAAACCTGAAAATAGTAGGAATATGTCGTATTTACCACAGACATTATTAAGGAACTAGTATTTTTTGCTCCTTTCACCCTCAGTTTCAGTGAGTAGAAAAGGCAATTAATTCCAACTAGCATTGTTTAAGCAGCGACCGCACAGCCTAAATTCACAAATATAGCACACTGTGCAAGTGCTTCCATCAACCTCGGTTGTAAAGAATAAAGAGAAAATATAGATGAGTGGGATGAAAGCATTGTGAGTAATGAGCCACAAGTACACCTCTGCCTCATTATAAACCTCTCAGTGATAGCATTATATCTGTTGCAAGATACTGGGGTTGGCTCCTGACCTTTTTATGAGGCATTTTATGTCATGTTATGAGACATTCACTACACTGAGTGCTTCATTATAATGTGGGATGTTGTAGGTGATGATATTGTTATAGTACATGTCTGCCACTTCTATATTCTGAAATTTGACTAAATTAATTGGCTACAATTTTCTTTCTGTCTCCTGTGTCAGGGTGTGGTGCTGATACCAGTAGAGAAAACATTTCCTCAGAGAGGATCTGGATCCTACTGCCTGAAAGGGTGGCAGACGCAGAAATCATTATCTATTTAGAACCTTCTTGATTTGGCAAATGAAATGTTGTGGCATATCGAGTTACAAACCAAGAATTAAAAAGCAGGATTGGGTCAGGAAAAGCTTTCTTTCAGCTGCAAAGACAGGGGTAGCTGAATGGGCTCCTGTGTTGTGAAATTTAAATGCTTTTATGTTTAAATCATTAGCAATTAAGGCTTTATATTACTGGACTCAGTGATCTCCACAAAGGACCAGGAACTTTAAACAGAGGATATCTCCCCTTGCCCTGCACTTCCAAGGGTTGATAGAAGTCCCTTTACTTGGAAAGCAAAGAGGAACCAGCACCTTGTGTTTTTATTTCATCTTTCTACCACTATATGCTGTTGCTGCATTTCACTTTGCTTGTATTACACCTCTATATACACGCATTTTACTAGTGTTGCCAGGATTACTCGTGTTTGGGGCTGCAGGGAAAATTCTAAAAGGATGTCTTTTTTAATCGTCATGATAACTTATGTGTCAAAAGTTCAACATTGCCGGCTGCTGTGCAAAAATCCATCAGGAGCACCTCTCACGCAATTCAACCAATTTGCTCCATGGTTGGAAGTTATTCATGAACCATGCCCAATGTTACAGTTTGCAAACTGGATACAGAAAACATTGTCAAAGGCAGTCACTGAGGCAACTTCATTAATTAGACAAAAGCTGGCAGGATGCAGCGACCAATTATGGCTTGGCAATGTTTTTTTTCCTGTAAAACTAGCAACCAACTTCCAAAAGTAGTCACGATTTGGAGATGCCGGTGTTGGACTGGGGTGTACAAAGTTAAAAATCACACAACAGCCGATAAAGGAGCGTCGCTCCGAAAGATAGTGTACTTCCAATTAAACCTGTTGAACTATAACCCGGTGTTGTGTGATTTTTAACTTCCAAAAGGATAGTTATTGGACTTCAGAGAAATAAGGCATCTAGTTGGGAGGGGAAGTGGGAATGATTTTGAGTTATCACAAGCACTAATTGTTAATGATCTGCAGTTTTTCAACATCTGCATGAGATCATTGACACCTCTTATCACGTAATGTAAAATGACGGCTGAATGGACTCAGCTAGTGGGTGCTAGGTCTCTTGCAGATGCAGTGGTAGTGTCCTTACCTCTGAGCTAGGAGACCTGGTTTCAAGTCCCACCTGCCCCAGAGGTGTGTCACAACATCCCTGAACAGGATCATTTGAAAATATCCCTTTCAGGTACAGAGCAGTTGGGATACTTCTGAAGGTGTTGTTCTAAATTATACTAATCTGCCTGCATTAAATATGTTAATGCAGCATTACAAGTATCAACAAATCCTCCAGAGATTACAACACTGTAAAAAAAAACATTCAGGTTCTGTCAGGTATGTTCTGTTATGAACTTAACAAACATTTCATGTTTCCCAACAGTTTATTTCATGTTACTGCATTAGACCTAATACTCAAAATAAATCAAAAGACAGATTTGCAAGTGTTACTTGATATAAAGACGGTATGTTACAGATGTTGCATAAAATCATTCACTGTTCAAAAGAAATCACTTTGAATGTTATCAATAGTGTATATTCCCTACATGCATGATTTAAGCCAGATTAAAATGGTGGTAGAGATACACATGGTGCAGCAAGAGCCAGGGATAAGTGCAAGGGACATTATTACTAGAGTTCTTGCCTGAAATATATATAACATTTAGAGTCATAGAATTCCAGAGTCATAGGATCATTACAGCACAGAAGGAGGTAATCATTCCACTGAATCCATCCCAGCTTTCTGTGGAGGATGCGCATTGTCCTACTCTGCTACCCTATCTCCATAGTCCAGCAAGTTTATTTCCCTCAAGAACACATCAAGTGCAATATTTCTTTTTGAATAATTGACTGTCTGGAAGTCCACCATCCAGTAGATAGCAAGTTTCAATGACTAATTGCTGTTTCATAATTCTTCCTTACATCCACACAGCCTGGTTTTGCCCAATGTCTTATATCTGTGTCTTTAGTCCTTGGGAACCGTTTTTGTTGTCTATCTTATCTAAATCTGGCTTAATTTTGAAAACTGCAATGAAATCTCCACCTCAAACTCCTGTGTTCCAAGGAGAAGAACCTCAGCTTCTCTAACCTAACCTTGTAGTTAAATTCCCTTCTCTCTGGAAAGTGTAAGATTTAATAGAAGAGTCCAACATCTAGGAGAATCCATTGGTGATATTGATAATGATCCTTACAGATTATTGGAGAAATGTGACTATGGTGACTTCAAGTCAGAATTCATAAAAAACAGAATTCTTTTTAGAAATTGCCGATGAGTCTTTGTCAGATTTCTTATGATCCAAAGAAGACCTGATTCTGGAGAAAGCCATTCTGCTGTAGAAGATTGGTAAGTCTTTGTCTTGAGGATTGTTGAACTTGATTATGATTCTTTGAAAATCCTTTCTCCACTGGATGATCTTTTAACTCCTGGATGTATTTCATAAATTCCTGCTAAATCTAGTAATTAGTCCATGGAAGATACTCAGGAAATTCTATGTGGTCTATTCCCTGCTAACCCAGGTAGTTGTCCTATAACATTGGATCCAAAATTGGCTCAGCACCCGGGTACAGATGATGTAGTAGAAGGATATCTGTGTGACTGGAGGTTGGTGTCCAGTGGTGTACCACAGAGACCAGTGCTGGATCCTCGAATGTTCGTGATACATAGATAAGTGATGTAGATGAGAATGTGAGGGGCATGATAAGTAAATTTGCAGATGACATAAAGATTGACTGGGGCATTGACAGAGAGTAAGAAGGTCTTAGGTTACAGGAAAATATAGAAAGATTGGTCAGATAGGTAGATCAGTGACTGATGGAATTTAACTCTGTTAAGTGTTAGCTGATGCATATTAGAAGAAGTAACAAGTCAAGGGAGTACTCAATAAATGGTAGGACATTAGGAAGCTCTGAGGAACAAAGAGATCTTGGGGTGCTTGTCCACAAATCCCTGAAAGTGGCGGAGCAGATTAATAGGATAATTAAGAAGATGTAAGATTCACTTACCTTTATCATTTGATAATAGATTATAAGAGTAGGGAGCAGTACAGAACTTTGATTTGATCACAGGTTGAATACTGAGTGCAGTTCTGGCAACCACACTAGCGGAAGAATATGGTTGCACTGGAGGGGGTGCAGAGGAGTTTCACCAGGACGTTGCCTGGGATGGAGCACTTTCATGATGAAGAGTGACTGGATAAGCATGGGTTGATTGAAGCAGATAAGGTTGAGGGGGGATTCCTGATGAAGGGCTTTTGCCCGAAACGTCGAATTTCCTGCTCCTCAGATGCTGCCTGACCTGCTGTGCTTTTCCAGTGCCACTCTGATCTAAACTCTGGTTTCCAGCATCTGCGGTCCTCACTTTTGCCAAGGCTGAGGGGGAACCTGAAAGACATATATAAGATTTAGAGGGACATGAACCTAAGGGAAAACAGCTGTTCCCCTTAGTTGAAGGATTAATAACAAGTGGTTCGGTGGTTAACACTGTTGCCTCACAGTGCCAGGGACCCGGGTTTGATTTCAGCCTCAGGCAAATATCTGTTTGGAGTTTGCATTCTCCCCATGTCTGGATGGGTTTCCTCTAGGTGCTCTGGTTTCCTCCCATAGTCCATAGACGTGCAGGTTAGGTGGATTGGCCATGCTAAATTGCTCATAGTGTCTGGGGATGTGCAGGCTAGGTGGGTCAGCAACAGGAAATGCGGGATTACAGGGATAGGGTAGTGGGATGGGTCTGGGTGGTATGCTCTTTGGAGGGTTGGTGTGGACTTGATGGGCTGAATGACCTGTTTCCACAATGTAGGGATTCAATTGAGGTAAAAGGCAGAACTTAGAGGGGATTTGAGGAAAACATATTTCACTCAGAGTGGTAATGTTCTTGAATTTGTAAACTCACTTTACACACTTGGTAATCTGGTAGATTTATTTTAGAATGTTTATGTTTCTGGGTCATTTAGTGCCCTGTACTATTGTATATTCTTACTTTCAGTTATGTCAGTAACAATGCTTACTGCTGATCACCATGTTCTATTGGGATTTGGAACCAATTTTGGCAGATTACAGCCCCAAACTTGTTTTTTTTAGCTGAGTCTAAGGGTCTGTCTAATTATTTGTGGTAGAGAACAGACCACTCAATTATCTTAACATGAAGTGGCCTGTGTTATTTCACAACATTTAGTTTATTGAAGATCATAACAGGTATAATTAATATCAAATGGTGGGGCAAAATCAGAATTTCCAGAAGTCAGGATCTTATTCATCAGGACCTTATGCAAGACTAAGTGTTTCTTTATCTAAAGACTGTAGGACATCATCACATTGTGTGAAGCGAATGCAACATCAACACATACTCTTTTGGAAACATTACATCTTATAGCATGTACAACAATTTGGACAAATTGACTTATCCCCTCAAAGCACAGCCAACCTTTCCAGTACTTTCAGTCTCTATTTTCACTGCAAGTCATTCATTGTATATGCTCTGCTTTTAGCAATATTTTATCAGAATTATCTTCTTTAATAAACACCAATACAAAGTCAGTAATAGGTATTCTCACCATATCCTGCACCTCTAAACATATATCACTCTCATTGATCCACAGAGGCTTTACTTCACTTCTTTGGTTTTTATATGATTGCCGAAGATTTTTAGGTAACATTTTACTGCCATTCATTTTCCATATTTTCCTTTGTCAGTTTTACTTTCTTCTTCATCTCCTCCCCAGATTATTTCATTTGACCAGTTTCTTATGTGAAAATTTCACCTGACATGAGGCATTCAGCCACTTTTCTGTTTCATCATCTTCTTGATCTCTCGTCACTCAAGCAATGCAGACTTTAGCCTTTCTATTCCTCTTGTACCTAAATCGTGTCTGATATATTTCTACTTTAGTTATCAACCATTACTTTGTTCTAGCTTTTCTTGTCAATATTTGGTGCTATTTTACTCAGTCTGATCCCTCTAAAATTAGTCCTCTCCCAATTCAGATTTGGATTGTTTCTGAGAATCACTGTAGATACAATGGGCATTTACTGACATATGAACACACAAAACTGGAGGAATAGTTGATTATTTGGCCCCTTGAGCTGCTCCACAACATAATAAGATCATCGCTGATCTTAGAGCTTTGCAGTTTCTAGCCACTTTGATAATAAGCTTTTCTTAAAAAAAAATCTTTGTCCTGTTAAATTTCACATCTATTTTTGAGTCACCTACTAAATTAGAAATCATTCTCTCAATCACCACTTTGTAATCAATTGAAGCCGAGCACTATTCACTGTGGCACACCACTCATTACATCTTTCAAACCAGAAAAAAACATTGCTGTCTGTTTCCTGCTACATAGCCATCTTCTACTCAACCCATTAACCTAATTTTAAAATGTTTATTTATTGTAGCAATCTTTGTTGTGGTACCTTACTAAAAATCTTCTGGTAGTCTAAGTACAATACATTGACTGATTCCCCCTTTTCCACATTCACTTCAATAATACCAATAAGCTGGTTAAACATAATTTTCCTTTCACAAAACCATATTGTTTTATCTGATTGCCTTGAACATGTTATAAGTGCCGTGCAGTAAACTTTTTAGCGATAGCATTTAACATTTTCCCGATGCCAGATTCTAAACTAATTTGCCTGTCATTTCCTGCTTTCTGTCTCTTTCTATTCTTGAATAAAGGAGTTAATTTGCTCTGTTCTGTTTAATTGAACCTTCTCTAGAACTGGAAAATATTGGAAAATTAGAACCAAAGCATCAGGAAAAGCCATTAAAAGGTCAGGAGAAGAAACAAGCAGAACATCTATTAAGAACATCCCAACAAACCTCCAAGATTTCAGCTCTCCTCCAATACTGGCCTCTTCCATTTCAGTGAATTACTTTTCTTCACTAGTAGTGAATGTGTCTTTAGCATCCCACTTCTCTACACTCCTTCAAGAATGCTTCTTAAATCCTTCCTTTGACCAGGTATTTGGCCATTTGTCCTCCTCGGACTTATGCTGCTTCTTAACAGGCGCCTATGTAGCATATTGGACCATTTTATGATTTGGAAGATACCCTATAAATAATTTTGTTTTTATTTATTAAGGAGATTCTGGTGTTGACATGGTCAGCATTTATTATCCATTGCTAATTGCACTTGAGAAGGTAAGGATATGCTAAGTTTTTGAACCACTGAAGTGCAGAAACAGCTGAAGTGCTGTTGGGGAGTCGTTTCCAGGAGTGTGACCCAACAACAGTTGAAAAATGGTAGTATAGTTCCATTTCAAGATGGAATATGTCTTGGAAAGGAACTTGCAGATGAGGGTGGTCCTTTTAGGTGGGAGCTATTGCTGATTTGTCTAAGGAACCTTGGGGAGATATTACAATGCATCTTGAAGATTGTGCAAACTACTGCCAGAATGTATCAATGGTGGAAGGAGTGATCACTGAAGTTGTTAAATGGGGTGCCAATTAAATGGGCTGCTTTGTCCTGGATTGGTTGAGTTTCTTGTGTTTTGTTGGAGTTGCATTCACCCAGACAAGTGTAGAGTATTCCATCACACTTCTGATTTATGCCTTGTAGATGGTGGACAGGTTTTGGGGAGTCAGGAGGTTACTTGCTGCAATATTTCTTGCCTCTTGCCTGATTTTGTGGCCATTGCATTTATATAGTGAATCCAATTGAGTTTCTGGTCAATGATTACCCACAATCTTAGTAGTGAGGGATTCAGTGATGGTAACACAATTGAATGTCAAGGTGTGGTGATTAGATTGTCTCTTATTGGAGATGGTCATTGCCTAACATTTGGGTGGCGTGAATGTTACTTGCCATTTGTCAGCCCAAACATGGATATTGTCCAGAACTTGCCGTATTTGAACAAGGACTGCTTCAGTATCTGAAGAATCACGAATGGTGATGAGCATTGTATAATTATTAATGAACATTCCCAGTTCAGATCTTATGATGGAAGAAAGCTCATTGATGAAACAGCTGAAGACGTTTGGGGACACTGCCATGAGAAACTCCTGCACAGATGTCCTGGAGCTGAGATGACTGACCTCCAGCAACCAAAACCATCTTCCTGTATACTAGTTATGATTCCAACCAACAAGGTTTTTTCCATGATAACTATCAGTTCCAGTTTTGCCAGTCCTCCTGGATACCACACTCGGTCAAATGTGGTTTTGACGTCAAGGGTTGTCACTCTTACCTCATACTTGAATGAAATTTGCTATCTGTAAGAAAGAGGTCAGAATGGATTGGACATAATGCCATTGGTCAAGAAGCAAATATAAACAATTAATGGAATTTGTAATAAGTGTTTTGAAAGGGGATAGTGCAATTTCACTATTATGATACTGGGGCACTATTGTGTACCCCACAGGTATTTTTATAGATGAAGGAAATGGAAATATAATGGGCTGGTCTTACTTACCTCTTGCATAGGTATGTCTAAATGAGCATAAAACCATTCATCTTCATGGCCATATCACACCATATAAGGAAGCTGGTTGTGCAGGGTAAGTGCTGCTGTCTCTGAGCCAGAAGCTCTCAGTCCATGTCCTGGTCCAGGTCTTAAAACCCAAGGAAGGTTGATTGTCCCAGAGGTTTGATTATCAACTTACAAATCCTTCCAAAATGCCCATATCAGGTGGTAAGGGGTTGGGCACCCCCTGGGTCTCCATATTGATGTGAAATGGTGTCGCTGAAGTTTGCACCTCAGATGTCAGGCTAACGACCTGTTCCAGAAAATAAAGTAGCTACAGAAACAGATACAAGCATGAACTTTGTCTGCCTCATGAACCAGATGTGAGAAGAGAAAAGAGGATTATACTGAAGAGAACTGCATTGAATATACAGTACAAGAATGAGTTATTAGGTCCATCTAACTTATGCTGGGGGTCATGTTCCCATCAAGTCTTCTTCCACTCTCCTTCATCAAACACTCAGGATATTCTTCTTTCTTTCATGTTCATGTTCCCCTTAAATGCATCTATCCTATTGGCCTGAACAATTCTTGTGGTAAGTGCTCCAAATTCTCACCACTCTCTGAGTAAGGAAATTTCTCCTTGATCATTTTGTACTGATTAGTGACTATCTTATATTTGTAGCTTCTAATTTTGATTTAACTGCTGGTGAGCTTATTGCAGGCAGGGATATAAAATACAGGTAATGCTAATTCTTCACTGATGTCTAGGCTGAGAGGTGGCAAATGGAGTCTGTTGCGGAAAAGTGTGAGGTGATTCACTTTGGAAGGAGCAACAGAAATAAAGACTACTGGGCTAATAGTAAGATTCACGGTAGTGTAGATGAGCAGAGAGGTCTTCGTGTCCATGTTCATAGATCCCTGAAAGTTGCTATCCAGGTTGACAGGGTTGTTAAGGAGGCATACGGTGTGTTAGCTTTTATTGGTAGACGGATTGAGTTTCGGAGTCATGAGGTCATGCTGCAGCTGTACAAAACTCTGGTCGCACTTGGAGTATTGTGTACAGTTTTGGTCACCACATTATAGGAATGATGTGGAAGCTTTGGAAAGGGTGCAGAGGAGATTTACTAGTATGTTGCCTGTTTTGGAGGGATGCCCTTGTGAGGAAAGGCTTAGAGATTTGAGGCTGTTTTTGTTAGAGAGAAGAAGGTTGAGAGGTGATTTAATTGAGCCATATAAGATAATAAGAGGGTTAGATAGAGTGGACAGTGAGTCTTTTTCCTCAGATGGTGATGGCTGGCATGAGCTTTAAATTGAGGGGTGATAGATACAGGACAAATGTCAGAGGTAGTTTCTTTACTCAGAGAGTAATGGGGCGTGGAACGCACTGCTTGCAACAGTAGTAGACTCACCAACTTTAAGGGCATTTAAATGGTCATTGGATAAACATATGGATGAAAATGGAATAGTGTAGGATAGATAGGGTTCAGATTGGTTCCACAGGTCAGTGCAACATCGAGGGCCGAAGGGCCTGTACTGCGCTGTTATGTTCTATGTCTTATGTCAAACAATTTGATCTGCTCTTTAGCACTTTCAATGATCAGGTGTCACCATTTCTCAGTAGTTAGGCCATGAGTATTGACCCTATGTTCACATGATTAGATTAGATTACTTACAATGTGGAAACAGGCCCTTCGGCCCAACAAGTCCACACCGACCCGACGAAGCGCAACCCACCCATACCCCTTACCTAACACTACGGGCAATTTAGCATGGCCAATTCACCTGACCTGCACATCTTTGGATTGTGGGAGGAAAGCAGAGCAAACCCACGCAGACACGGGGAGAACGTGCAAACTCCACACAGACAGTCGCCTGAGGCGGGAATTGAACTCAGGTCCCTGGTGCTGTGAGGCAGCAGTGCTAACCACTGTGCCACCGTGCCGCCCCAAAATTACCTTATTCAAACAACTGATTCTTCTGTGTTCCGCAAGAGCTGGAGCAGATAGAGCAATTACTGCCGTGACTCAGATTCGAACCGAGGTTGCTGCCGCCACAACGCAGAGTACTAACCACTATACGATCACGGCACCCCACAGATGAGTGCACATTTTTGAGGTGAAACCAACATAAACAGAAGAAGTGGAACAATAAAATAAGTAGGCTGATGAGAACTGGACAGAAAGAAAGGGAAGTATGAAAGACTGAGAGAGAAGTACAAAGTTAAGAGACTTAAAGAGCAGCTAGAAATGGCTGTAAGTGGCACACCAGGAAACATGAGAGGAGAAGGTAAGGCTTTTGAAAAGCATTTTAGATTAGAGTGGTGCTGGAAAAGCACAGCAGTTCAGGCAGCATCCAAGGAGCTATAAAATCGATGTTCCGGGCAAAAGCCCTTCATCAGGAATACAGCTGGCCATGGCTATGGAAGTGTAAATTGCTGTTTCAAAAAAGCAGAAGTTGAACTTACTGCTCCATGTTGTATATTTTAAATAAAAAACAGTTCAGAAAAAAGCCTTAATGGCCAATCTTCTTGCTGTTGATATAAATCCGAAGCAGTTTATCAAATAAATTGGTAATTTCATCTATCAGGCTAAAATATGGCATTTCCTCTTTTATTCTGATCAATTGATGCATGGGTGAAGTGAGACCTTAAAAGTGGAAGGCTGAAGATGATTGCAGGCTACAGCAAGAAAGTAGATACATGAGTTGCTATTTGCACTAATGTACCTGGCAAATGGCCAGCAAATGAAGTCATTAATCTACTCCAAATGGCTTACGGAGGAATCCTTCAAGACAGCACATTGCAAAGTTCACAAATTAAAACAAAAGAAGAATCTGTTGATACAGGCACTTCCAAGGCATTGAATAATGCGAGCTTTGGTGAGAAAGTTGAGAAATTTGAGAGATTCTCAATATCAAAAGCAAAAATTTCCAATCAAGTGCTAAAGAGTGAGGTAAGATTCTCAATAGTATGAGAGCAGCAACAGCCCAATTACATGATCTCGCTATTACCTAATCTCACCCAATTTGTATTCAGTTACTCATTCCCCACCCATCAGATAAAAAATAAACAATGGCAATTCTTGACTTAAAAGTTGGTGTGGTTACCCAGCTACTCCACATCATTACTTGTCCAAATCAGGCATGATGAGTAATGACCGCTCACAACACCCATCCACTGATGTTGGCACCATAGCAGCTTCATTGCACCCTCATGACACATGACATGTTGCGTACTGTATTGATCTTACACCAAGATCACACCAAAAAAACACACTACATGTGGATTTACCAAATGGCCTTATCTCAAAGTCTAAAGGGGAATGGTCCTCAGTCTTGTCCAGGGAGACAGTTTCAGTCAGGGTAACACTGGATATAAGTTCAGGGACCTGGATATGGTCAGTTGGCTGCTTGGGGTGGTCAAAATAAAGGGTTTGCAAGGTGGGCCTGAATATTTGGCCTATTTCTCAAAGCCCTTATACAGGTTCTTTGGATCCGACAATAGCATGGGTTGTTATCGCTGTTGCTGCAGCGTGACAAAGGGGCAGAGAAATAGAGGAGCAACAGATCTACCAGTGAGCCCTTGATTAACAGCAACCTCCAGCAAATGCCAACCATCCTCCACATGAAGAAGTCACAGCTGGAAGTCCACTCAGGATGTGAAGGAAGCTCCCAGTCTATTGCTCTTGATGCTATTTTCACCAGGTCAGTGAGGCACATTTCTGCTGCAGACTGAGGATGTCCCGGGACACTGACACAGGACGAGAACAACTGCTGGACTGTAGCCTGTGACAGGAGGCCAATCTATCCAGGTGGCTGTAAAGGTGACAGCTGCATCAAACTGCAACTGGCTTCTTCCAAAGAACCACTGGGAACTGGGCAGGATCTCTTCATCCTTAACTGACAATTGTGTCAAGGTCGTTACCAATATAACTTGTGCCAGATCATACCATTTTATCTTGTTTCCCCATAACAAGGTCAGTGCTGCAGCTCTGGCAGTAAGCTTTGCCAACATCCTCTGGGATCAGGTGCAATAAACTGTATACACATTGCATTAATAGCACCTTATCATGATGCAGCTGCCTTCTTCAAGAGAAAGAGAGCCTGTTGACTCACATAGCTGCTAACTGGAGGACAGGACCACCCTCTTTGACCACAGATTGTGGCTTTGTCACACAATCCCTGAGTGAAACCTATTGCTATTAACTTGCAGACAAAGGGCCATCTGAAGATAAGGTTCCGAAACTTGGATCAGTCTTGGAGAGGGGAACATGCAGCGCACTCCAGACTGAGAGTGCCACATAAATCTTGTATACTTTGCTCTGACAACTGAGGCAAGCAAAGAGGGATATAATGGACTCTGAGGAGCAGGGAGATTGGCAGTATTTTTCCATTGAGGAAGATGGGGACATTGAGCATGAGGATCATCATCTCCAGCATGATGGAGTTCTGCAACAGCAAGGACAACAAACCTTGCAGGACTTTATTGACACCTGATTCCAGTCAGTGTGAACTGTGTGCAATGATCATTCATTGACTGTAAATTTGTTGGTGGCTGAAATGCAAGCGATCATCTTATGTTCCCAGAGGCAACTGCAGCTTCTGTCTGTTTTTGTTTATTTGTGCTACTGCTGAATAAAAATGAATGACTTGAACTATTTGAAGACTTTCCTGCATGTGATAATGGGACAATGCTGAGCTGTACTGTGCATTGGGGAAACAGCAGCAGTCTCAAACAGGGTTTTAAGATGTAAAGAGGCTAAGGATGGGTAAGCTGTTTAACTTGGTACTTAAAAGGCAATAGACATACTAATGTGTATTAATATCTGCGATGAAGTGTCAGCTGTGCCACTTATGCAAGATATATCTGTTTGTGGTTGCCATCCACATACAATGTATGTATGATGAAGGACATCTCTGGCCAAAGCTTGACTGAGTGTACAGCTGGGTTTTAAAGATGGCACTGGGGTGCCAGGGATCCCAAGATGGCTTGGCAGTGGCAACTAATTGTGTTTATGACAGTGGGAGAATAGAATCAGCAGTGCATCACAGGGGCATGGTGCATGGATAATGAGATAAGTTTGGCATGACAGTGTACAAAACCCATTAAATCTTGTGGAGAGAATGAAACATGGCAAAACTGATACTTGGCAGACTTCTAGTCATAGAGTCATAGAGATGTACAGCATGGAAACAGACCCTTCGGTCCAATTTGTCCATGCTGACCAGATATCCCAAACCAATCTAGTCTCACCTGCCAGCCCCAGGCCCATATCCCTCCAAACCCTTCCTATTCATATACCCATCCAGATGCCTGTTAAATGTTGCAATTGTACCAGCCTTCACCACTTCCTCTGGCAGCTCATTCCTTACACATACCACCGTCTGCGTGAAAAAGTTGCCCCTTGGATCTCTTTTATATCTTTCCCCTCTCACCTTAAATGTAAGCTCAGACTTTTCTCTCTGGAGAAAAGGAGGAAGAGAGGTGACCTGATCGAGGTATACAAGGTAATGAGAGGCATAGATAGAGTCAATAGCCAGAGACTTTTCCCCAGGGCAGGATTGACTGATATGAGGGGTCAAAGTTTTAAGATATTAGGAGAAAGGTATAGAGGGGAGGTCAGAGGTAGATTCTTTACGCAGAGAGCTTTTTTAGATTAAATTAGATTACTTACAGTGTGGAAACAGGCCCTTCAGCCCAACAAGTCCACACCAACCTGCCAAAGCACAACCTACCCAGACCCATTCCCCTACATTTACCCCTTCACCTAACACTACGGGTAATTTAACATGGCCAATACACCTAACCTGCACATTTTTGGACTGTGGAAGGAAACTGGAGCACCCGGAGGAAACCCACGCAGACATGGGAAGAATATGCAAACCCCACACAGACAATTGGCTGAGGCAAGAATTGAACCCAGGTCTCTGATGCTGTGAGGCAGCAGTGCTAACCATGGTGCACCGTGCCGCCCATGGTGTTTGGGGATGAACATAGTATGACAGTGTGATTGTGGCAGATCATCAGTATATCTTTCCACATTACATCATGGTGTCCTAGAGTGATGGAGTCATATAACATGGAAATAGACCTCTTGGTCTAACTCATCCATGCCAACCAGGTTTCCCAAACTAAAACAGTCCCATTTGTTTTTGGCGCATATCCCACTAAGCCTTTCCCATCATGCACTTGTCCAAATGTCTTTTAAATGTTGTAATTATGCCTGCATCCACCAATTACTCTGGCAGTTCATTCCATATACGAACCATTCTCTGCATGAAAACGTTGCCCCTTAGGTCTCTTTAAAATCTTTCCCTTTTCACCCTAATTCTATGCCCGCTAGTTCTGCACTCCTCCATGATAATGTTGAAGGCTCAACGTGCTGAACGGCCTACTCCTGTTCCATGGTCATATGTTTGTGTTGTTCATTTTCACAAAATACACTAATGCACAATGAATGGTGTGGACAATTTGCAAGAGATGTAATTAATTTTTCAACCCACTGAGTTAGGGATATCAATAATCACATGCACATTGTATTGCTGATGATTTTGCCTCAACTTCAGGAGACTGCCTCTCACAGCACTGCAATGTCACATCTTTGTTTCCCCTCTGTGGCTCTTGCCTGCTTTCGTGGAATTGTCCATTTGTGCAGATGCGATGCTCGCTTTCTTACAGCAGTTAGACAGATCTGAGCATAAGAGTCATGACACTGGCTTAGAATCCAAAGGATCACACTCACACCCCTGAAACACAAGTTCAAGTCGCATCAGTGCAGCTGGGGAAATTGAAAACCCCTGTAAATTAATATTTCTGGGATAAAACACTAACTTCTTTAATAATGATCATCAAAGTACTTGTTTCTCATTTTAAAAAAAAACATTTGGTTCTCTAATGTTCTTCGGGATAAGGTAGGAAATTCTTTACTGGGTCTGCCCTCTAGATCCACATCATTCCCTTTTCCCCCTAATTCTATGCCCGCTAATTCTGCACTCCCCCAACCGGGGGAAAAGAGAGATTTACCCCTATCCATGCCTCTCATGATTTTATAAACCTCTATAAGATCACCCCTCAGCCTCCTATGCTCCAGTGAAAGAAGTCCCAGCCTATCCAGCTTATCCTTATAATTCAAACCCTCCAATCCCATCAACATCCTTTTCTGAACCCTCTCAAATTTAATAATATCCTTCCAACAGCAGGCCGACCAGAGCTACACACAGTACTCCAAAAGTGGCCTCACCAACGACCTGTACAATCTCAACATGATCTTCCAACTCCTGTTCTCAATGGTCTGAGCAATGAAGGCAAGCGTTCTAAATGCGTTTTTAACCACCCCATTTATCTGTGATGCACATTTCAAAGAATTATGCACCTAAATTCCTACATCTCTTAGTTCAACATCACTACTCAAGGCCCGACCATTAACTGTATAAATCCTGTCCTGATTTGTTTTACCAAAATGCAATACCTTGTATTTATTCAAATTAAACTCCATCTGCCACTCCTTGGACCATTAGCCCAATTGATCAAGATCCCTTTCTAATCTTAGATAACCTTCTTCATTATTGACGATACCACCAACTTTGGTGTGAAATGCAAACTTACTAACCATGTCTGCCACTTCTCATCTAAATTGCTTATGTAAATAACAAACAAAGTGGACCCAGTACTGATCCTGGTGGAACATCACTGGTCCCGGGTTCCCAGTCTGAAAAACAGCCCTCCACCACTACCTTCTGTCCCCTACCGTCAGGCCAATCTGGAATCCAATTGACAAGCTTCCCTGAATCCCATGTGATCAAACATTACTAATTAATTTGCCATACTTAACCCAGTCAAAGGCTTTACTGAGATCTATTTTGACAACATTTGCCCTCATCCATCCTTTTGATTACATCATCAAAAACTCAATTAAGTTTGTGACACAAGATTTCCCATGCACAAAGTCATGCTGACTATTTCTGATCAGTCCTTGCCTCTCCAAATACATGTGAATCCAATCTCTCAGAATCCCCCTCAATAACTTGCCCACCATTAATGTCAGACCCATAGGTCTATAGTTCCCAGGCTTCACCATGCACCCTTTCTTGAATAAAGAGACAACATTAGCCGCCCTCTCGTCTTCCAGCACCTCACCCATGGCTGAAGATGATACAAATATCTCTGCTAGGATCCCTGCAATTTCTTTACATCATCCTGAGATACACTTGATCAGGTCCTGGAGATTTAGTCACCTTATGTCATATCTTGAGAATGACTGCAAGGGATAGGTATTGAACCAGGCAAGAGTAATCCTGGTGGTGTAATCAACTGGCTCAATAGTTATAGACACTCAGGAGGGATGACAAGGCATTATGTTCCACAGTTATAAATACTCACAATCAATCTGATCCTCAAAATATAGGTACAATAATCTCCCAATTTATTCAACTCATCAAATTTAAGTCCTTAAATACGCTGGACTTTGAACATTGCATGTCAGGGGAAAAATTGCAGTTGGCCTATCAAAATGGTGTCATGTGCTCATTGACCTACAGTGACTCACATTTTAGCAACAGATTCATGTGAAAATTCTCATCCTTTTTTCCAACATATTCCCTGTCTCTGCTATTTCCAACAAATCCACAATCTTCTCGTGCATCTGTGTTTCTCTGAATCCAGCCTCTTGATTATCCCTGATATTACATGCTCCATGGTGGCTATAGCTTCAGTTAGTTGGATCCCATACTCTGGCATTCCCTCCTTTAACACCACTATCTGTCTTCCTAAGTCATCTTTCAAACCACTCTAAAAACCTAGCTTGTTGACCAAGCTTGTCGCCATCTACTCAAGTAGACCCTTATGTGGCTCAGTGTAATTTTAGAATTATAAAGCCTCTGTGAAAACCCTTGGGTATTTTATTACATTAAAAGTGCTATATTAAAACACATTGCTGTTGTGTACTTTGCTTTAATTTGCCAGAAAGCAAATTGACAGCAAAATGTGATTTAACATCAAACAGTTAGTCAGGATAATGCATCATTTATAGTAATTGCTAACTTTACTATTCTCTCGAAATGTCAAAACAGCAGAGACATGTTTCCTGTATAAAGTAAAAATATAAACTTAATACTTGCCCTACAATGTAAAATGCTGTGATGGCACAGGTGGCTCGCTTTGAACTCTTGCTAGCTTCACACTGAAATGGTTGAAGTAAGATGAAGTTCAGACTTGAATAAGTCTCTTAAGATATATTCTGGAAGAAAGGATGTCAAAACTCATTTGCCAGAATTTTCCTGTGGCTTTCAAGACTCTGATGTTGGAACCAAGGTGTGACAGATTGGCTACATGAGCCATAACCCAGAAGGTGGGCAGTTATGGAACCTTGGTAGTGCCAACAGGAGACCTTGACACTGTTGAGGCAAATTGAACACAAGGGCCATTTCAACATGGAGCAACCTTGGAGTTATAAAATAAATAATTATTTATGAACATAGAAAGACCTTGGATGGAGGGGGGTGGGGAGGAGAGACAACCCTCATCCTGAATGCTTAGGACCCCAGCTATGGTGCCCACAGTCCTTTCTTTGGGAATGGAAACTTTAGCTCTGATGCCTGCCACAGAAAGCCAATTACACTAAGTTGACACCCTTAGTATGCAGTAGGTCACTCTCACTGATAAAATGTAGGTGGGATCTGCATTGGGACTTTAATTATTTAAATTGGCTAGTCATCACCTTTCAACAGGCAACCAATCTGGATGCCAATATGCCCTCAGAGGTTCTTAGTAATGGGAATGTGTTAAAGAGTAATGCCAACATGGCTCTCTGCTATTTTTCTGACTTTACCGCTCAATCGCCAAGTCTACCAATATGGGGAATAGAAACTTTAGCCATATTTAAACTAAAACTTAACTTTTTACATTGCATTAGATGAAGAACCACTCCCAAGTTGTTGATCATATAAGAGATCAACAAGTGTGAATGATCTGCAATTGGGAATTATCAACCCTTTTCAGACAGTCTTCTGAGATATTATTCACTGGTTGAGTCAAATATTATTCTATATTCAATACTTATTAGCTTTAACATTATGTGAGGCTCATACAGAATTTGTTTAGATTGTACTTACAGCATTGTGCACATTCCTGGTTTACACATTATAAAATTACATGAAGGAACCAGAGAAGATGTAATAAAAATTCACAACAATTATACTTTACCTGGGAGGGTTTAACTAGCAAGGAATATTGAACAGGCTGGCAAATCTTTTCTCAAGAAAATAATGGATTGAGGGCCAACCTGATTATGCCTTTATGTTTGTGAAAGGATTTACTAGATAAAATGCTTTTATTATGGTGGGTGACTAAATCAAGGGGCCCTAAATGAAAGATGGTCACTACTAAATCCAACTGGCAGCTTAGCAGAGTTTACTTTTCAATTCAGAGAGTGGTTAGCATGTGGAACTTTATTTGAGGTGAATAGTATGTAAGGCAAACACATGTACAAGCAGTCTTGTTCTCTCCCCCATTCTTTCTGAAACCAGTTAAATGTATACAGACCTCTGATGAAATCTGGGATCTCACTGTATTCTGAACTGACAGACTTGCCATGAACTAATTGTCAATATGTGAATGCCAAGTCATACAGAATGGTTGAACTTTTTGAATGGGTGGCAGAGTGGCTCAGTGGTTAGCCCTACTGCCTTACAGCACCAGGAACCCCAGTTTGGGTGATTGTCTGTGTGAAGTTTTCACATTCTCCCTTTGCCTGTGTGGGTTTCCTCTGGGTGATCTGGTTTCCTCCCGCAGTCCAAAGATGGGCAGGTTAAGTAGACTGGTCATGCTAAATTGCCCATGGTGTCCAGGGATGTGCAAGCCAGCTGGGTTATGGGGATAGGTGAGAGGAACTGAGTCTGGGTGAGTTGCTCTGCAGAGGGTTGGTGCAGACTTGATGGGCTGAATGGCCTCTTTCTGCACTGTAGAGATTCTATCATATTGATTCCTGATGAAGGGCTTTTGCCCGAAATGACGATTTTCTTGCTCCTCGGATGCTGCCTGACCTACTGTGCTTTTCCAGCATCACACTCTTGACTCTAATCTCCAACATCTGCAGTCCTCACTTTCACCTATTCTGTCGTATTGCCCCATCCCACGCTAGACCAAGATGAGTTCAAAATATCCATTGCAATAATTGCAAGGAAATGGAATATGACACTCTGATGGTTGAGAGGGGTGTGATGAGGCATGGTTGGTACATAAACATCAGCATGGGCTAAATGTTATGTTTTTGCAAGATAGCCAGTCAGGAAACACGACTCAGACATGACCAATGACAGTGGAAAACTGCATGGCATGGGCATAGGAGATTAAAGGGAAGGGAGAAACCCTCTAAAAGTGATAGACTGATGGCAGATAGTCAGAATTTTAAACTTTTAACATGATAATTTTGATAAAAGTTTTGTAACAATTGTCATGATCTAAATCAAGATTGCAATGAAAGAAAGCAATTCTATTTGTCTTCATGAAATTACTAATCTTAATATCATTGCAGATTGTAATGTCACTTTCATATCAAAAACAGTAACATTTGCTGATTGTTCATTAGATATTTGGATTTCACATGTCAATCATAGCACTATGAATATTAATAGAAAGACAGAACAGATTAAAAGATAGACAAACATATTGTTATATATTTTAGCCAGGGATGTATAAAAATAACTCAAGAACACAATTTTTTTTGGGTTAAAAACGATCTATTGAGAGTTATAAGGTAGCCAGGAAGGAGCTAAAGAGGGAGCTAAGAGAAGCGAGAAGGGGACATGAAAAGTCTTTAGCTGGTAGGATTAGGGAAAACCCAAAGGCTTTCTATAGGTATGTCAAGAATAAAAGGATGACTAGGGTAGGTATCGGTCCAGTCAAGGATAGTAGTGGGAAGTTGTGTGTGGAGGCGGAGGAGATTGGAGAGACATTAAATCAGTACTTTTCATCAGTATTCACTCAGGAACAGGACACTGTTGCTGATGTGAATATGGAATCACAAATAATTAGAATGGATGCCCTGGAAATATGCAGGGAAGAGGTTTTGGGAATATTGGAAAGGATGAATATAGATAAGTCTCCTGGGCCTGATGGCATTTACCCCAGGATCCTATGGGAAGCTAGGGAGGAGATAGCAGAGCCATTGGCCTGGATTTTTATGTCGTCATTGTCAACGGGAATAGTACCAGAGGACTGGAGGATAGCGAATGTGGTCCCATTGTTCAAGAAAGGGAGTAGGGATAGCCCTAGTAACTATAGGCCAGTGAGTCTGACTTCAGTGGTGGGCAAAGTCTTAGAGAGAATGGTAAGGGATAAGATTTATGAACATCTGGGTAGGAATAACGTGATCAGGGATAGCCAGCGTGGTTTTGTGAAGGGCAGGTCGTGCCTCACAAACCTTATTGAGTTCTTTGAGAAGGTGGCTAAGGAAGTGGACGAGGATAAAGCAGTAGATGTTGTGTATATGGATTTTAGTAAGGCGTTCGATAAGGTTCCCCATGGTAGGCTAATGCTAAAACTACGGAGGTATGGCATTGAGGATACATTAGAGGTTTGGATTAGGAATTGGCTGGCTGGAAGGAGACAGAGGGTAGTAGTTGATGGATTATGTTCATCTTGGAGCGCAGTTACTAGCGGTGTACCACAAGGATCTGTTTTGGGACCATTGCTTTTTGTTATCTTTATAAATGATCTAGAGGAAGGACTTGAAAGCTGGGTAAGCAAGTTTGCGGATGACACAAAAGTCGGTGGAGTTGTGGATAGTGAGGAAGGAAGTGGTAGGTTACAGCGGGATATAGATAAGTTGCAGAGCTGGGCGGAAATGTGGCAAATGGAATTCAATGTAGCTAAGTGCGAAGTCGTTCACTTTGGTAGGAATAACAAGATGATGGATTACTGGGCTAATGGTAGGCTACTTGGTAGTGTGGATGAGCAGAGGGATCTTGGTGTCCATGTACACAGATCTCTGAAAGTTGCCACCCAGGTAAATAGTGCTGTGAGGAAGGCATATGGTGTACTGGGCTTTATTGGCAGAGGAATTGAGTTCCGGAGTCCTGAGGTCATGTTGCAGTTGTATAAGACTCTGGTGAGGCCTCATCTGGAGTATTGTGTGCAGTTTTGGTCGCCATACTATAGGAAGGATGTGGAAGCTTTAGAACGAGTGCAGAGGAGGTTTACCAGGATGTTGCCTGGAATGGTAGGAAAATCTTATGAGGAAAGGCTGAGGCACTTGGGGCTGTTCTCATTGGAGAAGAGAAGGTTTAGGGGAGATCTGATAGAAGTGTATAAGATGATTAGGGGTTTAGATAGGGTAGATACTAAGAACCTTTTACCGCTAATGGAGTCAGGTGTTACTAGGGGACATAGCTTTAAATTAAGGGGTGGTAGGTATAGGACAGATGTTAGGGGTAGATTCTTCACACAGCGGGTTGTGAGTTCATGGAATGCCCTGCCCGTATCAGTGGTGAACTCTCCTTCTTTATGGTCATTTAAGCGGGCATTGGATAGGCATTTGGAAGTTATTGGGCTAGTATAGGTTAGGTAGGATTCGGTCGGCGCAACATCGAGGGCCGAAGGGCCTGTACTGCGCTGTATCCTTCTATGTTCTATGTTCTATGTTCTATGTCAGATCTAAGATGATGCTTTAAGAAGGAAATGGGTCCTAATCTTTTCAGTTTGTTTTCATGTTCTGCACAAAATGTTGTAGGGGACAGACACCTCCAGTAATTCCTTTACTGCCCATCCTTCATGAATGAATGACAGCAGACAGCGAATGTTAATAGGTTAGTAAAACCTGAGCTCTAATAGCTTATTGTTCATTCAACCTTCACATCCCAAATAGTGATCCAAGTAATTTCTTATCACAGGGGTTTGAGGAAATTTATTTTTCAGATTAAATCTTTCAGAAGTGAGCTTTGGTGGCTGGCCTGTATTTGTAGTCCATCCTTATTTGTCCTTGACATGGGGTGGTTAGCTGTCTACTTGAATTACTGTTGTTGTGAGGATGTAACTCTGAAGATGGACAAGGGAGATCCAATAGATGGTGTGTACCTGGACTTTCAGAAAGCTTTTGATAAAGTCCCACATAGGAGGTTAGTGAGCAAAATTAGGGCGCATGGTATTGGGGGCATAGTACTAACTTAGATTGAAAGTTGGTTGGCTGATAGGAAACAAAGAGTAGTGATAAACGGCTCAATTTCGGAATGGCAGGCAGTGACCAGTGGAGTACCGCAGGGATCAGTACTGGGACTGCAGCTTTATACAATATATGTTAATGATATAGAAGATGGTATTAGTAATAACATTAGCAAATTTGAGGATGATATTAAGCTAGGTGGCAGGGTGAAATGTGAGGAGGATGTTAGGAGATTACGGGGTGACCTGGACAGATTAGGTGAGTGGTCAGATGCATGGCAGATGCAGTTTAATGTGGATAACTGTATGGTTATCCACTTTGGTGGCAAGAACAGGAAGGCAGATTACTACCTAAATGGAATCAATTTAGGTAAAGGGGCAGTACAGAGAGATCTGGGTGTTCATGTACATCAGTCAATGAAGGAAAGCATGGAGATACAACAGGTAGTGAAGAAGGCTAATAGCATGCTGGCCTTCATAACAAGAGGGATTGAGTATAGAAGCAAAGAGGTTCTTCTGCAGCTGTACAGGGCCCTGGTGAACCACACCTGGAATCTGTGTGCAGTTCTGGTCTCCAAATTTGAGGAAAGACATTCTGGCTATTGAGGGAGTGCAGCGTAGGTTCACGAGGCCAATTCCTGGAATGGAGGGACTACCTTACACTGAAAGATTGGAGCTACTGGGCTTGTATACCCTTGAGTTTAGAAGACTGAGAGGGGATCTGATTGAGACATATAAGATTATTAAAGGATTGGACACTCTGGAGTCAGGAAACATGTTTCTGCTGATGGGTGAGTGCTGAACCAGAGGACACAGCTTAAAAATATGATGAGGTGATGAGGAGAAACTTCTTCACCCAGAGAGTGGTGGCTGTGTGGAATGCTCTGCCCCAGAGGGCAGTGGAGGTCCAGTCTCTGGATTCATTTAAGAAAGAGTTGGATAGAGCTCTCAAGGATTGTGGAATCAAGGGTTATGGAAATAAGGCAGGAACAGGATACTGATTAAGGATGACAGCCATGATCATATTGAATGTTGGTGCAGGCTTGAAGGGAAGAATGGCCTACTCCTGCACCTATTGCCTATTGTCCTCATGTGTTAGTACATCCACAGTACTGTTACACTGAGACTTCCAGGATTTTGACCCAGTTAAGGAATTATAGTTACAAGTCAGCATAGTCTTTGGTATGGAGAGGAATTTGCAAATGGTAGTGTCCTAGTGCATATTCTAGGTGGTAGAGCTTATGGGGTTTGGAAGGAACTGTCTCATGAACCTTGATATCTGTGTCATCTTGTATTCACAGCATGGAAATAGATTGATGTTAGAGTTTATGTTCAACATTAAATACCTCCCTTCCCTTTTCAACTAACCTCAATAATATATCTTTTACTCCCTTTTCCTTTATATGCTTATCTGGCTTCCTCTTAAACACAATCAAGATATTTACTTTAACGTCTACATTCTCACTTCTCCATGAGCCCACAAGCTCCTGTTGAATTTCTTCATCGGATTAATTGGTTACTGATTCATACTGTTTCCCCCTAGTTCTGTTCTCTTGTACTTATGTAGACCCCTCAACCTTCAGTTTCTGACAGTATAGAATCCCAACCTGAAGAGCAAAGGAAGTTTCGATTCTAATATTATTAATGTTTCTTAATTGCTAAACAACCACGTTGCAAAGATATCTGAATGAAAAAAATCTCAATTTAGAACAAATTATACCATTATTAAGAAGTTATAATGCATTGAAATGAACTTATTGTGAAGCTGATTTAATCAGATATAAATGATACTATTCTTTGAATATTGAAAAGAAGCCAAGAAACTTCCAGTAAATTTGTGCATTGTGAAACAAAATATAACTTTACAAGTAAATTACATTCTTGTGTATCCCTTTTGGGCATCTTTCTGGCAGTAAATCATTTTGATTATTGAGGGGATAGAAAATTTAATTCAAATGCATTTACCTCAGATTTGTTGGTTGTCAGGCGGGACATACTGCAGAAATAACAATGGGTACATTGTTTGCTTTCTCCCTCTTAATGAAATTTTATACATTTGGCTAGTTCTTGCTAAAATGAGGCATTTAGATACCTGGTCTGATAGTTAAACTTTACCATCCACCTTTTAGCCTTAAAAGTTTCATGTTATAAATTCTTGGAAGCATGAGCTGATGATTGTGTGGTGAGAGCAATGGGACGTCTCGAACTTCAATGATAGTGGAGCTCACAGTCTATCACTTTGACCAATGAGATCTCAGAGTGAGAAAATAGCAGAGAGCCAATGGTGAAGGAATTGGGTGAAAGAGAGTCAACACATTAAAGGAACAGAAATATATTTCCAAGTCAAGATGGCGAGTGGCTTGTAGAGGAACCTGAAGGTAGCATACTCCCTTGTTTCTCCTGCCCTTGTCCTTCAAGATGTTGATAGTCATGTTTTTGGAAGATGCTGTCTAAGAAACAACGGTGAATTTCTGCACTGTACACTGCTCCTGATCATTGGTGGTGGAGGGCATGGATGTGATGTGAATCAAACAGGCTACTTTTCAGACCCCTGAATGGGGTCAGCTCAATGAAAGTTGTTGGAACTCCACCTGGAATATTTTGTACAGTTTTGATTCCCATATTTAAGAAAAGATATATTGGCATTGGAGATAGTTCAAAAGAGATCGACTAGGCAGATTTCTGGGATGAAGGGATTGATTTTTTTTATATATGTAATATATTTTTATTAAGAACAATAGATTTTTAAATATTATAACAAATACAAAACAATGCAATTCAAAACAGTACAAAAATAGTACAAAACTAAACCCAAATAATAAAAAAAATTCCCCAACCTACCCTCCTATACAAATGTATAAACATATATAGAGAAATATAAAATTAAAAGAAAACTAAATTAGCTATTCAACTAACTAAATAAATACCTAACAACAAACAAATAAATAGTAATAACTCAGCCCAGCCAAACAAAACATTCATACATTCACAGTTCCTCCTCCCTGGATATTGGAATCATGAAACACAATCGTTCCGGCGATATAAAAGCCCTTGTTAGTGTGGCAGATCAATCTGTGTCCAGGTATTTCAAAAAGGATTGCCATGTCTTGTAAAAATTCCCAGTTTTGTGGTGTAGCATACTTGTGAGAAAATCCAGCGGAATATGCTCCATAACAATCTTCCGCCAACCCGATAGGCCTGGGGGTTTTTCTGGTATCCAACCTAGCAAGATATTCTTCCTTGCACAGAATGTAAGTATATTGAAAAGTTTTTCCTTATGCGAGTCTGCAGGAAATACAATGGGTAGGCCCAAAAGGAGCGAAATAGGGTCCTTCTCCACCCCTACACCCAACATCCTCTCCATTGCACCCACCACAGCACTCCAATATGTCTGAAGCCTGTCACAAGACCAAAGACAATGGGTAAGAGTACCCGTACAGACCTTGTACTTGGGACATGCTGAAGATACCCCTGATTTAAATTTTGACAAACAGTATGGGGATTTGTGGACCCTGTGGAGAATCTTCAACTGTAAAGCATGGGTCCTATTGCAAATTGATATCTTCCTTGCATTCTCCCAAATATCCTCCCATGCCTCTGAAGAAACTTCAACACCCAGCTCTCTCTCCCACATGTTGCAGAGTTGATCAGACTCATCTGAGGTGGCACCCCCCAGTTGGTGATATAGAGTACTGACAGAGAGCGTACTCTTAGCCCTTAATACCCCTCTTTCTATGTTAGATTTGTAGGGATCAGTCAAAAGTGTGTTTTTTTTTAACAAAATCCCGAACTTGAAAAAAAACGAAAGAGGTCTCTATTAGGTAACTTGTACTTCCGTACTAACTGATCGAAGGACATCATTACATCTCCCTCAAATAAATCACCCATGCAAGATATATCCCTAGCTGCCCAATGTTTAAATCCTGAATCTATCATACCTGGTTGAAAACTCAGCATACCCACTAAAGGTATAAACAAAGATGTTTTGCCAATATTACCTTCCCTCTGCCGAATTGCCCTCCGTGCTTTAACAGTACTGATGACTATTGGATTATGGTAATATTCCCTAACTGTCCTCACTTTGTCCAAAAACAGCAAACTGGTAAGGGGGCACCTTGCCTGGGAGGCTTCGATATCTAGCCATATTGAAAGAGGTCCCCACAAACCCAATCACTTACATAGGTCAAAAGCGAGCTTAATTGGTAATGTTTAATGTCCGGAATGTCTACTCCCCCCAATCTGTGAGGCAACTGCAGTTTGGCTAATTTAATGAGGGGATGTTTACGGTGTCAGATAAAGGAGCTGAACCAACTGTTCAGTCTCCTGAGTGTTTGTTTATTGAAAACCAGGGGGAGCATCCATATAGGATATAGCAAACAAGGGAGAATATTCAGCTTAATAAGTGCTATCTGACCCAACCATGAGACTGAAAGTGCCTCCCATCTTTGGAGATCTTGGTTAATTTTTTCAAATAGTTGTGTAAAATTGGCTTTGAACAGCCAATCCAGAACTGGAGTAATGAATATGCCCAAATACACAAAACCCCTCTTGTGACCACCTAAATGGGAATCTATAGTCACTCTCAAGAGCCAACTCTTTCATAAGACCACCCATAGGCATAGCCTCTGATTTAGCAAAATTAATCTTATACCCTGAAAAAGCGCCAAATGTGTGAATGCATTGTATCAGGTAAGGCACTGAAACCGCTGGATTTGTCAAGAAAATTAGAACATCATCTGCATACAGTGAGATCTTATGTAATTTTGACCCCACTTCTGGAGCTGATATATTGAGATCCCCACGAATGGGCTCTGCCAACGGTTCAATCACCAACGTAAAAAGTAATGGTGAAAGGGGACAGCCCTGCCGGCTGCCCCTAGAAATATTAAAATTGCTTGACCGTACCCCGTTGGTAATGACCGCAGCGAGAGGTACACTGGAAAACCTTTATCCACCTTATGAAAACTTCGCCCAGACCAAACCGGTCTAGAGTATAGAAAAGATATGGCCACTCAAATCGGTCAAATACCTTCTCTGCATCTAAAGAAATCACCAATCCCTGTATTGACTGCTGTTGGCATGCTTGAATTACGTTAAGCAGCCTCCTAACGTTACTGGAGGATCTGCGACCCTTTATGAAGCCCATCTGATCTTCTTTAATAATAGAGGGTAACACAGTCTCCAAGTAAAAAATGAGGTCTGCAGATGCTGGAGATCACAGCTGCAAATGTGTTGCTGGTCAAAGCACAGCAGGTTAGGCAGCATCTCAGGAATAGAGAATTCAACGTTTCGAGCATAAGCCCTTCATCAGGAATAAGAGAGAGAGAGTAGCCAAGCAGGCTGAGATAAAAGGTAGGGAGGAGGGACTAGGGGGAGGGGCGATGGAGGTGGGATAGGTGGAAGGAGGTCAAGGTGAGGGTGATAGGCCGGAGTGGGGTGGGGGCGGAGAGGTCAGGAAGAGGATTGCAGGTTAGGCGGGCGGTGCTGAGTTGAGGGAACCGACTGAGACACGGTGGGGGGAGGGGAAATGAGGAAGCTGGAGAAATCTGAATTCATACCTTGTGGTTGGAGGGTTCCCAGGCGGAAGATGAGGCGCTCCTCCTCCAGCCGTCGTGTAGTTGTGTTCTGCCGGTGGAGGAGTCCAAGGACCTGCATGTCCTCGGTGGAGTGGGAGGGGGAGTTAAAGTGTTGAGCCACGGGGTGATTGGGTTGGTTGGTTCGGGCGGCCCAGAGGTGTTCTCTGAAGCGTTCCGCAAGTAAGCGGCCTGTCTCACCAATATAGAGGAGGCCACATCGGGTGCAGCGGATGCAATAGATGATGTGTGTGGAGGTACAGGTGAACTTGTGGCGGATATGGAAGGATCCCTTGGGGCCTTGGAGGGAAGTGAGTGTGGAGGTGTGGGCGCAAGTTTTACATTTCCTGCGGTTGCAGGGGAAGGTGCCGGGGGTGGAGGTTGGGTTGGTGGGGGGTGTGGATCTGACAAGGGAGTCACGAAGGGAGTGGTCCTTGCGGAACGCTGATAGGGGAGGGGAGGGAAATATATCCTTGGTGGTGGGGTCCGTTTGGAGGTGGCGGAAATGGCGGCGGATAATACGTTGTATGCGCAGGTTGGTGGGGTGGTAGGTGAGAACCAGTGGGGTTCTGTCTTGGTGGCGGTTGGAGGAGCGGGGCTCAAGGGCGGAGGAGCGGGAAGTGGAGGAGATGCGGTGGAGGGCATCGTCGATCACGTCTGGGGGGAATCTGCGGTCCTTGAAGAAGGAGGCCATCTGGGTTGTGCGGTGTTGGAATTGGTCCTCCTGGGAGCAGATGCGGCGGAGACGAAGGAATTGGGAATATGGGATGGCGTTTTTACAGGGGGCAGGGTGGGAGGAGGTGTAGTCCAGGTAGCTGTGGGAGTCAGTCGGTTTATAATAGATGTCTGTGTTGAGTCGGTCGCCCGAGATAGAAATGGAAAGGTCTAGGAAGGGGAGGGAGGAGTCTGAGACAGTCCAGGTGAAGTCTCCAGCCTTAATGCAAGAGCCTTAGAGAGGAGGGATTGATTTATTAAGGATGGCTAAATAGGTAAGACAATTATTCTTTAGAGTTTAGAGAAGTGAGGGATAATCCTATAGAAATATATAAGATTCAGAGGAGCTTGACAGGGTAGGTATTGAGGAGATGTTTCCAATAATGGGGAATATTGAACTAGGGGACATAATTATAGTCTAAAGGGCTATGTCTTTAAAATTGAATGCAAAGGAACATCTTCTCTCAAAGGGAAATGAATGTCTAGAATTCTTTAGCCCAGAGAGTTGTGAAGGTTAGAAAATATTTAAAGCAGATGGAGGTGAATTTTTAAATTAAGGAGATGAGGGAACTGAGGAGCTGGCACAAAAGAGGTGTTGTGGCCTTGGACAAATCAGCCATGATCTTCTCGAGTGGCAGGTCAGGTTTGAGCGGATAGATGTCCTCGTTCTATTGCTCCTGTTTCTTCATTCTCAACCAGTCAAACAGGAAGTATTTCATCACATTTCTGACTTGTGTCTTGGAGATGGTGAACAGACTCTAGGGAGTTACTCATTGAAAGATAACTAGCCCTTATAGTCACAGTATTGATATGGTTAGCCCAGTTAAGTTGAGGGGCAATGATATGCTCTTGACAGTAGGGAATTCAGCGATGTTAATGCTGTTGAATGCCAAGGGGAAATGATTAAATTCTCACTTTTCATTGCTTGGCACTTGGTTGGTACAAACGTTACTTGCCACTTATCATCCCAAGTCATGGTGTTGCAAGCCAGGCAGCATCAGGAGGTAGAGACTTCAATGTATCGGGTGTAACCCTTCTTTAGGACTGCCTGATATTGTTGCATTTGGACATGGAGTGCTTCAGTATGTGAGAACAGTGCACAATCATCAGCTGTCATTCACCATTTCTGACCTTATGATAGAAGAAACATCATTGCTGAAGCAGCCCAAGATGGTTAGACCAAGGACACTAACCTGAGGAACTTTTATAACAGCTGTAATGGTTTCATTGTAATCGTTAGTCTTTTAATTCCAATGCTATGGTCAAATTTGAATCTGTTTCTCAGAATATTACCTGGGTCCTGGATTACTAATACAGTGATCATACCACTTCACAATTGCTTCTCACCCATGGAATAATTTTGAAATTTTTAAAATCCCTAACAATAATTTATAATATGAAAAAATAATATTGCTCAAATTTATTCGATACTTGGAAATCTGCCTCCTCCCTCCAGCCTATTTTGAGGGAGGTTGCTCAGGGATTGAAAGCTACACACTACCGGCAAGTAAGCACAATTAAATGATAGGCGACGTTTCGGGCATAAGCCCTTCTTCAGGATTCCTGAAGAAGGGCTCATGCCCGAAACGCAGATTCTCCTGCTTCTTGGATGCTGCCTGACCTGCTGCGCTTTTCCAGCAACACATTTTCAGCTCTTTCTCCCCAATTAAATGATAAATCAAGTACACTCTTTGGATGGCATGTGGAAATTTCTGACAAATTTCCATTTTGAGACTAAAACCCTTCAATTTGATAGAGGCAAGCACTCAGAGTCAATCGAGTGGTATCGGCAATGTCCTGTTTAATTTCCTCTCCCCTCACAATGCAATCGCACATTATCTTTAATGTTACATTTTTAGATGTTCTTACAGATCCCCAACTCACTTTTGACCTTCTGTCTCAACTTCACCTTCCTGTAAAAATCTTCATATCCCTTAATTCCTTAATATTCCAAAACCCAGGGGCCTGTTTTCAACATATTTACAAGCCAAGCTGTCTCATGTGAAGAATTTCAAAAACTCCAAACACTTTGTGTGAAGAAATTTCTCATAGCAGTCTAAATGAGTTATCTGTCGTCCTGTTTTCCAGACAGGGCAGCCAGGGGAATATATTCTCAGCATCTACAAGCTATTTAGGAATATTATGTTTCATTTGGAAAATAAGAGTCTTTTAATAGCAATATAGTGAGAATTGAGGGCCAGTATGTTTTTCTTAGAAGGGCAAGACCAACCAATCCAGGGAATCCTGGATGCCAAGAGTTATCAAGTGTTTGATAAAGAAAAAAAAGCAGCATATGTTTGGTACAGCACATTAAAAACAGGGAGACCTTTCGAAAGTAAAGAGTGTAGGACGTTGCTTAAAAAGGAAATTAGGAGGCAAGAGAGGCCACAAAATTTCTTTGACAGATGGGATTAAGGAAAATGTCAAGGTTTTTTATATGTATGATAACATAAACATGATTACTACAGAAAGAGTGGAACCTATTGGGTGGCATGGTGGCTCAGTGGTTAGCACTGCTGCCTCACAGCACCAGGGTCCCAGGTTTGATTCCAGGCTTGGGCAACTGTCTGTGTGGAGTTTGCACATTCTCCCAGTGTCTGTGTGGGTTTCGTTCCACAATCCAAAGATGTGCAGGTCACGTGAATTGGCCATGCTAAATTGCCCATAGTGTTAGGTGCATTAGTCAGAGGAGGGTGTGTTACTCTTCAAAGGGTCAGTGTGGACTTATTGGGCCGAATCTATCAATGACCAAAGGAACAACCAATCAGAGGATGTGGATGAGGTGAATACTTCTCATCTGTATTCACAGAGGACAAAGATATTGTAGCCCGGATTTCAATTGGGATGGCAAGGTTCCAGGACTTTAAGTTTAATAAGGAGGCGATATTAGATGTTTTAGTCAGCATAAAGGTGCACAAATCCCCAGATGACTGGAAGATAGCTAATGTTGTTCCTTTGTTCAAGAAGGGCAGCAGGGATAGGCTAGGTAATTATAGACCAGTTAGTCTGATGTTAGTGGTAGGAAAATTATTGGAAAAATTCTGAGGGACAGGATTGATCAACATTTAGAAAATCAGGGACTGATCAGGGAGACACAGCACAGATTCTTTAGAGGACTGACTTACATAGTTGAGTTTTTTGAAAAGGTAACCAAATATATTGATGAGGGTAGTGCAGCTGTTGGGTCTACATGGACTTCAGTAACACTTTGACAAGGACCCACATGGGTCCTAAAAGGAAAAGTCCATGGAATCCAAGTCAAATAGCAAACTCGATACAAAATTACCTCACAAATAGGAGGCCAAAGAGTGATGGTCGAGGGTTGTTTCTGTAATTGGAAGTCTGACCAGCACTGTATTAGGGAGATTGGTGCTGGGACCCTTGCTGTTTGTTATGTACATTAATAACTTGGGTGTGAATGTAGAAGATTTAACCCCTAATTTTGTTGGTGACACAAAAGTTGAGGATGTTGTTGTTAGTAAGAAGGATGGTCTCAGGCTACAGCTTAATATTGAGAACAGCAATGGCGGATGGAATTTAATGAAGATAAGTATAAGGTGTTGTATTTTGGGAGTTTAATATGCAGTGAATGGTAGGTTCCTAGGGTATACTGAGGAACAAAGGGATCTTGGAGTACAAGCCCACAGATCACTGAAGGTATCAGTACAGGTAGACAGGGAAGAAGGCATTCAAGATGCTTGCCTTCATCAACTGGGACACAAAATACAGGAGATAGGAAGTCTGGTTACAATTTTATAAAACATTAGTTAGGCTGCAGATGGAATACTACAGGCAATTCTGGTCACCACACAATTGGAACGATGTGATCGCACTGGAGATGTTGCAGAGAAGATTCACCTGGATGTTGTATGGGAAGCAAAATCACAGTTATGAGGAGAGACTGGATAGGCTAGTTGGTTTTCCTTAGAGCAGAGGAGGCTGAGGGAAGATCTGATTGATGTATCCAAAATTATGAGAAAGATAGATGGAGTCATACAATCATGCATCATAGACCCAGGCCATTCAGCCCACCATATCTATGCTGACCAATAAACACAGACTACACTTACCCCATTTACCTGCACTTGGTCTATAGCCTAATATGCCCTGGCATTTTAAATGTTCATCCAGATACATCTTAAATGTTGTGTGAGTACCTGCCTCCACCATCTCTCAGGCTGCACATTCCATATTTCTACCACCCTCTGGTGAAAAGCATCTTTTGTCAGATCTCATATAAACCACTTGCTCTTACCTTAAACTTGTGCTGTCTGGTGTTAGGTGCAGCTGTTTGTTAACATGATAAACCTTTTTGTGTATCTAATATGATCTTTAACTTCCCTTGTCAGTCAACAGTTTGACCACCTTTTGAGTGGGAAAGAAACATGTTTTATAGCTATTCTGATGAGAGCAATCTTGATAGAAAGAGTTCCTGTGATATGTGGAAGATAATACTGCACTCAATGTTTTGCAGGATTTACTTGAGGTCTTTTTGTTTTCAGAACACCCTTATGTTGAAAAGCAGAAGTCATAGCCTTTTGTGTGTGGGTGAAATGAAACTTGATTCTGGGCTATTTATGCTGCCGAACAATATTGAAATGTGTGAAGGGTTAAATAGTATTAGTTCAAATTATTCAAAACAGCCAAAAGATGAATTATAGTTCACTGTCACTCAAGACCAAAAGAAATATAGTCATGTCATATTTCTTGGCTGAATGCACAATCATTATTTCAGCACACAGAGGATTAGGTTGGTGCATGCGAACTCTGGTTGCTAAGATATCTGTATCCATATAAGAAAATTGGCATATTTTAGCTTCCGAGATGGAAAAGATCTGTCATCCCTGGGGCTTCATCATGGACAGGGCCAATAAATAATGGAGTGCTAAATGTCAAGGCAGATAGCTGTGCATACACAATAGTAAGTCTGAAAATTACAGAGCTGTCAATTCTATACACAGGCCTTAGTTTGCTTTGTAATCAGTTTGTATTACTTTCTTTTAGGTCTATGACTTTTTTTTTCTACTCCTTTAATAAATGCCATTCATGGTTGTAAATTATTTACAGATACAGCCTCTGGTTGGTAATAGGAAACATGTTCGCGAAATTAATTTCAACAAGGTGATGAAATCCCTGTTGTTCTGCTACAAACATGAACTATTAGACATAGGCTGCTTTTATCCATTTGACTTGATGACCCCATGATTGATGAGCCTTTAACTCTTTTAGATAAAGTGGTAATCACAAAGGTAATCTCTCTTTGGTTTGTAATTCCAGTATAATGCGCTTTTCAATGTTCTTTACATTGTGCTGCTGCTGCACAAATTTTCTACAGGGTTTTGGTATATTTCAAAATGGTATTTTTGAAAGATATTGTGCAATCACAGAAGTTTATTGGCTGATTCTTACAACTTATTAGCTAAGTCTGAGTTACATTAGATTTTTTTCAAGAGCTTTTTGCTACAAGGTTGAGTAAGATTTCTTGCCAAACTAGCCACGTGGCATCTCTCATGCCCAATTTCTACCTCATCTTATCACATGCCATTTCCACAACAACATGCTACTCAGTGGCTATCTCCTGGAATACCAACATCCCTAGGCAAGCATTGGCAATTTTGTGTCTCTCCCCTTACTGGCAATGTAATGGCAGTGACATAGAAGCCACAAAGTCATGCGGCCAAGGCATATATTGGACCTGGTCAATGCTCATTCATACATAGTATGTCACCTTCTCACCATCATTGCTGCTTAGGCATCGCACTATACAATTTACTTGTTTGTAGCTACATCCCATTCAAACAACTTCTCTAAGCCAGCACTACCCTGCCCCAGTGTCCACTGCAGACCCACAGTTTGTCATTGTCATTGTCCAGTAGGGGCACATCATATTCAGACAAGGTGTCAGATATGTTAAAAACACAAATTTATGCTTTTATTTACTGAAAGGAAAAAGGAACAGAAATGAAGCCAACAAATTCTGGACTTCACCTCTACAATGCCAATCGGATTTCAGCAGCATGACCAAACTATTTTCAAGTCAACGATAGTCTTCTGCTACCACCTCCCTTCCATTGGAATTGGCATCAATGAGCTGCTGTCTGGCTTGCAGCTGGGATTGCAGCTGATCTCTGTCATGGGTCCTAGGACAGTTTCCTCCTCTCCAGTATCTTTATGCTCCTTAGAAGGAGACTGTTCTCATTCCCTCTACTTCTCTGCATCCAGAATATTGTTCATTACATGCTTCAGAATACAGCACATCAGGATGATGCAGCATATTCTATCAGAATGGCTGGAGGGTCCCTACAGACTGTCCAAACAGTGGAATCACAGCTTCTGCAGCCCTGTACTCTGGTCCACCCTGGCTTGGCTGAGGCATGGCTGTCATTAAAATTATGCTCCACATCAGTCAGGGAGTTACCCTTAGGTGTCATGAGCCATTGTTGCAGTGGATAGCTCTTATTGCCCACTAACTAGTCTTATAAGTCATCTGGACTCTCAAATACACCAAGTACATGTGAGTGCTCCAGGACATAGGAGGGTAGAGGCACCTAGCTGCCAAGGGAGTGGGCACACAGCTCCAGGAAGTGGTAACTGTGATCACAGATCACCTGAACATTAATGGAATGGAATCCCTTCCTGTTGATGAATTCTGTGCATTATAACCCTCTCAGTGCCACATGTGTATGGTTGTTGGTACATTGCACATGAGGAAAGCCAGCTACCATCCTGAATCCTACTGCCCAGGATACAATACTGACTTTTAGAGAAACACAATGAACTGATGTGATCTTGCACAGATGGTACTGGTCATTGTCCTGATGGATCTCTGGATGCATGGCTGACAATCCCACATAAGTTCCCCTGTTCCTCCTTCCCCTGGAAGGAGTCAGTCACATAAATGTTCACTGCTGCAGTGAGCTTCCCATCACTGGGAGAGGATAGTTTCCCACTCCCACAGCCCCAAGCTCCTGGCCCAGCATCTGAAACAGTTCTGTCACTAATGTCATGGCACATACAGAGCCCACATTGGCTCTTTGCCATGTTCATTCCCAGGAAATGGAGTTGGGGGCCAGAAAATTCTGTATCTGCTGTGGACCTCATGTATCCTGGGGAGCCTTGTTGCTGCAACCTCTCCATGGCCTATTGCTCCTCATCCTCGATGGAGAGCCGCTGCTGTTCCTGGATTTACCATCAGCCTTGGTCCTCTTGCAGCTACCTTAACCTTCTTGGATAAGCAGCCACAGAGACTAACATGGCACTGGCAGCAGGGCCCAACACTTTCAGTGGAATGGAACAAAACTAAGGATAGAAGGAGCAAAAGGGTTTCTTCGATCTCAGTACAGTAATCAGTGTTGGATCCTGCTGAACACTCTTCACCTCACAGTGAGACATGTTGAATGTTAATAACAGGGGACAAGTTTGCAACATACATCCACATTCTGCCTTAGGCATGTGCAGGAACTGGCTGTAGGTGCCAGGTCAGCAGAGTGAACACCACATGTCAGGAAAGGAAGTGGCTTTAGTGTAACATCAATCCTACAGTCATATCAAACACTAAATTTTACATTGCATTCTGCACTGCCAATCATTGTGCTCACATGATAGATGTGGACTTGAATTTCTGATGTTCACACAGTATCTTTGAAAGTTGCATAAACAGTGGTTCCCTTTTAACCAGAAGTGGCCTCTTGTACCATTATTCCTGCTAGCTTCAACGTTATTGAGATGCTCAATTTGCAACCACCAGTTACATATAGGAAATCAGCATCTGACCAGCATCTGATCCCTTAACACCCTCAAAGATTGCATTTCAGTTTGGTGATGTAATGGTTCAAATTCAATGCTGCTGCACGTTGCAAATGGTTGTTATATATTCTAGTTGCTACAATGTCACAGCATCCAGCAAAAGTGAATCTCATGCTTTTACCCACCAAACTGGCACTGACGTCAGTGCCATTTTCCAGTAACATTTAACAACTAGAGAAGGGAAAGTTATGCTGGCATCCCAGAAAATATCAGTTCTCTCTCTGGCAGCCAGGTACCATGCCCCTCAGAACCTACACATCCCCTATATCCTCACACTGCACTGACAGCATAGATTAGAGCAGTAAATGATATCTTAGTGGTGCTTAAAATTAATTTTAAAAGCAATTATTCTGACACAGTGATTAAGTTTTAAAAATCAATTCACTTCCACAATTTTGCTTCAGTTAACCTATAGTAATATAAAAATGCTGAGGCTTTCCATTGTTTTAGTGGCTTCCCTTCATGGTCTGGTATTTGATATAAGTGTAATGGTGAGGCTATCAATGTTCATTTTATGATGAAGTAAAAGAAACATCTACAAATGAGCATGTAATGTCAGATCTGTGGGAATTGTTGTCTCCTTATGCCATTCCTCCAAAAGCTTTGTCATGTCAGTACTTCACTGTGAGAGAGATGACATTCAAACACATGTCGGGGTGTGAAGTTGTAATATTTATGCACTCATTGCACACTAAACATGCCAAAACTCCAGAGAAAGTCAGAGGCACAAGAAATGGTCACATGCTTTCTAAAAATGTATGAGAATAGGAAATGAGACAAATACCTGTTTGCCTGCTCAGGAGTACTGTGAGTTGGACCTTGTGATGAAATGTTCAAGAATACCTTGTGTATATGGAGTTCAAATTGCACACTGTGGATCTATTGGTCATGCCTGCCATCTCCAGGAGCTCTAACTGGATTGATTGGCATTTGGGCAGGAAACTGCCTGCCAGTAGGGAAATCCAGGATTTCAAAATAAAAAAGTACCAGACATTAGTCTCAGCCTTGCCAGCAGGTACAGTGGTCAGTGCTGCAACAGCAGGTTGCCCTAGTGCACCAGCATCAATGGATATTACTGAAGAGATGGGAGGCAGGGGAGGTATCGTGCAGGAGGGATGGCCCTTACAGTCAGACACAGAATGCCTGATTATTATGGCCCACCGTGAGTCTCAGGGAGGTCATCAGTGTGTAACTAATGGCTTTCCCACACTCTATGGATCCTGCCATTGAGGATACCTAGGGAGGTGATGAGTTGTGGTATTATCGTGAGACTATTAATCCAGAGATCCAGGTAGTGTTCTGGGGACCTGGCTTCGAATCCCGCCATGGCAGATGCTGATATTTGAATTCAAAAACAAACTGGAATTAAGGGTCTAATGATGACCATGAATCAATTGTTGGTAAGAAAAGCCATTTGGTTCTCTAATGTATTTTAGGAAGGAAATTGCTATCCTTATCTCGTTGATATGACTCCAGACCACAGCAATGTTGTTGACTCTGAATGACCCTCTGGGTAATTAGGGATGAGCAATAAATGCTGGCCAGGCCAGTTATGCCCTCATCCTGTGAATGACTAAAAAAGAATATAATACTGGAGTTGGCAGAGTGAGGTGGTGAATTGATCACTGAAGAGTCTTAATTGACTTCAGGCACTCCTTGGCTTTCCTCACTCCTGACTTTATCAGGGAGCATCAGGAAGGTACCAGGTGCTTTACTCCTTGTCTTCTACCCAGATGAATGCCTCCTTGCCATCTCCCTGTCCAGTCTGAAGGACAACATAACATTATGCCCTGTCTGTCAACCTTCTCCCTTCTGGCTATTTTGTGTTCTTTGGTATATTAGAGGGTCTCACCAACCCATTTGTTTCTTTCACTGTGTTATCGTTTACAACTCTCTAAGTGAACATATCCTCTTTAAAATTCCTGTAAGAATAACAACTTGCATATGTGTAACACTTTTAACATAGTAAATCTATACTAAACACTTCATTGGAATTTAATCAAATAAAACTTGACACTAAGCCAAAAAAGCTGGCATGAGGCCAAGTGATTGAATTTTTTTTGTTATGAATGTTGCTGATAATGCCTGCATTTGTTTCTAATCCATAATTGCCCTTGAGAAGTGGTGATCAGTTGCTTTATCTGACCTGCTGCTGTCCATCCAGTGTAGATACACCTAGTAGGTCAGGCAGCAGGATGAAGGGCTTATGTCTGAAACATCAATTCTCCTGCTCCTTGGATACTGCCTGACGCAGTGTGCTTTTCCAATGTGTTTGAATGTCATCTCTCTCACAGTGAGGTACAGACATGAAAAAGCTTTTGGAGGAATGGCATAAAGGAGACAACAATTCCCACAGATCTGACATTACGTGCTCATTTGTGGATGTTTCTTTTACTTCGTCATAAAATGATCTCCAGCATCTGCAGTCCTCATTTTCTCCTATGTACTCCCAGTAAGTTATTTGGTCGAAGAGGTGGTGTTTAAGTAGTGTTTTAAAGGAAGAGAGGCATGTAGAGAGGGGAGAGGTTTAGGGAGAGAATTGTGGCATTTAACAGGTGGCCTCTGTAGAGAAGACCAGTTGGTGTGAAAAGGAAACGAGGGTTGATCAAATGCCAGACTCAAAAAAGAGTGAAGAATCGTCGACTGTTCTTTGGGCTGAAGGAGGTTGAAGAGCTCATATGGGCAAATATCATGGAGAGATCTGAAAACAAGGGTGAGAATTTTAAAACTGCAGTATTGAACATTTGTGAACTACATTAGCTTACAAGCGTATGGCGAAGGGTGAATAAGTTAACACCCCAAAATAAGTCAGAATCCTTTTAAGGAACTTTAATATTTGAAATTGAAGCAGCCTTGGAATAAAGCTAGTTGGAATTATTGCACTGGTATTTAAAAAAAAATTATTTACCCGTATCTTAAATGTTTGTGCCTCCTTAAGAATGTTCAAAATATGGTGTGATTTTGATCATATCAAATATACCATAGGAATAACTATTGAAAACTGCAATATCAAATTGGACCATTTTTTGTGTTTCCTGGACTCTTCCTTACCTGAAACAATGATTAATCTCTTTAGAAAACCAACTTTGCTTGATATGCAAAGTATTCAGAAGCAAAAATATTAAGAGGCTCAGTTCAAAGGAAGCAGCACAGTTTACTTTGACTGATCTGAAAAAAACATTGTAAGAAAAATTGTAATCTTAATGCATTTTTCATGGCACTAGCAATTCCCTATTCCTTTAAGGGTTTGAAAGTTTACATTTATACATTACCATAAACTGGTAAGTAATAACAAAAAAAATTACATTCTGGTGATACGGTTTAGCCTGTAAGAGTTGCCAGCTCCCTGATTGCTTAGCAGTTCTTGAAGTGGGACATCCTTCCTCAAAGGAACAAATGGGACCAGATGACTAATTGCCAGAGCCTGTCAAATGGAGTTGGCTTACAGGTTCCTCAGAGGAAGGTTTGGCCATAACTTTCCAGACATTAAATCCTAATTACACACTATGCGTTGCAAATTCCCAGAACATGATAGTCAATTGCATTGCTCCACACAAGTTATAGTTCTGCCATTATATTGCTGGATATGCACATTGATTGTCCACTAACTTCACCAAGCAAGAGGAGGGCTTTGGACAGTGGTAATCTCCCTACCCTGGGGCCAGGAGGCCCAGGTGTTAATTGCCACCTGCTCTAGTGTTGTATAATAACATTTTTGGACAGGTAGAATACAAAATATCTACAACGTAAGGACTTGAGCTTAACAATATGTTAAATGTATAGCTTTTTATGAAGTGAATTTTATAAAATTGCAGCATTGAACATTTGCGAACTCCATTAGCTTACAAGCATATGGTGAAGGGTGGCTCAGTGGTTAGCACTGCTGCCCCGGGGTCCCAGGTTCGATTCCAGCCTCGGGCGACTGTCTGTGTGGAGTTGGCACATTCTCACCGTGTCTGCGTGGGTTTCCTCTGGGTGCTCCAGTTTCCTCCTACAGTCCAAAGATGTGCAGGTCAGGTGAATTGGCCATGCTAAATTGACCATAGCAATAGGTGCATTAGGTGGAGAGTAGTGGGTCTGGGTGAGTTACTCTTTGGAGGGTCAGTGTGGACTGGTTGGGCCGAAGGGCCTGTTTCCACACTGTAGGGAATCTAATCTAATCTAAAGCAAGATCAATTATTTTACTTACCTTTTCTGTTTCCTTTTCTTTCTGTTACCCCAATCTTTAGTTCCTTTTTCTTATTTATCTTTGCGTACCTGATTTAATTCTAACATATTCAATTTCCTACTCTGTTTCTGTCTTAATCTTTTAATCGTATCAGGTAAGGAGACAAAAAGGTGATTCCATTGTTTGTAGAGAGGGAAAAAGATTTGGTTTGTGATGTGGGACAGGGTTTGATGGACCAACTGATATTTCGCTGCCTGTTATTTTAACATGTTTGTAAAATTACAATCAAATATTTCACTTTAAAACACAGATTGATTTCAGTAGAGTTGCGTGGAATATCAAGTACTAAAACAGAGGTGTAGATCTCACTAATCTATTGATTGCTGATATTCATGATCCATTCTAGCCTCCTCTCATCTTTCCTTATCTTACTGTCATAAATTTGTCTATAAATATAAGGAAAAGAATGAGAGCTAGCTCTTTTCTTCTCTGGTAATGTAACTCCAAATTCCCAAACTAATGTCCATGGTGAGGGCTTTTCCCTTTATGCCACTAAATTTCTTCAATACATGACAGTGCCGTAAAGAGAATTCATTTAAAACACGCCGAAACCATAAACTCACTGAGGCAGAAACAATTTGGCATTTGCAATTAACAATGTCACTAAACGAGTAGAAAACCTCTCTGGCTAAGCACTGCCTTAAAGTGAGGAATTTTCCCTGTAAGTGAATGGTTTCAATTTTGATATGTCTTTATCCATATCAAACAGGAAGAGGTATTACCTGAATTGGAAGTCATCCAATCCTAACCATCCTGCCAAAAATCATTATCAGTGAAGGTGCTGGACACACATTTGCTGGATTCTAAAGAAATTGCCTGATTTTCACATACACCCATTAATGTGTGTCAGTTTTGCGAGGACTCAAGGCAAACCTGGACTTAAATATCTGTAAATCTGAGGAAGTCAAAAGCAAGCTTAAAAGGTATTTGTTGGACTTATGAAACAGCAGTGAGTTGCAAGATAATGTACACAATAAGATTCATTTCCAATTATCCACATATTTACAGGCTGCCCCAAAGAAAAACACAAGTGATGGCCCTATAAATCCACACTTGTCTTATTTTTGGCTCTGAACAACATGAATTGGCCAAATAGTTGGTTGAATTGCGACAATTCATTTTGAGCAACTTTCTCACTGACGTGGTAGAGGTTTCCTTCATATTTGTGAACATGAGAATATACAAATCTGGAGTAGGTGTAGGAGTAGGCTACTCAGCCTCTCAAGCCTTTTTCAATAAGACTGTACAGGGATTGCATATCAATAGCAATGTAATCCCTATGTATTCCTTTGATATTGCAAGCCTATGCACCAATGTACTACACAAGGAAGTCATGAATACTGGCACTGTAACGTGATATCATGTTGATGAGACTCACTAAGGTTTATAGGAATCGGTATTAGTTGAACTCAGGAATGCAGCAACTCTGCAGCTGAGTTCAGTTACAACAACACCACGTATACCTGACTATTTATAACATCTGAGATTTCAAACATTTGCCTGTCACTTGGAGATTAAGGGCACAATTTTCTCTTCCCTAGTATGCCATGGACAATGGTGAGAATTTGGAAAAGTACAGGAGAATGGAGACAAAAAATAAGAATCAAGCAGAAGTTATTTAGTTATTGGTGCCTTAATTGAGCTGTGACTACTTTATTTCTGTGAATTTCAGTTTCATTACTAATTCAACTTACTTTATTTCTATATCATTTCTAATTCTGCTCCCCTTCTTGAAAAATGAGATGCTTGAAATTCCCACCATGAAAGTTAGAATGGGTTCTTGGTGGCTGCAGCTATGTATGCAGCTCAATGTCCCTACAATAACCTCCTGAGGTTTTCATCTCTGCAAGTTGGCATTAGAAAAGCACCAGCCTCACCATATCACCATGCCTACTCTCAGACCAACTCACATACCGCTTCAGTCCTACAACAATTTATTTGGTTAAAGACAACAGTAACTAGTGCTCAGGGAAATCTAGAATCATGGAATCATAGAGGCATAGAATCCCTGTAGTGTGGAATCAGGCCATTTTGCCCATCAAGTTCACACTGGCTATCTGAAGAGCATGCCCCCAGACCGATTCTAGGGCTTGCACGATTCTGTCAGGTCACATGTCTGGGCAGAGACAGACATGCATCTTATGCAACCACACAGGTTGCATGTTATGGCTCCTCACTTGCTTTCTTAGTACTCAACCATTTTGGGTTTACTTGTAGGCTACCAGCCTCTGTGACTTACACCGTCATTTTACACAGAAGGAGATGCAGGGAGCTTGTCACAGGGAGGAGCCTTGAACAGTCAAGGGGGATTACATGTCACTGTGCAGTAGCACACTACATCAACGTCAGACCTACGGCATGTGCCAGTAGTCTACATGGCAAATAGAGTACATGTGCATTAAGCAAGTGGCCAGGTCTGATAGTAAAGGGAAAGAATCCTTAAGAGGAACAAAGGGGATAAGAGTCTGTCTGGGGTATGATCGCACTCAGTAAACAGGCTTATTGATTCCAGACTAGGAGGTTGGCCACAGTTAGCCAAATATTTGTTTCGATCTGAGTCTTGCATTCTGGGAACGGTGCCACATTCAGCCCTGAAGATAAAGAGCAACCAGTTTACAGGTAGGTCAGTCAAGATGTTGTGGAGAATCAGTCCAATGTCTGGACTCAATAGGGCTGTAGTGCCAATTCAGGCCAGGCATGGGTTACAGTCAGTCTGAGGGCTTTGGACAATGTCAGAGTCAGACAGCATAGAAACAGACCCTTCAGCCCAACTCGTCCAGGTTTCCTAAACTGAACTAGACCCATTTGCCTAGGTTTAGCCTATATCCTTCTAAACCTTTCTTATCTATGCACCTGTCCAAGAGTCTTTTAAATGTTGTAACTGTACTTATCTCCACCACTTCCTCTGGCAGCTTGTTCTCAGTACACACCAGCTTCTGTGTGACAAAGTTACCCCTCTGGTCCCTTTAAATCTTTCCCCTTAAACCTATGGCCTCTAGTTTTGGTCTCTTAAAGAACAAGAACAAAGAACAAAGAAAATTTACAGCCCAGGAATAGGCCCTTCGGCCCTTCAAGCCTGAGCCGATCCAAATGTACTGTCTAAACCTGTTGGTCAATTCCTAAACATTTGTATTCCTCTGCTCCCCACCTAGTCATGCATCTGTCCAGACACATCTTAAATGAATGTACTGTGCCTGCCTCTACCACCTCTGCTGGCAATGCATTCCAAACGCTCACCACCCTCTGTGTGAAGTACTTGCCGCATGTATCCTCCTTAAACTTTCCACCTCCCACCTTAAAAGCATGACCTCTGGTTTTGAATCCTTCACCCTGGGAAAAAAGGTCGCCTTTATCCATCCTGTCTATACCCTTAATGATTTTATAAACCTCAATCAGGTCTCCCCTCAATCTCCTTTTTTCTAGTGAAAATAAACCTAACCTACTCAATCTTTCTTAATAGCTAGCACCTTCCATACCAGACAACATCCTCGTAAACCTTCTCTGCACCCTCTCCAAAGTGTCCACATCCTTATGGTAATGTGGCGACCAGAACTGTACGCAGAATTCTAAATGCAGCCATACCAATGTCTTGTACAATTTTAACATGACCTGCCAGCTCTTATACTCAATACCCCGCCTAATGAAGGCAAGCATACTATATGTCTTCTTGACCACTCTATCCACCTGTGCAGCATCTTTCAGGGTACAATGGACCTACACTCCCAGATCTCTCTGCCCATCAACTTTTCCCAAGGCTCTTCCATTCATTGTATAATTTGCTCTAGAATTAGACTTGTCTAAATGCATCACCTCTCATTTGTCTCGATTAAAGCCATCTGTCACATTTCCGCCCACCTCTCCAGTCTATCTACATCCTCCTGAATTCACTGACAGTCCCCTATGCTTTTGCTACTCCACCAATCTTCATGTCATCTGCAAACTTGCTGATCATACCAACAGTGCCCACTTCCAGATCATTTATGTATATTCAAAACAACAGTGGCCCCAACACTGACCCTGTGGAACACCACTGGTCACCTTTCTACATTTCAAGAAACTCCCTTCAACTACTATTCTTTGTCTCCTGTTGCTCAACCAGTTCTTTATCCACCTAGCTAGAACATTCTGCACACCGAGTGACTTCACTTTCTCCATTAGTCTACAATGGGGAACCTTATCAAATGCCTTACTAAAGTCCATGCATATGACATCAATAGCCCTTCCTTCATCTAACAACTTGGTCACTTCCTCGAAGAACTATCCTGGGGAAATTACCTTTGCTATTCAGCTTATCTATGCCCCTCATGATTTTATAAACCTCTATAAGGTCACCACTCAGCCTCCTATGCTCTACGGAAAAAACTCCCAGTCTCTACTTATAACTTAAACTCCTTTACTCGATGTTCTGATGGCTGAGGATGTGACCAGTAGAGTAGATAAGACTGAAGGATGTTGGGTATCTGGACTTTCAAAAGGCTTTGCACAAGGTTCCCCTCAAGAGATTAGTAAGCAAAATTAAAACTCATGGTATCGGAGGTAATGTATTGACATGGATAGAGATCTAGTTGGCAGACAGGAAGCAGAGAGTTGGAATAAACGGTCCTTTTCAGAGTGGCAGGCAGTGATGAGTGGGCTACCGCAGGGTTCAGTGCTGGGACCCCAGCTGTTCATAATATGCATTAACAATTTGGAGAATTGAATGCCATATCTCCAAGTTTGCAGAAAATGCTAAGCTAGGTGGCAGTGTATGCTGAGAGGAGGATGGTAAGAGTCTGCAGGGTGACTTGGACAGACTGGGTGATGGTGCAAATACTTGGCAAATGGAATATAATATGGGTAACTGTTAGGTTATCCACTTTGGTGGCAAAAAATAGGAAGCAGATTAGGAATGGTGGCAGTTTAGGAAAAAGTGAGGTGCAACGAGATCTGGGTGTCATGATGGAACAGTTGCTGAAGGTTGGCTTGCAGGTTCAGCAGGCAGTGAGGAAAGCTAAAGGCATGCTGGCCTTCATAGCAAGAGAATTTGATTAGATTAGGGATGTCTTGCTGCAGTTATACAGGGCCTTGGTGAGATCACACCTTGAGTATTGTGTTTAGTTTGGGTCTTCCCGTCTAAGGAATGACATTCTTGCCATGGAGGGAGTCCATGCAAGTTTCACCAGGTGGATTCCTCGGGTGGCAGGAGTATGAAAAAATATGGAATTAACTGGGCTTTTACTCAATGGAATTTAGGAAAATGAGAGGGGATCTCACAGAAAGGTGTAAAATCTGATGGGACTGGACAGGCTAGATGTGGGAAGAACATTTCCGATGTGGGGAAGTCCACAACTAGAGGTCACAGTCTAGGAAAAGGGGGTAAACCCGTTGGGATTGAGATGAGGAAGAACTTTTTCATTCAGAGAGTTGTGATCCTATGGAATTCTCTACCACAGAACTGTTGGGGCCAGGTCATTTGAAATATTCATAAGCGAGCTCGATGTGTTACTTGTGGCTAAAAGGATCAAGGGGTATGGAGAGAAAGTGGAAGTGGGATACTGAAACTTCATGATCAGCCATGATCATATTGAATGGTGGTGCAGGTTTAAGGGGCCGAATGGCCTACTCCTGCACCTATACTCTATGTTTCTATGAAGGCAAGAATGCCTTGGTTGGGGGCGCTTATCAGCAGGCAGTTCACAGACTCTCAGGGTAACTGGGAAACTATTTTACAATTTTTTAAAATTAACCTGTTCAGCGATGGTGCACACCTCTGGAGCACATGGGAGTTGAACCCAACCCTCTAGGCTCAGAGATAGAGACACTATCATTGCACCACGAGAATCCTAACTTCATTCTTTTAACAACTGGTCAATATTTGTCCCTTAATTATTATGATAAAAATGTATTATCTGGTGATTATCATGTGGTTCTTTATGGGAATTTACTGAGTGCAAATTGGCTGTAGTTTTTCCTGCGATACATGAATAATGGCACTTCTAAATGCAAGCTGTAAAGTGCTTTGAAATATGCGATGTTGTTATGACCCATTAGGAAATGTGTAGTGATTCTCAAGACCCTCCTGCTCACTGGGACACCATAAAAGTTATTGAATTATTGAGGTCCTGGACTATCTATAAATACCTTGCCTCCATTACTCGAACATAGCAACAGTGTAAGCACCACGTACAATGAGTTTCAGCAACTTGTTTTGAAACATGCAGTGAGTCATTCCACAGTCCTTGATTTTAAAACATGCCTTTTCCTATTTGAGTCGAAACGTGTGGCACTGGAAGAGCACAGCAGGTCAAGCAACGTCCGAGAAGCAGGAGAATTGACATTACGGGCATAAGCCCACAACTAAAACTACAGAAAGTAAAAGGATACAGTCTTTGTAGGTGGTTATGAAAAGCATAATACAGTAAATATGACAAGTCTTTTGTTTATATGACAAAGGGAAAATTGGTAAATATAATTAGATCCCTTAAACTTAACTTTTGAAATATTGAATTCTAATTAAAGTATTCACCTTGACTTATTGAGAACGGAATGTGTATTGGCATTAATCTGTCTGGTTATCTAATATCTTGTGCATTTATTAATCTGATTCTTTGTCTAGACATCTATTATTCATCGATTTATCCACAGATCTATTCATCTCCATATTCATACATGATGATTTTTTTATGTGCTTCAGTAGTTAAAGGGTTACTTTGTTTTCCCTCATCTACTGTTTGATGGTTGACTGACATCACTGACAGACCTGACACCACCAATCAGCATCTATTCAACAAGGTCACTTATACCATCTGACTTGTGATTGGCTGCCACTCTTCAGCCTGTTATTACTGTCTCATTTGATCTGAGGCCGGGGGTCGGTCTCTAATCAAAAAGAAAAAAGGGCCAGGAGAAGGTAATTAAATCCTGTCAGAGGCAATTACTGGTTCCAGGGCCTATGTTCTCTGGTGCTGAATGCAGATCACCGAATGCTTCTCTTGTGAAAATTCAGAAAAGCTGAAGCGGAAAAGAATTGGGGCATTGTGGCGAAGGCAAAAAGAAAACACATGCAGTGCCGATATTTTATATAGTTCTTTTCTTCAATGATTGGAATCAGGGCACGAAATGATGGCTGTAGACAGAGCCAAGGACGGAGATAAACAAAAATCAAGTGGAAAGCCGACACTTCATTTTCTTGTCATTGCTTGCATTGATCTGCCTGTCATTCCCTTTTCACCTCATGATCTCTTTTGGTTTTCTGTCCTCTTTAAAATGGCATTGGAAACACTCTTATTATACATAGAATGCATTTTTGTACACAATCGGGCAATGCGCCAAATATCCGGTTCAATCATGCACTGCAGATAGAGTTCAGATCAGGGAACCAAACACTCTTTAAAATAGGAAGACAAAAACTTCTGAAATGACAAGGCTGAAGAGAATCCTTGTTTATCTGGCAACATTTGCAGCGAGTGCCCTTTTGATTTTATTTATAAATGTGACTACTCAGTTAAAAATACCCGTTTATTTCTTTCCTCAATCCTCATCTCTCGTGGCTGGACACTGAAAGGTCTTTGTTACTTTACAAATCCCTGTTTGTTAGCTGCTGCCCAAATGGAATGTTGACAGTAGAACACTTGACCCACTTGACCTGATTGTTACCCTAGCCTCTGTAGAGTAACTTAGGATGTTTCTATGTTACAGGTCCAATATAAATGCAAATTGCTGTTGTTGGCCTTCTTGATCATGTATTCACTTAATACCCACACACCCGCACTTTCCTGAAAGGGATGATTGGTTGGTGGAGTGGGGATCGGAGGATGGCAACCAGGAGTGACAATTATGCTATTTAATTTCTCTTGACCGTAATGACTGCAGGCACTTCAATACCAATTTTAAAAATGCTTGTAAACCAATGTAGGTCAGGAAACACATGAGCAATAGAATGGCTCTTGCTATTTGCTAAGACAGACAGCAGAGCTTTTGCTGATCTCAGTTTTAAGGAGGGTAGAACATGGGAGAACAACCAAGAGCATTGACCCAATCAGGATTATTAAAGGAATGTCATGTTGGCCAAAATTGACTGTCTTTTTTTTATAGAAGCCAGGAAATGGCTAAATAAAGGAAATCCAGTAGAAATAGCATAGTTAGATTTTTACAAGTGTTGTGATCCCACCTGATATTATTACTGAAGAAATCATATCTTAGACTGAAATTTTGCTTGATAGACTTTCTTTTTGTTTTGGTTTTAACAAGGTGGTCTCTCCAAAATATTTGTATAAAATGCTTCAGATTTTGATTTAACATTAAAACAGAAATTTATTAACAGAAGAAGTAAAGATACGTAGAATGAACTACTTATATATAAATCTACTAGATTAATTTACATTTAACACAAATTTAAAGCTTTTTAAATTCTAGGCAAATGTATAATCCCATAGATCTCAAAGTACTCTTTTATAAATTGAAAAGAAATACACTGGCATTTGTACAGATTTTGTATGATAGCCTAAAATGCCTCTTGCGCAGTATTTACAGCAGCATCTCTGTCTCAAACACCGTGATGGGTTTAAGTCACTTGTGACTGTAACTTATAGATTAGAACTGTAGATAATTTCTTTCTAAAGCTACTATATATTTGAGCTTAGTATTAAGTAACCTCTTCAGGCTTTTATCCCAACACTCTGGTCTGAATGTGTTTTTCTCTAAGGTAATCTATTTTCACTGTATCCTTCCCTTTTCAGAAGGGAAACATTGTTTTCAAAGGCAAAAACTTAAATTAAAAATAAAAAAATCTTTCTTCCCTCTGTCTAAGTTACAGTCCCTTTGACTTAAAAATAACCTCACCTGACTTTCTAAACTGAAGCTTCTTTATCCAATTCTACTAATGTATACAAAGATCTTATTAACTGAAAATCTAAAAACTTAAATATACAATAAATCATTTTCATAAAAAGAGATAATCTGTTCAGACCAATTATCTGATGATAACTTTTGATTGCATGTGCTCACCTTTGACTTTTCAAATGCCCACGTACTTGCGCAGTATAAAGCTGGTTTACTTTTTCTATGTTCTACTTTATTTAAGATTTCTTTCCCTTCACCTACATTTTTCAAATTTTAAATTTAATTGTTAAGAGTGTGTTTGTTTTTATAATTATTTAACTAAATTTACTTCAAAACTTGTTGCCATGTGCATAATGTCATGTATCAACAAAAACAATCTATTGAAAATATATTGAAATCACAAAGTCTTCATCACAGAAAGGGTGTTCAATAAGGTGTTCTGGAAAAGGCTTGTTAAAAATAATTAAGGTATGCACCATAAAAGGAAAATTGTCAGCATGGATGGGAAGCTAGTTGATAGATCGGAAACAAATGTTTGGCTGATTAAGTATTGCTAGGATGTTGTGGTGCCAGTGTTGGACTAGTGTGGGCAAGGTCAAAAATCACACAGCACCAACTTATTGTCTAACAGGTTTATTTGAAATCACAAGCTTTCAGAGAGCTGTCCCTTCATTAGGGGATGTGAAAAGAGTGTTTTGGCACAGACACTATAATCAGAGAGATCAAAATATCATACAAATAGTGTTACTGCAGTGTTGACTGACCAAATAATAGATCTCGAGGATTGAAGTTGGATGAAGAGTGCCTTATTACTCAGTGTCAAAGGACACGAATGATATAATACGTGAGGTGTAAATTTAGTATGACTGGGGCCAGGATTGGAAAACTATAGTCATGTAAGTGATGTGTGATAGTGAGTTGCATTTGAGTCAAACTTAAATTGGAGTCAAGCCTGTATCTGCACAGTTGAGAGGGAACAACAGAGGGCTACACTGGAGAGAATCAGCAGAAAGGGTACAGCGGTGAAACTCGGGCAGAACAGAGAGAGGAGTAACGGCAAAGTGAGGGCAGCAGAGAGTGGGGAAGAGCTGAGAGAGGAGCAGCAGAGCTGGGAATGGCAGAGTGGGAGTGGTCAGTGGAAACTATAGACAGAGCATAAACTGTGCAGAGAGAGGACCAGCTTCCTTGATATTTCAGAACAGCAGCATTTCAGGTGGCTCCTATTGGCATCCCAGGTGGTGACAGACATTTGGAAGCAGACTTGGCTGGCCTTTTGGCTATTCTTTACCAATGATTGAAAAATTCACCATCATCCTCAACATTTTGCTTCTGGATCCTTCCTGGGTCTATATGAGAAAAACAGGGATTTTCAGCAGGCAAATAAATAATGAGTAAGAGCAGACATCCCTGTATTGTCTTGCCTTCCTATTCTCCACAACTTCTTCCAGCCCTGCAATCTTACTTTCGGATTTTTTATCATCCTTGATTTTGATCGCTCCATGATTAGTAATTGAGACTTTAGCTCTCTAAGCTCTCTAATTCTTTGCTACTGTCTCCTTTCTTTAATGATGCTCCTTAAAACTTACCTCTTTGATCAAATGAGTAAGAAGGTCTCAGGTTACAGGGGTATATAGATGAATTGGTTAGATGGGCAGTTCAATGGCAGATAGAATTAAATTCTGATAAATATAAGGTGATGCACTTTGGAAGAATGGACAAGAGAAAGGAGTATATTCAATGGCAGTCAGGACACTAGGCAGCTCAGGGGGAACAGTGGAACCCTGGGATGCTGGTCCACAAATTCCTAAAAGTAGCAGAGTAGATTAATAGGGCAGTTAAGAAGGCATATGAAACATGCTTTTATCAGTCGAGGCACAGATTATGGGAACAGTTAGATTATGTTGGAGCTGTACAAGGCTTTGGCTGGGCCACAACTAGTATATTGTGTGAAGTTCTGGTACCTGCAATGTATGAAGGAAATGCTTGCACAGGAGGGGTACCGAGGATATTCACCTGGAATGGAACACTTGTCTATGAAGAGCACCTGTATAAGCTTGGGTTGTTTTCTTTGGTGCAGAGAAGGCTGAAGGTTGCATAGAAGTGTATAAGATTATGAAGGGCATGGAGAGGGTGATTAGAAAGCAGCTATTCCCCTTAGTAGAGGGTTCAATAACAAGAGGACATAATTTTAAGGGATAGACAAGAGGTTTAGAGGGGTTTTGAGGAAAAGATATTTCACCAGGGTGGTGGGGGTCTGCAATACTCTTCCTCAGAGGGTAATTGAAGTGGGTAACCTCACAGCCTTTAAAATGTACTTGGATGAACCCCTCAAATGTCATAACATTCAAGGCTATGGGCCTAATGCTGGTAAGTGGGACAAGTGTAAACTTAGTGTATCTCTGACAATACAGACTTGATGCTCCAAAGGATCTCTTAGAGTCATAGAGTCATAGAGATGTACAGCATGGAAACAGACCCTTCGGTCCAACCTGTCCACGCCGACCAGATAGCCCAACCCAATCTAGTCCCACCTGCCAGCACCCGGCCTTTATCCCTCCAAACCCTTCCTATTCATATACCCATCTAAATGGCTCTTAAATGTTGCAATTGCACCAGCCTCCACCACCTCCTCTGGCAGCTCATTCTATACAAGTACCACCCTCTGCGTGAAAAAGTTGCCCCCTAGGTCTCTTTTATATCTTTCCCCTCTCACCCTAAACCTATGCCCTCTAGTTCTGGACTCCTTGACCCCAGGGAAAAGACTTTGTTTATTTATCCTATCCATGCCCCTCATAATTTTGTACTATAAGATTCTATGAAGTCCTTCCGAATAACCCTTTATGTGGCTCAATGTCAAACTTTGTTTAATTATGTTCCCTTGGATTATCTTGGGATGTTTTCCTACTTTCAAGGTGCAATGTGAGTGCAAGTTGTTGCTATTTTGTAATTAGATATCTGGATGATGACAAGTGCCAGACGCAAAGGACACAACTTAACATATCTGCTGTCGAGTTGCACAGTGTATTCCTGTTGCCTGAGTAAACATATTACAGTGGTTCCAAACAGTTATTAAAGCTATAGATTACAACTAATCAGTAGCAGGGTTTGCATGGGGCTATGCATAATACAGAAGGCCAACATAAATACACTTCTCACTTCAACAGCACCTGTGCAGTCACATTACATCATCACTATTTTGTCAGATTTATACATAAATACATACATGCCCAGGATATGGTGAAGGATTATTATAATACTGGGCTGTGGAAAACATTTTCCCCACATCAAGGGTAATACACTCATCTACACAAACTGGAGATTTGATTTTGTGGTCAGCTCATTGATGTGAGAATTTTCGGTGAGCAAAAATATATATAACAAAATATATAACAAAAAATATATAACAAATATATAACAAAACTGCTACAGTCAGCAGTGTCTGCGAAGATGGGTCACAAGAATCACAGACCGATGCTACACAGGAGGAAATCTATTGTCCGAACTCTTTAAACAAGCTGCAATAATCAGCCATATTAGCTCCTCAGCTTTCTCCATAACCCTGTAAGTCTTCCCCTTCCAGCACTTACCCAGCTTCCTTTTGCTTCAGCTTCTCTCACCCTTTCTGCTTTTCTCACCCTTTCAGGCAGAGCCTCTGATATCCGAAGAAACCACTGCCTCCGATTCTTTTGGAGCACATCCAGAACTTTCCTTGTTTAAATTGAGGAATGTCTGAGTACAGGAAAGGAAGAGGAACATTCCTGTGGGTAATCATAGAGTAAAACTCCCTCCATCTCCATACTTAAAAAAAAATACAGTAGACTGTGTCACCCTCTGTGCCATAAAGTAATGCTTGTCAGAGTCTGGCAGGTTCCAAGTAAGCACAAGGTGAAAGAGCACTAAGAAAGTAAATTAAGTCATTAGATGTATCCTTTGGAGATACATGAGATGTGAGAGTGTCCCTGCGTACAGAGCAACCAGCAAGATATAGGAGTCCTTAAACTTCAAAGTGAAGGGTGAAGTAGTTGATGTGTTGGTCTGAAAGCAAACATGGCGATGTGGTGAGGCTGGTGGTTTGCTGATAGCAAGTTTTATGGACAAAATGTGGTGGAGGAAGGTGTCCATAGAATATGAAGGGACATTGTGGTGAAGACAGAATTGTTTGAAACAAGTATCACACAGGCAATCATTGACATGCACATTGGGATTTGGTGCCTTTGGTGGGGAAGGAGAGGAGAATTGGGACCTACAGAGAAATGAAATGAGCTTAGCTAATAACAAGATGCAAATACTTGAAATAAGACATGATGCGGAGGAGCTATTCACTGTTCACTAGCGTGATGGAAAACTCACTGTTTGAATGGGAGTACAATAATTACAAATTGTTTTCTTAATGTTAAGAATATGATTTTCCCCTTTTCACCATATTTTCTCAATGTTCTCTCGCAGTTTAAGGGAGCAGAAAATTCCACCCATAGCCTCTTATTTCAATTTCATGATGATACTTCAAACTCTCTACTTTTAAAATGCAAACAGGACATTTCAAATAGTAGAAGTAATTGACTATATGAAGCTGAAATACTTTAGTTCTTGATGCTGGAGCTTTGTGGCAAATAAGAGAGAATGACAAGTGATTGCTGATGCTCACATCAATACTATCCAGGGTAACAGCAGGGAGCCAGTGTGAGCACGGCCCTTCAATTAAATATCAAATCAAATCTCCACTGAAAGACCTGTAAAAGACTGGTCTAAATTAAATCTATCCCAGTCCTGGTCCAGACAAGTGGACAGGATTTGATTTCTTCCAAACCATTTCCAAACTGCCCTCCATGCACATTTGAGCACCTGAAGCAATTGCAAAAGTCATTCTCGTGAATACAAACAAGTTTTGTATTGATTGTTGGAATAAGACATTTGAGACTCGCATGAGTACATGTGAAAAGGACAGTCATGCTTTTACTGGGAAAGATTACTGACAATCTCAGAGCTTTCAGACTAAGTAAATGAAAAGATTTTTTAAAACTGGATTTATAGATTATATAAAAATACATTTTAATATGCTGTTCAGATGTAGAATTGAACCAGTTTTCTTTTAGATTTGCAAAGAATGATTGTTGGAATACAAAAATCTCTGAAGTGGGAGCAAAATCTAGGGGCAAAGAATTTTCTTCCTCATTTATCTTTCAATGAATATTGCTGAAAAGCAAATTATCTGGTCTTGGACGCAGTGCTGTTTCTGGGATCTTGCTATGTACACTCAGATTTCAAGATTCCAACATCGTAAAAATGACCACATGTTGAAGACATTGACTGTAAAGGTTTTGGGATATTGTGAGGCCATAAAGGTACTACCAAAATGCAGGTTGTGTATTTTTGGCTTTATTCCTCTCTGGCGTATTTCTCGTACAATGGCTAACTGTATCCACAGAGCACCAGGTTACAGTGTTAAACAACAATTGAGGTTTGCATGACACTGTTATCTTTTGCTATAAATTCTGTGTTTTATGGTCCTGCTCCAGAACCACCTGAAGAAGGAGCGGCACTCCAAAAGCTAGTGCTTCCAATTAACCCGTTCGACTATAACCTGGTGTTGTGTGATTTTTAACTTTATCCACCACAGTCCAAGAACAGCTTCTCCAAATCATGTATCCATAGAGGAGAAATTCTGAAAGGGTAGTTCAGAAGGGTGACAATGATTAAGTAGAAGGATTCTCGTGTGTCTTGCAATGTACAGTAGCCTTCTCATTTATCTTGTTACTTTTGTATGGAGCATCTGGTTAGGATTATTTGTCAAAACTTGCCTGCACAAAGGTGGGATTTTAAGTGATGCTGTAGCAGTTTAAAGGACACAGTAGCAAAGTGCAAAAGTCTTAGCCTCCCAAATAAAGACTCAAGAGAGTTATATCCAGGGGCTATGGTCGAGAGGGAGCGGGATAGTGGGAGTCATTTTGGATGTTCAGGCAAGTTGTCAATGTAGATATGATAGGTCAAATGTCTCCTTCTGTACTGTACATGCTTATGGTTGCTTCATAATGCACTCATACGTGAGTCTACAGAAGATAAGTAAAATTAAACTGCCAGACATTAAGTTCAAATAGTAAGGGAAAATGCAATTAATGTGACATTGGGGCATCAATTAACAAAAGAGGGGAGAAATAGAATGACCAGACAGTGACTTTTAGACAGTGACTACAAGACATGATGTGAACCGCATGGAAGAAAGGTCATTCTCTCTCCACCCACTCCGCGTTCGGGAAATCTCAATACAAAGGCAACAACGAGGACTGATAATGCAATCGTATTCAGGGTGATACAGCAATATCTATCAGAGACATCACATAGTTGGCATGGGAAAAATATGATAGCATTTTTATATTAGGTGTGGCTGAAGCACATTGATGAGAAAAGTGCTATACTCTGCTGAAGACTGACTTATTAGGAATGCTTATTTCTGACAATGATCATCTGAAATAGCAAAAATTTCACATTCAACCCAAACACCTTTTATTCCTGAATTATTTATATAATGTGACATCGCTGCTAAAGTCAACTTTACTTGACCATCCCTAATTTCCCTAAAAAGGATGGTGATGAGTTGGCTTATTTTTTTTATAACTAAATGATTTTCCAGGCTATTTCAGAGCCAGTTAAAAGTGGGTCACTTTGTTGTAAGTCTGGAGTCACTCATAGACCCAGACTAGGAAAGGATGAGAGATTTCTTTCCCTAAAGGACATGAGGGAACCAGATGGATTTTTATGACAATCTGGTAGTTTCATGGTCACCATTACTGATACAAGCTTTTTATTCCTATTTTATTTAATTAATTGAGTTATAAATTCCCATCTGCTGTGGTAGAATTTGAATCATGTCTCCAGATCATTATTTTAGGCATCAGGATATTGCCACTCCAGTGACATAACCACTCCACGATTGCACCGTCCTCTTGCGTTTAATTTTGTTGAAAATAAATAATAAAACAAAGATAGTTCAGAAATTCAGCATTGATCTTAATTTTGGAATGCACAGTCTGAAAGGGTGATAGCAGCAGATTCAACAGTAACTTTCACATGAGATTTGGATAAATACTTGAAGTGAAAGGAAATGCAGGGCTATAGGGAAAGATTAATTATATAGCTCCACCAAAGAGGAGAATGAACTGAATGGGCCCTTGATGATTATATGATTTAACAATTCTCTGAATAAATCCTGATAGAGATGAATAATTCTACCAGTTAGCCTTTAATAATTGTAGACGGACCATCTGAATTTGTAAACATATTTCACTTTTGCTTCCAATGTTAATGATTTTATTTTCCAACAGATATGTAACAAATGACCTTGGCTGGATGTGGCCTGGCAGTTTCATGCATTCTGTGAGAACCCAAAGGAAATTAGGGCCTTGTATGGCTTTTTTTTAGAAACCTTATTTCTTTCATGATTTTGTTAAGAACTTGATACAAGGGATAGAGGCAAAGCTTGCAGAGTAAATGAAATATTGATCTGCACTACTCTGGCCTTGCCTTCACCTTGTCCCAGTGCCTTGAGTTACTGACTTTTCCGTTTTGGCTCTAATCGAAATTATTACAGGAGGCCTGTGCAAGTAATTACTTGCTGCGAATCAAAAAGGAGGGCCCATCATATCTTTTCTTTGAAGGTGTTATTTCGCAAAACCTCTTCCAGTCCACTCCTGGAGTTGTCTTCCCTCACCTTGATTCAATTCTTTTTACAATCGTTCATCATACCTGTTGTCAGTGGGAGTTTATCAAAAACGTTAAGAGAGTGGAGTATGCCTCCTCACAAAATAACAGCCAGCTCAGCGCTGTAAATTTCAAAACTGTGGGGACTGATGTATATCACCATCCATTCTGAGGCAAGAGTAGTTTGTTTTGGTGATAGATTCTGGAAGCAAGTACCATGAAGAAATCCTTCACCCACTGCAGATATTTTTTAGGTGTCTTTTCAGTGTCGTCTTGCTTTATACTGAAGGTCACAGCAGGTCTGTTTAAGGTTTATTCACAACAAAGGTAACAGGCCACCTTTCAATTGAGCTGCTGTATGTTTGCTCTTTCATCATGTTGCATGACTAATAAACCCTCCCTTTCAATTTTTCAAGTCTTTGAGGTAGAAACATCTAGAGCGTTTTGTAAAATCATCACTTTTAAGTTGCTCTCAAAGATTTGAAAACTTTTTATCCTTTTAAGTTTGGAAAAACTAATTACTTTTGTTGGAGTTAATTCAGCATGAATATTATGCTTGTATGTTTAGGCACAGCATTTGCTCTGATGCAAAACAATACAACTCAGTTTGAAAATTACAGCAAACCCAGCAACGCAGGTTCCGTGTCTCACAATCATTTGAAATCTGCTGTGCATGCTCCTTCACACTTTATATTCAGTGACTAGGAGAAAGTGAGGACTGCAGACGCTGGAAATTAGAGTCAAAACGTGTGGCACTGGAAAAGTATGGCAGTTCAGGCAGCATCCAAGGAGCAGGAGAGTTGACGTTGCAGGCATAAGCACTTCATCAGGACTCTCCTGCTCCCCTGATGCTACCTAACCTGCTGTGCTTTTCCAGCGCCACATTTTTTGACTTTATATTTAGTATAGACTTTTAGTTAAGTTCATTCTTGAAGATGCTCCCATTTAGCTAACTCAACCAGTATGAGGGAGAATCAGTTCCTCAACTCATCTCATCATTCAGGACAAACTCTAAGTAATTCTATCCCTGAAGCTCACATTGTGAGACTAAAACTCTCTACTCTGTCAAATCAGAAGTCTAATTACTTTTTATTTTGAATTCTCCAGCAATAGAGTACTGTTTGTATGCATTCCATAAGTAAACCACTAAGTGTGAGGAAGTTCCCCTTTACACCTGGATTAGGATGGATTGATAGTAGGCAAATATATAAAGCTATTGTCTGGTTTACTCACTCCACTATTATAGGGAAGGTGTCAATCCAATTAAATAGAGTAATTCCTCTTGTAGATAACAGACAGTCATTGTATGTCAATATGTTATAGACTTAAGTCAGGTGAATTCAGCATAAAGTAATAAATCTGTACCCTAAGGCTTGACTCAGTGCTGGTGACTATTATAAAATTTTTTTTTAAAAATTGAAAGAACTGCAGATGGTGGAAATCAGAAACAGAAACATTATTTGCTAGTAAATCTCAACAGGTATGACACATCTGTGGAAAGAAATCAGAGGTAATGTTTCAGGTCCTGTGACCCTTCTTCAGAACTTGATCTGAAACATTAACTCTGATCCCTCTCCACAAATGCTTCCAGACCTGCTGAGATTTTCCAGCAATTTCATTTTTGTGATAATTATACCTATCATCAGCGGTATAAAAACCCATTTGATTTCTTAGTGTCTGTCAGTGACGAGTATCTGCAGTGTTTAATAGGTGTGTCTGACCAATATGTGACTCCAGACCTGCAGAAGTGTGGTTGACCTGTAACCGCCCTCTGAGTAAGTCAATAAGTTCCAGTGATTAGTGATGAGCATTATATACAGAGGAACCTCAATTATTCAGCATTCAATTATCCGAATCTCGGATTATCCAGCATGATCGCAAGGTCCCAATGCTTGGGTAATCTATGTTATCTGTCATTCAGTTATCCGGAATTCAATTAACTGAACGAAATACTCCCCAGCCATGTCCTTCGGATAATTGTGGTTCATCTGTATTTATGCCCACATCACTGAAAGAACAAAGAAACAATTGTATTACAATCTCATGGTGTGGAATATGCCCCTAAAACAATATGAGCAATGACAAATTGGTTGAGAAAATAGGGCAAGATTGGAAAAATTAGATTTTCAATATTGAGAAAAGAAGTTTCATTCTGCAACCAAGTTTTGAACACCAAGACAAGTTTCTCACGGGTTAATGGTGGGAAGCCCATTTACACCAGTTGCAAACATGAGCATGCCATTATTACTTAATTATGCCTCAGTGAAATGCGGTTTTCTATATTGCCACATACCAAATAGAAATCAGAAGACAATTCTGGACACGAAAGTTGGATTAGTTACCTGGCGGCTGCAACTCATCACTGGCTCGTCCAGACCTGCATTTTGGACAGTAGTGCCCCACATCTCCATGGGCAGAGAATGCTCACATCATCTATCCACAAAGATTGTTTTTGGAAATGTACCAGCTTCATTGTATCATCAGGGCACATCTCTGATTGGCTTACATTACAGTTCTGTACTTCAGTGTTGTACTTCGGAGTGCAATGACACCTTTCCTTGGAATGCTGTTGTCAGGACACTTTGTGTGCAGGGACAAGCACCAATCTCAAGGACCAGGTGGCATCTCAGGCATCCTTGCTTGACCTCTTGGTACTGAATTAAATTCTGCCTACTTGGGTGCCATCTCACCTTGCCTTTTGAGTTTTGTCCCTTCAGCCAGAACTTAAAGGCACAAAATACATCAGTCTTGCCTTCCTTTTGGTGCAGACACAAAGCCAGGGAGCTGGTCAGCAGTCATCAGTCAAAGAGGATGGACATGTTGTAGACAATAGACAATAGGTGCAGGAGTAGGCCATTCTGCCCTTCAAGCCTGCACCACCATTCAATATGATCATGGCTGATCATCCTTAATCAGTATCCTGTTCCTGCCTTATCTCCATAACCCTTAATTCCGCTATCCTTGAGAGCTCTATCCAACTCTTTCTTAAATGAATCCAGAGACAGGGCCTCCACTGCCCTCTGGGGCAGAGTATTCCACACAGCCACCACTCTCTGGGTGAAGAAGTTTCTCCTCATCTCTGTCCTAAATGGTCTACCCCATATTTTTAAGCTGTGTCCTCTGGTTCGGCACTCACCCATCAGCGGAAACATGTTTCCTGCCTCCAGAGTGTCCAATCCTTTAATAATCTTATATGTCTCAATCAGATCCCCTCTCAGTCTTCTAAACTCAAGGGTATACAAGCCCAGTCGCTCCAGTCTTTCAGCATAAGGTAGTCCCTCCATTCCAGGAATTGACCTCGTGAACCAACGCTGCACTCCCTCAATAACCAGAATGTCTTTCCTCAAATTTGGAGACCAGAACTGCACACAGTACTCGAGGTGTGGTCTCACCAGGACCTGTATAGCTGCAGAAGAACCTCTTTGCTTCTATACTCAATCCCTCTTTTTATGAAGGCCAGTATGCTATTAATGTGTTGCTGGAAAAGCACAGCAGGTCAGGCAGCATCCAAGGAACAAGAGATTCGACGTTTCGGGCATAAGCCCTTCTTCAGTCCTCACTTTCTCCTCCAGCATGCTATTAGCCTTCTTCACTACCTGCTGTACCTGCATGCTTACCTTCATTGACTGGTGTACAAGAACACCCAGATCTCTCTGTACTGCCCCTTTACCTGAATTGATTCCATTTAGCTAGTAATCTGCCTTCCTGTTCTTGCCACCAAAGTGGATAACCATACATTTATCCACATTAAACTGCATCTGACCACTCACCTAACCTCTCCAGGTCACCCTGTAATCTCCTAACATCTTCCTCACATTTCACTCTGCCACCCAGCTTAGTATCATCAGCAAATTTGCTAATATTATTACTAATACCATCTTCTATATCATTAACATATATTGTAAAAAGCTGCGTCCCAGCAATGATCCCTGCGGTACCCCACTGGTCACTGCCTGCCATTCCGAAATGGAGCCATTTATCACTACTCTTTGTTTCCTATCAGCCAACCAACTTTCAATCCAAGTTAGTACTTTGCCCCCAATACCATGTGCTGAAAATGTGTTGCTGGTTAAAGCACAGCAGGTTAGGCAGCATCCAAGGAACATGAAATTCAACGTTTCAGGCCAGAGCCCTTCATCAGCCATTCCTGATGAAGGGCTCTGGCCCGAAATGTCGAATTTCCTGTTCCTTGGATGCTGCCTAACCTGCTGTGCTTTAACCAGCAACACATTTTCAGCTCTGATCTCCAGCATCTGCAGACCTCACTTTTTACCCCAATACCATGTGCCCTAATTTTGCTCACTAACATCCTATGTGGGACTTTATCAAAAGCTTTCTGAGAGTCCAGGTACACTACATCTACTGGATCTCCCTTGTCCATCTTCAGAGTTACATCCTCAAAAAATTCCAGAAGATTAGTCAAGCATGATTTCCCCTTCATAAATCCATGCTGACTCTGACTTATCTTGTTACTACTAACTAGATGTGTTGTAATTTCATCCATTATAATAGACTCCAGCATCTTTCCCACCTCTGAGGTCAGACTAACTGGTCTATAATTTCCTGCTTTCTCTCTCCCACCTTTCTTAAAAGGTGGTACAACATTAGCCACCATCCAATCCGCAGGAACTGATCCCGAATGTATCAAACTCTGGAAAATAATCACCAACGCATCCACGATTTCTCGAACCACCTCCTTCAGTACCCTGGGATGTAGACTATCAGGCCCCTAACAGTCTCTCCAACACCAATTCCTGGCAAATATAAATTCCCTTAAGTTCAGGTCCTTCAGCCACTGTTACCTCAGGGAGATTGCTTGTGTCTTCCCTAGTGAACACAAATCTGAAGTACCAATTCAATTCTTCTGCCATTTCTTTGTTCCCCGTAATATATTCCCCTGTTTCTGTATTCAAGGGCCCAATTTTAGTCTTAACCATTTTTTTGTCTTTCACATACCTAAAAAAGCTTTTACTATCCTCCTTTATATTTTTGGCCAGTTTACCTTCGTACCTCATTTTTTTCTCTGCATATTTCCTTCTTAGTAATCCTCTGTTGTTCTTTAAAAGCTTCCTAGTCCTCCATTTTCCCACTTATCTTTGCCATGTTATACTTTTTCTCTTTTAACTTTATATGTTTCTTAACTTCCCTCGTCAGCCATGGCCACCCATGCCTCCTCCTAGGATCTTTCTTCCTTTTTGGAATGAACTAATCCTGCATCTTCTGCATTATACACAGAAATATCTGCCATTGTTCCTCCACTGTCATCCCTGCGAAGGTATTGCACCATTGAACTTTGGCCAGCTCCTCCCTCATAGCTCCATAGTTCCCTTTATTCAACAGAAATATTGTCACTTCCGATTGTACCCCCTCCGTCACAAATTGCAGATTAAAGCTTATTGTATTATGGTCACTACTTCCCAATGGCTCCTTCACTTCGAGGTCCCTGATCAATTCTGGTTCGTTGCACAATACCAGATCCAGAATTTCCTTCTTCCTGGTCGGCTCCAGCACCAGCTGTTCTAAGAATCCATCTCGGAGACACTCCACAAAGTCTCTTTCTTGAGGTCCAGTACCAGCCTTATTCTCCCAGTCTACCTGCATGTTGAAATTCCCCATAACAACTGTAGTAACATATTTGCGACAGGCTAATTTCAGCTCCTGATTCAACTTAATCGACATCCAGACTACTGTTTGGGGGCCTGTAGATAACTCCCAAGATGGTCTTTTTACCCTTAAATTTCTCAGCTCTATCCACACTGACTCTACATCCCCTGATTCTAGGTCCCCCCGTGCAAGGGACTGAATATCATCCCTTACCAACATGGCCACCCCACCCCCTCTACCCATCAGTCTGTCCTTATGATAGCACGTATAGCCTTGAATATTCACTTGAAGCCACAATATTGTATCCGCCAATTTCCAAAAGAGCCTCAAGCACATCCATCTTATTTCTAATGCTTCGTGTATTTTTAATTTGTTACTGCCCTCACCCTTCCTATCAACTCCTATTTCACTCAACCTTACAGCATGATCCCTTTTTGAGTTTTCTGTCTCATTGATACAGTTGTCTTTCTTGACTTCCCTTGTTCTAACTTTTCCTTCAATTTCCTTCTTAAACATCCAGTTTGTCCCCTCCCCCAACTACTTAGTTTAAACATAGCTATGTTGCAGTAGCAAACCTGCCTGCCAGAATGCTGGTCCCTAACCTATTAAGGTGCAAACTGTCTCTCTTGTATAATTTATGCTTACCACAAAACGTACCCCAGTGATCCATGAATTTAAATCCTTTCTTCCTGCACCAGTTCCCCAGCCACACATTCAAGTCCATTTTTTCCCTGTTTCTGGCCTCACCAGCCCGAGGAACTGGAAGCAAACCGGAGATAACCACCCTGGATGTCCTGCTTTTCAGCCTTCTTCCTAGTTCTCCAAAGTCCCGCTGTAGTATGTTCCTCCTCATCTTCCCAACATCATTTGTGCCGACATGTACCACCACCTCTGGCTCTTCACCTTCGTCCTTGAGGATGTCCTGCACTCTGTCTGTGATGTCTTTCACCCTGGCACCAGGAAGGCAACACACCATCCTTAAGTCCCATCTGCTGCCACAAAAACCCCGGTCAGTTCCTCTCACAATGGAGTCCCCTATTACCACGGCTCTGTGCGATGTCCGACTCTTCTGCTCTGCCTTCACGCCAACTTTTGATTGACAGACCTGGCCACCTCGCGGACTGGCAGTGTCATCTGTCTCTACTGTTTCCAAAAGATTCAACTTGTTCCTGCCAGGTACTTCCCCCGGGGTCTCTCTGCCTTCCTCATCGTCTGCTCTCTTCTGCTCTCTTCTGGTATGGTCAGTGTAATAACCTCTTTGAAGGTCTTGTCCAGAAAGATCTCGTTCTCTCGGATGAGCCTAAGGTCCTCGAGTTCTTTCATCAGTGCTGCAATATGCTTTGTCTGTAGCTGAATGTGCACACACTTTCCACATATATACGAGCCAGATACACCAGAGTCATTGACCTCCCACATCAAGCACATAGCACACTGAACCAGCTTGGCAGTCATGTCTTCACCCTCTTCAACTGTGGCATAATCACTTCACTCAACCTCCTTGTCAAAGACTCCTGAGCTAAAGCCTCACTCTTCAATTCACAGGAACTTCCTTGGACCCTCTTTTTGGGGCAAGTCTGTGGACTTTTAATTTAGGTTAGCGGAGGCCCTACTTTGTATGACCTGGGGTCTAAAACACACCCACTCAAATAACAATCACTTACCTTCCCGACCAGCTCTGTGCTCCAACTTCACTTCTGTCCAGCTCCCACCGCTCTCTGCTGGTGTACAGTACTGTGCTGCATCAATCCCATGCCAGCATTATGTTCCAAGAGAATGTGCTTCAACCAAATGGGCACATTGTAAATTCTCGGGGAGTAGTCCTCAGCCTGGGCAGGGGAGCCAGCCTTCATAGATTTGCCTATTAATGTCAAGTGTACCAAAGTACAGTGAAAAGGTTTGTTTACAAGTTGTACAGGCAGATCATAATAAGTCTGGAAGTACAGATTAAAAGACTTAAACAGAGGCATTCAAGTTACATTTCACAGGGTGTGGGCTAGGCAAGATCAGCATTAGCAAGGTCAGCATTGTTTGAGGCTACAGAGTCTATTCATCAGTCTAATAACTGCTGGGAAGAAGCTGTTCCTGAATCTGTTGGTGCATGTATGGTCAGGCTTCTGTAACATCTGCCTGACGGAAGAGTTGTAGAAGATCATTACTGAGGTGCCATGGGTTTTTGATGATGTTGGTAGCCTTTCTGTGGCAGTGAGCTGTGTAAATGGAGTCCGTGGATGGAAGATTGGCTTCTGAGATGGGCTGTGCACTCAACCTTCTGTACTTTCTTACAGTCCTGGGCAGAACAGGACTGTAAGAAAGAAACCAGGCCATTATGCACCCAGACAGTGTGCTGTCAAAGGTGCATCTTTAGAAGTTGGTGAGGGTCCTGATGGACATGCCAAATTTCCTGAGCTGCCTGAGGAAGAAGAGGCACTGTTGTGCCTTCTTGACCATCACACCTATGCAGGAAGTCCAGGACAGGTTGTCAGTTATTGTCACTCGGAGGAACTGGACGCTCTCCATCCTCTCAACCTCAGTTCCGTTGATGTAAATGTGGACATGTTCTCCACCTTTCTTTTTGAAGCCAATGATCAGTAGGGGGTACCAGCACAGTAAGTCAAGGGATCTGGCCAGAGTCAGTCAGTGCGTGAAGTGAGCAGGGTCACGGTCTGTATCACAGCAATTCGGGGAATAAGCCACAGTGAGTCCTACAGATCCTTTGCAACTAATCTGGGGAACTGTAATTCAATGAGGAAAGTACACAGAGATAAGTTAGAGGTCTGGTCAGTCATCTATGTACTATACAGTCATCATCAGATGTCCTGCATACAATTGTGGAGATGCTGGTGTTGCACTAGGATGGACAAAGTCAGAACCAGTTGATTTGAAATCACAAGTTTTCAGAGCGCTGCTTCTTCATCACCTGGTTGTACGTTTGTTGCTGGTCAAAAGACAAACTTTCCCTCTCTGTTTTCAAAAGCAAATGCAAGTTTTGTTTTTTAATTCAATTTTGCTCTTGCCGAATAAAAGTGAATGTTTTCAATATGATTGAAGGCTTTCCTGTATGTAATTTTCTGATAATGAACAAGATTAGGTTATGCTGAGCATTAGGAAAGAGTCGCAAACCCTTGGATATGGTTCAAAGATGGATGACACTAAGGATAGAAAGCCCGTGTAGTTTGTTCCTAAATAGCAATATGTGCTCTTACATTTGCAATGCAGTATTAGCTTTGCCACCCATATGCCTTTTGATGCTTTTATTTTTGATTGCCTTCCCACTACATGCTCTGTCAAGGACAGCTCCTTGTTGTCAGTGCCTGACCAGGTGCATGACTGAGCTTTAAAGGAATTCTGTTGGTCCCAGCAGTGGCAGCTCCATCAGCCTTGGTGAGTGCGAAGGGCGTGTGAGTAGTGTGCCATAGAGACGTGGTGCATAGCTAGAAGCAAGCTGCAGAGAGTAACATGAGAAAATACAGTAGGGTTTATAGAGGGAGAATCTCCATGAAGTTTGCTGAAATGGACACAGCCAATGTTTGGTAAAATTCAACCCATGGAACGATAAAACATCGAAGGACGTCATTTAGCTCATCATTCGTGGTTCATTTAATGTGTTCAATGGGTACGACAGAGTAAAATGAAAGCAAAATTAAAGCAGAAGTAGATATGGTAAGCCAGCTATTATATAATACAAAAACACATTTTTCCAATGTATACCACTGACAGCTCTTTGAAGCAGTTATTCAAATGATGCCAGTTCACTCTTCTTTCCTGACAGCAGTTCCAATATGTTTGTTTCAAATGTATGTCTGAAAGTTATCATTGATTCTGCATCCCTGTTTGATAACACAGCAGGCAAATATGAAAGAACCTCTCCTCATTTCACTTTCTGGTTCTTCTGCCAATTACTGTAGTCCCTCTGTACACATGGAGGATACGTTTCAGGACCAATCACGGAAGCCCAAAAGTGCGCATAGGAGCAAACCCATTCTACTAAATGAGAAATGAACCTTCCTGACAGCCTCCTGGTCCCTGATTCTGGAAAGTTCCCTGCAAAATGTAACAAGCTACGGTAAACCACAGGTAACTGAAACCGCAGAATGGAGTTGCCCTATATCTTCAACCTGTGGCCTATGTTTCAAACTGTTCCGTGCCTGGACGCTGTTTCTCCTTATCTATTCTGTTGAGTACCCTCCCCCTTAATTTTGAGCACCTTTCCATAACATTCCATGCTCATCAGACCACTATCTACAGAATCTCTGCTTCTGCAGTCTCTCCATGTAACTATATATGGGAACTACTTAATAGCAAATTTTATTAAGTAGTTCCCATATGCCTGCAATCAGAATCAATTGGTGTACGGACTAAGGACTAGCAGAGGAGCTTAGTTTAATTTGGCACAACACAATGGGCTGAAGGGCCCATTCCTGTAATGCATGATTCCATGTTCTGTGGTAAACTGCTAAAGATAATAAGAAAGTCATGTTTGCTGGAACACATTCTGAGGTAAATGAACTTCCTTTTTGGTTGGTGTGAAAATCATTTGTGAAAAGCCCAGAAAAAAGAGCCTCTTAGAAGTTGTGACTTAGAAAAATAGTAAAACAGGTTCAATTTGTTTAATGGAAAGGTTGAAGACCTGTGCTTGCATTTTTATTAGTCCTTTTTTACCCTGATGTAGTAAGTAACATCAGTGGCTAACATTTGTGAAGAATTTTTAATGCAATGATGCTTTAATACTTCACAAGAATGTTATCAAATAGGAATTGGCATAATGAGAATATGGGACAGGTGTTCAAAGGCTTGGTCAAAGAAGTATGTTTGAAGGATTATCTTAAAGGAGCAGGAAGAGGTTTAGGGAGGGAATTTCAAATCTCAGGTATGGGCTGTTGAAGGTAAGGCTGCTAAAGATAGAACAATTAAAATCAAGGACAGGGAGAATGCAAGAATTGGAGGAAAATAGAGATTGCAGGGCGTTATAAAGATGGAGGAGCTTACAGCAATTAGATGAAGCAATGTCACTTTGGTGTTTGCAAGTAAAGGTTGGAATTTTATTCAAAAGCCTTGCCAAACCTGGAGCCAATGTAGTTCACTGAGTTCAGGAGTAGTGGGTGATTGAGACTCTGTGTGAGTGAGGACATGGGAGGCAGAATATCTGAATCTAACAGTAACAGATTATGAATGGGGGTTTCAGCAACAGTTCAGCTGAGATGCAGAGGAACATGGAACTGAAAAAAAGAAATCAAGGAGGAAAAAACATTTTGCATTTATATTGAATCATAGAGATGTACAGCATGGAAACAGACCCTTTGGCCCAACCAGTCCATGCCGACCAGATATCCCAACCCAATCTAGTCCCACCTGCCAGTACCCGGCCCATATCCCTCCAAACCCTTCCTATTCATATAACCATTCAAAAGCCTTTTAAATGTTGCAATTGTACCAGCCTCCACCACATCCTCTAGCAGCTCATTTCATACATGTACCACCGTCTATGTGAAAAAGCTGCCCCGTAGTTCTCTTTTATATTTTTCCCCTCTCACCCTAAATCTATGTCCTCTCATTCTGGATTCCCCAACCCCAGGGAAAGTACTTTGTCTATTTATCCTATCCATGCCCCTCGTAATTTTGTAAACATCTATAATGTCACCTTTGACGCTCAGCCTCTGACACTCCAGGGATAAAAAGCCCCAGCCCATTCAGCCTCTCCCTATTGCTCAAATCCTCCAACCCTGGCAACATCCTTGTAAATCTTTCCTGAACCCTTTCAAGTTTCACAACATCTTTCCGATAGGAAGGAGACCAGAATTGCACACAATATTCCAACAATGGCCTAAACAATGTCCTGTACATCCGCAACATGACCTCCCAACTCCTGTACTCAATACTCTGACCAATAAAAGAAAGCATATCAATTACCTTCCTCACTGTCCTATCTACCTGCGACTCCACTTTCAAGGAGCTATGAACCTGCATTCCAAGGTCTCTTTGTTCAGCAACATTAAGTGTATATGTCCTGCTAAGATTTGCTTTCCCAAAATGCAGCATCTCGCATTTATCTGAATTAAACTCCATCTGCCACTTTTCAGTCCATTGGCCCATGTGGTCAAGGTCCTGTTGTAATCTGTGGTAATCTTCTTTGCTGTCCACTACACCTCCAATTTTGGGGTCATCTACAAACTTACTAACTGTACCTCTTATGCTCGCATCCAAATCATTTATGTAAATGACAAAAAGTAGAGGACGCAGCACCGATCCTTGTGGCACTCCACTGGTCACAGGCCTCCAGTCTGAAAAACAGTCCTCCACCATCAGCTTCTGTCTTTTACCTTTGAGCAAGATCTGTGTCCAAATGGCTAGTTCTCCCTGTATTCCGTGAGATCTAACCTTGCTAACCAGTCTCCTATAGGGAACCTTGTCGAACGCCTTACTGAAGTCCAGATAGATCACACCTACCACTCTGCCCTCATCAATCCTCTTTGTTACTTCTTCAAAAAAACTCAATCAAGTTTGTGAGACATGATTTCTCATGCACAAAGCCATGTTGATTATCTCTAATCAGTCCTAGCCTTTCCAAATATATGTACATCCTGTCCCTCAGGATTCCCTTCAACAACTTGCCTACCACTGATGTCAGGCTCGCTGGTCTATAGTTCCCTGGATTGTCCTTACCACCCTTCTTAAACAGTGGCACCACGTTAGCAACCTCCAATCATCTGGCACCTCACCTGTGACTATCGATGATACAAATATCTCAGCAAGAGGCCCAGCAATCACTTCTCTAACTTCCCACAGAGTTCTAGGATACACTTGGTCAGATCCTGAGGATTTACCCACTTTATGCATTTCAAGACATCCAGCAATTCCTCCTCTGTAATATGGACATTTTTCAAGGTGTCACCATCTATTTCCCTACATTCTATATCTTCCACATCCTTTTCCACAGTAAATACTGATGCAAAATACTCATTTAGTATCTGCCCCATCTCCTGCGGCTCCACACAAAGGCCACCTTGCTGATATTTGAGGGGCCCTATTCTCTCCCTAGTTACCCTTTTGTCCTTAATGTATCTGTAAAAACCCTTTGGATTCTCCTTAATTCTATTTGCCAAAGCTATCTCATGTCCCCTTTTTGCCCTCCTGATTTCCCTCTTAACTATACTCCTACTGCCTTTATAGTTTTCTAAGGATTCATTCGATCTATCCTGTCTATACCTTACATATGCTTCCTTCTTTTTCTTAACCAAACCCTCAGTTTCTTTACTCATCCAGCATTCCCTATACCTACCAAACTTTCCTTTCACCCTAACAGGAATACACTTTCTCTGGATTCTCATTATCTCATTTTTGAAGGCTTCTCATTTTCCAGCCATCCCTTTACCTGCGAACATCTGCCCCCAATCAGCTATTGAAAGTTCTTGCCTAATACCATCAAAATTGGCCTTTCTCCAGTTTAGGACTTCAACGTTTAGATCTGGTCTATCCTTTTTCATCATTATTTTAAATCTAATAGAATTATGGTTGCTGGCCCCAAAGTGTTCCCCCACTGACACCTCAGTCACCTGCCCTTCCTTATTTCCCAAGAGTAGGTCAAGTTTTGCACCTTCTCTACTAGGTACATCCACATACTGAATCAGAAAATTTTCTTGGACACACTTAACAGATTCCTCTCCATCTAAACCCTTAACACTATGGTAATCCCAGTCTGTTTGGAAAGTTAAAATCCCCTACCATATCCACCCTATTATTCTTACAGGTAGCTCAGATCTCCTTACAAGTTTGAATCTCAATAGTCCTCTGACGATTAGGGGGTCTATAATACAATCCCAATAAGGTTATCATCCCTTCCTTATTTCTCAGTTCCACCCAAATAACTTCCTAGGATGTATTTCCAGGAATATCCTCCCTTAGCACAGCTGCAATGCTATCCCTTATCAAAAATGCCACTTCGCCTCCCTGTACCATTTGTATCCTGGAACATTAAGCTGCCAGTCCTGCCCATCCCTGAGCCATGTTTCTGTAATTGCTATGATATCCCCATCCCATGTTCCTAACCATGTCCTGAGTTCATCTGCTTTCCCTGTTAGGCCCCTTGCATTGAAATAAATGCAGTTAAATTTATTAGTCCTACCTTGTCCCTGCCTGTCCTGACTGTTTGACTCGCTTCTTTCTCAACTGTACCAGTCTCAGATTGATCTCTTTCCTCACTATCTCCCTGGATCCCACCCCCCTCCCCCACACTCACTTTACTAATCTAAATCTTCCCGAGCAACTCTAGTAAATTTCCCTGCCAGTATATTAGTCCTCTTCCAATTTAGGTGCAATCAGTCCTTCTTGTACAGGTCCCTTCTACCCCAAAAGAGATTCCAATGATCTAAAAATGTGAATCCTTCTCCCATACGCCAGCTCCTCAGCCTGATAATCCATCACCCCCTACATTTTCCAAACAGCATACTTGTTTGAAATGGGTATAGCTACAGCAGACACACACTAGCTGCTTACCTCTCTTACCTTTCCTGAAGTTAACCCATCTGACACTTCCCCCCACTTCCTATAACTGCCATCTATCACATACTGTTGCTGTTGCAAATTCCTTATTGCTTCTGTCTCCCCAACCAATCCATTTGATCTGCTAAGATTTGCAGTAACAGCATTTATTGCAGATATAACCTGCAGTAACCCTTAAACTCTCTTTAAACTCCCATATCTGACAAGGAGCACATATCACTCTACTAAAGGCCATTTTTGCTCCTTCACAATCTATAGTTCCAGAAAATAACACTGTCTTATTCCTCTACAAAACACTGCCCCAGATTAAATTAATAGCTATGGCTTATATTTTAAGTTTAATCAAGAGAAGTGTAGGGCACACTTAAAACAACTCACTTATCGGTTTCTGTGCTGTGAACTTCACTCAAACAGTTCCTCCAAGATCAGTTGCGAATTTCACTGTTTGTTAAATTTCCCAGATGCACTCCGATGTCCAGCGAGACATGAATTCAAACAGCAAAGGCAGTAACTGTGCAGGTTCACTGTGGTGTCAGTTTCTTTCTTTCTCTCTCTCTCTCTCTCTCTCTCTCTCTGTCTCTCCTGCACTGACCTCACCATGTGCTTCCTTTGTCTGTTCTTCTCCCTTTTAAAACTGCTGTTGTTTTGACTCTTTTTTCCTGTAGTTCCAAAACAATGCAACAGCATATAAAACTGTAATTGCTGCTCCTGGAATTCAAGGAAATCACCTCCAACACCTAAAATACCTCAAAAAAAGGAGCAGTTGTTACAGCCAGAAATTTTTCCCATCCTCCATCATGGATTACCCAGAATCCACGTCTGACACCTTTCATCACATTGTACTGTTTAATAATGCAAAGTAAGAATTATGAATTCCATATTAATTTTGTAATCAGTGGGACATTCACATATCCAAAGAACCCATCCTTATGTTAGTTATCTCTAAACCAAGCAACCAAGGAACCCATACATGCAACTGTCTTTGCTTGGTAGAGTCTTCACATTAGCTGTCTATTGAGAGGCATATCACCTGAATAGTCTTGACAAGATGGACATGGAAAGGACGTTTCCTCTTCTGGATGAGTCCAGGCCAGGGCGCCACTGCTTTCAATTAGGAGTCAACTCTATAGAACCAAGATGAGGAAATTTATTGATTCTCTTTGGAGCACTCTGTCTCAGAATGTGAGAGGAAGGACCATTGAATATGTTTAAGGTGGAGATAAATAGATTTTCGATAGGCAAAGGAAGCTTCATAATCAGAGGCAGATGTGGAATTATAATACTAGCAGATTAGCTCTTGGAAATAACTCCAAAGAGGTCTGTATCCTGTCACCAAGTAAGCCTTTTGTTTACAAATGGAAAGTTTTCGACACTGATCCAGCTCCCTCAGATTCTGGATTAGTGGTGCTGGAAGAGCACAGCAGTTCGGGCAGCATCCAAGGAGCAGTGAAATCGACGTTTCGGGCAAAAGCTCTTCATCAGGAATAAAGGCAGAGAGCCTGAAGCATGGAGAGATAAGCTAGAGGAGGGTGGGGGTGGGGAGAAAGTAGCATAGAGTACAATAGGTGAGTGGGGGAGGGGATGAAGGTGATAGGTCAGGGAGGAGAGGGTGGAGTGGATAGGTAGAAAAGGAGATAGGCAGGTAGGACAAGTCCGGACAAGTCATGGGGACAGTGCTGAGCTGGAAGTTTGGAACTAGGGTGAGGTGGGGGAAGGGGAAATGAGGAAACTGTTGAAACCCACATTGATGTCCTGGGGTTGAAGTGTTCTGAGGTGAAAGATGAGGCGTTCTTCCTCCAGGCATCTGAGTCAGCTTCCAGAGTGAACAGGATGTATGACACTTCTGTTTATATCGGTCAGCCCGGGCTCCATGATTAGACCAGATCAAGTTCCCAATCAGGGAACTCATAGTCTCTGAAGTCCACCAGACTGACCTCATTACAATCACACAGTGGTGGATAGACTTGAGGTGCTAAATGGCCCATGTCTGACTCCAATTCCTGTGTCCTGGTGTTCATTATGAAAACCAGAAGTGATCACTGTTAGGCTTTTCCCAGGATTAGAGATTCAAAGGGTGGAATCCCACACCCCCATGACCTGGTGGTCAGAAGTGAATGGCTCTCCACTGCATCGAGCATCAATGGAGGCATAGAAGCTGCTGGTAATGGGGACAACTGAGTCCCATGAGAGGACAAGGGTGTAAGGCAACATGATGGGGTGGCAGAGTGGGGGCCTTGTGAGAAAAATTAGAGTGGGGAATATTTGAAGGCAAGATCAGACTGATGCTTCGATTTTCCTGATTTTCAGAAACCGAGTCATTTTGAAATAGGTGTCCTCCCTCCCTCCCTACTCCTGAGGACTGGAAGGAAAGAAGACTTTGCTTTTCTTTTCGGGTGGTGGTGCACGTCATTTTCCCTGTAGCTGTTTCCCCGAATCAGTAGAATTGCATGTAGGATCCATCCTTGTGCAATCAGGAATGTCGACACCGGCGGGTCCCTCGTAGACAAGGTTGACTCTCTTCCGTTCTCAGGGTGAGTCCGTAGGTGGCTGTACTGTCCAATGTGGTTTCTGCAGGTGCTGTCACATTTGGGGCAAAAGATGGTCATGGGAAGGGGTGGGTGGGGCATTGGTGTGGTAATGTGCTCCTCATGCTATTTTTGCCTAGTTTCTGCTTTATCCTGGCAGCAAGTCTCGGGGTGACTGAGGCTTTCCCAGATTCTCCTAATTCAAGTGCCATCTTGGTGTACATACAGGTAGCGTGTGAAGCTGATGTACAATTCATTTGATAGGTGGAGAAAGACATGCATGTGATTATGCAAAAACAGTACTGCATCTGCTAGCTGACTTAATGCTGACCTGAAGTAAACCTTTGTAAACAGTTTTGATGCGCAATGAAGATAAATGGGCTTCAAATTGAAGTTGACATATCCTGTATATGTAAACACACTGTTTATATTAGGATGCTTGGTACTTTAATGAGTCAAACTGCAATAAATCAACCATTTCAAAAGCACTTGTTTTACAAGTCACAGCAGGGGAAAGGTTCTTTGTCTTCGAACATAGAATTTCCCATATTTTACACCACTAAAAAAACGGATTGTATATGACAGTAAATGAGTTTTCATAATCAATGGGGATTTTAATCCTTTGCAACCATTCAATAGAATGAGAATCACTGGGTTCTATAAAAAGCAAATACTGTCAGATTGTAGCCATTGTGATGAAGGAGACACTTGTAGCACAGAAAAAGGTCATTTGGCCCATCAAATTTATACTAGCTCTCCATGGAGCAATTCAACCAATCACATTTCCCCACATCATCATTGTATCCCTGCAACATAATTTTTGTCAATAGCCCACCCAATTTCCTTTTGTAATCAATGATTATCTCTGCATCTAATAGTCTTGTGGCAGCAAGTTCCAGATTTTACATTTCAATAAAAAGGAACATTCCAAGTGGAGGACTGACCATTTGTGGTCAAATAAAAAAATGTTTAAGAATGTATCAAACTTAAAGAAAAATTACTCAAAGATTGGTCGCTGGTCAGAAAATTAAAGATAATTTTTTTTTAAAAGAGCTAAAAATTTAAGAAAGAGGAAGAGAGAGTACAAAAGGAAGTTGACTAGAAATCTTAAAACAGGACAGTAAGATTTTCTTTAGATCTAGGGCGGCACGGTGGCACAGTGGTTAGCACTGCTGCCTCACAGCGCCAGAGACCCGGGTTCAATTCCCGACTCAGGCGACTGACTATGTGGAGTTTGCATGTTCTCCCCGTGTCTGCGTGGGTTTCCTCCGGGTGCTCCGGTTTCCTCCCACAGTCACAAAGATGTGCGGGTCAGGTGAATTGGCCATGCTAAATTGCCCATAGTGTTAGGTAGGGGTAAATATAGGGGTATGGGTGGGTTTCGCTTCGGCGGGTCGGTGTGGACTTGTTGGGCCGAAGGGCCTGTTTCCACACTGTAAGTCTAATCTAATCTAATATTCTCTCAGCATCATCTCTGATTATATATTACTCAGAGGCTGTAGTTCCAGATCTCCAAGTCATTCATACCGATGACATTTGTTTTCAGCATGGTATCAACCACCTTGAGGCTTCGGTTGTGTCTTGGGTTTGTCCACGACCACTTCATATTTCTCATACATAAAATTAATCATGAAGATCCTGCCCCAAGTAAGGCTAAAAATCCCTGGAGGATTTGGAGGAGAGAGATGGAGGAGAGAGATTGAGAGTTTAAGTAGTTACACACAAGTTGCCAGGATTGAATACGAAGACCTTAACAAAATTATGAGGTTGGAGGAAGTTGAAGAGATCTATGCGGAAGGGGAAGCAGAGTGGACCTAACAGGAATGTTCTTGCAAAGAACTGCCACAAACTTTACATACCAAATGGCCTCCTTTGGAACTATACATGCCAGTTAGGAAGGAGCAAGACATGGATGAATTTAAAAGTAATTGATGTAATGACAAAAATGATGTATTGATTAAAAATGAAGTCAAAAATTACATAACACCAAGACACAGTCATAGAGTCATAGAGATGCACAGCATAGAAACAGACCTTTTGGTCCAACTCATCCGCTAATCCCAATCTAATCTAGCCCCACCCGCCAGCACCCAGCCTATATCCTTCCAAACCCTTCCTTTTCATATACCCATTCAGCTGCCTTTTAAATGTTGCAATTGTATCAGCCTCCACCACTTCCCCTGGCAGCTCATTCCATACATGCACCACTCTCTGCATGAAAGTTGCCCCTTAGGTTCCTTTTATATCTTTCCCCTCTCACCCTAAACCTATGTCCTCTAGTTTTGGAACACCCCTACCCCAGCGAAAAGACTTTGCCTATTTACCCTATCCATGCCCCTCATGATTTTATAAACCTCTATGAGGTCACCCCACAGCCTTCGATGCTCCAGGTAAAACAGCCCTAGCCTGTTCAGCCTCTCCCTATAGCTCAAATCCTTCAGCCCTGGCAACATCCTTGTAAATCCTTTCTGAACCCTTTCAGGTTTCATAACATCCTTCCAATAGGAAGGAGACCAGAATTGCATGCAATATTCCAACAGTGGCTTAACCAGTGTCCTGTACAGCCTCAACATGGCCTCCCAACTTCTATACTCAGTGTTAGACCAGTGAAGGAAAGCATACGAACGGCCTTCTTCACTATCCTATCTACTTGCGACTCTACTTTCACGGAGCTATGAACTTGCACTCCAAGTTCTCTTTGGTCAACAATACTCCCTAGGACCTTACCATAAGTGTATAAGTCCTGCTAACATTTGCTTTCCCAAAATGCAGCACCTCACATTTATCTAAATTAAACTCCATTTGCCACTTCTCAGCCCATTGGTCAAGACGCTGCTGTAATCTAAGGTTACATTCTTCACTATCCACTACACCTCCAATTTTGGTGTCATCTGCAAACTTACTAACTATATCTTCTATGTTCATTTCCAAATCATCATTTATATCATAGTCCAACAGGTTTATTTGAAACCACAAGCTTTTGGAATCCCTGCTCCTTTCTCAGACAGCTAGTGAGAGAAAATACATTGGAGACAGAATTTATAAGTAAAAGCCAAAGTGTCATACAACTTATGCGAATGTATTGAACAAACCTTAATGGCTATTCAGTCTTTAATTTGTACTTGCAGATACATTCTATTTTGTTCAAAAAGCACATGATCTGTAGACAATGTGGCATTTTATAAATTCCTATTTTGGAAATAAAACCAGTCTGACAGATACAAATAGACTTGAAACCTGGCCTCATATCTAAAATACATTGTCTGACCAGAGATGTCACCTTTATTCTGATTAAACTTGAAGTTATCTTGGGGCAGTAACCTGAAAGAAATTCTGGGATTTACACATTAATCAATTGAAACCTGTACCTCCATTCTAACTGATTAAAGACTTCACAGCAATCTAAGTTTTTTCAACACATTTGCATAAGTTGTATAACCCTTTGAACCTTTACTTGTAAATTCTGTGTCTTTCAGTAGCTGTCTGAGGAAGGAGTGGGGGCTCCAAAAGCTTGCGGTCTCAAATAAACCTGTTAGACTATCACCTAGTATTGTATAATGTTTGAATTTGTCCACCCCAGCCCAACACTGGCACCTCCACATCGCAATTAAAAATGACTATGCTCTTCAAAATAGTTCCATCATATCTTTTTCCTTTATGAAGGATGAGATTTCTGAATATCATAGAATCCCTACCGTGTGGAAACGGGCCTTTTGATCCAGCAAATCTGCACAGACCCTCCGAGGAGTACTCCACCCAAACCCATTCACCTATTACTCTACATTTAGCCCTGACTGATGCATCCAACTCAGAAGGTGGAAAGGCTTGATTTAACATTTCATCTGAAATATTGGCACCAAAATTGCAACACTCTCTCAGTCCTATAGAAGAGGACTGGCCCAGACAGGCACTGAACGCTCTGGAGCAGTTTCCAAATGCCTAACGTTGACTCGCAGGCAAGAATCCCAGTCATGAGGCCACAACTGACAGGGTGGATAAAAGCAGTTAAAAGCCTGAAAGCGTTAAAACTGAGAAGTGACATCAGCGACACCCACTATGATGATGCTACAAGGACTTGTGGGCAGAGCAGGTAAGGATCACAGAGGAATGAAATCTAATCTCTGGTTCTCCTTATGGTCTCTGTCGCAGTGGATGGATCTTATGGAGACCTGGACAATATGAGTTATGGTGGGATGTGTGGCAGAATTTGGGAGCAATTCACTGCATCTTTTATGCATCTGCCAGGCAGTGAGGTGAGCTTCTGAATTAACGGAGGTGAAAGCTTGATGAATATTCAACTTCAAACACATCAAACAAATTAAATGCAGAGAATTCTAGACATGAAAGTCAGGGCAGGTACCCGATGCCTTCAGTTCTCTGCTTGTTTTAGAAGGCCTCCGTGTTGGACACTGGGATCTGACATCCCAAGGCACACTCCATGAGCATTACCCACAGGAATCCCACATGAACAGATTTTGGCAACCAAAATGTGTCAGGAGCGAAAAACCCTCATGGTACATGACCTGGCCTGTCTACTTACAGGACACTTGTACACTGCAATGCAATGTGTTTGTCCACAGCTGCAGTTCCCTAATGTTTGTATTTCTGGTTCTGTTTACGTTTGTCATTCCTTGTTCTCCTCCCTCTTAACCTTAGGAATTCCAATCCCTCTGCTGGGTTAACTTAGTCCAACATCTGGAATGGAAGCAATGATCTGTGAAGAAATATCAGAATGAGATTTTTCTTTTCGATTTGAGATCTTGCCATAGTCAAACTATTCCTTCAGTTCTTAACAAGCCACTCACTTGTTGGGCGAGAGCTTGGCAGCTGCCTTTACACAGTAAAGTGCATCCTCCATGACCCAAGATTAGTTTTCCCATTCTTCATTCTGCTCTGTGCAAAATTGTTGTAACCTTGATCTTAATATTGCTTGCTATGCCTGTACCAAAGAGCTCAACTTGGCTCTTGATGACCTTCATAATTTCCTGTAACCTTGAAAGCTATAACCAACATAATGGCTTCTTCCCCATGTCCCTAACATTCAGATACAGGAGCCTCTGAGCCCTCCAGCATGGTTGCAAATGGAAACATCTCCCCTGACCCCCAACCAGCGCACATGTCAACATCCTTTTGGTGTGTCTTAGCTACCCTTCTTCCCAGAGTTAAAGGAATCACAGGATACGGTTGTGATGTTGGTTTTCTGTTGGAGTCTATTCATCTTTATTTTACAGTGAGTTGTTCACCTCAGTACTTAATAGGAGTAATCGCACAATAGTATTTTTCAGATTATGTTTCAGTTCCCTCCATTGACTGTGTTTGCACCATGCAAGGCATCTCAATATTGTATTTCCTGAGTAAGCCATATCTGCCAAGCCAGCACACTCAACAGTATGTGATTATTGATGTGATTATACATATCAGAAGATCAGAGTCATACTGTTGTAAAACTATAGAAAAAGTGAACAGGTCATGGTCCCCTCCCACTTGCACAGTGCATTCTTCATGAGGCCTTATTCTGCCTGTCAATTAATGAGAAAGATGGTAGTTGTTAAATTTTCATTTGGTTTGTTCCCCCTCTCCCCTTACCTCTAAACTTCATTCATAACCCCATCCCTGTTGATGGACTTTTTCTTTCTTTTTTTTCTTTAATCTCCACATATGATATCTGCTCTTTCATTATCTCTTTTAGATATTCCTCCTCTTTGCTGATCCCACTCCCATCCAGATTCCCATGCACAGCCTTAGCCTTATTCTGCCCCTTATTCAATTCAGCTGCTCTTTCTCACTCCACAGTATATCAAATTACCCCATCGTGTTCCCCACCCTCAATATGCAGCTCCCAACCTTCCCTGCCCGCCTTGCCCTGTCACTGTGATTATCCTCTCTGCATTCCATTTTCTCAGTCCATTCCCCTAGGATCATTTCAGTCCTCCTAACTGTGTCCATTTTATACCATCCCCATCTACTTAATCAACCTTTACCCAAACCTTGTTACAAAGATGTTTCATACTCAATATTTATTGGAGGATTTAAGCTTTGAAGGATTGTTACTAAATGAATTTGTATAATTAACTGCAGTAGTTTCTTTAAAATAAGTCATTGAACGATCACTCTGGGTTTTGGAATTTTTTTTCTGAAAAGACTTTCTGGAAATCAGATGAATGATAACCGCTTGTTCTGTTATAGACCCTTACTAGAACTTTTGAATTGGATAAGGAGTGCTTTGGTATCTGGAATGAATTGGGGATTAAGCAGTTTGTGACACAGGCTACCTAATTTAGTTCTCTGAATTTCAGAAAATAATTCTTTTGTTGAGTTCAGGGTTAAATCTGTTTGTTCGTCTGGAACAATGATTGAAGAAACACCTCAACATTATATTTCTTGAACAAGCTATGTCTACCAAAACATCAGAGTCAACTGTGTGCATGATTATTGACATGATCATGTATGCCAGGACATCAGAGTCATAAAGGTATACAGCACAAAAGAGAACCTTTCACCCATTCAGCAGCTGTCTTCTCAAGACTAATTTTCCAACACTTCACATAGAAATGGTAGATTGGAAGAATATATTCCCCTTAGTGAAAGAGTCAATAACCAAGGGTCATTTAAGGTAAAGGGCAGAATGTTTAGAAAGGAAGATCTTGTATGCTGCAGCACTTCAACTGTTCATCTAAATGCTGAGGATGATTTGTGTCCCTGTATGCAGTAAGTTCTAGACAGTTACCATTCTCTGAACTGTTGGAGGAAATCCACATAAACATTGGGAGAATGTTCAAACGCCACGTGGACAGTCATCCGAGGCCAGAATTGAACCCAGGTCCCTGGTGCTGTGAGACAGCAGTGCTAACCACTGAGCCACCATGCCAACCATTAGGACCATTCCAATGTTGAACTTGACAATGTAAGTGAACCACAGACTTCAGACTGTCAGAAAAAAGTATCAAAGTCAACAGTTTTCCACCTGAAAACGAATAGTCTACTAAGTCCGAAGAGAATACATTCTGGGAAGGTAGTGCAAAGTTAAAGTCCTCTGAATGTGTGAATTCAGAAACTTTGGGAGTGGTGTGGCAGTGGTTGATATAATACATATACAAATGTATCATGTTAATAATGACAAGACAGTCATAGTAGTATAGAAATTCCTTAAAAGGTCTCGTTAGACCAGGAAGTGGTTTGTCTCTATCATAGTAGACCAAACAAGACCAGTAGTTTCCTATACTTGAAGAGGATGGTTGTAGCAACTTTATTGTGAACATCAATATAGTGAACTGGCACGGTCATTCAATATTACATATGGTAATAACAGTGCAGGTTTGGTGGAAAAAGATAGACGTAGAGTCCAGCGTCTTGGAAACATACAAGTGAATTGTTCTATCCTGAAGGCCACAAAATTCTTGATTGTTGCAGTTGCTTGGTGTCCAGGTGCACAGTTAATATTTTTTACAAACCTGTGATATTCCTTCAAGAACCTGAAAGATCAGGAGCTTTTTCAGAAACAGTGTATAATAGTAGAGCACACTGTCAGAAAGTATGATTTCTACTGAGAAATTATACACTTATATTTATATAAAGAATTCTAAGGGTGTCTGTCACAACTCAGTCATCAGATCCAAAGTGTCACATTCCAGGCACTGTCCTTTGTATGAAACAATCACAAGTGAAAAAATCTCCTTTTATAAAGAAAAGTATACAAAAGAAGTGAAAGCCTGTTATTATCTGTCTTTTTATCCTGACCTTGTGATGATCTGTAAAGGTCACAGAGATATCAATAAGAGAAGCCAAGTTGCTGCCAATCAAGTGAACCCATTCAACAGCAATAATTAGCCTCTAACTAAACTCACAACATATTCAGATCTTTGACAGTAACATTAAAGTGACAGGTTATGTTAGCAACTAAATATTAAATTATGCTTCAGGTCACAGAAAAACAGGGCTTAATAGCTGGTATACAACACGACATCTCTTTATTAAAAGCATTCTGGTGTCTGTCTGAAGGAATGGATCATCATCCGAACACCCTTGTAATGTTACTGATTCGTCCATTTTAACCACTTGAGGGCGTAGTCACCATGGGTCTGCAGTAGACACAAGACAGCCAATAATTTTGGTTTTCTTCCAATTCTGGTATCTTGTGCATTTCTAATTTTTTTTTGCCCACCATTATCAAGCATGCCTTCAGCTGCGTAAGTGCTGGAATTCTCTCCATAAACCACTCGATTTTTCAGCTGCTCCATCTTTAATATTGCTCTTAAATGCTACCTCTTTGATCTAGCTTTAGGGGTTCTGTCTTTATATCTTGTGATGTGGCTCAGTGTCATATTGTATCTGCAGAAACTCCTTACTTTAACTTGAATTTGAATTGTTTTGATTTCCTGTTGTGTTTTTATTAGAGCAGTTAATCACATTTAGCTCTGTGGATTTGCATTATCGTTGCTTAGTGCCAGGTGCAATGTAACATTGTGTCATCTAATTGGCACTAATTTGGAATGGTCGGTCCTATTCCTTGACCACCCTAGTCACCACCAACCCTTCCATTAGCTGGTGTTAACATTTTCTGCCTCTCCATTTTGCGTCTCACTTCTGTGATCCTGCAACTTGAAATGGTTCTCACTCAGTAAGTTGCCCCTTAAATCTTGTTAGGCAGTTCCCAAGCCGTCACACACAGTGACAGTATGGGAAAAGGAAGAGATGAGTAGAAGTGTTGGCCAGTGGCACTTTTGACTGTGATAGGAATGGCAAGTGAGTCAGTGACAACCCCCCAAAGGGTCAGAGTGTACAGCTGTGCTGAGCCAGTTGATTGAAACCATGATAGCCAATGAATGGAGATACAGGAAAACAGAAGAATTGGCGAGTGAGTAGGCAGTAAGAATATTTATATTATTTATACTATGTGTTATTTATACCCACTATATAAAATGTATATATTTTTAAATTTATTTCATTTTAAATATAATTTGTGAATATAATAATTTAACAATGTACAGTGTATAAATACCCAGGGTAAAATATTTCAATATTTAATCTATGGGAAATCTTCCAGAAACTAGCTAAAGCATTCACGTTAGCTGTAATGGGAAAATTGCTTAAGAGTGTTTCAATTAAACCTTTCAGCAACACAACAACAGTGTGACATGAAAAGTATACTCTTCCCCAGTGAAGTCTTTGAGAATGCTTGTTACTGTGTTAAAGTCACTAAATAAATTGAAACTTTTATTATTGTTTATTCTAACCTGTTTTCATATAACTCTGTGTCTTTCTGCTGTCCCGCTTAAAATATTTGATTTGCGCTTGATTCTAGTTACCCTTTGTTTCTTGGTACATAACATTAAATTACTTTGCTCTAACTCACCTACTCTTTGTACCCTGAAAGTCTCCTGAGGTCCAAATGCCAGTCAGCCCCTGACCTAAAGAGGAGCTCCATTAATTAAACTGTAATTAAAACAAGCTTTTGATTTCTTGGATAACTCACTCTCGTCATGAGCTGCTTAACTCCTAATTCTTACTGTTACAGCTGTAGTACTTTGAGAAGTGACTGGTTTCTTCACATAATTACAAAGAGATATATAAATGAGAGAGACCATCCAGTTCACAGTAGAGCAACTAAGCACCTCTTGAATAATTCCAAGTATATAACTGTTCATTTAGATACTAAATTAAGGCAGCAAACGTTCTCTCAGGTAGCTCTATTTTTGAAGAAGAACAGGAGCGTTCTCCCTGGCCAATATATGTCCCTAATCAACATCACCAAGGCTTATCTGTCTTTTATCATATTGTTGGCTGTGGGAGCTTATGATGCAGAAATTGGGGCTATGGTTCCTTCAACTGTGACTACGCTTCTGAAGTACTCAGTTGATTGCAAAGGCATCCTGAGATCATGAAAGGAACTACACAAATGCAAGTGTTCCTTTTCTTTCATTCTTTACTATACTAAAGCCTACCCACAACACCATTCCAAGTATGAACCGTATTTTGTATGATAGTACGTTTCTTAAAGTTAGTCGTGAACTTCTGCAATTCTGCAACTCCATGCTGTACTAAAATAAGTAAATTTAATTTGAAATATTGCTCCATGTATCTTTCTCAGTCCTATTCAGTGTTGTATGTCTCCATGATGCCACAAGAATTCATTTTCCTGAAATTTCAATTTTCTAAGATCTCCTCAAAACATTATCCTCTGACATTAGAGGTGAAAGATATTTTCAATTAATTTTCTTAATGGGAATTAGAATTTGCCTTAAGCAATATTTTTAATATAGTATATCATCCAAAAGTGCTGCAGGCAATAATTATTGAATCATAATATAGAATTATAAGGGGTCTATAATGCAGAAGGAGATAGTCAGTCCATCAAAGCTGAACTTGCTCTCTGCAAAAGCAATTAAACTAGTGCCACTCCATTCACTATTACAATCAGATAAATTTTGAGACTGAGTCACAATAGGAAACATTAGGACAAATTACCAAACACCTGAACAAAAATAATAAGTTTTAAGGAGCATTTTAAAGAAGGAGAAGATGGACAAAATATTTAAGGATGGAATTATCCAGCTCAGGCAGCTGAAGGTGCTGTATGTGCAACTAAATGGAGTCTGCATCTCAGCATTTTGTAGTTTTGCTGTCAATATCCTTGTTAATTGTAGGGACCTGCAGGGTCTGCTTCGATGAGGTCAAGAACTAATACTTCCTGGTCTAACTAGAAGAACTCTTTTTTGAATAAGTAGTTGATTGCATATATGCAACCAGTTACAGATTACACAGAGACTATGAGGAGGATGTTAATGTTGGGTTTTACCCCTTCTAAATCCTGGGCAATTCTGTTCCAAAGGCCATTTGACATCATCATAGTAGGTGGTGCTTAAGGCATTCCTCAGATTAATCCTGGCAGGCCCTTACACGACAGAAAGCACAACCATTACTTGTGGAATGATGAAAATCCAAGATGCAAAAGAGGATTGAATTTGATGACTGCAGAGATCTTGGAAGGTTGTATGCCAGAGGAAGCACACAAAGTGAGGAAGGGGTAAAGACAGAAAGAAAGTTGACAAGAAGGGTGAGAAGTTTAAAATTGAGCCATCAATAAATCAGGAATCAAAATATTTCTCAATGAGCATAGGAATGCTATGTGAAGTTTTGTAAGTTTTATAACCTGTCCATTAGTGCTATAGGAAAGATGTTGTGAAACGTAAAAGAGTTCAGAAGAGATTTACAAGTATGTTTCTGGGGTTGGAGGGTTTGAGCTGTAGGGAGAAGCTGAATAGACAGAAACTATTTTCCCTGGAGTGTTGGAGGCTGAGGGGTGATCTAATAGAGGTTTATAAAATCATAAGGGGTATGGAAAGAGTGAATAGCCAAAGTCTATTCCCCAGTGTAGGGAAGTCCAAAACTAGACAGCATAGGTTTAAAATGAGAGGGGAAAGATTTAAGAGGGACATAAGGAGCAACTTTTTCATGCAGAAAGTGGTGCGTGTGTTGAATGAGCTGCCAGAGGAGGTAGTGGAGGCTGATGCAATGGCAACATTTAAAAGGCATCGTGATGGGTATATGAATATGAAGTGTTTAGAGAGATCTGGGCCAAATGCTGGCAAATGGGACTACATTAATTTAGGATACCTGGTTAGCATGGAGAAGTTCGATGGAAGGGTCTATTTCCATGCTATATAGTCTCTATGACCCTATGACTTCAGACCATCATTGCAAACAATTCAGGCAGCTTCCTGACAAGTGGGTTAGTTTAATATTACTCAGTCAGGTGTCAGTTTTAAGGTCCTTTCCTACGGTTTTTCTAGTACCTGAATATTTTCTTTCTGCTTCAGTAGCCAGAGCTGAATGTAATACTTCAGGCATAACTGAGGCAAGTTCAATGATACAGCTCCGTGCTTACAGAATGCTTGGTTAATATAACTCAGTAGTTTCCTGCCTTGTTCACATACACTCAGCAATGATTGGAAGACCTGTCTGCTATCATTCACAGCTGTTTTCCAGTCTCCTTCAAGCCTGATCAATCTCACTCACTCACCAGAAGATAACTTTTGTTTTTTCATCTCTTGAAAGACCTTGATCTATCAATGTTGAAACCTATCTGCCACAGTTCATTCCACTTGCAAAGAATTTCTGTTTTTACCTTGCATCCCTAGGCTGCCTCATTAGAATCAATAACCAGCTCAGTTTAGCATCATAAGTAATTTTTCTAGCATGGATTGCACTTTCCATCATTCGCAGTTTATGCTGATTAGATGCAATTCTGACCCTATAACAAACCATTGGGATGTTCTGTTTATCAGATATCCCCAAGACAATAATACATCCATGTAATTGGTCACAAAATATTTACAGCATAGAATCATACCTTCCACGCAATGGGTCTGTGTCAGTGATTGTGTTAAAGTTAGTCTCTTCCCACCCCTCCTCATCTCATCCTGTCAACATATCTTTATATTTCTTTCTCCTACATGTGATTCAAAAACAAATTACTGTCGATGCTGGAAATTTGAAATAAAGCAGGAAGTGATGGAAGAAATCAGCAAATCTGGCAGCTTCTGTTTCACTCTCTACAGATGTGTCCAGACCTGCTGTGCTCCTCTTTCATTTTGGGTTTTTATTCCTTTATGTGTTTATCTAGCTTTCTCTCAAAGATGTCTGTGCTATTCATCTCAACAATTCAATCTTCTGAACGTGCATGGCAGTCACCTTTCTCTAATAGCATTGTGGATGTAACTTTACCACATGGGCTGTAGCAGTTCAAGAATGTGCCTCACCATCAGCTTCCAAAGGGCAGTTAGGGATGGGGAATAAACACTCAACCATCACAGCAAACCTTAAGTGAATAAATGAAAAATACATAAATTTTTCCATGTGTGGTGAGTTACACCACATTTCAGCTCCTGAGTAGGTAAAGACCTTCCTCCTGAACTCCACGTTAGGTTGAATTTGGATTTTACCCGTACCTTCCTCCGTCACTGTCGATTCCTTAACCAGCTTCAAATCTATACCTAAAACCTCCACAATTACTGATCAGCTCATTTATCAAAGGCTTTCTTAAAATCTAAACATTCTACAGCAAGTGGGCTTCCTCCACCCCTACTGGATATGTTAAAACATCAAAGAATTTGTCCATGATTGATCTTCTTCTGCAAAAGTTATTATTGTTATTTTCACATAAATGAAGCTCAGCAATTCTCTCAGATGCTGAAATAAGGCAAAATAGATCTTTGGTTAATCAAACAATAATCAAAAATACTCAGCAGGCCAGGGAGTAATTTGTGGATGTTGGACTTTCTAGAGTGCCAAATTCCCTGCTCCTCAAACTGAAAAAAACAGTCTTGAGCTCACACTCCTAGAGGCTAGCTACCCAGCAGCTATTTTTAGCTGGGAACAAGGTTAATTGATTGAGGTTAGGATCTCTGCCCAAATCATAAGGAGTTAGAAAATCCCATTTTGACACCCTGCTAGCAATTCCATCAGTCCTGTTGCACTGGGTTTGAGTGGTGGTCATTACTGGAACTACAGGCAATACTGACAAAGAGGCGATGGGTTCCAGACTGAAAAGTAAACACAGGGTTTTGATGTGGACTAGTTATATTCTGGATTAATGGTGCTGGAAGAGCACAGCAGTTCAGGCAGCATCCGAGGAGCAGTAAAATTTACGTTTCGGGTAAAAGCCCTTCATCAGGAATACAGGCAGAGTGCCTGAAGGGTGGAGAGGTAACTCTCATTTATCTCTCCACCCTTCAGGCACTCTGCCTGTATTCCTGATGAAGGGCTTTTGCCTGAAATGTCGATTTTACTGCTCCTTGGATGCTTCCTGAACTGCTGTGCTCTTCCAGCACCGCTAATCCAGAATCTGGTTTCCAGCATCTGTAGTCATTGCTTTTACCTGTGGACTGGTTATAATCATGGAGGTCTACAGCACAGTAAAAGACCCTTCAGACCATCGACACCATGTTGGTCGAAAACAAGCTCCTAAGTATCCAAATCCCATTTTTCAGCACTTGGCCCATGACCTTGTATGCCTTTGTATTTCAAATGTACATCTAAATACTTCTTAAATGCTACTATAGATCCCGTCTATGTCCCTCATAACTTTTTATATTTCAATACTGTCCTACTTCAGTCTCCTCTGCTCCAAAGCAAACAACCCAGTCTATCCAATCTCTACATATCTAAACCTCTCCAGCCCAGGCAACATTCTGGTAAATCTCTTCTGTACCCTCTTCAGTGCCATCACATCCCTCCTATAATGTGGATTCCAGAACTGCACCAAATGTCACCTAACCAACTTTTGATACAGTTCCAGCATAACTTTCAGCTCTTAAAGCAAAATATCCCATTTGCCTTCTTCACCACTTTACCTCTCCCGCTTACCTTAAGCAGGACTGTGAACTTAAACACTAAGGTCCCGCTGATCCTCGGTGCTTCTTGGATCCTACCATTCATCATGTATTCCCTTGCATTGTTTGTCCTATCCAAATGCAATATCTTACACTTATGCAGATTGGATTCCATTTACAACTAATCAGCTCATCTGATCAGCTTGTCTATCTCCTCCTGTAAACTAATGCTATCGGCCTCACTATTTACCATCCCACCAATTGTTGTACTATTCGTGAACTTGCAGGTCAACCCTCATACATTCAGGTCCTAACTGTTTATGTATACCACAAACAGCATAGGTCACAGAACTGATCCCTGGAGGATCCAGCTAGACACATACTTCCAGTCACAAAAATACCCATCGATAAGCACTCTCTGTTTCCGGCCACTCAGCCAACTCTGGATCTGATTTGTCAAATATCCTTGGATCCTGTGGGTTTACCTTCCCTATTGGTCACTGTCAGTACTATTATCAGTAGTTGGCAGACCTCACTGAGAAGTTTGAAGGTTGGGGTTGTGAGGTTGGGGGCAGGATGGGGCTGAATGAGTATGACATTGGAGGTTTATCTCTGATGAGAACAGGGAATCCCCTGCCCCTTAATAAGGAGGATACCACCCTTATTTAAAGCTGCCAGGGTGCCCAGCAGACTTGGGCCTACCCTTGCACAGACTGATAGGCCCAAAGCTTAACATCTCCCTCACCCCTCCACCCCAACCACCATATTTACAGTCCAACAACAGATGATTTTCCTGTTTCTATATCTTCACAGGTGCTGTCAGATCTGCTGAGAATTTTCAACATTTTCTGCTTTTATTTTAGATTTCCAACATTCTGAGCATTTTGATTTTGCATTGTGTTAGTTTTCATTTCCAATCTCCTGAATTAAGAGGGAAAAACCATAGATACCAAGCAGTTTATAAAAATGCAGCAATTTTGGTATATACTAAAATATTACTAACTGAAACAAATTTTATTACATTTAGCCCATCAAGGTGATAGCAGCACTTTTGTACATAGGAATCACCTTGCACAATTCTATTTTGCTGCTTGCTACACAGACCAGGTAATGTTTCTAATAGTGAGCATTTATTTCACTCCCTTCATAAAATATTGAGGCTGTTGGTTTAAGTCAAAGAATTTGAGCCTCTAAATAAAGCATATTCAGGGTATATTGGTCCATAAGTTATGGTACTAAACTAGCAACCAAAAGGTTGCAAGTTCAAATCCCATCTTGGTAAGTTGTGAAATTAAATTCAATAAGTCTGATCGTTTGTGAGCTGTCACAGGGAAAATTGAAGTTGAAAGCTGCCAAATTGTTGTAAAAACTTAAATTGGTCTTTAGTGCCCTTTGGGGAGGAACCTGTCACCTCTATATGGGCTAGTAAAAATGTGACTCCTCTTTCATGCTACTCAGTTGACCCTCTTGCTCTCAGGGCAATGAGAGATGGGAAACAAATCAGGATTGTCACTATTGCTTTATCTTAAACTTTAAGCCAATACTGCTATCTGCACATTGAAATAATAGCCTGCAGTATCTCAGCCCTTGGATGTCTGCACATACACTATCACTGAGGTGGCTTGTTCCTTATCACTTAAAGTTCTTAAAACTTATATCCAAAGAACACTCCTTTATTTATGTTTGCATACACAGTATCTTATCAAAAACAGCTCTCTAGTCATGTCTAAGACCTCACTCTACACATGTTCATTCAAGACTGATGGTGTCTTCTCCTGAACTGATGTCACAGCCATACAGAGCTACAGCACAGAAACTGATTCTTCAGCCCATCACGTGCTTACTGGTCAAAAACAATTACATAACTTTTCTAATCACATTTTCCAGCACCTAGCTTTATGTGCCTTGGCATTGCAAGTGTACATCTAAATACCTCTTACCTGTTATGAGGATTTTGGTCTCCACCAGCCTTACAGGCAGAGTTCCTGATTCCCACTACCTTCTGGGTGAGGTAAGTTTTCCCTCAAATGTCCTCAAAACGTTCTGCCAATTACCTTAAATCAATGCCCCCACCCCACCATCTGTGATCCCTCCATAAAGGGGAGGAGTCTCGTTATGCCCCTCAACAGTAGTTAAAGAGAGATGTGATAGTTACATCACCATGACTGACATGAACCTTGTTGCATCACAACTATTTTTGTAGATGTATTGGAAAAAATATACATCGCCTGACATGATTTTCAAGTGAGATAATGATCCAAATTTTCTAACGGCTAGATAGGCATTGGAGCAGTATAGACTGTGGTTATGTATCAGGAATCCTGTGGGATTTGATAGCAGACTCCATTGGAATTACCCAGGGAATTGAAGATTCCAATGTGCAATTCTCCCATGTATAGAGCCCTCTGAATGAATGCATTAAAGACTGAGAATTCAGGGGGTTCCACTCTCACTAAATTAGTCCTTACCCAGGAAAATTTAGACAAGTAAAGTACCTCATCCAAATCCAGGGTAACTATTAAATTATTCCTCACCTATTCCAGCAAGATTCCACGAGCCCCCTAACCTGCCACACTTTCAGCTTGAAACCCTATCGACTTTAACACATCTCTCACCTATCCGCGTCAACATCTCTCTTGGCCAACTCCAGTACCGATGTCACCCTTATTGGTGGCTGCAACATTTCCTTCCCAACCCCACTCTACTGCTTTCCGATGCTGACACCAACATCTCTTCCGTCTCTCACTGCCAAATCCACCTCCCCCCTATATCGACCTCCTCTCACCAGTCCTGACCTCCCATCACCCTGCAGGGCCTGTCACCTCATCCTTGGCTGCATCTAGTCCTGATACCTCCTCTCCGCTGAGCCAAACATCCACCCTCTCACCACCGGTCCTGCTATTCCTTCAGTTCCATACACAGACTGTGTCCTTTGTTCCTAATGGGTCCTACTTTTTCAGTGATTATCCTCTTCTCCTTAATATACTTATAGAATATTTTGAGATTCTCCCTAATTTTATCTGCTAGTGTTTTGTCATGTCGCCTGTCTGCTCTCCTAATGGCTTTCAAATCTGCCTTTTCTACATTTTCTATACTCCACAAGACATGCCATTGATTTGCACCCTTTCTTGTCAATTTACTTGCAGGATGTGAATGTCATTGCCTGGCCAGCAATTATAGCCTATCCCAAGCCACTTTTGAACTGTTTGTTTATTTTTTTCTTATGACAAACTCTGATGTCCAAGGATATTAAACTAAAAAGCAAAGGCAAGTTCAGATTCACCGCTGGGTCAGACAGCAGTATAGGTCTCTTTCTCAATTTGAATCACTTCCCATGTGGTCACTGCCTTTGTCTCCCTTCCTTCTTTTTAAAGTGGCGTTATTTTGATCTTATTTCCCCTAAGTTCCAAAACAATCAACAACTAATAAAACAGTACTTACTGCTATTAGAATTCGAGGAAGTCAGCTCCAACACTGAAAATACCTCAAAAACAAGCAGCCCAGGAAGCCACAACTTTTTCCCATCCTCCATCTTGGATTACCCAGTTGTCTGACAAGGTTTGTCATGTTATATTGTTTAGCAAGGTTAGATTACACCGAATAGAGGGAGAACGAGCTATTTGGATGTAGAACTGGCTTGAAGGTAGAAGACAGAGGGTGGTGGTCAAGGGTGGTGGTGTAAGGTTGCTTTTCAGACTGGAAGTCTGTGACCAGCAGTGTGCCACAAGGAACATTGCTGGGTCCACTGCTTTACGTCATATATATAAATGATTTGGATGTGAACATAGAAGGTGTGGTTAGTAAGTTTGCAGATGACACCAAAATTGGAGGCATAGTGCACAGTAAAGAAGGTTACCGTAGAGTACAATGGGATCTTGATCCGATGAGCCAGTGAGTAAAAAATGAGGTCTGCAGATGCTGGAGATCACAGCTGCAAATGTGTTGCTGGTCAAAGCACAGCAGGTTAGGCAGCATCTCAGGAATAGAGAATTCGACGTTTCGAGCATAAGCCCTTCATCAGGAATAAGAGAGAGAGAGCCAAGCAGGCTGAGATAAAAGGTAGGGAGGAGGGACTAGGGGGAGGGGCGATGGAGGTGGGATAGGTGGAAGGAGGTCAAGGTGAGGGTGATAGGCCGGAGTGGGGTGGGGGCGGAGAGGTCAGGAAGAGGATTGCAGGTTAGGAGGGCGGTGCTGAGTTGAGGGAACCGACTGAGACAAGGTGGGGGGAGGGGAAATGAGGAAGCTGGAGAAATCTGAATTCATACCTTGTGATTGGAGGGTTCCCAGGCGGAAGATGAGGCGCTCCTCCTCCAGCCTGAGGAGTGGCAGATGAAGTTTAATTTCGAGAAATGTGAGGTGCTGCATTTTGGAAAGGCAATTCAGGGCAAGACTTACAGTATCTAGAGTTGAATCCAGGCAAATATGGAGTTCAATCTAGACCAATGGAAGGTAATGCATTTTGGATAATCCAATTCAAGAATGAGCTATATATATCCTGGGGAAAATTGTTATACTGAGAGATCTAGGTGTTCAGGTCCATTGTTCCCTGAAAGTAGCAACAGAGGTTGATAGAAGGCATGTTTTCCTTCATTGGATGGGATATTGAGTACAAGAGTTTGCAGGTCATGTTACAGTTGTATCCAGAGAGACCTCAATTATGTGGCATTCAATTAACCGAATTTCAGATTATCGGAACGAGTCGCAAGTTCCCGATGCTTGGCTAACTTATCCAGCATTCGATTAACCAAATAAAATACTCCCTACTGAGTCCTTCGGATAATTGAGGATCCTCTGTAAGACTTTGTTTCCACCACATTTGGAATACTGCATATATTTCTGGTCGCCACATTACCAAAAGGATGTGGTTGCTTTGGAGAGGATATAGAGGAGATTCACTAGGATGTTGCTTGGTATGGAGAGCACTAGCTATGAAGAGAGGTTGAAAAGATCAGGATTATTTACATTAGAAAGATGGAGGTTGAGGGGGCACCTGATATAAGGTCTACAAAATCATGAGAGATATAGATAGGGTGGATACAAGAAGTCTTTATCCCAGAGTGGGGGATTGAGTTACTAGAGGTCATGAATTCAAAGTGAGACGGGAAAGGTTTCGGGGATATATGCATGGAAAGTTCTTTACGCAGAGGGTGATGGGTGCCTGGAGCATGTTGCCAGCAGAGGTGGTAGAGGTGGGCATAATAGCATCATTTAAGATGTAACTAGACAGATACATGAATGGGCAGGGAGCACAGGGCTACAGACCCTTAGAAAATAGGCAGCAGGTTTACATAGAGGATCTGGATCGGTGCAGGCTTGAAGGGCTGAAGGGCCTGTTCCTGTGTTGTCGTATTCTTTGTATACACTTAATGGTAAGGCCCTAGGGAGTGTTGCTGAACAAAGAGACCCTTAGTTCCTTGAAAATGGAATCACAAGTAGTTAGGATAGTGAAGAAGGCATTTGGTATGCTTTCCCTTATTAGTCAGTGCATTGAGTATAGAAGTTGAGAGGTCATGTTGAGGCAGTACAGGACATTGTTTAGTTTACTATTGGATTGCTGCATGCAAATCTGATCTTCCTGCAATAGGAAGAATTTTGTGAAACTTGACAGGGTTCAAAAATAATTTACAACGATGTTGCCAGGGTTGGAGGGTTTGAGCTACAGGGAGAGGCTTAATCGACTGGAACTATTTTCCCTGCAGTGTTGGAGGCTGAGGGGTGACCTTATATAGGTCTATAAAATCATGAATGCCATGGATAGGGTAAATAAACAAGGTCTTTTTTAATGGGTTGGGGAATCCAAAACTAGATGGCATAAGTTCAAATTGAGAGGGGAAAGATTTAAAAGGGATCTGAGGAGCAACATTTTCACACAGAGTGATGCCTGAGTGAAATAAGCTGTCAGAGGAAGTCGTGGAGGCTGATACAATTGCAACATCTAAAAGGCATCTGGATGGATATATGAATAGGAAAGGTTTAGAGGGATATGGGCCAAATGCTAGCAAATGGGACTAAATTTATTTCAGATATCTGGTCAGCATGGACAAATTGGACAGAAGGGTAGGGTTTTCGTGCTGTACTTCTTTATGTTTCCAACCAAGTGGCTTGCGAGGAAATTTCAGAGGGCAGTTAAGAATCATCCAATCACATTGCTGTGGGCCTGGAGTCACATGTAGGCCAGACGAGATGAGGATGGCAGATTTCCCTAAAGGAAATTAATGAGTCAGATGGGTTTTTCCAACATTCAGCAATGATTTCATGGTCACTAGTAGATTCTTAATTTCAGACTGAATTCTACCAACTGCTATGATGGGTTTTGAATCAGGGTCCTCAGAATATTAGCTAATTATTTGAATTAACAGTCTAATGATTATACCATGAAGTCATTGTCTTCCTGTACCGTTTTTGCTCCTGTGTTTGCTCCCTTCACACCTGCTAAAATCCTTAATTTTCTTTCTTAATCTGGTCCTGAATATTGCTAGACCTTCATGGTTCGCTTGGGTTATTGCTCTTACATTTCCCACGAAGGGAAATACACCTGGTGGTCACTAATTCCCTCTGCTTGCAGCTCCTTAGTCCATGGGGTGACCACTTCAGATAACATGCTGTGCACGTAGCTTTCAGTCTCATGGATGCACCTCGGTGTCTCCAGCCAACATTCTAAGATTCAGCAATCAAGCTGTTTGAAGCAGTGGCACTTCTTAGAGATATGGTCATCCAGCCTGCTAGAAGCATCTCGAAATTTCCATATGTTGCAAACAATACAAGGGTATACCTCTTGAAGGTAAATTGCATACAAACTGTGAGGAATAGCATAACAATAACTCAGGATTTCTAGCCTTGTCCCACCATTACTGCATGACCATAACAATTAGATTCCTTTCAAAATATTCTTAAAGACACCTTTAGTAAATATGAGAACTGAAGTGAAGAAATCCACCTTTACCATAAATGCAATATTATTTATCCTTCACTATTGAATAGTCATTAAACCTGATTTCAAATTGCTGCATCCAGTTTTCTTTCTTTAATGCTATAAGCCTGCTGACTATTTTGAAAGAAGGCCATTGTAGGTTACTATATAACACTTTGTCCAGCGATTTCACATTCTGCATATGTACTCTAAACCCCATATGGTCCTCATTTCCCACTTCCAAGGATGAGGAGTTTCAGTTCCGTGGACAGACTTGAGAAACTTGAAGGTGCTTTCTTTCGAACAGAGGCAACTTGCATTTATGTAGAGCCTGTAGTGTGGTATTATCTCCCCATGGAGAATATGGTGTTGAGGAAGGGAGGTGGATGGGGATGCCCCAACCTTCCTGTTGCCACTGTGATTGAGTCTGTGAATGGCCTTGCTGATTTGCTGCTAACCTTGCAAGATTGCCTAAGGGCGAGCATAACAAGGAAACCTTGTCCTGTTTGCTTCCAGACTTTCAAGATCCAGTGCTTCATTCAGAGGACACAGAGTCTGATTAAACAGCATTGGTGGCGGCAACACTCTTGTAAGCCCTAGCCCATGTCTTCCTTCCTACCACTAGTCAGCTGTGGTTTGGAATCCAGAATGGCACCTCAGCTATGGATTTATGTTGTGCTGGAAGGGCTTATGCTCGAAACGTCGAATTCTCTATTCCTGAGATGCTGCCTGGCCTGCTGTGCTTTGACCAGCAACACATTTGCAGCTGGTAATAGCAACAGCTCCCTTATGGTTCTGCTGTTTGATCGAACTGCTGGCTTTTGATAGTCTGGCAGCTCATGGTCAGCAAGGTACCTGCCCCCTGGCTTCTTGGTCTCAGGGATGACCCACTGACCGTCACATGATGTAGCGGGGCTTCGCAAAAACAGGAAATGTAGGCATCCCACCATCTCTCCAGCCCACCACCGACACCGTTTTCTACAAGACTCTGCTCACGTAAAACAATGCACTTTACAGCAGAGAGGGTATTTGATAAAGGCGCTCAGAATCATAAAAAAAAAGCTTTGAGTACATGGGGAGTAATTATTTCTATTGGCAGCAGGATCAGTAATCAGATTTGAGAATTGGGTAAGTAAACAAGAGCTGAGATGAGGAGAGTTGTTTTTCTTAGTGGAGCGACCCACTTTGATTTGGAAAGCAACATCTGAAAAGGGTACAGAGCAAGTTGGTCATAGATTCAATAATGACTTCCAAACATAATTCAAAAAGTATTTGAAGAGAAATGTCAATCTGGGTTATAGCAAAAGAGCAAACGAATTTGATTAATTAGACAGCTCGTTTTAAGGACTGCTGCAGGCATAGTGGTCCTTCTGAGTGGGAAAATTCTCCAATTCTCTCCGTTATCCTGGATTTGTGAAATCTCCTTCAGCTGAAGCGACTGATTTAAGTAAGTTAATCTAAAAATGCCTTTTATATTAATGTAAGTTTCTGTACAAATGCAACAGTGAATTTAGACAGTAGCAACAGATCTGAGACTGATAGCTGAGGTTCAGGTGCCAGCCAGTCGGAACCATGTTTACTTTGACTGTCTAGAATTATAATCATTATTCCCAGGGGAAAGTCGTGCCCTGGCACAGATATACATATGTTCAGAGCTTCCTCCTAAAGACTGGAATTTTAAATGTTTTGAGAATTGGAAATGGAGGATCCCTGCTCTGCAAAGTAAATTGTGGCCAGATAGCATTACAAAGTGTTGAAAGATCCAGCAAGCTCCTGCTTTAAATCAAATTGATTCTGCACTGAATATACTCCCTATTTGGTGCCAAATTTAAGTCATGTGAGATTCCATCCGTTGAGGGTATTTGCTTCAGTCTGGATCCTGCAATTAAAAAAGGACCAGATAGAATGTTTCAGCAATACTTTTGGAGAGAGAGAACTGCCAGTTTGGAGTTCCTCTGCTCTTCTTCCAAATAGTACCACAAAAGGGGCAGACCGGTTGGTTTTGTTGTTGAAAATCAGCCAATAATCACTGCATTATCAATAAAGAGAGGAAATCAGGAGTGAACAGCCAAGAAAAATAATACAGTTTTTGTCCACAAATTCTGATTATCTCTGTTTCGCATTCTGCTTGGCCATCTCAATTTGACTGAACACGGACTTTTCATTTTGTGGGTAGGCGTTCTGAATCTTTGGAAATTGGGATTAATAGGATAAAGTATTAGTAGCAAATGAAGGGTCATCCAACCAGATTTGAAGATACTCAATTGACTTTGAGATGAACAGGTGTAACTCTTTATTGCCCAGTAATGTGTCAATTGTGGAATACGCTCCATACTTGTAAATATTGTGTATTAACCCATATCAGTCCTTTCATAATTTTTCATATATGGCAGATATTTCTGCTCTCAAACTGCATTAACAAATTTCCTGTTTAATCCTATTTATCAGTAATCTCTTGAGCTTCCATACTCAAATTGATATGGAAACAAGGGAATATCCATAAATATTTTTGGGACCAGATAAAATATATATGCTTCAATGAAGGTTGGCAAATATTTGGAATGACCTAACTGATTTGTGAAGCAGGCTTGAGGAGATGAATGACTGAATCTAGTATTCAGATGTTCCTAAAAACTTGCTTTCTGCAAGAAAGGTTTTGTGAGCAAACTAGCTACCAGAAGTAAATAAACATTATTGCATTATTGTCAATATGTCAGTATAACTTTAAGAACCATGCTTATGATATTTTCACTATTATATGTGTGACTTGAAGATATAATTCCATTTCAGAATCCATCTTAACCTGGGTGCTTGAAGCATGATGTGCTGGTAGAAGCATGCTATTCTTTGCAACTGAATAGCTTAAGTATTAGCCCAGACATAAGACTGTCCTGTGATTGTTGTATATGTACATACTGGTGATCTATAATAATTACCCTTTCAGTCTTTTAATAACATATTATCTGGTCTAGTTTTTACATTACATGGGATCACACAAGCATTGCTACATCAGGTCAATACACACTGCTGGGGGCAAAACACACATTATGGTATCCATTTATAAAGAAATAATTCCTAGCTGTTGGTGGTGGATATTTGAAAACATTAATAGTGATCAATTAGACAACACTCTGGAACATCAAAGAATTCAGATAATCAACTGTATCAGCTGAATGCAAACTGTAATTCGATTTGGACTGTAAAACACTGGAAAACCACTTAAAGACCTGTATTAATGTTTACAAAGTGAAAACATCATGTCATGATCCCACAATCCATTCTCAAATGGTCTTGAAGAGTATATGGTCAAATCAATGATCATCAAGTGTCAACTAACAAAACAAAATTTTCACGTTGCATTGGTTCATTTTTGTGGAAAACAGAAGGAATTATAATCTCCTCAACAAATCGTGCTTGGAAGGCAAGATAAACAACTTTGCTCAACAATCAAGTGTCTAACCATTCCAACACGAGAGATTTTCTTCTTCAAAGGTAGGGTAGAATGAGAGTCACACCACAAGTGAGCAGATTATGGAATCTCTACAGTGTGGAAACAGGCCATTTGGTCCATTGAATCTACACTCACCCTCTGAACAACATCCCACCATAATTCACAACCCTGCATTTCCCATAACTAATCCACCTAGTCTACATATCACTGGTCACTATGAATAATTTAGCATGGCCAATCTATTAACCTGCACATCTTTCGACTTTGGGAGGAAACTGGAGCACCCAGAGGAAACCCATGCAGATATGAGGAGAATATGCAAACTTCGCATAGACAGTTGTCCAAAGCTGGAATTGAACCCTCATCCCTGGCACTGTGGGGCATCAGTGCTAACCTCAGAAGCCACCATGCTACCTAGATAAAATACTGCCACAATGCACAGCAGGAAGAGCGTACAAGTTAGAAATATAAATATATGTGGGCGGCACGGTGGCACAGTGGTTAGCACTGCTGTCTCACAGTGCCAGAGACCCGGGTTCAATTCCTGCCTCAGGCAACTGTCTGTGTGGAGTTTGCACATTCTCCCTGTGTCTGCGTGGGTTTTCTCTGGGTGCTCCGGTTTTCTCCGAAAGTCCAAAAATGTGCAGGTCAGGTGAATTGGCAATGCTAAATTGCCCGTAGTGTTAGGTAAAGGGGTAAATGTAGGGGAATGAGTCTGGGTGGGTTACTCTTTGGAGGGTTGGTGTGGACTTGTTGGGCCGAAGGGCCTGTTTCCAGACTGTAAGTAAGGAATCTAAAAGTATATATGTGTAGATATTGGCAAAGGTTTCTATAATTTACAACCAAACCAGATCATACTAAATCATTACTGATCATGGTGCTGCATTGTGAAGCTACTGAAGTCAGTTCAGAGTGATGTGTGGCATGCCAGTCATGCAGTAAGAAAGTGAGGAAGAAAATTCAGATGATTGCGCAGTTATGTAGAGAGACAGCAACTAATAGAAAAACAACCAAGTTATCAAATAGGACCAGAGGACACAATGCACCCAATCATCTGCGTATCAGATCACCAAATCAGGACAAGTTATAAAATCTTCAAAGCGTTACATTAGAGTTTGAATTGCTAATGCCGTAAACTCTGTTTTACAATTATCAGTTTGACAACAAGAATTACACAAGCAGATAAAACAGCGCTTATGAGATTAGCAATTCAAACTGCAATGTAACGCTTTGAAGGTTTTATAACTGGCCTGCTTGACAACACATGCCTATGTGAGAAAGGGGATGTGAACCAGTTAGCATGTCACCATACCTTTAATCGACATGCTCATGATGTTACCACTGTATCAAAGCATGGAACCTGAAAGCATAAAGTTCGCAGACTCTATCTTAACTCTTGTGACTTGAAGTATGACGTACTGGTGGAAGCATGCTAAGCTTTGTAATTGAGTAGATTAATATTAGCCCATCCATGGAAGTGCCTGTGAATGTAATATTTATATATATTTATTACAGTGAGCTATAATAAATATCTGTTAAATAGCGAGTTTTGAGAAGATTTGTAGCTCAGGTTGAGGCTTTGGTAGAAATAACATCACCACAGGAAATGACATCACCAACCCAAAGAAACCCAAACATATAAATAGAAAGCAGGAAGTTTGAGCATTACTTCGCATTAGGTCCACTGAAGATGTTACCTAGTAAGGTAACAAAACATCTGGAAATGAACCTTTCAGCTCAGCAAGCAAACCTACATCCATATCTATCAAATCTTTCTGTACCATGTTATCCACATCTAGTTCTTATATTATGGATAACATAAGCATTTTGCGTCAGAAGAAGAAATGCTGCTAGAGACAAACCACATATCAGCTGCCAAACTAGTTTTTTTCTGTGTGAAATACTTTTAACTGTGCCTGAGCTGTATAATATCAATGGGTAGCATACTCACTTCATTCAGACAGCTGTGGGTTCAAAACACACTTCAAGTACTAAAGCTCACAACTGGTGTTGAAAAAGTTCAATACAGTAGGGAGAGATAGCTGGGCTTTTGGAGTTGCTGTTATTTTTGGGTCAAATTTTAAAGTGAAGTTATGGTTGCCTTCTCATGTGGGTGTAAAATTTTCATGATATTATTTTGAATAAATGTTGGAGGCTTGTCCTTGGTGTCCCAACACAATATTTATTCCTCAATTTAGATTTAACTTGGAGGGGTTAGAAGGAAACTCAGCACACCAAACGTAATCAGAAACCTTTAGAGATAGCGGTTAATAATATGCAATGAGCTACTGATATCATTAAGCTTATGCAACTGTGATATTAGTAGTCACGTGGTAGGGATTCAGCTGGGAGATTGGAAAAAGCCTGCTGAAATTACGCTATGAATTTTTTGTGTACAATTACCTTTTGAAGAAATACCTTGAAGTCTGGCCTAAGCTTATCAAAACAGATGAAGCCATACGAAACCAAAATCTTAGTCTTAATATGAGGGTGCCAGTTTTGGATTGGGGCGAACAAAGTCAAAACTTACAAAACATCAGCTTATAGTCTGACAGGTTTTTTTGAACTGCAAGCATGCAGTTCAAATAAATCTGTTGAACTATATTCCATTGTCATGTGATGTTTGACTTTAGATTTATAGTGTACAGTTAGGGAAAGTATCAAGTGAACATTCTGTTCATTATTATGTAAAAGCAAATTACTGCGGATGCTGGAATCTGAAACCAAAAGAGAAAATGCTGGAAAATCTCAGCAGGTCTGGCAGCATCTGTAAGGAGAGAAAAGAGCTGACGTTTCGAGTCTAACTGGCAAAGCTTTGACAAAGGGTCAGTTAGACTTGAAACATCAGCTCTTTTCTCTCCTTACAGATGCTGCCAGACCTGTTCATTATTACATTGGTTGCCACATTTCCTGCATTACAACAGTCACTCCATTTCAAAAATATTCATTTACTAGGAATTGCTTGGGGAATTTCTATATTTGTGCAAGACATTATGTAAATGCAAACCACTATGTCCACCATTAGAGTGGCATGCCTGCTCCTGTACTAATGTGAGATGCATTGGAACTATGCGTCGGGGAACCTTCAATGGCACCTTCCAAACCAATGACAACTGCTATCCAGAAATCGAAGCATAAATGGCATATGAGAATGATCCATGCAAAACCCCGACAACATTACACACACCTTTCTGACTTGAAACAATGACCCCATTGCTTTGCTGTGACTGTCAAAATCCTTCACAACATTGTGGGATTACCCACATCACCTGGACAACAGTGCTTCAAGAAGGCAGCTGACCACTACCTTCTCAAAGACAATTCAAGATAGTCAGCAATGCTAGCATGAATAATAAAAATAAATCATTGATTTTCTAAGGTGCTATATAAATACTTTCTTTTTCTAAGGCCATAATTGTGTTTTTAACATAATCACAATTAAAGATACCTTCAGCTGAACACATTTTAATTCTGAGAAGTAAATGAAGGATTGCTGGTAGCAAATGTTTATACACTGTCGTCTCAACACTAGCTGCAAGACACTCATAGCAATGAACAAAAAAAAGAGTATTATATTCACAGATTCAATCTCAGGCTCCAGTTGGCGAGCAAGAATCAATTTCAGAATGAAAAATTCCCAGCTCACCCATCGTAATTAGTTGAATTACCGTTCTACAAATTAATACAGGTGGGACACGACCAGGCTGCACCTTGCGTGACCTTAAAAATGAATACCACACAAAATGTTAAGTGATGTCAAAGAAAAGGTGCATGTTATATTACCATAATCCAGGAATATTTTATTTAATAAGTTGCTACATTTTCTGCACCCAGCTCATATTTAGGCCTAGGGGGTTTTAACTCAAGATGGACATATTTTTCAGTCTTGCACTCAATTAAACATACCCAGTGGAAATGCTTGACAAAACATTCCCACAAACAATGAGCTTTAAAAAATGTACAAGGCTAATCGCTGTCAGCAATGTCACTGTACAAATATAGCGAATCCCTCTCTGCTATTTTAATGCCGATGTCAAACCTTTTAAAATATGAATTATGCAGGCTGTGTTCAATGTTAGAAAGAGGAATGAAGTGGAACAAGAGCTGAAACTGAACAGAATGGAAGTTCATATCCAACAGTTAGATTTCACACTCTACAGCTGCTGTGTAGCTATATGACTGGAGCAGAGTTGCATTCAAATTATTTGCTAAAATTGGTCGCAGTCACATAGAGTAGTGCCAGCACAAGGTGTGGGGAATTACCCCATTGTCCAACTGTACAGAATGACCAGGAATAGTACCAGCATTAAATTCAATCTTGCTATATGCCCACTGCATGTATACACCACTGTGCCTGTTAATGAGTTGGAAATGGGATGGGAATTACTTCACAATTCATAGTAGAGGATCTTACAGTGAACAGAGTTCAATTAAAAGAAGTCTCTTCCGATTGCAAACAGTCATGACTGAAATTGCACTGACACTTCAAACAAAAACAAAGATATTCCTGGAAAGTAAAGTGAGTGGGGGTTGGTAAATATAAGAGACTCCTTAAGAATAATTAATGCATGTGATAGAACAAATCTTCAATTAGATACGTGTCTCCCTATATATAACCATTGAACTGAGGCATCCATCTAACATGGACAAATAGCCTCATGAAATTGATATCATAGAAACTGACAGGAAATTTTGAAATTCTGACCTAATTTCAACCTTGCTCTATATTGGGGAGAAAGGACCTGAGTTCCAGAGGTGAGGTGAGAGTGACCACCCTTGAGTTCAAGTTGATGAAGTGTGGCATCAAGTGGCCCAAGCAAAATTAAAGCCAATGGAATCAAAGGGAAACCTGGAGTCCCAGCTAGCACAGGGGAAGATGGTTATGATTGTTGGAGGTCAATAATCTTAGATCTAGGACATCTCTGCAGGAATTTCTCAGCTCACTGCCCTCAGCTTAACCATCTTCAGCTCATGATTTGGAGATGCCGGTGTTGGACTGGGGTGTACAAAGTTAAAAATCACACAACACCAGGTTATAGTCCAACAGGTTTAATTGTCACACACACCTGATGAAGGAGCAATTCTCCAAAAGCTAATGCTTCCAATTAAACCTATTGGACTATAACCTGATCTTATGTGATTGTTATCTTCAGCTCCTTCTTCAATGACCTTCCCTCCATAATGAGATCAGAATTGGAGATGTTCATTGGTGATTACTTAACAGTAAATGTCATGGAGACATAGAGATATACAGCATGGAAACAGACCCTTCGGTCCAACCTGTCCACGACAATCAGATATCCCAACCCAATCTAGTCCCATCTGCCAGCATCCGGCCCATATCCCTCCAAACCCTTTCTATTCATATACCCATCCAAATGCCTCTTAAATGTTGCAATTGTACCAGCCTCCACCACATCCTCTGGCAGCTCATGCCATACACGAACCACACTCTATGTGAAAATGTTGCCCTATAGTTCTCCTTTATATCTTTCCCCTCTCACCCTCAACCTATCCCCTCTAGTTCTGGACTCCCTGACCCCAGGGAAAAGACTTTGCCTATTTACCATGTCCATGCCCCTCATAATTTTGTAAACCTCTATAAGGTCACCCCTCAGCCTCCGACGCTCCAGGGAAAACAGCCCCAGCCTCTCCCTATAGCTCCAAATTTCTGAACCATTTCAAGTTTCACAACATCTTTCCAATAGGAAAGAGACCAGAATTGCATGCAATATTCCAGCAGTGGCCTAACCAATGTCCTGTACAGCCGCAACATGACCTCCCAACTCCTGTACTGAATACTCTGACCAATAAAGGAAAGCATACCAAACGCCGCCTTCACTATCCAATCTACCTGCGACTCCACTTTCAAGGAGCTATGTACCTGCACTCCAAGGTCTCTTTGTTCAGCAACACTCCCTTGGACCTTACCATTAAGTGTATTAGTCCTGCTAAGATTTGCTTTCCCAAAATGCAGCACCTCGCAATTATCTGAATCAAGCTCCATCTGCCACTTCTCAGCCCATTGGCCCATGTGGTCAAGATCCTGTCATAATCTGACGTAACCCTCTTCGTTATCCACTACACCTCCAATTTTGGTGTCATCTACAAACTTACTAACTGTACCTCCTATGCTCGCATCCAAATCATTTATGTAAATAACAAAATGTAGAGGACAAAAAGTGGTACAATCCCCAAGTAGAAAAGAAAATTCAAATAACCAAATTTACTGAATTACCCCACAAATGAATAAATTAGCAACAAGATTCCATTTTTGTGGCTTATCCTTTTAACACGAAACAGATTCCATGTAAATTAAATTTGGATTAATTTGAAAATTATTGTTAGTACACACTATAAATTACACATGGGATAGCAAATAAACAAAAAAAAATTGCATGAGATAGCAAGTGTTCATAGCAGTTTGTTTTCAAATGCAGCACCATATGCTAACTTACAGGCTTTCCAACTTTGCCTGAAGACATAGCATCACTTAATTACTCACACAATGGATTTTTTGCTCTTCAAGTTACTTATAAAAGTAGTTCCAATCTATCAAGTTCATCAGATTTTGATCGAGTTACTATAAAGCAATGAAGATATAATTCCAAGTTTGGGTGGTGTGTTCCTTGCAGGGGAACTTGCCATTAGCAGTGCTCCTATGCATCTGTTGCCCTTGTCCTTCTAGCTGATGAGGGTTTAAAAGGTGTGGTTGAAATAACTTGTTGAGTGGCCCAAGGGCATCTTGCTGCTACTGAAAGCCAGTGGTGGATGTAGTGAATGTGGAAGATGGTGAATAGGGTCCAAATTAAATGGCTGCTTGATTCTGGATGGTGCCAGGCTTCTTGAACATTGTTGGAGCTCCTTCTTCAAGCAGTGTTTTGTTATTATTCAATCCACTTGGGAAAATGCACGAATTCTCAAGCTTTACTATTCATGGGGTTGCAACGAGAAAACACAGTGGTAGCACTGTTGCCTCATAATACCAGGGACTCAGGTTTAAATCCACCCTCAGGTGACTATCTGTGTGGAGTTTGCACATTCTCCCCGTGTCGCTTGTCTTTCCTTGGGGTGCTCCAGTTTTCTCTCATAGTCCAAAGAAATGCAGTTTAGGTGGATTGGCCATGCTAGATTGCCCACAGTGCACAGGGATGTGTAGGCTAGGTGGGTCAGCTGTGGGAAATGCTGGGTTTCAGGGATAAGTAGGGGTCTGGATGGGACGGTCTGGACTGGACTAGAGGGTCAGTATGGACTCGATAGGTTGAATGGCCTGCTTCCACACTGTCGGGATTCTATGAAAGATTTAATGCAAGCTCGCAAAGTCAATGATTTACGTACTTGATGGAATCAAGTTAACAGAAAACACTGACTGTGCTCCTGTTCTTAACAAGAGCTACTGTTTACAACAAAAAAGTATATTGTAATCACAAGTAGATAGCTATGAACTATCAATGTATGTTTCTTCTAGGTAAAACTCTAACCTCTTTTGAAAACTCCTGCATAGATACACAGACAGACACTTAGTTACTGGTCAAAGGCAACATCTTATAGCAACTGGTGGGAGAAAAGAAAGGCTTTCAGTTTACTGCAGAGAGAGAGACACACACACGCAGAAATGCAACTGCCCCTTCCAGTAGTCTGAATGCTTCTGCTTGTATCCTTCACTGTTCAAATGTTCAAAATCTAATCTGTTGGCATCCTCACTAGTCACAATTGCACAAACCAATCAGCTAGATGCTGCCGGCTGACTCTCAGACCATATACCCCTCTCCCTCTCCTGCCATTTGTGCTGTGCCATTGACAAATAACCTTATCCCAACTGTGTCAACAAAGTAGTAGTGTAACTACCACACATAATGAGTTTCAGTGACATTTTTTATAAGTACAGCAATTTCTTCCTTGATTCAATATTTGACTTTAATACAGTCCTTTTTTTTGAATCAAAAATATGGAAAATAAAATGATGCAGTCTTTACAATATTACATGGAGTGAATCAATTGGCTTGAAGATTGGCATCTGTGATACTGGGGGTTTTCTTAGAAAGCCAAGGTGGATCATGCACTCAGCACTCCTGACTGATGATGGATGGAAATAGATCATTGCTGGTTTTTTGCACTGATGCCCTGGACTGCCCCATCATTGAGAATGGGGGTGTTTATGGATTGTTGTTCTCCCATTTACTGTTTAATTGTCTTCCACCATTCATTTCACTTACTTTGCCATATCACTTGCTCTTCACTCCACCCTTGAACATCTTGACACCAAGAACAGCTACGTAAGAATCCTACTCATTGACCGCAATTCAGCCTTCAACACTGTTATTCCCTCAAGTCTGATTACTAAACTTAGTGATCTCAGGCTAAGCCCCACTCTTTGCAACTGGATCCTCAGTTTCCTGACCCACTGGCCACAATCAGTGAAGATTGGGGACAATATTTCATCGTCACTAACACTCAATACTACAGCCCCCCCCCCCCAGGGTGTGTACTCAGCCCACTACTGTACTCATTGTATACCCACAACTGCATCACCAAATACCAGACTAATGCCATTTACAAGTTCGCTGATGACACCACCATAGTCGGTCAAATCTCAGATGGCAATGAAACAGACTACAGACCTGGAAAAATGGTGCACTGAGAACAATCTAGCTCTCAATGCCAGCAAAACCAAGGAACTCATTATTGCCCTTTGGCAGGATGTTACCCATGCTCCCCCCTGCACATTAACAGCACAGAGGTGGAACAAGTGGAGAGTGTCAAGCTCCTGGAAGTGGTCATCCACAACAAGCTTTCTTGGACTCTTCATGTGGATGCATTGGCTACAAAGGCCCAACAATGTCTCCTCTTCCTCAGGCAGCTGAGGAACTTTGGCGTGACGGTGCATACCCTTGCCAATTTTTGTAGGTGTGCCATTGAGAGCATTCTGTCTGGATGTATCACTACCTGGTATGGCAACTGTACCATTCAAGATCAGAGACAGTTACAGAGAGTGGTGAACTCGACCCAGACAATCACAAAGGCCAACCTCCCATCTATAGAATCCATCTACCAGGCCCACTGTCAAGGAAAGGCCACCAGCATTCTTAAAGATCCATCTCACCCTGGCAATGTTTTCCTACAATCTCTACCATCGGGGAGAAGGTACTGAAGCCTGAACACACGCACCAGCTGGTTTTGTAACAGTTTCTACCCTACTGTTGTGAGAATACCGAATGGACTCACAAACTCTTAACATTCGCCTGCACCTGTGTTTTTGTTTTTGCGGCTGTTTACCTATTATTTACTATCTATGTTACTTAACTATGTGATCTGCCTGTAATTCTCACAAGACAAAGCTTTTCACTGTGTCTAGGCACACGTGACAATAAATTCAATTCAATTCAATTCAATTCCTGATGTGGCAATACTGCAGTGTTCAGATCTGATCTGTTGCTTATGGGATTGTTATTGATTGCATGCTGCTTTTGTTGTTTGGCCTGCAAGTAGTTCCATTTGTGGTTTCATCAGGTTGACCTCATTTATACATATGCCTAGGTTGCTCCTGCCAAGCCCTACTACACTCTTAAGTCAACTAGGGTGGATCTCCCAGCTTGATATTCCTGAAGAAATAGGGAACGTTATGGGCCATGGGGTTAAATACTGCAGTTGAATATAAACCTGCCATTGTCGATGACCCCACAGCATCTCATGAAAGCCCAGTTTCGCATTACTAAAGCAGTTCAAAGTACCTCCCATTTATCTTTTAGCCACACACAACAATGGAGGGTTTGCTCGATGTGAAGCTCTAACAAGGACTACATAGTAATCACAACGAAGGACAAATACAAATACAACATATCGATGGTTGAGGTAAAGGTCACTCGGTGTTTCCCTCCTTTTACTGTTTCATCTTCACCTTGTGTTGCCAGCTTAACCTCCATGACCACCTTACCAGTTTGTTTCTTGTTGATTTGAACATGGCACATGACTCACTACTGAAGCTTCTTACCTCTAGGCTGCCAGATTACTGAAATGAGCCAGTGCTCAGACATTCAGAACAGCTGAGGCCTTACAGACTTGCTGAGCCAATGGCCTCATTCTGTCCTATGTTATGCTGTTTCTCAGCTACAGATTGCTGTTGGGAGTGTCATGTCAATCTTTTACGATGTGAATGCTGATTTCTAGTTTTTGTTTTGGTTTCTGTACACATCAGGAGACGTTCATATTGTTCAGCTATTCAGAAATCTCCAGGTTCCAAACTACATTCATTTTTTTTTAAACTGCTTTTAATCCTATACCTAACTCAATCCTTTCACTATAGCAGTAATTGACTCAACACCAACTAATCCATATCACATACATGCTACTGCCTGGAAGAAAAGTGTATTTAATCAAATCATAGTGGAATTGTTATACCTCTGTTATTGAAAGCCATTACATTGTTAGCAAACAAAGCTAATAGTGAGGTAAATACTTTATAAACGGCACCATTCTGCAACTCGGCAACATTGACTTTCAACATGGGTCAAAATATTTACATTTTTATTTTTTGTCACCTCAAAAGTATTTCATGCACTACATTGTTTCTTGAAACATTACATGTTGGAGTTAAACATAAATACATTTCCCCGAGTCATACTAGGACTTTAATGTAGGTATTGTAGGCCTACTCAAAGTGTCAAGATAGATAATCTTTGGTTTAACTCATGGCTATCATAACCAATACTCATTCACCTTTATTGAGAAAGTGAGCTTTTACATTTCTAGTGACACTATATTTCTGTGCTGCTCAGATTTAGCAATGGTGTTCATTGAGACCAAAGCTAATATCCATAAGTGTAAAGAAGTCATTGACAAATCCATTACATAGGAGACACCTTTTTTTTAAACCCAGAGTGGTGGTAGGCTGTGTAACTTGCAACCACATGAATAGCTGATGCAAAAACATTGATGTTTTTAAGGGGAAGCTAAGAAAACACGTGAAAGAAAATCAAATAGAAAAGGATGTAACTGCAACGAGATAATGAGGATAAAGAGTTGTTTGGAGCAGAAACAATTGATCAGACTAGTTGGACAGAATGCTCTTTTTGTGCTGGAATTTCTGTATAATTTCATGCCAATCAGTAACTTGCTTGAAAAAATTTCTACATTGTCAGTGTTTCAACATCACTTTAGTTGCTCTCTTGTAACAACGCAAAGTTGAGGCCTTCAGGACAACTTTGGCAACAGAAACTTTGGCTGAAATATTTTCCCCCATTATTAAATCATAGAATCATAGAATTATTACCATGCAGAAGAAGGCCATTTGGCCCATTGTGACTGCACCTATTATCGAGTCTTCTCTATTATCCAGTGCCAATCTTCGGCCTTTTCCTCATACCCCTGTTACTATCCAAAAAAGCCATCCAATGCCCATCTTGATTGCCTCAATTAAACTTACTTCCCCCACACTTTCAGGCAGTGAATTCTATACATTACAGTCGTATATCATGATGTTCCATCTGAGATACAAAGACTTGTGTCTAGAGTTTCCCTTAAGTTGATGTCATAGGAGGTGAAAGGAACTCTACACATTCCCTTATCTAGACTGCCTGGTAAACATTTATGAATTTAGAATTTTGCTGAGTTTCTTGCCTACTGTAAAAAGAAATTGGAATTTTTTTTATCGAGATTGTGGAAAGCTCTATTTAAAGGAAATTCAAATTTGCAATGGTCTTCATATCCAGTTAAAAATCTAGTTCAGACATTAAGGTATGTTCAAATGATTAACCAAAGGTTACCAATAACAAAAGACCAAAAATAAATAATGAAACCACTTTTTACAAATGCTCAGTGTGGCCAACTGAATATTTGAAATCCCATCTTGACTCTTTAAAATGGTGTTTTACAATTATCAGCGGTGGCCCATTTGTTAGCACTTCCACCATTTGGTCAGAAGGCGAAGTGGATTTAATTTTATGCAAAATCTAGGCTGACACTTCAGTGCTGCACTTTGGGATTGCTACACACCAGAAATCCTGCCTATTAGATAGGAATTAAAACCTCTGCTTCACTCAGAGGTGGACATATAAGGTCCCACTGCCGTTATTTGAAGAAGAGGAGGTGCCGGCCAACACTTACCCTTCAAACACATTAATTTAAAAAAACAGTGATCATCATTGGCTTGCTGTTAATTTTATCTTGTTGTGTACAAATTGTTTGCCATTCTTCCTATGGTGACTAAACCTCAAAAAATTTAACGTGCTTTAGGATTTAAGAATGTGGAAGGTGCTATAATGTTATTTTTTCATTCAACTTTTCTGCTCCTGTTTCATTGAATAATGCATTACTTTGACACATTTTCATAATTTTTAAAATCATACAGCATTTCTAATCAATGGATCATTAAGATATACATCTTCCTTTAGGATTTTATGAAAGGTACTCTCCTGTCTTCACTTCATGTCAACATTTTGACTTCCTCCCTGGGCTTTACTGTATATTTGTCATCTTATTATCTCATATCTCTACCACCCTGTCCCTGAACATGTAAGAAGCTTATCAATTGATTTTCATTTGCCAGCAAACTGTTGCTCAATAAAGGTTTAACCCTGTACATCAGCAAAAGTAAATACATAAGTAAATAAATGAAGTCACTAGGACTCTGCAGGTAAAGGTACTGCACTTAAATACCTTAATCTATGTTCTGGCTCTCTAATTTCCTAAAACACCATGTCCTAACATCAACATCCTTTTGAAAAAAAATACAATATTCGACAGAAGTTATTGTTAAAATTAACACCAATTCATTTAATTCAGTTCATTGATCTTGTACGTTTAAACAAGCTTCAAAAGTGGTCTTGTTCTGAAAATGTTATTGATCTTTGTGGAATGAGGACATTGAATTTAAGTTTCCTTAGTGATTAATATGATATCATCCATATATTGATGGTAATAACAACAAATTATATTTGTGTAGTGAACTTAATATAACATAGGGATGGCATAGGGGCATTATTAAACGGAGTCAGATCGTGAGCCACATTGGATTTTTTGGACAGAAACTTATAGATGCCTGAACAATGTGGGCTTTGTTTAGAAATGTGGCAGAATAAAGAATTCCAGTGAAGCCTATTTTGATACGAGAAGCAAGTCACTGGATCTTTTAACTAAGTTCCAGGTACTGGGGCAAGATTCCCACTCAGCAGTGGTGAGTCTCCGAATAAGAGGTGAATTGCTTGTTAGTAATCTTATTAATTCCATGTCTTAAATTACTAATATGTCTCATTCAACTTCTATTCTAGATTAAAATGTGGCAAATTCAGCTTGAAGAGCCATAATGTCACTTGCCATACCACGGCATGAACCACGGGCACCAGCTGCATGCATTGATTGTCCATGGACATTAGCATCCAATAATTGTCAACTTCTCAGGATTCTTATGACACCTTAAGACATAAGAGTGGAAGTAAGGCCATTCGTCCCATCGAGTCCACTCCGCCATTTAATCATGGCTGATGAGCATTTCAACTCCACTTACCAGCATTCTCCCCGTAGCCCTTAATTCCTTGTGACATCAAGAATTTATCAATCTTGGCCTTGAATCCGCTCTGATGTACTTCCAGGACACTTAGGAGGCATAGACCTGTATGGCAGGGTGCACTGACAACAAACTGCAAGGGAGGGATAAGCACTCAGATTGATCCAGACTCTATCTCAGAGCTGCTCACACATTCTCTTTATGGTTATTCACTTGGGGCCTACCTGGTTGCCATCCCCTCTTAACTTGAATGTTAGCATAGTCACACCAGCAGGCGTGTTGTTTACATGGTCAGCAACCAACCATGTATACATCTTGCTGTACAGCATTCTGTTACATCAATCTCTGACCTGCACCATCAACCAGCCTCTTATACAGCGAACACATTCCATGTGTGGCAAGTGAACTACCACGTCTCAAAGTCTTGGGAAGTGATCCTCACTGAAATCCATGGAGGTACCATCAGTCAGGGGTCCCAGTACAGTAAGATAAGCGCTACAGTCAGGCATCTGTCAGTCTGGTCTTAGTCAGGGGATCCATGCTTCTCCAGTATGGGCACAGGGGCAGTAATTCCGGAGGCTTCAGGGCTTTGGGCCAGGACAGCTGGGGGAGATATACAGCCAACAGTAAATGGGTAGGACGTTTAGTCATAGAGTCATAGAGAATTACAGCACGAAAAAAGACCGATCGGTGCAAATCATCCATGCTGAACAGATATCTGAAACCAATCTAATCCCACCTGCCAGCACCAGACTCACATCCCTCTAAACTCTTCTTGTTTATATACTCATCCAGATGCCTTTTAAATGGTGCAATCGTAATAGCCTCCACCACTTCCTCTGGCGGCTCATTCCAAACATGTACCACCTTCTGTGTGAAAACGTTGCCCCTTTGATCTTTTTTATATCTTTCATCTCTCACCCTAAACCTATGCCCTCTAGTTCTGGCCTGCCCCACCCTAGGAGTGTGTCTTTGTCAATTTAACCTATCCATGCCCTCATGATTTTATAAACCTCTAAAGGGTCACCCCTCAGCCTCCAATGCTCCAGAGAAAACAGCCCTAGCTTATTCAGCCTCTCACTATAGCTCAAATCCTCCAACCCTGGTAACATCCTTGTAAATCTTTTCTGAATCCTTTCATGTTTCATACCCTCCTTCCAATAAGAAGGAAACCAGAATTGCAAGCAACATTCCAAAAGTGGCCTAACCAATGTCTTGTACAGCCGCACCATGACCTTCTAACTCCTATACTCAATACTCAGACCAATAAAATAAAGCATACAAAATGCCTTCTTCACTATCCTATGTACCTGCAACTCTACTTAGAAAGAGCTATGAACCTACATTCCAAGGTTTCTATGTTCAGCAACAGTCCCTAGGACCTTACCATGAAGTATATTAGTCCTGCTAAGATTTGCTTTCCCAAAATACAGCACCTTGCATTTATCTAAATTAAACTCCACCTGCCACTTTTCAGCCCATTGGCCCATCTGATCAAGATCCCATTGTAATCTAAGGTAATCTTCTTTGCTGTCCACTACACCTCCAATTTTGGTGTGGACTAATTTTGGACTTAGTCATACGGCGTGGAAACAGATCCTTCAGTTCAACCATTCCATGCTGACCATAATCTCAAACTAAACCAGTCCCACCTCCTTGCACTTGGCCTATATTCCTCCAAACATTTCTTATTCATTAACTTACCTATATGTCTGTTAAATGTTGTAACTGTACCCACATCCACTACTTCCTCTGGTAGTTCATTCCACACATGAACCACTCTGTGTCCGTAGGTTTGCTGGCTGAGCTGGAAGGTTAATTTTTCAGACATTTCGTCACCATACTAGGTAACATTTTCAGTGAGCCTCCAGACGAAGTATTCCTGGTGTTTCCTGTATTCTGTTTATATGTTTGGGTTTCCTTGGGTTGGTGATGACATTTCCTGTGGTGATGTCATTTCCTATGGTGATGTCACTTCCTGGTATTTTTCTCACGGGGTGGTAAATGGGGTCCAAGTAAAAATATGCCCCTTGTCTTCAAATCCCCCAACTTAGGGCAAAGACACCTGCCATTCGTGTTATCTATATCCCACATTATTTTATAAACCGCCAAAAGGTCACCTCTCAAACTCCTACGCCCCAACTAAACAAGTCCCAGCCTATCCAGCATCTCCTTATAAGTTAAACCCTTGATTCCTGGCAACATCCTGGTAAATCTCTTCTGAACCCTTTCTGGTTTAATAATATCCTTCCTATAACAGAACATGGGCAAAAAAGTGGAATTCCACAGGTGAGATGAAAGTGACTGCCCTTGACATCAAGGCCTTTCGATTGAGTGTTACATCAAGGAGACTTAGTAAAAATGGAATCAGTGGATATCGGAGGCAATCTCTCCACTGATTGGAGTCATACCTGGCATGTAGGAAAATGGTTGTGGTTATTGAAAGTCAGTCACCTCAGCTCCAAGGCATCTCTTCAAGTAGTGTCCTAGGCCTAACCATTTTCAACTGATTTATCAATAAGCTTCCCTCCACCATAAGGTCAGAAGTGGGGATGTTCATTATTGACTGCACAATATTTGTCATCATTCACAACTCCACAAATACTGAAGCAGTCCATGTTCAAATACAACCAGTTCTAGACAATATCCAGTTTTGGGACAACAAGTGGCAAATAACATTTGTGCCACATAAATGCCAGTCAATGACCATCTCTAATGAGAAACAATCTAATCACTGCCCCTTGATATTCTATGGTGTTACCATCACTGAATTCCTTATTATCAATATTCTGAGGATTACCATTGACCAGAAACTCAATTGGACTTGCCACATAAGCGCAGACTACAGAGTAGGTCAGAGGCTAAGAATACTGTGGTGAGTAACTCGCCTCCTGGCTTCCCAAAGTCTGTCCACCATGTACAAGGCCCAAATCAGGAGTGTAACGGAATATCTGTACTTGTCTGGAATAATGCAGCTCCAACAACACTAAAGAAATGTGTCACCATCCAGCACAAAATAACCTGCTTGAATGGCACCACATCCATAAACATTCACACTCTCCACCATCAGCATTCAGTAGCAGCAGTATGTACTCTGTACACTACACATCTACACTACCTATTCTGCACTGCAGAAATTCACCAAAAATCCTCAGACAGCACATTCCACTCCCACCACCATGTCCATCTAGAAGGACAAGGGTAACAGATACATGGGGACACCTCCACCTTCAGGTTCCCCTCCAAGCAACTCACCATCCTGTTTTGTGAAATATATCAGAGTTCCTTCACTGGAGCTGGGTGAATTCTCTCCCTGGTGGTAGCAGATGGACTGGAGTGGTTCAAGAAGGCAGCTTACCACAACCTTCTCAAGGACACTGGGGATGGAAAATAAATGCTGGCCCAGCCAGGAGGCCCACATTCCATGAATGAATAAAATAAAATGCAAGGAGTCCACTCATCTTATATCCACATATTAGCTTAAAATGTATGAATCCTGTGGACTCACTTTGGCATTCCTTATGACAACAGTAACAAGGGAATTCCCTTTTCCCAATCCTCACTGAATTTGCTCCAAAGGCAAGGAAACTGTCAGCAGTGAGTTAAGTTGAACACAAAAGAGCTGAGATAAGGGAATGATTTCTCTGGATTAAGTCTCTATAACTGACAAGGTCAGAAAAGGGTTTGTAACTTTGTTTTACTGAGTGCCTCAAATCTTGCACCTGTCTTCTACATGGAGAGTTTTGTTTTAATTCTTCCTTGAGTGATAAACTTCTATTCTGTTGCTGAAGAATGTCTGCTGCTTTGTGTGAATGTGTTTGAGTGACTAACCGCCAAATTAACTGATTGAACAAATAAAAACAGAAAACATATGATCTATCGAAGTCGGTTTCATTCTGGAATTTGACCTGTCCAGAAGTACCATCAATTGGGGTCATATCAAGTGGGGCTTTTGACTGGAATTTGAATTTGTTAAATTTAAGAGATTTGGACCTCTTTTAAGGAAATGTTATGCAGAGGTTCTGTATTTCTCACAGGCTGTGGAAACTTTTATTGGATTACCAAAATGCCTTTGAATACCACTCAGAGTTTTCTGGAAGTAAAAGGCATGACAATAGATGCTTTGACTAAGGATAAATTGAGAGGATTTGAAGATAATTAGAAGGAAGAAATAAAAACAGGATCCTGTAAGGATGAGTTGCTTAAAGGGGTTACGCAAAACCCAGAATTTGAAGGAGGAAAGCCTGAAATTGAAATGTTACAGCTGGAATTAGTTAGGATTTGGTTAGAAAAGAAACAAAAAAGCTTGAGTTAGAGAGACAAAGAGAAAAACATTCCTGATGAAGGGCTTTTGCCTGAAACTTCGATTCTCCTGCTCCTCAGATGTTGCCTGACCTGCTGCGTTTTTCCAGCACCACACTGTCGACTCTCATCTCCAGCACCTACAGTCCTCACTTTCCCCTAGAGAAAGACAAAAGGTCCAATGGAAAGACAGAAGACAGGAAAAAAGTATTTTAAAAGTTCAGACTTCAAAGTCAAATAAGACAACATGACTTAGAAAGAGGTAAGTGTAGAGTAAGAAAGAAGATGTAATAGCATGAAGACTATTTCTGATTCCAGTGTGGGATTTGATTTTACTAAAAATCTATGTTTAGTGCCTAAACTTACTGAGAATAGAGTTGAAAGATAACATGCCAGTGTCTGAGATGAACAATTTGCAGACTATAAAACTGTTGATAAAGAATGAACTTGTCCCTAAAACTTATCAATTGAAATTCAGGACTACAAGAAAGAAACTTAATCAGACATTTATGGAATTTGCATGAGAGAAAGATGTTGTGAGATGAGTGGCACAAATCACTAAGGTTAGAAAAATATTTTGAAAGAATAAGGGGAATCACCATTATTGAAGAATTCCAAAGCAGCATTTCAGCATACCTTAACATTTATTTAGGTGATTGTAAACTAACAATGATTTGAGAAGCAGCAGTTCTGATAGACACCTATGTCACCCAGATAGTAGTGGGTTGAAAGACAAGTATGTACTTTAACTCGCTGAACTTGAATGTTTGTTTTCAGATGTTTTGTCAGTGAGAGTCTCCGGTGAAGGGCTGGTGGTTTGTCCCGCCTCTATATTTATAGGTCTTCGTTTCTAAAGGTGGGTGATGCCATTTCCAGTTCTTATTTTCAAGGGAAGATAGATAGGATCCAAATTGATGTGTTTATTGATGAAGTTCTGGTTAGAATGCCATGCCAGTAAGAATTCTCTGGTGTGTCTTTGTTTCGCCTGTCCTTGGATGTGTGTATTGTCCCAGTCAAAGTGATATCCTTCTTTATCTGTACATATGGAAACCAGTGATACTATGTCATGTCTTTTGGTGGCCAGTTGGTGTTCATGTATCCTGGTGGCAAGTTTCCTGCTAGCTTGTCTGACGCAGTGAGACAATTTAGGAAACTGCAGGAATAGGAAACCTACATCTAAAGAGCCATTATTTTTAGGGAACAAAACCAAAAGGATTCCAAAGCAATCTGGAGAAAGGCTAGAACAAAAAAGTGATGTGAAGAAAACAATATGTAATGAAATTGAACACATTAAAGCCAATTGTTGAAAGTTAAATGGGAGACTAATTGCAGTAACGGGAACCCCTGAGGGATCCTCAACTAAAGGGGTCTCAGAAAAGAAAATGGAAGAAAAACTGCAGATGGAGAACATATTTCCTTTGAGTTTACTAAGCTGAGAGAGATCACTCAAGACAGTTACAAAATTCATTCTTAATTATTGATGTTAATGAGAATAGTTAGGAGAAAAGAGCATTTAAGGTGGGAAAAGAAATAGGGAGTGAATTAAAAATATTAGAACAATTGAACATTGAATTAAAAATTGAAAATTCATAAATTGATCCATAGGTTGCACAATATGGAGGTACTTAGAACGTTTGATAGCATAATATGTTATCATCTAGAAAACTATTGAAGTCAGTTACAGTCTATTACAATCTTCTAAACTGTTTTGTGAGAATACTATAGGTAAACATCTTTGGCTGCTGTCAGGGATGTAATCTATGCATTATCTCTGAAACAACATCCTTACAGACTTAATCCAAATAAATTAGCTTGTGAGGGAAAAGATGCTATCGGAAGAATGTTGTGAAACTTGCAAAGTTTCAGAAAAGATTCATGAGATTTTACTAGGTTTGCAGGGTCTGAGCCACGGAGAGGCTGAATAGGCTGGGGCTATTTTCCCTGGAGTATCGGAGTCTGAGGGGTGGCCTTACAGAGGTTTATAAAATCATGACGGGCACGGATAGAGTAAATAGGCAAGGTCTTTTCCTTGGGTCCAGAACTAGAGCACATAGGCTTAAGGTGAGAAGGGAAACAAAAAGGGACCTAAGGGGCAACATTTTCATGTGGAAGATGGTGTGGTATGGAATGAGCTGCCAGCGGAAGTGATGGTGGCTGCAACAATTACAATATTTAAAAGGCATCTAAATGGGTATATTAACAGGAAGAGTTTAGAGGGATATGGGCCAAATTCTGGCAAATGTGACTAAATTTATATAGGATATCTGGCTAGCATGAATGAATTGGACTGAAGGGTTTTTCTGTGCTATATGTCTCTATAGCTCTATGAAAATGATGATGGACAATAATGTTATTGAAATGAATCACAGGAAATGGATCTCACTTGTTGTGGTAACATGGAAATCAATGAATTGCGATAAGTTCTATATTTATTATCACAAAGTCAAAACATCAACAAAATGAACCTATTCCAAATGTGGAGATCTGGAAATGTGGAAATAATTGGATGCTCATGTCTCAGTCACCAGCATTGTCTTGTGAAAAAGATATGAGAGCCAAAGAAAGATCAGTTTTTGTAACATCAGACGGACGTATGGAAAGTCATGCCATTTGGAACGAAAAATCATCAGTAGTTTTCCAACAAATAATGACCAGGTGATTGAAGGACTACATAACTGCAGTGTTGATGTCAACAACTTGGTTGTGTTTAACAAAACCTGAGAAGAACATATACATCATTTGAATGAACTGTTTGATCTGTTACAAAGTTAATTTAATTATAAATCTACCTAAACGTGAAATTGTCAGAACAGAGTTTGGGTCACTCTGTGGTACAAGGTCAGTTGCATCTATAGAAGAAAGGAATAAGGGTTCTTTTGGATTTCCCATGCCTAAGATGAAAGGTGAAATTCTGTGATATATTGGCACAAATGGATTTTCTCAGACATTTATTTTGAATGCAACATTGTTGTGGGTCCTTTGAGAAATTTATTGATAAAAGGCAAGAAATTTGAATGAACAAAAGAATCTTGGAATGCCTTTGACATTGCAGGTGTGCTGACAACTGCACTCGTTTGAGCAGCATTGAATTATGAGAAGCTATTCATATTGGTAGTTCATGCCAACATCAATGTGGGTGTTGTTTTTGTACAGGAAGGCAAAATGCAGATTGAAAGACCTGTCAGTAATTTTTCGAAGAAACTGAATGCCTGTCAACTGAAATATTCAACTTCAGAAATGCAGAGTCTTGAGTTTGTCCCCTGACACTTTACAATTTATATATCCCTAAATTTGGAATCATTTGTTATTTATACAGACCATAATCATTTGGTTGTCTGGAAAAGTTTCAGGACACGAACTTACTTTTGTTTCATTAGAGTTTATTTTTTAAAAAGTCAGTAATTATCCTGGAAAGATTAGATTACTTACAGTGTGGAAACAGGCCCTTGGGCCCAACAAGTCCACACCGACCCGCCGAAGCGAAACCCACCCATACCCCTACATTTGCCCCTTACCTAACACTATGGGCAATTTAGCATGGCCAATTCACCAGACCTGCACATCTTTGGACTGTGGGAGGAAACTGGAGCACCCGGAGGAAACCCACGCAGACACGGGGAGAATGTGCAAATTCCACACAGTCAGTCACCTGAGGTGGGAGTTGAACCCGGGTCTCTGGCACTGTGAGGCAGCAATGCTAACCACTGTGCCACCCTGTTGTTTTGGACAGTTTGTTAATTTCAATTAGGTTCTGTCTGGCTTATCATGCTCACTGATGCCTTCCTCATTCATGTTGTCTTGGATATCTCCATCCTCAGAAGATTGTTCTCAATTCCCCATTTCTTCTGCATCCAGGACATCCCTCCTTTGTTGACTTCAGACATAATGGATACAGCATGCCAAACTGATTTGGACATCTTTTCTAGCTTCCACAAGAAAAAGAGGCTAAGGGATAACATTTTCATGTAGAAGGTGGTGTGGTGGAATGAGCTGCCAGAGGAAGTGATGATGGCTGCAACAATTACAATATTTAAAAGGCATCTAGATGGATATATGAACAAGAAGGGTTTAAAGGGATATGGGCCAAATTGTGGTGGCAGGGTGGCACAGTGGTTAGCACTGCTACCTCACAGCGCCAGCGTCCCAGGTTCAATTCCAGCCTGGGGCAACTATATGTTTGGAGTTTGCATGTTTGCCCCATGTCTGTGTGGGTTTCCTCCCACAGTCCAAAGATATGCAGGTCAGGTGAATTGGTCATGTTAAATTGCCCATAGTGCTAGGTGCGTTAGTCAGAGGGAAATGGGTGTGGGCTGAAGGGCCTGTTTCCACACTGTAGGGAATCTACATTTCTGGCAAATGGGACTAAATTCTTTCGGCATAGGGCTTGAAGTTGGCTCATGAAGTATATTCAAGTCTGAGACTTCATGATGCATTTTATGCCATTGTTCCTGCATACCCGATGATTGTTCAATCTCCTCTACATCACTTCTCCCCCACCCCCACCCCCACCCTGATTTATTTTCAATCTGTCTAAATAATTATTCAGGTTTGCAATTTACCCCCGAATCCAAGGTTTTGAGAATTGCAATGTCCTTGGTGGTCATTCACTTTTCCCATGATGAGAACTGAATATCTCCAAATGGAGAGAATTTGGTTAGAAATCAGCAGATTGTTAGAATGGAAGATATTTAGGTTCTTAGGCTTGTGCATATATCCATGTCAGCAGATTTGGAAATGACCCATCAAACTGTTTCCAGAGTGAAAAGCTAATAAACTGTTAGAATTCAGTTAGGTGAAACACTGAAGAGTTAAGACAAGAATTTCTCTGGACCTGGACTCTGTAATAGTGTCAGGAAACAGGTTTAAACTTTGTTTTGCTGTGTGTTTTAAATCTTGCAATGAGTTTTCTACATTTAGATAGCTTTTTAGAAATTCTCTTTTGTGAGTAACTTATCTATTTTGAAAGATCTACAGCTTTATGCGAATACGTTTCAAAGACTGAACTCCACATTAACTATCAAAAAAAATAAGTATGATCTGTCAAGTTAGTTCTCATTCTGAGATCTGACTTGGAATCATAGAGTCATATAGATGAGCAGCACAGAAACAGACCCTTCAGTCCAACCCGTCCATGCTCACCAGATATCCTAAATTAATCTAGTCCCATTTTCCCGCACTTGGTCCATATCCCTCTAAATCCTTCATATTCATATACCCATCCAGATGCTTTTTAAATATTGTAATTGTCCCAGCCTTTATCACTTTCTTTGGCAGCTCATTCCATACATGCACCACCCTCTTCATGAAAAAAGTTGCCCCTTAGGTCTCTTTTAAATCTTGCCTTCCTCACCCTAAACCTACATCCTCTAGTTCTGCACTCCCCATCCATGCCTCTCATGATTTTATAAACCTCTTTAAGGCCACATCTCGACTTGTCCAGTAATACCATTAGCTAGCACCATAACTTTCTTACAAAAGTTGTGATGGTGTGAAAAGGCTAAATGTTATTTCAGTTTGTATGTTTGTTTAATTCTGTAACTCAAACAGCATCAAGGGATTTTAAAACCTTCTCCTGTTGGATCATTATGTGATGTTTGCTCTTTTTGCATTGGAATATTACTGAAGTATGATGATATTCTTCAGGTAGGAAGGCTTTCTGTTGGTATCATTTTCTTGTGCTGCTTTCAGATTTCAATTTATACGATAGTCATAGGTGAGGTGCCAGAAAACTGGAGGTTGGCTAACATGGTGTCACTGTTTAGGAAAGGTGGTAAGGACAAGCCAGGGAACTACAAACCTGTGAGCCTGACGTCAGTGGTGGGCAAGTTGTTGGAGGAAATCCTGAGGGACAGGATGTACATGTATTTGGAAAGACAAGGACTGATTAGGAATAGTCAAGTAAAAAATGAGGTCTGCAGATGCTGGAGATCACAGCTGCAAATGTGTTGCTGGTCAAAGCACAGCAGGCCAGGCAGCATCTCAGGAATAGAGAATTCGACGTTTCGAGCATAAGCCCTTCATCAGGAATAAGAGAGAGAGAGCCAAGCAGGCTAAGATAAAAGGTAGGGAGGAGGGACTAGGGGGAGGGGCGATGGAGGTGGGATAGGTGGAAGGAGGTCAAGGTGAGGGTGATAGGCCGGAGTGGGGTGGGGGCGGAGAGGTCAGGAAGAGGATTGCAGGTTAGGAGGGCGGTGCTGAGTTGAGGGAACCGACCTCCGGGCCGCCCGAACCAACCAACCCAATCACCCCGTGGCTCAACACTTTAACTCTCCCTCCCACTCCACCGAGGACATGCAGGTCCTTGGACTCCTCCACCGGCAGAACACAACTACACGACGGCTGGAGGAGGAGCGCCTCATCTTCCGCCTGGGAACCCTCCAACCACAAGGTATGAATTCAGATTTCTCCAGCTTCCTCATTTCCCCTCCCCCCACCTTGTCTCAGTCGGTTCCCTCAACTCAGCACCGCCCTCCTAACCTGCAATCCTCTTCCTGACCTCTCCGCCCCCACCCCACTCCGGCCTATCACCCTCACCTTGACCTCCTTCCACCTATCCCACCTCCATCGCCCCTCCCCCTAGTCCCTCCTCCCTACCTTTTATCTTAGCCTGCTTGGCTCTCTCTCTCTTATTCCTGATGAAGGGCTTATGCTCGAAACGTCGAATTCTCTATTCCTGAGATGCTGCCTGGCCTGCTGTGCTTTGACCAGCAACACATTTACAGCTAGGAATAGTCAACATGGCTTTGTGCATGGAAATCATGCCTCACAAACTTGATTGAGTTTTTTGAAGAAGTAACAAAGAGGATTGGTGAGGGCAAAGCGGTAGATGTGATCTATATGGAATTCAGTAAGGCATACAACAAGGTTCCTCATGGGAGACTGGTGAGCAAGATTAGATCTTATGGGATACAGAACTGACTCAAAGGTAGATGACAGAGGGTGGTGGTGGAGGGTTGTTTTTCAGTCTGGAGGCCTGTGAGCAGTGGAGTGCCATAAGTGCTGGGTCCACTAATTTTTATCATTTATATAAATGATTTGGATGTGAGAATAAGATGTACAGTTAGTACGTTTGCAGAGGACTCTAAAATTGGAGGTGTAGTGGACAGCAAAGGAGATTACCTCAGATTACAATGGGATCTTGATCAGATGAGCTGAGAAGCAGCAGATGGAGTTTAATTTAGCTAAATGTGAGGTGCTGCATTTTGGAAAAGTAAATCTTAGCAGGACTTATACACGTAATGGTAAGGCCCTAGAGAGTATTGCTGAAGTGCAGGTTCATAGCTTGGAGTGCAGGTTCATAGCTCCTTGAAAGTGGAATCACAGGTAGATAGGATAGTGAAGAAGGTGTTTGGTATGCTTTCCTTTATTGGTCAGAGTATTGAGTACAGGAGTTAAGAGGTCATGTTGCAGCTATGCAGGACATTGGTTAGGCCACTGTTGGAATATTGTGTGCAATTCTGGTCTCCTTCCTATTGGAAAGATGTTGTGAAACTTGAAAGGGTTCAGAAAAGATTTACAAGGATGTTGCCAGGGTTGGAGGATTTGAGCTATAGGGAGAGGTTGAATAAGCAAGTGCTGTTTTCTCTGCAGCATCAGAGGCTGAGGGGTGACCTTATAGAGGTTTATAAAATCATGAGGGGCATGGATACAGTAAATAGACAAAGTCTCTTCCTTGGGTGGGGCAGGCCAGAACTAGAGGGCATAGGTTTAGGGTGAGAGGGGAAAAATATAAGAGGCAACCTTTTCACTCAGAGAGTTGTGCATGTATAGAATGAGCTGCCAGAGGAAGTGGTGGAGGCGAGTACAATTGCAACATTTAAAAGGCATTTGGATGGGTACATGAATAGGAAGGTTTTGGAGGAATATGGGCCACGTGTTGGCAGGTGGGACTGGATTGGGTTGGGATATCTGGTCGGCATGGAGGGTCTGTTTCTGTGTTGTACATCTCCATGACTCTATGACTCTATACCACCACCTGGATAGCTCCTTCTAATGACATGCGACTGGACCTTTAAAATAAAATATTGTGTTAATTTGGTCTTTCTTGGGTTTCTTTTGTAGATGTGAAATAATTCTGTTTCTCATTTTTAGACAGACCAGTTAATGCTTTGTCTGAAGTAACAGTGACCTTAATTCCAATTGAAGGTGCAACATCCTACTGTTACTACATTTGACTGTTGTTTCTCCTGTCATTTAAATGATTTTCTTGAAAACTATTGAAAGAACTTTGAATTCTTTTTATTTGTGCGTGTAGGTTTGCTCGCTGAGCTGGAAGGTTCACTTCCAGACATTTCGTCACCCTACTAGGTAACATCTTCAGTGGGCCTCAGGCAATGAACTGCTGATAAGTCCTGCTTTCTATTTATATGTTTGGATTTCTTTGGGTTGGTGATGTAATTTCCTGTGGCGATGTCATATCTTGTGGTGAAGTCAGTTCCTGTTCTTTTTCTCAGGGACTGGTAGATCAACATCCACAAACAAATGAAGCAGAACATTATTTCAACAAGCCAACACAGCAGGAACTACACAGAGCAGAGGAAAATCACCTATTCGGTGTACTCAAAAAGAATGAGTACCCAATGAACATAGTCCACTGGTTTCTCAGCAACAAACCCAAGAAGCAGACAAAACACATCCAGAAACTCTAACCACTCTCCCCTACATCAAAGACATCTCAGAAATGACTGCCAGACTATTCAGACCCCTTGGCATCATGGTAACCCACAAACCCACCAACACACTAAAACAGCAGCTAATGAACTTGAAAGACCCTAAACAGACAAGCAAAACTAATGTCATTTACAAAATACTGTGCAAAATCTGTAACAAATACTACATTGGACAAACAGGCAGAAAACTAGCCACCAGGATACATGAACACCAACTAGCCATAAAAAGGCATGACCTTCTCTCACTAGTATCCTTACATACAGATGAGGAAGGAGACCACTTCAACTGGGACAACACATCCATCCTAGGACAAACCAAACAAAGACACACATGAGAATTCCTAGAAGCATGGCATTCCAACTGGAACTCTATCAACAAACACATCGAGTTAGACCCCATCTACCACCCCCGAGAAAAAGAACAGGAAGTGACTTCACCAGAGGAAAAGACATCGCCACAGGAAATTACATCACCAGCCCAAAAAAACCCAAACATATAAATAGAAAGCAGGAGCTACCAGTAGTGCTTCACCTGAGGCCCACTGAAGATGTTACCTAGTAGAGTGATGAAACGTCTGGAAATGAACCTCCAGCTCAGCGAGCAAACCTACATCCAGAACCTCAACCAGAGCTACAAATCTTCTCAAAACTCTTCGTATTTGTAGCTGATTTTGCTGTTCAGTTTTAAATTGCAGAATTAACTCAATCGTATTAAATATTGAGTCTTCATCAGCATGTTTTATATAATATCATTTTAGCTAATGAAGATGAATTGTTAATAAAGTTTTGCAAATGAGAAACTTTATTGTTTCAGTGAAAATTGTTCTACTTCTACTTTCTTAATTTCCTTTTCAGACATGATGTTTAATTACTGCTATCAAAGTTGAAAATCTTCTGAATAGTCCAGAATTATTCCCCAGATCTGCTGAAAAGGATCATTTTCAAATGTTTAATGATTGTTGAAATTCATTAAATTGGAAAATCTCTGCAATTTTACTTTTTCCAAGACAAAGGAAAAGATAATTAATGAATTCAAGCCAAGTTTCCCAATTTAGTATGTTTTGTGCCATTTTAAGATATGGTGCTTCATAATCTTTCTACTTTGTTGCAGTGAAATTCACATGGTTTTAAATGTAAAATATAACAATTAACACTGTGTACACATCATCATTAACTTAAGAAATTTAGCATTAGAACAACTCAAACTAATAGCTGTAACAATTGTTTGTATCCAATAAAAGCAGGATATTATGGATATTGGATATCTGAAATAAAATATAAAGTGCCAGAGAAACTCAGCAGGTCTGGCAGAATCGTTAGCAAGAAACACAATTAATGTTACAATACCAGTGTAACTTTGAATCTGCACTTGAAAGATCTTATTAAATTGGAAAGGATGTGGAAAAGATTTACAAGGATGTTACCGAAACTTGAGGATTTGAGTTATAAGGAGAGGCTACACAGAATTGGGACCTTTCCCCCTGGAGCATAGGAGGTTGAGGGGTAACTTTATAGAGGTTTATAAAATCATGAAGGATATAGATAGGGTGATTGGAAAGATTTTTTACCCCCAGGATAGGAGAATTCACAATTAGAAGACATAGTTTTAGAGTGAGAGGGGAAGGATTTAGAAGGGACCTGAGGGGCAACATTTTCACACAGAAGGTGGTTCATGTTGGAATGAACTGCCAGAGGAAGTAGTAATTGCAGGTACAGTTACAATATTTGAAGACTTTAGACAGATACATGAATAGGAAAGGTTTGGAGGAATGTGGGTCAACAGCAGGAAGATAGGACTAGTTTAGTTTAAGAAATTTGGTTGGTATGGATGTTTTGGACAAAAAGATCTGTCTCTGTGCTTTATGAATGTAAGACTATTACTCTCTCCTATGATGCTGCCAGACCTATTGAGGTTCTTTAGCACTCTGATGGACAGAACTCATCATATGAAGTCAGTTAGTCTTTTAAGTACTAAACATGTGTTGCTGGAAAGGTGCAGCAGGTCAGGCAGCATCCAAGGAGCAGGAGAATCGATGTTTCAGGCATTCTTCAGGAATGTGGGGTGTCCTGAAGAAGGGCTCATGCCCGAAACGTCGATTCTCCTGTTCCTTGGATGCTGCCTGACCTGCTGCATTTTTCCAGCAACATATTTTCAGCTCTGATCTCCAGCATCTGCAGTCCTCACTTTCTCCTAATCTTTTAAGTACTAAATTTTAATGATGAATGCAGGATGGCATGTTAACAGCAGCATTGGCATACCTAAACCAGGAGTGAGAACCTGATGAAGGTCCCAAACAAACCTACCTGTGTGTAAAATAGTACAAGCAGCGAGTGATAGACTGTGAGAAAGTGAAGACTGCAGATATTGGATTTCAGAGTCAAAAGGTATGGTGCTAGAAAAGCACAGCTGGTCAGGCAGCATCCGAGGAACAGGAGAGTCGACACTTCGGGCATAAATCCTTCATCAGGAATGTGGGGTATCCCAAGGGGGCTGATAGATAAATGGGAGGGGTGTGAGTCTGAGGGCGAGCTAGTTTGGAAGGCAATAGGTAGATGAATGTGGGGGTGACGGTGATTGGTCAGAGCAGAGGGTGGAGTGAATAGCTGGGAAGGAAGATGGACAGGTAGGCAGTTCAAGAGACCGGTGTGAAAATGCAGGATGGTATCTGGGGTAAGGTGGGGGGAGGGTAGATGAGGAAACTGGTGAAATCGACATTGAGGCCATGGGGTTGGAGGGACCCGAGGAGTTCCTCCTCCAGGCGTCAGCTGCTTGTATTTGGTGGTGGAGGAGGCCCAGGGCTTGCATGTTCATTAGCAGAGTGGGAGGGGGAGTTGAAATGGTCGACACAGCACGATGGAGTTTTGGGTGTGTGTGTCCAAGAGATTTTCCCTGAACCATTCCACAAGTTGGTGTCCTGTCTCCACAATGTACAGGACACCACATTGGGAGCAACAGATATAGTAGATGAGGTGTTTGGATGTGGAAGGAACATTTGGGGCCTGGGATGGAGGTGAGGGGGTGGTGTGGGCACAGGTTTTACACCTCTTGACTGGCAAGGGAAGAAGTCTGGAATGGACAGTGGGTCATTGAGGGGGGAGGGGGCGTGAACCTGACAAGGGAGTCGCGGAGGGAATAGTCTCTGTGGAATGCTGAAAGGGGTGGGGAAGGAAATATATCTCTGTGGTGGGGTCTGACTGTAGGTGGCAGAAATGGTGGAGGATGATGCATTGTATTGAGAGATTGGTGGGCTAGAAGGTGAGGCCCAATGGGGTTCTATCCTTGTTATGATTGGAAGGATGGAGTTCAAGGACAGAGATACAGGAAGTGAAAGAGATGTGTTGGAGGGCATTGTTGACACGTGGGAAGGGAACATGATAGACTGTGTCAAGTAATCCCAAAACTGATGTATCAGATCTGTAGGCCAGTCACATCTAGTCACTGGTGGTGGACAATTAAACAATTCACTGAAGGAGAAGGCCCACAAATATTTCTCAATGATGGAAGAGCCCAACACATGAGTGCAAAAGAAAAGGCTGAAGCATTTGCAACAATCTTCATCCAGAAGTGCCAATTGAATGATCCATCTTGGCTTCCTCCAGTGGTCCCAAGCTCTACAGATACTAATCTTCAGCCAATTCAATTCACTCCATGTCAAAGCAAGAAATGGCTCAAGACCCTGGATGTCAAAAAGGCTATGACCTCAGGAATATTCCAGCAATTTTACTAGAAAGTTGTGCTCCTGAATGTACTGCTCCCTTAGCCAAGCTGTTTCAGTACAGTTGCCATTGAGGTGGAAAATCATTAAGGTATATTTGTACACTAAAGGCAGGACGAATCCAACGTGGTCAATTATTGCCCCATCAATCGACTCATGATCATCAGTAACGCAAGCCATCAAGCACTTGCTTAACAATAACCTGCTCAATGACATTCAGTTTGAGTTTCACCAGGGCCACTCAGCTCCTGATCTTACTACAGCTTTAGTTCAAACATTGAAAAAAGAGCTGAATTCCAGAGGTGACATGAGAGTGACTGCCCTTGACATCAAGGCAGCAATTTACTGATTTGACGTCAAAGAGTTCTAGCTGAAAATCCAGCTGGAAAAGGGAGTCAATAGGAATCAGGAAGAAACTCTCCACTGGTTGAAGCCATACTCAGCAGAAAGAAAGACGTTTGTAGTTGTTGGAAGTCAATCATCTCAGTTTCAGAATATCTCTGCAGGGGTTCCTCAGGATAATGTTCTGAACCATCCTCAGTTGTTTCATCAATGACCTTCTCGCCATCATATTGTCAGAAGTACGAATGTTCACAAAACTCCCAGTCCATGCCCAAATGAAGCAAGATCTGGATAAAATCCAGGTTTGGGCTGACAAGCAGCAAGTAATATTCAAGTCCCAGGAAATTAGTACCTCCAACAAAAGGACCTAAAGTCAAAATCCTGATACTCCCTCCCAGATGGCATTGTGCATGTTCCTACACCAAATTCAAGATGGCCCCTCATTACCATCTTCTCAAGGGAATCTAGGCATGGGCAATAAACACTGATGCAGCCAATGACACCCACATCCCACGAATGAACTTGAAAAATGTTCAAGACCTATCTTGACAAAAATAATGCCAAATAATAGTTCTATATGGCCAGTTGCTTCCGTAAGATGTGCACTTCTTAAGATTGACTTAACCCTATTCCTTTTTGAGTCAAGATTAGAGTGGTGCTGGAAAAGTACAGCGGGTCAGGCAGCATCTGAGGAGCAGGTAAATCATCAGGAATGAAGGGCTTTTGCCTGAAATGTCGATTTACCTGGTCCTCGGATGCTACCTGACTTGCTGTGCTTTTCCAGCACCACTCTAATCTTGACTCTGATCTCCAGCATCTGCAGTCCCCATTTTGCCTATTCCTTTTTGACCCTCCTGACCCGGATTTGAGATCAGGACTTCTGAATTCAGGCTTCCCATATTATTTTCTTTATAATGGAGAGGCTCCCCATCTGTGTGAACATCCAGGCCAAATTATACAAATGAAGATTATTTCAAATTTAGATCTATCTCTCCTTCACATTTAATTATCCAAAGGGAGGCATAAAGGGACTTTTACATCGTTTGCATTAGAAAATCATATTTATATTTCACAATCCCTTGTCGAAGTAGATACCACAGCAGCTGTCTTTTAGATTTTCTATGTAGATACATAATACTTACTTAATAATATATACAAAATGAAAGAATAAAGTAGTTTAATAAAGCAGAAAGCATGTTGATTTGTAAACATGTCATGGCGTAAGATATGATTTGATTACACAGTGTAAGATGGTCAATTGGGTTGAAATAGAATTGGATTACTCCATTGAGAACACAGTGGAAAATAATCAATAGAATACTAAATGAATGTAGTAGTTAGCTTTTGGATATTACATGAGGAACCCTGAGGCTGCCAGTCCAAGGCCAAGATAAATTGTGAAGCTGAGTTCAATAATTCAATAATAAAAAATTCTGGTAACAGAAATATAACCATGGAAGTTTCTAGATTTCTATGCAAGCCCATTAGGTTTGCTCATGTTCTTTGGGAATAGCAACCAGAAGCCCTAGTCAATTTAGTTTACTTGAAACTCCAGCCCCACACAATGAGAATTCTAATCAGAACCTGACATTTCTCTTTTGTTTCACTTGCTGTAGATAAGGCATTTGGTTGTTACTTGAAAAATACAGTTACTACTTGGCTAGTATTTTCAGCATCGTGCACCACTGTAGAGTTAATCTTACAAGCCAGAAAACAGAGCTTAAAATCATTCTGTGCTCACAAGAGAAAATGAAAGAATATGACCATGATTTATAACCTGTTAGCTACACAGTAAAAGAGGTTAAAGATTCCAATTATACTGGCCTCTATTGTGACTCATGGAAAATCATATCAACATTGGCCTGTTGGTTGTTCCAATCTGCCTGTGCCCGCACTTTGAAAGAGTTTCCAATTAGTCACACTCCCCCAAATCTTCCGCACAGTTAACAGACTTCCATTACTAATTATATAAAAAACTGTTTTTTGGAAGTTACTACGGAATCGACTGCCACCACCCTTTCACACTGTGCATTCTGAATCGTAACAATTCACAACATATAGCCAGTTCTCTATATCTACTCCTTTGACTCATTTGCAAATAGTTATTAAAATTGTCATAATGTAATTTGTTGAAGGCTATGAAGGAGACTTAGCAGGATCATGCCTTCAAGGAAACCTATGTGTAGTATCTGCACATTGTGGAAGAAGCAAGTTCAGTTTCAATCTTTCTCCATCGCACCTCAGATCCTTCATGTTTTTACTTTGTTTGACATGTTTGGACATTTTCTGCAAAACAATGAAGGAGCTTACGCTTTGGATTATTTGACCATGAGCTATGTGGTCTTGAGCTGACCTTCTCACCACATAGCCTCTCCATCACAAAGACTGCCAATAGTCTGAAACATCAGCCATTTCCACCCAGGCTCCTTTGATGATGCTATAGCTTTAAGAGGTGTATTTTGTCTTGGTTTGTTTTTTTTTCAGGAGAGAGGTTGAGACAGAGCTGCCAAGTGGTCTTTTCCAAGCCCATAAAGTAAATAACTTGTGAGGCCTTCGGATTTCCTTTGGCATTTGACTGACTCTTCTCCTAGAGGAAGAACATTTTGAGGTGTAGGTACAGTGAAATCACCCTGCAACTGAGACAAATCAGAAGTAAGTTAACTGAAACATATAAGATACTGAAGGGACTTGACCTGGAATGTCTGTCAGGAAGTTACTTGTATTTTAAAGAAAAGAAGCTCCTCCTGAGGATAATGTAACAGAGTGTGGTCATTGTGAAGGAGACTCCATGTAAGTGAGATAGAGGCCGAGTGAGTATTTCTGGGAATTTAGTTCAAAGTGGAAATTTGGTGCAGAGGGGTAAGATGTGCATTTAGCAAGGTTTAACACAAGAAATAAAGTTCGATGGGTGGGGAATTTGGTGGAAGGTTGTGAGGATGTGTTTTTCTTTACTGTTTTCCATTCATTTGTCAGAAACTGCTATTTAGGTCTGCCTTTAAATTGTTGTAAATTAGAATTACAATTAGGTTTTATTGTCATGTGTACTCAATAGAGGGATACAGGAATACAATGGAAAATGTACACAGTCACCATTCTCCAGTGATATCTTAGGTACAATGATACAGGCATAAAAAATCGTTGGTACAAAGTAGAAAAATAAAGAAATAAAGTTAGAAGTTCAACATTGCACTCTCTCTCTAAGTGCTTTATCATGGGCCGGAATCTGGGCTGCCCCACCCTGACACTGAGACCCCACCAGCAGGAAGCAGTTAGCTAGACTTGAGTCCCTTCGCCACTGCTGCTGCACGACTGTGTCACCATTTTTCGGCGCCATCTTGTCTCTACTCATAAGGCCATAACCATGAGGCCACACTGGGCTGACCTCAGCACTGCAGCCACCGCTTGAAGCTGTTGGATCCAGGCGGAGGGCCCAAACTCACCTCTTGCTGCCACCGTCAGGAACACAGTCTCGCCTCCATCTGCCGTCACCACCAGGAATACAAACATGACCCTGTCTACTGCCACCATGGAGAACGAACCTGGCCTCTAACATGCTGGAAGCGTTCATGCTGTCCCAGATCTTCACAGAAGGTAAGGAAGGTTAAAAGTTCAATAAAAGTGGGGAAAGAAGGCAAACAATGTAGAAGTGGATGGAGTAGACGAGCTCTGGGCTCAGTGGCCCACACAGTGTGCTACTACTCCACCACCATCTTGGCTGGAAATTAGAAAAGTGCATTAAATTTAAGGAAGTAGATATATTTGGGTTTAACTGAGAAATACCAGGAATAAGGGAACATCAGCACCAATATAATAAAACAATACAGTAAGCACAAGCAGAATAAAATTAACATGAAAGAATCAAGTTAAGATATGGCAGCAGTGATCTCTTGTGCTGACTGTGTGGTCTGTAAAGTGTGGTCCCTTGTCAAACCCATATGTAGGAAATACAACCAGCTTGGGGTTTCAGAGTTCCAATGGGTGAGACTTATGAGGACAGCACTTTCAGAGAGGTGGTCAGACTGTAGCTGAGGGGCTTGGAGGCAGAAAGGGAATGGGTGACCACCAGGCAGTCCAAGAGAAACGGACAGCTAATGCAGGTGCCCCCGGGGTCCCAATCACAAACCAGCTTCCTGTTTTAGAATGTGGTGAGGGCAGTGATTCCTCAAGGGAGTGAAATGTAATTCAGATAAATGCGAGGTGCTGCATTTTGGGAAAGCAAATCTTAGCAGGACTTACACACTTAATGGTAAGGTCCTAAGGAGTGTTACTGAACAAAGAGACCTTGGAGTGCAGGTTCATAGCTCCTTGAAAATGGAATCGCAGGTAGATAGGATGGTGAAGAAGGCATTTGGTATGCTTTCCTTTATTGGGCAGAGTATTGAGTACAGGAGTTGGGAGGTCATGTTGTGGCTGTACAGGACATTGGTTAGGCCACTGTTGGAATATTGCATGCAATTCTGGTCTCCTTCCTATCGGAAAGATGTTGTGAAGCTTGAAAGGGTTCAGAAAAGATTCACAAGGATGTTGCCAGGGTTGGAGGATTTGAGCTACAGGGAGAGGCTGAACAGGCTGCGGCTGTTTTCCCTGGAGCATTGGAGGCTGAGGGGTGACCTTATAGAGGTTTACAAAATTATGAGGGGCATGGATAGGATAAACAGACAAAGTCTTTTCCCTGGGGTCATGGAGTCCAGAACTAGAAGGTATAGGTTGATGATGGGGTGGGGGGGAAAGATATAAAAGAGACCTAAGGGGCAACATTTTCACACAGAGGGTGGTACATATATGGAATGAGCTGCCAGAGGAAGTGGTGTTGGCTGGTACAATTGCAATATTTAGGAAGCATTTGGATGGGTATATGAATAGGAAGGGTTTGGAGGGATATGGGCCGGGTCCTGGCAGGTGGGACTAGATTGGGTTGGGATATCTGGTCGGCGTGGACAGATTGGAACGAAGGATCTGTTTCCATGCTGTACATCTCTATGACTCTATCTATGACTTTAAATCAGGGCCATGCATGGCCTGACTATACAGGAAGGGAGGAAGAGAATAGCTATTGGGACTTTGATAGGGATAACAGACTAGCATTTCTGTGGTTGTAGACATGATTCCAGTATGGGTATATGGCCTCCCTGGTGCCAGGGTCAAAGATGTCGCAGAACAGTTGCAAGAAATCTTTCTTGTGTAGGGTGAAAAATAGGAGGTTGTTGTCCATTTTAGTATTACTGACTTAGTCAGGAAGGCAGATTTGATCCTGCAATCAGAATTCAGGGAGCTAGGTGGAAAATTAGCAAAACGGGACTTCAATTCTACATAATGAGTACAGAAATAGAAGGATGAGACAGATGAATGTGTAGCTGGAAAGATTGTGCAGGAGGGACAGCTTCAGATTTCTGGGACACTGGGACTGGTTCTGGGAAAAATGACAACTGTACAAGCTGGATGTGTTGCATATGAACAGAATTGGGATAGAGTCCTTTGCTCTTGCTGCTAGGAGAGTTCTAAACCAACTTAGTGGGGATGTGGGAAGCAAGATAGATTATTAGGCAAGTGTACCAGGGTTCAAAAATACTTTGAGAGACATATAGCACTGGATAGAGAATAGTAAGTTAATCACATTTATTGCCTGTCCCTGGTTACCCTGAGAAGGCGATGGTGAACTGCCTTCTTGAGTTAAAAAATGAGGTCTGCAGATGCTGGAGATCACAGCTGCAAATGTGTTGCTGGTCAAAGCACAGCAGGCCAGGCAGCATCTCAGGAATAGAGAATTCGACGTTTCGAGCATAAGCCCTTCATCAGGAATAAGAGAGAGAGAGCCAAGCAGGCTAAGATAAAAGGTAGGGAGGAGGGACTAGGGGGAGGGGCGATGGAGGTGGGATAGGTGGAAGGAGGTCAAGGTGAGGGTGATAGGTTGGAGTGGGGTGGGGGCGGAGAGGTCAGGAAGAGGATTGCAGGTTAGGAGGGCGATGCTGAGTTGAGGGAACCGACTGAGACAAGGTGGGGGGAGGGGAAATGAGGAAGCTGGAGAAATCTGAATTCATACCTTGTGGTTGGAGGGTTCCCAGGCGGAAGATGAGGCGCTCCTCCTCCAGCCGTCGTGTAGTTGTGTTCTGCCGGTGGAGGAGTCCAAGGGCCTGCATGTCCTCGGTGGAGTGGGAGGGAGAGTTAAAGTGTTGAGCCACGGGGTGATTGGGTTGGTTGGTTCGGGCGGCCCGGAGGTGTTCTCTGAAGCGTTCCGCAAGTAAGCAGCCTGTCTCACCAATATAGAGGAGGCCACATCGGGTGCAGCGGATGCAATAGATGATGTGTGTGGAGGTACAGGTGAACTTGTGGCGGATATGGAAGGATCCCTTGGGGCCTTGGAGGGAAGTGAGTGTGGAGGTGTGGGCGCAAGTTTTACATTTCCTGCGGTTGCAGGGGAAGGTCCACTCCCTTCGTGACTCCCTTGTCAGACCACTCCCTTCATGACTCCCTCGTCAGACCACTCCCTTCGTGACTCCCTCGTCAGATCCACACCCCCCACCAACCCAACCTCCACCCCCGGCACCTTCCCCTGCAACCGCAGGAAATGTAAAACTTGCGCCCACACCTCCACACTCACTTCCCACCAAGGCCCCAAGGGATCCTTCCATATCCGCCACAAGTTCACCTGTACCTCCACACACATCATCTATTGCATCCGCTGCACCCGATGTGGCCTCCTCTATATTGGTGAGACAGGCCGCTTACTTGCGGAACGCTTCAGAGAACACCTCCGGGCCGCCCGAACCAACCAACCCAATCACCCCGTGGCTCAACACTTTAACTCTCCCTCCCACTCCACCGAGGACATGCAGGTCCTTGGACTCCTCCACCGGCAGAACACAACTACACGACGGCTGGAGGAGGAGCGCCTCATCTTCCGCCTGGGAACCCTCCAACCACAAGGTATGAATTCAGATTTCTCCAGCTTCCTCATTTCCCCTCCCCCCACCTTGTCTCAGTCGGTTCCCTCAACTCAGCACCGCCCTCCTAACCTGCAATCCTCTTCCTGACCTCTCCGCCCCCACCCCACTCCGGCCTATCACCCTCACCTTGACCTCCTTCCACCTATCCCACCTCCATCGCCCCTCCCCCTAGTCCCTCCTCCCTACCTTTTATCTTAGCCTGCTTGGCTCTCTCTCTCTTATTCCTGATGAAGGGCTTATGCTCGAAACGTCGAATTCTCTATTCCTGAGATGCTGCCTGGCCTGCTGTGCTTTGACCAGCAACACATTTGCAGCTGCCTTCTTGAGCATCTGCAGTTCACATGCTGTGGGTTGACTCCTTAGGGAAGGAGTTCCAGGATTTTGACCAAAAGACAGTAAAGGAACAGCCATATATTTCCAAGTCAGCATGGTTAATGGCTTGAAGGGGAACATGCAGATGGCTGTATTTCCATGTATCTGCTGTTCTTTTCTGACAATCAACAATGCCTTCATGATCATCAGTCGATCCTTAATTCTAGCTTGTTTTTATCAAATTCAAATTCCAACATCTGTCATGGACTCAAACCCAGGTTCCCACAATATTAGCTGAGTGTCTGGATTAATTGTCCAGTGATAATACTGTTGTGGTTCTGCTCGCCGAGCTGGAAGTTTTTGCTGCAAACGTTTCGTTCCCTAGCCAGGGAACGAAACGTTTGCAGCAAAAACTTCCAGCTCGGCGAGCAGAACCACAACAACGGATACCCGAGCTACAAATCTTCAATCAGATTTTAGTGATAATACTATAAGACCATCACCTCCCCCAAGGGAGTCAGGGAGAAAGTAATTAAATGTAAATCAGGATTACTGTACATTTATATGAATGTATGGAGTCAAAACTTGTGGTGTTGGAAAAGCACTATGGGTTAGGCGGCATCTGAGGAGCAGGATAGTCGACATTGCGGGCATAAGCCCTTCATCAGGATGTCTGCGACATCAACTTTCCTGCTCCTCGGATGCTGCCTGATTTGCTGTGCTTTTCTGGTGCCATACTTTGTGACTCCGATCTCCAGCATCTGCAGTCCTCACTTTCTCCTATGAATTGATGTAGTTTAATAAATAAGTTTGGTGAGTTACGTGCACAGATTGCCATGTGGAAATGTAATGTTGTAGTGATAACAATGAACTGGCTCAAGAAAAGGGAGAGCTGGATATTAAATATTCTCGGGCATGAGGTGTTCAGAAAACATAGAAAAGGAAGGAAATGAGAAGGGGTGGCAATATCAGTTCAGGAGAGTGTTACAGTGCTGGAGAATGAGAATCTCCCACAGGGTTCAAAGATAGAACACGTTTGGCTAGAGTAAGGTACAAAAAGAGCTTGGTTGATATTGCTCAGAGTAGTTATTACAACATCAACTGGTAGGAAAGATGTAGAGGGGCACATCTGCTTTGAAATTCATATGGACCGTGTCTTTTTCAGAAATTTGCGTTGAAATGAGCAAAAACTGTTTTAAAAACCAGCATTTTTTAAAGGTGCTACATGTTTTGCAAAGTAAATAATCTGACACCTATTGCAGGCACAATGTAAACAATTGTTTTCACAAGCAGTGTCACAGTTTGAGTTGCAATTGAAGGGATTCTGCATTCAGATGCACTGGGCGGCAACAAGCTGTTAATTGATCTACGGACCAGTGACAAGCTATCGATGATAGTAACCTTACCAACAACTGTGGAAGCCAGCTGCATAACTGTTGGCAGGCAGAAGCTTTTGTAAACACTGATTGGCTCCAGCTCATCTGCAAACCAGGCTCCCATTAACGTTTAAACAAGCAGGTGCATAAAGAGTACTTACAATGAGAGTCAAATTACAGGAGAAGGTGAGGACTGCAGATGCTGGAGATCAGAATTCCTGGTGAAGGGTTTGTGCCAAAATGTTGATTCCTCTGCTCCTTGGATGCTGCCTGACCAGCTGTGCTGTTCCAGCACCACACTCTCGACTTTTAAAAAGGGCAGAAGTCGGTGCTTTAAATTAAAACAGATATTTCCTGTTTCAGTCCACAAAAATATCAAAAGCAAAAGATATTATCTTTACACTCGTAAGAGCATCAAGAATGAGAGGGCACAGATTTAAATTGATTTGCAAAAAACGTGAACGTGAAGTCAGAATAAAAAAAAACTTTGTCCACACAATTAATTGTTTGGGTCTGGACTGTGCTGCTTGGAATTGTGGTGGAGGAAAGTTGAATTAAGTCGTGATGCTCAGATGCAGACACAACGGGCTAAGCAGCTTTCTTCTGTTCCATAACAGTCCCATGATTGTGAGATACAGTCAGTGCATGGAAAATTGTGTGTGATAACAGAGATTTTATACAACAGCAAAAAATGAAATATATAAGAATATTGCTGCAGGTTTATATTTGCATGTGATTTATTGAATTCAATTGATTTATGTGCATAATATTTGGGGGAGGGAAATATATCCCCGGTGGTGGGGTCCGTTTGGAGAACACCTCTGGGATGCCCAGACCAACCAACCCAACCACCCCGTGGCTCAACACTTTAACTCTCCCTCCCACTCCACCGAGGACATGCAGGTCCTTGGATTCCTCCATCGGCAGAACATAACAACACGACGGCTAGAGGAGGAGCGCCTCATCTTCCGCCTGGGAACCCTCCAACCACAAGGAATGAACTCAGATTTCTCCAGTTTCCTCATTTCCCCTCCCCCACCTTGTCTCAGTCGGTTCCCTCAACTCAGCACCGCCCTCCTAACCTGCAATCTTCTTCCTGACCTCTCCGCCCCCACCCCACTCCAACCTATCACCCTCACCTTGACCTCCTTCCACCTATCACATCTCCATCGCCCCTCCCCCAAGTCCCTCCTCCCTACCTTTTATCTTAGCCTGCTTGGCACATTCTCTTCATTCCTGATGAAGGGCTCTGGCCCGAAATGTCGAATTTCCTGTTCCTTGGATGCTGCCTAACCTGCTGTGCTATTTGGGTTACACAATGAAGTAAGAGACTTAAAATTTGACATATTGTATATACTTGAATAAAAGTCAATCTCAGGTAAAAGTTGACCCCCTATTTTTGACCAAAAAATCTGGAGTTTAAGATCAACCCTTGTTTAACCATATCCTGCAGCTCACTACTACTTACTTAGAGACCATCGACAATACTGGGTTTTAAAATACATGCATCTAATAAATGAGAAGAAAATGTAATCATTTCTGTTTTTCATCTCATCACAATTTTTTTTGTTCTTTCCCTCCCCTTTTTAACCATGCGCCAGTGTTTAGAGCCATAAGACCAGAAGGTGTAGAAGCAGAAGCGAACCATTCAGCCCATCAAATCTCTTCCATCATTTCCAGAAAATTGAATAATCATCAACAGAAATGTTCCACAATTGAGAAGGAAACTTTAAGTTTGGTGTTTGCATTGCAACATTTCAACATTTATATAGCCAGTAATGTGTCTCAGACAGTTGTATATTTTTTTAAATGCTGGTTTTGTATTATGTACTTCAAGATAATGCCAGAGATTGGTGACTTTGTACATTTTTTGTTGTACTCCTATATTTGTGTACTTGAGTACATGTGGCAGTAAAATCTAATTCCAATCCTAGTGCAGGTTTCTGTGATGGTAATCCCATTGGTTGGCAGAGGGTGATAGTCGTACCCTTTCTTATTGGGGAAGGTCATTGCCTGGCATTTGTGCGACACAAATGTTACTTGCCACTTGTCAGCTCAAGCCCAAGCCTGGACATTTTCCAGATCTTGTTGCATTCAAACATAAATTGTTTTAGTATCTGAGGAGTCGTGAGTGGTGCTGAACATTGTGCAATCATCAGCAAATATTCCAACTTCTGACCTTATGCTGGAGGGATGATGGTTGGGCCTACAACGCAATCCTGAAGATCTCATGCACAGATGTCCTGATTTGAGATGACCGACCTCGAAATGACGACCATCTCCCTATGTACCAGGTGTGACTCCAAAATGTAGAGTTTGCCCTCTGATACCCATTTATTTCAGTTTTGTTAGGGGTCCTTGATGGCACACTTGGTCAAATGTGGCCTTGATGCCAGTCTCACCACACCTCTGGAATTCAGCTGTTTTGTCCATTGAACTTCTAATTCCTGATATTTTTTGAATTCCAATTCCACCTAATGCCATGGTAGGATTCAAACCCATGTCCTCAGAACATTACCAAGGTCTCTAGATTAATTGTCTAGCAATAAAATGACTAGGCCATCACCTCCTCAAGTGAAGCTGGGACTTTACCTCCACAAGGACTGGTCTCTTTCACCAATACTGTCATGGACAGACTTATCTACAGCTGGGAAACTGATAAGGATGACATCAAGCATAATAGTTATGTCCTGAGGATTTGACCAGATTGTTCAGTAGTACTGTGGATATGTTCACTGAGTTGGGAAGTTGATTTGCAGACATTTTGTCCCCTGTCTAGGTGACACCTTCAGTGCTTTGGAACCTCCTGTGAAGTGCTGCTGTACTGTGTCTTCTAGAATTTATTTAGTTCCTGCTGCTTCCGGTTGATGGTTCCAGTAGTTTGCTGCAGTGGCCGGTATATTGGGTCTAGGTCGATGTGTTTGTTGATGGAGTCTGTGGATGATTTGGTGATCTCCCTCATCCTTCTCAACTCCATCAAGTAAAGACTGGAGTCCTCAACTGCTTCTCTTATGACAAATACTTCATCCCCTAGATCATTCTTGTAAACCTCCTCCAAACTCCCTCCAACACCAACACCAACAAACCTTTCCTGAAATGCAGGACTCACAGTCTGACCAGAGCCTTATACAGCCTCACCACGACACCCCTGCTCTTTTTATTTTAGCCCTCTTGAAATGAATACTAACTTTGCATTTTCCTTCCTAGCTGCCAATTGAACCTCCATGTTAACCTTTTAAGAGAATTCTAAAATGGGTCTCACAAGTCCTCTTTTGCTTCAGATTTCCAAAGCTTTTACCCATTTAGGAAATAGTTAATGCTTCTGTTCTTCCTACCAAGGTACATAACTTGACACTTTCCTGCACTGTACTCCATCTGCCACTTCTTTGTCCAATCTCCTAGTCTAGCGTGTCCAAGTCCTTGTACAGCCTTCCCGCTTCCTCAACATTATCTGCCCCTCCACCTATTGTTAAGTTTGCAGATCACACAACAACAATGCCCTGTGTTTAGCTTGTCCTTTGATCGTTGTGTTGTCACAGTTGAATTTGTGGTCTTTGTCATCTGTGTGTGTGGCTGCTACGGTTAGCTGGTTGTGGCTTTTAGTGGCTAGTTGGTGTTCGTGGATGTGGATTGCTAGTTATCTGCCTGTTTGTCCTGTATTTACACAAGTAAAAAGTGAGGTCTGCAGATGCTGGAGATCAGAGCTGAAAATGTGTTGCTGGTTAAAGCACAGCAGGTTAGGCAGCATCCAAGGAACAGGAAATTCGACATTTCGGGCCAGAGCCCTTCATCAGGAATGAAGAGAATGTGCCAAGCAGGCTAAGATAAAAGGTAGGGAGGAGGGACTTGGGGGAGGGGCGATGGAGATGTGATAGGTGGAAGGAGGTCAAGGTGAGGGTGATAGGTTGGAGTGGGGTGGGGGCGGAGAGGTCAGGAAGAAGATTGCAGGTTAGGAGGGCGGTGCTGAGTTGAGGGAACCGACTGAGACAAGGTGGGGGAGGGGAAATGAGGAAACTGGAGAAATCTGAGTTCATTCCTTGTGGTTGGAGGGTTCCCAGGCGGAAGATGAGGCGCTCCTCCTCTAGCCGTCGTGTTGTTATGTTCTGCCGATGGAGGAATCCAAGGACCTGCATGTCCTCGGTGGAGTGGGAGGGAGAGTTAAAGTGTTGAGCCACGGGGTGGTTGGGTTGGTTGGTCTGGGCATCCCAGAGGTGTTCTCCAAACGGACCCCACCACCGGGGATATATTTCCCTCCCCTCCCCTATCAGCGCTCCGCAAAGACCACTCCCTTCGTGACTCCCTCGTCAGGTCCACACCGCCCACCAACCCAACCTCCACTCCCGGCACCTTCCCATGCAACCGCAGGAAATGTAAAACTTGTGCCCACACCTCCTCCCTCACTTCCCTCCAAGGCCCCAAGGGATCCTTCCATAGCCGCTACAAGTTCACCTGCACCTCCACACACATCATCTATTGCATCCGCTGCACCCGATGTGGCCTCCTCTACATTGGGGAGACAGGCCGCCTACTTGCGGAACGCTTCAGAGAACACATCTGGGACGCCCAGACCAACCAACCCAACCACCCCGTGGCTCAACACTTCAACTCTCCCTCCCACTCCACCGAGGACATGCAGGTTCTTGGACTCCTCCATCGGCAGAACATAACAACACGACGGCTAGAGGAGGAGCGCCTCATCTTCCGCCTGGGAACCCTCCAACCACAAGGAATGAACTCAGATTTCTCCAGTTTCCTCATTTCCCCTCCCCCCACCTTGTCTCAGTCAGTTCCCTCAACTCAGCACCGCCCTCCTAACCTGCAATCTTCTTCCTGACCTCTCCGTCCCCACCCCACTCCAACCTATCACCCTCACCTTGACCTCCTTCCACCTATCACATCTCCATCGTCCCTCCCCCAAGTCCCTCCTCCCTACCTTTTATCTTAGCCTGCCTGGCACATTCTCCTCATTCCTGATGAAGGGCTCTGGCCCGAAACGTTGAATTTCCTGTTCCTTGGATGCTGCCTAACCTGCTGTGCTTTAACCAGCAACACATTTTCAGCTATATTTACACAAACCTTGAATAATATTGCTGCTAAGCCAGTCTTGGTGGTGGACATTGAAATCCCCCACCCAGAGTACACCTTGTCCCATTGCCACCCTGAGTGCTTCCTCCAAGTCTTGTTCAACATGAAAGAGGACTGATTCATCAGATGAAAGAAATATCAGCAGAAGGTATCCTTACCATTTTTAACCTAGTGACATGACACTTTATAGGAGTCCCTGGGTTCAAAGTTGAGCTCTCCCAGGGCAACTTCCTCTCAACTATATATCACTGTGTATGACCTTGATGCCATTCTCACCACACCTCTGGAATTCAGCTGCTTTGTCCATTAAACTTTTAATTCTAGATATTTATCGAATTCCAATTTCACCTAATGCCTTGGCAGGATGCAAACCCATGTCCTCAGAACATTACCAAGGTCTCTAGATTAATAGACGAGCAATAAAATGACGAGGCCATCACCTCCCCAAGTGAAGGTGGGACAGGATCTATCCAGGGATGGCAATGGTGATGGTGTTGTCTGGGACATTGTCTGTAACGTATGATTCCATGAGTACAACTCTATCAGGCTGTTGCTTGACTAGACTGTGATTATTCCTGATGACGGGCTTTTGCCTGAAACGTCGATTTTCCTGCTCCTCGGATGCTGCCTGACCTGCTGTGTTTTTCCAGCACCACTCTAATCTAGACTCTGGTTACCAGCATCTGCAGTCCTTGTTTTTACCTGACTAGTCTGCAAGTCAGCTCTCCCAATTTTGGCACTAGCCCCCGGGTTTTAGTAAGGAGGACATTGCAGTTTGATCGGACTGTTTCTGTTGTTGTCCTTTTTGATGCCCATGTCAATGAGAGTTGGCCCATCCGGTTTCATTTCTTTGTTGAATCTTTATTATACTGTTATAACTGAGTGGCTTGCTAGGCTATTTCCAGAGGGCAGTTGAAAGTCAACCACTCTGATGTGGATCTGAAGTCACATGTAGGCCAGACCAAGTGAAAGTAGCAGATTTCCTTCCTTGAAAAGCATTAGTGACCCAGATGTATTTTTCCGACAATCAACAGTAGTCCTTAATACCATAATATTTAAAAAACAAATTCAAATTCCACTACCCTGCCAGGGCAGAATATTCGCTGAGTTTCTAGATTAATAGCTTAGAAATAATACCACTAGGCCATCGTCTCCTATTAATCAGGGGAATGTTAAAACCTCTAAGATCCTTAGCTCAGACACGCTGACTGTGAGCTTACACTAATCACACATTATTATAGCAAAGACAAAGGACAAAAATCATTAAAGAAATAACATGTTGACCTTTATTACAAGAAGATTTGAGTGTAGGAGTAAAGGTGTCTTCCTGCAATTATTTGTAACCTTGGTGTGACTACATTTGGAGTACTGTTTGCAGTTTAGTCTCCTTCATTAAAGAAAAACATATTTGCCATAGAAGGAGTGCGACAAAGTTTCAGTAAACTAAACCGTCCGAAGGAGAAATTGTCTTATAAGGATGGAGCTTTTATTCTCTGAAGTTGAGAAGAATGAGAGGTAATCTCACCATAACATACCTGTTGGCCCAAGATGGGGGACCTAGAATTAAGAGACACAATCTCAGAATAAGAATCCCTACAGTGTGGAAGCAGGCCATTCAGCCCATTGAGAATACACCGCCCCAACCAGACCCTCTATCCCTACATTTCCCATGGCTAATGCTAGCCTGCACATCCTTGGACACTATGGGCAATTAACATGGCCAATCCAGCTAACATGCACATCATCGGACTGTGGGAAACCAACACAGATGTGGGGAGAATATGCAAACCCCATACAGACAGTCACCCAAAGCTGAAATCAAAGCTTGGCCCAGTACTGTGAGATAGCAGAGCTAACCACTGAGCCACTGTGCTGCCCCAAATACCAGAGGCTGGTTTTGATCCATTGACCTCTGGGTTTTGGGCCCAGCATCTTTTGCTGTGCCAATCTGCTGTTTGGGTGCAGTACATTTAGGACAGAAAGCCTAAATCCAAACAACGGATATTCTCCTCCCTTTGAATTGACTGTTGTCATTCCTTGTTAAACATTCAGCGTGTTTTCTTCCAATCTTCCTCTATCTAGCAGTTTAAAGGCATAAAAACCAGTAATAAAGGATAATGGATTCCAGTAAGTGTACAGATCTCGCTGCATAATATTTAGGAATGCTCATATATGGCTATCCAGCTGTACCTCTTTATTAAAATTCCAATAATAGACAATAAATTGCTGAAGCATTATATTTTAACTGGAAGAGTAGATACATAAAATGGAAAAACAAATATTTAAAACATTATTATAGAGTTTTCATTACTGCTGTGCAGGAACCTGGAAGTGGGAGAATACTGTCAAAGAAAACAAAGTTTAAGATATAGCGTTAACCCTGGTTCAATGTTGCAATTTCTCAAGAGTTGAGTGCAAAAGTGAGACCAATGGGATGTAGCATCCAAAGATGTCCCTTCATGACCACAGAATTTCCCCATCACAGGCCATTCTGGCTGGTCACCTCAATCGAAAAAGTGAAGAACTACCACAGAAGTCTTCAATGGTCAAGATTAAACAGAGAATAAGTGAAGACTGCAGATGCTGGAGATCAGAGTCAAGAAGTGTGGTACTGGAAAAGCACAGCAGGTCAGGCAGCATCGGAGGAGCAGGAGAGTCGATGTTTCGGGCGTAAGCCATTCATCAGGAATGTGGGGAGGGGAAGGAGGCTGGGAGATAAATAGGATGGTGGAGGTCGGGGTTCTATGAAGGTAGCTGGGAAGACGATAGGTAGATGCAGATGGGGGGTGATGGTGATAGGTTGGAGCAGAGGGTGGAGCGGATAGGTGGAAAGGAACTTGGACAAGTAGGAGAAGATCAAGAGGGTAGTGCCGAGTTGGAGGGTTGGAGCTGGGATGAGGTGGGGGGAGGGGAGATGAAGAAAGTGGTGAAGTTGACGGTGATGCCATATGGTTGGAGGATCCCAAGGCAGAAGATGAGGTGTTTTTCCTTCAGGCGTCAGGTGGCTTGGATTTGGAGCTGGAGGAGTCCCAGGACTTGCATGTCCTTGGCGGAGTGCGAGGGGATGTTGAAGTGGTCCGCCACAAGGTGGTGGGGCTCTTTGGTGGGTGTGTCCCAGAGATGTTCCCTGAAATGTTCTGCGAGTTGGCATCCTGTCTCCCCAACGTAGAGGGGACCACATCAAGAGCAACGGATGAGGTCTCTGGATGTGCAGAAAAATCTCTGAAGATTAAACAGAGATTAGATGAGAAGAATTCTACCTCTGCAGTGAGAGTCAACAATGACTAACAGATGCAATCCTGTTGTAGACTATTTAGAATTTGCTCAATGCAGGGTGGTTTTAATGGGACTATCTGAAAAGAGATACAATCATCGCACATGGAGAAACATTTGGAATGGAACTGTGTAGACCAAATGATAGCAATGGGTGCGATACATTGTCCTATCTAACTGTGAGCCCAGCAGTTTATGTTCTATTTATCACCCTTAATACCCACTCTCACCTCCATACAATCAGGCCTTTCTCGACTCATCTCTCAATGAAACTTACAGATGCTTGTCCTTACAGATGCATTGTCTGCCAATCAGCAGCATCACAGAGTTAACATTCTCAGTTTGTTGCAATTCATCCATGTTTCTCTCTTTCCCTAGCCTCTAGTCATGCAACACTTGGAGAATGCGCAGCAGGTCAGGCAGCATCCAAGGAGCAGGAGAATCAACGTTTCGGGCATGATCCCTTCTTCAGGAGCCTTCCTGAAGAAGGGCTTATGACTGAAACGTTGATTCTCCTGCTCCTTGGATGCTGCCTGACCTGCTGCGCTTTTCCAGCAACACATTTTCAACTCTGATCTCCAGCATCTGCAGTCCTCACTTTTAACCCTTGGAGAATATCTATTTCCTCTAGTTCTGGCCTTTTGGACATGCCCAACTTCCTGTGTTCAATGTTCAAGGGCTGTGTCTTCAATTGCCTCGTCCCCAAACTCTGAAATTCCACCTCAATACAGTTCTGATTGTCTATCTCATCAGGATGCCTTCATCATGTCACTTTTTATATCAATTTCTTTTTGTTGATTACACTTGTGTACTTACTTTTACTATGTTCAAGCTGCAAAGTAAATGCAAGTTGTTATTTGAAAGTAATACCTTTAACTTCTTGTACAACTATTTAATATGGAGACAGGCTGACCTCAGCTGGTTTAAGGACAAAAAAAATCTATACCATGGAGAACATCACAATTAGAAGATAAATAAGAGTTCTGAAACATGAAGATGTTGATTGACAATGGTTTAGAAGCAAGATTTTGCACCATTCTAATATACTATCAGTGAACCAGTATAGGGACAAAGGGCTTACATTTGTGCTCGGCAATTCGAATGACTCAATGCAATACAAAGTGACAAGATAACCTAATTCACCACCTAAATCTCTAATCTGCCATCATATTACGTTTGCACAATTTATAATGCCAGTGATTAATAAAAATCCAATTTACTTATCCTTTAAAAAAACACTCTAAGTGAATCATTTACTCATGAGTTATTCAGTAACTGATTATAAGCAAATTATTTTGTTTAATTATTCTGTTTGATAGAACACATTTTATCAGCTGCAGCCCTCTGCTGCAGTGACAGAAAATTTACTGATTCTTCAAATCATTATCCACTGCAGTCAAGACATTCCTAGTTAAGGTGCCTGGAGTGAATACGCTCAATTTGTCCACCAGGCTTATATTACTGCTGCTCCTCTGGAGATTATTGAAGCAGGTATGGCACAGAATGTGAGGGACATATCATGCTTTAGCTGACACAGGATTGTGTCTATCGCTCGTTGAGAGACTAGCAGAGCATGCAACCTCGCTCATCTGCCCTGGAGCACTCTCAGGCTGACAAAGAAAAGCACTCCAAGCGATCCTTCAATCAACTTGGAAAGACTTTTGTGCTTTTGTTTAGCATAAAAAGTTTACCCTTAAAAGAAAAGCATCTTCTCCAATCAAAAGTCATCAAAAGAAAAAGAAGTAGCAGTTATAATCTTGAAACAAAGGAAGAGTAGATTTATTATGGAGCACTTTTCATAACATCTGACACCCTTTACAGCCATTGAAGTATGGTTGAGTTGTCTTCAATATTTAATGTAGGAAACATGGCAGCAGCGGGTACAAATAACAACGTGATTATAGCCAAATAGTCATTTTTCTTCCCATTGGCCCTTGCTTATTATGTCCAAGCTAAGTCATGGCCGTGTTGATGTTCCAGTGATGGCATATACTCCTTATGCAGTTGCTGACAGACCTATACAATGCTGCACCTTACTGAGAACTGTGCTCTCCATAGACTAGGTTGCTGAACGTTCAGCTGAGGCTCTTCAAACGAGAGGACTATACTGTAGTTTGTTTTCAGGGATTTGTATTCACTAAATAAAGAATAGAGAGGGATGAATATTATTCAGGATTTCAGAGGGAACTCCTAAACAGTTTTGTGAAATAGTGCTTTTACATCTTTTACATGCAATGAAAGGGCAGTTAAGGACTTAATTTAAGATGTTTTCTTCTAGATATTATTTAAACATAGTACAATGTTTCCCCAATACTGTGCTGAGAGCTTCAATATAGGTTCTGCATTCGAGTCTCCAGAGTGAGACTTGAACCCATAGCCATCTGTCACCAGTTGAACAACAGTCAACTCTCCAGAGAATAAAGTCATTTTGCTAATGCAGTACAGCACATTGCTCCATGCATTTAGTATATTATTGAAATAAAATGTACAGTAGAGCAATTTAGAGATTAGATTCCTATGGGTTGCTTGAAATACTTCTCTATTGCTTGAAGGAATGGTAATGTTTCTTAACACAGACCATTTCTCTTAAAGAATAAGTCACTGGCTATCCTTATTTGGTTGAGGCAAGGCAATGGATACTGGAATTGTGTAAAGAACAGCGATCCATCATTTGCACTGAATGTTTGTCATTTGTTAATTGATTTTCAGATTAAATTAAATGCTTGAGGCAGAAAGTTCTGCATGTAACAGCAATCAGTTGTAAACAAACATGCAATTGGGTACCATGGCAGCATTTTCCTCAAAGTGCTTTTCTTACTTAGTGATTAACTGATTCCATTCTGAGGGCTGGTGATTAGATAGTGCTCTTGTGAAGCTATTTGCAATTACCCCTCTTTTCAGACTAACGTTGCTGCAATTCTGTTCAATGATGATTTTCTTCCAACAGTTGTCATCCAACCAACACCACTGACAGCAGGTTAAATTGACATATTTTGGAGTCTTGTTCCACTATATGAGGGACTATAGTGACCGTGTGTTTTGAATTTCTTAACATTTTTGCACAAAGGAATGTGTTTAGTTCTCATAGAAGGAAGGTAGTTACTAATAGTAATGACTCTATGTTGCAGTCAGTGACAGGTTCATTTCTCATTATCTCTGTACCAGTATTTTGGATGAAAGTACTTGCTTTCCTTTCATACCTTTATAACCACTGAAAATAGTCACAGCCAATGAGATACTTTTTTACTACAGTCACTATTGTGATGTAAGGAAACGTGGCAGCCAATTTGCAACAACAAACTCCACAAACAGCGATTTGGTAATGGTCAGATTTTCAGTAAGATTGATTGAAGAGGGAATGTTATTAAGTCACTAGTGAGAGTATCTCAGCTCTTCTTCAGAGCAGTGCACCTGAAAGGGTTGGCATGACCTTGGTTCAACATCAGATCAAATAGGTAGCACTTCTGAACTGAACTTAAGTTTTCTACTTAAGTCTTGACAGAACAAAATATAGATAAGCTTCTGTTTCATGGCTGTGCTATGAACTGAGACATACTGATACTAAGGTCTGAATTTTCTTGCAGATACAGGGGTTTTCCATTTGATTGAAAGTGTTAGCAGAGGCCTGGATCTGGAAGTCTCTCCCCTGAACTCGGCCTCAGCCAGTTTTACATAGGTGCAGTGTAAGGAGGAATTGAGGCAATTTCTAAATTATACATATTTGGCTCCTGGAGGCAGCGCCCACATAAGTCATAAATTGCCTCTAAGTTTGTGGGATTTTGCTGATAAACGTCTTTGAAACATGAATACAGATTAGACTTGGTATAAACAGCACCTTCTATATCATTGGGGTATACTCTTTGATTTTTTCCAGGGACATCTTTGGGACAGAATGGTTAATGTGCATATGAATATTTGTACAAAGCACATAAACCCATTGGCATTGTAAACATGACAACAAACTGTGAACTTGCCAAAAAATTATCAAAACTGCTCAGAATTTTTGAAGTTGCCAATGGATTTGACTCTGCTGGGATTTAAATTTAAAAACAGATGTGTGAAGTTAAAAAGATCAGTGCTTGCTATTTAGTTCTGTCTGTTGACGTAAGCCTTAGGACCACCATTAAAGGATTTTTGCTACAGGACTTATTTTACAAACTAACATTATCTCAGTGGGGAGTCAGTTAAGTGAACAGTTTGACAACTCCAAGTTGCTGTTGAATAGAATTCTTTGGGTTTTTTAAGAGATAAAGTACTTAAGTGAAGTGTTTAGTTTCAGCAGATATTAGTTGAAGGTATTTCAATGTACTAAAGTCTTGTAATTGATAGACAAACAACTTTGTCTGGTATCAACAGATCTCTTGAGTCTTTCCATGATGGATACTGGATGAGTTGGACTGGTGGAGATAAGATTAAAAGTGGTAGGTGGGAGCAACATTGGCATTGATTGGTTCAAGTTGATTTGGAGGATATTAACTCACAGGAGGAAGAGTTGGGGGCAGAGTTTGGCATGGAACATGTGGGCATATGAGACTGGGTGAAAGAGTATGGGATAGCTAAAGATATATTGAGTCATTGGAGAATTGGGTTAGCATGAAGTGGCATAGATTTAGCATGTGTAGAAAGGGGAGCATGTTTGCAGAGAGGGAGTGCAAGGACTGAAAACTGCAGAGCTGTTTCTTTTTGTTCTATTCATTTAGTAATTGAAAATGCTGTGACTCTGTAATCCCAATTTAGAGATGACACCCCAGCCCTAAGGGAAACAAGAATAAGGGGTAGGTGGGGTGTGGTAGGCAGGCAAGAGCAGGATCAAACTGCCTCCATGTTGGTGTTTGAAGATGTAAAAACAAATAAACTCCAAGATCATGGAGGAAATGCACTTGTTCCTGACAGAAGTCTTTCATAATGGATAAATATAGATAGTGCATTCAGACTGTGACTGTTTTGCGTAGGTGTGACCATGCAAAGTTCCATGTTCACTGCTACTGGGAGTAAGTTGTTACAGTGTGTTTAGTTAAAAAAGGTCCATAAAGCTATATAATGCAGGATATTTTTTTCTGGCAAATTGGAATATTAAATAAGCACTAATAAACAAACTTTAGTCAGGCCTTATTTTGTATCAAAACAAACAAAAAACATAAAAGATTATGAGCAGGGGTAGGCAATACAGACATTCAAGCCTGCTTCTCCATCCAATAATCTTCTGCTTCAACTATAATTTCCCCCACTTCTGCCATTTTCATATTATTTCATTCCTTTAGCATCGAGAAATCTATCCACTTGAGTCCTGAATATAATGATTAGTTCAGCATTATAACCCTCATAAGGTAGAAAATGTCAAAGACTTAAATCTTTTATAAAAGACATTTCTCCTTATCTCTGTCTGAAATGACCAGTTATCATTCTGAGATTATGACACTCCTAGATCTAGGAAAAACAGTAAGGGAGGTTTTTCCTACCTCAGACATCCAATCAGGAGGAAGCTCAGAAAACAATAGAAATTGCTGGCGATAATCAGCAGATCTGGCAGCATCTGTTGGGAAGGAAGCAGAGTTAATATTTCAAGTTCAGTGACTCTTCATCAGAACTGAAGGAGAAATCTCAATTGTTGAATGCACAAGACCGATCTGGGGCAATTTTCAATAGGTTGTGTAAATAGGTCCACAGAATACTTTTGTGGCACACAGAGGATTTACAGGTAGATATTAGAGTCTTATTCCTGATTGGAAGAACCTCCAATAATTACAATTTCCAGGTACAATAGAACAAGCGTATATGACATTCTGGAACTCCTTCATCTCTTCTTAAGTAAACCAAGAATGATAACAGCCCTCATATCATTCATTAGAATCATGTTTCAAAATGTTCATTTCCTGTAGTATATGGTCAGAAATGGAATGAAATACTTAACTTTTTGCTAATCTACAATTTTCTGCAACTGATTTCTAACAAGACTGTAACAAGCGCAGATAATTTTTTTTTCTCTAAATGGACTGCAGGAGGTTACAGAAGTTAATACATATTATCATGCATCACATCCCTAACTCATACCTGATTTATCACCAACAGTAGCAAACAGACCATAACAGAACCTTGCTTTATCTCTTTGGTAGTCACATTATCTTCTTTCTGCCATTTGCCTGTTAAATTGCGACGAACAAAATAAGAAATCACGGATTTGCATTTGTTCCTCTCATCAACTGTAATCTTTTGCTTAACATTCATACCATGTCTATGACTGTTAGGTAAGATTGAACAGTGGGGAAAAAGAGAAGGGTGTCAGGTGATCTGTTAGAGGTATTTTAAGATTGTGAAGGAGTATGTTTGGGTTGGCATAGAAAAGACGTTTCAAAGCATTGGGGTCACCCCCAACTCCAGCTCCTTTCCCTCTCATTGTCACCCGTCTACCTTTTACAGCTTCAGAAGTCCATGAACTGCTTCACTGGAAATTTTGAAATGTAATCACCATTACCACATAGGAAATACAGCATGATTTGTAAAAAGCACTATCACACAAACAACAATAGGATCATGACCAGTTAAGTTGTTTTCCGCAATACTAATTGAGAAACAAAAAAAATAGCCAGGAAGCAATGGAGGATTCCCCTGACTCACGTCCAAACAGTACCATGAGATCTTTCATCCATACCTGAGCTAGGAACCTAGGACTTCACTTTAGCATCTAATCTGATATAATTGCGGACAGTGCAAAGTGATTCATAGATTTTGACACTTACAACTAATTTAGATGAGGAATCTGCTCATTTTAATCTTCTAAATTCAAGTCAGCCAAACCCAGACTTGATTAGTTTTGGGTCTGTATTATTCACATATCCATCCTGGGGTGGGGTGGGGGGGGGGGGGCGTGGGGGGGAGGCCTGGTGGGGGGGTGGGAAAGAAGTTGCCCAAGCATGTTACCTCTCCTTGAAATTCTCAACTTAATTTTAATAAGCTTTTCCCATGCTATAAATATATTTTTGATATTGCAATGGTTTGGGGAATTCTTTTTTTCCCAGAATATAAGCTATCACACTTAAAAAATATATAGATTGTATAGTTCATTCCAGTTGTCATAGAAAAGAACTTAAATGAGATTTACAACTTTTATCATTTTATTAGCATGCACTTTAAGTAGAAAAGCATCCTGCAATGCCGAAAACTATTTAAAAATGAAATACCAAATCTATATGATCCAGTTTGATGTTATTTCTAACTATTTGGGAATATCAGAAAACATTGGGAATATCTAGAAATATTTTAGAATAGTTAAGAATAGAATATCTACCAAAGAATAGAATATCCATCAAGATTAAAGTAAAGTTTTAACTTAAAGCCCACACTAGTCACCTACCTTCACCCAGTGACGGAAAACATATTTTGAGAAGTATTTATCTGAGAGTTCCCTAAAACATCTGAAAATTTAGTGAAATGATTTGATTTTAATGTTTTTCAGATCCCTCCTATTTTGCAAATGTATAGGTTCCACCTGCTTACGTAGGATACGGTACCATTTACAATTTCTTAATTATTCAGTGAAGATTATTTCATGAATTTGTGAGCTTTCATCTCAAGTTGCTTTCAAATTTTATAATCTTATTGGGATATTCCTTTCACCTCTTCATTATTCTTTCAATCTTAAAAGAATTTTTCATTAATGGTTTACCAATGAAGAAAACTTACATTTTTCTGTCCTTATGAGATTTTTCTGACCCTGGTGTTTAATGGCAAACTTTTGACAGGAATCGTTGCCATCTCTTATCAGTTGGATGGTTCTAAAATTCCTCCTGCAATTAACAGCTTAGGCTCGCATGTAGGTGTGAAGTTGCCATGTCTCTTTCCATAAAGTAGTCGAGTAAAAAATGAGGTCTGCAAATGCTGGAGATCACAGCTGCAAATGTGTTGCTGGTCAAAGCACAGCAGGCCAGGCAGCATCTCAGGAATAGAGAATTCGACGTTTCGAGCATAAGCCCTTCATCAGGAATAAGAGAGAGAGAGCCAAGCAGGCTAAGATAAAAGGTAGGGAGGAGGGACTAGGGGGAGGGGCGATGGAGGTGGGATAGGTGGAAGGAGGTCAAGGTGAGGGTGATAGGCCGGAGTGGGGTGGGGGCGGAGAGGTCAGGAAGAGGATTGCAGGTTAGGAGGGCGGTGCTGAGTTGAGGGAACCGACTGAGACAAAGTGGGGGGAGGGGAAATGAGGAAGCTGGAGAAATCTGAATTCATACCTTGTGGTTGGAGGGTTCCCAGGCGGAAGATGAGGCGCTCCTCCTCCAGCCGTCGTGTAGTTGTGTTCTGCCGGTGGAGGAGTCCAAGGACCTGCATGTCCTCGGTGGAGTGGGAGGGAGAGTTAAAGTGTTGAGCCACGGGGTGATTGGGTTGGTTGGTTCGGGCGGCCCGGAGGTGTTCTCTGAAGCGTTCCGCAAGTAAGCGGCCTGTCTCACCAATATAGAGGAGGCCACATCGGGTGCAGCGGATGCAATAGATGATGTGTGTGGAGGTACAGGTGAACTTGTGGCGGATATGGAAGGATCCCTTGGGGCCTTGGAGGGAAGTGAGTGTGGAGGTGTGGGCGCAAGTTTTACATTTCCTGCGGTTGCAGGGGAAGGTGCCGGGGGTGGAGGTTGGGTTGGTGGGGGGTGTGGATCTGACGAGGGAGTCACGAAGGGAGTGGTCCTTGCGGAACGCTGATAGGGGAGGGGAGGGAAATATATCCTTGGTGGTGGGGTCCGTTTGGAGGTGGCGGAAATGGCGGCGGATGATACGTTGTATGCGGAGGTTGGTGGGGTGGTAGGTGAGAACCAGTGGGGTTCTGTCTTGGTGGCGGTTGGAGGAGCGGGGCTCAAGGGCGGAGGAGCGGGAAGTGGAGGAGATGCGGTGGAGGGCATCGTCGATCACGTCTGGGGGGAGTCTGCGGTCCTTGAAGAAGGAGGCCATCTGGGCTGTGCGGTGTTGGAATTGGTCCTCCTGGGAGCAGATGCGGTGGAGACGAAGGAATTGGGAATATGGGATGGCGTTTTTACAGGGGGCAGGGTGGGAGGAGGTGTAGTCCAGGTAGCTGTGGGAGTCAGTCGGTTTATAATAGATGTCTGTGTTGAGTCGGTCGCCCGAGATAGAAATGGAAAGGTCTAGGAAGGGGAGGGAGGAGTCTGAGACAGTCCAGGTGAATTTCAGGTCGGGGTGGAAGGTGTTAGTAAAGTTGATGAACTGTTCGACCTCCTCGTGGGAGCACGAGGCAGCGCCGATACAGTCATCGATGTAGCGGAGGAAAAGGTGGGGGGTGGTGCCAGTGTAGTTGCGGAAGATGGACTGTTCCACATATCCTCGAAGGGTGTCCTTCGACTGACTGAACTGGTCCTCACCCTGAATAACTTCTCTTTTCAATCCTCCCACTTCCTCCAAACTAAAGGAGTTGCCATGGGCACCCGCATGGGCCCCAGCTATGCCTGCCTCTTCGTAGGATATGTGGAACAGTCCATCTTCCGCAACTACACTGGCACCACCCCCCACCTTTTCCTCCGCTACATCGATGACTGTATCGGCGCTGCCTCGTGCTCCCACGAGGAGGTCGAACAGTTCATCAACTTTACTAACACCTTCCACCCCGACCTGAAATTCACCTGGACTGTCTCAGACTCCTCCCTCCCCTTCCTAGACCTTTCCATTTCTATCTCGGGCGACCGACTCAACACAGACATCTATTATAAACCGACTGACTCCCACAGCTACCTGGACTACACCTCCTCCCACCCTGCCCCCTGTAAAAACGCCATCCCATATTCCCAATTCCTTCGTCTCCGCCGCATCTGCTCCCAGGAGGACCAATTCCAACACCGCACAGCCCAGATGGCCTCCTTCTTCAAGGACCACAGATTCCCCCCAGACGTGATCGACGATGCCCTCCACCGCATCTCCTCCACTTCCCGCTCCTCCGCCCTTGAGACCCGCTCCTCCAACCGCCACCAAGACAGAACCCCACTGGTTCTCACCTACCACCCCACCAACCTCCGCATACAACGTATCATCCACCGCCATTTCCGCCACCTCCAAACGGACCCCACCATCAAGGATATATTTCCCTCCCCTCCCCTATCAGCGTTCCGCAAGGACCACTCCCTTCGTGACTCCCTCGTCAGATCCACACCCCCCACCAACCCAACCTCCACCCCCGGCACCTTCCCCTGCAACCGCAGGAAATGTAAAACTTGCGCCCACACCTCCACACTCACTTCCCTCCAAGGCCCCAAGGGATCCTTCCATATCCGCCACAAGTTCACCTGTACCTCCACACACATCATCTATTGCATCCGCTGCACCCGATGTGGCCTCCTCTATATTGGTGAGACAGGCCGCTTACTTGCGGAACGCTTCAGAGAACACCTCCGGGCCGCCCGAACCAACCAACCCAATCACCCCGTGGCTCAACACTTTAACTCTCCCTCCCACTCCACCGAGGACATGCAGGTCCTTGGACTCCTCCACCGGCAGAACACAACTACATGACGGCTGGAGGAGGAGCGCCTCATCTTCCGCCTGGGAACCCTCCAACCACAAGGTATGAATTCAGATTTCTCCAGTTTCCTCATTTCCCCTCCCCCCACCTTGTCTCAGTCGGTTCCCTCAACTCAGCACCGCCCTCCTAACCTGCAATCCTCTTCCTGACCTCTCCGCCCCCACCCCACTCCGGCCTATCACCCTCACCTTGACCTCCTTCCACCTATCCCACCTCCATCGCCCCTCCCCCTAGTCCCTCCTCCCTACCTTTTATCTTAGCCTGCTTGGCTCTCTCTCTCTTATTCCTGATGAAGGGCTTATGCTCGAAACGTCGAATTCTCTATTCCTGAGATGCTGCCTGGCCTGCTGTGCTTTGACCAGCAACACATTTGCAGCGATGTCTCTTTCCATGTCTTCTTTTCATTGTTGAATCAAAGGTTTATATCTTTTTGTTGTCTGTGCTGATCAGTAGTCTGTTGATATAATTAATAGCATATGTACAACACTTCCATTTCCCATTCTTGGTATATCTAATTTCAAAGGGGATCTTTCTGTTTTTCCTTCTAATTGCAACACTATCTTTGATGTGAGAATGTGATGAGATTATGTACTTTGGCAGGAAGAATAGAAAAGCCAAATGTTGTTTAAATGGGTAGGACTCCAGAAAGCAGCACTGAAAGATTAGGATTTCTTTGTGTAAGAAATACACAAAGCAAGTATACTAGTTTAGCTGGAAACAGAGAACATAAATGGACCGTTGGCCTTTATTTGAAAGGGCTAGAGAGAAAGAAAACTACAGATGCTGGGATTCAAAGTAGACAGACAGGAGGTTGGAAAAACTCAGTAAACATCAGGAGGTGGAAAAGTCGACATTTCAAGTGTAATCCTTCTTCAGGACTGGTGGTGGGTGGAGGGAAAGCTGCAGATAAAGGGAATGGCGGGGGCAGGGTGGTGCAGTGGGGATAGATGAAGACAGACAGAGGGTATGACCTGGTTGGTCAATAGGATGAATGAATCCGGTTGGTGGCAGGGAGGAGTGGAAGGGAGAGAAGAAGCTGGGAAGGGAGTCGGGAGATGTAAAGGGAAGTTATTTGAAACTAGAAAACTCGATGTTGAGTCCTCCAGGCTGTAAGCTGCCCGGGCGGAAGATTACGTGTTGTTCCTCCAATTTGCAATGTGATTCATTGTGGCAATGGAGGAGGCCAAGGATGGTCATGTTGGAAAGAGAGTGGGAAAGGGAATTAAAATGGGTGGTGACAGGGAGGTCTGGTTGGCCTCTTCGGGCCTGGCTGAGATGCACGACAAACCGCTTCTTAAATTTATGTTTGGTCTCCCTGATGTAGAAATGACCACATCAGAAGCACCTGATGCAGTAAACTAGATTGGAAGAGAAGCAGGTGAACCTTCATCTCACGTGATAGGACTGTTTGGGTTCCTGGATGGAGGTGAGGGGCATGGTGTACCAGCAGGTTTTGCATCTTCTCTGGCTGCAGAAAAAGGTACCTGGGGACTCAGAGGGGTCGGTGAGGAGAGTGGCACAAACTAAGGACTGTCAAAGGGAACGGTCCTTGCGGAAGGCAGAGAGAGATGGGGAGGGGAAGATGTTCTTGGTGGTGGGATCTAGTTGGAGTTGATGGAAGTGTTTAAGGATGATGTGTTGAATGCGGAGGTAATTTTGAAATGTAATCACCATTACCACATAAGAAATACGGTATGATTTGTAAAAAGCACTGTCACATAAATATGATCACGACCAGATAAACTGTTTTCCGCAATACTAATACTGAGAAACAAAAAAATAGCCGGGAAGCAATGGAGGATTCCCCTAGCTCACTTCCAAACAGTACCATGACTCACATTTCCATCCCAAAGGGGAAGAAGTTGCCCAAGAATGCTACCTCTCTTTGAAATTCTCAACTTAATGTTAATAAGCTTTTACCATGCTATAAATATATTTTAGATATATCATCAACCACAACCTCCAATCCTTCCTCGAATTTACTTGGTCCATCTTGGACACCTCCTTCTCCTTTCTTGATCTCACCATTTACTACAAATCCACAGACTCCCATAACTATCTGAACTACACCTCTTGACACTCTGTATCCTGCAAGAACTCTATCCTGTTTTCCCAACTCCTCCACCTCCACTGCATCTGCACGGACGAGGAGGTATTCCACTCCTAAGCATCCCAGATGTCCACCTATTTCGAACATCGTGCTTTTCCTCCATTAATCATCCTAACAGCCCTCCACCGCACCATCTCCATTCCCCATTCCACTGCTCTAACCCCCCAAAACACAATAAAGCTAGAGTACCCCTTGTCATCACCGATCACCCCACAAGTCTCCACATCCAATGCATCATCCTTAAACACCCTTCCATCAATTCCGACCACTAAGAAAATCTTCCCCTCCCCATCCCTCTCTGCCTTCCACAAGGACCATTCCCTTTGACAGTCCTTAGTTTGTGCCACTCTCTCCACCAACTCCCACCAAACAACAGGTACCTTCCCCTGCAACCAGAAAAGATGAAAAACATGCTGGCACACCACAACCCTCATCTCCATCCAGGGTCCCAAACAGTCCTTCCGAGTGCAACAAAGGTTCACCTGCCTCTCTTCCAACCTAATTTTCTGCATCAGGTGCTCTACATCAGGGAGACCAAAGATAAAGTTAGGGAATGGTTTATCTCACCTGGGCCTGCACAGGCCAACTGGACCTCCCTGTCACCACCCATTTTAATTCCCCTTCCCACTCCCTTTCTGACATGACCATCCTTGGCCTCCTCCATTGCCACAATGAATCACATTGCAAATTGGAGGAACAACACCTCATCTTCCATCTGTGAAGCCTACAGCCTGGAGGACTCAACACTGAGTTCTCCAATTTCAAATAACATTCCTCCTCATCCCCCAACTCCCCTCCCAGCCCTTCCCCCTCCCTTCCACTGCTCCCTGCCATCAACTGGATTCATTCCTCCCATTGACCTCCCCTCTACCTGTCTTCACTTATCCCCACTTCACCACCCTGCCCTCACCACCCCCTTTATCTGCAGCTCCTCCTCCACCCACCCTCAGTCCTGAAGAAGGGTTACAGCTGAAACATCGACTTCTGCACCTCCTAATGCTGCCTAGCTTGCTGTGTTCTTCCAAGCTCCTGTCTGTCTGCTTTATTTCAAAGAGAATAGAGAAATTAGGGAGGGCTTGTTAAAGCAGTACAAGATTTTGGTCAGACCACATCTGGAATACTGTGAGCAGTCTTAGCGCTGATTTTAAGGAAAGATGTATTGGCATTGGGGGAGTGTTCAGGAATGTTCTCTAGGCTAAATCCAGGTATGGAAGGATTTTCTTCAGTGGAGAGGTTAAATAGGAAGGGCATCTACTTCGTGAAATTTAGAAAAATGAGAAGAGACCTTTTATAAAAAATTATTATTCCTTCATAGGACATGGAGGCCATTGGCTGGACCAGCATTTATCATCCGTCCCTAGTTGTCCTCAAGAAGGTGGTGGTAAGCTGCTTTCCTGAATCACTGCAGTCCATGTGCTGTTGGTAGATCCACAATGCCCTTATCCAGGATTCTGACCAGACCATAGTGAAGGAATAACTATGTTTCCAAATCAGGATGATGAGCAGCTTGGAGGGGTACTTGAAGTCAATGGTTTTCCTATGTATCTGCTACCCTTCTCCTTCTAGATGGAAGTGGTCTTGGTTTGGAAGGTGCTGTCTCAGGAGACCTGATGAATGTATGTAGGACATCTTGTGGATAGTACACACTGTTGCTACTGAGCACTGATGGTCAAGAAATTGAATGTTTGTGGATGTGGCACCAATCAAGGAGGCTGCTTTGTCCTAGACAGTGTCAAACTTCTTGGGTGTTGTTGGAGCTGCACCATTCCAGGCAATGGGAGTATTCCTTGTGCCTTGTAGATGGTGGACAAGCCTTAGGAAGTCAGGAATTAAGTTGCTTGCTGCAGGGTTCCTCGCCTCTGAAACGTTTAAGATTCATAGGTGACTTGACAGGAAAATCAAGGACCAGAACACACAATCTCAGATCAGGGGACATCTATTGAGAAGAAAAGAAGAAGATTAATTTTTTGATTGAGGGTAATTATTCTATGGATTTTTTTTATCTCAGAGGGCTGAGAATGAGTCATTGAGTATATTTAAAACTGAGATAGATTTATAACTCAGTGAGGGAATCAACAGTTAAGTAGATAATGCAGGGAAGTGGTGTTGAGGATTATCAAGTTAGTAGTTTTGAAGGTCGTCACTGGACCCAAATGTTAATTCTGCTTTCTCACCACAGATGCTGCCAGATCTGCTGAATGTCTCTAACAATTTCTGTTTTTGTTTTCCTTCCGAATAGGTCTTTGGCCCTTGTTCCCTCTTCAGTTCTAAAGAAGGGTCAATGGATCCGAAATATTAAATCTGCAATCGATCCACAGATGCTGCTGGGCCTGTTAAGTTTTTCCAGCAATTTCTGATTTTGTTTCTGATTTCCAGCATCTGCAGTTCTGCATCTGAATTGAATGGTGGAGCAGACTTGAATGGCTTATTTCTGCTCTTGTGTCTTAGCTGATGCCTACATTTGATTATATATATGCCTGCCTAATTATATTAATTTCTTAATCAAACAGTATCTAACCAGATATTATTACAAGAGCAGCACTCACCAAGTGTGTACTGAGAGGACCAGCACATATTTTCATGCTGAAGTCTTCAGAGACACTTGAACCCACACCTGCCTCAGAGACAGGAGTGTTACCCAGTAGAATAGGTTGACACTGACACTGTTGAAATTAGTATGATCCTCATGAACAAATATGCATTAGCACTATGTACATACAGACATTACACATCAGTAACAAACCAATCAGACACTACTGAATCAGACATTTAATGGCCCAACTGGTACATTCAAACACAATTAATAAATAGGAGAATATTTTCACTGCAAATATTCTTTTGCCAAGAGGATTTGCCTTTTTAAAAGAAGCTCATCAAATTGAGTAAGAAGACTTCTAATACCAGATATTTCCTTCAGATTTTGATACCTGTGTCTGCTTCATATTACATGTTATCAGCACATAAAGTTTTATACAAATGGTCTATAAATTCAGATTAATCAAAGAAAAGGTGTGAAGTGTTAGTGTAATGAAGACCATTGATCAGAAGTGTCGTAATTAAAAATTTACTGCAATTCATTGCAAAAATAAGCCCACAGGGAAATGAACAGCGTTGAATCTATCAGGGGTGAAACTTGGAAACTTTTCTTCACATCCAGAGTGATGGAGGTTGGCCCAGTCTGTTTGTGTCATAGGATGAGTTTTAAACTGTGTATCTACTCAATCATTAAAGTGACCTATTTCCATCTCAGTAGCAACGCCCATCTCTGCCTCACCAGATGCTGTTTTTGTTACTTCCAGACTTGACCATTCTAATTCCCTGATAGCTAACATCCTGCACTCTCCCTTCTTAAACTTGAATTCATCCAAAACTCTCCCTTCAGGTCTTAACTTGCACTGACCTACATTCATTCTAATTAATAAAGGCCTCAATTCTAAAATTCTTGTTCTTGCTTTCAAATTCCTCCATGCCTTTGCCCCTCTTTCCTCTTTTAATCTCTCCCAGCTCCACAATGTTGTGAAATACTTCTGTTTAGTTGCGGTTTCTTAAGCATCCCAGATTTTAATTCCCGCATGCTCAGAAATCCCCTCCTTAAACCTCTCCAACTGTCTACCTCACTTTCATTATGTAAGACATTCCTTCAGACCTTCATCTTTGGCCAAGCTTTTGGTATCTCACCTGACGTCTTTTCATTGGCCTTGGTGTCACTTTTTATTGTGATGCTTCCTTTGGAATGTTTTATCACATTAATAGCACTATATAAATCCGTGGCTTATCATTAATGCTGCTGTTGTTATAACCATTTAGAACTCTCTTCTGAAATGACAATTGAAGCCAGCTGAATCATTGAACTTAAAACAGAAGTTGATAGTTTATGGGATATATATGCCATAGTTTATAGCAAAATGGGATGAATATGGATATATATCGAGTTCAGTAAAGGAGAGCTCTTGAACATATTGACTGGTCGAGCATCTTTGAGGGGCTAAATGCTCTCACTTTCTTAAATTAATATAATGCATTGATGGAACATTTATCTTGGAGTAACAGCCGTAAACAGCCTGATTTTTGTCTTGGAGGTTTGTGTGAGCGCGTGCTGCTATTGGAACAATACAGAGGCAGCGTCAGAGCCTGCTGAGTGCTGAAGAAGCCTTTTTGAGAGGCTCCCAGGTACTCATGGAATTTTGTCCCAGTTATACCCAAAGCAGATTTCACATATAGTTAAGTGTTTGAGTAATAAGGAGAGGTTGGATAGGCTGGGACCTCTTTCACAGAAGCATAGGTTAAGGGGTGACTTTAATGAGGTTTATAAAATAATGAGGGGCATTGATAAGGTGAATGGCAAGTGTCTTTTCCCTACAGTGGGGGATTTCAAGACCAGAGGACATATTTTTAAGGTGAGAGGAGAAGGAGAGGAAAAGAAGGGGCAATCTTTTACAGAGTGTGGTTTGTGTGTGTAGACCAAACTTCCAGAGGATGTGGTGGATGTGGGTACAGTTCCAACATTTAAAAGGTGTTGAGATAAGTACATGAATAAGAAGTGTTTGGGGCGATATGGACTAGTTTAGTTTAGGATTATGATCAGCATGGACTGGTTTGGCCGAAGGGTCTGTTTCTGTGCTGTATAACTCAATGATTCTAGATGGTCATCCTGCTCTCACCATCCACAAACTCACTCCAGTTGCCAATCCAAGCTGGATCTATTCCAGGAGTTGTCAACAAAGTGACATCATAGAGTAGCGTGAATGGTTTTATGGTGGTGATTCATGAAAGATGGCAGATCATCCATCCACTTGGGTGTGAAGCAGATATGACATCTGGAAACTATTCACCCAAGAAAATGAATTTGCAACCTGCTAGATTCAAGTATAGAAAACAATGGTTATTAACCACATTTTTTAAAGTCATTCACAGAATGTGGGCATTGCTGGCTAAACTAGATTGCCTTGTCCATTCATAATTGCCCAGAGAGGAGTAGAAAGTCAAACACATTGTCTGGAGTCAAATGTAGGTGACTAGGTACGGTTAGTATCTTCTTTCCCTAAAGCATCTTAGTAAAGCAGATGGGTTTTTCTTGCCAATTAACAATGGTTTCTTGGTCATCATTAGACTTTTAATTCCAGATTTTTATTGAATTCAAATTTTACCATCTGCCATGGCAGGATTCAAACTGAGAATCCCAGAGCATTACGGGTCTCTGGATTAATGGTCGAGTGATAATATGACCTGCCAAAGAGCTGGAAATCTTAATTACTTAACCACCAAAACTTGACACTCTTTTCCACATTGTTATTATGTTGAAATCACATATCATCTCAGCTACTCTTAATTTGTTTTTTACGTGATTCCATTTCTTTTACTCTCTCGCAAAAGACTATCGAGGCTTCTTACAAATGAACTTTGCTGAAGTCAAAGCTTCAGTTGAGCAACTAAAATGGAATTTTACTCATGGGCAGCAAACATTTTATTTCTCAGTGTATACCTAAATAGGCACTACTAAAACCTGTGTGTTCTGTAATATCGACCAAACTCAGCAATGCAGCAAAGAACATGCATACCTGTAACCAGGACAGAACATTCAATAGTGATTCTATGACCTAACTTATGTCATTATTGATTTCTGACCAAGACCTACCTGGAAGGGAGTCATACATGTTTGCTGTACACAAATGGCATTCCAATTCTCTGGGATTTTTTTCTTACTCCTGGGCTATTAATGTTGATTACAGTAGATTTACAGTCAGTCCGGCGGAGTTGGCAATCTAACCAATTCATACTGAACCTTTCTAAATACCTTCAAATTATCTTATAGATCTGTGCTAACTTATATCAATCCATGCTCCGATACCTTACACGTTTTGCTTTTATACCATGCCAACCCATGGACAAATGCTAAGAGCCATGTCAAAATTTTAAAAAATAAAGTTTTAAGCATCTATTACAGATTATACGATATAAAAAAAATTATTAAAGCCATTCAATACATTTTAAATCCTTCCCGTGCTAAATCTCTTACAAAAACAAACATTCATATTAATAAACCCACCTCAGTTAATCTATTAATAACCTCTTGGAACTATCAACTTAATTGTGTTTTTGTCTGTCTGACCATGCAAGCTCTAGGTACCAATGTAAGGGCATTCAAGGATCAAATGCATTAATCAGATGCTTTCACAATGCAGTTAAAGGGATCTTGAATCAGCGAATCCCACACCTGAACACATGCAGTGACCAACTGCATGGGATGCAAATCCTGGTTACGAACTATCTTGACCATGTCATTAGTTACTACAAAATGATCATAGTCATCTTTGTGAAGCAGAAATAATCACAGACAATCTTAAAATTGTCATCTGTCGGTCACAATGCACAAAGATAATCTAAGGCTGGGTGGTTGTGGTGGTAAATTTTCAATAATCCTACTGGATTAAGAATTTTCGATTGTATTTGTGTTAAGTATAGCAGAGTAAGATCCATTATGACAAACAGCCACATGCAGTTCTGTTATGATTCTCTTTGTTGGATCCTCCATGTCCCACTGGATATTACTAAATTCTAATTTATGTGTGATGCAAATGATGTCTCCTGTCATTACTGAGGACCAGCTCTGTTTCTCCTGTTTCCCACACAGGTTCACTGGAACCATGACAGATGGAGTTCATCACAGCAAAAAATATTGTTGCTATAGCTGCAAAGTACAACAAATATGCAGAAAGATGAAGGTGGACCAATGTGTCAGCATGCCTACACCAGCAGCAACCTCCACTGGTTGCTAAACAACCTCAACATGAAGAAGGTGCAGCAGAAAGCTTCCTCAAGATGCACATAAAGTACAGGACGCCTACTATCTATTTGCCTTGATACCATTCCCTCCAACTGAGTGAGGCTCATTGCCACCATAAACTACAGACATCCTCCTGGAGTGGGACTTGCAGCCTAAATTAGTGAGTGTCCCATCCTATCCCAATGTCCATCAAAGTGACAGCTGTGTTAATTTTGTATGCAAGCGGCTGCCTCCAGGGATCCATTGGTGATCTGTGTGGGCTTTCTCAATCCTCAATCCACAAATATATCAAGGCTGCTACCAATGCAGTTTGACAGATCACACTACTTCCTCTTGGTGCATTTGATGAGATCTGTGCTATAGCGTGGGCAGCAGTCTTCACCAACATAGGTGCCTTCCCCTGATCCTAGTACCCTGGAAGCTGCTATGATTCTATATCCTTGAGAATTCTCAAGTTCCTACTCCATTTCAAGGGTTAGAGGCAAAAAAATCTGAAATCCAAGGTAGATAAGCAGGAGGCTGGAAGAATAAGGGTTACTGGGATGGTTACTGGGAGATAAGAGCAACTCTCTGCAGCCAGAATGATGACTTCTTTCTGTAATTCTCAGACTGAGCTTTAACATAGTTATGATGTAGCCCATTCTTCCACCATGGGGCAGATAATAGGTCTCCTGCAAATTAGGTTGTGATTCTTGGGTCAGTTGGGGGAGTGCCTTGCAGAACCATCTAGAAAGCTGCATAATCTTAGCATGCTGTACCCTAAACAACTGGAGCAGGCAAAAAGGGAATGTGACAATGTGGAAAGTGTCAATAGTTCTTCTGAAGAGGAAGATGAGTATATTGAGCAATAAAAGCATTACATTCAACATCAGGTGCAACAAATCAAATAAGACTAGATTGAAACCTGGTTCCAATCGGTGTCAATTAGATAAAGTGAGCTTTCATTGACTGTAAATTTGTTGTTCCTTAAAAGGCGAGCAGCCTCTGTTTGTTCCCAGGAGCAAGTGCAGTTTTCTTTTGCTTGGTTCTCTTTTGTCACTTTGTTCTGTTATAAACAGCAAAAGTCAATGTTTTCAGCTGTGTGAAGGTTTTCCAACATGTGATGCTCCCACATCCAGATCTGACAAGACTTTTTATGCTTCACTGAGCATTAAGGAGAAAATAGCACTCCTTATACTGTGTACCAACATGGTACTATATGAATGACAGGTAACCTGTGCAGCTTCATTCTTAAAGCTGCATTTATGATGGCAGTCAAGCAGATGATGTAAAGTAGCAATACATTTATGAGTGCAAGTTTCATCCATTTACAAAGAAGTGTCAACTATGCCCTTACACACTCTTAGAAGCTGCTCTTTTCCATTTCCCTCCCACTACTTGTATTGTGAAGGGCTATTACCGAATTCAATCAATCAATCTGGTGCATTGCTGGGCTTTTAGTATGCAGCAGAAAGCCCAGATGGTCTTGACAGAGGTGAGTACGATTCTGGAAACCCGACAGAGTTGAACATTTTGGGGTGAGGCTTAGGGAAGTCACAGTAGGGTTGTCGACCATCAAAACTGCCTGTAGATTGCAGGACCATTTTTTGGATATTGCTTCGAGCAACACCTGGGATGTTGGGCGATTTTAGTTTTTAGTTATAAAGGCATGGGAGATGGAAGAGCGAGGGATATTGTAACAAGTGGAATGGGAGACCAAAGAGGAATTCTCCAGGAACAGATAACCCAACTAGAGTTGCTCACTATTATTTCATTGTGAGTTATGGGGACTTAGTTATCAGCTGTTAAAACAGTTGTCACAACACAGTGTGTCTACCCCAGCGACAGTGATATCTTTGACACCAATCAATGAATAATCCTCTAGACACCACTTCGTTGCTTCAAAAGAACAACTGTTTTATCGATTACACAACAGTAATGAAAACAACTTTGGAATTCTGAACCTGCATGTTGTGACATCTGTAAAGACACTTCCTATTTCATTCCCGAGCATAGCCTAGAAATTGCCATGAGGGAATAAATTATTAAAGCATTGATGCAGTACTGAAGCCCACTGTTTTAATGGAATGACAATGTGGAAAATGGGTGTTTACCACAATTCGTCCATATTGTTCAAATTCCATGTTTGCAGCAACCCAAATAGCATGTGTTCACCCTGTTTCACACTGGTTAACTGCTTGTCTGATCTATTGTAGCATCCTAGAACCATACAGTACAGACACAGGCCATTTTGCCCATTGTGCCTGCCCCAGCATTTTGAAATAGCTGTTCAGTTAATAGAAATAATAAATAGACACCGAGGTCTCTCTGCTCATCTACACGACCAAAAATCTTACCATTAGCCCAGTACTCTGCATTCCTGTTATTCCTTCCAAAGTGAATCATCTCACACCTTTCCACATTAAACTCCATTTTCCACCTCTCAGCCCAGCTCTGCAGTTTATCTATATCCTTCTGTAACCGACATCATCCTTCGTCACTATCCACAACTCTACTGACCTTAGTGTCATCCGCAAATTTACTAACCCATCCTTCTATGCTCTCATCCAGGTCATTTATAAAAATAACAAACAACAGTTGACTCAAAAAAGATCCTTGCAGTATCCCACTAGTAACTGAACTCCAGGATGAGCATTTCCTATTAACCACCACCCTCTGTCTTCTTTCAGCTAGCCAATTTCTGAACCAAAATGCTAAATCACCCTCAATCCCATGCCTCTGTATTTTGCGCAATAGTCTACCATGGGAACCTTATCAAACACCTTTCTGAACTCCATAGACACCACATCAACTGCTCTTATATCCATCTCTTATAATCATTTCCAACACTTTACCCACAACTGAAGTCAGGCTCACAGGTCTATAAGTCCTTGAAAGTTGCCACCCAGGTTGATAGGTTGTTAAGAAGGCATATGTATATTGGTGTTTATTGGTAGAGGGACTGAGTTTAGGAACCATGCTGCAGCTGTACAAAACTCTGGTGCATACAGTTCTGGTCATCGCATCATAGGAAGGATGTGGAAGCTTTGGAAAGGGTTCAGAGGAGATTTACTAGGATGTTGCCTGGCATGGAAGCAAGATCTTATGAGGAATGGCTGAGGGACTTGAGGCTTTTTTGTCAGAGAGAAGAAGGTTGAGAGGTGACTTAATTGAGACATATAAGATAATCAGAGGGTTGGATAGGTTGGACAGTGAGAGCCTTTTTCCAAGGATGGCATTAGCTAGCACAAGGGAACATAGCTTTAAACTGAGGGGTGATAGATATAGGACAGATGTCAGAGGTAGTTTCTTTACTCAGAGAGTAGTAGGGGAATGGAACACACTGCCTGCAAACAGTAGTAGATTTGCCAATGTTAAGGGCATTTAAATGGTCATTGGATATGCATATGGACGAGAATGGAATAATGTTAGTTAGATAGGCTTCAGATTGGTTCCACAGGTCAGCACAACATCTCGAGCTGAAGGGCTTGTACTGTGCTGTAATGTTCTATGTTCAATTAGACTGACCATCCTTGCTCTTTCCCCACTGCCCTGCAAACTTTGACTTTTCTGGTGTTTAGCCAATTTATTTTTGAATGTTACTAATAAATCCGCTTCCACAACTCTTTCAGGCTGTGGGTTCTATATTATAACAACTTGTGGCATGAAAGAAGGTTTCTAACTCCTCTCGGCTCCTTTACAAATCACCTTTAAATCTGTGTTGTCTGGCTAATGCCTTCATGGCAATGGAAATAATTGTTCCTTGTTTACGAACAAAGCTCTTTCTAATTTTAATGAAATTTCCCTTTAAGTTTCTCTGCTCTAAGGCAAACATTCCAACATCAGTAGTCTATATTAAATTTACACAATTTAGCAGAGGTGATGCCTTCTCCATGGATTTAGGCTGTTTGCTTTATACTACCTAAGTCTCCAATGCTTACAGAAGGGCAGATAATACTAATACTCCATAGACCGTGCTGGCTTTGAGTTCTTTGTCATCACTCAGTTCCTCAGATGCCAGTTGCTGTAGTGGTACACAGAAGGCGATGTTGAATTTCATAAGCTATAACAAGCTGCTAGCATGCAATAAACTATATCTTGTTAAACTTGCACTTAGATGAGGATGTTGTTTTTCTCCAACATACTAGGCCAAGGAAGCTCCTACCTCTAAAAAGTGGATGGTGGTAGGAACCTTCATCATGATCAGTACTGTAGAGACTGCCCATACAACAATAATCAAACACTGAATAGTTGGACACTACTTTATTCTAGCCTAACTGGAGATGTGTAAATGGTGACCTGGCAAGTAACTGGGATACTTTGGCAGCAGCTGTAACTCAGTTGGTAGCTGTTTCCAGTTGGCATCAGAAGGGTCACCTCAAAAACGTAAGTACAAAATTTAGATTGACATGCCCAGGGCACTACTAAAGTGTTGCACTCACGGAGATACCATCTCTCTGAAGCATTTATTTTCAATTGGAGCCCTGTCTGCCTTCTTAGTTGGATGCACACGAGTAATTCATGGAAGAGGAGAGGATATATCAGAAGAGGAAGGGGTATATCCCTAGTTTCCTGAAAAATCATTTCTCTCTCAACCAAACAGTACTAATAAATACAGAACACCTTGTTTGCAGGCGTTTGCTTTGTGGAAACTGATTGCCACACCATACATTTCAGCCAATTTAACTCATTCCATGTGATATCAAGAAATGGCTGGAATTATGCTTGAATGGGGTATGGACCCTGACAGCATCCAGCAATATGATTGAAGACAAGTGCTCCAGAACTTGTCACTCTGTTAGTCAAGCTGTTCCAGTACAGCTACAACACTGGCATCAACCCATCAATGCGGAAAATTGACCGCGTGTGTCCTGTACATAAAAGTCAGGACAAACCCAACATGATCAACCCCATCTGTCTCCTCTCAAATCATTAATAAAGTCATCAACAGTGCTATCACACAACACCTGCCCAGCAAAAACCTGTTCACTGACGCTCCGTTTGGGTTCAGCCAGGACCATCGGTCCTGACCTCATTAGAGCCTGGATTTAATCATAGCAAAAGGGATGAACAAGGCGAGGTGAGTGTGTCTGCTCTTTATATCTAGGTTGCATTTGACTGAATGTGGCAAAACTGGAGTTAATGATAGTCAGGGGTAAGAATCTCTGCTGGTTGGAGTCATACCTAACACAAAGGAAGATGGTGTTGTTGTTGGAGGTCAGTCATCACAGCTCCAGGACATCACTGCAGGAAATCCTCAGGTCGTGTCCTAGCCAAAAGCTACTTCATCAAATACTTTCCTTCCAATACAAGGTCAAAAGTGGGAATGTTTGCTGATTATTGCACACAATGTTCAGCATCATTTACGACTTCACAGATACAGATGCAGTCCACGCCCAGGCAAATACTATATAAACCGTGATATTTTGGGACATGTGGATGTACAAAGGGAACAGGGTATCCTTGTACACCAGTCAATGGAAGTAGACAGGGAGGTATAGCTCACTATGAAGAAGACAGATGGTATATTGGCCTTCAGTGCAACAAGATTTGAGTTCAGAAATAGTAATGTCTTACTGCAGTAACACAGGGCCTTGTGGAGACCACATCCAGAGTACTGCAAGCAGTTTTTATCTCGCTACTGAGGAAAGGGTATACTTGACATAGAGAGGGTGCAGTGGAGATTCTCTGGGCTGATACTGGGGATGACAGGACAATCCCATGAGAAGAGATTAGTTTGACTATGCCTGTTATCACTGGAGTTTAGTAGGATGAGAGGGGATCTGACTGAAAGATTTAATATTCCAATAGGGCTAGTCAGACTAGATGCAAGGAGTTTTTTTTCCTTGTTTGGGAAGTCTAGTACCAGAGTCACAGCCTCAGGGGTCGGCCATTTTGGATTGAGATGAGAAAATACTTTGTCACTCAAAGGATAGTGAACTTGTCAACTTCCCGATCACAGAAGAATGAGAAGGTTGTTATATCACTGACTATATTCAAAAGGATAGATAAATATTTAAAGGCAGGAAGGGGAAAGTGGGAATATGGCATTGAGATAGAAGAACAACCATGATCATATTGAATTGTGAAGCAGGTTTAAGGGGCAGAACAGCTGATTCCTGCTCTTAGTTTCTATGCTTCTACACCCAAGTCCTGGTTAATACCTAGATTTGGTCTGACAAGTGGCAAGCAGTATTCATGCCACACAAGTGACAGATAATGAACATGTCCAACAAGACAGAATCTAACCATCACCTCTTGACATTCAATGGCATTATCTTACTGAATACCCCACTACCAACATCCTGGGGGTTACCATTGATCAGAAAGTGACAGCACTAGTCATATAAATATGGGGGCTACAACAGCAGGTCAAAAACTAGGAATCCTGTGGCAAATAATCCACCTCTTGACTCCCAAATCCTGCCCACCATCTACAAAGCATAAGTCAGGAGTATGATGGAATACAACTCATTTATTTAGACAAGTGCAGCACCAACAGCACTCAAGAAGCTCAGCACCATCTAAGACAAAGTAGCCCACTTGAAAGGCATCACATCCACTAACATTCACTCCCTTCATCACTGACATACTGTAAACCATGTATAGATGCACTACAAAAATTCACCAATGCTCCTTAGGCAGCACCTTCCAAACACATGATCACTTACATCTAGAAGGACAAGAGCAGCAGATCCATATATAGAAATATCATGGCAAGATTCCCTGCCAACTCACTCCCCATCCTAGCTTGGAAATATATTGCCATGTCTTCAGTGTCACTGGGTTGAAATCCTGACACTCCCTCCGTGATAACTTTGTGACATTTTCCCACCTTCTTCTCAAGTGCAACTAAGGATGGCAATAAATGTTGGCTCAGCCAGTGATGCTCACGTCCCCATGCATGAATAAAAAAAAGTGAATAAAACTTGCCAAAAGTTACTTAATTGACTGTAAAGCACTTTATGGAATTGTTAAAGATGTCATATAAATGGAAATTATTTCTTTTAATAGATTTCAATTAAAACAAGAGCTTAATCGTTATGTTTAAACTGCAGGTATCTATGAACCCATCGATGCTAATGATACCGCCATTTTCAGACTCGTGCACCTACAATCAGCATAACTTCATCCATTACTTCCTGGAGAAACCTGTTTAAATTTGATCAGTCTGTTTTATATTTACAATAGCAGTGACGTTTTATAGTCTTCCCAGGAGTGTTTGCACACAAGACCTTTTCATTCCATCAAGGCACAGTCCTTCACTCTGTTGAAGAATGGGTTCATACTTTAAGATATCCTAATTATTCTTTCCAGCACCATTTTGCTCTCCAACGACTCTGCACTTACACATGGAGCCTTCCAGCTCTGCTACCAAGCCTGTTTCAACAGGCAAACTGGTGAATCCTCTGGCTTAATGGGTTTTGAGCTTAAGCTTTATGATCACTTTCTCATCTTTACTTAATAATTATCATTATTCTGATCTCTTCCTACTCAAATCACAACTCTCTGCAAGAATGAGGTGGAAATCCATTACTCTGGATGGCAAACAATGCTAAGGTGTACAGTACAACAATGTCCTAGAAGATAACAGCATCCACAACATTTACCTTCAAACTGACAACAAACTTTGTTCTCCGGCAATTTTGGCCCTTAGGAGAAAACAAATAAGTGAAACATACCTTCTGTTTGGCATGCAAACTATATTGTAGTCTCTGAATACCATTGATTATTGCTAAGGGAGAGAAATTAGCTTAAAAACAAATAGAAAGTGTTGGAGAAGCTCAGCAGGTCTGACAGCATCTGTGGAGAAAGATTCAGAGTTAATATTTCGAGACCAATGACTCTTTGTCAGAACTGAAAACAGCAGGTAAATAATGTTATTTATGCTGATGATGGGTGCGGGGTTGTGGGAAATAAAACAAGTGAGACAAGTAGATGGAGATGGTACCCAGAGAGAAAGAAAAGGAGAAGCAGGCAAAGGAAATGCTGATAATAATACTGATTAGGTGATAATGGAAATTGTGAATTAGAGTCATAGAGTTGTACATCATAGAAACAGACCCTTCGGTCCAACCTGTCCATGCCAACCAGATGTCCCAACCCAATCTAGTCCCACCTGCCAGCACCCGGCCCATATCCCTCCAAACCCTTCCTATTCATATACCCATCCAAATGCCTCTTAATTGTTGCAATTGTACCAGCCTCCACCACATCCTCTGGCAGCTCATTCCGTACACATACCATCCTCTGCGTGTAAACGTTACCCCTTAGGTCTCTTTTATATCTTTCTTCTCTCACCCTAAACCTATGCCTTCTAGTTCTGGACTCCCTGACCCCAGGGAAGAGACTTTGTCTATTTATCCTATCCATGCCCCTCATAATTTTGTAAACCTCTATAAGGTCACCCCTCAGCCTCCGACGCTCCAGGGAAAACAGCCCCAGCCTGTTCAGCCTCTCCCTATAGCTCATATCCTCCAACCCTGGCAACATCCTTGTGAATCTTTTCTGAACCCTTTCAAGTTTCACAACTTCTTTCTGATAGGAAGGAGACCAGAATTGCATGCAATATTCCAACAATGGCCTAACCAATATTCTATACAGCTGCAACATGACTTCCCAACTCCTGTACTCAATACTTTGACCAATAAAGGAAAGCATACCAAATGCCTTCTGCACTATCCTATCTACCTGCGACTCCACTTTCAAGGAGCTATGAACCTGCACTCCAAGGTCTCTTTGTTCAGCAACACTCCCTAAAAAATTCTTGAAAATTGGTTCACTGTTCAGAGAACAATCCATACAGAACAGGTCCTGGCATTGTGAGGGTGGGTAATGAACATGACAAGGTGTTCACACTCCAAAATGGTTAAACTCAATGTTGAGTCTTGAGGGCTTTTCTGATAAAACGTCATGGCACTCAAAATTTTAACTCTGCTTCCAACACTCCTTTGGCACTAAATTGGTTAAAAAATGAAAGGAGATTTCCAAGTAATTAGATAAAAGCTTACTGATTCATAATTGAATTGTTTGAAATAAAAGACTACTTACATACTCAGGTGAAGTGGCTCGATGAGCTGCGTTGAGCTATTGATGTTTGGTAAAGGGTTTTAGGGCCAAAATGGAGGGTGTTTTGAATGTACAACCCAATAGTGTGAAACTTAAGATGTCTGCCGAAAGGGAGTATGTCTCATGGTAGAGGTCACATGACTATGGCAGACTAAATGGACATGTACATTTGTACATGATTGTATTTCAATACAGAAACATATTAGGGTCAACTTTGAACCAAAGGAGGCAATAATTCCAGAACTAACAGTGAGGGGAGCAGGGAAGCAGAGTTTGATGGAACATAAGCTTTTCTCTGTGGTACAGACAGAGGAACTGTGAGGCCGAAAACCATGGTACCACAGCATCACTACTGGCTGTAGTTTGTAATTACAATATGCCACATATATATGGGCATTTTCCATTGTGAAGATAGCAATTTAAAATACAGATAAGAGATACAAAGCAGAATAGAGGTAAGGAGTTGGAGACAAGAAATGGGTGCATTTGAAAATTTTTGAATATAAGGATATTAATGGAAACAGGCACATTATGGGTGACAAGAACTGGCATTGCTGCCTTACAGTGCCAGTTATCTGGGTTTGATTCCAGACTTGGGCAACTGTCTGTGTAAAGTTTATATGTTCTCCCTGTATCTGTGTGGGTTTTTTCTTGATGCTCCAGTTTCTTCACACAGTCCATTTTCAAAGGATAGGGAACACCAAAACTTGAGTGCATAGGTTTAAGGTGAGATGAGAAACATTTAAAAGGGACTGAAGGATCAGAGGATGGCACGTATATGGAATGAGCTGCCAGAGGGTGGAGGCCAATACAATTACAACATTTAAAAAGCGACTGATGGGTATATGAAAAGGAAAGGTTTAGAAAAATGTGGGTCAAATGCTGGTAAATGGGACTAGATTAATTTGGATATATGGTCAGCATGGACAAGTTGAACCGACAGGTCTGTTCCATACGGAATATTTCCATGATTCAATGTGCAGGTTAGTTGGATTGGCCATGGTAAATATACAGTAAAGGGCTGAGTCTAGGTGAGTAACATTTCAGAGGGTCAGTGTGGACACAAAGGGCTGAATTGTCATTGTAGAAAAAGTTTCAAAATCTCATAACAAAATCTAATTAAACAATCATGAATGCTCTGATTTTGGGTAATTAATAGTGATTACTTTTATTCTTGTTGTGATGAAAGGTTATTTACCTGAAACATTAGCTCTGTTTCCCTCTCCATCATTGCTGGCTTACCCATTTGAGTATTTCTAGTATTTTCTGGTTCCATTTCAGCTTTTCAGAATTGATGTTTTGATGTTTTTTGACTGTGTTAGATTTAGTGATACTGAAAATGTGGTTAAGCTTGTTCTGCTATAACATATGTTTCGTCAACACAAATTCACTGTAACGCAATTGGCGAATTGGGGACGCTGTTACTAAAACACAAACTCTTAAAACATGTGTTGGCTGTAACGTGATTACAACACCAACACTTTAAGCACTATTTTTGGAGCATAACTTTTCAACAACACAGGGTTGCACAAGAACGTAATCATTGCATTATCGAAGGACTGACTGTACATTTAAATTGAGAGTGTGGTACTGGAAAAGCACAGCAGGTCAGGCAGCATCTGAGGAGCGGGTGAATCAACATTTCGGGCATAAGCCCTTTATCAGGAATGAGGCTTGAGCCAAGGGGGTGGAGAGATAAATGGGAGGGAGCTAGGGTAGGGGGAAGGTAGCTGAGTGCGAGCGGTAGATGGAGGTTGGGTGATGGCAATAGTTCGGAGGGGATGGTGGAGTGGATAGGTGGGAAGGAAGATGGACAGTTAGGACAGGTCATGAGGGCAGTGCTGAGTTGGAAGTTTCGAATTGGGATAAGATGGGGAAGGGAAAATGAGGAAATTAGTGAAATTCATATTGATGCCATGGAGTTGGAGGATCCCAAGACATTCTTCCTCCAGGGGTCAGGTGGCAAGGGAGTGGCAATGGTGAAGGACCTGCAAGTTTTTAGCAGAGTGGGAGTGAGAGTTGAAGTGTTCAGCAACGGGCAGTGGGGTTTATTGATACGGGTATCCCGGAGATGTTCTCTGAAGCACTCTGTGAGTAGGCATCCTGTCACCCCAATGTAGAGGAGACTGCATCGGGAACAACGGATACTGTAAATAACTTGTGGAAGTGCAGGTAAAACTGTGATGGATATGGAAGGCTCCTTTGGGGTCTTGGATGGAGCTGAGGGGAGATATGCAGGCGCAGGTTTTGCAAGTCCTGTAGTGGCAGGGGGAGGTGCCAAAAGGGGAGGGTAATTTGTTGAGGGAAGTGGACCTGATGAGGGAGTTAGGGAGGTAATGGTCTTTACGGAAAGCGAGTAGGGGTGGGGAGGGAAATATATCTTTGGTGGTGCAGTCCATTTGTAGGTGGCAGAAATGGCAGAGGATGATGCGATATATATGGAGGTTGGTGGAGTAGAAGGTGAGGCCAAGAGGGGTTCTGTCTTAGCTGTGGTTGAAGGGATGGGATTCGAGGGCGGACATGCGGAAAGTGGATGAGATGCCCTGGAGGGTATCATCAACCATGTGGGATGGGAAATTGCAGTCTTTAAAAAAGGAGGCCATCTGGTGTGTTCTGTGGTGGAATTGGTCCTCCTGGGAGCAATCGCGGCGGATGCGGAGGAATTGGGAATAAGGGAATTATGTATTTTTATCCATTCGCTGTCATTGCAAAGCAAAGCATTGCCCATTATTTAAGAAATATAATGGGGGCTTAAAGCTAGATTCAATACTTTGAATAAACTTTTTTGTGATCAAATAAAAATCTAAAGTCAATCTGGAAAATAAACTTAATGTCACAGGGATATAGGATCTAAAGTTTGTGCAAGAATAAAGGGAGACATACATTTATATAGTGCCTTCACAATATCAACACATGTTATGGTACCTTTGAGCTAATGAAGTATGATTGGCATTGTGACTGTTTTATGTAGGCTACGAGACAATGTATTGGCAAAACATGTTTGTATAAAAAGATGAATGGTGATGATAAGATAATTGGTTCTTGGGATATTGATTAAGGTATAAATTTTGGTCAAGATTGGAAGAAGCTCCCTTTTCCTTGTCAAAATAATGTCCTTAGATCTTTAACAACTGCCTAAAGCAACCTATTTATTGTCTCATTCAAAGACTTCATATGATTTCTTTTTGGTTTGATGTTTGAGGTATGCTTCATCCAGCTGCTACAGCAATGGAACAAGTCTTAGATTTAGATTACTTACAGTGTGGAAACAGGCCCTTCGGCCCAACAAGTCCACACCGACCCGCCGAAGCGCAACTCACCCATACCCCTACATATACCCCTTACCTAACACTACGGGCAATTTAGCATGGCCAATTCACCTGAACTCGAAGTGGCTGTAGGGAATATATAACCACATTGTAATTGGGTAGCTCCAATACAAGTGAATTCACCTGACCCGCACATCTTTGGACTGTGGGAGGAAACCGGAGCACCCGGAGGAAACCCACACAGACACGGGGAGAACGTGCAAACTCCACAGGAAAGTGCAGATACAATATTCTAGTCAGTGAGGGGTGGGGTCACGACAGAAAGTTTCCAGAAAAAATGCTTATTTTTTGAAATACAGCTCAGCTGTGCAAATAAATTGCAAATTCTTAGAGATAATCAAATCTCAATCCTGATCTTCACCAACACTGGATTGGGGGCAATGACAAAGTCTGGAACTTCATGGTATTTCCATGGAATGTTGTAAATTGTGCAGCGCTGAACAAGTGCAATGACAAACATGGACAGAATCACTGGAAAGAGAACGCTGGCCCAAATTTTTCAATCAAGAGCAGAGACTTTCCTTCCAATCCTGATCAGACAAAACAAAATTACTGATTTAGGTGAGTTGTCCATGGAGGTTTCCTGGCCAGGAAGCTTCCCTTCTAAAGCAGTCTGAATAAATCCGGGAATCCATGAAAGCAGGGGACGATCAGCATGGAAGTCACAATCCCATTGTCAGCAGCATGTGTTATATTCTGAGACTTTGAAAGCCACTGAGAGAAGTGTACAGGTAAGTGAGGTAAGTGCAGTGGTGCATAGAGAGCCAGTTGAGTCAAGAGGATCAAGGTGGTGAGCTCGGGTCCAGTTGGGTCACAGTCTGGTGGGGTGGGATTGATGTTGATGTTGAGTCAGGCAGCATTGGATCGTGGGAATGTTAAGTCAGGGGGTATGTTGGGTTTAGAGGGCTGAGGGTCAGGGGCTATTATGCTTCACCACTTTCTGAGGCAGAGTTCCAACCTCACACAGCCCTCTGAGTTAAAAAAAGGAATTTCCTCCTATTTGTCCTAAAAAGATGGCCACTAATTTTAACTGGAACTGCTAAATTTCTTTGCAGTCATTCCCTCTGCTAAGTAACACTCTGTTGTTTTTTATAATTCTTATCAAGTGACCAATTTCATATTTTCCCATATAATATCTGATATAAATCCATTTGATTTACTTTTGCTGACTTTTATAGGTTTGTACTTTCTACTGTTAGTTAACTCCTTATTTTTTATTCTCTGGAGCAGTGATGCTCAACAGTTTTTTTTGGCACAGCCCCCCAGAACCTCTTTGCAGGTTCCAGAGTTCCTCTTTCAAACAGAGAGACAACACGAACAGATAGACAGAAAATCATTTATTACTGAACACCAAGAAAACTTGAACTTTCTGACATACTTGACAAAACTTACAAAATAAACTGAATGAAATTGAAGATCTATCCATCCTAATTCTATCATCGAGCTTGGTGCTTTTCTGCAATTTTCATGATATCGGGTTCCAAATCAGGTTAGGGATATTTCATTGGTTCGGTTAGGGCCCCCATTAACCCTTGGGGATCCCCTTCTCACAGTTTTCAGTCTGAGGCCCCCTTCAAATGTGCCAGGGCCTGGAAGAGCACATTATAGCCACTGTTGAGAATTCTGCTCTAAAGGATGTTTTCCTTTTTAAATACTAGTAGAAACTTTAGCTATGCATTTTTACATTTATAGCTAGCTTTGCATCATAATCTAAATTCTTCCTCCTGATTAACCTTTCAGTTATTCTCTGTCATACTTTATATTCTGAGAAGTCACATGACATTTCCCTTATCTTTGCATAATTATATGGCTTTGCCTTAAGTTTGATGCTTACCCTAACTTCTTTAGTTCACCGTGAATGGTGGATACTCCCTTCAGAATTTTTCCTATAATGGTAGGAATATATTTATCCTGAGTATTCAGAAATATCTTTTCAACTGTTGCCATTGTATTTCTGTTGATCTATTCTCTTGGCTAGTAATGCCAGAACACTTCAGTTAATTCAGTTTTCATATAGTGATCCTTATTTAACCTTGAATTACTTGGCTTAGGACTCTGGTGAGGGGATATATAGGCTTAGAAAGCAAAAGGATATGGTAGAATTGCAGGTTAGATGTTTAGGTGATGTGTGAGACAGGAGGGATAGGGTGTACAAACATAAGAAAGCAACATATTTCCCTCAGAGAGGGAAAAGTATGGTAAAAAGGCAGAATGAATGGCTTTTCACTTAAATGCACATAGGAATAAGAATGAAATAAATGAATTAATGACACAAATTAGAGGCTAATGGGTATGATCTTATAGCCATTGCAGAAACATGGTTACTCGGAGATTGAAGTGGGAACTAAATAAACAGAGGCATGTGACTTTTCAAAAGAACAAGAGGAAGTAAAGGATAGTGGGTTAGCTTTATTTGTAAGAGATGGAATAAGTTCAAAAGCAAGGAATGCTTGGATTGGAAAGTATAGAATCCATATGGGTTGAAGTAAGAAATAACAAGGGAAAGAAGTCACTGGGGAAAGGAGTTCATTGGTGTCCTAATGCTAGGTGCGCTGGTGGACAGAGAATAGGTAGATAGGATAGTGAAGATGGTGTTTGGTATGCTTTTCTTTATTGGTCAGAGTATTGAGTATAGGAGTTGAGAGGTCATGTTGCGGCCGTACAGGACATTGGTTAGGCCATTGTTGGGATATTGCATGCAATTCTGGTCTCCTTCCTATCGGAAAGATGTTGTGAAACTTGAAAGGGTTCAGAAAAGATTCACAAGGATGTTGCCAGGGTTGGGAGGATATGAGCTCTGGGGAGTGGCTGAACATGCTGGGGCTTTTTTTCCCAGCGTCAGAGGCTGAGTGTCAGAGGTGACCTTATAGAGGTTTACAAAATTATGAGGGACATGGATAGGGTAAATAGGCAAAGTCTTTTCCCTGGGGTTGGGGAGTCCAGAACTAGAGGGCATAGGTTTAGGGTAAGAGGAAAAAGATATAAAAGAGACCTAAGGGGCAACTTTTTCACACAGAGAGTGGTACATGTGTGGAATGAACTGCCAGAGGAAATGGTGGAGGCTGGTACAATTGCAACATTTAAGAGGCATTTGGCAGGATATATGAATAGGAAGGGTTTGGAGGGGTATGGGCCGGATGCTGGCAGGTGGGACTAGATTGGGTTGGGATATCTGGTCGGCATGGACGGGTTGGACCGAAGGGTCTGTTTCCATGCACATCTCTATGACTCTGTGATTCTAAGTCAGGAGACTGTGAGGGCAAGTGAAAAAATTGGTATATTAATCACAGGTGACATTAGTTTTTATATAGATTAGGGAAATCAAATTCGCAGAGGTAACTATGTGGAAGAGTTCAAAAAATATATCTGGGACAGTTGTGTGGAACAACCTACTGTCGATCCAACCAGGGATCAGACTATTTTGGAATTTATTTTTATTTTATACTGAGGCAAGAATGATCAGAGTAAAAGATCCCATCACAAAACTGTTCATAATGCAGTCAAATTAATTATTCAGTTTGAGGTGAGAAAATTGTATTGGAAACAACTGCACTAAATGTAAATAAGGATAATTACAAAGAAATGAGGATGAAGTTGTCCAGAGTAGATTAGGTTTGGTGTTTAGCACAGTCAGTAGATGGACAGTAGCAGATGTTTAAGAAAATAGTTAATGACATGCAACAAAACAATATTCCAATCAAGAAAAAGGATTCTATGATGAAGAGGATTAACCAAGAAAGTTGCACCAAATTGAAAACAAAAGTGCATGCAATGCAGCAAAGATTGATGGCAAACCAGATGATTGGGGAAAAGAAACGAACAAAAAGTGACTTTAAAAAGTGAGAAAATAATCTTAGTGAGCAAAATAATTGAATTGGACAGTAAGAGCTCCTTTGAATATATGAAAAGAAATATATGAAATGAAAATATATGAAGGGGAACCAGGAAATGACAGAGCACTTGAATAAATACTTTACATCAACCTTCAAGGTAGAAAACACTATGAGCATTACAAAAGTACTAAGGGGCAAGAGGGGAGAATAAAATAAATATAAAGACTGTCAGTAGAGAAACTGCTACAGAAATTTGTGGAATTAAAGGACAATCAATCTCCTGGACTTGATGAATTGCATCCCAGAATATTAAAGGAAGTAGATATAGAGATGCTCTGGGAGTAATCTTCCAAGACTTCTTTGATTCTGGAAAAATCCTAGATGGCTGGAAAACCATCAATATAATACTTTTATTCAATGAAAAAAGAGGCAGACAATTAAAACAAAGTAACAATAGACTAGTTAGCTTAACAATTGTCATTAGGAAAATGTTAGAGTCTATTATAAAGGCTGTAATAGCAGACCATTTAAAAACATATGACATAATCAAGCAGAGACAGCATGACTTCAAAAGGGAAATCATGACTGACATTTTTTTTAGAATTCGTTTTTAAAATTCCTTTGGGTCTTACTGATATTGTCCATTTCTAGTAGACATTGTGAAAGTGGTGGTAAGCTGCCTTCTTGAACCACTGCAATCTTTTTGGTGAAGATAACCCCACAATACCATTATGGAGGGAGTTCCAGGAGGAGTTAACATGCTGGATGGATAAAGGATAAAGGATAGATATGTATTATATTAGTTTTCTAAAAATACCATAGATAAAGCTACTTAATAGGTTTAGAGGAGACTGACTGTGTGGAGTTTGCACGTTCTCCCCGTGTCTGCGTGGGTTTCCTCCGGGTGCTCCGATTTCCTCCCACAGTCCAAAGATGTGCGGGTCAGGTGAATTGGCCATGCTAAATTGCCCGTAGTGTTACGTAAGGGGTTAATGTAGGGGTATGGGTGGGTTGCGCTTCGGCGGGTCGGTGTGGACTTGTTGGGCCGAAGGGCCTGTTTCCACACTGTAAGTAATCTAATCTAAAAAAAATTAGCATGGATAGAGGATTAACTAACTAATAGAAAACAGAGAGTTCAGATACAGGGAACATTTTCAAGATGGCAATCATTTATTAGTGGGATTAGTGCTGAGGCCAGAATTATTTGCAATGTATATTCAGACTTGGAGGGAAGCGAATATACTATCACCAAATTTGCCGATGACACAAAATTAGTTGGGAAGACGATGAGCAAGGATAACACGAAGAGTCTGCAGGGCCATATAGACTGCTTAAGCGACTGAGTCAAACTTGACCGATGGAAATGAGGGACAATGCAAGATTATATGTGTTGGCAGGAAGAATAGAGGAGCTGAGTATTATTTAGATAAAGAAAGACTGCAGAAAGCTAAAGTATAGAGGGATTTGGGAGTTTTTGTACTTGAATCGCAAAAATGTTGGCATACATGTTCAGCAAGTATAGGGGAGGCAAATGGAATGTTGGCCTTTATTTCAATGAGAATGAAACATAAAAATCTAGTATATTTGTTAAAACAGTACCAAACACCAACCAGACCCCTGCTAAAATGCTTTGAACAATTTTGGTCCTCTTATCTAAAAAAAACTTACATTTGAGGCAGTCCAAAGAAAGTTCCCCAGGCTAAACTTGGATATAAAGGGATTTTCTTATGTAAGGGATTGAGCAGATCAGACTTGTACTCATTGGAGTTTAGAAGAATGAAAGTTAGAATGATAAGAATCGGACATTATTCAAATCTATAGGAGGCTTGGAAGGATAAATGCTGTAGGGTCATTTGAGAGAAAGTCTAGGAACAGAGGGCAAAATCACAAATTAAAGGATTAATTAAGAGGTCATTCATTTAATATGGAATCGACTGTAACATTCCACTGAAGTGCTTATAGGGTGTCAAATTTTCAGTCGTACTAACTCTCAGGAAAAACACTTAATGGAGGCTCTGTCTGGATTTTTCAGGTTAATCTCATGGCACTATTTCTAAGAAGAATGGGGGCAACTGTATCCTGCATCTTGGAGAATGTTCATCCCTCAATCAATATCATTAAGAAAGATTTTGTGGGGCCGTGTTTCCTGCAGATACCCTGTCACATTCTATAGCAATATTCAATTGAGGCATTCAAGAGGACATTGGATGATTATGCCAATAAAAAGTAATGTTCAATGGTATCAGGAAAAGGCATGAGAGTGACACTAGGTAATGATACTCATTTATTGAATGGCTTCCTTTTGCATTGTAGCACTTTTGTGATTCTTTGAACTAGCTTTAGAGTTCTTTGGAAGTTCCAAACAGCTTGAAAGACACAGGTTTCTTCCTTTATTTTTCCCGTTTCAAATAACTTAAATTAAGTCTGAGGCAAGGACATTAACTTGATTCAATTCCATTCTCTTGCCACAGATATTGTTGAACTACTTGAGTATTTCCAGCACTTCCTTCTATTATTTCAGATTTCTGTTTCTGCGATATTCACTTTCATTTGAGTTTGCTCTGGATCAGTTTGCATTTGCTACATCTTAAATAGCTACCAACATGGATTGTTATACACTTAGCTTATTCTTGGGATGTGGGTGTTGCTCACAAGGCCAACTTTTATTGTCCATCCCCAATCGCTCTTGAGAAAATAGTTGTGGTGCACATCTGTACTGTTAGGGAGGGAGTTCCAGCATCTTGCCCCAGTGATAGTGAAGAAATGGTGACATAATTCCAAGTCAGAATTTTGTAAGATTTGAGGGGATCTTGCAGGTGATGGTATTCCTTGCATCCAGTGCTGTTGTCATTCCAGGTCCATTCAGACCCTCCAGCTCTGAGGTATCCATGGGTGCCATAGAAATCCAACTGAATGGTAATAGCTGTGATATCCCTTTAAGACTTCCCAGTGTTTCAACAAAGGGGTTGATTTGATTTATTATTGTCACATGTACCTAGGTACAGTGAACAGTTTTGTTTTGAATGCAGTACAGGCAAGTCATACCATATTGCGTTCGGGAAGAGAACACAGCCAAGAATACAGTGTTACAGCTGCAGAAAAGGTACACAAAGAGCAAAACCAACATTAAATTTAAAATTTGAGCGGTCCATGCAGAAGTCTAATAACAGAGTGGAAGAAGCTGTTCTTGAATCTGTTGGTACATGTGTTAAGATTTTGTAACTTCTGCTTGATGGAAAGGGTCGGAAGAGATTATAACTGGGGTGAGTGGAGTCTTTGATTATGTTGGTTGCGTTCCTCAGGGAGTGAGAATCATAGATGCAGTCAATGGATGGAAGGTTAGCTTGTGTAATGGCCTGGTCATGGACATGTTTTAATCAACCATTCCTTGAGGCCTGGTTCCTCCTTCTCAGTCCTACAGGTTTCCCCACCCCCAAATTCTCACTGAGGAGTCACAGTAAAGTTCAAACCTCCCAATGGGGTCACAGTGGAAAAACACTTGCAAAGCACTGTTCTAGATTTTAAAAGACATGGGTTTAGAAAGCTGGTTGAAGGAACTTGATAGATAATACATACTGCTGCCACTGGATCCATTGTTTCAGTGGTAACTATTCTATCATAATTGTGGTTGCTGAATAAAATGAATACATAGACATGGAGGGGGAGAAAGGGATAGAAATTGAAAAAGAGAGAAATGGAGACAAGAAGTTATTTATTTCTGAAGCAGGCTTTCTTAATTTTTATAGAACACATCATACCCTGCACAACACACAGCTATGATAAATAATATATAGCCAAATGATTGGTGAAACAGGGAAATAAATTTCCAAAGATTCCTATAATAAAAGAAATTTACAGATGATAAATCTGTGGCACTAGTAAAATTTAATAACCTGCAGCTCAAACACATGGTAAAGAACAGCTTTCATTTACTGACCCAGGTTGTGTTTTCTGCACTGCAGCACAAATCGTTCAATCCGATCAATTGCCACTGTTAGGAAATGGAAACTCATTATAGGACTAAAGTTGTGATGATCAGTGACTTAGCACAGGGAGATAGAAACTGCTGAATTAGTTCAGTTCATTAAAATCATTAATAGTCATGAAATGAAAACCACTTGAGTACAAAGGCTTCAGAATCTATCCATTTTAATTAGGTGTCTGCAAATCTGAAGTGAAACCAGTCGCACTCACAGCACATGCTTTACAGAACGTGCAACCGTTCTCCACAGACCAGTAGGATCTCAATTAAAATTCCTTTTAATTAAAATTGATCACATTAAGAAACTGATGTGCTTAATTAACTGAATTCCAGGAGTTCCTTGAACATTTCGCAGCGTGCACTGTACATCATTGTTTGGTGCAATGAAGAAAACTACACGAGGGAATTAGGTTTAAGAGTTAACCCTCCAAATACTATTGAACCATTTTTCACTGAGTCTGGTCAAAAGTTTCAAAAAAGTTAGCTACTCTAAACTTCTTGTTTCTTCTATTACATTGGTCAATTGAACAGCAGATGACCAAAACAATTGATTCCATCTAATGTAATTAGTTAAACGTCTTTAAAACCTAAAAATCTTACACCTTCCTGTAACTTGTGCCATTAATAATTTAAATGAACATTGATAAAATGCTGTCAGGTAATAAATGAGAGGTGGGGCATAAGTTTAGATATAGTTTCTCTTTTGGCAACTGAATTGATTTCAAGATTCTCTGTCAATCACTGACTGTAATTGATTTGTACAATGTAGCTGTCTTCCACTTCAATTTTCCTGAGCTGTAATATGTACTTTCTAATCAGAGATGGAGCAATCGGTCTTGAACATGAGTCTCGTGGTCAGAGGGTGGGACTCTACCACTGTACCACAAGAGCCCTTCAACTTGCAGCATAAAAGATTCACAGAAGGCAGACATGTTCACCACTAGGCCACTATCTCTGGCTTTTAAGGAGAAATGATCTTGCTTTTATTGGGAGACTACTGTAGTTTTAGTCATACGTTACATTACTACAACTCAAAGGCAGGGGACAGATCTAAGATTCTTATTCAGGGACCCATTACTCTATCCGTTTATGACATGAAACAAACTTTGGATACAAGTTCCATTTCAAAACTAATATTATACATTTACAACTTCAGTTGTTTAGTTAGATCTTCATACAGAATCTTAGTCCCTAGGTGATCAGAACTGTTGAATGATACCTCTGCATGTCTTTCAGTGACTGACTACAACATGTTTCCTTCACTGTGTAGGCTGTGACCTTCTATTTTGATGATGCTGCTCCTTCAACAAGATTATTTCGTCCTTAATTTTCTTTTCAGAGTGTTTGTAAAAGACACAGACTCTGAAAAGACTAAGTTGATGGGTTTTAGGGCCAATTTGATGATAGTTAACAAATACTGCCTCAGGAAAAAGCCTTAAAGTTTAAAACAAAACACTGAAAGGGGAGTGGCCAGTTCTCCCAACTCAGCTTTACTCTGGTTTGGAGAAAGTGAGGACTACAGATGCTGGAGATCAGAGTTGAAGAGTGTGGTTCTGGAAAAACACAGCTGGTCAGACAGTATCCGAGAAGCAAGGGAGTCAACATTTTGAGCATAAGCTCTTTATCAGGAATGACGTTTCGAGCATTACTCTTCATCAGATTTGGTTTGGTTTGGTTTTAGCAGTGGAGTTAAAAATGCTGCTGGACCTCAAAGAAGCAGGTCCACGTGGACCCTCCTCTCTCTCTGACTTCTCTCCTGTATGACTCCAGGTTTGATTTTACCTTTAGTGCCAAAGGATATTTATGGGGATTATTGCAAGTATTGGGAACAGCTTCATTAAATTGGGATGATCTATTGGGTTTTCGGTAGGTTGTTATTTGGTATTCTGTTCTCTTTTGTCTGTGTTTCATTTGGTAATCTTGTAAATACATTTTGTTTTGTTTGAAACTAAGTGATTTGACCAGCTGCATCTCTCCTGGAATATTAGATTAGATTACTTACAGTGTGGAAACAGGCCCTTCGGCCCAAAAAGTCCACACCGACCCGCAACCCACCCATACATTTGCCCCTTACCTAATACTACGGGCAATTTAGCATGGCCAATTCACCTGACCCACACATCTTTGGACTGTGGGAGAAAACCAGAGCACCCGGAGGAAACCCGCACAGACACGGGGAGAACATGCAAACTCCACACAATCAGTCGCCTGAGGTGGGAATTGAACCCGGGTCTCTTGCGCTGTGAGGCGGCAGTGCTAACCACTGTGCCACCGTGCCACCCACCAATATCTTCTGTACATCTACTTAAAACAACTAGCAATGTTAGGGACTGGATTAGTTTGTTGAAATGTTTTGAGGGGGTTTAGCCTGGTCCATAACAATATCGCGACTTGTCTCAGCTCCTTTGACATAAAAGGTAATACTTCAAAACAGTACATTCATTTGGGTGCCTTATCAATCTCACTATGACTAAACAAGATGAACTGCATGTGGCTGTTTCCTCCTCTAATTAAAGAGTATCTTCAAGTGAATAGCAACAATGGAAGTCTTATTGTTGTACCACAATGTTTCATGAGCAATAAGTTGGAATGACTGTTAATGACAAGAGGCCATCATGTACCTTAGGTATAATGTAACTAGATAATAGTTACTACTTAATCATCCTTTTGCTGTTTATCAAGAGTGAGCTCATCTTCTGCTGGAGACCTTATGTGGACAAATTTCCCACAAGGTATTAGTACCTGAAATTAACAAAGTAAAGTCATTAATACTGCTCTGTCAAGAGAGAGAAACAACAAACTGTGGTTTAACTTAAGGATCACTATGCCTCAGGTGGGGGTGACAGGTTAAGAAGGAGAGTCCTTGATGGTAACTTCAGCTGTCAGCAGAAATTAAGCCCACATAGTTGGTGATACTCTGCATTGCAAACCAGCTGTAGAGCTAACTAAGCCCCATCTTAATTATGATAATAAGGATTGGCAGGCAATGAATCTATCTGAAGTGGTTCGGGTGGATACGATCACAACATTATAATTTGCTGGCAGTGTTTGCCTCTGAAATCACGACTAAAAAATAATCATAGAAGTGCCATCACTGTGGAGGGGAAAACCTCTCCATTAGAACAGACATTGTCCAGGTTCCATCCTTTCAATCATGTGGCTGAATAATGGGATCACTGAGAGACCGATGGCCCTTCAAGTTGCTGCTGCAGGCTGCTTTCCAGTTTGGATAAACTCTCATCTCAGCAAAATCGACTGCCCAATGCCAAAATGACACCTATTCACTATCTATTGGTGTCTGACAAGCGGTGAACTTTCAGAATTTCATTGTGCTCCCACCTTCCATGGATTGCAATGATTCCACTGAGAGACTGTATATAAACTGTACTTGTCACTCGCTGATAAGATAGACACTGTTTGCTATGCAGCCTGCCCTGCCCACATCTAGCTCATTGGCTGGTGCAGTGCTGTCAAAATTTACTTCATATAAAGAATGGCACCCTGTCTCAAGGGGGATTGAATGTGTCTGATGTCATGCGTAAGGAAATGATGCAACATATACACATTGAATCAAAATGCTACTTTAAAGAGAATAAAAAATTGATTGTTGGTCAAAGAGTGAATAAAAAGACAATATTGAATAATTTAGCTATACAGGAGGAAGGGTTTAAATTGTTTAAACAAATGACCTTCCTGAGCTATCATTAGTTTGTGATCTTGAGAACTGTGAGACATGAGCGAACTAGACAATAAGGTTAAACACTAACGCTACATAATGGGGTTGACCTCACAATGTCAAAACATGGAATCCATTTGTCCGTTAATGATGTTGATGACTATCTGATGACTTCTGTTTCCAGCACAAAGAAAATATCTACTGTGTCATATTGCAATTGAAAATGATAACATGTCATAACAGAAGCTGCTGAATATCCGTGTTCCAGTCAACCTTCCACAGTTTAAAAAAGAAGGGACTTGAATTTATTCAAAAGGTTTTGTGAACGATGTGGGAAACACTGCTGTTAATTTGTACATAGCAAGCTTCTATAAGCAGCAATGTGACAACAGTTAGATTATCTACTTTTAGTGATGTTGACTAAATATTGACCAGGCCACCAGGCTAAACTGCCCTATTCATTTTCAAAGTAGTGTGATAAGGATCTTTTATATCCACTTGAGAGGGCAGATGTGGTCTTGATGTAATGTCTCCTCCTTGAAAAACCAGCACCCCTGACAGTGTAGCACTCTCTCAGTAGTGTATTGACATGTCAGCCTGAATGATGTCCTCAGGTTTCTGGAATAGAGCAATGAACCTGTAAACTTCTGACACAGACATGGGAGTGCCAACTGCTGAGGCAGAGCTTACAGTTTACCACAAAAACATTGAAACATTTGCCGCGATCTGGAAATTTTATCCTGATTGAGGTGTTTCAAGTGATCAAAAGAATTGATGGAAGCAACTCAAGAAAACAATTTCCTCTGGTGAAGGAACCCAGAACTAGAGGGAATAAAATTAAAAATTAAATCTTCCAGCTGGAGTTGGGTCAATCCAGGTTGGTGTCAGGAAGCAGGTTTTGACACAAAGGTAATTGAGAAAACAAATAATCCACTTCGAAAAACTGTTGGGACTGGGAATTTGACTGAAAATCTCAAAACTGGGTTACATTTTTAGAGAAGCAGAGCGACTATTTGAGGCCTGTTTTGAACTGAAGCATTGATTTTGCTTCTCTCCCTCTCCACAAATGCTGCCAGACCTTGTAAGTATTTCCACAGCGTTTTACTTGAGATCTCCAGCAACTGCCACATTTTGCTTTCCTGTGGATTTTTGGTGGTGAAGATATGAACAGTTACAGAGCTGTGTGGGAAACAATTAAAACAAAGATAAAACGTGATCAAATTGTAAGGGACTACAGGTCTGATGTGCTGAAAAGACGTCCCGCTTCATGGTAAAGAGTTAGTCAAGGCATTTTGAATCATTAATAGGGAACTGAATGGGTGGTACAAGTGCTACCATGTTGCAGAGTGAGGCCAGGATTATTTGTGCCACCCCCATTTCTCTGGGCTGCTTTGGCCTGACTACTAGCGTGAACTCAGCATGTCCTCACACTGGTTACAATCATAGGGCATAGAAGAACTTGATACTTCCTATCTGTATTGGCTAATTGAATGGGCTATCCAGTTTCGTTTCACCTGCCAGTTTTCTCCATTATTCTCCTGCTGGTAGTCTCTTGAAACAAGGTTGGCAATTGTTGGGGAGTTTCAGTCTGTTGCAAGAACCTGCATGTGGAATTTTTTTAAATGGCGAGGCTGTTAGACTGCTATCACCACAAAGTTGTCCTGAAAGAGTCTCATGCAATTACTGCCTGCCTTAGGCATATCAACTTGTATAACCACATCATGTACACACCTACCATTGCACAAATGAAAATCCTGGGGTGGGACTTAAGCACAAGACCTCCCCTTATCTTTCTCACATTTTCTGGTAAATTAGTTCTTTCAAATGTATATGTTCCAATGCTTTTTTTGCAAATTTCTATGAAATCTAATTTCAACAACTTGCAAGCAGTATATGTAAAATTACAATCAACCTCTTTGAGAAAAGCTTCTCCTCAGTTTCCTTCCAGTTCTATTGCTGACTGCTTTAACAGTAGCCTCTCGTCATCAACACACTTGATACAGGAAACGGTGTCCCTAAACTTAATCACAAACCTTCATAATTCGATCTCACCTTACCTTCTCTTCTCGCAGGACAACACTACTGCTTTTCTAGCCACAACAGCAACTGGGATTTTAATTTACACATCAAACACAACCTTTGGATGAAGTGGTGAATTCACATTCAAAATTGGCCTCTTTCATGACATTAACAGGTTGATGGACCTATTGACCCCTGTCTTGAGGCCACCACTATCTAACTGACAGGAACCACAAGGAAAGTTGATCCCAGGAAGTTTGGCGATATGCAACATATGGAAAAGTAGAACTATGTAACTGCTGGTATTTGAAGAACGGTAGATTTTGCAATTGTATCCAATCAGTTTTGTGCTGTATGGAGCATAGTGGCCAATTTTGCATGCAGCAAGATCCTACAAATGGCAATGTGATAATGATTAAGTCATCTGGTGGTTCAGTGATGTCTGTCGGAAACATATATACTTGTCAGGACACTGAAGTTAACTCCCTTTCTTTGCAAATGATACTTTGGGATCTTTGGAGAGCTGCTTTGAAGACCAGAAGAATAGTGAATTTGAAGGAATAAAAAGCAGAAGACATGTGGTCGAGATTATCCCTTTCAGGGATTAGACAGAATTTACAACACTGGCCATTCAACTCAACTAGTCTATGTCAGTATTCATGCTCCATCAACCTCCTCCAATTCCTCTTCATCTCATCCTATCAAAATATTTGTTTTTTTATTCACTCACAGGATGTTGGAATTACTGGCTGACCAGCTTTGATTACCCATCCCTAGTTGACCTTAAGAAGGTGGTGGGCTGCTGCCTTCTTGACCTGCTGCTGTCAATGCCCTTGTATTGCTTCATTTTTTACGTGGTTATCTATTTTACCTTAAATCCATCTATAATATTTGTCGCCATGTGGTGACGACTAACCACTCTCTGAGTGAAGATGCTTTGGCCATTTGAGACTGACTTGAGATCTTTAAGCTTTTGCTTATTTGAGCTATGAACACATGAAATGTTTCAATAATGGTAGATATTCCAGAATAAGCATAGGAGTTGACTGAGTTTTACTGGGCCTTTAGAAGCATAATCCTTAAACAGTTTTTAAGGATTAAAAATAGGAAATAGCGAGGCGACTTGTTGTACTTATACTAACATAACTAATTAAGGGTTGATTACAGGTTACTGGCATGTTTGAACAAAAGGACCAACTTGCATATATATAACATAGTTCGCATGCCTCAAGGCTCTTCACTTAAACTTAATAACAAAGCACATCAGAAAATATTAGAGTAGCTGATAAAATGTTTTGCTCAAGAAATTGATTTTGATGAACACCTTAAAGGGAGAAAGAAAGGTAAAATGACAGAAAGATTCAAGGAATTAATTCCAGAGCATAGCTACCAGGCAAGTGGAGGCTTGGTCATCATTGATAGAATGATGAATTGTATGGACGTCTGAGAATTGGAGGTGTACACATTTCTTTGGCAAGCTATAAGGCTTGTGGAGACCACAAGAATAGGTATGGGTGGGATAATGGAGGAATTTTTTGCGGGAATATAGTCAACAGTTGTGTCTCAACTTGAATTTCCAGAGGAAGTAAGCTGGGAGTCTGGCTAGGAGACCATCTGAATAGTTGGGACTGGAATTAACAGAAATTTGGATGAGAATTTTAGCAGTAGAGGATTTGAGAGAGGGCTGGGCTAGGTGATGTTACAAAGTCAGAAATAGGCAAACGTAAATGAAGGATAAGTTAAAAAGTTGGAAATTCAGTAAAAGGATCAAAGGTAAGTAATGGAGAGAAATTATACAAGGAAAATAAGCAGGAAACCTAATATATTCATAAGGGACCTCACCTTCTTTTATAACAATTGGAAAAAAAGGGGGAGAAAAGTCAGGTGGATTCTTTTTTGGTTTATTTTGTGTGCTACCCAATTTCCAATACGCTACCAAATCAATAATATCAGGTGAAAGAAGAAGAATAATCTACCCTACAGATTCCTATCTGGTGCACACACAGAGCATTACCTACCCATACATCCATATGTAGTATCAGTCATTGTGAAAGATGGTAACAGAGCTCGACCTAAGACAGTAAAAGTGCTCATAAAATAAAGTGTTCTTGTTTGGAAATACGGCTTCTGGCTTCTCCTTGATAACATAAAGAACCAAGGGACGTAAAGCAGCTCAGCTGACAGCTTGTATATTATGTGAGGGTATGCACTCCATTGCAAGCTGCCGATAAGTCACACACCAGAATATTGCCCTGTCTGTCTGCCAGATCGTCACAAGCACTCAAGGATATCAAAATGGGAATGGAATTAAAAGGGTTAAATTATGAGGGCAAGTTGCATAGATGAGAGAAATTAAACAACATTGTACAATTATACAGCTCCTCTAGCATATTAAAATGTCTCATGGTTCCTTTAATTTAAATTTAAGTAATTTATAGTAATTTAAAACAGATAAAGGTAAAGACATCAGACCTAGGGCTGCTTTCTCATGAGAGAGGTGACTAGTGATGGTTTAACCGAAGGGCCACCATGTCTCAGACGAAGGGAGATACGGAGAGCTAGATTGCTTGATCAATTATGGGAATTTTAAACCACATTTTCAGTAAGAGAAAGGAGGCAGAAAGGTTTAGATCCCATGGTGTATGAAACCACCTAAACTGTGGGAGCCAGTGTTGAATCTCCTACCTTGTTCCACATTCTAGCCCATAGAAAAGCACCCACCCAGAGATCCATTTTAACATGGTGCCTAATCATGGGCAATGCTGTCCTTGCAATGAACTCTTTGGGTGTGGGTGGGTAGAATTATCCAGGGCAGCATTATTGGAGAGCAACACGTTTGCATGGTGAAGACGAAAGTGATTTTAACTCCTGTGAAGTTTGTAAACAAATCCGAGGCTTTAGGAATCTCCCTGCCTGGAGGATTCAGGAGTTCAGGAGGCAAGAAGTCATGACCTGGGTTGCCCAGAAACTTTCCTGGCAAGTTAGTGATGAGAGATAGTTACCTTGAAGAGGAGGTAGAATGTGACAGCATGAGCCTTTAAAATGCTGACATAAAAACCTCAATTGATCATTGGCAAGTGACCGACTCTACATCCCTCTCTTGCCCCCATCTCCCCTCACCAGGTGGATAAGCATGGATTGATTGGCAGTAGCTTCACTCATCTGTTTTTCAGATGAGTTATAAAATGGGTGGCACAGTGGTTACCTCACAGTGTCAGGGACCCAGGTTCAATGCCAGCCATTAGCGACCACGTGGTTTTTGCATATTTTCCATGTCCCTGCTTGGGTTTCCTCGGGGTGCTCCTGTTTCCTCCCACAGTCCAAAGATGTGTCAGCTAGGTGGGTTAGCCTTGGTAAATGTGAGAATGGGGTGGATCTGGATGGAATGCCCTCCGAGGGGCATGCAGACCTGATGGAGTGAATGGCCTCTTTCTGCACTGCATGGATTCTATGTAAGTTTAGCCCATAGCTGATCAAGGCCTGGTGAGGATGGAATGGTTCCATCACTAAAGGGCAACAATGATATTAGTCTTTTTTTTAATAACAGGTCAATAGTTTCACAATCACGTTTACTGAATCCAGCTTTTAATTTTCAGCTTTAGAAACAAGATCTGAATTCAAGTTCTCAAACACTATTGTTGATAGTCTCTCCAATCTGTTTTCTTTCAGATATACTGCAAAGTACCTAAGATTTTTTTTTACAGAGCACATGGTTTTTACAAAGAACTGAAGACAAATAGATGTTCATTAAAGCTGTTTTAACTGGGTCCTTGTTTATCAATCAAACTGATTACTTTTACTCAGGGAGCAGTAAATGGCCGAGAGCAATTTCCACTGCATAACCGTCAATTTATATTAGCTGGCAGTGTGGAAATCGATACACACAGAGTCCACATAGTTTGGTAGCCCAACTTCAAATGAAGTGGAAGTTAAAGGACCCTGAAATGAGGTTTTTCTCTGTTTATTAAGCTTAAAGCTCCCTTTATACTATATGCTTATTCTGAAGATACCTCGAGGTAAACCAATTTATATTATGGTCCATTACAATTCCTCATCTGCACTCCAATTTTACACCATTTTCATGCTGTATGACATAGAAATTAGGCCTGTATTGAAGCCAAAGGCAAGTCAGGGTGAATGAGTAGTTGGGTGTGAGACTGAGTAGGTATTTGGTTCATTTAAAAAAGCACAAGGCAAAATATTGTGGATGCTGGAAGTTTGAAACTGATACAAAGCATTTCATGACATCAAGACAGTCTGAACTTCTTTATAGCTAATGAATTACCTTTGAAGTGATATCATAGTTATTATGTTGGAAATGCAGCAGCAATCTTTCACACAGAAAGATCCCACAAACAGTGATGTACTGCATTAATGGATAAGTAATAAATATTTATGGTTAAGAAAGCAAAGACCTACTCAGTTTTTATTAGCTCAGGATGTCATGTGCACATTCAACAACAATCCCATCATGAATCACCCACGATCACTATCCTGTAGCTCACTATTGACTAGAAACTGAACTACACTAGCCATAAAGATACTATGTCTACAAGAACTAGACAGTCCTGGGAATTCTTCAGCAATTAAGTGACCTCCTGACTCTACAAAAGATGTCTACTATCTATAAAGCATAAGTCAGGAGTGTGATCATAATCTCCAATCCACCTTCTGATCCACCCCAATAACCTTTGCTGCTCCCCTCCCCACTGACCCCCCCAACACTCCACCCCCCCCCCCCACCCCCCCCCCCCCCCAACCTTGCTTAACATGAATCTATCTCCCTCTGTCTTAAAAATATTCAAGGGCTCTGCTTTCACCACCATCGTTACAGAAAAGTGTTCCGAAGAGTCAGGACTCTCTGTGAGAAACATTCTAGCCTAATTTCTGTTTTAAATGAGCAATCTCTGACGTTTAAACAATGATACTTAGTTCTAGATTCTTCCCTAGAAGGAAACATCTACCCACATCTGTCTAGTCAAGATCCCTCAGGATTGTATATTTTTCAAGCAAGTCATCTTTTACTTTTCTAAACTCCAACGGATACACGTCTAACCTCTTCAACCTTTCCTCATAAGGTAACCTATTCATTCCAAGTGTCAGTTCAGTAAAACTTCACAGAATTGTCTCCAAGTATTTATATCCGTGCTTAAAAATGTGAACAGTACTTCAGATATCTCCCTCCAGTGCCTCTAAAGCTGAAGCATAGCCTTCCCACTTTGGTATTCAATACCCCTTACAATAAACAATATATCATTCTATTACTTTTCCTAATTACTATGTCTAACTACATACTTAGCTTTTGTGATTCATGCACGAGAACACTCAGATCACTCTGCATCATAAAACTCTGCAATCTCTCATCATTGAGATCATGTGCTTTCGTTGACATGCCAAAATGGACCATTTCATATTGTCCCACATTGTACTTCATTTGCCACATTTTTGCCTATTTATTTAATCTATCAATATCATTTTGTAACCTTATGTGTCCTCTTCAAGACTTACTTTCTTCCCTGCCTTCCGTCCCTTCAGTTAATTATGAAAATTGTAAGCAGTTGAGATGCCGAGGGTGGCACGGTGGCACAGTGGTTAGCACTGCTGTCTCACAGCGCCTGAGACCTGGGTTCAATTCCCGACTCAGGCGACTGACTGTGTGGAGTTTGCACGTTCTCCCCGTGTCTGCGTGGGTTTCCTCCGGGTGCTCTGGTTTCCTCCCACAGACAAAGATGTGCAGGTCAGGTGAATTGGCCGTGCTAAATTGCCCCTAGTGTTAGGTAAGGGGTAAATGTAGGGGTATGGGTGGGTTGCGCTTCGGCGGGTCGGTGTGGACTTGTTGGGCCGAAGGGCCTGTTTCCACACTGTAAGTAATCTAATCTAATCCCAGCACTGAGCCCTATGCCACATTATTCAACATGTTGCACCTATGAAATTTGAAAATAAAATAGAACGAGAGCTTATGTTAAAAAAAGAGTGTTTTCATTACTATTACATAATGGCTCTCTGTGTTAAATAACGTTTCCTAGACTCCTGATGCCTCGCATTGGTTAAAATGATACTTGCTCACCACTATATAAAAGCAAATTACTGCGGATGCTGAAATCTGAAACCAAAAGAGAAAATGCTGGAAAATCTCAGCAGGTCTGGCAGCATCTGTAAGGAGAGAAAAGAGCTGATGTTTCGAGTCTAACTAACCCCTTGTCAAAGCTAAAAAAAAGGGAAAAATAAGGAGGTATTTATACTAGGCTGCGAGAAGATGAGTCATGGCTCCAGAAGCAAAGATAGCAATAAAGAGGTGATAATGACAGTGCATAGAGAGATTATAGGGAGATTAGGAGCTGTGAATGACCAAGACTATGTGACAAAATATGTGGGGGATGGGGAGGGATGGGTGAAGCAGAGACAAAATGGAAAACAGGGGAAAAGGGTAGCAAAGGGGGAAGAAGAGAGGAAAAAGGTGATGGGAGAGTGGGGAGCGAGAGAAAGAGAGACAATCAAGAAATAAGAACAGTGAAAAAAAATATGAAAAAAGATAAATAAAATAAATGAAATAAAATTACAGAGCAGAATGGAAACAGTAGGGTCGAGATGGGATAATCATCCGAAGTTGTTGAATTCAATGTAGTCGGAAGATGAGATGGTGTTCCTCCAGTTTGCATTGAGCTTCACTGCAACATTGCTTACCACTACCTCCTTGGGGACAATTAATGTTGGGCCACAAATGTTGGTCTTGCCACTGATGCTAACTTCTAATGACAGAAAAATTTAAGAAATCCTTTTTATATAAGTTCAATGGCAAGGAAAACAAACAAGATCAGTGGTCCAATTTGAAACTACACTAGACTGAAAAAACATTAGAAATTGCTTTCACCAAGAAGGTGAGTCAGGAGAAACAGACTCATTGCTAGATATCTTTTTTTCATTAAGAAAGAAATATCAATTTTTGACTTCTCACTTAAAGGCTGAAAGGCATATAAAATTTGTAAATTGACACTGCTTGCATTTACAACCAAGTTTAAAAAGGATCATTGAATAATCATTGCACACATTAGAGATGTTTTTGAACAAATCTTCCCAGAAATCAACTCACTGTGAACACTGCTTCCTTTACAATAGAACCTGCCTGAGCCCCTTTCAATAGTGACTGACTTGGATACATTCTTGTTGTATATGATTCAGTTAGAGGGGATTGCTTAGAACAAACTGAGTTGGAGGAAAGACTATCCAGCTGATCTCTCCCATTTCTGAAAAGAAATTCCTTCAATCAGTTCAGGATGAAATCTATTTGTTCTTTGAAAGAGTAATTTGAAGAACATCCAAAAATCATCTCAAAAAGATTTCAATATGTGCCAGGACTGCAACAGAACAGATTCTTGAATATCCTATGCTTTATCTTTTTTAGTTCCAATAACATTTTGATCAAAGTGTCTTCTTTACCAGGAAGCCAATCGCATCAAAGAACTCCGTTTCTTTTTGGTCTCCTGTCCTGAAGAATGTGTTTCGTGCGTGTGCTTTGGAGATATTTATAGGGTTAAGCATTTATAATGCTACATTACTGAATTATTGCATCTTTATTGAATAAATTTTGTTTAGATAAGAAACCCACAACTGTATTCATGAAGAAAGCTAATTAAGAGATTGTTTTGTTCAAACCCTCCTATAAATGAGATATTAATTGATAATTTTAGTCAATGGAAAAAATTATTTTTATTTCACTTTGTGAGCTGTAGTGTCATGTAACTAGAACAATGGTGTACTGTGAGAGCCCTTGCTGATCTTTCATTATTTTTATTTTGTTCTCTCATTAATTTTGATTTGGAGCTTTGAACTGGGAACCCAAGGCTAGAGATGACCTTGGGCTGTGGATAGCAGCTTGTGTGGAAAGGAAAATGAACCAAACAAGCTTTTGTTTATTTGTGAGGCCAGACTTCGAGGTTAATTGCAGCTTGGTTCCTAATCAAAAGGTTCTGCAGACCCTTCATAAGACCATAACACCATAAGACATAGGAGTGGAAGTAAGGCCATTCGGCCCATCGAGTCCACTCCGCCATTCAATCATGGCTGATGGGCATTTCAACTCCACTTACCAGCATTCTCCCCGTAGCCCCTTTAATTCTAAGGCTTTGTCCACGGGTCCTAGTCTCCTCGCCTAACGGAAACAATTTCCTAGCATCCACCCTTTCCAAGCCATGTATTATCTTGTAAGTTTCTATTAAGTCTCCCCTCAATCTTCTAAACTCCAATGAATACAATGCCAGGATCCTCAGCTGTTCCTCGTATGATAGACCAACCATTCCAGGGATCATCCGTGTGAATCTCCGCTGGACACGTTCCAGTGCCAGTATGTCCTTCCTAAGGTTTGAGAACCAAAACTGGACACAGGACTCCAAATGGGGCCGAACCAGAGCTTTATAAAGCTTCATCACTGGGGAAGAGCATTATGTTTAAGCAGATAGCAGAAAATGGCTATTAATGAGGTCAGTACCTGGGTATTGGTTCCAGTAAGTCTGAAAAAGACATTCTAGTCAAGCAGATGGCAGGTGTTCAATAGTAACTGGGAACCTGTGGAGAAGATTGTCAGTCTGTCTGGGACAGACCAGAGTTTGAATTGGGTTCTATGTCTCAGTGAGAAATAACGCTGGCTGCTGATACTACAGAATGAAGATTTGAAAGCTCCATGCTCTAATCACCCATTAGCAGCTTATAGAAATTCAGACTGTAAAATATACTAAGTTATAAGTATCACTGCTTTTGTCTCAGTAACTGAAAAGGTCCTGACCAATATCTTCAGAAAATCAGCCAGGAGACCATCATCTATGCCCCTATGAAACAATGCAATATGAAAACCACTTAAGTAAACCAGCTAGTTTTGTTATTTCCGTTGTTGTGGTTCTGTTCGCCGAGCTGGAAGTTTTTGCTGCAAACGTTTCGTTCCCTGGCTAGGGAACACCATCGGTGCTATTGGAGCCTCCTGTGAAGCGCTGCTTTGATGTTTCTTCCGGTATTTATAGTGGTTTGTTCTTGCCGCTTCCGGGTGTCAGTTTCAGCTATAGTAGTTTGTATGTGGGGTCCAGGTCGATGTGTCTGTTGATGGATGTTCTTGCCGCTTCCGGGTGTCAGTTTCAGCTGTAGTGGTTTGTATATGGGGTCCAGGTCCATGTGTCTGTTAATGGAGTTTGTGGATGAATGCCATGCCTCTAGGAATTCCCTGGCTGTTCTCTGTCTGGCTTGTCCTATGATGGTAGTGTTTTCCCAGTCAAATTCATGTTCCTGGTTGTCTGAGTGTATGGCTACTAGGGATAGCTGGTCGTGTCGTTTTGTGGCTAGCTGATGTTCATGGATGCGGATTGTTGGCTGTCTTCCTGTTTGTCCTATATAGTGTTTTATGCAGTCCTTGCATGGTATTTTGTAAACTACGTTTACAACACACACAAACGAAGCTGCATCAAGACACTATTCAAAAGAGCCACAACACACTGCAGTACACCAGAACTGCGAAAAGAGGAAGAGGAACACCTATACAAGGTATTCGCCAAAAACGGATATCCACGCAACTTTATCACCAGATGCCTAAGAGATAGACCACGGAACGAGGACATGCCACAACCAAAAGGACTAGCCACACTACCATACGTCAGGAGCATCTCAGAACTGACAGCCAGACTACTGCGACCCTTAGGACTCATAACAGCACACAAGCCAACTTCCACACTCAGACAACAACTCACTAGAACAAAGGACCCAATAGCCAGCACGAGCCAAACTAACGTAGTTTACAAAATACTGTGCAAGAACTGCACAAAACACTATATAGGACAAACAGGAAGACAGCTAACAATCCGCATCCATGAACATCAGCTAGCCACAAAACGACACGACCAGCTATCCCTAGTAGCCATACACTCAGACAACCAGGAACATGAATTTGACTGGGAAAACACTACCATCATAGGACAAGCCAGACAGAGAACAGCCAGGGAATTCCTAGAGGCATGGCATTCATCCACAAACTCCATTAACAGACACATGGACCTGGACCCCATATACAAACCACTACAGCTGAAACTGACACCCGGAAGCGGCAAGAACATCCATCAACAGACACATCGACCTGGACCCCACATACAAACTACTACAGCTGAAACTGACACCCGGAAGCGGCAAGAACAAACCACTATAAATACCGGAAGAAACATCAAAGCAGCGCTTCACAGGAGGCTCCAATAGCACTGATGATGTTCTCTAGCCAGGGAACGAAACGTTTGCAGCAAAAACTTCCAGCTCAGCGAACAGAACCACAACAACGGACACCCGAGCTACAAATCTTCAACCAGACTTTTGTTATTTCCTTTTATTTATCCCTGAACTTATTTGTGTGTCTGCCTGTCTGTCTTTTGTGTGTGAATACAGCTGAAAACAAAGGTTTTGAATTTAAATCATAGACCAATTAGATTACTTTGTTGTTTATGATTTGGAGATGCCACTGTTGGACTGGGGTGTACAAAGTTAAAAATCACACAACACCAGGTTATAGTCCATCAGGTTTAATTGGAAGCTAGTGTGTTTCAAATTATATCTGTTGTACTATAACCTGGTGTTGTGTGATTTTTAACTTTGTTGTTTATGTTTTGCTTTGATAAAATTACTTCATTGTTAATAAATTGTTTAGTGTTTTGTTTAAGATGCAAACTAGTGACTGGAATTGATTATTCACATGCTCTGGGATTAGTAATTTTAGGAAATCTGATGAGGAACTTTTGGGATCGATTTTAAGAGTTTTTAAAAGTGTTAATTTTATTGTGTTGCAATACAGAGGTAGAAAAGCTGATTAACAGCACTCCTTCAACTGCAGCCAGATAGAGTAAAATGTGACACATTAAATGTTCCAATACCTGAGTTACCAGTAGATCTTTGCTCACAGCCAACTGCTAATTGTTAATTAATGATTATGCTTGCAGTAATATGCAACTGACAGCATGCAAATACATTATTGATAGTGTGGATCTTTAGATGTTTAGCTTTATCCCATTTTAACCACTTATCTGAGTGATAAATCGCAATGTTTACCCACCGAGACCATCTATTTCCACCATGCTATCATTGGGTACATCTGCCCCCAAGTTATGTGGTACCTATTGCCACAAAACCTTTGTGTTCCTATCAAATCCAGGCTTGACTTCCAAAGTGTTCTCTCCACTAAACGCTCAAGAACTATGGTGTGAATATTCAAACTGACCATGGTTAACTCATCTATGTTCCATATTTTGCACTTACTACAACACTTACTGTACTTTATACTTTACATGTAAAGTATTTTGAGTTATCCTGAAGTTTGAAGGAATCTTCATCTAAATGCAAGTCCATATAATATGCACTTCCAAACAAAGTTCCATTTAGATTTTATTTATTCCAACATGGTGATTTCAAAACTTTTATCCCAGTTTCAAATCCTTCCAAACATTCAAACCTATCTCCAGTTTTCTGAAGAGTTGACTGTATTTTTCTCTTGCTCCATTCCACTAAAATGAAATTTGATGTTTTTGGAGGTTTTCCTCCTAAGACTATATTCCATTACATATTTTCCTGCCTTAAAATATCTTCTTTATTATACTTTTGGATATATTCTCTAAGACTTTGTGTCTTTTGGGCCAATCCTTTGCTGGAATGATTGCTCATGTTATTGGGAATGTTTTAAACTAATTTGGCAAGAGGACGTGACATGGAATAGATGTAATGTTAGGATTAAGATCCAGTCAGATATAGAAGGAATGCGAGAACAGTCCAGTAGGTGGAGAAGACATGGGCAGAATGAGGAACATGGGAGGTCCAGAAAATTAAGTTGCATCTATTTTAATGCAAGGAGCCTGACCGGTAAGGTCTTTGAAGTTAAAGCTTTGATCTGCATTCAGGAATATGATAATGTTGCAATTGCTGAGATATGATTGAAGGTAGGATTGGACTGGCAACTCAATATTCCAGGGTATAGAAGTTTCAATCATGATGGGGGAAATGTAAAAGAGGTAGGACATTACATTATTGACAAAGGAGATCACTGCAGTAATGTTCAAGAAGGGTCTTCAAGTGAGGTTATTTGGGTAGAGCTTAGAAATAAAAATGGGGGGATTACTTTACTTGGAATATATTACAGGCCCCCAACTGTCAGAGAGAGAGGGAGGAGCAGATAGGTAGGCAAATCAGATATGTAGAATGATGTTGGACTTGGGGAGTTCTAACTTGCTAATTTTAACTGGGATTGACTTAGTGTGAAATGGTTTTAAAGAATTTTTAAAGTTCATCCATGTGGGATATAGGTAAAGTAGTGTTACTTCTGCAATCATCATTACTTATGCAAGGTAAATGAAGTCACACCAGTGCATAATTGTTTGAACCAAGAGCTGAGTCAACAAGAATGAAAACTATGTGAAGGAAACATATAATTGTTTTTGTATGAGCTAAAATGTGCATACAAGAATGGAACATGCCTGCAAACAATGGTAGATGTTACAGACAAATAGATAAGGTGCTGTGAGGACATAGGTTAAGCCAGATATGCTTGTACAAGCAGTAGTTATATGCATCTGTTTCCCACTTCTGCAAAGACAAAAAACAAACCCCAATTGAAAGGTCATAAGGTTCAATATGGTTGGGGAAAGGGAGAAAATGTCACAAGTGGGGGAAATAGATAGCAGTGAAGGAGGATATACCTAAAAGTGGACCACGGCAGTATGTGGTGAAATGGCCAAGTAAAACTTGTACTTTGTTATGCACAAGGCTGGATAAGGCAAGAGATAAACAATAGTAATAGGCACCTGGTTTGGAGTAGTGAATCCTATATAAGATAAACTCTGCATGTCTATTTTAGGCACCACACTTGCAAGTGTATATTAAACATACTGATTGCTTCAGATCTTGTCTCGGACTGAAATTATTGAAGTGAGTGAGCTTCGTTTCTCACAATTGGGGGCTCGTCCTGGATATTCTTCCATCGCTAGGGGGAGTGGCTGGCCCTGGACACTAGGAAGATGCATCCCATTCCCAATTGAGGAGTGGTCCTGGTTTGGTCCACTTCCTTGGGCGGCTGGTATGAATCCCACAAGAGAGACATCTGAATCAGACAGTGAAAGGAGGTCGATAGAAAATACGGCAAAAAGGGGCCAGGCAACTCTGTGCACAGACCAAGGTAAGAAAACTGACTTTTAGGTATTGCCTTGGTGGTCGGGAAAAGGGGTATTAAATCGCTGACGGAGTGGCGAGGGTCCTGAGAAATGGGGGGTAGGCAGAGTAAGTCGAACTGTGACGAAGTAAAGGAAGAAAATGTCCCTGGTAACTTTCCTTCTGAAAGTCCATTGGGAAGGATGTTGCATGAATGGACAAGTAACACTTGTACAAGGGAAAAAGATAAAAAGAAAATAATTAAATATTGTTGTTTAGTATTGACCAAACAACCAATCCTTCGTCCGGCTGTCTTCTGGCCAAAGTATGGTTCGGACGAGGTTTGGGTATGTCAGTATTGAGATCTGTATGTGAATAAAAAACAACCTTTTAGTCAAGAAGGGGCAGACTATGCGTCCTGTTGGAAGGGCAGTTTGGGAATGATGGTAGTAAAGACAATGGATTCCCCCTCTGCCCCACCCAGTCCCTGGGATCCTTTTGGCTGCTTGCCACCCACCCCTCCCCCCCACCCCATCCCCGTGCCATAAAATCAGATTAGGTGAAAATGGGGGAGGAGGAGAGACAGGGTAAAAAATGAGGTCTGCAGATGCTGGAGATCACAGTTGAAAATGTGTTGCTGGTTAAAGCACAGCAGGTCAGGCAGCATCCAAGGAATAGGAAATTCGACGATTCGGGCATAAGCCCTTCATCAGGAGGAGGAGAGACAGACAGGGACAGGGAACGGATGACCCACAACAGGAAGACAAAGGGGTGGTGTGGGGATGTTGTTGATCCCAACCCTCGATCCTCAACAAAAGAAAGGGAAGATAAAGTAGAGGAGGCCTCTGGAGTATCTAAACCAAAGCCTAAGGGGGAAAAACAAAAAAATGGGGAAGAACGTAAAGACTTATCCCCTTTGGGAGGTACCAATAGGGGACAAAGAGATTGGGTTTGTAAGTGCCCCCCTCACCAGTGGGGAGGTCAGAACATTTAAAAAGGAGATGAAGGTCCTGGTTGAGGATCCGGTAGGGTTGTCTGAACAAATTGATCAATTTTTGCTGCCCAGTCTGTATATGTGGACTGAGTTAATGTCTATTTTGAACATACTATTTACTGGGGAAGAAAGGGGACTTATATGAGGAGCAGCCATTAAAATATGGGACAGGGAACATCCCATTAGGGATGGGGATGCTGGACAGGGAGAGACGAAGTTTCCCCTCAGAGAGCCCCAGTGGGAAAATCAAAACCCGGAGCATAGAGAAGAAATGAGGGAATTGAAAGACCTGATTCTAAAAGGAATAAGAGAGGCAGTTCCAAAGTTGCAGAATTTGACTAAAGACTTTGAAGCTAGACAGGAGAAAGATGAGACTCTCTCAGCTTTCTTGCAAAGATTAAGAGATTCAATGCAGAAATACTCTGGAATGAACCCTGAGGACCCAGTGGCACAGGGTCTTTTGAAATTACATTTTGTGACAAAGGCAAGGCCAGACATACAGAGAAAGATACAGAAGATAGAAGGGTGGAGCGAAAAACCATTAGATGAATTATTAAGAGAGGCACAGACTCTATCCTTAGGACCCTCTATCATCATAGGTTCAAATACTGGAACAGTAAATCCTTCCCCTTTTACCCGGAAACAGTAATTGACCGTGTTGACATTCCTACTTTCTTTGGTTTAAAATTCATCGATGACCGTGCTGCCCCTGTATCTACTAACCAGACTACCTCTTCCCTACAGGGTCCCACCTTCAAGTTTATCAAGGGTTCCTGATGGGTCCCTGGGGGTAGGAACCCCTGACACCCCTATTCTTCATCAAAATTCATAAGCAGAATTGCCCTTTCTTCCTTTTGTAGATCAGGACAATCCACTTAAAATGCCCTATCTTTCCGCAATCATGGCATCCTGCCTGTGGAGACTTCCATCTCTGCCTCTGTCACCCAAACAGGGTGTCAAGAGACCCTGTCAAGATCAAGAGAGAGGATGAGAGACAAAAACAGAAGGCAAAAGCGATGGTAGCTACGGTTGATGAGGTAGTTAAGAAAAGAATGGAGCTGAAAATGTGTTGCTGGAAAATCGCAGCAGGTCAGGCAGCATCCAAGGAACAGGAAATTCGACATTTCGGGCATAAGCCCTTCATCAGGAATCATCTTAATCAGGCTTATGCCCGAAACGTCGAATTTCCTGTTCCTTGGATACTGCCTGACCTGCTGCGCTTTTCCAGCAACACATTTTCAGCTCTGATACTCCAGTATCTGCAGACCTCACTTTCTCCAAGAAAAGAATGGAACCAATAGTGAGCAACCAGAGTGGGGGGTGGCAGCATGTAGGACAGAGAGGGAGAGGGAGAGGACAAGGGGGAGCATTTGACAGAGGGTTTGGGTGACAGAGGCAGAGATGGAAGTCTCCACAGGCAGGATGCTATTATTGCGGAAAGATAGGGCATTTTAAGTGGATTGTCCTGATCTACAAAGGGAAGAAAGGGCAATTCTGCTTATGAATTTTGATGAAGAATAGGGGTGTCAGGGGTTCCTACCCCCAGGGACCCACCAGGAACCCTTGATAAACTTGAAGGTGGGACCCTGTAGGGAAGAGGTAGTCTGGTTAGTAGATACAGGGGCAGCACGGTCATCGATGAATTTTAAACCAAAGAAAGTAGGAATGTCAACACAGTCAATTACTGTTTCTGGGTAAAAAGGGAAGGATTTACTGTTCCAGTATTTGAACCTATGATGATAGAAGGTCCTAAGGATAGAGTCACAGGGGAACTGTTGCATATCCCCGATATAGGAAGTAACTTACTAGGGAGAGATTTAATTATCCTCTTAGGACTGGAGATTGGAATTCAGGAAAAAGAATTAGTTGTACAAATGGCAATGTTGACAGAGGATGTGGAGAGAGAGATAGACCCTATTTTATGGGCTAGAGAAGGGAATCGTGGAAAAATACAGATCCCTCCCCTAAAAATAAGTTTAAAAAGGAAAGGGGATGTTGTCTGTGAGCGACAATATCCTATTTCCATAGAAGTTAAACAAGGACTGCAGCCAGTAATTGACGGACTGATGAGAGATGGACTGTTGGAGCCATGTATGTCTCCTTATAATACCCAATCCTACCAGTATGGAAATCCGATGGAACTTATCGATTGGTGCAGGATTTGAGAACATTGAATGGAATAGTACAGATCAGGCACCCAGTGGTGCTAAACCCCTATACATTATTAAGTAAGATCCCTCATGACCACAAATGCTTTAGTATGATAGATTTAAAGGATACCTTTTGGGCTTGTTCCTTGGCAGAGGAAAGTAGGAATTTGTTTGCCTTTGAATGGGAAGATCCCAAGACAGGACGGAAACAGCAATCCCGGTGGACCGAGCTCCCCCAGAGGTTTATGGAATCCCCGAATTTATTTGGACAGATGTTAGAACAAATATTGGAGAAATTTAGCAGCCACAAGGGAACTACCCTGTTGCAGTATGTAGACGACTTCTCAGTAACAGGAAAAAGAAGAGAAAGAGTAGGAGAAGCCACTAACAAATTATTGAATTTCCTGGGTCAGCAGGGACTGCGAGTATCTGAAAACAAATTACAACATGTGGAGTGAGAAGTGAAATACTTGGGACATTTAGTTAGTGAGGGAAAGCAAAAGATAAGCCTGGAACGGATAGAGGGAATAGTGGGGATGCCACTGCCCAGGACTAAACGGGAGTTATGTAAATTTTTGGGACTAACGGGATGTTGCAGATTGTGGATTGATTCTTATGCTCAAAAGGCTAAGAAATTATATCTCAAACTATTAGAGGAGGAATCAAAGTGTCTAAGTTGGGATGATGAGGAAAAATAACTAGTTGAGGAACTCAAAAGAGATCTGTTCCATGCCCCCATGTTAGCCTTACCTTCTCTAGATAAATGTTTCCACCTCTTTGCTACTGTAGATAAGGGAGCGGCTTTGGGAGTATTAACCCAGAGGTGGGGAGGAATGAAACAGCCAGTAGCATATCTTTCAAAGCTATTGGACCAGTATCCCAGGGGTGGCCTGGGTGTGTGCAGGCCGTGGCTGCCACTGTACTGTTGGTGGAGGAAAGCAGAAAGCTTACATTTGGAGGAGCCCTAATAGTAAGCACTCCACACCAAGTGAGAGTGATCCTAAACCAGAAAGCTGGGCGATGGCTGACAGACTTGCGGATTCTGAAATATGAGGCAATATTAATAGAAAAGGATGATCTAGTGTTGGTCATGGACAATTGTTTAAATCCAGCTGCCTTTCTTTGGAAAGGGAAAAGAGAATCTCCTCAGAATCCAAAGTATGACTGCCTTGACATTATAGAATACCAAACTAAGGTCCGCATGGACCTGAGAGATGTTCCGCTTCATGCAGGAGCCCAACATTTTATAGACGGATCATCCTGGGTGACTGAAGGGAAAAGACATAATGGGTATGCAGTCATAGATGGGACGAAAGGTAGTATGGTAGAGGCAGGAAGGTTGCCAAATGAGTGTTCAGCTCAGACCTGCGAACTCTATACATTGGAAAGAGCCCTTATGGCATTAGAAAATAAAGAGGGAACAGTATACGCTGACTCTAAATATGCATTTGGTGTTGTGCACACTTTTGGAAAGATATGGCAGGAAAGAGGACTGATCAATAGCCGGGGGAAGGAATTAGCACATGAGGAGTTGATTAAATGGGTCTTGGAGTCCCTATTACTCCCCCGAGAAATAGCGGTAGTGCATGTAAATGGTCATCAGAAAGGAAATGAACCAGAAGCTAGGGGGAATAGATTAGCCGATGAAATGGCTAAGGAAGCAGCCCTGAACTCACAAGAAGTGGTGATTCGTTCCCTAATACCTACCGTCCCAGATCCTCAGGAAGCTCCTATATTTACTGAAAGAGAGGAAAAAGAATTGAAAAGATTTAGGGGGTGCAATGTTCAATCAGATGTTACCTGATGGAAGGGAAATGTTCAACAAAATGGTGATGCTAGAAATTATGGCTGTCCTACATCAAGGCAGCTATTGGGGAGTACAAGCAATGTGAGATTTAGTTCTTAGGGAATATGGATATAAAGGAATATATACAATTGCTAAACAAATATGTGAGGGATGTATAATATGCAGAGAGGTAAATAAGAAAGTCTTCAGAAAACAGACCCCGGGAGGAAGACACCCGAGACTGAGACCCTTCCAGAGTATACAAGTAAATTATACTGAACTACCCAGAATAGGAAGACTAAAATATATGCTTGTCATAGTAGATTATCTATCTGGTTGGGTTGAGGCATACCCCCAAGCTACTGCCACTGCGAGTGGGGTGTCTAAAACAATATTAGAACACATAATTCCCAGATATGGGGGCTAGTGAACCGTATAGATTCCGACCAAGGAACTCATTTTACCTCTAAAGTGTTACAGGGGGTAATGAAAGAGTTGGGAATTTCCTGGCAGCTCCATACTCCATGGCACCCGCCATCAGGAAGGGTTGAGAGAATGAACCAAACACTCAAACAACAACTCTCTAAATTGATAATAGGGACCAGACTCCCTTGGACCAAATGTTTACCTTTAGCTCTCTTGCAAGTACGAACAGCCCCAAGGAAAGATTTGCAACTATCCCCCGATGAAATCTTATTTGGATTACCTTATCTAGGAACGAATGGAGAATTGCCAATTCCCGAAACTAAAGATTTGTTCTTAAGGAAGTATATACTGGGCTTGTCCTCCTCTCTGTCTTTCCTCAGGAAACAGGGTTTATTGGCACAGACTCCACCCCTTGAGTTCACCGTTCATCCCATCCAGCCGGGAGATTGGGTCTTAGTAAAATCATGGACAGAGACTAAATTGCAGCCGGACTGGGAAGGGCCGTATCAGGCTCTTTTGATTACCGAAACAGCAATAAGGACGGCGGAGAAAGGCTTGACTTACGACACTCGGATCAAAGGGCCAGTGGAATCTCCAGTTGAGGAAGAAGTCTGGACAGCCGAATCAATGCAAGAACTGCTGAAACTCAGGGTAAAGAGACTTTGAGTAACTGATTATACAGTGGTGACGCGAGCGCGGGATTATTTCTGTAGGATTGTATATTAAGTCCTTTTGTGCTTCAGCACAATTTTTAGAATGCTGGGGATGCTTAGAGTTATGATACTAGCCCTCTTAGTATTGGGATTTTGTCAAATATAATTTTCATATGTGTTATTAACGTTCCTGAGTCTGATAATCCACAAGTAATAGACGCTGATGCATGCAGCTTAGTAAATTGTGGGGATGTAGATAATCAGAGACAGTAGCGCAGCTCAGAGATATATCTTAAGCCCTATGGGGATGGCCTCGGGGATGGTACTTGGTATAATGGTCTCGCCACAGTACACCAGGCCCCCTTCCGACCAGCTCTCGATTGTCCCGATAAAAAGTGTAACCCAATATACCTAACGATAAAGAAAACCACATGGCACGAAGCAATTGTGGGGGAGGTGGGGGTGGGGGGCACCTATCAGGTACAATTAAATGAAACATTTGGGATAGAAATGAAAATAAAAGGGAATAATTTCTCGGGCTGTTGTTTTTGAATTAGCATAGGACAGGGAAAATGGGCAGAACTACTGGAAAATAAGGTACAACCTTTCACCTTAAAGTAGTAAAAATTATAGAGGTAAAGGACTTAAAACAGACCATTGAAATATAAACTGGATACGGGGATGCAAATGCCTGGGTTGAATGGGTAAAGTATACTGTAAAAAGTCTGAATAAGAGCAATTGTTATGCATGTGCCTCCAGAAGACCAGTGGCCCAGGTGGTTCCCTTTCCGCTCGGTTGGAAGCAAGACAGGAAGGGCATGAAATGTATGATAGCCCTGTATCAGGATAAGACTGCATGGAATTATAGGAATTGTACCTCCCTATCTCTGATGTTCCCTCCCTTGGAGAAGAAAGATTCAAAAGCCCCCCCTACATTTTCAGCAGCAGTCGGAAATCACACGTCGTGTGTGCATAGGCGAGGTACAAATCGGTCTAGAGACTTGGGGGAGCTGAAATTCTGTACAGGGATTAAGAATGTCACCGAAACAGACAAGGGAGGGAACTACTCAGCACTAAATGTTCCCCGAGTGGATATATGGGGGTACTGTGGAGGCAAAATATTGAGACCCAACCTATCTCCGGATTGGAGAGGGATATGTGCAAGTGTACAATTGGCAATTCCATTTACCCCAGCATTTGAGAAAGAAAAGATAGTAGAGAAAAAAGGAAGGAGTAGAGATCACTGTTAGATACTTCTTTCGATGACGGGTTTTATCTCGATTCTGTAGGAGTCCCGAGGTGGGGTACCTGATGAGTTCAAGGCTCGTAACCAGATTGCAGCAGGCTTTGAGTCAGCTCCCCTTTGGTGGGTAACAATTAATAAAAATGTAGATTGGATAAATTATATTTTCTATAATCAGTAGCGATTTATAAATTATACAAGAGATGCGGTTAAAGGAATATCAGAACAGCTTGATGCGACAAGTAGGATGGCATGGGAAAACAGAATGGCCCTTGATATGATTTTAGTGGAAAAAGGGTGTGTGTGTGTGTGTGCGTGTGTGTGTGTGTGTGTGTGTGTGTGATGTTAGGAGGAAGCTGTTGTACCTTTATTCCTAATAACACTGCGCCTGATGGTTCAATTACTTGGGCCTTAAGGGGATTGACTACCTTAGCAGAGGAACTGGCTGAGAATTCAGGAGTAGACACATCTCTCACGGGATGGCTTGAATCCTGGTTTGGAAAATGGAAGGGGGTGGTGGTTTCCATCCTTACTTCCCTGATAGTAGTAGTCGGGGTATTGGTAGCCATTGGCTGTTGTATCATATCCTGTATCCGAGGACTCACCCAAAGACTGATTAAGACAGCTTTAATGAAACAGATGCCCCTAAAAGGGAATCAGGCAGAGGAACTTTATCGATTAAATAATGAGGGGATGAGTGAGACCAAGATGGATGAAATCTCCAGAATGATGCTTGCGAATTTTGGGGGCGATACTTAAAAGGAAAATGCAGAAGATAACAAATGGAAATTAAAGAAAAATGGGAAAATTGTGGGATATAGATAAAGTGATGTTACTTCTGCAATCATAATTACTTATGCAAGGTAAATGCACTCACACCAGTGCATAATTGTTTGAACCAAGAGCTGAGTCAACAAGAATGAAAACTATGTGAAGGAAATATATAATTGTTTTTGTATTAGCTAAAACGTGCATACAAGAATGGAACATGCCTGCAAACAATGGTAGATGTTACAGACAAATAGATAAGGTGCTGTGAGGGTGTAGGTTAAGCCAGATATGCTTGTACAAGCAGTAGTTATAAGCATCTCTTTCCCACTTCTGCAAAAACAAAAAAAAAACAAACCCCAATTAAAAGGTCATAAGGATCAATATGGTTGGGGAAAGGGAGGAAATGTCACAAGTGGGGGAAATAGATAGCAGTGAAGGAGGATATACCTAACAATGGACCACAGCAGGATGTGGTGAAATGACCAAGTAAAACTTGTACTTTGTTATGCACAAGGCCAGATAAGGCAAGAGATAAACAATAGTAATGGGCACCGGGTTTGGACTAGTGAATCCTATATAAGATATGTACTTGCTAAACTCTGTGTGTCTATTTTAGGCACCATGCTTGCAAGTGTATAATAAACATACTGATTGCTTCAGATCTTGTCTCAGACTGAAATTATTGAAGTGAGTGAGCTTCATTTCTCACAATCCAGGAGAGCTTTCTGTGCCAGTGTATAAATAATCCTGTGAGTGATGGGGCAGTGCTAAATCCTAAGCCTAGGGAATGAAGACAGTAAAATGGTTGAAGTGTCAGTGAGCAAGTATTTTGGGATAGTGATCATAACTCTGTAAATTTCAAAGTATTCTGGAAAGTGATAAAGATAGTTCAGAAATTGTGTCTGAATTGGGAGAAGGCCAATTCCAATATCATTGACAGAATCTGACAAAGAGAACTGGGAGTAGCAATTGTAGGTAAGTCTACATTTGGAAAGTAGGAGTCTTTTAAAAATAGTTTAGTGAGAATTCAAGCCTAGCATATTTCTTTAAGAGTGAAGGACAAGGGCAACAAGTCATGGAACTTTGGATGTCAAGGAATATTGAGAAACAAAACCAGAAGTTTTTGTGAAGATAAATTAGAGTCCCTTCCTCAGAACAGATGCTGCCAGACCTGCTGAGCTTTTGTAGCAATTTCTGTTTTTATTTCTGCTTTACGGCATTTGCACTTCTTTTGGTTTTTATTAAGGGATATAGAGAGTTTGATAAAGGAAAAGAGGAAATGTATGTCAAGTACAGCACATTTAAACAGGGTAGGCCATTCAAAAGTATAGAGCATGTCAAGGGTTGTTTAAAAAAGAAATTAGTTGTCCTTAGAGGGGCCACAACATATCTTTGGCAGATCGAATCAATGAAAACCCTAGGGCTTTTTGTAAGTATGATAAGAGGTAAGAGGATTACCATTGAAAGAGTGGGACCAGGGGAACTGGTGACCTAGTAGCATTATCACTAGACTATTAATCCAGAGACTCAAGTAATGTCTGGGGGAACTTGAGTTCAAATCATGGCAAACATGGCAGGTGGTGGAATTTAAATTCAACAACAGTCTGGAATTAAGAGTCTAATATTGGTCATGAATCCATTGTCGATTGTTAGGAAAACCCATCTGGTTTGCTAATGCCCTTTAGGGAAGGAAACTGCCATGCTTACTTGGCCTGGCCTACATGTGACTCCAGATCCACAGCCAATGTAGCTGAGTCTTAAACTGCCCTCTGGGTAATCAGAAATGGGCAAATAAATAACAGTCTAGCCAGCGATGCCCTCATCCTGTGAATGAATAAAAAAGCACCACTAGAGACCAAAGGCACAATCTATGAATGGAGCCAGATGATGTGGATGAGGTCTGACATGAATATTTCTACTTGTATTCACAGAAGAGAATTATATTGTAGCTGGGGATTTCAGTTGGGAATAGTGAGATTCTAGAATATGTTAAGATTAAGAAGGAGGAGGTATTAAATATTTTAGTGGACATAATCGTGTATATATCCCCAGGGCTTGATGCAATGTATCCCAAGCAAGGGAAAAGATGGCTAGGGCTCTGGTGGTGATATTTAATACTTCAATGATTGCAGGTGAAATGCCAGATGGCTGGAGGATAGATAATGCAGTTTCTTTGTTCAAGAAGGGTAGCAGGGCTAGACCAGGTAATTACAGACCAGTTAGTTTGACATCAGTGATAGGGAAATTATTGGAAACATTTCTGAGGGACAAGATTAGCCGATACTTAGAAAGTCGTGGATTGTTCAGGGATGGTCATCATGGATTTGTTAGAAGAAGATGTTGTTTAACTAATTTAATTTAGATTTTCTTCAGAAAAGGTGACTACATATATTGATGAGGGTAGTGCAGTTAATGTGGTTTACATGGACTTCAGTAAGGTCTTTGACAAGGACCTAAATGGAATGCTGGTCATAGACTCATAGTGTCATAGAGATGTACAACATGGAAACAGACTATTTGGTCGAACTCGTCCATGCCAATCAGATATCCTAACCTAATCTAGTCCCATTTTCCAGCACTTGGCCCATAGCTCTCTCAACCCTTCCTACTCATATACCCAACAAAATGCCTTTTAAATACTATTATTGTATGAGCCTCCACCACATCCTCTGGCAGCTCATTCCATACATGCACCACTGTCTGCGTGAAAACGTTGTCCCTTAGTGTCTTTTATATCTTTCCACTCTCACCCTAAACCCCTCTAGGTCTGGACTCCCCCAACCCAGGGAAAAGACCTTGTCCATTTATCCATGTCCCTCAAGATTTATAAACTTCTATAAGGTCACTCCTGAGCCTCTGACGCTCCAGGGAAAACAGCCCCAGCCTGTTCAGCCTCTCCGTAGCTCAAATCTTCCAATGCTGGCAACATCCTCGTAAATCTTTTTTGAACCCTTTCAAATTTCATAACATCCTACCAATAGGAAGGAGACTGGAATTGCATGTAGTATTCCAAAAGTGGCCTAACCAATGTCCTGTACATCTGCAACATGAGCTCCCAACTCCTATACTCAGTGCTCTGACTAATAAAGGAAAGTATACCAAATGCCTTCTTCACTATCCTATCTACCTGCACCCAAAGGTAAGAACCCATAGGATCCAAGGCAAGTTGGCAAACTGGATGTAATATGGGCTTGCAAATTGGAGGTAAGAGGTGTTTATGGTATGTTGTTTTTGTAACTGGAAGCCGGTGACTAGAGGTGTACCACAGGGATTAATGCTGAGACCCTTGTTGTTTGTGATGTACAATAACAACTTGGATGTGATCATACAAGTATAATTAGTAAGTTTGCCAATGGCATGAAAATTGGGGTTCTTGTTGATAGTGAGGAGGATGCTATCAGGTTACAGTCTGATAGTGCTCAGCTGACAAATTGGGTAGAGCAAGAACAGATGGAATTTAATCCTGGGAAGTATGAGGTGATGCATTTTTTGTTGGTCTAATAAGGGAAAGATATACACAATGAATGGTGGGTTATTAGGGTATGCTGAGGAACAAAGGTATCTTGGTGTACAAGTCCATAGATCCCTGAAAGTTGAGATGCTTGCTTTCATTAGCCGGGGTGTGGAATATAGGAGTAAGGAAGTCTTGTTATTAGATTAGATAGATTAGATTAGATTCCCTACAGTGTGGAAACAGGCTCTTCGGCCCAACCAGTCCACACCAACCCTCCGAAGAGTAATCCACCCAGACCCATTTCCCTCTGACTAATGCACCTAACACTATGGGCAATTTAGCATGGCCAATTCACCTAACCTGCACATCTTTGGACTGTGGGAGGAAACTGGAGCACCTGGAGGAAACCCACACAGGCACGGATGAATGTGCAAACTCCACACAGACAGTCGCCCAAGGCTGAATTTTAACCTGGGACCCTGGTGCTGTGAGGCAGCAGTGCTAACCACTGAGCCACCGTGCCGCCCCATAACTTTATAGAACATTGGTTAAGCCTCAGATAGAATACTATTTGCAGTCCAGGTTACCATACTGTCTGAAGGACATGATTACACTTGAGAAGGTGGAGAGGCGATACACCAGAATGTTGCCTCCTCAGTTATGAGGAGTGTCTGGATCGGCTGGGTTTAGTTTCCTTGGAGATTAGAAGGCACGGCATTCTGACTGAGGCATACAAAATTATGAGAGGCATTGTTAGTGTAGATTGTGAAAGTCTCTTCTCCATGGCAGACATGTCTAAGACCAGAGGGTATAAATGTTAGGTGAGGAGTAAGTATGTTAGGGAAGATCTGAGAAAAAATATTTTTCATCTAGATAATGGTAGAAACATGGAATGTGTTGCCTGAGAGGACAATGGAAGCAGCACGGAAGCACCGTGGGTGGCACGGTGGCACAGTGATTAGCACTGCTGCCTCACAGCACCAGAGACCCGGGTTCAATTCCCGCCTCAGGCGACTGACTGTGTGGAGTTTGCACATTCTCCCTGTATCTGCGTGGGTTTCCTCCGGGTGCTCCAGTTTCCTCCCACAGTCCATGTGCAGGTCAGGTGAATTGGCCATGCTAAATTGCCCATAGTGTTAGGTGAAGGGGTAAATGTAGGGGAGTGGGTCTGGGTGGGTTGTGCTTCAGCGGGTCGGTGTGGACTTGTTGGGCCGAAGAGCCTGTTTCCACACTGTAAGTAATCTAATCTAACCTAAAATGCCACGGTGTAGTAGGGATTAGTGTACTTTGGTGTTGGTTAGTCTGCATAGACATGTGGGCCAAAGGGCTGTATCTATGCTGTAGACTCTTTGAGTTTTTAATACTGCTCTGTCTTTGTTTTTCCTCCTATCTGAAGTCACCTTCTCTTAGATTAGAGTGTTTCTTTTGTGCAAGTAATTGCATTCCTGTGAAACAACATTTTGAAATAAGTTGTTGTTGCAGATTTACAGTTCCAGCTGCTGAGCATGTGGCATAAAGTGAACTGAACATGGAGGTAAATATTATGAGATTAGAAGCTACATTTAAATGAATGCATTCACTTTTGGAGTCTGGTGCTTTCTTGTGAACTGTCTCAATCAGCAAGTCTGGAATGCAGTCTGACAGGAGATTAGAGAGGTCAACTGTTCACGACCTCAGTCTAGTAAGCTCTCTTGAGAGAACCTGAGAACATCATGCCATTATGTTTTGACAGATGCCAGTGATCAAGGGATAGAGATAACAGCTTGATCTCTGTTGCTGTATGTAATCCAGTACATCTAAACTCAGACCAATATGACATCTACTGATGATGGGTCAGGTTTTGCACTGGTACTTCTTTAAAAGGGCATAGATCAGGGTAAACACTCTTACTCTGAAAAAGAATCAACACTATATTCACCACGGCTATGCAGTATGAAACAAGAATTCTCAGATACTCTAAGGCTCAGATTTTTTTATACCTTGGGGAAGTTCCAACTAGTAATGGAATCAAAAGTGTCTGGAAAACAAAAGCTGAGAGCTGATAAATGTTTGCCTGTTTACATTCTAAGATTCAAATTGGGCTACAAAATGTTGACCATAACAAGCTAATCCACCTCATTACCAAGGAGTCAGGTTCAGAGGGAGTGGGTATAAATTCAAAATGGACCTGAGGGAACAACACTTCTGAGAGTGACCGACCACAATTTTCACTCTGTGTTGGGTGCACGGAGACAGGGAATTCACAGCTTCTTGAGCGTGACCATTAAAAATCTGCTGCACTTCCATTCTGGGATGATGGGCAGGCAGGATTAGAAGACAGTGTGTGTCACCCTGGGGAAGGGCTGAGGAGGCTGTTAGTGTGAAGAGGTGGACTATCCAGAAGGGCTGGCTTGGGGATTGGGCATGGTGCCCAACATGTCAAGATAAAAAACAATGTTCAGGTAGGCCTCCAATCCTCCATCCTCAACTGCTATGTGTTTGCCATGCCCATCATTGGCAATCCCCATCTCCCTCATGCCCTCTTGCTCTCCATGCCAAAGTATGCTGCTATTCCCACCCTCATTGACCACCATGCCACCATGCCATGCTATGCTCTCAGCAACTCCATGACCTTTCACTAAGCCCCTGTGCCAAGGTATGCACTTCTATCCAACATCTACGGTGCTTTACAATCCCAGTGTCAAATTTGTGCCAACTCAAGTCAACCAATGCCACTCACTAACCACCCTTTTCTGTTATACTCCACAAGCCAACTTACCTAGTGTCCATCATGAACAAATCTCAGGACTAAAGTAGGGATGAGATAAAGTTCTTGAGGATAAAATTGCATTATTGCTGGCTTCACTATATATTTTTTGTTTAAAAAGTTCTAATTCATCAAAACCTGTTTTACTGCATTTATTTTATTTCTAACAAAATAAAGTCTTACATGGACAAATATTTCATTCCAGTGCAACAAACCTCGTAATTCATAGTCTCAAACTGAAGAGTTTATAACTACCTGTAGAGACTAATCAAACTCAAAATTGTAGGCAAGTTTTCTGGATAATAGGTGGTTGTGAAACCAGCAACGGAAACTCACAGGCTTACGTCAACAGACAGTGAAACATCGTTCAGTGCCTTGACAGCTTGACAGCTCACTTTGCTTTCGAGATGTCATTTTGACACTTTACTAAGGTCCTCTTGACTACCTCTTTGATAAGTTCTCAATACACTTCTAACAAGATCCCTTTGACAGGTGATTCTGAAGGTTTTGACAGTTGTTTATAAAGATCTGTTGGCAATTGCAATGAATTTTAAAACAGTGTGCACATTTATGGGTACTATTAACAATTTCAAAGGTAACTTATCTTCTCAAAAGTGCATTCTACTTTCCTTAACGATGTCCCAGAACCAGATCCAGTGACCTTTTTGAGTGGGAGCAGCAGCGGAGGTAGGGCGAACCAGGAAGGCTACAGCTAAGCTAAGGGAGATTTTTTAAAACTACTTACCTGTAGTGGCCAGCGGTGTTTTTCCTCCACATAAGGAGCGGGAGCAGCTGCAGACGTGATGCGGACCAGAGGGGCTGCCGGGAAGGAAAGTAAGTGACCATATATATTAGCAAGGCTAATTAGGAAGGTTTGTTACCTCCCTGATGCGAGGGTTCGGGACGTCTCTGATCGGGTGTATGAGATTCTGAAAGGGGACGGCGAATAGCCAGAAATCGTGTTACATATTGGCACCAATGATATAGCCAGGAAAAGGATTGAGGATTAAAAAGTGATTTCAGGGAGCTAATTAGGGTGGAAGCTGCAGAGCAGGACGAACAGAGTAATGTTCTTGTGTTTACTACCAGTTCCATGAGATAGCAAGGCGAGGAACAGGCAGCTTAACACGTGGCTGCGCAGCTGGTGTAGGAGGGAGGGCTTCAGGTATGTAGATAATTGGGATGCCTTCTGGGGAAGGTGGGATCTGTACAAGAAGGACAGGTTACACCTGAACTGGAAAGGGACCAATGTCCTGGGTGAAAGGTTTGCTCAAATTTTCGGGAGGGTTTAAACTAATATGGCAGGGGGGTGGGAACCTGAGCTATATACTGGTGGTGAGAGTTGATGGAGATGAGGCAATAGCAAGAGGTAGCACAGCCAGTGGGAAGGCATTTCCCAAGGGATCGGTTAAAGTGTGTTTGCTTTAATGCAAGGAGTATCAGGAATAAAAGTGATGAGCTTAGAGCATGGATCAGTTCCTGATGCTATGATGTTGTGGCCATAACAGAGACGTGGGTTTCTTAGGGACAGGAAAGGTTGCTGGATGTTCCAGGGTTTAGAACATTTAAAAAGAATAGGGAGGGGGGAAAAAGAGGAGGGGGTATAGCACTGCTAATCAGAGAGGTTTTCACAGCTACAGAAGCTTCCATTGTTGAGGAAGGTCTGCCTACCGAGTCAGTACGGGTGGAAATTAGGAACAGCAAGGGAGCAGTCACCTCGTTAGGGGTTTACTACAGGCTGAAAATGTGTTGCTGGTTAAAGCACAGCAGGTCAGGCAGCATCCAAGGAATAGGCCCCCCAATAGCAGCAGGGAGATTGAAGAAAGCATAGTCGGCAGATTTTGGAAAAGTGTGAATGTAGTAGGGTTGTTGTAATGGGTGACTTTAACTTTCCCAATATTGATTGGAATCTCCTTCAAGCAGATGGTTTGGAAGGAGCTGTTTTTGTAAGGTGTGTTCAGGAGGGTTTCCTAACTCAATACATTGACAGGCCGACGAGGGAAGAGGCCATTTTGGATTTGGTGCTCAGAAACGAGCCAGGGCAGGTATCAGATCTTGTGGTGGGAGAGCATTTTGGTGATAGTGACCACAACTGCCTCACATTCTACATAGCTATGGAGAAGGAGAGAAGCAGGCACAAGGGTGGATATTTAATTGGGGAAAAGGAAACTATTATACTATCAGATGTGAGTTGGGAAGCATGGACTGGGAGCAATTGTTCTGTGGAAAGGGCACTATAGACATGTGGAGACTGTTTAAGGAACAGTTGTTGCGAGTAATGCACAAATGTGTTCCTCTGAGACAGGCAAGAAGGGGTAAGATAAAGGATACTTGGATGACGAGAGCGGAGGAGCTTCTCGTCAAAAGGAAGAAGGCAGCTTACATAAGGTGGAGGAAGCAAGGGTCTTGCTCAGCTCTAGAGGATTACAGAAAGGTGAGGAAGGAGCTCAAAAATGGTCTGAGGAGAGCCAGGAGGGGGCACGAAAAAGGCTTGGCAGGAAAGATTAGGGAGAATCCAAAGGCATTTTACACATATGTGCGGAATAAGAGAATGATCAAAGAAAGAGTAGGGCCGATCAGGGATAGCATAGGGAACTTGTGTATAGAGTCTGAGGAGGTAGGGGAAGCCTTAAATGAGTTTTTTGCTTCTGTCTTTACTAAAGAAAAGGACCTTGAAGTGAATGAAACCATTGAGGAGCAGGTAAGCATGCTGGAACGGATAGAGATTGAGGAAGCTGATGTGCTGAAAATTTTGACAAACATTAAGATTGACTAGTTGCCAGGGCCAGACCAGATTTGTCCTTGGCTGCTTTGGGAAGCGAGAAATGTGATTGCTTCGCCGCTTGCTAAGATCTTTGCATCCTTGCTCTCCACCGGAGTCGTACCTGAGGACTGGAGGGAGGCAAATGTAATTCCTCTCTTCAAGAAAGGAAATAGGCAAATCCCTGGCAATTACAGACCAGTCAGTCTCACGTCTGTCATCTGCAAGGTTTTAGAAAGGATTCTGAGAGATAGGATTTATGACCATCTGGAAGAGCATGGCTTGATTAAATGCAGTCAGCATGGCTTTGTGAGGGGCAGGTCATGCCTCACAAATCTTATTCAGTTCTTTGAGGATGTTACTAGACAAGTTGATGAGGGTCGAGTGGTGGATGTGGTGTATCTGGACTTCAGTAAAGCATTTGATAAAGTTCCCCATGGTAGGCTCATTCAGAAGGTCAGGAGAAATGGGATACAGGCAAATTTAACTGTCTGGATACAGAATTGGCTGGTCGACAGAAGACAGCGAGTGGTAGTGGAAGGAAAATATTCTGCCTGGAAGTCAGTGGTGACTGGTGTTCCACAGGGCTCTGTTCTTGGGCCTCTACTCTTGTAATTTTTATAAATGACTTGGGTGAGGAGATTGAAGGATGGGTTAGCAAGTTTGCAGATGACACAAAGGTTGGAGGTGTTGTTGACAGTGTAGAGGACTGTTGTAGGCTGCAACGTGACATTGACAGGAAGCAGATACAGGCTGAGAGATGGCAGATGGAGTTCAACCTGGTTAAATGCGATGTGATGCATTTTGAACGGTCGAACTTGAAAGTTGAGTACAGGATTAAAGACAGGATTCTTGGCAGTGTGGAGGAACAGCAGGATCTTGGTGTGCAGGTACATAGATCCCTTAAAATTGCCACCCAGGTGGACAGGGTTGTTAAGAAAGCATATGGTGTTTTGGCTTTCATTAACAGGGGGATTGAGTTTAAGAGCTGTGAGATCTTGTTGCAGCTGTATAAAACTTTGATTTGGAGATGCTGGTGTTGGACTGGGGTGTACAAAGTTAAAAATCACACAACACCAGGTTATAGTCCAACAGGTTTAATTGGAAGCACACTAGCTTTCGGAGCGACTATCACCTGATGAAGGAGTGTCGCTCTGAAAGCTAGTGTGCTTCCAATTAAACCTGTTGGACTATAGCCTGGTGTTGTGTGATTTTTAACTCTATAAAACTTTGGTTACTCCGCACATGGAATACTGTGTCCAGTTCTGGTCGCTCTATTATAGGAAAGATGTGGATGCTTTGGAGAGGGTTCAGAGAAGGTTTACCAGGATGCTGCCTGGACTGGAGGGCTTATCTTATGAAGAGAGGTTGACTGAGCTCGGACTTTTTTCATTGGAAAAAAGAAGGAAGAGAGGGAACCTAATTGAGGTGCACAAGATAATGAGAGGCATAGATAGAGTCGATAGTCAGAGGCTATTTCCCAGGGCAGAAATTGTTAACACAAGGGGTCATAGTTTTAAGCTGTTTGGCGGAAAGTATAGAGGGGATGTCAGAGGCGGGTTCTTTATGTAGAGAGTTGAGAGAGCATGGAACGCGTTGCCAGCAGCAGTTGTGGAAGCGAGGTCATTGGGGATATTTAAGAGATTGCTGAACATGCATATGATCACAGAAATTTGAGGGTTTGTACATTAGGTTTACCTTACATGAGGATCAATGGTCGGCACAACATCGTGGGCTGAAGGGCCTGTTCTGTGCTGTACTGTTCTATGTTCTATGTACTATGAGATACCTTCCCCTTCTAAAGGACATTCAAAGTTCAGACCTGCTTTAATCAGTCTATTTTGCATACTTTGGGTTTCACAAACCAAGACCACTGAAGTCCTACTTCACTGAAGGCAGCTGATGATTTTAAAAGGTCATGAGCCATGCATTAATCTCAAACTGACTCCATTCCTGCCCACGTGAAAATGGCAATTGCTCTTTTCAGGACAGCAGATTGCATTTCTTGGCTAAAACTGAAAGTGTGTTGCTGGAAAAGTGCAGCAGGTCAGGCAGCATCCAAAGAGCAGGAGAATCAACGTTTCGGGCATAAGCCCTTCTTCAGGAATCTGCCTGACCTGCTGCACTTTTCCAGCTCTGTTCTCCAGCATCTGCAGTCCTCACATTCTCCTCGAAGATTTTTTTCTTGGCTAAAACACCATCTTTGCTCCAAGTCTCATTTTTAGTGTTAACTGCAGTATGAAAACAATAGGTCGTCTCCATAGAGGACACTAACACAGCACGGTGGGCGGCACGGTGGCACAGTGGTTAGCACTGCTGCCTCACAGCGCCTGAGACCCGGGTTCAATTCCTGACTCAGGCAACTGACTGTGTGGAGTTTGCATGTTCTCCCCGGGTCTGCGTGGGTTTCCTCCGGGTGCTCCGGTTTCCTCCCACAGTCCAAAGATGTGCGGGTCAGGTGAATTGGCCATGCTAAATTGCCCCTAGTGTTAGGTAAGGGGTAAATGTAAGGGTATGGGTGGGTTTCGCTTCGGCGGGTCGGTGTGGACTTGTTGGGCCGAAGGGCCTGTTTCCACACTGTAAGTCTAATCTAATCTAACAATAAAGTTCACGTCACCCATTTTTAGTCTTGTGGTGTCCTTAACTAATTTCTTGCTCTTACATCCATTGTATCTATTATAGAGCAATGATTTCAACTGTAAAACATGCTTTTTAGCTTTTTACAAGTCAATAAATGATGGAGATATATGATTTCAATAGATGAGATATTCAGCTTCCAATGAGTAGAACTGATTACAATATTATGCCAAATACAAACATTTCCTCGTCATTATTTTAAACATAGACGCTATGCATATAAAAGTTCTGATTTATTTTTTTTAAAATGGAGATTAACCATATAGCCAATATAGTTTCCAAGGCTCAGGTGACTTCAACACAGATTCTCTCAAGCTCTGGAAATTCCATAATTGAATTATATTGAATGGGCCATATTTGCCTTGAGTAGACATCCCAATCAGTCCCCTTCCCAGTGGAGGTCACATCTATCATTGTTCTTTTACTCTAAACTGACGACTATGAACTTCCAGACTTTTTTGACACTGAGCTTGCAAGCTCAGAAAAGGAATCCTGCAGAAAACCAGGTAACACAAATTGTTACGAAGAGGCACCATCTATTTCCATTGTGTCATAATAGTTTTCAGCTTTAAGCCATTCTGGATGGGCAATAGCAGGCAATCATGTGATAGTAATTGGTTTCTTGTACCGAAAATGAGAACATCACATGCTACAGGTGCTGTAGAAAAGGCAATGCCTTGTTTGCTTTTCAGGTCAGGAAGCTATAAAATCTTTAAACTCTCCCAGACTGTTTCCTCCTTCTTAAAAGTTTAACAGTACCAAAATGGGGCCTCAGGTGCAGAAACCACAAGGAATCAGTTTCATGATCTTCTGAAAAAACTACGTCTTTGAGGGAACACTGCAACAATCCCGATATTTGACCCAAACAATTTGAAATCAAATAAACTTCATCAAGAGTGACAAAGATTTCTTTTCTTATTGGACCAGCAGGAACAGCAACTTTCAAGCAGCAACAAGCCAAACGGGAGAATTGTTCACTATTCCCTTAATTTAACACTTTGTAGAAGTTGCTACCTTCTTCGATTGGCTCTCTCTGGAGTGAGTGGTGTATGGTTGACGTAGCATTTAGATTGTCAGAGTGTGTAAACATATAAATAATTCTTTTTTATTTAAACCCATGAAAACCTGCTCCTGTTATTCAAATGGACTGTACATTTGTAGGGGCTAAGAAACACACACGCTTTTATTTCTAAACAACTAGATTGATTATGGACAGACTGAAAATGTGTTGCTGTTTAAAGCGCAGCAGGTCAGGCAGCATCCAAGGAACAGGAGATTCGACATTTCGGGCATAAGCCCTTCATCAGGAATGAGGAATGTGTGTCCAGCAGGCTAAGATAAAAGGTAGGGAGGAGGGACTTGGGGGAGGGGCGATGGAGATGTGATAAGTGGAAGGAGGTCAAGGTGAGGGTGATAGGCTGGAGTGGGGTGGGATGGAGAGGTCAGAAAGAAAATTGCAGGTTAGGAGGGCGGTGCTAAGTTCAAGGGAATCGACTGAGATAAGGTGGGGGGAGGGGAAATGAGGAAACTGGAGAAATCTGAGTTCATCCCTTCTGGTTGGAGGGTTCCCAGGCGGAAGATGAGGCGCTCTTCCTCCAACCGTCGTGTTGTTATGTTCTGGCGATGGAGGAGTCCAAGGACCTGCATGTCCTTGGTGGAGTGGGAGGGAGAGTTAAAGTGTTGAGCCATGGGGTGGTTGGGTAGGTTGGTCCGGGCGTCACAGAGGTGTTTCCTGAAGCATTCCGCAAGTAGGCGGCCTGTCTCCCCAATATAGAGGAGGCCACATCGGGTGCAGTGGATGCAATAGATGATGTGTGTGGAGGTGCAGGTGAATTTGTGGCGGATATGGAAGGATCCTTTGGGGCCTTGGAGAGAGGTAAGGGAGGAGGTGTGGGCGCAAGTTTTGCATTTCCTGCGGTTGCAGGGGAAGGTGCCGGGAGTGGAGGTTGGGTTGGTGGGGGGTTGTGGACCTGACGAGGGAGTAACGAAGGGTGTGGTCTTTGCGGAACGCTGATAGGGGAGGGGAGGGAAATATATTCCTGGTGGTGGGGTCCGTTTGGAGGTGGCGGAAATGCCGGCGGATGATACGCTGGATACGGAGGATGGTGGGGTAGTAGGTGAGAACCAGTGGGGTTCTGTCCTGGTGGCGGTTGGAGGGGCGGGGCTCAAGGGCGTAGGAGTGGGAAGTGGAGGAGATGCGGTGGAGGGCATCGTCGATCACGTCTGGGGGGAATCTGCGATCTTTGAAGAAGGAGGCCATCTGGGCTGTCCGGTATTGGAATTGGTCCTCCTGGGAGCAGATGCGGCGGAGACGAAGGAATTGGGAATATGGGATGGCGTTTTTACAGGGGGCAGGGTGGGAGGAGGTGTAGTCCAGGTAGCTGTGGGAGTCAGTCGGTTTATAGTAGATGTCTGTGTTGATTCGGTCGCCCGAGATAGAAATGGAAAGGTCTAGGAAAGGGAGGGAGGAGTCTGAGACGGTCCAGGTGAATTTGAGGTCCGGATGGAAGGTGTTGGTAAAGTTGATGAACTGTTCAACCTCCTTGTGGGAGCACAAGGCAGCGGCGATACAGTCATCAATGTAGCAGAGGAAAAGGTGGGGCGTGGTGCCAGTGTAGTTGCGGAAGATGGACTGTTCCACATATCCTACGAAGAGATAGGCATAGCTGGGGCTCATGCGGGTGCCCTTTAGTTTGGAGGAAGTGGGAGGATTGGAAAGAGAAGTTGTTCAGGGTGAGGACCAGTTCAGTCAGTCGAAGGAGAGTGTCAGTGGAAGGGTACTGGTTGGTACGGCGGGAAAGGAAGAAACGGAGGGCTTTGAGTCCTTTGTGATGGGGGATGGAGGTGTACAGGAACTGGATGTCCATCGTGAAGATAAGGCGTTGGGGACCGGGGAAGCGAAAATCATGGAGGAGGTGGAGGGCGTAGGTGGTGTCCCGAACGTAGGTGGGGAGTTCTTGGACTAAGGGGGACAGAACTGTGTCAAGGTACGCGGAGATGACTAAGTGGGACAGAACCGTGTCGAGGTATGCGAAGATGACTCCGTTCATCAACTTTACCAACTCCCCAGGGAGTTGTTGAAGTCCACATTGATGCCCTGGGGTTGAAGTATTTCCTCATTTCCCCTTCCCTCACCTCACCCTAGTTCCAAACTTCCAGCTCAGCACTGTCCCCACGACTTGTCCGAACTTGTCCTACCTGCCTATCTCCTTTTCCACCTATCCACTCTACCCTCTCCTCCCTGACCTATCACCTTCATCCCCTCCCCCACTCACCTATTGTACTCTATGCTACTTTCTCCCCACCCCCACCCTCCTCTAGCTTATCTCTCCACGCTTCAGGCTCTCTGCCTTTGTTCCTGATGAAGGGCTTTTGCCCGAAAAGTCAATTTCGCTGCTCCTTGGATGCTGCCTGAACTGCTGTGCTCTTCCAGCACCACTAATCCAGAAGCTGGTTTCCAGCATCTGCAGTCATTGTTTTTATCAGACTGCATTTGTTGTTTAAGTTTATTTCTCCTCACCTGTCTGAATGAATGAGTGAATCACAGAACAGCTTCAGCACAGAAGGAGCTCTGTTGGCATATTCTCTCTGTCCTGGCCCTCAAAATGGACAACTCACCTAGTTTCATTCCACCATCTTCTCTGCTAGCCGTACCCATTCTTCCTTTCAGATAATAATTTAATTCCCTCATAGTGCCTCAACTAACTTTTCTCCACCACACTGGTACCCTGTACATTTGAGATCTTAACCACTCACTGCATGTCTAAGTTCCTCATATCTCCACTGCGGCTTTCATGAATTAACCTAAATCTGTCTCCTCTTATTCTTGACTCTTCCATCAATGTGAATTGGTTTTCATGACCTATTCCACTCAGGATCTGGAGTAACTCAATCAAATCACCTCTCAGTATCTGGTCCAAAATTCTCTGATTTATCTATGTACCTGAAGTTCCTCATCCCTGCAACCATTTTGATGAATCCTTTTTGCACTTTCTCTAATGCTTCACATCTTTCCTAAAAAGATAACTAAAACTGAACACGTTTCTTCAGTTGAAGCCAAATCAATGTTTCCTCCAAGTTTAAAATAAACTCCCTGCTTTTGTAATTTATGCTGCTGTTAATAAAGCTGAAGATGCTGTCTGATTTATTTTCAACCCAAGTTGCCAATTTCAATGTCTTATGTACATATATATCTAGGATCCTTTGTTCCTGCACCTCTTTTGAAACAAATCCTTCATTTTTTATTGTCGCGCATGTTTTTTCTAATAAAATGGATCACTCTTTGGCTAAAAACATCAATTGACAAATATTTGGGGTTAATATATTTCAGAAATAAATATTTTCTCAAGGGATTGGTTTTGATCACACTTGCTATTTGATGCATCTTCAGGGATGTTTCAGCACTGTCTATTACCCATGTAAACTACAAGCTAATGTCAGATGTTAGAATATAAATTATATATGCATTATAAACTTTTTCTTGTTCTGGTGCTGAAGTTTCTATTGTTTGTTCAAAACCATGGAACCTTTGGCTTTATCCCTCTAGTACGTCCCCTGGATCACGGAATTGTGCACTAAACTCGTCCTTGGCAGACCTTAATGTAACTGCCAGTCTGGTCTGTAACCATAATAAGAGGTAGACAGACTCTAAATAAGCAAGCGAGTGAAAGATTGTTAGGGGGCAGTCAGGACTGTGGAATAATCAACTAAAATTGAAAACGCTTCAGGAAATCAGAAGGTCTGCCAGCATCAGTAGAGAGGAAAACAAAGTTAACATTTCAGGCCCAGTAATCCTTTGTCAGAACAGTTATGTCTTTCGGAGGTTACTGCTTTTGTTTCTGATCTTTATGATCTTTGTTTTATTTTACTGGGGAATAATCAGAGCAGCCATGACCTTATTGAATAGCAAGGCTGGCTGAAGGGGCCAAGTGGCTTATTTCTGCTTCTACTTTGCATGTCATATGTTTGGCTGTATAGATTTCTCTTGTCACAGCTTTATTGACTTGCGTGAGATCAACACATAATTATACAGACCCATTTGGCTTTAGAACCAGAATCACCCCTTTTCCAGTTATTAATTTACTTTCAATTATCCCATATATGTTCTAATGCTGTTCGACTTTTCAAATTTACTTTCTAGTTCATCTTTGCAGATTTACAATGTAGGATACACATATCATAAGTAACAGCTGAATGTTGTAATACCATCTCAAGCATGACATAAACCACGGTAGCAACACTTGAGCTGTTTGTGTATGTGAGTTCAACTATACATGAATGCATATCCCTGATACTCAGACATTCCCCATACTCTCATTATAGCCTCTCTGCAAGAATCAAATAAGAGGCAATTAGCGCTACATTGTGAGGGCAGTTTTCTACTGTTCAGTCATGCCCATGGGGAACTGAAACAGACCCAGTGCATCTAAGAGGTGAGAGAACACAGCGAATTACTCAGCTCCATTAATACAAAGCCTTTTGGATGATAATAGCTTTAATTTACCTGGCTGCAAATTGCACAAAGTAACCTAACTAGTTCTGTTGTGCATCAAGTATTTTATAGCTGCTTCAATTCTTCATCATAAAGATTAACAGTTAGTTTAGCAAGCAGTCAATAATTAATTTCCCTGGTACAGTTAGAGCATAATAAAAACATTATGCTGCAAATGACTCCCTATAAATTCTCTAACCCTTTATTAATTTATGCCCAAATGTCGAGCTGAGGAGATTAATCATCTTCTGTTGATTTTGAAGTCATCAAAAATATGTTTAAAGATGTATGTAGGAGCTCCCTATTGGCTCTGTTGGTTAAGGCAATGAGTAGTTAAGCTAATAAGGAATACTTTCGACTTAATCCACCATGTTGAGTTAGCTGAGGCAATCAGGAAATTGACAATATGTCTCATTCTCTACTACTGTACAGGGAACCCCTACTGGAAGAGTAAACTTGTGGACAAGTCAAGAAAAGAATGAGCTTTGTGCTTCTGATGCTATCCAAGATTTCAGTAATTGTCACTTCTGTTAGGTAACAGAAGGCAAGCATTTTTCTCTCCAGTCAGTGGGGGTGATGTTGGTCTATAGCAATTACCTGAAATGGGCACTTTGACAATTGACAACCTATTTTATAATAATGTCAACATTGGTATCGTGTAAAACAGGCCTACAAAATTGTTAGGAGCATGATTTAAGTTGTTGGTATTGTCACATTTCGCCTCAATATTTTCAGGAATCAGGGCAGAAGATGGGGCAAGGGGAAGAGTTCACAGAGAAAGGAAATGGCAGGAAGTATCTCAGTTTGTGAAATACTGACCCAAGAGATCCTGGATCTTGACCAGTTTGCATTCAATCAATATTTAACTTAGTCCAAGAGAACCCTTGAAGCTATTTCCGTTCTGCTAATGTTATTTTGTCAAAGTTTCTGCTGAGATATTATCAGCAGAACAAGAAGAGCATTCCCTAGCTGTAAGTTTTAAAATCCAGTGCAGTGAAAATTGTGAGACTTTGGCCTTCTACCAAATCGATATTGATAGTCAAATAGAACAGAAATACTGTGGATGCTGGAAATCTGAAATAAATGCTGGAGAAACTCATCAGGTCTGGCAGCATCTGAGGAGAGAGGAAAGGAGTTAAAATTTCAAGTCTGTTGTCTTGAAGAGTCATACTGAGCTCATTAACTCTGTTTCTCTTTCTGTCAGACCTGCTGAGTTTCTTCAGAATTCTCTGTGTTTGTTTCAATATTGACGTACCTTCAACTTTAGCGATCAGATACCCAGGAATGTGACCAGAAGTCCATATCAGCATTTAAAGCTGAGTACAATGTGAGGTGATTTTGTTACGAATGGATACAACCATCAGAAATAGCCATGGGGTGAAGCTGTTCTGTCACAGTGTACAACAGTCATTAATTAGGTATGTCCAGAATTTCTCAGGTGGTTTCTAATGGTGAATTTCCCCTCGCTTGGCTTCATGTTTGAATTGAGAGTACTTTGTAAAATATACTATCCATATAAGGGTATAAAAGACTGGAAAGAGAAATTGACAAATTATTGCCCTTTGCCTGAAATGACAACATCTGGAATTTCCAAGGGTGAAAAGCATCCTTTCCAGGCAGGTTATAGCGGTTTTCAGAGTTGAGTCTGACCCTCAGTTCAATGGGAATTGTAATTAACCGGGATAATAAAAACTAAAAGCTCGCATACAAAAAAAAATCAACACCTAACATTCCAATGGTCTATTGAAAAGAGCAGGGCCAAGGTATTCTTTCTGCTCTTATGAATGGCACAGGTGGCACAATTGTGGATCCATGCCCTTGAGAGAATGTGAGATACCTGATTACCATACAAATTGCTGCGTCCTCATCTGACACATGGAAATTCCAAAATCCTAGTTAAATCTTCTAGAGGATATCTAGATAGAGTTAGGGGACCACTAACCTCTCATGGTTGATCATTCATGCTGACGTGACAATGTTGTTCAATGTGCACTCACAGTACAGTGTAATTTGGGATATTCTCTGGTCAGCTGTCAAGGCTGTATAACCAAATGTATGCACATTCTTCATTACACAATTGTGCCTCTTGAAATTATTGTAACTTCCTCACCACCTGGACAGGATAAAAGCAAGCAGAATGTTTCCAATGACCAGGTAGCGCAGAACATGGAGGAGGAGTCACAGTCTAAGGATATAGGTAGGCCATTTAGGACTGAGATGAGGAGAAATTCCTTCATCCAGACAATAGGCAGTCTATGGAAATGTCTGTCACAGAGAACCATTATATGTTAAAAATATTGAATGTTTGTAAACAGGAGTTAGGTCTAGTTCTTAGGCTAAAGGAATGAAAGGGTAAAAAGTTGGGAACATGGAACATAGTTGGGTGATCAGCCATGATCAAATTGAATGGTGGTGCAGGCTTGATGGGCTGAATGGACTACCTCTTCTCCTATTATCCATGTTTCTATGTTTCATTACTGGAAAATAGTGAATGATTAAGCTGTGAAATCTTTGACTACTCAGACAAAATATTTATCCTTGATAGTGTGTCAACAATAGTCTGGTATTTTTCTCACATATAATCTGTAACACATCATACCACAATAGCTCCAGTCAAAATCTCTGGAATCTGGGTGGCATCCTTGCAATCTCCCTTGTACAAAATAGAGTTGCCAATGGTTTGTAGTCAGATTGAATATTAACTTGAAGGAATAATACATAATGAGAAAGCTTCTTCCATGTCTAAGTTGCTGCAAATGCTTCATCTCTATTACTACATAATGTTGTTGAATACATTGAGAGTCTATGAAGCATAATGAACAAGTCTTTTTATCCTAACTTGCTGAATCAGCAACTGACTGCTTTTAGACCTATGGGTGATGTGTCCACTGCTACAATAATTGAAAGTTCAGAATCACAATGTACTCAAAACATTATGAGATGATTGAAATCAAATGCCGCTGTTGGTGCTCAGTCCAGCACCATGGATCTTGTTCCAAGAATTACCTTAGGTATTCATTTATTTGGGATAATTCATTTCCCATTGGTTTTAGCATATCTGTGAACCGTTAGTGTTTGTTATATTCCTGGGTTGTGAAAATTCTCTGATGCCTTTCAGTTTCTGCAAGTTGACTATGATTTCTGTTAGCTGGGACAATTTGATCCAACAGTTTTATTGTTAGTTTTGAAAATTCACAATTGTCATTGCGTGTCATGCCAGCATCTTGCAACATTTTCAAAATTCTTTTTTCTCCTTAGCCATGTTGTTTCCTAATTGTTCCATGGATATGAACATCATTCATGCATCACATGATATCTTCTATACCTTCTAGTATGTTGGATATCATCTGTTAGATGATCTTAAGTGTGAATGTGATTTCAAAGGACAAACTTCTCAGTTCCCCTTAATATTTTGAAAACAGGTCAAATCACCCTTAAACTTTTAAATTGCATGTGAATATGGTGAAGTTCAGGCAAAACTCTGAGACAATGAGTGATAATGAACCAGGTCTCATTGCCTATGAAGGTGGTGGAGGTGATTCATGATTTCAAAAGAGAATTGGATGGGCACATGAGGGAATTAAACTTGGAAAGCCATGGAGGTTGGAATGAGAATGACTAGATTTCTCTACAGAGATCTGTAGTTGGCTCAGTATCTGTTGAATGGTCTTCTGTGCTATAATACCACTACAAGTTTGAGACTATCTCTATGCATCTCCCTCCTCCAACTCATGCAGACAACCTAATATAAAACTGTGCTCCCTTAATTATTTGTTTGCAAAATAAGACAGAACAGCAGTGAGAACACAAAAACATTTTGATGACTCCAATTGGACCTCAGGAACTATAAGTTTGGTATATCATTTTATCTCACATCACCCTGTTAAAAGTATTATTCTCCTTCATTTCCACTGACACACCATGTAGACATCACTGTAATAAGAGTTTTATTTTAATTATGTACCAATATTTTCTTGTCTTTGTGTGATTTTTGTTTTTGTTTTTGACATGTGGGTCATACTGCCACAACTCACTAGGATCGTGCATCGAAAACCAAGCCCCATTACTCCTGTAATTGTCACAAAAGATTTAATTAAATTACCTAAAGTCCCTAACTTATCTAACTTACAAGCCCAGGCTAAAAGAAAACACTCATCAGCTTTCTGTAATTAACAAGAAAATAGCTATTTATTGCAAACACTGGCAAAAAAAAACGTATTACAAACTGATAATGCTCTATAACCTAAACTCTATCCAGTTGAAAAGAAGAAAAAATAACTCATACACATGCCCACAGATACACATAGAGACAAGGCAAGACATAAATAATATGGGTTGGAAAAAATGTTAAGTACTGATCTGGCTCTAATCTAGATTGCAGGCATCAATAAGCTGCTTCCCTTCTGATGCCTTTTGGTTCTTCCAGGAAGATATAAGATGTGTTCTCACCAAAGCCTGACTTTTCATTCAGTGGTTAATGATTTGTCTTTTCATTGTGTCTGAAGACGGTTTCCCCTTTTTTTTCTCATGAAGGCAATTTGGAACGACAAAGAGAATGGGCAGCTGCTTGGAATGTTGGGGGTGGAGACAGGTGATCTCTCTTTCACAGGATGAATGGTTCTGCTGTATTGTCCAAATGCAAACCTATAGCCACTCACCCTGGAAATAATCAAGAAGTTGCTACTGTGCTGAATACTCCTGACCACCCACAACGGGTCCTGGTTTAAGAACCAATCCAAAGCCACTGGCCAAAAATACCTTCAACATACACTGAGGTATCTAGCAGCATCCCCCACTGCTTGAATAAGATTACCTTGTAGATATAACACATGAGTCCCAGTAACCCTTTGTTTAAAGATGTAGAGGTGCCAGTGTTGGCGTGGGGAGAACAAAGGTAAAACTCACACAACATCAGTTTATAATCGCCAGTTCTAGCTATCTGACAAAGGAACAGTGCTCCAAATATTTGTATCTCCCAATAAACCTGTTTAAATGCAGTATCTTCTTCCACAGTCCATTAGTTTAAAGCAATATCTTTTCCCACTTTTAAGTCAACTAAAAGTAAATGTAGGAAAACTTGTGCAATGTTAAGCATGAAATCAATCTTTGTATGCTTTGTAAAACCATGATTTTGGGAAATGATAAATGTAGTACTCCTTTAGAAATGCCTGAAGCAGATGTTTGGACCTTTGCATGGGCAGGTTGAGGGTCCAATATCCATTGATTTGTCCATAGCAGCTCCCAGCAACACCAGCTACACACAAGACCAAGCTTATGTACAGTTTGTGTTCCTCATACATGTAGCAAGAATTGATTTAAATTTGCATAGTTGTGGCTAAATGTTATAACAAAACCAACTTCCATTTATATTGTGCTTTTGACCTACCACAAAATCCCAAGAAATTTCACAAAATTTGGTGTTGAGCCACATACAGGAATTGATGCTGAAAGCTCATTCCAAGAGTTTAGTCAAGGAGGAGGGAGAGGTGGACAGCTTTAAGAAGGAAATTCCAGAGCTCGGGGCCTATCAGCAATGAGCTCAGTCATCAACAAAAAATGCTACTGTTGATCTCTCTCTGCACATTCTTGGCATCTGTAACACTGCATCCTGCATTCTGTTCTATTACTCTGATGCACTTGTAGAGCTGCCTGTAGAGTACGTAAGCCAACACCTTTAATTGTACCTTGGTAAACACGACAGTAATAAATCAAATCAAAATCAAATTAATAGTGGAATGCTTCAAATTGGAGATGTATACAGTGACCGGAATTGAGGTAGTACAGAAATCTTGAAGGAGAAAGAGAGGACTGCAGATGCTGGAGATCAGAGACAAAAAGTGTGGTGCTGGGAAAGCACAGCAGGTCAGGCAGCATCCGAGGAACAGGAGAATCGATGTTTTGAACATGAGCTCTTCACTCTGTCCAGTTGTGCTTTTCCAGCTCCACACATTTTTAAAAAATATATTTTTATTCTAAAAAAAAAGAAAAATGTTTCTTTTGAATATTACAACAAATACAAAATCAAGCAATTAAGCTATTATTTGAAAAGAAACCTGTTAATTACATAAATAAATAATAACTAATAACTAAGCTAAAAAAAGGAAAATCTTAATAATGCTAATAATGATAATAACCATAACACAGCTCAGCAAAAAAAGCAATAGCCCTCGATCATCGAGTGCATAAGGTTATACATATTCATATGTTCACAGTCCCTCCCCTCTGGATACTAAATCCATTACATAGAATTGCCATGCCCATATAAAGACTCTTATTAGTATGGCGGACAAATTTGTATCCAAATAGTCCAAAAAGGACCACCACATCTTATAGAAATTCTCAGTTTTATGGTGCAACATATTTGTAAGAAAGTCCTCAGGGATGTGCTCCATGATTAGCTTACGCCAACCCACCAGCCCCAAGGGATTTTCCGACACCCACCTTCATAGAATGTTTTTCTTGGCACAAAAAGTGACGATACTGAAAAACCTGTTTTTTTGTGTGTGCAACCAATGAAAGTGAATTAACAAAACCAAGAATAGATACTGGGGTCCATCTCCACCTCTGTCCCCAAGGCCTTCTCTATTTCGCCTACCACAGCACTCCAGTATGCCCAAAGTCTGTGCAAGGACCAAAGTCAATGAGTGAGGGTGCCCATGCTCACTTTACATTTAGGACAGATTGGAGATACTCTCCAATTTAGCGAGGCAGTCTGGGGCCAGATGGACCCTGTGGAGAATCTTCAATTGCAAGGCATAGGTCTTGTTGCAAATCAAGATCCTTCTTGCATTTTCCTAGATATTCTCCCATATTTCAGAAGAGATCTCAACATCCAACTCCCTCTTCTATATCCTACAAAGCCGTTCGGTTTCATCCGAGTGACACTCTCCCAATAGATGATTAGCGTTACTAACAGATAATGTACCATCAGCACTCAACTCTCTCTTCTCCATGTCAGATCTATAAAGATTGGTTAGAAGTGTGGTCACTTTTAGTTTCTAATTTGAAAGAAATGGAAGAGGTCCCTACTGGGCAATTCTTCTTTCCAAGCCAGCTGGTCAAAACACATCAGTATGTCTACTTTGAATAAATCACCCAGGCAAGACACACCCTTAGCTGCCCATAGACTCTGGGTTTAAACTATCATCTCTGGCTGAATGCTTGACATACCAGTTGTAGGTGTCAAAAATGCTGTTTTGGCAATATTGGTCTCATCTTGATGCATTGCCCTCCACACCTTGACAGTGTGGATGCCTATTGGGCTATGGCAATATTCCTTAACTGTTCTCATTTTGTCTAAGAACAGCAGGCTAATAAGGGGGCACCTTGCCTGAGTTGCTTCAAAGTCCAACCAAAGTGAATGAGGGTCCCCCTGGGCCCTAGCATTCACATAAGACAGCAACAAGCTTAACTGATTGTTCTGATATCTAGGAGACCCACTCTTCCCAGTCTGTAAGGTAACTGCAATTTACTCAATTTAATTAGGGGCCGCTTGCAATACCAGGTAAAAGAACTACACCCGCCATTTGGTCTTCTAAATATTTACTTAGTAAAAAGCAGAGGAAGCATTCACTTAGGATACAACAGGTGGGACACAATATTCATTTTAATGAGAGCTATTTGACCTAACCAAGAGATCAGAAGCACCCCCCATCTGCAAAGGTCCTGCTTGATTCTGTTGAATAAATGGCAAAATTGGCTTTAAATGGCCAATCAAAAATGGGAGTAATAAATAAACTTAAGTAGAGAATGCCCTCCTGTTGCCATCTAAAGGGGAACCGAGATTATGGGTGGCATGGTGGCACAGTGGTTAGCACTGCTGCCTCACAGCGCCAGAGACCCAGGTTCAATTCCCGCCTCAGGCGACTGACTGTGTGGAGTTTGCACATTCTCCCCTTGTCTGCGCGAGTTTCCTCCGGGTGCTCCAGTTTCCTCCCACAGTCCAAAAATGTGCAGGTTAAGTGAATTGGCCATGCTAAATTGCCCGTAGTGTTAGGTGAAGGGGTAAGTGTAGGGGTATGGGTGGGTTGCGCTTCGGCGGGTCGGTGTGGACTTGTTGGGCTGAAGGGCCTGTTTCCACACTGTAGGTAATCTAATCTAATCCTCCCTCAGGATCAAGCACACTTGGGAGACCACCTTTGGGCATGGCCATTGATCTCGCAAAGTTGATCTTATAACCTGAGAAGCCACCAAATAAATTGATGCATTAATTCAGGTCTGGCAATGACACTGTTGGGTTTGATAAGAAGACAAGAACCCCATCCACATACAGTGCGATCTTATGTGACTTTGTCCCCACTTCTGGAGAGGTGACATTGGGATCCCTGCATATTGCCTCCACCAGCGGTTCAACCACCAATGTGAAAAGCAATGGTTATGCGGGACAGCCCTGTCAACTGCCCCTACAAATATTAAAATTGCTTGACCATACACCATTGGTGAAGACTGAGGCACAAGGATCAGTATACAAAACCTTGACCCATCCGATGAAGGTCTCTTCCATGCCAAATCACTTCGAAGTATGAAAAAGATATAGCCACTCGACCCTGTCAAATGCCTTTTCTGCATCTAAGGAGATCACCAATCCCTGTACCAACTGCTGTTGACGTATTTGAATCATGTTAAGTAATCTCCTAACATTATCCGTCGATCTGCAACTTTTTATGAACCCCTTCTGGTCCTCCTTAATAATGGAGGGAAGTACAGTTTCTAGCCTTAATGCCAGAGTCTTAGATAGGATTTTGAAGTCAACATTCAGGAATGAAATGAGTCTATAGGAAGCACAGTCCTCCTGGGCCTTCCTTTTTTTAAGAATGAGAGAGATGTTCGCCTCTCTTAGAAATGGTGGGAGAAGGCCACGTCTATGTTAGTCATTAAACATACTAAGCATCAGCCCTGAAAATGTGTTGCTGGAAAAGTGCAGCAGGTCAGGCAGCATCCAAGGAGCAGGAGAATCGACATTTCGGGCATGAGCCCTTCTTCAGCGATCGCTGCATCAGCCCTGACAATGTACTTATAAATTCCTTATGGAACTCACTGGGGAGCCTGTCAGGACCCGGCACCTTTCCATTCTTGAGTTGCCTCACAGCCTCCTGCACCTCTTGCTCTGACAATGGGGCATTGAGGAGAGACTCTTGTTCAGGGGTCACTCCCAAAAGGTCCAAATTCTTTAAAAAAGACTCCACCCTAACCCGCCCATTCTCAAAGCTTTCAGATTGGCATAATTCAGAGTGAAATTTCCGGAATGCTGCATTCATTCTTTTAGAATTGTAGGTCAAATTTCCAGTGTCCTTTGTGATCGAGGCAATGGTTTGGGGGAGCATTCCTTTTCCTTGCAAGGTATGCTAGGTACTTTCTCGGCTTATCCCCATGCTCAAACAGCCTTTGACTTGCCAATGTAAGCTCCCTCTCGGCTGTCCGTGTGAGCATGGAGTTCAGAGTAGACCGAAGTGCTGTGATCCTCTGCAGCTTAACCAGTGAGGGCCTGTCAAAATATGCCTTTTCAGCTACTTTCAGACACTTCTCGAGCAAGCTTTGCTGCTTACCCATCTGTCACTTCTCACTGGCTGAATAGGAAATAACCAAGCCCTAGCATAGGCATCAGCTGTTTCCCAAAGATTGGATGGACTATTGGCTGAGCCTGAACTAATATCTAAAAAGGCCCTGAACTCAGTGGAAAATAATTCAATAAACTTGCTATCCTTGAGGATGAAGGGGTCCAGTCACCATTGCCTTGAGCTTACCACCATATCCTTACTCTCAACCATTAAATACACTGGGGCGTAATTGGAAATAGTGATATTGCCGATTGTACATGGTGCCACAGAGCCCAGATGTGCTGCAGGGATCAGAAAAAGATCAATGCCTGGTATGGCATTTACGTGGGTTCGAAAAAAACGTGAAATCCCTGCCAGTAGGGTGAAGGTGCACCCAAACATCTGCCAACCCTAAATCAGCACACAAATCCCTTAATTGTTTAAAACACAAAGAAGATATCAGCGGGCCTTTGGGCAATCTGTCTACTGTCAGGTCTATGAGACAATTGTTGAAATATCCTCCTATGATGATATGTTGAGGTACAAGGTTAACGAGGCGAGGAAGTGTGTCTGTCAATAATTTAAGGGGGTGGGCTGGGGGACAGTCAACATTTAAGATCCTGTATTCTTCCCCATGTATCAAAGCTTTTAAGGATTACAAATCTCCTGTCTGTATCTTTTATGCATTCTAATAACTTAAATAGGAGATTCTTTCTAACTAAAATGGCCCATGGAAGATGAAAATTAAACCTGGTCTTACCCATTCTGTTGCAGCTTCAAATGCTCTGCATCATCCATGTGTATTTCTTATAATAAGGCAACATCCGCTGTCTCCCCCTTAAGGCTGAACTTTCTTCATCTTGACAGGTGAATGACTCCCTTAATATTCCAGGTGCACCACTTAAACACATCCTTAGCCATAACCTTCCATAGCACCACCAAGACTCCAGAGAAGAAGAACTCAAACTACAGATCACTGAGCTTTAATGCAAAAGAATCCACAAAACCCAAAAGCTACACAGACTAAAATAACTACAGCCAACAAATCTACAAAATGTACAAAATCTATGTACAGCAAAAACACAAAAACAAAAAATCGCCAAAGGCACTGATTGGAGGAACTTATCTTCCCATTCAAAGGAGGTACTTACATATCCCACAACACTACTAACCATCCCTACTGCTCTCTCAGCTCCTACCAGCTATGGTCATACCACATACACCGACCATCCAGTAGAGAAAAAAATACACCCAAGAACAAGGTTAATTCTATTGACAAGAAAACTAAAAATAAATATGTCACCCATCCCTTAACATAACTTCCCTTCCCTTCTCAGCCTCCAAGCCAAGGAACTCTGAAACCACTTCTCTAAGAACTCCACCGGCTGCTCACCTTCCATCCCCTCCGGTATGCCAACAACGTGCAGGTTCTTTCTTCTGCCCCTGTTTTCGAGATCATCTACCAGATCCAACAGACCATGGATCTGTGTTTCCAGGGCTTCAATCTGGTCTTGGTGGAGTCAGTCTCTGCATCTACCCCTGCAGCCCAAGTCTTGCAGCATAGCAGATACAGGAGCCAGTCTCTCTTCAATTTTTCTTCCTGGATCTGCTTCGCCAGGATCTCGCGAAATTTGGCCAGCTGTTGGCAAGCACTCAACCAGTTTCTGGTAAGTCAGTAAACCTGCTCCAAAAGGGGGTTGGACCGTGGCCCCAGCTGTGGGTGAGCTTCCTCCTTTCTTCGGCATTCTCCAGCTGCAAGGACAAAGGTAAATAGATTTTTTTTCAGGTTTCTGTGGTGTTACTCACAGTAAAGTGTTTAGGAGGGGTCCTGTATCTTCGGGTTGTTATTGCAGCATGGAGCCCAGCAAATGCGATCCATCAGGACGTTGCCATCTTGGGAGAACGTGCAAACTCCACACAGACAGTTGCCCGAGGCTGGAATCAAACCCAGGTCCCTGGCGCTGTGAGGCAGCAGTGCTAACCACTGAGCCACCATGCCGCCTCTGTGTTTATTGCATTTCAACAATGACTAAATTTCCCTAGCTGTGAAATATTTTGAGATGTCGAGGGCACCACATAAATGCAAGTTGTTTCTTTTGTTAGACTACAACACACCATATAAAATGCATGACAAAGCGTCAACATTCCTTCCATTTATTTAGTAGAATTACCAGAAGTATAATGATTACCCATGTGATTTCAATACATTCTCTCTTTGAGGTTGATTGTGATTGGATCAGACCACTGTGAAAATAAGAAAAACACTGATTGCATTACAATAATTTCAGAAGGTTGCACAGAGAAAGATCTTGAAACTTGAAGCAGCAATCATTATTTCTAGTCAGTGCTAAACCAACACAGGAGATGATGAGGCACTAGGCAAGACTTATCTAACTGCAAGATAATGGGGCCAGGATTTTCTTTGTTAAGCCTTTTCAGTCTAAGTTAACTTTCTTTTTTTCCTTTTTTTATTATTCATGCAGTAGCAATAAATTGTAGCCAATATTCTGCAGTGCCCAGTAACAGTGCTATCTGTAATCCAGTTCTGTTCAGTCAGCAAGTTTTTAATCAAGGTGGGATCAAAGCACTGGGATTAAACTCTTGAGATCAGCTGCTGCAACTATATTTGGCTTGGCTGAAGTGTTCTGAGCTAAGGATTCTTTCATGACTTCACTTTTCAATAGCTTGTTCACCAAATATTCAGAATCACATATGCAGAGTAAAAATGCTTCCAAATTTCAAAATTGCCTATGATTTTACCAGAAAGATTAACTGTGTTTGTGAAGTTTTGTTTTTAAACTTCTTAATTTGTCCTGTCACTTGCCCTCATCACATGACATCATCTGGTGGGCAGCAAGTCCTGTCCAGTTAAACAAATCCAATTACAAAAGCTTCTTAAAAGCTTTCTATTTATATTTAAGCAGAGATGACTCAATCTAAAATAAACACATTTAAATTTTTACTTTCCAGCACAAGCCTATAATTAAGTTAGAGTATAGTTAAGGTACACACAATTTCCTGGGGGGATAGTTTTTATGAAGTGAAACATAAACATGATTTCAGCTTTGAAGTTTGCAGTTTAAGTTCTGATTGATGATGGTGGGGTTGTCAAGGATTCAAATGCATTTTTATTACTTTTCATTCTACTCCATGCAGTCACGCTGCTCCAAACAGAACCTGCAGCCTACCGTTACCGAATTCCACAGACAGCAAATTCATGGGATCCCACACTCTAATATTTCTATCAATTTGAGTTGGCATCTTTCACATAATTAGACACCCTGAGTCATTTTATAGAAGCATGGTCAGAAAAAAATTTAACACCGAGACATGTGAGGAGATATTAAGAAGGACGATCATTTGCTTGTTGAAGGAGTTAGATCTTAAGGATCATGTTAAAGGGGGAGTTCAGGGTCTAGGGAGCTGAAGACATGGTCAACAATGGTAGAATGATGAAAATTTGTGACTGTAACTGAAAGAATCAGTGAATTCAGAGCAAGTTAGTGCAGGAGGGCATTACAGAACTGAGGAGACATGAGGCCACGGAGGAACTTGATAATGAAAGGAAACATGTGTAATGGGTGAATGGAACAAGGGCCAAGTTGGAATAGGGACAGCAGAGTTTGGGAAGACTTCTAGTTCATGGAAGGTGGACGGCTGGAGACAAACAAGAAATGCAGTGGAGTTGGCGAGTCTAGAGGCAATAAAGTCCATGCTCTGTTAAACCTCAACAACCTCTTGCTGAGCATCAAGAAGACTGAAGCCACTGTCTTCAGCTCTTCCATGGACTCTGTTCTATCACTGTATGTTGTTGTCCTTGCTGTACGGTTAATAATCTCACCACCTGTTTGATCTCCAGCCGACGTTTCTGATCCAAGTGCTCTCCAACACAAAGACCACCTCCATCATGTTATACATTCTGCCTCAGGATGTATGGACTTGGAACAAGTGCACTGAATATTGATTCTGCACACTGATACTGGAGCTTAAGGATTAAATGTTGTCAAGTTGGATATGTGAACCTTGCATCCCTTCTCAGTATAGAAAAGTCCAGAAGATCATGCCATTATCTCGTTGAAGTCTTTAAAATGCATAAAGGACTTAATGGGGTAGAGTGAAACTACTTCCTTTGGCAGGTGAGGGTCTGACCATGACCATGGGGGCATAATCTTAAAGCTACAACTTAATAATTCAAGGTTGATGCCAGGACCCACTTCTTCATACAACTGGATAGGGTGGAATTTAAATCCTTTGAGCAGAGATGTTTGGCCATGGGAAATTGCCCGTAAAATCCAGGGATGTGCAGGCTGGGTGGATGAACTATGGGAAATGCAGGGCTATAAGATAGGGGGTGGATCTGTGTGAGATGTTCTTCAGAGGATTGGTGTGATTCGATGGGCTGATTGGCCTGTTTCTACACTGATGGGATTCTGTGATTCATTCAGGTCTCATTCTTTGAGCTAAGCAGAAAAATCGAAGCTGACAGTTTAGTGCAGTGCTGAAGGAGTGCTGCCCTGTTGGATGTTTGATTAAGATCATAAAATGAAGCCCTGCATACCCTCTCAGGTAACAAACAAGATCCATGGCAGTAAGGGCAGGAGAATTATCCCTGGTCAATATTTACTTTCTAACCTATATCATTAAGAACAGATTTTCTGTTTCTCTACATCATTCCACTTGTGGGAGCTTGTGTATAAATTAGCCGCTGTGCTTCTTACAATACAAGAATGATGCACTTCAAAGTAGTTTACTGTTTGTAAAGCACTTTGTCTCATGATATTGAAAGGTGCTATACAAATTGATGTAAAGTTTAAGATGACAGGGACCTGAGGGACAACCTTTTCGCAAAGAGGGTGGTACATATATGAAACGAGCTGCCAGAGGAATTGGAAGAGACAGGTACTATTACAACATTTAAAAAATATTTGGACAGGTACATGCATAGGAAAGATTCAGATGGATATGGGCCAAATGCAGGCAAATGGGACTAGTTCAGTATGGCATGGACGGGTTGGGCCAAAGGGCCTGTTTCCATACTGTATGACTCTATAATTCTAAACTTGAAAAGTGTGGCACTGGAAAAGCACAGCAGGTCAGGCAGCATCCGAGGAGCAGGAGAATCGAAGTTTCGGGCATAAGCCTTTCATCAGGAATGATGAAACATTGATTCTCCTGCTCCTCAGATGCTGCCTGATCTGTTGTGCTTATCCAGCGTCACACATTTCGACCCTGATCTCCAGCATCTGCAGTCCACACTTTCTCCTATGATTCTAAAGGGAAGCTTTACTTTATGTTGCTACAGCTGGAAATTGACTGCACAGCAGGTAGTGGATAAAGCTTTTGGCATAGTTGCTAATTTCATGAATACTAACAATTTGCTTTCTTAAAAATAAAGGATCGCTTGGCATTGATCTTCTTTCTCCCAAAGAGGTTCTTTTTCATTTTCAATCTAATTTGGCCCAATTCAAATGCTTTGTAGTTCAGTGCCTGAAACATCTAAAGCAGTGAACAAGCAGCAGAGCAGCTGATTTTGTTTCACAGCATCTCATTGGCAAACAGATTGTAACTTTTCCCTGGCGTCTTCAATTCCAATGCAATATCGCTTCAACGTTGCTCCATCACTGGCACATTGAAAGGGTTAATGACGGCAATCCATTGCAATTTAGCAATTCCAATTCCTTATCAGGGAAATGCAGGTTTTCAGAATTTGATCTCTCTGACCTTGACATTCTCACTGCAATGAGAAAACCAGAAAATGAGCTGTAGTTGGTTGGGAGGAAGATTACATTAAAGGTAACTCCACATCCAAAGTCAAACCCATCTTATGCCTCCTTTTTACAAACTCTACCAAATTTACAGACTGCTTATATTTACAGTTGTGTTTTCCAGGATCTTAAAATGAGTTTAACAGTTAATGTAAGAAAATGATGTGGTCAGGTTACTTCTTTTCGGCTTGGAATGAATTATGATGTGACGAACAGGGCAATTTTTGCCAAATTCGGTCAGGTACAACAGTCTCACCTGTCGCACTCATGGATTGCAATGCTCCACATTGCCATAATGTTGCCCATAAATGCAGACTTCTCTTTATTTTATACAAGGTTGTGGCTTCGTCAATGGCAAAATGGCAATGGAAGACGAGCTTTGGAGATCTGACAAACACATCCTGAACATGGCGTGGCTTCAAATATGAGAATGAGGTTAACAAATAGCCCAGGGTCCCGGAGGCAAATGGAATCACTATCTGCCTCAATATTGCCCATACTTCAAATAAGACAGGTTGAAGAGGGCCATTCCCAACTTGTGCCTCTCTCTCAACCATGCTGCCACTAGAAGAATTCCTAAGGGCAACAAATGACTATTTGGAGAGATCTAGGGCCTGGACCTCAGGCTACAAAGTCCTAAAATTAAGAGGATAACACTGGAGTATGTCAATAGCTTTGGAAGCTTCGAGGAGTGCTTCAATGTTTATTGGGAATATTTTGACCATTTGAGGAGATCACTGGAAATGTATCCAGTATACATAGGCAATGCCAGAAATATATTAACATATACAAGATAGTCCAAACAAAAATACGATTGAAAATCATAGGAATTGATAGCTGTTATTTTACAGTAAGCATCACATTTCATAGCAAAGCCTGTATCTTCCATCAGAATTTGAATCTCGACAGAATTTTACCCCACTTCTACAAACTTCACAACTTAAATGTGTTCCATGATAATACAGCACTATGGAAGTTCAAATAACATAACTAGACAAAAAACAGAGACTTTTCAGACTCTCCATTATAACTTGATGAGAAAAGTAAGCATTATGCTTAATCCAATACAGATGAAAGTATTAACCATTACACTAGGACATCATTATGTTGGAAGATTGATTATGATTTGCTACTTACCTGTCTAGTTCATTCATTAATTTCTCTGGCTGGGAGAATGGCCAGAAAAGGACTGGGAGCCTCACCCTGTTCAGAAACAACAGTAGCTGAGAAGTGTAATAAAAGAATGATGGTTAAAGAAAAACTCTCTCTCTTACATTAATTTTCATGTTCTCCGAGTTACCCATCTGGCTGATGAGCCACAGAAAAACCTGGAACAAACAGCCTAAATGGAATGCTTCTGTTTTGCTAAGGTCTTTTGATGGCATTAATGGCTCAGTGGATAACAGACTTGCCTCTGGGTCAGAAGATTCTGGACTTAAGACCCATCCTGATATCTTGAGAGAGATTGCCGGATCCTACTGACATTGGGAACAGAGATGGATGAAGCCCCAATATACTGGCATTAGTTGGCATGCTTATTTCCTGATTGCACTCACAGCACAACCCACAAGGCAGATAATTGATTAGGTTCACTAATAACCTGTTGAGCAAGGGTTGACTGGAAGTTCCCAGTCAGCCTCTAGTTTCTTGATGCAGTGTAGAATGGGGGTGGTGTGGGTAGGGGAAGAGAGCAGTGGGGATCAGTTCAGTTGCCTGGAACTATAACCAATGGCAATCCAGGGAATCAATATTCCAGGTAGACCTGCAAGTCCTGGGTATGGGTGTTGCTAAAGGTCTGCTTATGAATCAGTAGCCAGGCTACATTTTCTGCCTTTTCATTTAGAAAAAAGTGGCTGAGAATGTTGAAGTGCAGTCGTACTGCTGCCTGCTATTTCTCTCAAACTGAATAACTTTCCAATTTTTTGAGTCTGACTGCCACCCTAATTAGATGGGGTTCCTGTCTTCATGCCAATTAATGGGGAACCTTTGTGAAATTCACAGGTCAGTGATTGCTTCCCCACCTCATCACAACAGAAGGTTTTGGAAACTGGAAAAAGTGCAAACCCCTCTCTCCTGCTTCTGAACAGACAAATCTATCTTTGTGCATGTTTCCAGGCTGACCCTCCCAGAACAGAAATGATGGACTGCCGCACTCTTTCAGCTCTCAACCTGAGCAACCTTAGTTAAAACATCTAGAGAGAAAGGTTTTACTCTTTCCAAACATTTCACACCAGTTCCTGCATCCAATGAGAATTCCAGCCAGACACTTTATGGCCAGTTTACACACAACTGTGCCATAAAAATAGCAATATGATAACAAATAGTTTATTTATTTTTCACAATGTTGGCTGATGGATGAATATTGCCCAGAAACTGAGGAGAACACCAATGCTCTGGACTTATTCTGCAAATTTAGTGGCATGATGAAGCACATGCATTTCACAACAATGTTGCACTCATTTAACAACTCTCCTTAATGTAGAAAATGATGTAATCTAAATCTGTAAAATGTCAGGAGTTGTGCTAAAATCTGAATAAATGTTATTAAGGCCCTGCAGCACATGTTAAGCTCCTATGAGACGTATGTAAGTGGCATAGTGCTCACCTTAAAACATTGGCTATCATCCAAAACAATTCTCAAATGCTTCCCCGCTCCTACTGCTGGGAAACACCAATTGAAAAGGAAACCAAAGTTTCCAATAAGTACTCTCTCTTTACAGAGGACACAAACACTTCAATTAATTGTATACCTGTGCTTTAGACATCATTCTGGAGGTGATGACAATGTTGGTAGCATCTTGTCCCTGTTCTTTTAGAACTTTTGCATAATTGGCTCTGATCTCCACTCTTTGACGACTCGCTGTCAGAATGAGAAAAGAACTCGTGGTTGGTGAATGTTACTATTCTCTCTTAGAAACTAATTCCATCAATAGCTATAATAGGTAATCACATCTGAACATATTAGATGTGCACATAGTAAATGTGTCAGTAGAGTATGTAATAGGAATTAAACTATAGTCAAGTTTTGCATTTCCAACAATTGTCCATTTAAATCCAGAGGGAAAGTATTTTATTGAACATTATAAGGGTGTAATGAAGAAACATTTGACGACCACATTTATACCATATAAACAGTAGCAACAATTTGAATTTACATAGTTCCTTTAATGCAATGAAGCATACCAAAGTACTTCATAGGAGCATTGTCAAAAAATATGATGCCAAGTGTGAGAACAACATGTGATTTTACTTGTTGTGTGTTTTGTGTGTCAAGAAGGGGGAGACATGATTTTAGATTTCTTGACATTGAGGAGCTTGGCATTTCTTAATGTGGTCTTGTGACCATGTGGTTAAGAGGTGAATAATTCAACGCATTAATAAAAAAAAACTACACTGTTGCCCAGTGACAGGGGTCCTGGAACACACAGAAGCAGAACAATCCAAAAGGTCAGTCAGTCTGTGTATGTGTGTTTGCAAGAGTACAGGCTGAAGTGTTAAATGCTGTAGTGAGAAATGTGGAGGGAAAAGAACATCTCAGGAAACTGAATTTAGTAAACTTCTGTTTTCTCTGAAGTTAAAATAATAGAATTTATCTTGCAGTTTATTTTAGGTGTCTCAGGGAGAGATTCCAGCTTAAGGGAAAAGCATTAGGTGAATATGCAGAAATTTGCTGAGAGGAAACCCAATGCAGTGTATCAACCTGTGTGAGAAACCTTAATATGGAGTTAGGGATAACTTTTCACTATAGTGTTTGGTATTTGTAAGAATACACACTACCAGAAGGAGGTGGATGCTTTGGAGAGGATTCAGTAAAGGTTTACCAAGATGTTGCCTGGTTTGGGGGTATTAGCTATGAAGAAACATTGGATAGACTGGGGTTGTTTACACTGAGACGCAGAAGGTTGAGAGGCGACTTGATAGAAGTTTATAATATTGTGAATGGTATGGGTAGAGTGGAAAGTATGGGAATTTTCCCCAGGATGGAGGGGTGAATTATTAGGGGTTGCAGGTTCAAGGTGTGGCAGGGAAAATTTAAAAGAGTTTGTGAGGTAATTTTTTCACACAAAGGGTGGCGAGTGCCTGGAACATGCTGCCAGAAGTGGTGATGGAAGCAGACACATCAGCAGCATTCAAGAAACACCTGGATGAATACATGTATAGGAAGGGAACAGAGGGATATGGATCCTGTAAGTGAAAACAGTTTTAGTGTGGAAGGACAAAATGTGTCAGTGCAGGCTTGGAGGGCCGAAGGGCCTGTTCCTATGCTGTATTATTCTTTGTTCTTTGATTTTTAATGTTGCCCTGATAAAAGAAATTATGTAAATTTGAATTATTTTCTGATACCTGTAATAAAATCTTTACTGTTTTTTCTAGTGTAATATACCGGTAGTTCTCATATAACGCACGTTTTTTAAATGTGATTTGACTGTAATGTGATTAGTGAATTGTGGACTTTATTTATAAAACAAACTCCTGTTCGCTGCTATGTGATTTCATCCCCGGCACTTAACTGAACAGCAAAATCCAGCCTCAGGATCCTCTGTCTGCAAAGTGCAAGTTCAGTGTGTTCAGCTAAAACAGCAATGCAATCAGTGCTGCAAGTCTTGAAACTTTACTTGAAACTGGCAATTGTAGTCTACATTTAAAAGGAGCTTTATTTCAAACCGGGAGAGAATTTTGAAGAAGCTGGACTTCTGCATCAGAATCATGTGGTCAGTCAGTTTACGCGCTTTCTGGTGGAGAGTTTTGCGAAAGGGACAGTGCTGTACTCAATGATTTCAGTTAAAATCACACAACACCGGGTTATAGTCTAACAGGTTTATTTGGAAGCACAAGCTTTCGGTGCACTGCTCCTTCATCAGGTAGCTCATGGAGCCAAATCATAGGACACAGAATTTATAGCAAAAGATCATGGTGCAACACAATTGTTGTGATATATTGAATAAACCTAGATTGCTGTTACGTCCTTCTTCTTTCAGAATGGGTTGCAGGTTTTGATTCATTAATATGTAAATCTCAGAACTTCCCTAGATTCCCCGCATTCCCTAGATAATTTAAGGTTTTATAAAAAAAAGGTGACATTTTAGCTCAGACAATGTATTAAAGGTGTGAGGTTAGAGTCTGTCTGTATTCCAATCTTGAGTTAGACCGGTTCTATTTCCAAAGTTAGAATTTATAAAATGTTAGGTCAGTGATGAGTGACCTAGAGGTCAGTGGTGAGTGGTGTCCCGCAGGGTTCTGTTCTTGGGCCTATGCTCTTTGTAGATTTTATAAATGACTTGAGGGATGGATTAGTAAATTTGCCGATGGTACAAACATTGGAGGTGCCATTGATAGGCTGCAGCGCGATATCGACAGGATGCAGACCTGGCTGAGAAATATCAGATGGAGTTCAACCTGGATAAATGCAAAGTGATGCATTTTGGAAGGTTAAACTTGAATGCTGAATATAGGATTAAAGACAGAATTCTTGGCAGTGTGGAAGAATGGAGGGATCTTGGTGTCCTATTGCATAGATCCCTCAAAGTTGCCACCCAAGTGGATAGGGATGTTAAGAAAGCATATGATGTTTTGGCTTTCTTTAACAGGGGTATTGAGTTAAAGAGCCGCAAGGGTTTGCTGCAGCTCTACAAGTTCCTGGTGAGACCACACTTGGAATTTTGTGTCCAGTTCTGGTTTCCCTATTGTAGGAAAGATACAGAGGCTTTGAAGAGGGTGCAAAGAAGGTTTACCAGGATGCTGCCTGGACTGGAGGGCTTGTCTTATGAAGAGAGGTTGACTAAGCTCGGACTTTTTTCTCTAGAGAGAAGGAGGAAGAGAGGTGACCTGATCGAGGTATACAAGATAATGAGAGGCATGGATACAGTCAATAGCCAGAGACTATTCCCCAGGACAGGATTGACTGGCATGCAGGTCATTGTTTTAAAATATTAGGAGGAAGGTATTGAGGAGATGTCGGAGATAGGTTCTTTACGCAAAGAGTTGTGAATGCATGGAAAGCCTTGCCAGCGGTGGTGGTGGAAGCAGAGTCATTGGGAACATTTAAGCGACTGCTGGACATGCACAGGGACAGCAGTAAATTGTGGGGTGCATTGGTTAGGTTATTTTATTTTAGCTTAGGAATAATCCTTGGCACAACCTCATGGGCCGGAGGGCTTGTTCTGTGCTGTACTTTTCTGTGTACTATGTTCTATGTTCTATGTTACATAGATTGACTGCCTAGATTGCATGTTTTGTGAAGAAAATAAAATGTATCTGCAAATAGAATTCTGCATTGAAAGAAGTTCAATGGGCGGCACGGTGGCACAGTGGTTAGCACTGCTGCCTCACAGCACCAGAGACCCGGGTTCAATTCCCGACTCAGGCGACTGACTGTGTGGAGTTTGCACTTTCTCCCCGTGTCTGCGTGGGTTTCCTCCGGGTGCTCCGGTTTCCTCCCACAGTCACAAAGATGTGCGGGTCAGGTGTATTGGCCATGCTAAATTGCCCGTAGTGTTAGGTAAGGGGTAAATGTAGGGTATGGGTGGGTTGCGCTTCGGCGGGTCGGTGTGGACTTGTTGGGCCGAAGGGCCTGTTTCCACACTGTAAGTCTAAGTCTAAGTCTAAGTTCTGAGATTTACATATTAATGAATCCAAACTTGCAACCCATTCTAACAGATGAAAGATTTAACAGCAATCCAGGTTTGTTCAATATATCACAACAGTTGTATGACACTGATCTTTTGCTATCTTCTGTGTCCTATGATCCGGCTCCACTATCTACCTGATGAAGGAGCAGCGCTCCGAAAGCTAGTATTTCCAAGTAAACCCGTTGGCCTCTAATCTGGTGTTGCGCGATTTTTAACTTTGTCCACTCCAGTCCAACAGCAGCACCTCTACATAATGATTTTAGTGTTAAAGTGTTAAATTTACTATATTATTTCATTATATGATATAAAGATTTATTTTCTGCACTACTACTATTTTTGCTTTGATTTTGACTTGACTGGTGGTTTGCCCCAAGCTTGATTTTCCCATAGGCCCCATTATTTATATTGTGTGATTTTCTCTAACACAGTGTTGCACAGGAACACAACTATTGCGTTCGAGGAGAACAATCCTGCAGGTAATATTCTCTTATTTAATAAATATTTTATATTGTGTGATTAAAGTACAGGGACAATTTCTTACGAATGTGTCCAGTCACTGACAAGCACAGTTAAAGAATAAGTTAGTTTCAATCAGGCCTGGTATGACTCTGAGATCTGAATTGGTCAATATTAGTGACAGCCAGGATCATAATGCAAGCCACGTAAGAAGAACAGGCGGAATCTTTTAAGGAGTAATATTAAAAAGGAGAGAGAGTAGCAGAAGTGGAGAGGTTTTGGAAAGAAATCCAAAGTTTAGGGCCTTGAAAGGTGAAGGTATGGCCAGCAATGGTGGGCAATTACAATGGGTAATGTACAACAAGCTGGAACTGGAGAACTGCTGATATCTTAAAAAGTTGTAGGGCTGAAGGAAGTTCCGAGGATAAGGAAGGGTGAGACCATGAAGGGTTAACATAGAACATTACAGTGCAGTACAGGTCCTTCGGCCCTCGATGTTGCGTCGCCCTGTCATACTAATTGAAGCCCATCCCACCTACACTATTCCATGTACATCCATATGCCTGTCCAATGACGAATTAAATGCACTTAAACTTGGCGTATCTATTACCATTGCAGGCAAAGCATTCCATACCCTTACTACTCTCTGAGTAGTAAAGAAAACAATGGTGCAAATTTTAAATTCAAACAATATAGCCTCCTGTTCACATTTTATCTTGAGTCAGTTTCAGGAAGTTGTCATGATGACTGGATACTGGCAATTATCATTGCAGTCCCTTGCAGATGGGGATGACCCTCTTTCACTTTCAGGGTGACTCCATAATTAACTGTTCAGAATAATGTAGCTTCCACAGACTCTGTTGCACTAGGGGCAGAAGGTGGTCATGGGAAGGGATGAATGGGGCATTGGTGTGGCAGTGCATTCCTTATGCTGTTTTCGCCTGGCTTCTGCTTTTTCCAGAAGCAAGTCTTGAGCTGCTTGAATGCCTTCTCAGATGCTCCTCCTCCATTTGGGATGGTGTTGGATCAGCGAATCCCACTTCGTCGATGAGGCCTTGAGGGTATCACTGAAGCACTTCCTCAGTCCACCTGGGTCAACTCCACTGACAATCCTAGCGTAGTTGTGGTTATGGATGGGGCAATGTTGCACCTTGTCGTGTGAGCAACTGGCTAGAGACAGCTTCAAACGGCAAGGACAAGCTCAGAGACAAATTGAACCAAATAGCCAACAACTTTGTAGGACAGACAAAACGTAAAGACAATACTCAGTGCTTTACACAACTATTTTATGGAAACAATGTAATTGAACTAAGTGGTATCTTTGATTGTAGGGAGTTGCCCTTTTTCTATTTTTCCGTGGCCCACAGAAATCACTAAAATTCCTTTGTGTTCTACTGAAGGCCAGCAGCCATCTCGCCTCAATGGAACTTCTCCATATGTTTTGCCAAAACCTGGAGAAACCTGTAGCAGGTCAAGCAGCCCTTTCTAATTTTGTCAGTGAAATCCATCGTTCGAATGACCCTTTGAGGAATGCTGCCTGATTCAGGAAGGCATACATGTTTTTGCAGCAAATGGAATAATACCAAGGTCCATAGTTTTAATTTTCTTCAAAGAGTGATGTAAATGAAACCAATGCTTTCTGTCACATCCAGCAAGAATATATTTCTATCTTGATTGTGTGAGGAATAAGTCTAATAAAACGCTTGTTTTTCAAACTTTTTTAAGGTCCTTTGGTCCTTAATTATAGTTCCAGGCAAAAGAAAAAGAGCAGCTGATCTTATCTTAGACAGACTGGGCTGTTTGCCAGTAGCCACACTGCTTTCTAGAATTACAGCACAGCCACTTTGAATTTTCAACAGCAGATGTCAATATGCCTAAAGAGATATTTCTCCAATGGTGCTGCTAACATTTCAGAATTTTGCCTCTGCATGAACGCGTTTCTTTAATAATGACAGTTTGTATGTATCTAATGCCATGAACACAATAAGAAAGTTGTTTCACAGAGCTTTTACAAAGTAAAGTCACAAACTGAGGTGTGTGAGATATTATTAGGCAGTGTCAATTGCTTGGACAGCCAAGTTTGATGTTAAGCAATCACAAGGAGCTGGAGAAGGGTGTGTTATTAGTCAAGCCATCTCTGCTATTCAGTACTATCCTAGCTTATTATATTCCCTACAGTATGAAAACAGGCCCTTCAGCCCAATAAGTCCATACTAATCCTCTGAAGACTAGCCCACCCAGACCCATTCCCCTACCCTGTATTTACTCCTGACTAATGCACCTATCACTATGGGCAATTTAGCATAGCCAATTCACCTGATCTGCACATCTTTGGATTGTGGGAGGAAACTGGAGCACCCAGAAGAAATCCATGCAGACACAGAGAGAATGTGCATATTCCACACAGGCAGTCGCCCGAGGTAGGAATCAAACCAGAGTCCCTGGTGCTGTGAGGCAGCAGTGTCAACCACTGAGCCACCATGCCACTCCTTAGGTCTTAATTCTATTTTTGTTTGCTTTGTGTATCACTGAGAGATCAAATAAACGTCCATCTGAGTCTTAAATATATTCATTGATGGTGTATCTGCAATTGTTGAGGTTGCGGGGAGCGGGGTGTAAAGCAGAGGAAGGATTCCAAAGATTCACTTCATCACAGTTCAAATGAATAGTCCCTGAACCTAAACTTCTTTGCCTATTTTCGAGATTTGCCCAGCCTGGTGAATCAACCTGCCAGCATTTACTCTGTCTAGCCCCTTTATAATCTTAATGTTTCTCTTAGATCACCTCTCATTCTTCTAAACTCCAGAGAATATAGACCCAATTTACTCAGCTTCACATCATAGAGAAACCTTTTATCCCAGGCGTCAATTTAGCTCACAAATGCTGCACTGCCCCAATGCAAGGAGCTGCTGCAAAGCTGTGTAGTGCCATCTCTGAACAGATTAATGAGAAAATATTTAATTATAGAGACCAAAGTTGGACACAGTATTTCAGGTATGGTGTCATCAAAAAGCAATCAGCAAAACTTCTTTCTTATTATGTTTCAATCCTCGAGAGATAATGACGAATAAGGTATTTGCTTTTCAAATTGCTCCCTGAACATGTAAGCTAACTTTATGTTTCTTTTTCCGAGTACTGCCAAGTCTCTCTCGCTATCAATGTTGACAGACATGTTTTAAAAATTCTGTTTTTCTATTCCTATAACCTTACACTTCCCCACATTATATTCCAAACGTCACCTAGTTGCCTAATCATTTGTCTACATCTCTTTGCAGCCTTTTTAGACCTTAAGACATAGTAGAAGAATTAGGCCATTCAGCCCATCAAGTCTACCCTGCCATTTGACCATAGCTGACATGTTCCTCAACTCCATTCTCCTCTAACAGTTGATTCTCTTAGTAATTAAGAACCTAATTACCTCTGTTCTAAATACACTCAATGACTTGGTCTCCACAGCCTTCTGTGGAAATGAGTTCCACAGAATCACTACTTTCTAATCAAAAGAATTCCTCCTCATCTCAATTCTAAAGGGCTGTCCCTTCACTCTGAGGATGCGCCCTCAGGTCCTAGTCTTTACGACTAGTAGAAATACCTTCTCTGCATCCACTCTATCCAGTCCTCTCTGTTCTCCATAAGTTTCAATCAAATCCCCCTCATCCTTCTAAAGTCCATTGAGTACAGACCCAAAGTCCTCAATGCTCTTCATATGACAAACCCTTCATCCCTGGGATAATTTGTGTGAACCTTCTCTGAACCCCTTCCAAGTCCAGCACATCTTTCCTGAGATAGGAGGTCCAAAATTGCTTAGAATGTTCCAAATGCAGTCTGACCGGAACCTTATGCAGCATCTGCAGTACATTTCTGCTCTTGTGTTCTCACCCTCTCAAAACAAATGTTAACACAATATTTGCCTTTCTAGCTGTCAATGGAACCTGCAGGTTAACCTTCTAGAGAATCCTGAACTAGGACTCACTAGGTTTCCTGAACTAAGAAATTTGTGCCTCAAATTTCTGGAGACTTTCCTTACTTAGAAAATAATCCATGTTTATTTTCTTCCTAGAAAAAGGCATAGCCTTACGCTTTCCAACATTGTATTCCATTTGCCATTTCTTTGCCAAACTCATAGCCTGCCCAAATCCTTCTGCACACATCTTGCCTCCTCAGCATACATGTCCCTCCACCTGTCTTCACATCACCTGCAAACTTAGCAACAATGCCCTCAGTTTCTTCGTCCAGATCATTAATGTATAACGTGAATAGTTGTGGAGCTACACAAAGACACCCCCAGAAGTCTCTTCCCTAAGACACCAGAAAGGTGGCCAGCCTTCCACTGCCACCCTGCCTGTGACCCTGCCTGTGGTATGAGATCATACAGAGCATGGTATGATACAATCAACATGCCTGCGCCCTTTAGATAAAAATACCCCGTGGGATGCAGTGGGGGTGTTTATCAAATCAAACCTCAAAGTCCAAGACTAAGGTATTGCTAGGTGCCTCCAATCCAGCTTCAGAACAAAGGACATTGTGACTAGTGCAGGACAGTGGGAGTAGTGTAGGTTGTAATATATGTTTGGTGATGCAGTCTTGATGGGCCAAAGGACCTCTTCTGTACTACATAATTCTCTGATTCTGTGACAGCAATGAACTGTACTGAATTAAATTATTTAGCCAGACTGCCTCAAATAATGACTAACCTACCCTTGATCGATAACTGTACCACTCCCCATCTACATTCCTGTGACTCCCTGGGACTACTTGTACTGAACTCATAGGGCTGACCACCCACTCCTTGGAATGCAGAAGGACAGACTTCTAGAGTCTGACCCACTTGATGCCCAAACCCCTGTAGGGATATCAGAGGCTGCCCTTCTCTTACGGTGCCAGCCTGAAGGATGTCTCCCTTGACTTCACTGAGGACTTTGAGACATGGCTGTTTGTTTGCAGTACATGCAGCGACAACAGGCACATGGTGCAGGAGTGACATTGACATAGCATGGTGCTGACACCTGCTGACTAACATGAAAGGCTTCCTAGGTTTTGTGTCTGTGCTAAACAACAAGGCAAGACAGAAGTACTGTGAACCTTTAAGGTATGACTGAGGGGACAAAACACAATAAAAGGAAAGGCAATGCAGGGATGCTGTACCCAACCGGGCAGGTGCAAAGTGAGAGGGTACTAATGAAGCGAATGGATGGCCCGGAGAAGCAACCTGGTCCAATGCGTGAGTTGAGTGACTGTGCATGCCTGCATATTTCCATGTAGTCACATTCCAATGAGATGGGCTAGTGCACTCCAATGGCTGGTGTAGCATTACTGTGCTGAGGTATATGGAATTGTGAACTAGAGGTGTGCTGTGATAGTGTGAAGAAGCTGGTATGTGCTGAATGTCTCCATCTGTGGACATGGGGAACATGTAGTCACTGCATGAGGTCTGTGTGTGTGTCTGTGTGTGTGTGTGCCTTGAGACATACTGGTGCTGGGTAACCAAGGTAGAGCTCTGGAGAGCAAGCTGCAAGTCGGAATCACTAGGTACCCATTCAGACTTTAATGTCGGGAGTCACAGTGTCTAGTTTCTATCCAGTGGATGGAAGAGTGGACTGCAGAGTAATGAGGTGAGATTAAGTAATAAGGAGCAATTATCTGTTTTATAGGTGTCTTACTAATGACCAGTGAGAACTTCCTTTCAACATTAAGGACTTGGTTGGAAAATTTAAATTTATTGCCTCAACATCAAGTCTCGCTGGACATTTCATCCAACAGTGCCAAATTTCTCACCAGGATCTAATGCTGTTAGCTCCTCTGACAGTTGTGAGAAAACAGAATGGTCCTCCATTCCATTATCTGTTCACCAAGACATCCTGGTCCCTATCAGCAAATTGGGGTGAATATGCATCTGTGCTCAAAATTTCCAACCCCGCAACTATGAATGATAATTCCTGGCTGGCAGCAACAAAACTGGTGCGCAGTCAGCCTGTTAACGTGACCCCAGAGACGGGAATCCCAGAAAATTATAGCTGTGTTGAATCCATCCATCAGCGATGACTGGGGAACTGTGAGAAAGTGGTGCCATAGAGAAGTGGTGGTTACATAATTAGGTGAGCTGTGGAAAAGTGCATGAGCTAACCCTCTAGAATTTACAAAGAAAAACTCTCAAAATTTCCCCAAAATTGACTCTTAGCCGATTTTTGGTAAAAATCAGTCCAATATTTAAGATTGCGACCTTGCATCAGAACCTCTTTTCGTCTATCAAGTAGCACTATGGAGATCTTCTACATCATCCACTTGAGACAGGACCTTGGTTTAATATCTCTCATTAAATACCGCACTTCGAATTAGCTCCAGAATGAGGCTTTTTAAATTAATATCCTTGCGTTATGGCTTAAACTCACAATGTCTGTCTCAGAGGTGAGAGCGATATGGCTGATACCTGAATGAGGCACAAACCAAATACAAGTATGCTGGAAAGTAATGGTACAACAAATAAAACTAGTAGATAGTATTTTAATTTTGATATACTGCTTTGAGTAAACTTTCTCACGTGTAATGTTTCACGAAAACCGAGGTAAGATGCCAAAGAATAGCAAAACGATGAATGAGAGGTTTATTCTGTTATTAGTGTGGGATGGATTCATGCATTCCTCCAGTCTGGTTTAAACCTGATGGATCTTCTTTTAAATTGGGAACACATTGCAGAAAATACATGTTTAATTCATTGGAGTGTGTTCTGCATTCTGCAAATAGTAGTTAAAAAGGAAAATCTCCAAAATGCTTATGGCGGTTAAATTCCACAAGTAGATTTTTCTTTCCGATAACAGTTGGCTCCAGCATTTCATTTCAATGCAGGAAATAAGGAACAGCGAGGATTTCAAGCATGAACTGTAAACTCACAAGAGGCTCCCAGAGACAACCTTAGTCTGGCAGAAATGTGACAAGAGTAACATTTGTACAGCCTTGCTGACCCCTATACATTTCAATAGGCAGCAGACAAAAGTCAATGGGTCACCTCTGGGAGAAGCTAAGGCCAGTCATAGACAATAGTAACATTATATGCGACTATGTCAGCCAGCGTGTGTGCATGAATGTGTTACGCCTGCCTTTATTAGGGAAAAAGGTCGATTAAGCGTGCAGTCAAGCAATAGCTGTGCCTCTGTCAGGTTCGAATGTGCAAATGATGGCACTGTAATCACACCATTTCGATGCAGCTCAGGAAGCGTTTTCCCCTGAGTGGCTGCCTGATGTAGTACTGAGTTACTGACAAAAGGAAGGGTATAAGGTCCATCTTCCTATCTGCTGAAAGAAGACACAATTGGACACCTTGCCACCTTTGAGAAAGTGAAATTGGTTTCAGTGCGGGGAAGATTAATGCAAAATTTAGCAAAGCTGTTCAAATTATGAATGGCTTTGACAGTTTTCACTGGTAAAAGAGTGGGTAATCAAAGGACATGTACTTACCTAATTGGCAAAAAGCCAGAGTGGAGATGAGTTTTGTCTTAAAATAGTTCAGATTGTGAATGCACTTCCTAAAAGGATGGTGATGAGAAGTATCTCAAAACTATGAAGGAACTCATCTTTATTTTATCTAATAATTAACAAATTTAATTAAGACTGCACCTAAATTATCTTCAGTGTTAAGCAGAATGCTGTTGCCTGCCCCCATTTTCTATAGTAACAACGTGCATTTATGGACCATTAGTATAGAATAGTACAAAATGTCCTGAGGTATTTCAGAAGACATCATCAGAAAGCAAACATTGACATCCACCCACATGAGGAAAGAGATTCCCAAAGTCTTGGTCATAATCGGATTTTATCATGGATTCATGTGAGAAAGGGAAAGGCTTAGGGAGGGGATTCCAGAGTTTGGGATCTAGACAGCTGAACATAGGAAAGGAATTAGGATGGACAAGAGGCAAGTATTAAAGGAACACATAATTCACAGAGGGGTTTAGAGATGGATGACTTTGAATACAATAGTGAGAAACTTAATGTCATTGTATTTATACAGCAGAGCTCAGTGTAGGTCAGTATGCACAGACAAGTGAAAGAGATTTGGTGGAAGTGAGGATACAGGCAGAGGTGTTTGAATGGTACATTGCTCATGGAGAGTAGAAGGCTAGTCAGCAGAGTATTAAAATAATTGAGACTTTATGTAAAATCCTGGATGTGGGTGCCAGCTGCTTATAGGCTTCTACTAGAATACTGGCTCCTCAGATGAGGAATTGGAGGTGAGCCCATGTTTTGCAATTATAAACCTGCGGGAGTCAAGGCCCTCAGGAAAAGAAAGGAAAAGGATTTGGAAGGAGAAAATAATCAGCAGAATGAGCAGATTAAGGTATTTCACTGCAGCAAGCCAAAATAAAAACAGATTGAGACAGAAACTGCTGATGCCAATAATTATATGATTGCTGAATGCATTTGTATTAAGTTTCTCTCTATTTTAATGGAGGAATCAACCCATATGGATCCATTCAATACAGGAGATGGAATTTCAATAGAAGTATGCGATAGGTTCAGTTTGTGCTATATGTTCAGTTCTATATATTCATTGTTGCATGTTCAGTCTTATACAATAAGTGTGACATGTTCAATGTTGCACATTGATTGCAACATATTCAGAGTGGCACATTAAGTTTGTATTGTTTAGTATTATGTGTTGGGTGTACCTTGTTCTGCAGTACACAAATCTCAGTAGAGAAGAACAAATGCCTACCACTGTGTACAGAAGACAAGATATTCTGGCTCAGTTGTTAGCCTGCATTGTTCTCAACTATCCTGTTCATTAATAGCTAGATAGTCTGTTATATTATTTGGGATGTATTTATACACTTCCCATTCATTTAACTGTGCATTCTTGCACTTCCATTTTTGTGTACCAATAGCTCAAGTGTTGAAGTTCTTCAGAGACTTGAGTTAATCTACAGGAAAATGCTGATATTCTATTAAGACCTTCAAAACACTATGATTTTCTACTCATTATGACTCACTCAACCTTTATTTTTAATGGTAGAACGTGTCCTTGCCTTACCTTAGGTACATAGAAAAAGCAATGCAGCAATTGAAAATCACTGATTCACAGTGCTCTGTGATAAATGGTAGGTCTGCTTCTGACCTTTCATCTCAGCTTCCAAATCAACACATCTGAGAAAATGTACCTGCCTAATGTTTTATATTGTAGTCTGTTTGTAAGTTTGAGATGGATGGACTATGGCATGTCAGCTTTCAACTTAGTCAAACTTTGAATTATTTCAGTTTTTTTTGCACACTCCCCTCAGCATGGGGACACTAATAGTCAGCCAGTTTGACCTGGTGGCGACTTCACCTGAAATATTATTGATTGCTTTCAGTCAAATATTTTATTATAAAAGTTGCTGCTGGTCTTGGTGCTCTCCTTATTTTCTTAAGTCCAGGGAGCACTGTTCGTTATCGTGCTTTTGCATCATTTCACTGTGTATCAAGGATCTTGAGTGGGAATAGGATCAGTGTTATCCCACTGCTGTGGACTTTTCTGTTTCTGTTATGAGGAGTTTATCATGGAGGGAAAATCTATTTTATGTTTGTCCATTCACAATTGTTTTAGTGGATTTTGTCTCTGATTAAGTAGTGGTGATGAAAGATTGAGTCCAGGGTCTTTTGAAGTCTTATACCTGAGGATAAGCAGAAACAGAACTCTCAGATCTGGCACAGTATGGATTCATGCAGAATGTATATCCCTCTACAGTAACATCAAAGCACCTTGTTCCCAAACTAAGCAGAGCACCAAGTCACTGTGATGCTTCCTGCAGTGTGTGTTCGTCATCCATGGCATCCCTAAGTGACAATTGCCATTTTAGTTTACATTTGCATAATGCTGTCATTGCAAGGCATTTTTCAAGTTCACTTGAGTGAGGTACTGCAAGTGCAGTAAGTGGCAACGGAACTCAAACTTGCATCTTTTAAATAAGGGAGCCCACAAAAGTGAAAGGCAAAGGCAATAATACCATTTCATTGTTTCTGAAAGTATATGGTAGGTCATTGATGGCACAGAAGTATTAAAAAAATAAAGATATAATTAGAATGTTTTTGAAGAAATGTTAAAATGTGAATGTTAACTTCAATTTCACTGGAGATAACTCTAGATTAGCTTCATTAACACAATAGTTAAAAATGATTTGTCTGTCTGCCTTTATACTAACATTGACATTATTGAATAAGTTAGACTACAACCAACAGGAATTTGCTCTTACTGAAATCTCAACATAATCAACTTTTGCCATTTCTACAGACAGGTAGCCAGAATTTAGAACTTAGGCATAGAAATTCCTTCCCTAAACATTTAAGCTTTTCACCCCCTCTCTACTTCTTTAAGATGCTTCTATGACCACATGTTTCCTCACTTAGGATCTCCTGAGGGGGCTTAGTTTCAAGTTATATTTGACATGTCTTCAATAGTTGCTATACAGATTCCAAATTGTCTACAGATCTACAGATTTAGGTAAACACAAGTAAAGCCCATTGATTTCCAATCTTTAGATTGCCAGGGCAAATGGTTGTGGGTCATCTTCTTGAGCCACAGTAGTCTTTGAGTTGATGGTAAAGCGACATGGTTTCAGATAGGAAAGTCCAAGAGTTTTTATCAGTGACAATGAAGGAACAGTGACATACATCCAAGTTTGAATGATCTAAGAATTTGGCATATAAATTTGGAGGAGATTGTGTTCATATAGCAGTGTTGCTCTAGTTCTTCTCTGGGGAAGAGGTCACTGAAAGGGAGATTCTCTTGAAGTGGCCCATGGATTATTCATAGTACCCTATTAATTGAAGGATTGGATGTTAAGTCTGTTGACCAGGGTGTCTCCTCTGAATGTCACTTGAGCTTATTTGGGGTTCTTGCAAGGTCTTTCATCCAGGCAAACAGTGGGCAACAAAGAGGTTTTAAGGAGGCAGGGGGATATGTTACCATTCACATCAGCATGCACCCTCTGCTTTGCTCTTGTATCAGAGTGCTTGATTGTCACTTTAACATAATTGATGATCGTAGACTGAATATTGAATGACATATTCTAGACTGACAGGGAGAGAGGCTGAGGGGAAATCCATATTTTTTTATTTATTTTCTGTACTGTAGACAGTGAAGAGAATCAATTTAAAATGCATGTAAGTAACAGAAAAGGGAAATCCACATAGGTGACATAGATCCAACTTTAACATTGCCCACACATGTTTGATCCAATGATGTTGTAATTCAGGAAACTTGCCTAACTTACTGAATTTACACAATACTTGTGTTTCTGTGTTTGACACTGTACATTCACAGTCTTAGACCAATAGATATTCCTCCTTTGTTGTGTTCATATTGAAATTGCCTTGATTAAACTTCTAAACAACAGATCACATCCATGTACAATGCATGTTGAACAGAGTGTATTACCATGATGAAAACAGTTGCCAATACTAACACAATATTTCCAAAGTGTCCATGACTCCTCCTGGATTTAATTCACTATGTATGTGTTCTTGGAAGCTATTGTGACAAATATTCAGGATGATCCACAACAATTAGACATCAAATCAAAGTGTGCTTTCAATAATTGGCTTCGTCATCCGAACACAGTAGAAATTCAACCTTTAACCTTCTCCTGATAACTTTCTCCTTAGAAGAATCAGAATGAAGTGCAGCCAATTGCTCATAGCACACGAATAACTTTTCCTATTTGTTTAAAGGAGCTGAATTTCAAAGCTAGGTGATAAAATGCATCCCTTTAGCATTATTATACTTTCACAGAATAGTTCATTCAGCCTATCATGTCTGGGCCAAGTCTTTTGTTGAGCAAGTCAGTTAATCCCACACGCCACTTTTTTTCTTCATTTGTAAAGATATTTTCTCCTTCCAGTGTTTATTCAAATCCCTTTAATGGTTACAATTGAATTGATATCAATGGATTTGAAAGTGTTTGAAAGCCACACCTGACTGACATGTCGCCTCTGATTCTTTTACTGAACAACTTAAACCTGTGCTCTCTGATTATCAAGTCTTCTATCACTAAAACAGCTTCTTTTCAAAAAATTTGTTTTTCTTACCATTTTTGCATATTGTTGAATGATAAAAGCACCAAAGACTGAGAGCTAATTGTGAGTTTAAAGGCTGATTCTGCATTTTCACATGACATGTTGGAAACTGTAGGATGATAAATTGTGAGATCACAGACAGTGGTGAAACAACCATTGGACAATTACTGAGAGAATGTGGTACTGTTATAGAAGGGTTGCCTTTCACATGTGCAGTGAGACCATGATGCTGTCTCACATCTCAAGTTGATGTAAAAGGACCCATTGCATTATTTGAAGAACAGCAGGAGAACGCTATCCTTTTATCCTTCAAACAAATGCTTAAAATGTTTAAGCAAAAATAAACAAAGAATTGCAGATGTTGGAAATTAGAAAGGAAATCAAAAATTGCTGGAAGAACACACAACAGGTCTGGTAGCATCTGTGGGGAGAAAGCAGAGTTAACGATTCAGGACCAGTGACCAAAATTCTGGAGTTCTGAAGAAGGGTCATTGGATTCGAAATGTTAACTCCACACTCTCTGCAATGATGTTGTCAGACCTGCTGTGTTTTTCCAGCAATTTCTGTTTTTGTTCCTAAAATGCTTAAAACTGATCCTTTATCATGAAAGCTCATAAAAGATGTGATAAAAAAGTGACTTTTTAGAATCACATCTTTAATGATCATCTTTCATATGACATAGTGCTTTATAAGAACCAACAGATTCCTTCTGAATTGTAGTCACTGTTGTAACACAGGAAATATGGTGGCCAATTTGTGCACAGAAGGCTTCCCCAGATAGCAATGTGATAATAAGACCGTAAGACATAGGAGTGGAAGCAAGGCCATTTAGCCCATCGAGTCCACTCCGTCATTTAATCATGGCTGACGGGTGTTTCAATTCCATTTACCCACACTCTCCTGTAGCCTTAATGACATGCTGATCCTTGTTTACTCATGTTTATTAATAAATTTTATCCTGGACACCAGTGTTAAAATCATAGCTCTTCTGAAATAGGGCCATGGGATCTTTCACACCAATCTAAGAAGGTAGGTGAAGGCTCTGTTTAATGTCTCATCTGAAGGACAGCATCTCTGAAAAAGCTGCATTAGGAGTGCACTCTATTAGCAGTGTGCCTTGAGATACTCACAAAGTGGTAGTGTGGAACTGTGCCTTTATTTGGAGTTGGTATTAAATTTACTACTCAATCTGGGCTTGACTACCAATTGTAAAAACAGTATTAATCTTCATTTCTATTGGTTTTGCATTTTGTAAATATTAATTGTTTAAAATGAAAGTGTACTATATAAAAATAGTAACTGCATGGCAAGTCACATAATTTGTCTGATTCATTGCATCCTTCAAGTTTGAATGTGTGCACATAGGCTGTTAATTAATGCTCGAGACAACATAAAACAGGCTTCATACTCCCTGCCCAGACTGATAAAGCCCATTAATTCAAGGGACATTCTGTATGTCAGCACTTTTTCTTTATCTGCTTTCTGGAATTCACTCAAGATGTCAAGAAGACAGTACCAACCTGTACTAGTCATGAAAGGCTCGCCCAGGGAGACACACACCAACATGTCTCGCTCTATTCTTTCCCACGAGGTGATCTGCTCTCCTTCAGGACTGAAGAGGGTCTTAGCTGTGCATCGCAGCTTAAGTCGAGCGGTGCAGTTTTCAAGAAGCTAAAACAGGGAAATAGATTAAGTTTTTGTGGCATGGAACCTAGTTAATATCAGAGATTTTGAAACTCACTCCTATTATTACTCTATTACATTTACACCTCCCTGAGATTTGCCTCCAGTCTGTGTCTTTTTTTTTAAGTCTTCCTGACTGGGTGACTATATACACCCCCAGCATAGTGATTGTCCACTTCTTGTTTTTGGTTCTACCCACATGGTCGCATTTGAACAACCTTCTAAAACACCATCCCTCCTTCCTGCAGTAATTGACTCCTTGATCATTATTACAACACCATCCTTTCCCATCTGCCCCATCCCTCCCTCAACCATGTCATCGTGATAGCAATGATATCCGAAGGTGGAAACATCAAATCCAAGGGGGAATAGGTTTAAGATGAGGGGATGTGGAAACCTTAAAGTAGATGTATGAGGTAAGGTTTTTACACAGAGGGCAATAGGTGCCAGGAATGCACTGCCAGGGGAGGGGATAGAAAAAATTACAGCAAAGTTTAAAAGGCATTTCGATAGATGTGTGAACAAGCTAAGAATAAATGGATACAGATCACATGCATGCAGATGGGATTAGTTTAGAATAGCATCGTGGTCACCACAGCCATAACAGGCCGAAAGGCCTGCTCCTGAGCTGTACCATTCTATGTTCTATGAAGAAACAAATTATGCTGACTGAACACAAATCAGGCCAAAGCTTCCTCTACTTTATGTTCCACATTTTATACGGAAGGCTTGTAGATGTCCTGCTGTGAATTGTGATGCTTGAATGAGCAATTGATGCTCCCTTTAACAGCCTCCGTTTCATTGCCGTAGGCAATCAACTATTGACAGATGGAGAAATCACCATGCAGGAAGCTCGGGAGATGCACCCTGTCGGAGCTTTAGTGGATGGTCATAATGAAAGAGGGGTTGAGGGTTGTCCCTCACTAAGGGCACTCAGTTTGAGATGCCCGGCATTGGGAAGGCAAGGGGCTCAGAGAGTGTCAGCTCCTGGACCTGTAGCTGACCCTCCAAATTCCCCTGCACACAGTCTCACACCAGTTTGTGACCTGGATCCCTTCATGATTTGTTCTTTGCTGGTGCATTATTGACAGTTGCATGGTGGGAACTTATCTGAATGCAAATGACGAGCCACTGGTAGTTGGTAGGAATTGAGAAAATGTGGAGCTGTGTTGAATGCCATTGCTTTAAAGTTGGTGAGGGGTGGGGAATGGGAGCAATTATCCTGCGATGGGAGGGGGAAGGTGTGAGGATAACTGTACAGGAGAATAGGAGTTGGCTATCTGAGAGGCTAGGGAAACACTTATTATTTCCTCGTCCTTATACAAATCAATGCATTTTTCACTGTTAGAGGGCAACTGGACGTTGTTAATGTGGTTAAATTCTGCTGACTATGATGCTCAGCACTCAGTTACTGGATCCAGGTAGAAATTCCTCAGTGAAGTTCCTGCCAATTTTAAGCAGAAGAGTTATCCATTCGTTTCAACGTTCACTCAAAAATCAAATCAGGTGAATCTTGGGCAATTTGTTTGCTGTTATCTCCTTCCTGTTTATCCATTTACTCCACTGCTTTTCAGTGTAAACATCGCTGTTAAGTATCCTAGCTCACATCAAGGTTTATTTACCTATTGCTTCATACTTTGGCTCCAAACCAACAATATCTTGATTTTAAAATTCTCATCCTGTTTTCAAATCCATCCATTCAATCATCCCTTCTTATCTTTGTAATCCTCTCTATCCTCGTAACCCATCCAGACAACTGCACTCATCTCATTGTCGCCTCTTGAGCATACCCCATTTTAATTGCTTCACCATTGACGGCCACCTCCAGATGCCAATGCCCTACGGTCTGGAAATCCCTCTCCATATTTCTCTTGTCTGTCTGTTTTTCTTTCTTCCTTTGAATATTCCTTAAAAGCCTCTCTTTGAACAAGTTTTTTGCTATCTGACCTAATATCACCTTATGTGACTTGGCTTCATACTTTTTTTAGTGCTCCTGCAAAGTGCCTGAGGATATTTTATTACAATAAAGGTATTATATAAGTTGGTGCTGTTAAATGAGATGGGAATTTCTCACCATCACTTGTTTAGATACTATCCACAGGTAAACAGAGCTAAGTTCTGGAAGTTTACAAAAACAGTTGCTTCCGATGATATATAGATTGTATAAATGAATTGAGATAAATTCTACTGCTTGTTTGCTGTAGTTTGATAAGGCCTAATTAGATTGATGATTTGTCCTTGCTGTTTGTCTTTTATATGTGCCTACTGAAAAGCATTTAAATTCAATATTAAATTCAACAAGAAAAAACTATGACAGAAATGGGGTTACAATGAGGCAGTTAGAAAATCAGTCTGCAGTTGTATTAGTTGTATATTCACAAGACTGCCAAGAAATTAATTGAACAAGCTTTATTCAACATCAATTCATCCGAAGATTGTGTCTTGCTATGAGTAATTTGCTGCTTGTATCTTAGCTCACACTAAGTCCCATTTACTCATCACCATGTGCTGGTTGACGTACACTGCCTGTCACAACATCCTAATTTAAAATTCTCATCTCAGAGTTTTGAGTGGAATCATAGTATACTCAAAATATTTAATCTGTTTTCATCTTTATAGATGCTTTCAGAGCTGCTGACTTTCTCCAGCACTTTATGTTTGTATTTCAGATCTCTGGCATCCAAAATATTTTGCTTTTGTTAAATTTCTCATCCCTGTGTTCAAATCCCCTCCACGACTTCAGTTCTTCCAACATCTGTAGTCTCTGGACCCTCCGAGGAGTCTATACTTCTCCAAATTTGGCCTCTTGGGAAAACTTTGCATCCATCACATACCATTGTGGCCATGGCTTCAGTTATCTCAATCCTGAGCTCTGAAATCTTCACCTTGAATTTCTTCACCTCTCCACTTCTTTCTCCTGCTTTAAGACTTCCCTTAAAATTGCTCAAATCTTTGGTCATCTGGTCTAATATTTTAGTGGTTTGATGTTAAATTTTGTTTATTATAATCTAAGAACCACCTTGAAGCTTTGTACTATGCTAAATGTGCCACATAAATGAAAGCTGTTGTTATTGTACACTGGAGTGTTCCTATGCACCTCCTGACCCAGTGCAATTTTTATTTTTCTTCTTGAGATTTTCCCTGTCTGAAAGCAGGTCCAACCTTCACCAACATAACCTCCATCATGATAGAGCAAGGAGGCATGTCCACCAGAAGCAGTACAGGGGTCAAACTTCATGCTGTTGGTGCCAATGTAACAAGGTGTTCAGCCAAATCTGTCAACCAATTCACTGAGTTGCTGTGGGAAAAAATATTTTTACACGCATCTTGTACTATGGAGATATAGATAGTGAGGGTAGATGCTCCCAGTGTTTTTTTTTCACCATGGCTGACCAGCTATCTCGTCCACCCTTATTGCTTGCCATTGACAAATGTTGGAAATGTTTATAGGTTGATACACAACCTGTTTCATTGCATAATGAAGGTTCCCTCCTTTGCCAATAGATCGTGGACTCAGATTTGAACACTGGTTTAGAGGCAGGATGTCATCACAGCACCACAACATCTCTCCAGTATTAATACAGCCCTATATAAAAGATTTAAACTACTGCAACACCAGATGAAATTCCTTTGCCTTCATAGAGAATGCCTCATTTTGTCTTTAAAACCCTTCTTGAATTTGGACAGGCATATACAAGATATTAAAGGAAGCAGAATTTGCATAATTTATTTGATTCGGAGATGCTGGTGTTGGACTGGGGTGTACAAAGTTAAAAATCACACAACACCAGGTTATAGTCCAACAGGTTTATTTGGAAGCACTAGCTTTCAGAGCGCTGCTCCTTCATCAGGTGGTTGTACCCGATCGTCAGATTGCATTACCATCTGATGAAGGAGCAGCGCTCGGAAAGCTAGTGCTTCCAATTAAACCTGTTGGACTATAACCTGGGGTTGTATGATTTTTAATTTATTTGAGTTCTCTTTAAACCTGTGGCAAGAGATCCAGACCACTGCACGTGGGCAATAAATATGCATATGCCAGCAATCCCTACAATGACAACAATTTACTTTGACATGGTGTTTTGAACAAATTAAAATGTTCACAGGAATGTATTCAAACAATGTTTGACACTGAGCCACATAATGAAACATTAGATTTTGAGGAGCATCTTAAGAAAGAAGGAACAGACACCGAGGCACAGAGATGAAAGGAGGAAATGGCAGAGCTTAAGGTAAAGGCCTGGGGCTATAATAACAAAAATAATGGCAAGTGAAAGTAAATTTAATAATTGGTGTCAGTTTGGAATAAGGGATTTCAAGGTTGAAAGAACAGATGCAGAGACATATATTCCTGTACTGGGTTTCCATGAATGTCCATGCATCATACAGCTAGGTTGACTTACAATATTTTGATGTGTAAAGCCCTTGAAAAAGAACATCTCAGCAAGATTTTCACATGTAAAGCGCAGCTTCAGTGTGGGTCCTGTCAGAGGTTTGGGTCTGTATAGTTATATTTTGCAAAGAAAGCCAATCTGACTTTAAAACTGACAAATAATCTTACAAGGTGCCCTCTGGAAGTCATGTCCTTGTGGATTCAGATTGTATTGGGAATAATCTGTACTTACCTCAGGAAGAAATTACAAGGGACTTTTTGAAAGTTTATGAACAATTCCAGAAGCAAACAGGACCTATTATAAATGGTTACCCTGAAGACATGAATAGTTTTTGATAGCTTGTCAAAACTTGACAATGAGAGCCATTCAAGCTAATTGCTGGGACAGTTAAGAAAGTTAATTCTCTCAACAAAAAGACTATGGATGGGCCCATGGCCAGGCCTAGGCTACCTATAATTTAGAATCATGTTTCATCAGAGTTGGATTAGCAGCTATTTCAAGTTTTGATCTGGGTAGGACGGGGTTTGAGCATCATTTTGTATAGAATCCCCCAAGAAGAACTTGGAGGGTCACCCTCAGAGAGAAAATTTCCAGTCAGGGAGAGTGCAAGGAGAAACGTTTTTAGAAGTCAACTCTATTGTGATTGAAATAGTTTAAACAATCTTTAGTAACATAACTGTAGAACTAGTGAGGATCAAGAAATTTCGCCATGCTCGGACGTTAACCTGTGTTGGTCCCCGATCAAGTGCTGTACTGACTCTCAAATTCTTAACCTTGTTTTAAAATTCCTCCATGACTTCATCCTTTCCCCATCTCTGTACTCTATGCTGTTTGTCAAGGAATTGTTTCCCATCTAATTCAGGCCTTTTGTGTAATCACCATTTAATTGCTCTACCATTGGTGGTTATATCTTTGATTGCTGTAAGTTCTGTAAACATCTCCACCTCTTTGCTTTTTCCCCTTTAAGACACTCTTCAAAACCCATCTCTTTGATTCAGTCTTTTGTCACCTGACCTAATGTTCCCTTGGGGGGTTTGGAGTCATGCTTTGTTCCAAAGGCTGTAGATGACATATACATGGACTTTAACAAGGTGTTTGATAAGATTCCCCCTGGTAAACTAATAGAGAAAGTGAAGCCACATGGTGTGCAGGGTGTTCTAGCAAGGTGGATAAAGAACTGGTTGAGCAACAGGAGACAGAGAATAGTTGTTGAAGGGAGTTTCTCAAAATGGAGAAAGGTGACCAGTGGTGTTCCACAGGGATCAGTGCTGGGGCCACTAATATTTGTGATATACATAAATGATCTGGAAGAGGGCACTGTTGGTATGATCAACATGTTTGCAGATGACACGAAGATTGGTGGAGTAGCAGAAAGCATAGAGGACTGTCAAAGAATACAGGAGAATATAGATAGACTGGAGAGTAGGGCGGAAAAGTGGCAGATGGAGTTCAATCCAGGCATATGTGAGGTGATGCATTTTGGGAAGTCTCATTCTAGAGCGAATTATACAGTGAACGGAAGAGCCTTGGGAAAAGTTGATGAGCAGAGAGATCTGGGTGTGCAGATCCATTGTACCCTGAAGGTTGCTGCACAGTTGGATAGAGTGGTCAAGAAGGCATATGATATGCTTGCCTTCATCGGACGGGGTATTGAGCATAAGAGCTGGCAGGTCACGTTAAAATTGTACATGACGTTGGTTCAGCTGCATTTAGAACACTGTGTACAATTCTAGTCGCCACATTACCAAAAGACTTACGCTTTGGAGAGGGTGCAGAGAAGGTTTATGAGGATGTTGCTGTGTATGGAAGTTGTTAGATATGAAGAGAGGTTGAGTAGGTTAGGTTTGTTTTCATTAGAAAAAAGGAGATTGAGGAGGGCCCCGATTCACGAAGGGTATTGATAGGGTAGATAGAGATTAGCTTTTTTCCTAGGGTGAAGGATTCAATAACGAGAGGTCACGCTTTCAAGGTGAGAGGTGAAAAGTTTAAGGGGGATACATGTCGATACACAGAGAGGGTGGTAGATGTCTGGAATGTGTTGCCAGCAGAAGTAGCAGAGGCAGGCATGGTAGATTCATTTAAGATGCGTCTGGATAGATACTTGAGTAGGTGGGAAACAGAGGGATTTGGATGCTTAGGAATTGGGTGACAGGTTTGGACAGTAGATTTGGGTCAGCTGAGGCTTGGAAGGCTGAAGGGCCTGTTCGTAGGCTGTAAATTTTCTTTGTTCTTTGTTGATTTAAAATGCTTCTTTGAAGTAGCTTGGGACATATTATTACATTTACACCACTATATAAAACTATATTATTATTTTTATGTGTGGGATATTAGTCACAGGGCTGCATTGAACAAGGTGCAACTGCATAAAAGAAAGTGCCCACCAGAACTGCAAACAGATGTGGCAAAAGTCAGTATACCTTAAAGGCACAGAAATAAAAGATAACTCAGCTATACCATTTATCAATTATCAGTTAATACGCTACAAAATGTTGAAGGCTCCCATAGCAAAAGTATCAGACAACTTTACAACTCCTTTCTAGTGTTACATGCATCATGATCACATTAGGTGCTCTGAGTAATCAGTGAATTGCAAACTTGCATTGCCCATGTATACCCACTTTAGATTAGATTACTTACAGTGTGGAAACAGGCCCTTCGGCCCAACAAGTCCACACCGACCCGCCGAAGCGCCACCCACCCATACCCCTACATTTACCCCTTACTTAACACTACGGGCAATTTAGCATGGCCAATTCACCTGACCCGCACATCTTTGTGACTGTGGGAGGAAACCGGAGCACCTGGAGGAAACCCACGCAGACACGGGGAGAACGTGCAAACTCCACACAGTCAGTCGCCTGAGGCAGGAATTGAACCCAGGTCCCTGGCGCTGTGAGGCAGCAGTGCTAACCACTGTGCCACCGTGCCGCCCCAAACTTGTAGTTTTTGACTTTAGTTTCAATTTAAAACAAAAACAAATAGCAAAGCTTTAGTCTTAAACAAGATAAAGATAAAAATCACACAACACCAGGTTATAGTCCAACAGGTTTAATTGGAAGCACACTAGCTTTCGGAGCGATGCTCCTTCATCAGGTCATTATCACCTGATGAAGTAGTGTCGCTCCTAAAGCTAATGTGTTTCCAATTAAACCTGTTGGACTATAACCTGGTGTTGTGTGACTTTTAACTTTGTACACCCCATTCCAACACTAGCATCTCCAAGTTAAAGAAAGGTTCATTACAAAATTACTGCTGTATTCACTTCAGTAAAAGTGGTTCAAAGCTAAAGATACATATGAAGATTAAAAGTAGGTTAGGATAAAATATAAAGGATTGGTCTCTAAGATTGATGCAGGCATGTTAATTGCTTAAAGCATCTCTTTCTCAAGTGAATGAGTTGAAATTTGTACTCAAATTCAGCAGTTGCTAAGACTTCCATACTTCAATAGCTGGGTGTTTGCCTGTACAGAAGGAGTTAGCAGAAAGCAGAATTTGGGAGAGAAATCATAATGCTTTTAACGTAATAAAATGTTCCAAGGTACTTCAAAGAAGCATTTTGCAGCAAAGAATGACACCAAACCCCAGAAGGGAACATTAGGTCAGGTGATAAAAGACTTAGTCAAAGAGGTGGGCTTTGAAGAGTATCTTAAATAAAAGTGAAGAGGTGGAGAGGTTTAGGAAAGGATTTCCAGAACTTAGAGCAACCAATTATATAGCCACCAATGGTGGAGCAATTAATATCAGGGATATACAAAGGCCTGAATTAGATGGGAACAGATCCTTGACAAATGGCATAGATTACAGAGATAGGAAAACAAGGTTAAGAATTCTAAAGTCAATACAGTGCTTGATCAGTAACCAACACAAGTTAACTGATGAGCACAGGGCTAATACGTGTATTAAAACATGGGCAGCAAATGTTTGGATGATTTCAAATTGACAGAGGGCATAATGCAGGAGACCCGCCAGGAGTGGTTTAGAATTCTCCAGGCTGTAAATACCAAAGGCATGAACAAAGACAAATGTACCGCCATCTTAATTATTACCCAAAGACTCTGGGTAATCCAAGATGGATAACAAGATAACAATGTGACTGTAAGATCTGCTTCTTTTTTGAGGTATTTTAGGTGTCGGAGGTGATTTCCTCAAATTCCAGAAGCACCAATTGCTGTTTTATATGCTGTCGCATTGTTTTGGAACTTTGGGAAAAAAAGATCAAAACAGTAGCACTTTAAAAAGGAGGAAGACAGACAAAAGGCAGTGACCACATGGTCAGTGATGGAGAGAGAGAGAGAAAAAGAAAGCTATATTACTAATCGACACAACAGGGAATCTGCATAGTTACTGCCCTTATTGTTTGAGCTCACGTATTTCTGGACATTGGAATGCGTCGAGGAAACATTAACAGTGAAATTCACGGCTGACCGTGGAGGAAGATGTGTGAGGGAGCTCACAGCACAGGAACAAATAAGTGCATAGTTTTAAAGCATAACCTTGCTGTATGTCTACAGTAATGAGTAGAGTGGGTTCTTCCTTGATTATATGTTTATTGAGATCCGTCTCTTGATTAAATTTTAAAAATAAAAACCCATAAGTACTAAGTTAGCCTGGAGCACTGTTTTTTAGAGCAAAAAGACGGTGCTATTTTCTGGGTCTAGAGATTGTGAAGTAGCAATGGGGGAACACTTTGGGGCCAGTGACCATACTTCTATTAGTTTTAAAATAGTGATGGAAAAGGATAGACCAGATCTCAAAGTTGAAGTTCTAAATTGGAGGAAGTCTACCTTTGATGGTGTTAGGCAAGAACTTTCAAAAACTGATTGGGGGCAGATGTTCGCAGGTAAAGGGACGGCTGGAAAATGGGAAGCCTTCAGAAATGAGATAACAAGAGTCCAGTGACAGTACACTCCTGTTAGGGTGAAAGGAAAGGCTGGTAGGTGTGGGGAATGCTGGGTGGCTAAAGAAATTGAGTGTTTGGTTTAGAAAACGAAGGAAGCATATGTCGGGTTCAGACAGGATCGATCGAATGAATCCTTGGAAGAGTATACAGGCAGTAGGAGTATACTTAAGAGGGAAATCCAGATGGCAAAAAGGGGATGAGAGATAGGTTTGGCAAATAGGGTTAAAGAGAATCCAAAGGATTTCATAAATACATTAAGGACAAAAGGGTAACTAGGGAGAGAATAGACAAGTAAGGCAGTCCATCTGTGGAGACACAGGAGACTTGGGAGATACTAAACGAGTATTTTGCATCAGTGTTTACTGTGGAGAAGGTCATGGAAGATATAGAATGTGGGGAAGTAGATGGTGACAGTCAACATGGTTTTGTGCATGGGAAATCATGTCTCACAAACTTGATCGAATTTTTTGAAGAAGTAACAAAGAGGATTGATAAGGGCAGAGCAGTAGATGTAATGTATATGGACTTCAGTAAGGCATTCAACAAGGTTCCTCATGGAAGACTGTTTAGCAAGGGTAGACCTCATGCAATATAGGGAGAACTAGCCATTTGGATACAGAACTGGCTTGAACGTCCAAGACAGAGGACAGTGGTGGAGGGTTGCTTTTCAGACTGGAGGCCTGTGACCAGTGGTGTGCCACAAGGATCAGTGCTGAGTCCACTGCTTTTTGGCATTTATATAAATGATTTGGATGTGAGCATAAGGGGTAGAGTTAGTAAGTTTGCAAATGACACCAAAATTGGAAGTGTAGTGGACAGCGAAGAAGATTACCTCAGATTACAACAGGATCTTGATCAGATGGGCTGAGGAGTGCCAGATGGAGTTTAATTCAGATAAATGCTAGATGCAGCATTTTGGGAATGCAAATCAGAGCAGGACTTATACACTTAACGGTAAGGTCTTGGGGGGTGTTGCTGAACAAAGAGACCTTGGAGTGCAGGTTCATAGTTCATTGAAAATAGAGTCACAAGTAGATAGGATAGTGAAAAAGGCATTTGGTATGCTTTCCTTTACTGGTCAGAGCATTTGAGCACAGGAGTTGGGAGGTCATGTTGTGGCTGTACAGGACGTTGGTTAGGCCACTTTGGAATATTGTGTGCAATACTAGTCTCATTCCTATTGGAAGGATGTTGTGAAACTTGAAAGGGTTCAGAAAAGATTTACAAGGATGTTGTCAGGGTTGGAGGATTTGAGTTACAGGGAGAGACTGAACAGGCTGGGGCTGCTTTCTCTGAAGCGTCGGAGGCTGGGGGGTGACCTTATGGAGGTTTATAAAATCATGAGGGGCATGGATAGAGTAAATAGACAACATCTTTTCCCTGGGGTGTGGGAGTCCAGAGCTAAAGGACATTAGTTTAGGGTGAGAGGGGAAAGATATAAAAGGGACCTAGAGAATGAGCTGCCAGAGGAAGTGGTGGAGACTGGTACAATTACAACATTTAAAATGCATGTGGATGGGTATGTGAATAGGAAGGGTTTAGAGGGATATGAGCCAAGTGCTGGCAAAAAGTGGGCGGCACGGTGGCACAGTGGTTAGCACTGCTGCCTCACAGCGCCTGAGACCCGGGTTCAATTCCCGACTCAGGCGACTGACTGTGTGGAGTTTGGACGTTCTCCCCGTGTCTGCGTGGGTTTCCTCCGGGTGCTCCGGTTTCCTCCCACAGTCCAAAGATGTGAGGGACAGGTGAATTGGCCATGCTAAATTGCCCGTAGTGTTAGGTAACGGGTAAATGCAGGGGTATGGGTGGGTTGCGCTTCAGCGGGGTCGGTGTGGACTTGTTGGGCCGAAGGGCCTGTTTCCACACTGTAAGTAATCTAAAAAAAAGGGACTTGATTTGGTTAGGTTATCTGGTCGGCATGGATGAGTTGGACTGAAGGGTCTGTTTCCATGCTGTATATCTCTATGACTCTATGTAACAGTTGTTTAAATAAGCTGATCTAAAAATGTTACATTTGGCATGTGCTCTGATCCAATCAGCACCATCACCTGCTAATTTTCACTCCAGTATCTTGTAGTAGGGACAGAATATACTTATGGTAGCACTTGAAAGGAAAGTGAATTTACCTGTGCTGTCGTTTGTACTACTTAGTCAGTAACAGCAATAGCTGAAAATGTGTTGCTGGAAAAGCGCAGCAGTTCAGGCAGCATCCAAGGAGCAGGAGAGTCAACGTTTCGGGCATGAGCCCTTCTTCAGGAATCCTCACTTTCTCCCAGTAACAGCAATAGTTGAGTAGACAGTTACCAATGGGAAGTAAAGAGGGTCTTTCACTAACTACTTACCTCTTGAATAGTTTTGCCAAAGACATAGGTGCCTTGATCTGGGAAATCACCGTTCAGGTATGCCAGAACTCTCTTGACATCTGGTTGACTGTAGAGAGGCCTTTGACTGGAGACCAACTTGCTGTGAAATGAGGGGTATTCCTTCTTTAGCATAGCATGGACTTCTGACAGATGCATCTAAGCGATACAGATATCGATCAGTTAATGGGAGAGTCAACACCATTTAAAATGTGCATGTGTGCAACAGCTGAGAATGAAGCAGGCAACATCCCAATGAAAAATCCAAAACAAGAACTTTTGAGACAGATGGGCTAGATTCTCCCCCTCTCTATGGCATCCTGACAAAAAAAAGATAAACTGTGTATAACATCTATGATGGGATCAGAACATGTCATATGATGTGGAAGGTACTTCATTGAAAATAAAAGGGTCATTGGCTACATTAAAATCTGGACCGATTGCCATTTGAACGTTTTAGGTCAGCGATTCAGCATTTTTTTTACCCTCAGAGGATTGTGCAACTTTGGAACTCTCTGCCAACGTAGTCAGTAGAAGCAGAGTCATTTAATATTTTAAGGCAGAAGTAAATTCGTGTTCAGCAAAGCAACCAAAGGTTTTGGGAAAAGATGGAAATATGGAAATTAAAACACAAGCAGATCAGCCATGACATCAATTGAATGGTGGAAAAGGCTTAATGACTGGGATAAGTAGCTTACTTCTGTTCATTATTTGTATGTTCATATAGATATGTTTAAGCATTGCATGATCACCAGTAGTTCCTCAACTTACTTCTATATTTAAAATTAAAGACACTGCTCGACAAATACCACAAATAAATAATTTGTTTAACTTCATCACAATTATGAGCTTGGCCCCAATGAGAGCAAATGTTATCAGGATGGCAGGAAATGTAATACTTTGCTACCCACATTCCAGTGGTGGCATCAAACACTTAAGATTAAGGAGAATGGAGCCAAAATTTAAAACTTCCTCACCACTACCTCAATATTTGGTTCAATTTCATAGTTGAAAAGCAGTTAGGATTGCAACAATGTGACATTTTCCATTTCCATTTCCCTTTCTCTTGACAGCCTTCCTGTTTGAACCTGCCAAATCACTCAGAGTAGTCCTAAATGATCTGCACTTCTTTGCTCCTCAGACCCAATTAATTTAGAATCTTCACCGACATTTCAGAGAGAGAAGGCTATCAGTCCATCAGTGTATGGATTACATTTGAAACCTCATTTTTGAAACTTAATGGTCAATGTTCACAACTGCTCAGTCACCAGTCATCAAAAATAAATGAAGTTGCACATCATACTGACAGTGAGAAGGTTTTTGGCTGAACCTGATTGCTCTTTTGTAACCATCAGAACTTTAGGTGTATTTAAGAAGCTTTTATAACCTCTCAAAAGTGCACTTAATACGATGGTGAAGAGAAAGAAGATTTGACTTTGTATAACTGGTTTGAAAGATTCCTGAGAAATAATTCCAAATAGTTCACACATTTTGGAGTGCCATTATTGTAACATAGCCAAATGCATAGTAAAATTCCACAATCAGCAACACCTCAAATGATCAGCTTATTTTCTTTATGATGCTTGCTGAGAGAACCATTTTCCTCAGGACACCAATTGCCACTGTGCATCAGATTCTTCGAATCAAATTAAAAAGTTTTAAAAATTAAAGGTTGACTTTAATAACTTATGTCAAGAATAGTACACTTCTGATAACAAGGCTTTCCTTTGGAGTGTCATTCTAAGTCATTTGCTTAGGTCGTGGAAATGCTTGAACCCACAATGCTCTGGTTCAGAGGTAAGAGCACTATCAACTGAGTCAAACTAAGCTTTTAGAAAAATCCTTCATTTGACCATAGAGAGAAGCAATTACCTCCATACTTTGTACATCTTCCAGGAGTTTCACCTCCTCTGGTGAAGGTTCTGTCCACCCTCCTGCTACGGCTACTGGCTGAATTGAACTCTTGGTGGGCACCATGCTAGCTGGTCCCATTGATCCCACTCGCCTCCCTGTAAAAATTAAGCGATTGAGGTGGAACTTCACTCTCTGATTCTTTCTCAGGCAATGTAACTTAGGTAATGCAATCACCCCAGTTTCAAATGAAGAAAAAACTAGAGTACGAAAGTGTCAGGACATTGGTTTGGATCAAGGTAGTCTGTTTTTTCAATAAGGCATAATGGCCCACTATATGCAAATGGCCTAAAACCTATTTTAGATGCAAACTGTAGACACTGGTTTGAATAATAATGTTCAATTAATGAGCACTTCACAGTGATGCTCAAACATCCATTTCACGTCTGAAAAATGAAGGTTCTGTCATCAAATTGCCAGCCCAAGCAACGTATCAATGAAAGGGATGCAGGTGACGAATTATGCAACAGGATTGACTCTCAGTGTGCACAACAGCTTTCTCTGTTTCATTACCTTGAATATGACGCATTTTGTGTTTCATTTTATTAAGATCAAACAGAATTTTCTGCTTTTGCAGCCACTGTTTCCGTTGCAGTTTTAGTCTTCTGTTTGATTCTGAAATTAGAAGGCAGCCATGGTTACTATTCTACAGATTACAGCTTTCCAGGTTATATTGACCGAGGCATTTATAAATTACTCATACACTGGAGGTGTCTGAGATTAATGCTTACTTGGCAGAGAAACTGCTGATTCAAACGAGGTTTTGATGTTAGCAGATCTCCTGAGGACCTGGCTGAAATAATAGAGAAGTTGATGTGAATCCCCTCTTCTGCCCTGAAGGATATATTTCTCAGATTGTTAGTGTTGGTGCAAAATGGGCAAAATGCAAAACTATGAGTCTACTTCCATTGTGGAAGTTGAGGAAAGTACATTGTGAATGTAATAGAATGTGAGAGTAAATATGTGCAAATAAAGTGCATGCCTGTGAGACAGATTAAAAGTGAATGCTTGAAAAATTGAAAGTGTTATGTTAGAGTGAGTATATGTGTGAACGTGACAGAGCTATGACTGAGTGTTTTACTATGATGTATATATAAACATACGTCAGTGTGTTGTAGATTGTGAATTGACATTTGTGTGTGAGATGATGTGTGATAGTGTATGTTTGACAGTTGAGTCGTATAGAGGCAGAGTTCTTAATGGGGATCCACAGATTCCTAGCTTTCTGAGTAAATATTTCAATATGAGTTCACTAGTGGCTCTCTATCTCCACCACACAACTAATTTAAGGTAAATTTGGTCTCAGTTCCCAAAGGTTACAGAATTCAGTCCAACAAATTTTACTTTCCATTCATGAATCATTGCTTAGTAGCACTGGAGAATCACATCAGTTCTCGGCTGCTGCACAAGTCGTGAGGAAGTCAAATTCTGTGCTTAGTCCTTCATTGATGAATTGCAATAAGCATTCACATGGATGGAAAATGACAAAACCTGTAGCCCTGATGACATTCCAATTGAAGTCTTCAAAGCAGGTGGTCCTTTGCCCACATTAAGACTCCATGCACTGACCCTGCAGGTTTGGAGGAAAAACAATTCCCATTTGATTTCAACACTATGATAGTTGTGACTATTTTTGTGAAGGGAGGTAAATCATGCTGTGGAAACTATCAATGTATTTCTGTTTTCCAAATCAGAGAAGATTCTGAAAAGCATTTTCCTGAATAGCTTCCTTCCTGAAGCTGAGAGAATCTTGCCATAGATACAATGTAGCTGAGGAGCTTTCCAGAGGAACTTCTGACATGGCGAATTCAGAAAAATGTTGAGATTGACAACAGAAATTCTTTACTGTATTTATCAACTTGCCTTAAACATTTGATTCAGTAGTTGCAAGGCTCTGTGGGTTGTTCTCCAGAGATCTGGATGTTTAAGAAACCTCATCACAATTGTGCAACTGCTTCATGACTTTTTCATTCACTCATGAGATGTGCGCCTCTTTGGCTGGCACAGTATTTATTATCAGTCCCAAATTGCCCTTGAGAAGGTGGTGGTGAGCTGCCCTCTTAAACCACTTAAACCTCTTAAAGACTACCTGCTGTGGTTTGATACACAATGCTACTCAAGAATGAATTCCAGAATTTTAACCCAGAGAAGATCAATCACCTCCAGTGTGCATACCAAATGTTGCTTAGATTGAAAACTCTTCAACCTCTCTTATCAAAGTTAACTAACTGCCATTGTCATTCATCACCTACAATATGACTACAGTGATTTTTCCCCAGATTGACAAGAATCTTTTCAATTATGCATAGATAAGATTCAATCTGCCTCTAAATATTGCCCAAATAAAACATAGATATCAAACCGAAAGTGGTTCATCAGATATTCTATCTGTCATACGTGTTGGACGAGAAACCTCTTAATATACGGAACATCTCTCACACCTTGACAGGCACCTCTCAGAAAAGGCCACCACTGCTGAGAAGATCCCATATAGAACAGCTGTGCCAGCTCTACATTGACAACAATGACCTCCACAAGTCAACAAAATTCTGAGTGCACAGAGCAGTTATTCTCACTGCTCCTAAATAGCAGTGATGCCTGTATTGTATATCAGCTATATCTAAGAATGCTAGAACATTTCCATTAGCAATGCCTCCTCCATTTAACAAGAGGATGCCAAACAAGCTGTAGTGTTCATTTGAAATCAGCTCTACAAGCATTTAGGCAAAATTCTTACAAACCCAATTATATACTGATTGGATAATGTCCAGATCGAGTCATAGAAGTATACAGCACAAAAACAGACCCTCCAATCCGACCAGATATCCTAACTAAAACTAATGCCATTTGCCAACATTTGGCCCATATCCTTCTTAAACCTTCCTATTCATAAACCCATCCTGATGCCATTTAAATGTTGTAATTGTATCAGCCTCCACCACTTCCTCTGACAGCTCATTCTATACATGAACCACCATCTGTGTGAAAAAGTTGCCCCTTCGATCCCTTTTAAATCTTTCCCCTCTCACATTAAACCCAAGCTCTCTAGTTTTGGACTCCCGCACCCCAGGTAAAAGACCTTGTCTATTTATCCTATCCATGCCTCTCATGATTTTATAAACTTCTATATCATTACTCCTCAGCCTCTGATGCTCCAGGGAAAATAGCCCCAGCCTATTCAGCCTCTTCCTATAGCTCAAACCTTTCAGCCCTGGCAATATCCTTGTAAATCTTTTCTGAATCCTTTCAAATTTCACAATATCCTTCCTACAGCAAGTAGACCAGAATTGCACCAGAGTTGACTGAAAAGTGTCTCCCCCACCAAGTCCTGTCTTTCAATTGGAGTGACTGACAATCAACCTCATGTTGACAGTCTACCATTTACAGGCACAGTCTACCAACCACAGTGACAATGTACCAATACAGTAACAAATATTGATAATATACAAACTTCACAACAACAGTCCACCAAGCTCTTGTGACATTCTATCAATCGCATTGACAATTTACCAGCTTCACACTGATGGTCTACTAGCTTCATAATGACAGTCTGGCAATCTATTTGATTTGAGGTGGCACTGTGGTTCAGTGGTTAGCACTGCTGTCTCATAGTGCCAGGGACCCAGGTTCGATTCCAGTCTCTGACAATTGTGTGGAGTTTGCACATTCTCCCCGTGTCTGCATGGGTTTCCTCCAGGTGCTCCGGTTTCTTCCCACAGTCCAAAAATGTGCAAGTTAGTTGCCTTGGCCCTGCTAAATTTCCCATAGTGTTCTGGAATGCATAGGTTAGGTGCATTATCCAGAGGAAATATAGAGTGGTAGGGGAATGGATCTGGGTGGGATACTCTTTGAATGGTCGGTGTGAACTTGTTGGGCCAAAGGGCCTGTTTCCACACTATTGGGATTCTAAAAACAAACTATCAATCTCACAGTAACACTCGACTGAGCAAGCAACAGTTCATCAATTAAATGTAACTGAAGCAGGAGGCATTTAAAGTAAATAATATATGTTGTGCCTTTTGAAGACAATGCTACATCTAAAAAGATTTATGTTTAGTAACAGGTTTTGCATTAAGTAAAGTAAGAACAATATATAAATATATTTAATTGCCTAGCTACTTTATCTTTTGCATGTAAAAGTACTTGTGTTACATTGTGAGGTCAGTGTAATTTTTGTAACGTGGGAAAAGGGACTAAGCAAAGGCAATTTGACATCCAGATTACCGTGTCATTGACTGTCCCTCGATTTGTGAGCTAATGCCACACTTTGTCTCCCAAAACATTTCCTCAGTGACAGGAAATTCATGAATCAGACTAATGAGTGTCAGGTTGTTCCTTGTTCTGGACATGAAGGAAGTATCATTTTAGTTCCCAAAACATAATGTACCATCCTTCTTGAAGATAGTTACAGCTATCACATTCCTGAAGTTGTTGTTGGGGACAGGGGGAGTTCATGTCATGATGCTCAGCAGGTGTTCTCTTCCAATGCACACATGCTTGATATTCTATATTTGCCTTTGGGAGTCAACCTTGAGCTGATGAAAAGCTGTCTTCTTGAATTAAGAACTTAGGTTGTTCTGAAATGGTTCATTTTCATTCTGGGAGATCAGATATTTGAGCATCACTTTCATTGAACTGGTTCCGGTGACAATGATTGAATCTAACAGTCTGGGCACGGAGTCTAATGCAGCTGACTTTATTTGATGCTGCCATTGGGGATATGTGAAGATTTTCCAGTTTGGTTGTCCTAAGTGATAGTGCAGCTGAAGGGAGACGATGAATCTCACCTGTTGCTATAAGGAGAGAAGGTTACGGCAGCAAAGTGCTCCCAGTCATCATCGTTGGATACATCACCAAACCTTGACCACCAAACTGTCAAGATCAGTGGGACAATGACCATAGTTCAAGGTCCCAACCTTAAATAATGGCATCAGCAGGCTTCTATCAGGATCCATTTACTAACTGACATGGCGAAAGAAGATCAGTAACAGGCTGCAACTTGGCAGTCTCTAGTCAAGAATCTGTACGCAGATGTCCTGATGCCTGTGTTGGGCAACAGCATTTGTTATTGAGTAGTACTTTCTAGGATACCCTCTGCTCACCCCAAAGAGGAAGGGGCTAGAAAAGTTGCCCGAACAATAACCTGACACATATTCTGCTAGCTGGGATCCCCAGTGGGATTACCATATTTGTGGTCAAAGCAAGAGAACTCTAAATTTCACAATTTGGAATGTTAAAATGGATAATATGGTTAGAAAGCAGGAACAGGATACTGAATTGAATGATCAGCCATGATCATTTTGATTAGTGGAGCAGGCTTGAATGGCCGAATGGCCTGTTCCTGCTCCCATATTCTATATTCCTTTGTTTCTATATTAGCAAATTATATATGTGGCACCGACATGGGGTGTTGCCACAGAAAATCCATGACAACACAAAATTAATTACAATGTGACTATTGTGTGGGCATCTGTAGCTCATCTGTTAACACAGTCAGAAACCAAGTTTGGAGGCTAAAGTGGCACACTGTACTTCAATGATAAATGTACACTCGTGCAAACCCCTAATGTCTTTTGAAAGTTGTAAATAATACGAAAGTGCCACTTAAATTTGAGTACAGTAGTGGACTAGCACCTTTGAGAAATGGTGACCCACAATCTCAGGATGGATGCTGGACATTCAGTTTTACAGCAAATTAACCATTTTGAATTGTAAGTATTTTGGTAATGCAGGGAAATATGCTGAACAACTATGGTCAGTGGAAGCTCCCATAAACAAGAATGTGTTAATGACCCTGATGATGTGTTTTTAGTGATGCTGATTGAGGAATAAATACTAGCTGGGTTCCTGAAGACATGTGACCTCGTCTTCATGACAAGGATTATTTATGTCCAGCACATGAAGGCATACAAGTCCTCAGTTTAACTTTACATTCTAAAATATATATCCAATAGTGGAACACTTCCTCAACAATCAAATATCAGCTTCTTCTAGAATCCAAATAAACCCCCAGCATTCTGACTTAGACATACGAAGAGCAGGTAGCAGGCATCATTTTCTAACTAACATATGAACACATGAATTAGGAGCAGGAGTAGGCCATTGAGATGCATGAATGCTCAAGATTCCTAAAGAGCTGAGCTGCAATCTTTCATAGGATACTATGTAATGTGGAACCAGGAGACTCTAGGATGGTGCACCTTGCCCTCCTGCTTTCATTGCCTAGCATTAGCTTGATCTTCCTGTGGCGTAGTTGAATGTTTTACTCCTACCCTAAATCTAATTTGACAAGTTGCTCTTGGCATTATTGAGTAGCTCATTGACTGAATGCAAATCAGGCTTGGACCACACAATATTTCAGGGCTCCTGGTGAACCCATTGGATGGAGTGCTGAGGGTGATGAGCACACTGACATAGATACAAACAGAAGTGAGTCCAAATTCTTTCCAGTAACCACCTCTCTACCCTAGAAGAGGCTGAGAATTTATGTACTGCACCAGAAAATCACACAGATGGCTGTCAGATCCTGCTAAAGACCATTTGGAAAGGGATCTGTTTGAATGGCTCTTCACTTTCACCATCAACCAAAAGAGCCTAGCGATGGGTTGTGTTGAGTCCCAAATTTGGAGCCTTCAATCATCTTTGGCATGATTAGAATATGGAACTTACTACCACTTAGAGTCGCTGAGGTGAACAATAGTTTGATGCATTTGAGGGAAGCTAGATCAGTACATGAGGGAGACAGAAATAGAAGGATATGTTGTTAGAGGTGGAGATCGAGTAGCAGGCTCAGGTGGAGTGTGAAAAAACAGTTTGGATCGGATGGGTTAAAAGGCTTCTTCTATGCTGCTCTTTGTAAAAGTTCGACATAGCAGGCACTTTAGAAATCAGCAGTTTTTACTTACTAAACTGAGTACTGATTATCTCCAGAACAGTTGAAAACACACAGGTACATAGGGCCCTCTAAAGGTATCTGATGGTACTTCTGGTGTTCGGATATTAACGCCACTAACTGATATTGAAACAAAGGAAGATAATTAAATTAGTTTGCTACTGCAATCTCATCAAAACTTTATACAATTGCAGAAAGATTCTTCACCCCTGTACTCTAATCCTTTCTCAATAAACGCCAACATGCCATTTGGCTTCCTAATTGACACATCTGCATGTGAGCTTATAATGAAAAAGGCACCGGTCTAAACTGCGGTCAATAGTGACACAAACGGCCACAAAGAAAGAGCACACAAGGATTTAGAGATGGACTTTCAATTCTCCTTTTCCAACACCAGTTTAAATCTGTTGTCAAATCAAGGAGTCTCCAGGTGTGTAGCAAGATGTGTAAACAGACAATCATACTGAAGTATTTTCACAGGCAGTAAAACTGAAAATTAAAAAGCAGAAGGGACTTTAATATTATTTTATATGTTAAAATGGTGCAATAACTAATTATAATTAAAGTAACACAGAATAAGAGATTATAATTAAATTGACATGGAATAAGAACTTATGGAAGGACAGAGCAAGAAAAAGAAAGAATAACTGGATCATTCCAGGTTGTCAGTCTGTGCCTCGATGGCTACTACATGGATCAGTGCTTGGGCCCATATTAGGCAGCATCCATTTAATAATTTGGATGTGAGGATCAAATAAAATAAAGATTTGCTGGCCACACAAAACTGGGATTGTAAATTTGTGGGATGGATGAAAAGAGACTTCGAGGAAATTAAAACATGTTAAGAGAGTGGGTAAGGAATATGGCAGCTGGAAATATGTGAAGGTAAAAGAAACAGAAATGTGATTATTTCTTAAAAAGTGAGAGATTGGAAGTGTTGACATACAAATAAATTCCGGGTGCTTTGTTCATTATAAGCTCACATGCAGATGTGGCAATTAGGAACCCACATCTTCCTTGGCTTTTATTGAAAAAGGATTAGAGTACAGGGGTAAAGATTCTTTCTGCAATTGTATAAACCCTTGATGAGACTGTACCAAAGATATTATTACAGTTTTGGTCTCCTTTCTATTGCCAAGTATAGAGGGGATGCACCATGGGTTTACCCTGGGATGATTCCTGGGATGGCAACAGTGCGTTATGAGAAGAGATTGAGGAGACTGTGCCTGTGTTCTCTGTAGATTAGAAGAATGAGAAGTTACATTAATGCGGCCTACCAAATTGTCACAATGATTGGCGGGATTGATGGAAGAAGGACATTTACCAGAGATGTGATGGTGGGCATTTACAAAATGGAAGAATTTGCAGAATTATGAGATGCAAAGCAACCTGAATGTCCTTGTGCATGAATCATAGAAGTTTAGTACATAGATTTCAGCAAGTCATTAAGAAGGCAAAATGAAATGTTGGCCTTAGTAGACTGGAATTAAACTTGGTGTCCAAGATCTGCTATTTGTAAGGTCTGGTGAGAAGAATCGAGTAATTTTTAATCTATTTTTCTAATCAACCTGTGCAGAGATGTTATTGTACACCTCTGGAGCAGGTGGGACTTGAACGCAGGCCTCTTGATCCAGGGGTAGGGACATTACCGCAAAGAGTCATTGAGTATTTTAAAATCACCGTATTATAAGTTCAATGGTACTGAGGTTGATTTGGTTTGACTTGCTATCCGTGTGCCATAACAAAGCAGCACAGCCAGTAACAGCAAGACAGCAGAAATGCAAAATTAAATACGAGGGCTCGATGATGTCATATAGAATGCTACTCCACTGAAAATTGTGTGAAAAAGAATGTTGGTGTCTGACTCCACCATTTAAATGGATTGAATAATGTGAAGGCCCTGAAGTAACTTCACTACATGATCACCAACAAAGTCAGATTGTTTTTCCTTATTCAGGTGTGCATGACTGGTGTACCATGCATTGGTCTGAGGTAACTTCTTTTCCTTTGCAATTTAACACCATGATCAGTAATGATTTATTATGACCTTGGCCGTTTGCATATTTCAAAATGTTTGCTAGCATCCGAACACCTGTATTTGTATTTAAAACTCAGACTTTGCCTAGTGTGTTTCATTTTGGCAGTTATCTATCTCTTTGCTCATCACATATCTCATGGATTCCCCTCTGTCTTTGAAGTAAAATATCCTGTCATTCCCTTCACTACTATACATAGTGACAGATATACCATCAACAAGATGCATCAAGATACCTTCAAAAGCCCTTCCAAATCCACAATCTCTATCACAGGGAGGCCAAGGTGAAAGAGTCATGGGAGCACAACATCTGCAAGTTTCCCTCCAAGTCGCATACCATCCTGACTTAGAGCTACAGTATATTGTTCCTTTATTGTCACAGGATAGAAATCCTGGAATCCCCTTCTTAGCAGCATGGAGGGTAGCCCTATATCCACAGTACTGCAGCAGTTTAAGAAGACAGCTCATAACCACTTCCTCCAGGGCAATTGGGGATGAACAATAAATGCTGGCCCAGATGGCGACCCTCACATCCCATGATCAAATTCAAAAAACCTGAGAAAATTGGTTTATTTGACTGGATAAGTCATGCTCCAATGTTATTAAACCTAAATATTTTCCAGATTTTGCCAGGTTTTTTCACTGATCTCATTCCTCAAATCTCTGTAGTGTTCCACAAAAATGATGATTTGTTATTCAGTCATTGAAAGCACAGAAGCAAACCTTCATCAGAAAACTCCAGAGAGGATTCCTTCCTGAGCTTTTCAATCATGTTAGATTCACTTGTATTTGAATGTGAGCTATATGTTATGTAGCAATCCCAAGCAAATTTTTTATTGAATTCATTTGTGGAATGTGGGCATCATTGGCTAGGCCAGCATTTATTGCCCGTCCCTAATTCCCCATTTAAGAGTCAACCACATTGCTGTGAGTCAGAGTCACATGTAAGCTAGGCCAGGCAAGGACAGCAGTTTCCTTCCCAAAAGGGCATTAGTGAACCAGATGGGGATTTCTCCAACAATTGACAATGGTTTTGTGACCATCAATAGACTCTTAATTCCAGGTTTTTATTGAATGTATAATTGCAATATTTACCATGGCAGGATTTGGACCCAAGCCCCTACAACATGACCTGAGACTCTGGATTAATAGTGTCAATACCACAAGGCCATTGCCTCCCCAGTAGCAGCCAATTGTCTGAAGGATAAAAGATCAAACTGGTCGGCCAAATAATATGTGAACATCTGAAAAAGACCCTTACAAATTGCACTGCAGACCACTTCTGTTGGGAAGACATTGCAACTGACCATGTCATGTAGAGATAAGCACTTAAATTTCAGCATATTTCAAACAGCATCTACACCAAATTCACAACATCCAACCTGCCCAATGAAAGGCCGAATGTGGATTGGACCGAAGGGTCTGTTTCTATGCTGTACATCCCTATGACTCTATGACTCTACGTGTCAGAAGCTTTCCTGAGCACCAACATTGACTGCATGAACTGCCCACTCTGTGAACATCCATGCCAAACCTGCATTGGACTCCCCAGCCATGAGGATCCAGAGAAGACAATGAAATAGTTTACAATTTTGGCATTTGCAAACAATGAGGAGTTTTCCATGATATATTTTACAATATAGGGACATTTGGCATTGACTCCCTCCAGGCTACTTTGCTACTTTGTCTTAATGAATGCTACCAGAAAAAGCGTAATAAGTTAAATGAGACAATAAGCTGCAGGATTTATTATATTTCAAAAGTAAGCACATTCCTAACCTGTAATTAATTAATCATTTCAGCAGCAGCCGAGAATATGCCTCCCTAGAAAGTAGTCACTTGTTTTAAATAGTGAAATATTTATCACATGCTGTTCCGCTGTGTTTTGCAGTTTTATAGATATCTTTTAATCAACTTGTTCGGTGAAGTTGTTCCGTAGTTTTATATCAGTGAATTTGATTGCCAGGTGGTTGTTGTAAATTTTCTGTTAGAGCTAAAACGTTCATTGTTAAAAATAGTGCAGCACAGAAATCCATGAGGAAGAGCTGTTGTAAGGTTTGACTGCACCACAGATATTTCTTCACATCTGCACCTTTGGGTTCCACTTCCACAGGATGTAATAAACTAAAGCATAATCATATGCACAATGGATCTTTTTTCACAGACAGCATAGTATGGAATACCAATGTAAGCTCAAGTGCTGAAAATAATTGGTGTGGCAGAATGTGACTGATGTTCAACACTGCTCCCTAAGCAGGAAGCTGACGAAGACGCTTTCTGTTGTTATACCACCCTCTCAATTTTTAATAAACTTATTGCAATGTGAATTGGTTGGTCTGCGCCCATTTAATACTATTTCACCAAGTCAAAATGATTTTGTTTGCACCTTCCTTAATGTATAGCTCAACTCTGACATTCACATTGATTATATATCCTTTTATACCCTTGCCTGGACAAACCATACTCATCTCAGATTCAGTGTATTAATTAGACTAGCATCTATTGACTGTTGAGGTAGAACATTCTACACTTCATCCACCCTTTCCAAAGGAAGTATTTCAGAACTTATCTCCTGAATAGCTTTGCTCTGCCGTTTAAGTTATGTCCCTTTTTCATGGAGACCACACCAATAGAAAACATTTTGCCCCACCTGCTCCATCAATTATTTTCATAATCCAGAAAATCTCAATTAAATCATCCTTAACTCCCTAATTTGCACCAATCAGGATAATTTACAGGAATATCCCATCTAATCCCAAACCACAAGTTATTGAGGGATAAAATTCTGCTCAAGTTTCCAGGCAATTCTTCTTAGCCACCTGAGTATTTTCAACAGTTTTCTGTTTCAAATGCAAAAATATTGGGCTATGTAATGAAGTGTTGTGTGAAAACACTGCATGAACGCCAAGCTACACACATTTTTAAAACTCAAATTGGCAAATAGTAAGTTCTTACCACTCAAAGGCACAAATGATTCACCACAGGAGACCCAGACCTCTACGGGATTCCTGACAATGAGGCTAATGAGTTCAGTGTCTATACTCTCCAAGTCCTCTGTGGTGATCCTGGGTAATCTCTGTACCAAATGGTCAGTCCCATGGGTCGATGGCTCAGCCCAGTCTAGGAGTGGAAACATGAATCACAGTAATCAACTATGTTGGCAAGTGAGTGTATGATAAAAGACAACCTGACTGATATTCCTTTGGTTTTCATTCTATTTGCATCCATCCTAGAAGTGGAGCAGTAAATGGCCTCAAAATAAAGCACCTATTCACCCTATTGTTTACATCCTTTCTGATTTTTCACCAGATTTGCTAGCTGAAACAGGTGTTATTTGTGGTTCAGTGGGTAGTACTCTCATGTGAGTCAGAAAATTGAAGGTTCAATCCCCAACTCTCTGAATATGAATGCATAAGGTAATACAAATACATGACTGAAGTGTAACATCCTTACTTTTATGATCAATTCCTCTCATAATAACAGATAGCATCCCATTAACCTTCTTAATCACTTACTGTACCTGCATGCTAACATGTTATGACTCATCTACTAGAACACTTGGATCCCTTTGCAATTTCAAAATTTACAATTGTTTTCCACTTAGATAATTCTTAAAAAATTATTTTTGCCAAAGTGAATAGCACTGCACTTGATCTGCCAGATTTTTGCCCTCTTACTCAACCTGTCAATAATGGTCTGTCAGCTCCTTATGTCCTCTTCAAAACATACTTCCCTCTGTGTCATCTGTAAATCTGTAAATACTAGGCTGCACTCCTCCCACCTAAGCCATTGAAGTAAATTGTAAACTGTTTAGGTCCTAGCATGGATTCTTGTCACATTATGCCAATCAGAGAACCCATTTCTACAAATTCTCTGTTTTCTGTCAATTGTCTGTTGATGCTAGTAAGACAGTAAGGTCATAAAACATAGGACCAAAAGAAAGCTATTTGACCCATCAAAACCTCTCTGCCATTTCCTATGGTCACTGTCAATATCCCCACTCTCAATGGGCCAACATTAACTAGCCACTTACTCTTTATACAACTATAAAATTACTTTTCATTGTCTTTTATGTCTCTTGTGAGGTTTTTTTTCATAATCCCTCATCATCATTCTTATAAGCCACTTTATGGCCCTTTGTTGGTCTTTGTATCTGTCCCATTCTTTGGGATCTGTACTGTTCTTTGCAATTTTTCCTGCCCTTACCTCCTTAGATACCCATTTTTTTTTGTGAGGTGAAGCTTTTCCTTTCCATGGATACAAATTGCTTCTGAATAGCATTAATGTTTCTTTGAACACCCTCTATTCTTCCTCGATTGTTTTACTTGTTAGAAGTGCTTCCCAGTTTACCATGGACAATCTCTGCCTCATCCCATTAAAGTCGACCTTATTTAAATCCAAAATTCTAGTAACTGATCTTTGTTTACCTCTCACAAACACAACATGAATCTCAATCATATAATGATCACAAACTATTAGGGCACTATTTAAATCAGACTCATTGCTCATTACTAGATTCAATATAACTGTCCCTTTGTCGCATCAGAGACATATTGCCGTAGGAAACTATCCTCAACACATTCAAGAAATTTACGTTTCCGGGAGATGCTTGTCTATCTCTCCCAGTCTATGTTAAGATTAAAATCCACATTAATACTACTCTGCTTTTGCTACATAACTGCCTAATTTCAGCCCTCATACAACATAACATCGCTGAGCAGTGACCAGCAGCCTATATATTACATCTATTGTGGTTTTAGCTATTACTTATTGTGGTTCATCTGTTCCACCCATAAGGTCTCCAGTGGGCACTTACCTCTCATTAAATCCTCCCTCACTATAAAAGTAATTCTGTTTCTAATCAACAATGTTACTCACCTGCTCTGCCATTTTCTCTATCCCTCCTGTATACTTTATGATCTGATATATTTAGTTGCCAGTCCAGACTAACCCACAGCCATGTCTTTGTAATGGCTACTATATCATAATTTCCAATTTGAGTCTGCGTCTGAAGCTCATTTAGTTTGTCCCTTACACTCCATGCATTTGTATAAAGAATTTTGGCTGCATACTCTATCATGCCCTCCAGCATCTTATTATTTCTCCCCCCTGCTTTTCTAAATACACTTTTTATAGTTGCATCTTGTTCATTAAGCCAGCCCTACCTGTTCATCCTATTAACCTCTACCTTCTGTCCACATGCTGACCTCATGCTCTGGTACCCACTGCCCTGCCACACTAGTTTGAACCCTCCTCAGTGGTATTAGCAACTTCCTGCAAGGATATAGGTGCCTCTTCAGTTTAAGTCATTTATATCAATGATTTGGATGTGAACATAGGATGTATTGTTAATAAGTTTGCAGATGACACCAAAATTGGAGGTGTAGTGGACAGCGAAGAAGGTTACCTCAGATTACAATGGGATCTTGATCAAATGAGCCAATGGGCTGAGGAGTGGCAGATGGAGTTCAATTTAGATAAATGTGAGGTGCTACATTATGAAAAAGCAAATCAGGACTTATATGCTTAATGATAAGGTCCTAGGGAATGTTGCTGAACAAAGGGACTTTGAAGTGCAAGTTCACAGCTTCTTGAAAGTAGAGTTGCAGATAGATAGGACAGTGAAGAAGGAGTTCAGTATGTTTTCCTTTATTAGTCAGAGTATTGAGTACAGGAGTTGGGAGGTCATGTTGTGGCTGGACAGGACATTGGTTAGACCACTTTTGGAATACTGTATGCAATTCTGGTATCCTTCGGGGGGGTTTAAACTAATTTGACGGGGGATGGGATCCAGACTTGTAGTCCAGCAAGTAAGCTAGCTGTTTGTCAGGATGTCCAAGAATGTAGGGAGGCTGTGGAGAAGGTAGCACTGACAGGGAATATTTGTGGACACAGAGATGGGCTCAAGTGCGTATACTTCAACGCAAGGAGTATCAGAAATAAGGTGGGTGAACTTAAGGCGTGGATCGGTACCTGGGACTACGATGTTGTGGCCATCACGGAAACGTGGATAGATGAGGGACAGGAATGGTTGTTGGAGGTTCCTGGTTACAGATGTTTCAGTAAGATTAGGGAGGGTGGTAAAAAAGGAGGGGGGGGTGGCATTGCTAATTAGAAATGGTATAACAGCTGCAGAAAGGAAGTTTGAGGGGGATCTGCCTTTGGAGGTAGTATGGGCTGAAGTCAGAAATAGGAAAGGTGCAGTCACCTTGTTGGGTGTTTACTATAGGCCCCCCAATAGCAGCAGAGATGTGGAGAAACAGATTGGGAAACAGATTTTGGAAAGGTGCAGAAGCCACAGGGTCGTAGTCATGGGCGACTTCAACTTCCCAAATATTGATTGGAAGCTCTTTAGATCAAATAGATTGGATGGGGCGGTGTTTGTGCAGTGTGTTCAGGAAGCTTTTCTAACTCAGTATGTAGATTGTCCAACCAGAGGGGAGGCCATATTAGATTTGGTACTCGGTAATGAACCGGGACAAGTGATGGGCTTGTTAGTGGGTGAACATTTTGGTGATGGTGACCACAATTCTGTGACTTTCACCTTGGTTACGGAGAGAGATAGGTGCGCACAACAGGGTAGATTTTACAACTGGGGGAAGGGAAATTACGATGCTGTAAGACAGGATTTGAGGAGGATAAGTTGGGAGCATAGGCTGTCAGGGAAGGATGTGGTGGAAATGTGGAACTTTTTCAAGGAGCAGATACGACGTGTCCTTGATATGTATGTATCTATCAGGCAGGAAAGAAATGGTCGTGTGAGGGAGCCTTGGTTGACGAGGGAGGTTGAATGTCTAGTAAAGAGGAAGAAGGAGGCTTACATAAGGTTGAGGAAACAGGGTTCAGACAGAGCTGTGGAGGGATACAGGATAGTCAGAAGGGACCTGAAGAAAAGGATTAGGAGAGCTAAGAGAGGGCATGAAAAATCCTTGGCGGATAGGATCAAGGATAACCCCAAGGCATTTTATGCGTATGTGAGAAACATGAGAATGACGAGAACGAGGGTAGGTCCGATCAAGGACAGTAGTGGGAGATTGTGTATTGAGTCGGTGACCAAGCATGTGGATGAGGGTAGAGCAGTGGATGTAGTGTACATGGATTTTAGTAAGGCATTTGATAAGGTTTCCCATGGTAGGCTTATGCGGAAAGTCAGGAGGCATGGGATAGAGGGAAATTTGGCCAATTGGATAGAAAACTGGCTAACCGGTCGAAGTCAGAGAGTGGTGGTAGATGGTAAATATTCAGCCTGGAGCCCAGTTACAAGTGGAGTTCCGCAGGGATCAGTTCTGGGTCCTCTGCTGTTTGTAATTTTTATTAATGACTTGGATGAGGGAGTTGAAGGGTGGGTCAGTAAATTTGCAGATGATACGAAGATTGGTGGAGTTGTGGACAGTGAGGAGGGCTGTTGTGTGCTGTATTGTTCTATGTTCTATGTTCTATGTTCTTATTGGAAGGATGTTGTGAAACTTGAAAGTGTTCAAAAAAGATTTACAAGGATGTTGCCAGGGTTGGAAGATTTGAGCTGAATAGGCTGAGGCTGTTTTCCCTGGAGCGTCAGAGGCTGAGGGGTGACATTGTGGAAGTTCATAAAATCATGAGGGACATGAATAGGATAAATAGACAAGATCTTTTCCTTGTGGTAGGGCAGTTCAGGACTAGAGGGCATAGGTTATGGCGGGAGAGGAAAGATATAAAAGGGACCCAAGGGCCAACTTTTTCACGCAGAGGATGGTGCATGTATGGAATGAGCTGCCGGAGGAAGTGGTAGAGATCGGTACAATTATAGCATTTAAAATGCATCTGGATGGATATATGAATAGGAAGGGTTAAGAGGGATATGGGCCAAGTGCTGGCAAATGGAACAAGATTAGATTAGGATATCTGGTCAGCATGGACGAGTTGGACCGAAGGGTCTATTTCTGTGCTGAACATCTCTATGACTCTATGAATCTCAGTGCAACTTATCCTACATCCACAGATCCCATGTGCCCTGAAAGAAATCTCAATGATCCAGATACCTGAATCCATCCCTCCTACACTAGCTCTTTCACGAGGTATTGAGCTGTACTGTCTTCCTATTTCTGATTTCCTTGGCAAGTGGGACAGGGAGTAATGTTGAGACTACAATCCTAGAGGTCATGCTTTTTTACTTCCGGCTTAATTTCCTAAATCCCTTTTGCAGGAACTCATCACCCTTCCTGCTCAGGTCATTAGTTCAAATATGGACCACAATCTCTGGCTGTTCACCTCCCCTAAGCCTGCTCAGAGACATCCTTGACATTGGCACCAATTTTACAAAAAGGGGCCATTCAGTCCATCTTGTCCATGCCAACCCAAAGACACCAAGATGGCCTTTCTAATTCCACCATGCTGCACACGGCTCATAGTCCTACAGCTTAAAGCACTTAAGGTGTAGACATAGATACTTATGAAAAGAGTTTAAAGTCTCTGCCTCCACCTCCCTCTATGTAAAAAATAATTCCTTATGCTGCCTCTAATCCTTGTGGCACTTAGCTTGAGTCTATGACCCTTGGTTTTTAAGCTATATGTCAAGGGAAACAGATATGACTCATCAACTATAGCCTATAGTTTTCTGTTTTTTACCACCACCTTCCCTGAATAGAGCGGTTGTAGTTGCTACCTTCCTGGAATCTTTCTGGAATCTAATGACTTTTTTTAAAAAAAAGTAACATTAATATATCCATTACCTCATTAACTACCTCTTTTAAGACCACGGGATAAAGCCCTTCAGGACCCAAGGACCTGTCAACCAGCAACTCCATCAGTTTGTTTAGTGCCATTTGTTTGGCTTGTAATTTCCTCTCTTTCTTCCACTTACTGATTTACAGCTGTGTCTAATACTTTTTATATCCTTTGTCAGGAAGACAGAAGCAAAACATTTGTTATTTTTCATCTGCCATTTCCATATGGCCGACTGCCAATGCTCCACTCTCACTCTACAGAAGACTAGCACACACTGCATTTATTCTTTCCTTTTTAAGGATACCTGTAAGAACTCTTGCTATCTACCTTTTATATTTCCAGCGAGCTTCCTCTTAGATGTTAATTCTTTCTCTTGCTTAAGCCTTGGTTTCTCTACCTATCTTTATATTCTGACCAATCATCAGCTCTGCCAATTATCCGGGCACATTTAAATACTTTTTTTACTGGGCAGCACGGTGGCACAGTGGTTAGCACTGCTGCTTCACAGCGCCAGAGACCCGGGTTCAATTCCCGACTCAGGCGACTGACTGTGTGGAGTTTGCACGTTCTCCCTGTGTCTGCGTGGATTTCCTCCGGGTGCTCCGGTTTCCTCCCACAGTCCAAAGATGTGCGGGTCAGGTGAATTGGCTCAAGCTAAAATTGCCCGTAGTGTTAGGTAAGGGGTATGGGTGGGTTGCGCTTCGGCGGGTCGGTGTGGACTTGTTGGGCTGAAGGGCCTGTTTCCACACTGTAAGTAATCTAATCTATGTTTTATGATTTCCTTACTTCCTTTAGTTGGCTCTTTATCAGTTACCCAATATCACATACCAAGTCCCAGAAGCCAGTCTGTGGCTGCTGAAGTAATTTGAATATAAAATGATTGACATACCTTCTTTGATTTCCTCACTTCCCAATTCCCTCAGTCTTCCACCCTCATCTTCATCATTTTGTTTTGTTTTGGATTTGTGTTCTTGCAACGTCTCGTTGACTGCCCATGCTATCAACTCAGATAGGGTCAGGATCAGGATCCCATCAGCTGTGTACAGTCTGCATGCCGGTCTGGTGAGTGCTAGTCTTTGAGTGCATGTGGTAAGCAACTAGATTAAAACAACCAGAAAAGATAAAGGAAAATAAATAGCGCAGGAATGGGGGGAGCATAATTATTAACATTGACACAGTTTGTGAGACATTCTTTGCTCTTCAAAGGGGGAATGAATTTCTTTAAATTCAATAACACAGCACTGTGCAACAATGATGAACAAATTTAAGCCTAGAAATTACATTGTTGACAAGAAAATCACTTAATGAGCAACTTAGTTGTTCAAATGATTGGCAGCACTAATTTTAAGGATTAAATGGTAATACTGTGTACTAGCCATTGCCCATTGCCAGTAACAAACAATTATGTGCCACTCAGGCATTTCACTCGGCAACACTGGGACTTCTTTGGAATTAAGGTTCCCAAGACCAAAGCCCCACCTGCAGAAAAATCTATTGCCTGGCAGTGCCATTAGCAAGGTGGTACAGCACCCACATGAGCCCACAGATGAGTGATAGCTGAGGAATAGTGGGGGGTGGGGGATGTCATGCAGCTGAAGTTGCAGAGGAAAGGGAAATGGAGTTGGCTCTCAGTACTTCCTGCCTTTCCTAACGGCAGGCTGTCATTACCTATGAATGGGGGAACATCCCTTCACATCCCCTATAAATTGGAAACCTGCAAGCCAGTAGGAAGCTTGTTGTACTTCCGCTAAAATTGAGACTCCGCCTGCCAATGGGTTGTAACAGTGTTTTTTGTTTAATTCACTTGTGGGATGTGGTCATTGCTGTCAGGACAGCATTTATAGCGTGTCTCTATTTGTCATTGAAAAAATGGTCATAAGCTGCCTTCTTGAACCGCTGCAGTCTGTGCTGAAGGTAGACCCACAGTGCTGTGCATGGTAAAATAGTCACTATGGCTTCATCAAGGGGTGGGCATGCCAGACAAATCTCTTAAAATTCTTTGAGGAGGTAATGAGCAAGTTAGATAAAGAGGAGCCAGTGGACGTGATCTGTTTGGATTTCCAGAAGATCTTTGTCAAAGTAGTGTACAGGAAACCACTAAATAAGATAAAAGCCCATGGTGTTAGAGACAAGATGATGGCATGGATAGAGGATTGACAGACTGGTAGAAGGCAGAGATTGGGGATAAAGGGGTCTTTTTCAGGATGGCAGCTGGTGACTAGTGGTGTTCATCAGGGGTCAATGTTGGAACCACAACTATTCACTTCATACATTAATGACATTGATGAAGGAACTGAGGGCATTGTTGCAGATAACACAAAGATACGTAGAGGGAGAAGTGGTGTTGAGGAATTAGGGAGGCTATAGAAGGACTTGGACAAGCTAGGAGAGTGAGCAAAGGAATGGCAGTTGGAAAACAATGGAAGCACCTCTGGACTTTTTAGATTTCTCTGTTTCTAAAAGTCATCTCTTATCTCTCTCCACACACCTACAAATATCAAGGTTTATTGGTCAATTATTTTTCCACTGTATTTTGATTTACCAACAACTAAACTTTAGTTAATATTGTTAGGAGCTAGTTCTTGAGATCACACCCAGAAAAATTGATACGTGGTTATGCCACACCTTAATAAAAGGAGACAGGTAGCATGCAAACTTCATGCCACTTGCTCATGCAGTGCCATGCAGTCCTGCACTGAGTTACTGCACAGCTTATCAAGTGACCCGCATTCCTGCCAAGGGAGCACAACAAAGCCAACTCGCTCAACTTAAAGCCAATCTGAACCTCTTAAAGGCAAGGTGCTTTCTGCCTGATACAGAGGATGGAAGGATTGAAGACTTCAGGAAGGAGGCAAAATGGCACAATATGGAAAGGAAGCATTCTCTAGTTATGTGGATGTAACTTATAGAATCACAAGTGTAGGACATGTGTGCAATGACCCAAGAAATTTAATTACTTCACAGGTCAATGAATGCATCTTCTTGACCTGACTTCTTACAACTAAACAATCAGTCTCACACAATACTCCAATAATCACACTCTAAATCTTCCCAATAATCACTCGCTGACCAACAATCTATGCCAATCGGGCTCAAGCCTCACATCAAAATGCTTCAACTGATCCTTACACAATTATCGCTGAAGCTCACACTCTCACATCTCACAGCTTGAGCATACTTCCAGCTATTACATCATGTCAAATATATCACCTAAATATATTGCAACACAGTCATTGTCACACTTGCTTTTCTTCTGCACGAAAAGATGGCACGTCATTGCTGGCTGCAAGAATTAATTGGTCATATGAAGCAACCAACCTGCAAGTTAGATAGATTGTCTTTAAGAGAGAGTGTTCACTGGAGTCGTGAGGTTGAAATGATGGGCTGTGATCAAATAAGCATTGTATCTGCCTGCTGTCCATTTACACAATGGCTGATTATTACCGTCAACAACATAATGATTAATGTGGGCCTTGGCAGGAGTGATAAGATGCAGAGCACATGTTGTCCTCTCACCTCAATCAGCAGTTGGTGACAAATATTGTAGCCCTTAGTTCAGAAAGTGCACAGCAAGTTCAACATAAGGGTCAGACAATTAAAATATCAGATAAATAACATTTAGTGAAATGTTTCTTTTCAACTTTTATCACAGTGCTGAGCTTTACTAAAATATATAATTAAAATGGTATGCAGGAAATTTAAATATTCATAGCTCAGTTCTAAGTATATAAATAGTTTGGGAATCTGAGCAATAAACAGTCAAAGGTGCTGCTTTGGTAGAATTCAGCTGTAACCCAACATTTAATGCATATCACAGAACTTCCAATGGAAAGCAGAGATGATGGTTACAGCAGACAAGTGGAGGATGCACCTGCCTTCCACTTACTCCATATGCACATTTACCACTGCAGCAGGGGTTTTATGATTCTATGTGTTAAGAGTAGACATATTATTAGTGCTGAGAATGATTGGCAATCATCTCTCCTGAGAGGCTGGCAAACCAGCTGACTGTTCCCAGCATTTGCTGTCCTACATCTGAGCAGATTATTTACTTAGCCTGGCATTATTACCGAGGAAAATGTTGTCCCAATGATCAATTGACCATCCTCATATCCAGCCCCATTTCGGTAGGCCATGACTCTTACTGCCAGTTGGGTCTTGGCAGCGGAGATCTCATGTGAGATTGTCTGCACTGAGGTCTCCTTCCGCAAAGAAATCCATTTCTCTTCCCAGTAAGCCAAAGTGTTTTCAACTTCAGAGGTAGACAGGTCAGTCTGCAAAAAACAGAAGTGAAATCTGCCAGCTTTTACAAATGTGATGTGCAACACCCTGTGCATCCAATTTTAATCATGCCACCAATATTAATCCTGCTTTCAATGGTTAAAGCCCTAAATTCCAGATATTCATTCCTGACAGGTGACATTATAGAGGTTTACAAAATCATGAGGAATATAAATAAGATGAATAGCAAAGGTCTTTTCCTTAGGGTGGGAGAGTTCAAAACAAGGGGGCATATTTTAAAGTGAGAGGAAAAGTATTTAATAGGGACTTAAGAAACAACATTTTCACACAGAGAATGTTTCATATGTATAATGAATTGCCAGAGGAAGTGGCCGATGCAAGTACAGTTACAACATTTAAAAGACATTTGGGCAGGAAAGGCTTGGAGAGATATGGGCCAAATGCAGGCAAGTGGGACTAGTTTAGTTTGGGAAACTTGGTCAGTATGGACGAGTTAGACTGAAAGCTCTGTTTTCATGCTGTATGATGCTATGTTTCTATGACTCAATGAAAATTTTCATCTCTGAGCTCCTATAACACATATCTTGAAACCTAGAATTTTGACCCAGATAATATCTAATATTAAATATCACACTATTTGGTTCAATATCAGATTTTTCAGATAACTTTCCTACAAAGCACCTTGTGGTTTTTAAGTACATTAAAGGTGCTACATAAAGGTATTACTGCTGTCACTGATTTTGTTGCCATAGCTGGAGTGAGGACACATTGTTAGGAGAAGCTTATCATGTGAATAAACCACTGAGATCTTGGTTATAGTTGAAATGGAAACCGTAACTTACATTTGGTCCACATAGAAAGTCTCTGGTTATATTATATAACTCCCACTGCATTGCACAAGACAATCCTGAGGGGAAATTGATGCCAAAGTATTCCAGAGGCATTGCAAAGATGAATGTAAATTTTGAAGGAATTTTAAAAGTGCTACCCATTAGTTGGAGTCTGCAGAGTGCTGCTTTATTTTTTCAAGTTTTTATTTCTTTTGGAACTTGCTATTGAATCTTTCAGAGATCTTTTAGGCAATACAGGGAGCCGTGGTTTAATAAGGAATTGGAATTCCTTGTGAAAGGGAAGAGGGCGGCCTATGTAAAGATGAGGCGTGAAGGTTCAGTTGGGGCGATTGAGAGTTATAAGGTAGCCAGGAAGGATCTAAAGTGAGAACTAAGAGCAGCGAGAAGGGGACATGAAAAGTCCTTAGTTGGTAGGATTAGGGAAAACCCAAAGGCTTTCTATAGGTATGTCAGGAATAAAAGGATGACTAGGGTAGGTATCGGTCCAGTCAAGGATAGTAGTGGGAAGTTGTGCATGGAGGCGGAGGAGATTGGAGAGACACTAAATCAATACTTTTCGTCAGTATTCACTCAGGAACAGGACACTGTTGCTGATGTGAATATTGAGTCACAAGTGATTAGAATGGATGGCCTTGAGGTATGTAGGGAAGAGGTCTGGGGAATACTGGAAAGGATGAAAATAGATAAGTCCCCTGGGCCTGATGGCATTTATCCTAGGATCCTCTGGGAAGCTAGGGAGGAGATAGCGGAGCCATTGGCCTTGATTTTTATGTCGTCGTTGTCTACGGGAATAGTGCCAGAAGACTGGAGGATAGCGAATGTGGTCCCCTTGTTCAAGAAGGGGAGTAGGGATAGCCCTAGTAACTATAGGCCAGTGAGTCTCACTTCTGTTGTGGGCAAAGTCTTAGAGAGAATTGTAAGGGATAGGATTTATGAACATCTGGATAGGAATAATGTGATCAAGGATAGTCAGCATGGTTTTGTGAAGGGCAGGTCGTGCCTCACAAACCTTATTGAGTTCTTTGAGAAGATGACCAAGGAAGTGGACAAGGGTAAAGCAGTAGATGTGGTGTATATGGATTTTAGCAAGGCGTTCGATAAGGTACCCCATGGTATGCTAATGCAAAAACTACGGACGTATGGCATTGAGGGTGCATTAGAGGTTTGGATTAGGAATTGGCTGGCTGGAAGGAGACAGAGGGTAGTAGTTGATGGTATAGGTTCATCTTGGAGTGCAGTTACTAGCGGTGTACCACAAGGATCTGTTTTGGGACCATTGCTGTTTGTCATTTTTATAAATGACCTAGAGGAGGGGCTTGAAAGCTGGGTGAGCAAGTTTGCGGATGACACGAAAGTCGGTGGAGTTGTGGACGGTGAAGAAGGATGTGGCAGGTTACAGCAGGATATAGATAAGTTGCAGAGCTGGGCAGAAAGGTGGCAAATGGAGTTCAATGTAGCTAAGTGTGAAGTCATTCACTTTGGTAGGAGTAACAAGAAGATGGATTACTGGGATAATGGTAGGCTACTTGGTAGTGTGGATGAGCAGAGGGATCTTGGTGTCCATGTACACAGATCTCTGAAAGTTGCCACCCAGATAAATAGTGCTGTGAAGAAGGCATATGATGTACTGGGCTTTATTGGTAGAGGAATTGAGTTCCGCAGTCCTGAGGTCATGTTGCAGTTGTATAAGACTCTGTTGCGGCCTCATCTGGAGTATTGTGTGCAGTTTTGGTTGCCATACTATAGGAAGGATGTGGAGGCATTGGAACAAGTGCAGAGGAAGTTTACCAGGATGTTGCCTGGCATGGTAGGAAGATCGTATGAGGAAAGGCTGAGGCACTTAGGGCTGTTCTCATTGGAGAAAAGAAGGTTTAGGGGTGACTTGATAGAGGTGTACAAGATGATTAGGGGTTTAGATAGGGTTGACAGTGAGAACCTTTTTCCGCTAATGGAGTCAGCTGTTACTAGGGGACACAGCTTTAAATTAAGGGGTGGGACGTATAGGACAGATGTTAGGGGTAGATTCTTTACTCAGCGGGTTGTGAGTTCATGGAATGCCTTGCCAGTAGCAGTGGTGAACTCTCCCTCTTTATGGTCATTTAAGCGGGCATTGGATAAGCATATGGAGGTTATTGGGCTAGTGTAGGTTAGGTAGGCTTCGGTCGGCGCAAAATCGAGGGCCAAAGGGCCTGTACTGCGCTGTATTTTTCTATGTTCTATGTTCTATGTTCTAATACATTCCAGATCATAACAACTCGAAAATGGGGGTGAGATCCACATCAGCCACAATCAAAGGCAGAGCAGACTTGAGCAACTGAATGGCTTTCTCTCATATAAGTACATTCACCAAGAGACTTAAATCTGTTTTCTGGTTACTATCCCTCCAATATAAATAGTTTCTACCGATTCACTTTATAAAAACGCCATACCTCTCCATTAAAAGTTCACTTTTCCTTATCTGTACTAAGTAGACAATCCCAATTTCTCTGATCGCTCCACAAAATATGATTTGTAAACAATTCATTTATGGTGGTGCTATATACCACAAAGTAAGCAATGGAGAGAAATCATCAGTCTGGAATGATGACCCATGAACCTTCATCCCATGTACTAATCTTACATTAAACTGCGACAGTTCCCATGGTGCTCCCAAATGAACTCAATCTTATTATCAATGCCAATGATGCAGCCCTTCCTTATGAAGTTGCATATGATGATACCACAAGTCCCAGCTAGAATGGAGTTGATTTAAGTAATTCCCCTATCAAACATCCCTGGAAACCCACGATGCTATTAGTGACAGGGATTGTTTTCATTTACACACACTTATAGCATTTAACTAGCTCCAATTCATGGAATAAGCTGGAAATATAGGTAGTTGGAATGACATGATCCTCCACTGACTTTGTTTTATTAAAAAAAGTTTTTATTCATGGACATTGCTTTTGCATGCGAAACAACACTTTTCACTGTATCTCAGTACATGTGACAACAATAAATCAATCATTCATTCAAGTTTCAGCCATAAACACCATTGTAATTCACAGGAAATACACTTAAATAGGCTCAATTGATGAGGAAGCAAAGTGATGTGAGATTTATTGTTTGCCATGAATCCTGCTGTAAATTTTGCCTCCCTTCTAATTCAATGGCAAGCACAATGTAACTCACAGCAGTATCAATTCTCACTTGGTTAAATATTCAACCAGAATAAAGCATTGCTTACCTTTGTAACTCTAATGCATTTAAAAGGCCCAGTTTCTTCAATCTGGCTAAGTTCCCGGCCTGTTGCGCAGATGAATGAGTTACCTGGGTTGAGTTTTGTCATAATGTTCTGTCCTCTCAGTGCCCTGGAACATGCCAAACAAACCATAGTCTTCTGCTTTGTGCAGGCATGGGTAATATAATAACCCTAATACAAAAATTAAAGGAAGAATAGAAGACACATAGATAAGCACTTTTAAAGATAAATGAGACAAGGACATGCACACACACAGACACACACAGATACACATTCAGGGTGCGCGTGCACACACACAGAGTTAGACGACTTAGCATTCCAGCTTTTATATTATGGAAGAAGTATAGGGGAAGTTACCAGACATCATAAATTATTAGGAAAAGATGAACAAGGTAGGATTGTTTTTTTCTAGACCAGAAAAGGCTAAGGGTGACCTGAGGAAGATTTTACAATTATGAAGCAATTGATGGATAAATATTTTCAATTTTGAAGGAATCCAAGACTAGGTTGTAGGACAGGTCAATAAGCAAGATGGTTACACTGTGGAGCTTGATACCACAAGTCAATAAAGTGTGGAACTGAAAATAGCACAGCAGATCAAACAGCGTCAGAGGAGCAGGGGAGTTGACACTTCAGGTCAGGACCTTTCATCAAATCCCCTGCTCCACTGATGTTGCTTGACCTGCTGTGCTTTTTCCAGCTCCACTCTTTATTCACTCTGACTTTCTAGCATCTGCAATCCGCACCATCTCCAACTTGCTACCACAGGTCAAATAGCATGGATACATTTAAGAGAAAGTTACAAAAGAAGAGGGAGAATGGAATAGAAAGTGCCTCACAGCATCAGGAACCTGGGTTTGAATCCACTTTGGGACAATCTGTGTGGACTTTGCACATTCTCCCTGTGTCTTCATGGGTTTCCTACGGACATTCCAGTTTACTCCCTCAGTCCAAATATGTGCAGAATAGGTGGATTGGCCATGCTAAGTTGCCCATAGTATCCAGGGATGTGTAGACTAAGTGGATTAGCCATAGTAAATACAGATCATAGGGATAGGATGGGGAGGTACATCTGGGTGGCATGCTTGTCAGAGGGTTGGTGTGGATTGATGGGCTAAATGGCCTGCTTCCACACTATGGAAACAAGCATCTATGAAATAGTCACAGTGAAATCTCAAGAAAAATCCTGATATTTAAATAGATAAAACTGACAAGGGGACTGAAGTAGTCATGTTTTGAGTACAGGAGTTGGGATGTCATGTTGCAACTGTACAGGACATTGGTTAGGCCACTGCTGGGATATTGGATACAATTCTGGTCTCCTTCCTATCGGAAAGATGTTGTGAAACTTGAAAGGGTTCAGAAAAGATTTACAAGGGGTGGAGGATTTGAGCTATAGGGAGAGGCTGAACAGGCTGGGGCTGTTTTCCCTTGAGCGTTGGAGGCTAAGGGGTGACCCTATAAGGTTTACAAAATTATGAGGGGCATGGATATGGAAAATAGGCAAAGTCTTTTCCCTGGGGCTGGGGACTCCAGAACTAGAGGGCATAGGTTTAGGGTGAGAGGGGAAAGATATAAAAGAGATCTAAAGGGCAACTTTTTCACGCAGAGGGTGATACGTGTATGGAATGAGCTGCCAGAGAAAGTGGTGGAGGCTGGTACAATTGCAACATTTAAGAGACATTTGGATGGGTATATGAATAGGAAGGGTTTGGAGGGATATGGGCCAGGTGCTGGCAAGTGGGACTAGATTGGGTTGGGATATCTGGTCGGGAAGCCTGGCAGCATTTGTGAAGAGAAATCCAGAGTTAATGTTTTGGTTCCGGTGACTCTTCCTCAGAAGTTCTGGTTTTTCTTCATAAATGAGGATTTGAGCTATAAAGAGAGGCTGAACAGGCTGGAGTGTCTGGAGGCTGAAGGGTGACCTTGTAGAGGTTTACAATATTATGAGGGGCATGGATAAGATAAATAGACAAAGACATTTTCCTGGGTTCAGGGAGTCCAGAACTAGAGGGCGTAGGTTTAGGGTGAGAGGGGAAAGATATAAAAGAGACTAAGGGACAACTTTTTCACACAGAGGGTGGTACGTGTATGAAATAAGCTGCCAGAGGAAGTGGTGGAGGCTGGTATAATTGCAACGTTTAAGAGGCATTTGGATGGGTATATGAATAGGAAGGGTTTGGAGGGATATGGGCCGGGTGCTGGCAAGTGGGACTAGATTGGGTTGGGATATCTGGTCGGCATGGACGGGTTGGAGCGAAGGGTCTGTTTCCATGCTGTACATCTCTATGAGTCTATGACTCTACGTTCAACAAATATACCAACCTGAACAAAATTCGGGCTGCAATCAATGATGGTTCCAAATATATATTTATAGAACCTGGCATGATACATGAATACATAGTACACTCAAGGTCAAGTTGGTCCTTGTTGGACCTCCATCATGTTGGTAATCTGCTAGCTGATGATATTGCAGGTTTTCTTTTTCACATCTCACTGTGGGCACTGTATGGACTTCCCAATATGCATAGAAGCAGTGTCCCTTTACACCCTGGATTATCTAGTACTGGCTCTGCACAACATGTATTGGCCAACTGGTGAGAGAACTATTGCAGTCACATTTTCCACAGACACTGTGAAAGATTCCTTTACTTTCATATGGAGAACTGTAGTGTATCAATGTGCACTTCATAATTTTATTTTTCAATATAGGCTCAAGGAAGCCCCATATCATTATATCACAGGGATCTAGACGTACCACTGGTGTCTGAATCTGTGTTAATCTAACTTATGAATCTAGCAACCTGCGCAGTTGAGTTCAATTTCGACAACACCATTTACATTTAAATAGATGGTGAGCCATGGGATGCCATCTATGCCCAGCTCTTGCAAACATCTTTTATGGTTACCATGCCAAGCATGTCTTCGATGGAATAACCAGTACCTCTTGCATACTTCTGATATTTAGTTGACACTTTTGAGATATTTGAATCCATAGCTGCACCAAAGAATTTCTATAATAATCTCTACACTATGTGCAAGTTTATCACTGAAATGGAGAAACCTTGATCTGTTAGTTGAGCAATCTGCAAATGGCTTCTATACTGAAAGACTAAATTTATCAGTCAATAAACTTGTTGACACTCCCACAGTTCCATGCTCTACCAGATCACTCTTATTGCCAAACTCATTGAAATGGCCCTAGCCATTTGCTCACTGTGTAATTGTGATGCTGAGGGAGGTAATATCAAAACCAGCCTGCACCATGGTGGCAGTCCTGGTGAAATCATAACTTGCATATTGTGCAAATTCATGAAAGGGTCTAATACAACCACTGCAAGACCATGAATACTGCCTAATACACCTGAGATTACTCTGAAGGGCAAGTCTTTCAACAATTTGAAAAATAAGTGAAACCATCACCCTCACATTTCTACTTTGCAGTAAATCCACAAATGGTCTTTTTCCACTAACAGGATGCTGCCTTAACACATATACATTACATTGACAAAAATCATGCAAACACGTGCTATTACGTTTTGTTCAAATCTGTTTTACTCCCGCCACCAAACGCCTCCGTTTCTCATTCAAGTCTCAACATTGCATTGGCAATCACATTTATTGTCCTGCCATGTACACAATTTTCAAAGTGAATTACTGTAATAACATCTAAACAGTCTGGCATTTTTGTCCTTAAATTTCTCCACAAAATGTCAATGGGTTATGGTCAGTGTATATGATTGTCTCAGAAATATTACTGGTAACATAAACATTGAAATGTTGTAATGCCAATACTAAGCTCAAAGTCTCCTTCTCAATTGTTGAATATTTCTGCTGATACATGTTCAGTTTCCTCGAGAAATACCTGATAGGTCTTTCTATCTTCTTGTTATCTTCTTGCAAGAGTGCAGCACTGACACCCACAATACTTGCATCAATAGCCCCCTTGAATGGCTTTGTATAATATAGGTGTGGCTAACACTGGGGCAGTGTTTAACACAGTCTTCAGGCTGTCAAATGTCTTCTGACAGTTCACTTCCACCTTGCCTTTTCTTTAGCAATCCAGTGAGTGGTGCAGCCTCACTGCTAAAATTCTATACAAATTTTTGATAAAATCCACTCAATCCCTGGAATCATAGTACTGCTCTTATTGTCAATGGGATGGGTAACTCCCCAATTATCTTTGTTTCTGTGTTCCATGGGGCATTTGTCCATGTCTAATAACATAGCACAGGATGGTAATTTGGGCTTTGATAAATTCACTTTTAGCCAAGTTTATCACCAAGCCTGCCTCCTGAAGTTGATTGAACAATTCTGACAAATGCTGCAAATGTTCCTTCCACGTGTGACTACAAATCACCAGGTCTTTTATGTATCCGGCACAATTGGGCAATCCAGCAATGACCTTATTGGTAAGTCTCTGAAATGTGGCTGGTGTATTTTTCACACCAAATGGCATGACTTTAAACTGATACAGTCCATTTAGAGTTACAAAAGCCAAAATTGTCTTTGCTGTTTCGGACAAAGGTGCCTGTCAGTATCCTCTGAGCAAGTCCAACTTAGAAACATAAGTTGCGTGTCCCACCTTTTCAAAACACTCTTCCAACTGTGAAATTGGATATGCATCAGTCTTTGTAACTGCATTGACTTTATGATGGTCCACACATAATCATTGGATACCATTTGATTTTGGCGCCATTACTGTGGGTGAGCTCCAGGAACTTTAACTCACTTTGATTATGTCGCATGGAGCATGCATTCAATCTCCTTTTGAACTTGTGCCAACCTTAGAGGGTTATGTCTATCAGGATGTTGCTTATTCTGAACAGCATCTCCTATATCTACATCATGCACAATTAGGTTATAAAGTGTAGAACATAGAAAAGTACAGCACAGAACAGGCCCTTCAGCCCACGATGTTGTGCAGAGGATTATTCCTAATGTAAAATAAAATTACCTAGCCTAAGCACCCCTCAATTTACTGCTGTCCCTGTGCATGTCCAGCAGTTGCTTAAATGTCCCCAATGACTCTGCTTCCATCACCACTGTTGGCAACGCATTCCATGCATTCACAACTCTCTGCGTAATGAACCTACTTCTGACATCTCCTCGATACCTTCCTCCTAATATCTAAAAACTATGACCCCTGGTGCCAGTCAATCCTGCCCTGGGGAAAAGTCTCTGGCTATTGACTCTATCCATGCCTCTCATTATCTTGTATACCTCGATCAGGTCACCTCTTTTCCTCCTTCTCTCCAGGGAGAAAGGTCCGAGCTTTGTCAACCTCTCTTCGTAAGACAAGCCCTCCAGTCCAGGCAGCATCCTGGTAAACCTTCTTTGCACCCTCTCCAAAACCTCTATCTTTCCTATAATAAGGCGACCAGAACGAGACACAATATTTCAAGTGTATCTCACCAGGGTCTTGTAGAGCTGCAGCAAAACTTCGCGGCTCTTAAACTTGATCCCCCTGTTAATGAAAGCCAAAACATCAAATGCTTTCTTAACAACCCTATCCACTTGGGTGACAACTTTGAGGGATCTATGCATTTGAACACCAAGATTCCTCATTTCCTCCACACTGGAAAGAATCCTGTCTTTAATCCTATATTCAGCATTCAAGTTTGACCTTCCAACATGCATTTATCCAGGTTGAACTCCATCTGCCACTTCTCAGCCCAGCTCTGCATTCTATGTCACGTTGCAACCCACAATAGCCCTCGATATTATCAATGACACCCCCAACCTTTGTGTCATCAGCAAATGTACTAACCCACTCCTCATCCAAATAATTTATAAAAACTACAAAGAGCAGAGGCCCAAGAACAGAGCCTTGCGGGACACCACTCACCACTGACCTTCAGGCAGAATACTTTCCATCTACAACCACTCTCTGCCTTCTATCACCCAACCAATCCTGAATTCAGATACCCAAATCTCCCTGTATCCTATACCTCCCGACTTTATGAATGAGCCTACCATAGGGAACCTTATCAAATGCCTGGAATCTATGTACACCACATCCACTACTCGACCTCCATCGAGCTGTCTCGTCACCTCCTCAAAGAACTCAATAAGATTTGTAAGGCATGACTTGCCCCTCACAAAGCCATGCTGACTGTCTTTAATCGCACTATACTTTTCCAAATAGTGATAAATCCTATCCCTCAGAATTCTTTCCAAAATCTTGCTGACCACAGACGTAAGACTGACTGGTCTGTAATTGCCAGGGGTTTCCCCATTCCCCTTCTTGAAAAGAGGAACAACATTTGCCTCCCTCCAATCCTCCGATATGACTCCAGTGGAGAGTGAAAAGGCAAAGATCTTTGCCAGAGGCTTAGCAACCTCCTTTCTCTCTTCCGGGAGCAACCTAGGGTAAATCTGGTCTGGCCGTGGGGACTTATCAATCTTAATGTTTGCCAAAATTTCCAGCATGTCAATTTCATCGATCTTGTTCTGTTCAAGCCTGTTTCCCAGCTCCTCAAAGTTCTCATTCACAACAAGATCCCTTTCCTCAGTGAAAACCGAAGCAAAAAACTCATTTAGGGCTTCCCCTATCTGCTCAGACTCCACGCACAAGTTCCCTATGCTATCCATGATTGGCCCTACCTTCTCCCTGATCAGTCTCTTATTCCTCACGTATGAGTAAAATGCCTTTGATTTCTCCCTAATCCTTCCTGCCAAGCCTTCTTTGTGCCCCCTCCTGGCTCTTCTCTGTCCATTTCTGAGCTCCTTTCTAGTAAGGCTGTAATCCTCTAAAGCTGTGCTAGATCCTTGCTTCCTCCACCTTACATAAGCCGCCTTCTTCCTTTTGATCAGAAGCTCCTCTGTTCTCGTCATCCAATTCTCCTTAATCTTACCCCTTCTTGCCTGTCTCAGAGGAACAAATTGTGCATTTCTTGCAACAACTGCTCCTTAAACAGTCTCCAGTTATCCGTTGTGCGCTTTCTGTGGAACAATTGCTCCAAATCTATACTTCCCAACTCCTGTCTGATAACATCATAATTTCCTTTTCCCCAATTAAATATCATGCCTTGGTAACTTCTCCTTTCCATCTCCAAAGCTATGGTCAATGTGAAGTAGTTGTGGTCACTGTCACCAAAATGTTCTCCCACCACGAGACCTGCCACCTGTCCTGGCTCATTGCCGAGCACCAAATCCAAAATGGCCTCTCCCCTCATCGGCCTGTCTACATACTGAGTAAGGAAACCCTCCTGAACACACCTGACAAAAACGGCTCCATCCAAACCATCTGCACTAAGGAGGTTCCAGTCAATATTGGGAAAGTTGAGGTCACCCATAACAACAACCCTGCTACATCTGCATTTTTCCAAAATCTGCCGGCTTATGAGCTCTTCAATCTCCCTACTAATATTAGGGGGTCTGTAGAAAACCCCCAATGAGGTGGCTGCTCCCTTGCTGTTCCTAACTTCCACCCATACTGACTCAATGGATAAACCTTCCTCAACAACCTTAATTTCTGTAGCTGTGATTAACTCTCTGATTAGCAATGCTACACCCCCTCCTCTTTTTCTACCCTCCCTGTTCTTTTTAAATGTTCTAAACCCTGCAGCATCTAGCAACCATTCCCGACCCTGTGAAACCCACATCTCTGTTATGGCCACAACATCATAGTCCCAAGTACTGATCCATGCTCTAAGTTCATCACTCTTATTTCTGACACTCCTTGCATTAAATCAGACACACTTTAACCGATCCCTTTGTTTCATCACGTGAAAACATTCTCCATAAATTCACTACATCCTGTCACAGCCCCATCTACAACTACCCCCCTCTCAAACATGTAGCTTTGGATTTCATCCCTTTGTCAAACTATAAATCCTCCCGGGTCACACAAACAAATCTACAGGTGAGTACTGCCCAGCTTATTTTCATGTATGTCGCCATGCAATAGCAATAACTTTCAGGTCATTTTGATTATCCTCTGGAAGGTAACTCAGTAATTTATCCCAATTTTTGACAACTTCCTCATTGTCCAATTTACTTTGAGGAATGCCCAATTCAGAATCCCCTGAGCTTGGTTCTTCACTCTGTGTAGTAACCAATAACACAGTGTCATTTGGCTTTCCTTCCCTGTCAAAATACCTTTTGAACATGTTCACATGACACACACTATGAGGTTTCTTACTGTCTAGAGTTCCTTATCAAGTAGTTCACCTCACTCAATTTCCTTTCGACTTGATAAGGTCCACTAAACCTTGTTTTTAAAGATTCACCTATCACTGGAAGTAACACTAATACCTTATCCCCTATTTGCAAAATTGCAAGTTTTTGATTTCTTGTCTGCTTCCTGTTTCATTATATGATGTGATACTTTTAAATGCTGTCTAGCCAACTCCCCTGCTCTATTTAATCATTGCTTAAAATTTGACAATAGTTCAAGTATGTGGACTCTGAATTCTGATTTATCAATTTCTCCTAAATCAATTTTAGCTGTCCTCTCACTTCATGCCCAAAAAATAATTGAACTGGACTGAATTTGGTTGATTCATTTGGTGCATCTCTGATCAGAAAAAGTATACAGAGGAATCTCAATGATCTGAATACCAATTATCTGAAAATCGGATTATCCAAAGGAGATCTCGAGGTCCCGATAGAAACATTACATCAAAGACGTGTTTCCAACAGTGATCGCGTCTTTTGTTTACAATGATTAAACAGGCACCGTCTCCAAATGACTGACCTCCCACCCTCTCTCTATCCCAACACTTTCCCTGGAGTACTACAGAGGGGTCCTTCAGAGGTACATATCTCCTTACCATTCAACATTACAGATTGAAAGGATCCTGTATCTCTTAACATTGTAACCTCTTTACCTGCTGCTCCTGGCCTGTGCAAGTAAACTTTACCTTCACAGGAATACAGTTTAAGAAGATCTGGCACTTCCTCCTTAACCAAACTCTGACCAGTTTGTACATTTTGGTGCAGCTTTCTTGCCTCCACTGTGCTTTCTGTTATCACTCCAACAAAATTCACTGGTTTGTCCTGTTTCCCGACATCTGGCTTCCCAGTGCTTTTCCTAAACCATCAACACTGTGATTTCATGTGGCCTTCTATATTGCAGTGAAAACACCGGAGCTTTTTAACTTTTCTTTCCCATTCAAGAGTTTCCTTTTTACCCTGTGGTAAGTTATACTTGCGATCTTCACTAACATCTACCTTTCCCTTTCTACGTGAGAATTTCTCTTTTCCATAATTTCTATCCCTCACAGATTGAGATTGATCTTGGAAGCCAAACTTTGATTTATGAACCAACTCATAATCATCAGCCATTTCATCCACTAATCTTGCTGTTTTAACTCTCTGCTCTTCCACTAGAATTCTCACGACTTCAGGGAGTGAATTTTTGAACTCCTCTAAAATAATCTTCTCTCTAAGTGCATCATAGCTCTATTTTTAATGCCCTTATACAGCTATCAAAATTACTTTGTTCAATCCTTTCAAACTCAATGTAGGTTTGAGCAGAGTCCCTCCTTAGATTCCTGAAATGTTGCCTGTAGGCTTCTAGCACATGTTCATATGCATTTAAGATGGCTTTCTTCACTTCCTCGTATGCCCCAGTTACCTGATAGGGATGCAAATACCTCACTAACTCTACCTACTAGTTTCATTTGGATCAACAAAACCCACATGTTCACTGGCCATTGCATTTGTTTAGCTACCTTTTCAACTGAGATGAAAAAGGCTTCCACTCCTTCTCATCAAACTGGATATATTAAAACAGTTTCCCATCAGGCCTTTGGCTACCATGTGTTTGTTCATCCTCACTAAGCTTACCTTCAGCCATCATCTCCACCCTTTTGAGCTAACTTAGTGTCTAAGTGCCAGTTTCTGAAGTTCCTCTCCTTTTCGCTCTCTCCTCTCCCTCTTTCCTTTGCTTTTAATTGTAATTCAAACCACTTCATTTCTGTTGCCCTTTCCTTGTCTTTTGTCTCTAACTCAAGCTGCCTCATTTTTAATTGAACTTTAGCCATCTCTAAATATTCTAATTGTGTTTCCAGAAAATTTAAATGCTGATCTACTGCTGAAATGATCTCTCCTTTCCTCACGGAAGGAGGCAGCTCCAATTCCAGCTTGTCTGCTAATTCCATAGTTTGGCCGTAATCACCTTTTGTAAAATCCCCAGTCACTTCTTCCACCACTAGAAACTTCTTGGCGACTAAAAGAGCCATTGCTATCCCAAGCACTAAATTCAACACCCAGAAGAAAAAACACTAACACCTACCACTCGCAGCCTTTGAGTCCAGTAACCCTAATCCCAATTGGAACTATAGAACAAACCCTGCAAAGAGTCCCCAAACTGTTATGGACTAGGCCAGACTCCCTCAAATCATTTCAAGAATGTAGCCCAGCCCCTAACTTTACTAGTTGTTATAAGCCAGTGTAACACAGATACTCCAGGAGTGATGCCGCTGGTCAAACCATTTAGATTTAAATAAAACAGAACTTATTTACAAGATTACCAAATGAAACACAAACAAAAAAGTACAGAATATAGAATAACTTAACTGTTCCGAAAACCTAACAGATTAGTCCAACTTAATGATGTTGTTCCAAATACAATCCCCATAAAGACCCCTTGGCAAAAATGGAAAAGTCTATTACAGGAAAGATATTAGAGAGAGGGCAGAGAGATTCAGCATGAAATACCTTCTTCCATGTCACTGTTTCTTGGACCAGCAGCCTCAAAACTCACTGACTGCTTTCTGCAAACAGCCAGACTGCTAAAAACCAAACCAAACCAAACAAAATCAGAGAAAAGCTGAGCTGGGAGAACTAGTCATTCCTCTTTCATTGTACAAGTGATTTTTAAATTTGAAAGCCTTTTGTCTGAGGCAGTATCTGTTAGCTATAATCAAATTGGCCCCAAAACCCTTCAAATCCTCGACTTTTCAGAATTGCTGTTTTTACAACCTCTCTGCAAAAAAAAAACCCCAAGGATGGCATAACCTTGATAAAGGAGCAGCAGCATCACAATATAAATGTGGTTCAAGTCATTTGAATTGATTGGAGCAAGTGGAACAATGGCAAAGTGATCTAGGGATCAGAGGCATCAGTTGGAGAGCAAACCCCAGAAGATGGGATTATTCTCATTGAAACAACAAAGGTTAAGGGCAGAACAGAGTTATTCAAACCTATGATATGTTTTGGTCAAGTAAATAAGAATAAATTGTTTCTCAGACAGGAACATCGGCAATTGTAAGACTCGGGTTTAATATAACTAACAAAAAAGTGCAGACAGGAGATGAGAAGCATTTTTATTTTACAGTCTTATTTGATAACATCTAGAATAGGCTGTCTGAAAGAATAGGGGAAGCCAATTTAATGGCAAGATTTGAAAGGGAAACTGGATATATTGAAAATAGCAGGAGAGTTGAATTAATTCGATAGTGTTTTCAAACAACTAGCACAGACACAATGAGCCATGGCAATCTCCATTAGTGATGTAAGATTTGTTGAAAACTATTCTTATTTTATTCATTCATGGGACACAGGCATTTCTAGCTAGACAGCACTTATTGCCTCTGAGAAGGTAATGGTGATTTGCCTCATATAAACGGCAGCAGTCCGTGGGGATATTTAACCCTCAGTGCTGTTCGGAAGGGAGATCTAGTGATTTGACCCTGAAACAGTGAAGGAGCACTAATATAGTTCCAAATCAGGATGGTTTTGACTTAGAGGCAATCCTGTAGGTAGAGGTTTTTTGATTAGATTAGATTCCCTACAGCGTGGAAACAGGCCCTTCAGCCCAACCAGTCCACACTGACCCTCCGAAGAGTAACCCACCCAGACCCATTTCCCCTCTGAGTAATGCACCTAACACTATGGGCAATTTAGCATGGCCAGTCACCTGATCTGCACATCTTTAGACTGTTGGAGGAAACCCACGCAGACACGGGGAGAATGTGCAAACGCCACACAGACAGTTGTCCGAAGCTGGAATCGAACCTGGGACCCTGGTGCTGTGAGGCAGCAGTGCAAACCACTGAGCCACCATGCCATGTTCCCATGTATCTGCTGTCCTTGTCTTCCTAAGTGTCAAAGGTATGGGAGGTGTTGTTATAGGACATTTGATGAGTTAGTCTAGTGCATCTTGTAGGTGGTACACACTGTTGCCACAGTGTCTTGGTGATAGAGGAAGTGAATGCTGAAGACAGTGGGTCAGTTATCAATAAAATGAGTTGCTTTGTCCTAGGTAATGTTGAGTTTCCTGAGTGTTGTTTGAACTGCACTCATCCAGGCAAGGACAGAGTATTCTATCACGCTCCTGACTTGTTCCATGGAGGTAGTAGACAGTGTTTAGATGCTGGTTTATACTGTATATTCTCCCGCCTGTTCCTGTAGACAGTGTTTAGATGTTGGTTTATAGTTTGTAGTCTCCTGACTGTTCCTGTAGACAGTGTTTAGATGCTGGTTTATAGTATATATTTTCCTGCCTGTTCCTGTAGACAGTATTTAATGCTGGTTTATAGTATATATTCTCCCGCCTGTTCCTGAAGACAGTGTTTAGATGCTGGTTTATAGTTTATAATCTCCTGTCTGTTCCTGTAGAGTGTTTAGATGCTGGTTTATAGTTTATATTCTCCCGCCTGTTACTGTAGACAGTGTTTAGATGCTGGTTTATAGTTTATAGTCTCCAGCCTGTTCCTGTAGACAGTGTTTAGATGCTGGTTTATAGTATATATTCTCCCGCCTGTTCCTGTAGACAGTGTTTAGATGCTGGTTTATAGTCACCTGCCTGTTCCTTCTGCATTTTCTTATTTTTGTATTTCAGATTTCCAGAATCTTAAGTACTTTGCTTCTAATTTGGTTGTAAGCTCCAGGATGATGTTAGTGGGAGATCCAGCAATATTAATGGCTTTGAACAGTAAAAGATGATTAAATTCTCATTTGTCAGAGATAGCCATTGTCTGTCACTCATCTAGCATGGATATTATGAGACGTTTATCAACACTAGACATATCCATACTGCATATAGACATGCACTGCTTCAGTATTGGAATTGTCACACATGTTGCTGAACATTACTGAAAATTCCCACTTCTAATCCTTTTGATAGTTGGAAAGTCATTCAGCCAGCTGAAGATTGTTGAATCTGAGACCCAATTCTGAGAGACTCCTGATGTCTTGGGACTGAGAAGAATGACTGCAAATAATCATCATTATCTTCCTTTGTGTTTGGTATATGTCTAACAAAGTGAAAACTTTGTCTAGATTAGAGTGGTGCTGGAAAAGCACAGCAGGTCAGGCAGCATCTGAGGTGCAGGACAATCAACGTTTCAGGCAAAAGCCCTTTATCAGGAATAGATAATGAAGGAATGGAGATGATGAAGGAATAGATCAGGAATATTCCTGATGAAAGGCTTTTGTCCGAAATGTTGAATTTCCTGCTCCTCAGATGCTACTTGACCTGCTGTGCTTTTCTAGCACCACTCTAATCTAGACTCTGGTTTCCAGCATCGTAGTCCTTGTTTTTACCAAAGTGAAAGCTTTCCCCACCTGCAACCCACCCCTGCCACCAATTCCCATTGAATCCAGGTTTCCTCAGGCTTTTTGATATACCATATTCTGAAATTGTACCATGATGTGAAGGGTACTCTGCCTTCACCTTTAGAGTTTAGGTCTTTTGTCATGTTTGAACCAAGGCTGTAATGAGGTCCGGAGCTAAATGACCTTGGCCCATCCCAAAGTGAGCATCTGTGAGCAGGTTGCTGTTAAGTGTCACTTGATAGCACCAGTGATGACTCTTTCCCTCACTTTGCTGATGATCAAGAGTAGGCTAATGCATGGTAACTGCCTGATTTGGAATTATTTTGCATTTTGTAAATTGGATGTACCTAAATGATTTTCCACAGCACTAAGTAGTTCCAGTGTTGTAGCTGTATTAGGATAACTTAGTGAAAGGCACAGCTCATTTTGGGGCTCAGGTCTTCAGCACTATTGTTGAATTATTACCAGGACTCAGTCTTGGCAATAACTAGCTTCTTCAACTTTTATTGCTACTATGTGAAGTGAATCAAGTTGGCAGAAGGCGAGCACCCATGCCATTGACCTTGGGAGGAAGTGGGTAATGATTCATCCACTTGATTCATCAAGAAGGTTGGAAATGCTCTGGCCATGTCTTTTGCATTGATGTATTGGACACATTGACCCCACAATTGAGAATGGGGATATTTGAGGATCCTCCTCCTGTTAGTCATTTAACTGTTGACCACCATTCTTGGTTGGATGTGACAGGACTGCAGCTCTGAGCCTTTGGTTATGAGATTGCCTGGTTCTGTCCATTGCATACTGCTCCCTAAGGCCATAAGATAGAGGAACAGAAGCATTTGACCAATTAGCCCATCGTGTTTGCTCTGACATTCAATAAAATCATGGTTGGTCTGATAATTCTCAACTCCACCTTCCTGGTACTAACCCCACACAATATAGTGGAAAGCTATCCTCAATGTGAAGATGGAACTTTGTCTTTTCAAGGACATTGTGGTGGTCACTCATATCAAAACTGTCATGGACAGTCACATCAGCATCAAGCACATCAGCAACAAGTAGATTGGCGAAGACAGTGCCAAACACTTTTTTTCTCCCGCTAGTGGTTTCCCTGACCACCTGCCATATGTCCATTCTAACAACTATATTGTTTAGGACTCTGCCAGTTTGTTCAGCAGTGGTGATACTGAACTACTCCTGCTGATGGACATTAAAGTTCCCTACCCAGAGTACATTCTATGCTCTTGCCATCCTCAGTGCTGCTTCTAACTGATATTCAACATGAGTGAATACTGATTCATCAGCTGAGACAGAGCTGGTAATCAGCAGGAGGTTTCCTTCCCATGTACAATCTGATGAATGAGGCATCATGGGATGAGGAGGCAATGCTAAGGAATCCGCCAGACTATGTAAACACTCTTCCACCATCTCTGTGGGCCTGTCTGTTCTGCTGGTGGGATAGAACAGAACCAGGGATAGTGATGGTGGTGCCTAATTGATGGATTCATATGTAACAGACTGCTGCTTGTCCGATCATTGGAAAAACTCTCCTAATTTAGGCACATCCCTAGATGGTAGCGAGGACTTTGCAGGTGCTCTAATCACTCATAGCAAGGAAGACATTTGATGGGTTAGATCTTTCACTCATTTCTAGTCAATGAACCCACATCCAGGTATCCTTTAATGGTCATTGCTGTTGGCAACTGCAGAATACTTGTGTGTCATACAGAATCATATGGGACAATGTTTCAAAATGGATATACATTTGCTACTTTTTGCTTTAAAGAGACTCGCACTATCCAGAACCAAGAATGACAGTTTAGTTTTGGCTTAATTATTACTTTAATTCAGTAATATTACAAAATAAAACAAAATATGTATTCCAAGTAAGCAAAATTCCTCAAAGCCTGGTTTGACATTTGTTCAAACTTTATTATCAATTGGTTGAAGTAACTGTATCTGCAAATATAAATGAGTTAAAAGATTCAATCTGATTTATAAAATAGTTAACTATAAATGGGGCTTCTGATTCACTTACAGGTTGGTCTAATTCCTCTGTTTTACAGATGCAGAAGGTGCACACAGAGGCCTGGTTGGCTGCTGTGATTTCTTTGTCCAATACTGAGGTATAAAATGCATTCAGAACCTTTATCTCTGGCATCCAGAACCATTTCTGATTAGCGGCTCCATAACTGTATCCTTTATACTTCTGTAGTGAGATATTAAAAATATTACTTTGAAGAAATGTAAATTCAGATAAAGGGAGATCTTTATAGATGTCATTCAAGGGTAGAAAAGGTAAAGATACTTAGCTTTCCAATGGGGCTGCCTCTTACCACTGACTCATGAAGTCATTTTCAAGTTCCAGTTATGTGCTTCCTGCAAATAATCTAGGTAGCAACATTAGCCAGAATGCCCCTCCTCCTCTTTTAAATAGTGCCATATGGGATTTTGCATGTTTCTCAAAGAGGGAACATTAGGCCTTGCTTTCACATCTTATCCGGAAAATAGAAGCTCTAAAGTTTTAAATGTCATCAGTGCTTCATTGAGGCAATACCTTAGATGACATGCTCATATTTCTAGTTGTAGGATGTAAACCTACACCCTTCTGACTCAGTAGCAAATATGCTAATTGCTGAGCCACAGCTGACACTCAATGTGTACCTCAAGGTCCCATGAAGAGTCACAAAATAAATGGCTAGATTTAGCTGCTTATTGTGTGTTGGGGATTAAATGTGGAAATGCCAGAATAAAGTCCTGCTTTTCTTTAAAGCGTGTCATGGGGATTTTTCCTATTCATCCTCGGTGTTGCAATAAAGTGTCAGATTGGATCTTCCACTCAAAGCTCCGGAGTAGGACTTGAATGCACAGCCTTCTTACTCAAACTCAATAGTGTCAACTCCAAGACAAGACTCCTATGATGGACTCAGCCACCTTTTAAACCCATTTGGGCAGTGGCCTAAATTAAGCCAGTGTGAGGCCACCCGTCCACATCACAGTCACATTGAATCCGAACTTCTTCTCAAAGTGGGAAGCTGAAGCATAAATGTATTCTTAAGGTGATGGCCATAATAAATGTAATATTGCTGTTACTGCATTGAATACTTTAAGCCTGTGATTATTTTTCCTTTGATTTCACATGACTTTGTATGCTTTTATGGCAGTCATATAGTTTCCACTAGACCATGTATGTTAATATTTCATTATAATACACAGTTCAAATGAAGTTCAACTTTGAATGGAACAATGGAATTTTTTGCTGACCTGAAGGATTATTGAACATCCCTGAACTTCCATCACACTCTTGCCATAACCTGAGTTCTTTTGGGTCATTGAGACTGCAAGCACCAGATCAGGATTACCCATTAAATGGAAAGTTCTGTTGATAGTCAATGCACAAAGTTTGAGTTGTATTAGTAATCGAGAAGCAAATGACTTCACACATGCTCAGTTTTGAATTAACAAGGTGGATCTTTTTCCCCTTCCGATTGAGACTAAATATGACAACATAAGAAATAGGAGCAGGACAAGGTCATAGGTATCTTGAGCCTATTTTGCCAGTAAAATTGTGGTTCAGATTTTACAGTAATTCTACTTTTCTGTCCTATCTTTTGATTCCCTGGTGTTCAAAAGTCTATTGAACGAGTCTTGAATATGCTCAATGACTTAGCAGCTGCAGAATATCAACACATTGGCTTCTCAGTGAAGAAATTTATTTTCTTAGTTTCAGGGTATGAAGTCAGATATTAAAAATGATGACCCTTTGCTCAGGACTCAACAACCTGGGGGAACAGGAGACAGTGAGGTTTGCTGGAGATCAGATTAGGTTAGATTAGATTACTTACAGTGTGGAAACAGGCTCTTCGGCCCAACAGGTCCAGACCAACCCTCCGAAGAACAACCCACCCGGACCCATTCCCCTTCATTTACCCATTCACCTAACACTGCAGGCAATTTAGCATGGCCAGTTCACCTAACCTGCACATTTTTGGACAGTGGGAGGAAACTGAAGCACCCGGAGGAAATCCACTCCAAGAAGCAGGAAAATCGATGCTTCAGGCCTGCTCCTCAGTGGCTGCCTGACCTACTGTGCTTTTCCAGCAACACACTCTCAATCTGGGAGAACAGTCTCTCAATATTTAGCCTGTCAAGCACTTTAAAAATTTTATAACTTTCAATAAAACCACTTCTCATCTATTTTGAAGCTTTTAAATCCATTCTATTCAATCTCTAAGCAAAGATCAATTTCACATGCCAAAAAACAATCTAGTGGACCTTTTGGTTTTATATGACTACAAATACAAGCTGTCTCTTTTGTACTGTCATACCTTGATGTAAGGATGGAGGGCTCGAGGGGTTTTTTTTGTGGAATGGGTGAAGAGAGCAAATCTGATGGGAGAGGAGAACAGTAGCTCAGGAAAGTGCATCATTAATAATATCTAAGATAGACTGAAGACAGGATGGAAACTTGGGTTCCCAGCTGTTTATTGGGATCAGTCAATGGATTTGGAGCTGGATAATTTAAATGTTGCAATGGCACAGCTCCAAACACAGGATAAGATAATAAAAAATATAGAGGTTGAAAAGTAACCTTTTCAATGACTTTTCTTCATCTATATTTATCTAATCTTTTAACAAAATATATCACCAAACACAGAAATGAGAGTTTAGATGAGATGCTTCTGGACTGAGGTAAATGTACTAGGAAGTTGGTTTGAGAAAAGAAAAAGATTGTTTCATAAAGAGTTATTTCTGGGCATTATATTAGTTCAGGTCACGCATCAACATTGTTTTGTCATACATCAGTACTTCTTTTAACATTAATTGGTTAAAACACTGCTCTGCTGCTGTAACAGCACTGGAGACACACCTTCACCACATGGAGGATAGAAGTTCAAAATGAGTGCCCACACCACTCTCTCAACGACAACAAATCATACGCTACAAATGCTCACTTTATTATTGCCATCTCCTACCAAAGACAAACTCAGTAATAACCACAGCACTCAACTGCAATCAAACCTTTCGAGAAAGGATATTGCTTTACCTGTTGTCCTCTCTCCATATCCAGCGTTGAAAGATATCATCAGCTTTCTTCTCCATCAGAGTTACTTCAGCGCCTGGTTGGGCATTCATCTCCAGAACTCCCACCACAAGCCAAGGACAACTGCAGGTTATGATGTGTCCGTCTTGGAACTGGAACTGCTGCTGATGTATCCGCTGCGGTTTGAGAGGTTTGGGATGGGACCTGTGGGCAAACATGAGCTGTGAGTTGTGTCAATTATATAAAGAAAACTTCTGAAAATCTTGGGGAAAGAAGATTGCAACTCTGTTACACAAGGCCATCAACACAGGAGAGCATGTGGGGCAAGGATCTGGCTGTGATAAACTCCTAACAGCGTTTCTCTGGTAAAAGATGGAAGTGAGACAGAAATGAGTGAAGGGAGTGTCAAGTATATGGTGGTCTGAACAAACTATGACATAATATGAACTCATTACAGGAGAGGTTTATGGGTGCTGAGGATGGGTGGACAAGGCCTTGCAAGCACCAGTTCCTAAGGTAGATCGTGCATTTGCTGCACAGTGGAACTGGAAGGGAAGTCTGGTTACAGATATAATGCAGACACAAAGGACTAGCCTCACAAACTCCAGCGCAACCAACACTAGAAGTTACCAGTCAACAAATCCTGACAAATACACTCTAATGTACATGGTACATTTTCAGCCCTGTGGGCAACTTATTGAATGTAACAAAAGTATAAAATTTTAAAATTGTGATTCAAAGTAATAAAAGTATTTAATTTTTAAAGGAGACAAAACTAATGCAATCATATTTGCAAATTTCCAAACTAATCCACTGAGCAATGTACATTTTCTGATCATGTGAAGCAGTGGCACTAGAATCATATAGAAGCCCTAAAGTGTGGAAACAGGCCATTCAGCAGTACAAGTCCATACCAACCCTCTGAAGAGTACCCACTCAGACCCATTCCTCTACTACTCCACATTTACCCCGAACTAATGCACCCAACCTACACATCCCTGAACACTGTGGGCAACTTGTCTTTGGCATGACCAATCTGCCTAACCTGCACATCGTGGATTGTGGGAGGAAACTGCAGCACTCAGAGGAAACCCACACAGACATGGGGAGAATGTGCAACCTCCACACAGACAGCCACCCAAAGCTGGATTTGAACCAGGTCCCCATTGCTGTGAGGCAGCGGTGCTAACCACTGAGCCACTACTTATCGGAGTTAACAGAATTTAGGCACAGGTTATCCAAATAAAATTCCGAGTGCACGTGTGACTGGAATTGAACCAGACAAAACCAGCATAGTAACTGCTCGGCTCCTTTTTATGTTAGATTAATGCTTGTCATTAAAATAATGACTTTCAGATGAAATATGTGGGAAGACTCTCTATTCCTGTCCACAAGCCCATCACTCCATTAATTGAATAGAATAGTTGGCAAGTCATTAATCCTGACAATTCGTCTAGAGGCACACTGAAGATGTTACCTAGTATGGTGATGAAATGTCTGAAAATGAACCTTCCAGCTCAGCGAGCAAACCTATATCCAGAGTAAGTAACAATCCCAGAGGCCCAGGGGCTATGATACCAATCTCACCATTGCAGCTGGTGAAAGTAGAACTCAATTAGTACATCTGGAATGTAAAGGCTAGACTCAGTAATGGTGACTATGAAATTAAGGTCTATCATTCGGAAAGCCCACATGATTTACTAATGCTCTTTTAAGTAAGGAAATCCTTAGTTGGTCTGACCTACAATGTGACTCCAGATCCACATCAGTGTAGTTAACACTTTACTCATCCTTTGAAACATTGAGCAATGCATTCTATTCAAGGGTGATCAGGGATGGCTATGCATTACTGGCTTTATCAATAATGCCCTTGTCCCATGGAAGAATATCAAGAAGAGACTTGCCGACACTGCTTGAATAGCACTTTCCAAACCTGTGATGACCTCCGCCTGGAAAGTAGAGGATAGTTGGGAATAGAAATTTCATCTATTTACATAACATGTGGAGTTGTCCCTTTCCATTGGTTCGATGTCCTGGATCCCTATGAAAGAGATTCTCTTCATTATGTGGATGGAAATGATTCAAGAAGACCAGCCAACATTCTTCTACGGTAAATACAGATGGAAAATAAACCATAGCTCTGCTGATGATGATTATATTCTGAGAAGGAAATGTTTACCAAAAAAAAAGCTGTCTGGTTCCACTATCAGATAACCAAAAAAGTGGTGATTAACCTGTATTTATTGTATAAATCAATGTTTGTGAAAGGTTTCCCATCTTCTTGCCATGAGACTCCATCATCATCAACTGCCTTTGATTTTCTTTCCCATGGATAATGTTCCTTAGAGTAACGGGCATCGACAGTAAGATGGGTTCTGGTATGTGCATCACTGGAAAATACAAATAATCACAGCTGCATTTTTAATATCTAATTTATTTCACCAGATTTTTCCTTAGAGTACCCATAAGTCTTTCAATAAATCCTATTGTTCTCACACGAACATTTCTGTCCTGGACTTACAGCAGTGTTCCAATGAAGCACAATGCATGCTTGAGGAACAACACCTCACTTTTCACAGAGACACTTTACAACCTCTAGGACTCAATATTAAATTCCACAACTTCAGAACTTGACCATGTGAATCTGTCCTCCACTTTTCTTACAGTGCCCCCAACCCCTCCTTTCTTCGTTCTCAGGCCAGGGGATTCATTTTCTCTCTTTCACATCTTAATTTATACCTATTTTATATCTCTGTGTCTCTATATCCAAAATTAGCAACCCATTTAGCTTTTACATAGCATCTGTTCCCTTCACTCCTCCTCTACCTCTGTCAAAAGTTTTAAAACTACCCTTTTCTAATCCCCTCAGTTGTACCGAAGGATCTTATCAGACTCAAAACATCAACTGTTTCTCTCTCCACAGATGATGCCAGACCTGCTGAGTTTCTCCAGCATTTTCTGTGTTTATTTCAGATCTCCAGCATTTGCAGTATTTTGCCTATTTTTCTAATGGCTGGTGGAGTTGTAATCAGAGTTCACAGATTTACAGTAATTGCTAAAAATACTGTAGGAAGAAATGAGAAATTACTTAACGTAGCAAGTTGTTATATTCTGGAACTAACCAGGCGAAAGGGTGGTGGAACCAGATTCAATAGTAATTCCCAAAAGTGAGTTGGATAAATACTTGATTGGGAGAAATTTGAAGGGATAAGGCAAAAGAGTATGGGAGTTACTATAATTGGGCAGCTTTTTCAAATAGCCAACACAGGATGGGCACAATAATGTGCTGTATAATTAAATAAATATGAACTATTCTTGCATTTTTATGTTTTCTTTCACAATACTACAAAATGCTTCATTGCCAAAAAGTAGTGTTGAATACATATTCATATTAGATTACTTACGGTGTGGAAACAGGCCCTTTGACCCAACAAGTCCACACTGACCCGCCGAAGCGCAACCCACCCAGATCCATTCCCCTACATTTACCCCTTCGCTTAACACTACAGGCAATTTAGCATGGCCAATTCACCTGACCTGCACATTTTTGGATTGTGGGAGGAAACTGGAGCACCCGGAGGAAACCACGCAAACACGGGAAGAATGCGCAAACTCCACACAGTCAGTCACCTAAGGCGGGAATTGAACCCGGGTCTCTGGCACTGTGAGGCAGCAGTGCTAACCACTGTGCCACCGTGCCGCCCACATTCTGCTGTTTTTATGCTAAAATGTTCTTGCAGAAGCTTAAATAAATGCCATTGGACTTTGCTTCCAGTCAGTACATTTGTCCATTTAGATAGAACTGGAATTGAAAAATGGAGTTAATATATCAATCACAAGTGGCTAAAACAGCTTCACTATGTTTAACACAATGGCTTCAATTCCTTACAGTAGATCAGTTAAGAAGTTTCTATTTTCATTATGATCTTCATCAGTTGTTGCAGTGCATGGCTGATTTTGCTTATCTGCTTCAGAAGTGGTTTCTCCATGGTTAATGGGCACGACACTTTCAGCTAATGCTAACTTAGCTCCAGGCATAAGAGTACCTACAACCTCAAGGACCAAACCTGCAAGGTAAAAAACACATGTTTAATAGGATGCGTTACGCTGTTTTTTTAAGATAAAAGATTTGCTTTTGAAGTGCCTCTCACGACTTTGTCCAAATTATGGTACAGTCAATGAAAATCTTTTTGAAGTGTAGCAAGTAAAACAACCAATTTACACACAGCAAGCTCCCCCAAAAAGCAATATAAAAATGATCAGATGATATGACTTTAGTTGAGGGATAATTATTGAACAGGACATTGGAGATAACTTCCCTGCTCCTCTTTGCAATAGTACCATGCGATCTTTTACATCGATCTAAGAGAGAAGACAGAGCCTCAGTTTAATGTGCTATGGGATTAGAACACGATTATAGAATTATAGTGTGTGTTTTGCGGCACTTTCATGGTGCTAAATGCAACTGACTTCAAACAGACCTAGCAACTCAAGACTGGGCATCTATGAGGCACTATGAGCCATTAAAAGCAGCAGAATTGTACTCCAGGTCCGATGTGGGAATGTTTGCTGAAAGTTGCACAACGTTCAGAACCATAGCAACTCCTTAGATACTGAAACATTCCATGTTCAAAGATTTGGATAATATCCAGGCTTGGACTCAAAAGTGGCAAGTAACATTCACGCCACACAACTGCCAGGCTATGACCATCACCAATAAGAGGCAACCTAACCACCGCCCCTTGACATTCAATAATGTTACCATCACTAAATCTCCCACTATCGACATCCTAGGCATTATCATTGACCATAAACTTAACTAGACTCACCACATAAACACAGAGGCAACAAGAGCAGGTCAGCGGCTAAGAATTCATGCTGTGAGCAACTCACCTCCTGATTCCCAAAGCCTGTCCACCATCGACACGGCACAAGTCAAGAATGTAACAGAATAATCTCCACTTGTCTGGATGAGCACAACTCCAACAACACTTAAGAAGCTTGATACCATCCAGGACAAAGCTTGATTAGCATTACATCCACAAGCATTCATCCCTCCACCATGACACTCAGTAGTAGCAGTGTGTGACATCTACAAAATGCACTGCAGATATTCACTAAAGATCCTCAGACAGCATCTTCCAAACCCACAATCACTTCCATCTAGAAGGACAAAGGCAGCAGATACATGGGAACACCATCAACTTCAAGTTCCTCTCCATCCTGACTTGGAAATATGTCGCTGTTCCTTCATTGCCACTGGGCCAATATCCTGGAACTCCCCCCCAAATGGCATTGTGGGTCAACCCAAAGTAGGTGAACTGCAGCGGTTTAAGAAGGCAGCTCGCTACCACCCTCTCAAGGATAACCAGGTATGGGCAATAAATGCTGGCCAGTCAGAAATGCCCATATCTCACAAATTAATAAAGCAAAAGATATATAGCACATCTGGGGGCTCTTCTGATCATCCTGTGTTGGTTCTTTGAAACAGCTGTCCAGTTATAGTTACTCCTATACTTTTTTGCCTTATCCCATCAGATTCCAAAAGTGTAGATGAATTTTATGCTCAGGTCTCTAGAGCTGAGCTTAAACTGGCAACATTCTCACCCAGAGCCAAGAGTGCTACTCATTGAGCCACTTCAGCAGTAATTAAGTCAGAGTTACAGTCTTGCATGAAGCTCTTATTGATCCTTTGGATCCTCAGCAAGTAGCTGAAGGCTTGTGACAACTACATCCTCTTTCTAATAAACCTCCAGGAAATACAGAGCCCCTTGGATGATCAATGGGACAAAGTTATTGACTTTACACCTTCTCTGATGACAAATGTTGGGATCCAGGAGAAGCCTTGGTCATTACCTTGTTTGCTTTCTTCATACTGTGCATGTTGAGTGATGTTTTGTGGACTGTCAGGATTTTCGGACCTGTCCTCAGAAATTTTGGGAAAATTAAGGAAATACAGTTTCCCTGGGATTTTCAATTGTTTTTTTCTGGTAAAAATATGGTTGAAAGCCCCTTCACACCATGAAGATTCATCTCCTGTCCTTTACTTTTGACAAAAAGGGGTGGTATTTCTCTTGGCCTGTTTGTTTGTTGGAAAGAGGGTACCGTTGTCGCAAGCCTTCAGTTCCAAAGCTCCAAAGCATCAGCATTCCTGATGAAGGGCTTATGCCCGAAATGTCAATTCTCCTGCTCCTCAGATGCTGCCTAACTTGCTGTGCTTTTCCAGCGCCATACTTTTCGACTCTAATCTTCAGCATCTGCAGTCCTCACTTTCTCCCTGTCTGATCAGAAAGGCCTGGTTATGTGTGCATGTGTATATCAGGATTAGCTCACTGATGCATGTTGGGTATTGACAGCAATCAATGGGATATAGTTGAGAGGGGAGGGAATGGGGGAATTGCTGCCTCCATGGCTGATAGTGGTATTGACAACCCAAGAGAGAACAGCCAGGGAATTACTAGAGGCATGGCACTCATCCACAGATTCAATCAATCACATCGACTTGGACCCAATATACTGACCACTGCAATGGACAGCTGGAACTGACAACCGAAAGCGGCAGAGACAAACTATTATAAATGCCGGAGGAAACATCACAGAATCGCTTCACAGGAGGCTCCCAAGCACTGAGGATGTCACCTAGACAGGGGACAAAATGTCTGCAACACAAATTCCCAGCTCGGCGAACAGAACCACAACACTGATAATACCTTCAGGGTTGCGCATGGCACTGTAGCTGCGGATTAAAGCAATATCACATGTCAGTTTGTTAAGCTGGAGACGTTTCCTCTGCTCCAACGAGGTTAGGTCCGGATCTATCCATGCCTCTCCACAGGAAACATAAACCTGAAAGATAGAGTCAGAGAGCCATTAAGGCACAAATGAAGGCCATGTCACCCATTGAGTCCGTGCTGGCCCTTTGAAGAGCAATCCAGTCAGTCATATTTCCTGCTTGGTTCCAATGGTCCTGCATATTTATTTCCTTTAAACGCCCAACCACTTTTCTTTTGGGATTATTGAGTGTGTCCGCATCTACCATTCCTATAGGCAGCAGGTCCCAGATCATCACCACTCATTGAGCAAAAATATTATTCATCAAGTTTCTCCCATACCTCTTGTCCACCATGTCCCTAGTCCATGTAACATTAGTTAGCAAGAACAGCTTCTCTATATCTACCTTCTCAAAGCTGTCATCATCATGTAAACCTGTACCATGCCTTTGCTCCAGAGAGAATAAGTCCTGTTTGTTTAACCTAATCTTGTACCATTCTGGTAAATCTCTTCTATACCCACTATAATATCCAAAACCTTCCTCAAAGGTATTGAAAACACTGAAAGAATTCAGTAAAGTGGAATCTGATGCACCAATCAAGAATAAGACTTAAAATTCAGAATAGATGATTAGGAGAGAAATCAGAAATAATTTTTTCACAAAATTTGGATTCTCTCCTCTAAAAGATATTGGCCAATTTCAAGACTGATTAATAGTCAAAGCTATGCAGCAAAGGTGCTAAATTAAGAATTTTTAAAATCCTCTTATGGGACATGAGCATTGTTTTCAAGATTAGCATTTACTGCTTTTTTTAAATTGTAAATGAGGAGATGGTGTGGCCTTTTTAGTTGCTCATGGTGGAGGTATATGCAGTGTTGTTAAGGAGGAGCTTCCAGATTTTGGGCACAGTGACAGAAGTCAAACTTACCAACTGATCCCTCTGGAGATCTTTCAGAAGAGTATGTTCTTTCCCTGTTTCATCAAACAGCCTGCGGGCTGCAAAAGGCAAACCCAACATCAAGGTGCACCTATCGAAAGAATTCAGTCAACCACTAAATTTGCAGCATGTAGCATTGATCATGTGGCTAAAAACACTGTCCTACTCCTGTTCCTATCAGGGTAGGAACCAGCTTCAAAGGATTTTTCACCTTATGTAGTGTTTATCCAGTTTATCTTTGTCAGAATTGAATCAAGTCACAAAGTAGATCCAAAGTAGGTCGAGCGGCATTTGTGAAGAGAAATCAGAGTTAATATTTCGGGTCCAGTGACCCTTCTTCAGAATTGATGGTAGTTGGGAAAAAGTTGGTCATAATGCAGAAGAAAGGATGGGGGTGGAGTAAAAAGTAAATCATAGGTGGAGATGGAACCCAAAGAGAGAGAAGAACATTTGGACAGACAAAGGAGTGGATAACGATCCCCCTAGGAGAATGCATAGCTACTAATGAATACTATTGGTGGCTAACAATGAATTGTGTGTAATAGCAAACCAGTGATAACAAGGTCTGGTGTGTGGGGGTAAGGGTAAGGACATGGGACAAAGTGCCTCAAGTCGTAAAATTGGTGAACTCAATATTGAGTCACACAGGCTGCAGAGTTCCCAAGTGGAAAATGAAATGGTGTTCTTTCAGCTTGCCCTGAGCTTCGCTGGAGCACTGCAGCAAGCCTGAGACAGAGATATTGGCCAGGGAAAGGGCGGTGTGTGAAGTGCTAGGCAACTGGAAGCTTAGGGTATTATTTGCGGAAAGAATGTAGGTGTTCTGCAAAGCAGTCACCCAAGTCTACGCTTCCTTTCCCCATGTAGATGAAACCACATTGTGAACAGTGAATGCAGCAGACTAGATTGAGTAAAGCATTACTTCACCTGGAAGGTATATTTGGGCCCTTGAATACTGAGGAGGGAGGAGATAAATGGGCAGGTGTTACACCTAAGGTTGCAGGAGAAGATGCCATGGAGCAAATGGGCCGGGGGCACAGTTGCGAATGAAGGAGGAATGAACCATTGCCCTGAACAGTCCTTGTGGAAGGCTGACAAGGGAGGGGAGGGGAATTTTGATTAGATTAGATTCCCTACTGTATGGAAACAAACCCATCAGCCTAACAAAGGCCCACCAACCCTCCGAAGAGTAACCCACCCAGATCCATTCCCCTGCCCTATATTTACCCCTGACTAATGCACCTAACACTATGGGTAATTTAACATGGCCAATTCACCTAACCTGCACGTCTTTGAACTGTGGAAGGAAACTGTAGCACCCGAAGGAAACTCACTCACACACTGGGAGAATGCGCAAGCTCCACACTGACAGTCGCCTGAGACTGGAATCGAACCCGGATCCCTAATGCTGTGAGGCAGCAGTGCTAACCACTGAACCACCACGCCACCCTGTGGCTGGTTGTAGCATTCCACTGCAGAAGTTGGAAAAGGCAGCTAATGATCCTGTGGATGTGGATGGTGGTGGGATAGTAGGTGGATGAGGGGGACCTAATCAATTTTGTAGGAGAGAAGAGGGGATGAGGGCTGAAGTAAGGGAAATAGGTCAAACCTGACTGAGGGGCCTGTCCACAACAGTGCTGGGGAATCTTCAGTTGAGGAAGGTGGACATTTTGGAGGCCCCCTGTTGAAGTTGGCATCATCAGAACAGATATGACAGAGATAGTGGAACTAGGAGAATTGATTAGAGTCTTTACAAGAAGCAGGTGTATAGTCAAGGTAACTGGGGGAGTTGGTTGGTTTGTAATGGAAATTGGTGGCCAACATATCCTCAGAAACAGAGATATCTTAAAAGAGAAGAGTCAGAGATGGACTAGGTGAAGATAAGAACAGGATATTGGAAGCAAAATTAATAAAAGTTTCCAATTCCAGAGGAGAGAGGGAAGCAGCACCGATTACATCATTAATTTACTTGAGAAAGAGTTGTGAGTGAGCACTGGAATACGTCTGGAACAAGGAATGTTACAAGTACCCCACAAAGAAACAGGCATGAGTAGGGCCCATGTGAGTACCCATGACCACCTCTGGCCTGAAGAAAATGAAAGGAGTTAAAAGAGAAGGTGTTCAGGGTGAGGGCGAGCTCAGCCAGGCAGAGGAGGGCAGTGGTGAAGGAGTACAGTTCAGGCCTTTTTTTTCCAGGAAGAAGTGAAGAACTCTGAGGTCAACTTGATGGGAGATGGACATGTGAAGGGACTGCAAGTCCATGGTAAAGAGGAAGTGGCTGGAGTCCGCAAATTGGAAATGTGAAATGTGAAAGTATCAGAGCAATCGCCAATGTAAATGGGAAGGGACTGGACAAGGGGAGAAAATGGAGGTGGTAGGAAGAGATGAGTTCTGTGCAGCAAGAGCAGGGAGAGACAATGGTTCTGCCCGAGAAGTCCTGTTTGTGGATTTTGGGGAGGAGGTAGAAGCAGGCTGTGTGGAGTTGTGGGCTATGAGCTTAGAGGCAATGGTGAGGTCAATCACCAGATGAAAGGAGATTAGTGACCATTGCAGACACAATGGCCTGATGTTTCATGGTGGGGTCTTGGTCTAGGAGGTCAAAAATCACTACCAGGAGGAAATATCCTAGAGCTGACCCTCAGCCTCTGGAACATAAAGGTCAGTATGCCAGACAACAATAATACCATGTTTGTCAGCAGATATAATTACAGTGTCACAGTCACTGCAATCAGTTCACAGGGAATGGTTGGAATGGCTGAGGGGGGTGGGGGCTAAGACATTGAGGCAACCAATTTCACAATGACAATTCTCAAGGCCAGAGGGAAGGGTCCAGGTAGATGGAGCACTTGTACTTGAGGAAGGGTCACCGGACCAAAACATTAACTCTGATTTGTCTTCACAGATGCTGCCAGACCTGCTGAGATGTGTTTGGGAACGTGGTTAATGAGGTTGGGATGGGGTGAATAGACTGGTTCACTTGTACTAAGTTTGTCCCTTACCTGAACACACCAATAATTTAACTACCTACTTCTTAACATCATTCTCTGCAAGAAATGAGTGCAGTCATCTGATTGTAGTATAGACCACAACCTTTTGTACTGAACAGTTGCCTAATATATTGTTGTCAGGGACATTGCACTGAGAATGCTGATTTTTCAATAAAACATGGACAGAGATCCACATAAATTTTTCTTAAAAATTTCAAACTCCTGAAATATCCATTGGATTCCATGGCTCTACAGACCTCTGCAGGGTATGACAACCGTCCTTATTTTAGACTCAGAACTGTTTCTTTCTAATCTTTGTTCAAATGGAATTAACAAAAGCAGAACCTTGTCAGTTCTGTTACAATAAAATAGCAGCATGGTGCTTGCATTCTAATCAGCTTTTGTCTATTGCAGAAATCATCAGAACAGCTTTGCTATAGTAATTCGAGTACCTCGGGGCAATCATTTAATGTTTGAAATAAATTCAGCTGCTGAATGAATGATGATCCAAAGTAGAGATAAATTAGGGTGATCACCAGCTGAGGCACTGGACACCTCAATGTCAGAAGACAAGCACAACTATTGCTATTTAGTTTGAAATTAAATCTCATTATGGCAGTGTACTTTGACAGGTAGCATCATCCTTTCTCAGTAATGACTCTCATAACTGTAGCAACTATCTGACATAATGCATCAGAATTTGCTGCACATACAATGGCGAGTTTAATGGAGCACTCTGTTATTAGTGTGTATTAAAAAAAAGACGAGTTTATTGCATGGAAGAGATGCTGGATCATTTGAGTTGCTCCAGTGTTAGCCTCACACAAAACAGGGCTTGTCCTCAAATTTGTCTTTGACTGTTGAGAAACTGCTGGAATTGTTTCATATAAATATGAATTAAATTTATCAGAATGTTAGGGCTGCAACTTCATAGTATAAAGACCCTATTTAATGGTTTGTGATCGTAACAGTCACATGGAAGCACAGAAGGGGAAATAATTGAAGCCACGGATTCTCACTCCTCTGATTGTTCTCAGAGGTGACTTTAATTATAAAAATATTTAAAGTATAATCCATTTCCATTGTTCTCCTGTCTCTTTCTTGATCCTTAAATCTAATTGGTAAAGGGCATGGCTTTTTTTTGGGAGCCTGTCATTCAATGAGGTCCAAGATATTCCATGGTCTTTGTTATTCCTTTATCAGTTCACATTGCCAGCAATTTGCAATACAGAAATAGTTGGAGTGAAAATTTCAAATATTAGAACCCAGTGTAAGATGCCCAGCTCGAGAAATGTCGAAAAATTATTAATACTTGGATCAAGAAGATAATCCACACAACATTAGATCCAATTCACATAAGGACCATTTCAATGGGAAGGGTAAGTGAAGGTAGAACTTTAACTTTTCATGTAAACACATTCAGTTTACAAGCAGGATATCTGAAATCTTTTTACTATCAATTTATAAAATATGCGGTATTACCTTTCTAGAAACTGTTTAAATTCAAGTTCATGCACTTTAATTGAAGGATCTGCTTGTATATCTTTGCTTCTCTGCAATTCACTTCTTCCTCTCCACCGAATCTTGGTCCTTGCAGCATTGAATCTAGAAACAATGAATTAGTTATTTATTAGATGCTTATATTTGTGGAGATAAGGCAGGAACAGGATACTGATTAAGGATGATCAGCCATGATCATATTGAACGGTGGTGCAGGCTCGAAGGGCAGAATGGCCTACTCCTGCACCTATTGTCTATTGTCTATTTCCCACCTTCTCAGGTTACTTGTTCTATACAGCTCATTAAAAAGGTAAGTATGAACCTACTACACAACAGAAGCAACAGGTACCAAGGGCAAGTTATAATGAACCTTGATTAAAATACTGGTTTGGCCTAAACTGTAAATTTCTTCTGCACTCATTCCAGTTTAATTACACCCATCCTATAGCAAGGATCTACAACCATAGACATTTTCCTTTATGCTATGTATGATTCCAGGTTGTAAAAATCCATTGTCTGATTCCCATTGATTTCAGTTTCATTTCAATCGGTCAAATTTTTTTGGAATTAAGTTTAGTAACCCTCTTCACCTCTGAATTAAGTTTATTTTGTCCATGTTTGGATAAGGCTGCATTGAGGTTTGGAGCTACACCACTCTAGTGAAATCCAAACTTGATTTATGAGCAAATAATTACTGACAAAGTGTTGTTTTATATGCCACCTTGTAGCACTTTGCTGATGATTGAAAGTAGACTGAGGGGTGATAATTGGCGAGATTGAATTTGTCCTTTGCACGTAGAATATATCTGTTCAAGTTATCACTTCAAATAGGATTGATATATTAGTTGTAATAGAATAGCACAGTACCAGTGGCACATCTAGTTCTGGAGCAGAAGTCTTTGGCACTACTGCTAGGATGTTGTCAAAGTTCAGCGACTCTGCTTAGTCCAGTACACTCATCCATTTTTTGATATTATATGGAGTGAGTCAAATTAGCTGAAGACTAGCAGATGTGTTGTTGGGGACATCAGGATGAGACTAAGATAGATCATTCAAACCAAAAATCATTGCAAAAGCTTCAGCCTTGTGTTTTGCACAAAGCACACGGAATAAAAGGGATAGCATAGCATGGATATGAAATTGACTGATATAGAGGTATAGGTTAGTGAGATTGAAGGAATAGTAATGTAAGCCAAAGTGGCTGGGGAGAAAGGCAGTCAGTGTAAATCAAACACAGATATGGCTCATCACGAGATCTTCATTGTACAAGCTGTAAATAAAGCACTTAAAGAAAACCTTACTACAGACTACGTGTAGGTCACTCATCGGCCTGCATCTTCCCATTGTGAGTTAATATCTTGTCACATGAGATTCATAGTGTTTAGTGCATTCTGGTTCAGAGCAACTTTTCTTATGCAATCTTCACCTTAATTGTGCCCAAAATCTATGGTGCCCTTCTCATGGGATCAGGCAGCAGGGGATGCCCAAGTTCTTGCCAGTGCTAGGACCTTCTGGCATTCATACTGATGGCACCATATTTAAAACTCAGCTGTACACCATTTGATGTGCTAGAACCTAACCTTTATCCTTACACTGTATTATTGGCCAATTATAATTAAGGACATGGCACAGAAAGGGAAGCTGGCACCTTGTTTTATTGACTGAGACCTGGAGATGTTCATGGATACAGTGGTTGGAAGGAATGCTTTATTGTGCTGATTGCCGAAGGGGTCACACCATCAGATTCAGTCAGTCTGGACCAAGACAACAACCCAGATCAGTGAAACACACAGCAACACAAGGAGAAAATTCATGATATTCTGTGCCTCACAAAGGTAAGTGCCACTATCTTTTCTCAACTCAACTCAACTCATTTCTAACAGGGCCATTACTCATTCTATCACACTGACAGCAACTCTCATAATTGCATGCATTATGTCCATTCAGCCATTCGCACACCTCGCTGTTCCAAACTAATAACCCTATCTGCCCTCTGTCCATCCTATTCACTCACTGGATACATTTCACCATCTCTCACGCTCATGCTCCTGCTTCAACACTAACAACTCTTCCATCATATTCAGGCCCTTGCTTTGTCTCATTGCAGAAAACCACCATTTCCAACCAACATTGTGCTTGATTTTGGTCTTCCATTACACCAGTGCTAACTCAATCTTAATTTGCACAGGATTTTATTCCGCTTCAACAATTTATTTCTTCTCTCATTCAAGCACAAGTAACAACTAACAAATCTCTGCTAAAAATAAGCTAGCATTAAGACCTTCACTTCAAGAGAAACTCTCAGAGAATGTACTATTAAGGTGTTCATATGCACCCTCCACAAGCTTGAAATTTTATCTCAATGATATTTGACTTGGAATAGATTTGGAAATGCTTTGGTGAGCACATTACTGACACATTCACAACTGGTAGAGGAAGAAATTTCCCAGTTCTCTGGCACCAGACAACATCCATTTCCTCAGCTGTAGGTAGAAGGCAATCCTATGGCCTTGACAAATAATGGCTCTGTGAAAATGCACAGTCCAGCCCAGGAACAGCAGACGGATCACAGGGCAGTCCAGATGCTGGCTCAAAGGATGGAAGAATCCAGCAATGCTAGCAGTATCCTGCTGTCTCCATGGAAAGGTTGGGATCTATTTTGCTTTGTCCTAGATGGTGTCAAGTGTCTAGAGTGTTGTTGGAGCAGGATTCATTCAGGCAAGGGGGAGCTTTCCCTCACTTGGAGTATTGTGTACAGTTCTGGTCGTCGCATTATAGGAAGGACGTGGAAGTATGGGAAAGTTACCAGGATGTCACCTGGTATGGATGGAAGTTCTTATGAGGAAAGACTGAGGGTATTTTCATTAGTGAGAAGGAGCTTAAGAGGTGATTTAATAGAGGATTAGATAGGGTGGGCAGTGAAATTCCTCAGATGGCAATGACTAGCACACGGGGACATAGCTTTAAACTGAGGGATGGTAGATATAGAGCAGATGTCAGAGGTACGTTCTTTACTCAGCGAGTAGTAGGGGCGTGGAATGCCCTGCCTGCAACAGTAGTAGACTCGCCAATTTTAAGGGCATTTAAACGGTCATTAGATATTTATATGGATGATAATGGAATAGTGTAGGTTAGATGGGTTTCATATCGGTTTCACAGGTTGGCACAACATCAAGGGTTGAAGGGCCTGTACTGTGCTGGATTCTACATGCTAATCCTGACTTGTGCCTTGTACATAGCAGAAAGGCTTTGAGGAGCCAGGAGGTCAGTTACTGACTTCAGTATTCCTAGCCTCTGTCCTGCTTCTACAAAACAGTCTTCATATGTCTAGTCCAGCTCAGTTTCTGGTCAATAGTAACCCGTAGGAAATTGAAGAAGGAGGTTTTAGGATGATAATGCCATTGACTGTTCAAGAGGCAATAGCAACACTCTCTTGTTGGAGATTGTCATCGTCTGACACTTCTGTGGTACGGATATTTCCTGCCACTTGTAAGCCCAGACCTTAACATTATCCAGGACTTACTGTATTTGGGCATGGATTGTTCAGTATTTATAGAGTTGCGAATGGTGCTGAACACTGTGCAATCATAGGTGAAAATCCCTACTTTTGGAAGAAAGGTTGAAGCAGTTTAATGGTGGTTGGGTCTAGGACACCACTCTGAGGAACTTCTGCAGACATGTCCTGGAGCTGAGATAACTGACCTCCAATATCCAATGACCATCTCCCAAGTGCCTCGTATGACTCTGACCATAGGAGAGTTTGATACCCATTGATTCTAGTTTTGCTAGGGCTCCTTGATGCCACACTCAGTCGATGCAGCCTTGATGTCAAGCGCCATAACTCTCACTTTACCTCTAGGATTCAGCTCTTTTTTTCCATCCTTAAACCAAGGTTGTGATGAGGTCAGGGGTTGAGTGACACTGGTGGAACCAAACTGGGCAACATTGAGTAGGTTATTGCTGAGCAGGTGCTGCTTGATAGCCCAGTTGATGACATCTTCCACACTTTACTGATGATTGAGAGTGGGCTCTTAGGTTGGTAATTAGTTGAGTCATGGTTGTGCTAGGCCGTATTTCTGAATGTACATTTTTGGACATTGAATGACCTGTTGATGAATTGTTAATTGAAGCCAGAGCAGTAGCATTACCAAATCACTGGGCTCATGAGTATTGCAACTGGTCCTGAACAGGGCATCAAACTCTAATCCTCTCATTGCAGCCCAAAGGGAACAAACAGTAACTTACTCCGCCCACTTTTCATAAGGTGCCAGCCATTTTGTACTGTTATTGTGCTTGGCTCGATGTGATGAGGTTCTAACTTTGTCGACTTCTGACTGAGCTCTGGTCTCCATCTGAGATGCTGGATGACCAAACCCCCTCCTGTTACCTTTAGTGTTGCTGTTCTGTGATTCTGATGACCGTTCACCTATCCACATTTCTTCTGAATCTTTTCATAGAATGGTGAATGTCCACACTTTACCCCAGGTTCTTTGAGAATTCCCAAGTCCTTTTGGCATTACACTTTCCCCATATAACAGAAATTTGCTGAGAGGAAACCCAATGCAAGGTACTAACCTGCGTGAGAAACCTTAAAATGGAGTGAGGGACAAGTTTTCACTGGAGTGTTTGGTATTTGTAGACAATAGACAATAGACAATAGGTGCAGGAGTAAGCCATTCTGCCCTTTGAGCCTGAACCACCATTCATTATGATCATGGCTGATCATCCTCAATCAGTATCCTGTTCCTGCCTTATCTCCATAACCCTTGATTCCACTATCCTTGAGAGCTCTATCCAACTCTTTCTTAAACAAATCCAAATACTAGGCCTCCACTGCCTTCTGGGGCAGGGTATTTCACACACCCACCACTCTCTGGGTGAAGAAGTTTCTCCTAATCTCTGTCCTAAATGGCCTATCCCTTGTTTTTAAGCTGTGTCCTCTGGTTCCACCCATCAGTGGAAACATGTTTCCTGCCTCCAGAGTGTCCAATCCTTTAATAATCTTAAACATCTCAATCAGATTCCCTCTCAGTCTTCCAAACTCAAGGGTATACAAGCCCAGTCGCTCCAATCTTTCAACATAAGATAGTCCCGCCATTCCAGGAATTGACCTCGTGAACCTACGCTGCACTCCCTCAATAGCCAGAATGTCTTTCCTCAAATTTGGAGACCAGAACTGCACACAATATTCCAGGTGCGGTCTCACCAGGGCCCTGTATAGCTGCAGAAGAACCTCTTTGCTTCTATACTCAATCCCTCTTGTTATGAAGGCCAGCATGCTATTAGCCTTCTTCACCACTTGTACCTGCATGCTTGCCTTCATTGACTGGTGTACAAGAACACCCAGATCTCTTTGTACTGCCCCTTTACCTAACTTGACTCCATTTAGGTAGTAATCTGCCTTCCTGTCCTTGCCACTAAAATGGATAACCATACATTTATCCACATTAAACTGCATCTGCCATGCATCTGTGCACTCACCTAACCTGTCCAGGTCACCCTGTAATCTCCTAACATCTTCCTCACATTTCGCCCTGCCACCCAGCTTTGTATCAACAGCAAATGTGCTAATGTTACTATTAATGCCATCTTCTATATCACTAATATATATTGTCAGTACTTTGCCCCCAATACCATGCGCCCTAATTTTGCTCACTAACCTCCTATGTGGGACTTTATTAAAGGCTTTCTGAAAGTACAGGTACACTACATCCACTGGATCTCCCTTGCCCATCTTCAGAGTTACATCCTCAAAAAATTCCAGAAGATTAGTCAAGCATGATTTCCCCTTCATAAATCCATGCTGACTCTGACCTATCCTGTTATTGCTATCCAGATGTGTCATAATTTCATCCTTTATAATTGACTCTAGCATCTTTCCCACCACTGAGGTCAGACTAACTGATCTATAATTTCCTGCTTCCTCTCTCGCTCCTTTCTTAAAAAGTGGTACAACATTAGCCACCCTCCAATCTGATCCTGAATCTATCGAGCTCTGGAAAATAATCACCAATGCTACCAAAAGGAGGTGGATGCTTTGGAGAGGATACAGAAAAGGATGTTGCCTGGTATGGGGGAGTTTAGCTATGTAGAAAGGTTGGATGGTCTGGGTTTGTTTTCACTGGAACACAGGAGGTTGAGGGGCAACGTGATAGAAGTGTATAAGATTGTGAATGGCATGGATAGAGTGGAAAGTATGAGGATTTTTCCCAGGATGGAGGGGTCAATTACTAGGGGACACAGGTTCAAGGTGTGGAGTCGGAGGGTGGAGCGCGGGGAATGTTTAAAAGAGATGTGTGAGGCACGCGTTTCACACAAAAGGTGGTGAGTACCTGGAACACACTGCCAGAGGAGATGGTGGAAGCAGACACTACAGCAGCATTCAAGAAGCACCTGGACAAATACATGAATAGGAAGGGTGTAGAGGGATATGGATCCTGTAAATGAAGACAGTTTTAGTACGGAAGGGCAAAATGTGTCAGCGCAGGCTTGGAGGGCCGAAGGGCCTATTCCAGTAAGAATAAGAGCAGACTGGGAGAGATGGGTGTTCTGAGGTATAATCATTTTGATGTGAGGAGAATGACAGGTAAGGCAGATGAACTTACAGTTCAGATTAGTACATATAACTATTATACACTAGCTATTACAGAGACCAGGTTGTGAGAGGGATGATACTAGCTATTTAATGTTCTGAGATTTAGATAGGCAAGATAGAGAGGGATGTAAAAGAAATGGGGGAGTTGTGCTACTGATAAGAGAGAACATCATAGAATACTGAATGGCCTGGACAGGGTGGATGTTGGGAAGATGTTTCCATTGTTAGGAGAGACTCTCCCTATAGCTCAAACTCTCCTACCTTGGCAACATTCTTGTAAGTCTTTTCTGAACCCTTTCAAGTTTCACAACATCCTTCCTATAAGCGGCCTAACCAATGTCCGGTACAGCTGCAACATGACCTCCAAACTACGATACTCAATGCTCTGACCGATATAGAAAAGCATACCAAATGCCTTCTTCACTATCGTATCCATCTGTGACTCCACTTTCAAGGAACTATGAACCTGCACTTCCCAAGTCCCTTTGTTCAGTAACACACCCCAAGGACCTTACCTTTAAGTGTACAAGTCTTGCCCCAATTTCTTTCTTCCAAAATGCAGCACTTCACATTTATCTAAATTAAACTCCATCTGCCATTTCTCAGCCCACTGCCCCATCTGATCAAGATCCCATTGTAATCTGAGATAACGTTCTTTGCTGTCCACCACACCTCCAATTTTGGTGTCACCTGCAATCCTACTAACTATATCTCCTATGTTCACATCCAAATCATTTCAATAAAGGACCAAAATCATATATTGACTGGGACTCGCTTAGTGCCAGGGGCTTGGATGGAGGGAAGTTTGTTACAATTGTCAAGGATGTCTTTTGCAAATAATATATAAATTGTCCAACTAGGGAAGGGACCATACTAGACCTGATAGTGTGGAATGAGCTTGACCAGGTGAGTGAAGTTTCAATGGGGAAGCATTTGGGAACAGTGACCATGATTCTGTAAGTTTTAAGTTACTTGTGAATAAGGATAAGAGTAGTCCTCAGGTGAAGGTGCAAATTGGGGTAAGGCTAATTACTACAATATTAGGTAGGTACTGGCAAATGTAGATTGGGAGCAGCTGGTTGAGGTTAAATCCACATCTGGCAAGTGGAAATCTGTTACAGGCCAATTAATTAGAATTCAGGACCAGCACTTTCCTGTGAAAATGAAGGATAAGGAATGGCAAGATTCATGAACCTTGGATGACGAAAAATTGAGAGCTTATTTAAAAAGAAAGGAGGCATATGTAAGGTTTAGGAAACTGAAGACAGACAGAGCTAACAATAATACAAAGATAACAGGAAAAAACTCAAACAAGCAATTAGGTGAGCTAAAAGGAGTCTTTGGTAAACAGTATTCTAAAAATTCCAAGGTGTTTTATACATATATAAGGAATAAGAGAGTAGGTAAGGAAAGTATAGGTCCACTGAAGGACAAAGGATGTAATTTTCATATGAAGCCAGAGGAATCTTAGTGAATACTTTGCATCGATAGTCACAAAGGAGAAGGACATAGTGAGTCTTGGGACAAGCCTGCCAATAGAAAAAAGATCATGCTGCATGTTTTGAAAAGCATTAAGGTAGTCAAGTCCAAATATTAAGAGAGACAGATGAGGAAATTGCTGGGGCCTTGAATGAAACCTTTGTATCGTTTTAATGACAGGAGAGGTCCCAGCGGACTGGAGAATTGCCAACATTGTTCCTTTGTTTAAGAAGGGCAAAGGGATAATCCAGGAAATAATGGGCCAATGAGCCTTACCTCAGTAGTAGGGAAATTATTAGAGAAGATTCTTATGGAAAGGATTTACTCACATTTGCAAAAGTATGGACTTACTAGCGATAGACAGCATGGCTCTGTATGGGGGAGGTAGTATCTCAAAAACTTGATTGAGTTTTTTTGATGAAGTGACAAAGCTAATTGAGGGCAGGTGGAAGATGTCTAGATGGACTTTAGCAAGGCCTTTGACAAGATCCCTCATGGCAGACTGATCTAAAAGAGAAAATCACATGGGATCCACAGTGAGCTGGTAAGATGTATACAGAACTGACTTACTCATAGAAGAAAGAGAATAATGTTGGAAGTGTGTTTTTCTGACTGGGGATATGTGACTAGTGGTGTTCCACAGGAATCAGTGGGGGGACCTCTGTTGTTTGTAATATATATAAATGATTTGCAGCCAACACAAAGATTGGGGCACCTGTGGATAACAAAGAGGATTGCTGCAGAGTATAAAAGGGGTGAAAAAATAGCAAATGGTATTTTAATCCAAACAACGGTGGCACAGTGGTTAGCACTGCTGCCTCACAGCGCCTGAGACCCGGGTTCAATTCCCAACTCAGGCGACAGACTGTGTGGAGTTTGCACGTTCTCCCCATGTCTGCGTGGGTTTCCTCCGGGTGCTCCGGTTTCCTCCCACAGTCCAAAGATGTGCGGGTCAGGTGAATTGGCCATGCTAAATTGCCCGTAGTGTTCGGTAAGGGGTAAATGTAGGGGTACGGGTGGGTTGCGCTTCGGCGGGTCGGTGTGGACTTGTTGGGCCGAAGGGCCTGTTTCCACACTGTAAGTCTAATCTAATCTAATCTAATCAAATGCAAGGTTATGCATTTTGTAAGATCTATTGCAGGAGGGAAGGATACAGAAAATGGCAGAACCCTTAGTTTGCATCAACATAGAGGGATCGAGGCATGCAATTCCCTGAAAGTGAAAACACAAGTGGATAAGGTGATCAAGAAGGCATATGGCATGTTTACCTTCAGTGGTGGGGCATAGAGTTTGTGGGCGGCACAGTGGTTAGCACTGCTACCTCACAGTGCCAGAGACCTGGGTTCAATTTCCTCCTCAGGCAAATGATTGTGTGGAGTTTGCACATTCTCCCCATGTCTGCGTGGGTTTCCTCCGGATGCTCCGGTTTCCTTCCACAGTCCAAAAACGTGCATGTCAGGTGAATTGGCCATGCTAAATTGCCCGTAGTGTCAGGTGAAGGGTAAATATAGGGGTCTGGGTGGGTTGTGCTTCGATGGGTCGGTGTGGACTTGTTGGGCCAAAGGGCTTGTTTCCACACTGTAAGTAATGTAATCTAAAAAAAAATAATCATTAGCGAGTCGCGTTGCAACTGTATAAAACTTTAGGCCACATTTGGAACAGTGCATAGTTCTGGTCGTCAAACCATCAGAAGGATGTGGAGGATTTGGAAAGGATACAGAAATGGTTTACCAGGATGTTGCCTGGTTTGGAGGGTATTAGCTATAAGGAGAGTTTGGACAAACTTGGTTTGTTTTCCCTTGAACATCAAAGGGTGAGGAGCAACCTGATAGAAGTTTACGAAGTTATGCGAGGCGTGGATAAAATGGATAGATGGAGTCTTTGTCCCAGGGTAGAAATGCAGTAAGTAGGGGACATAGGTTTAAGTTAAAAGGGATAAGTTTAAAAGAGATGTGATAGACAATTTTTTTACACTGAGGGTGATAAGTGGAGGTGGTAAAGGCAAATTGAATAGCAATGTTAAAGAAGTACCTTGACAGATATATGAATAGGCAGGAAATAAAATGATACAGACTGCGTAGAGGTTTTTAGTTTAGAAAGACATCATGTGTTGGCGCTGTCTTGGTAAGATGAAGGGCCTGTTCCAGTGCTGTATTATTCTTTATACTTTAGTGTTCAATGTAATTTACATAATAATACAGACTGAAGGCCAATTTAATCAGAACATGTCCTTGCTGGATTACATATAGATTTTGCATATATATTTTATGCAAAGTGAAACAAGGGATTTTGGCATTGCTTCACAAATTACTTTCTGATGTAACCCCATTTTAATTTGCCACTGTCTTACGTTTGATCCCACTGACTGAGCTGGTTGGGTCCTAAAGGACATAGCTGCTAAACTGGGTCTGCAGCAGGTGGTGAGAGAACCAACAAGAGGGAAAATGTACTTGACCTCATCCTTACCAATCTCCTGACTGATGATGCAACTATCCATGACAGCACTGATAAGAGTGACCAATTTCACACTAAGAATAACCTCCGTCATGGTGTGTAGGACTACCACCAAGCAATATGGGCCAGACTTCCAACAGATCTAGCTATTCAAGACTAGGCACCCATGAGGCACCGTGGGCCATCAACAGCAGAATTGTATTTCAGCACAATCTGTAACCTCATGGGCTGGCATATCCCCCACTCAACCAGTTCCATCAAGCCAGGGAATCAACCCAAATTCAATGGAGAGAGCAGCACCAGGCACACCTGAAGAAGAAGTGTCAGCCTGGTGAAGCCACCAAACAGGACTACTTGTGTGCCAAACTGCAGAAGCAGCAAGTGACAGACAGAGTTAAACGATCCCACAACCAACAGATCAGATCTAAGCTCTGCAGTCCATCTACACCAAGTCTTGAACAGTGGTAGACAATTAAACAACTCACTTTAGGAGGAGGTTCCACAAATACCCCATCCTTCATGATGGAAGAACCGAGCACATCCATGCAAAAGATCAGGTTGAAACATTTGCAGCAATTTCCAGCCAGAAGTGTGAATTAAATGATCCATCCCCGCCTACTCCAGTGATCCCCAGCATCACAGTTACTAGTCTTCACCCAATTCAATTCATTCCACATGATATCAAGGAACAGTTGGGGCACTGGATACCACAAAGGCTATGGACCCCGACAACAAGCGAGGATCAGAGACCCGACGGGAAGATCAATTTTAATAGAAATAAAAGCTTACTTCAGCAGTTCAGCATTCTTTGTTTTGGCTGCTGTTGCAGTGGGAGGAATGACAGCAAGGACCAGAGGCCCAATGGCAAGATAAATTTTTAAAAATATAAAAGCTTACCTCGTGTATAGGAGGAAAGCACATTGAGCAGGAGTGGACATGGGCCTGCTGGGTAAGTAAGGCTTTATGTGTGGGTGGTTGCTTTACTCTAAATGCCACTCAGGTAGTGTCTCCAACCCGTCCTCCTCCACTAGCCAAAAAAAAATTCTGTGTGCCGATTGGGAATTTAGAACAGTGGGAATGGAGGTTAGGCCAGTTGAATGTTTCGCCGGCAGAATGGGGGAGGTAAGGGTCACCAGTAGTGTTCCTGCTGACTGCATCTGTGGGAAGTGTACCCAACTCCAGCTCCCCGAAAACCACATTAGGAAATTGGAGCAGGAGCTGGATCATTTGGGAGGCGGAGGGGGCTATTGAGAGGAGTTACAGGGAGGTAGTCACACCACAGGTAAAAGAAGAAGGTAGATGGGTTGCCATCAGGGGACAGAAAGGGAACAAGCAGGCAGTGCAGGGATCCCCACAATAACAAGTATACTATTTGGGGAGATGACTTTCTAGGGGGTAAGCAATGGGGTACAGATCTCTGTTCCAGTTGCTCAGAAGGGAGGGGAGAAGAGGAGCAGAGCATTAGTCATTGGGGTCAGATAGGAGGTTCTGTGGGAACAAGAGAGATTCACAGTTGGTGTGTTGCCTCCCAGGTGCCAGAGTTCGTGATGTCTGATCATGTTTTTGGGATCCTTGGGGGAGAGGGAGGGTGGTGGAGTAGCCCCAAGTCATGGTTCACATAGGCACCAACGATACAGATAGGAAGAGAGATTGGGATTCAAGGCAGGAATTCAGGGAGCTCGGGTGGAAGTTTAGAGCTAGAACGAACAGAGTTGTTATCTCTGGTTTGTTGCCCATGCCACATGCTAGCAAGGCAAGGAATAGAGAGGGAGAGAGGAGTTGAACATGTAGCTACAGGGATTTCAGGACAAAGGGTTTTGGATTCCTGAATAATTGGGGCTCTTTCTGGGGTAGGTGGGACCTCTACAAACAGGATGGTCTTCACCTGAACCAGAGGGGTACCAATATCCTTGGGGAAAATTTGCTAATGCTCTTCGGGTGGGTTTAAACTCATTCAGCAGGGGCGGGGGTGGGAACCAAAACTGTAGTTCGAGTATACGAGAGAACTAAGATTTCAAAATTGCAAGAAGGCACCGACAAGCAAGAAGTTGGTTTGAAATGTGTCTACTTCAACATCAGGAGCATCCGGAATAAGGTGGGTGAACCTGCAGCATAGGATGGTACCTGGGATTTCAATATTGTGGCCATTTCAGCGACATGGACAGAGCAGGAACAAGAATGGTTATTGCAGGTTCTGGGATTTAGATGCTTCAGTAAGAACAAAGAAAATGGTAAAAGACGGGGCACTGTGGCATTGTTAGTCAAGGATTGTATTATGGTTGAATAAAGGATGTTTGAGGACTCATCTATTGAGTTTATATGGGCTGAAATTAGAAACAGGAAAGGAGAGGTTACCCTGTTTCTATAGGCCTCCAAATAGTTCCAGAGATGTAGAGGATCAGACAGCAAAGATGATCCTCAATAGGAGAGAGAGTGACAGGGTAATTGTTGTGGGGACCTTTAACTTCCCAAATATCGACTGGGAATATTATTGTTCAAGTACTTTAGATGGGTCAGTTTTTGTCCAATGTGTGCAGGAGGGTTTCTTGATACAGGATGTCGACAGGCCAACAAAGAGCGAGGCCACATTAGATTTGGTACTGGATAATGAACCCGACCAGGTATTAGATTTGGAGGTAGGTGCGCACTTCGGTGAGAGTGACCACAATTTGGTTGTGTTTGCTTTAGTGATGTAAAGGGATAGGTATATACCACAGATGGAGAAGGAAACTGCAGGTTTGACATGTGGAGCTTATTCAAGGAACAGCTACTGTGGGTCCTTGATAAGTATACACGTGTCAGGCCGGGAGAAAGTTGTCGAGCGCAGGAGCCATGGTTTACAAAGGAGGTTCAATCTCTTGTCAAGAAGAAGAAGGCTTAAGTTAGGATGAGATGTAATGGCTCAGTTAGGACACTTGAGAATTACAAATTATCCAGGAAAGACTAGATTACTTACAATGTGGAAACAGGCCCTTCGGCCCAACAAGTCCACACCGACCCTCCGAAGATAACCCACCCAAATCCATTCCCCTACACCTAACTCTATGGGCAATTTAGCATAGCCAATTCACCTACTCTGCACATTTTTTTTGGACTGTGGGAGGAAACCGGAGCACCTGGCGGAAACCCATGCAGACACGGGGAGAATGTGCAAATTCCGCACAGACAGTTGCTTGAGGTGGGAATTGAACCCGAGTCTCTGGTACTGTGAGGCAGCAGTGCTAACCACTGTGCCACCCACTAGAGAGAGAGCTAAGAAGAGCCAGAAGGGGGCATGAGAAGTAGTTGCCAGATAGGATCAAGGAAAACCCTAAGGCTTTCTTTCGGTATATCAGGAATAAAAGAATGACTAGAGTAAGATTAGGGCCAATCAGGCATAGTAGTGGGAAGTGTGCATGGAGTCAGAGCAGATGGGGAAGTGCTAAATGAATACTTTTCATCAATATTCACACTTGAAAAAGACAATGTGGTCGAGGAGAATACTGATAAACAAGCTACTAGACGAGATGGGATTGAGGTTCACAAGGAAGAGATGTTAGCAATTCTGGAAAGAGTAAAGAATAAGTAAGTCCCCTGGGCCGGATGGTGTTTATGCTAGGATTCTCTGGGAAGCCAGGGAGGCGATTATCAAGCCTTTGGCCTGATAGCAAATGTTCCCTTGATTAAGGAGGGGAGTGAAGACAACCCTGGAAATTATAGACCTGCAAGCGTTACTTCAGTTGTGGGCAAAGTGTTGGAAAGGGTTATAAAAGATAGGATTTATAATTATCTCAAGCGGAATAAATTGGTTAGGGATAGTCAACATAATTTTGTGAAGGGTAGCTCATGCCTCATAAACCTTATTGAGTTCTTTGAAAGATGAGCAAACAGGGGAATGAGGGTAAATTGATGTGGTGTATATGGATTCCAGTAAGGCATTTGATAAGGTTCCCCACGGTACGCTATCACGCAAAATATGGAGGCATGGGATTGAGAGTGATTTAGTGGTTTGGATCAGGAATTGGCTAGCTGAAAGAAAACAGAGGGTGGTGGTTGATGGGAAATACTCATCCTGGAGTTCAGTTACTAGTGTTATACTGCAAGGATCTGTTTTGGGTTGGCTGCTGTTTGTCATTTTATGGAAGACCTGGATGAAGTCATAGAAGGATGGGTTAGTAAATTTGCCTATGACATAAGGTAGGCAGAGTTGTGGATACTGCTGAAGGTTGTTGTAGGTGACAAAGAGACATAGGTAAGCTGTAGAGCTGGGCTGAGAGGTGACAAATGGAGTTTAATGCAGAAAAGTGTGAGATGATTCACTTTGGAAGGAGCAACAGGAATGCAGAGTATTAGGTTAATGGTAAGATTCTTCATAGAGTAGATAAGCAGAGAGATCTTGGTGTCTGGGTGCATAGATCCTCCCCCTCCCCCCACCCCCAGGTTGATAGGATTGTTAGCTTTTATGGTGTGTTGGCATTTATTGGTAGAGAGATTGAGTTTCAGAACCATGAGATCATGCTGCAGCTGTACAACACTCTGGTGCAGCCACATTTGGAGTATTGCGTACAGTTCTGGTTACCGTATTATAGGAAGGATGTGGAAGCATCAGAAAGGGTTCAGAGGAGATTTACTCGGATGTTGCTTGGTATGGAGGGAAGATATTTGGAGGAAGGGCTGAGGGAACTGAGGCTGTTTCGTTAGAGAGAAGAATGTTGAGAGGTGACTTAATTGAAACATATAAGAAACATATAACATATGGAGGGGGTTAGATATGTTGGACAGTGAGAGTCTTTTTTTTCAAATTGCGATGGCTAGCACAAGGGGACATATGGAGGAATGATCGATATAGGACTGTTATCAGAGGTAGTTTCTTTACTCAGAGAGTAGTAGGGGCCTGGAACACACTGTCTGCAACAGTAGAAGGCTAGCCAAATTTAAGGGCATTTAAATAGTCGTTGGATAGGCATATGGACAAGGATGGAATCAATTACGCAAAAGTGAGGACTTCAGATCTTCTATTCCTGATGAAGGGCTTTTGCCCAAAATGTCAATTTTCCTACTCCTCGGATGCTGCCTGACCTGCTGTCCTTTTCCAGCACCACTTTGATCTAACCATATGGACAAGGATGGAGTAGTGTCAGTTAGATGGGCTTCAGATTAGTTCCACAGGTCAGTGCAACATCGAGGGCTGAAGGGCCTGTACTGTGCTGTAATGTTCTATATTCTATGTTCTAACATTTTGACAACAATACTGAAGATTTGTGCTTCAGCACTTGCCAAAGCTAAGCTGTTCCAGTACAGTTACAACGTTGGCATCTACCTGATAATGTGGAAAATTGCGCAGGGACATCCTGTACACAGAAAGCAGGACAAATTCAACCAGACCAATTACCGCCCCATCAGTGAAGATATGCAAGCAGCACATGCTCGGCAATAACTGCACAGTGACACCAGTTTGAATTTCATCAGAACCACGCAGCTCCTAACCCCATTACAGCCTTGGTTCAAAAGAGCTGAATTCCAGAGGTGAGGTAAAAGTGACAGTCCTTGACATCAAGTTCACATTTGACCGAGTGTGGTATCAAGGAGCCCTCACAAACCTGGAATCAGTTGGTATTGGGGCAAACTCTCTAGCCGTTGGACTCATACCTGACACATAGGAAGATGGTTGTGGTTGTTGGAGGTCAGTCATCTTAGATCCAGGACGTCTTTGCAGGAATTCCTCAGGGTAGTGTCCTAGGCCCAACTAGCTTCAACTGCTTCATCAATGATCTGTCCTCCACCATAAATGAGGATGTTTGCCGAAGATTGATACTGAACATTGCACATTTGTGACTCCTCAGGTACTGAAGCAGTCTGTTCAAATGCAATAAGATCTGGACAATGTGTAGGCTTGGGCTGTCAAGTAACATTTGTTCCACACAAATGCCAGGCAATAATCATTTTCAATAAGAGACAATCTAATCAGCGCCCCTTGACATTCAATGGTGTTATCATTCATTGAACCCGCACTATGAATATAGAATCATAGAATCCATACAGAGGGGAAGCAGGCTACTCACCCCATTGAGTCCACACCGATCCTCCAAAGAGCATCCAACCCAGCCTCACCCTCCTACCCTCTCCTAGTAACCCTGTATTTTCCATGGCTAATCCATCTAGACTGTACATCCCTGGACATCTTGGGCAATTTAGCATTGCCAGTCAATCTAATCTGCACATCGTTTGGACTGTGGGAGGAAACCAGAGCACACAGAGGAAACCCACGCAGACACGGGGAGAATGTGCAAACTCCACAAAGACAGTCACCTGGGACTGGAATCAAACCTAGTTCCCTGAGTTGTGAGGCAGCAGTCTTAACCACTGAGTCACTGTGCCACCCTTGGGGGTTACCATTGATCAGAAACTCAACTGGACTCCACATAAACAGCAAGTCAGAGGCTAGGAATATTGCAGCAAGTAAATCACCTCCTGACTCTGGAAAACCTATCCATCATCTGCAAGGCACAAGTCAGGAGTATGATGGAATATTCACCACTTTCTTGATCGTGTGCAGCTCCAACACTCAGAAAGCTTGACACCACCCAGGACAATGCAGCCTGCTTGATTGACACCACATTCACAAACATGCACTCCCCCCACAACTAACACTCAGTAGTAGCAGTGTGTACCATCTACAAGATGCACTGCAGAAATTCACCAAAGGTCCTCAGACTTCACCTTCCAAACGCATGACCACTTCTACCCAGAAGGACAAGAATATATGATACATGGGAACCCCACCTTCTGCAAGTTTCACTCCAAGCCATTTACCATCCTGACTTAGAAATGTATCGCTGTTCCTTCACTGTCACTGGGCCAAAATCCTGGAATTCCCTCCCTCAGGGCATTATGGGTCTACCCACAGCACATAGATTACAGCATTTCCAGAATGTAGCTCACTACCATCTTGTCGAAGACACGGTGGCTCAGGATAACATAGCACTGCTGCCTCACAGCGCCAGGGACCCAGGTTCGATTCCAGCCTCCGGTGATTGTGTGATGTTTGCACATTCTCACCGTGTCTGCGTGGGTTTCCTCCAGGTGCTCTGGTTTCCTACCACAGTCCAAAGATGTGCAGGTTAGGTGAATTGGTCAGGCTAAATTGCCCATAGTATTCAGGGATGTGTAGGATAGGTGCAACAGTCAGGGGTAAATATAGAGTAGGGGGAATGGGTCTGGGTGGGATACTCTTCAGAGGATCAGTGTGGATTGTTGGGCTGAAGGGCCTGTTTCTACACTCTAGGGATTCTATGATCTATGAACTCAATATGGGAAATCAATGTTGGTCTGGCCAATGACACCCACTTCCCACAAGTGAATTTTAAAAAGTGCAATCGACGTTGGGCAACAAATGATGCCCATGTGCCATGAATAAATCATGAGTGATTTGTGAGAAAATTTGTCGCTCAGGTTAATGATAATGTGACCCCAGATGTGAACAAAAACAAAATGTCAATCAGACAGTGTAGTTACATTTGGTATGTTATTATTAACTTTCATTTTATAAAGCAATAAATAAACAGCATGTAAATTCTTAAGAAGATAATAATTTGGAACAGAAGTCAGCAATTAGCCTCTTGAGCCTGCTCCTCCATTTAGTACAATCATGGGCTGATCTCACCTTAGCCTCAATTCCATTCCCCTGTCGGGAAAGCACATTATAAAAATGTCATTTTATGTACTCGCACAGATGTCAGCCAAGCGCTTCATATTCCATTGTGGAAGAAGACTCAGTATGCCTTTCCTCTCCACCTTCGCTCAGCCAACCCTTCCCTCATTTTCCAACCACCCACCACTGATCAACCCTTCACTCCCTCCCCATTGCTCATTTATTTTCCTCTCCTCCCACCACCCTTTCCTCCTACCTAGATTTCTCCAAAACACCCACTAGAACCGAGCAGTGAAGCCTCTATCTAAAATTTGCTTCCAAAATTGAATAACTCCCACTTTTCTGCATTAAATTCCATCTGCCACTTCTCCCCTGTCTTGCTGTTGCTGCCAATTTATAACCTTTTGCTATCAATCGCTATCATTCTCACTGTGAGCCACATTTCCAAATGTGGTCACATCAGCAAGCTTTGAAACTTTACTCTGTATTCCAAAAAAACAAGTTTGAGTTTGAATTTGATTTATCACATTGTCACACGTAACAAGACACAGTGAAAAATGTTGTTTTGCGTGCTATACAGGACCTGAGTGCACGGCCGGGGACTCTATCCAGGCCAGTCACTTTTCGTGGGATGGTTGCTTTCTATGGGTTAATTGTTTTCCTTCAGTGAAGTAATGCATTGATCAAAAATAAAGAGTGGCCCGAGCACTAAACCATGGTGAACATCACTGTCTAATCTCCTCCAGCCTGTAAAACAACCATGTATCTCAAAAATATCATAATAAGATAATTTATTGATTCAATTAAATGTCTATTTCTCTGGAGACATTGGCCTGAAGAATCATGAATCAAGCTTATCAAGCACTGTCCCATCACTAAGATCTTGCACTGGATTTCTTATAGAAAGCTCAGATTTTCAGTGGGCTGTGTTTTGACTTCCTATTCCAAAGAACTATGGTAGTCTAAGTACAGAGTCATACAGCACAGAATAAAACCCTCCGGCCTATCATGTCAGTGACAGGTCTTTGAAAGACATATCCAAATAGTCATCAATTAATTAATCTACTTAACTGCAAAATGTGTTCATGTGTGAAGTCAAACTTTACTGCAGTTACATCTTGCAGCCGAAGGCTCTTTATTACATTGATGATCTTCACATTACTGGAAAATATCTATCTAATATTGGATTGGCAGCCCAGGACTAAGCTAAATAAAAGCAAATACTGGAAGCTGGGAATCAAAATAGAAACAAATAATACTGGAATTACTTAGCAGGTCTGGCAGCATCTGTGGAGACCAAGAAAGAGTCAATATATAAGGTCAATGACTTTTCATCCAAACTGGATTTTTCAATGCCTCCCATGTGTAATTACTGCATCGCATCAAGATGTCGGCTGTTTGGCCTCAGTTTACTCGTTATACTGAGACCGTGACAATTCCACATACCCTAGGTGGAGAACTCTCAATGTTGGTATTAGGAAGTGTTAGGTGATTTAGAATCTCCAGTGGCCTATTCAAGTGTGAACTTTGTGCAGCTCAATAAATTGAAAACAAAAACCCTATTGTCTATATATAAGTAATAGTTGATTTTATGTACCCATTGATCCCTGACTACTTTAGCCAAAGATGTCAAACCCTTTGTACTTACCACCACTTGTCACTGAAGTCAAAATTGCCCTGAAGCAAACCTACTAATTAGTAGAATCATAGAATAATGCACTGTTGAAGTCCTTTGTTCACTTCCTTGTCTCAGCAATACATGCTATCAAGGTTACCACCTCAGTGGTATGCACTGCATTCATCCATTCCCACCCACTTATACAGAAACATTATATCGTGAAGGTAGCAGTATACTTGTCCTGTTCAAACTTTACAACATTCAGACTGCAGAGTAGAAAAATAATTGGGTAGCAGCTAGAGAATTCAAGATATCGGAGAAGAACACCAAAGGTTGAAGGAGGTTCACCACACAGCTTATAAAACAGAGGAAATCCCACCACCTTGACCAGAGTTTGAAAATGAATTTTAAAAATCTGTTGCTGACTATTTCCAAAACAGAGTTTCGGTTTTTCACAGACATATCCGATTCTCCTTCCTAGAGAAACAGGAAAATTGAGCATTGCAGCTTTCAAAGGGAGTCTTGCATGTTGTTCCTGCTTTGTGAAAAAACTGTCTGTCTCCATGGAGGTAATGATTTATTTATAAGTAAAAATTCAGTGGTAAAACTGCTTGCTGGCTCCTACTGCACTTATCTTGTGTCGTGAACTGCGTGGGAAAGTGTGTTGATACTCAAGCCCACTCCAGGTCGTCACAAATGTTAAAGATTTATTCAAATTATTCAAAGTCCTCAATTTCTGACTTATTCAGGTTAATAGAATACACTGGTACTGTTTCTGCACCTAAGAAATCCTCCTATTCATTCAAAAAAGTCAAAGCTACAACTTGTCAACATTTAATTCTCTTGGCTAAAACTTTAAACTTTCTTAAACACCATACACATATATTTAGACAAACATAAACAAATATGGATGCTGTGGATGGTGAAGAAACAACTAGGGAAATACAGTTTGATAGCACTAGTCTACAGCATTCAATGAGATATCCCTTTTGAACTCCGAGCTTCTCATTCTTTCAAAGTTCTTTCAGTTCTTTACTGCAGACACGGGACAATTGACATGATAATTGTCCAGTCTTCCCTTCACTGGTTAGAGGCAATAACTTATAATGGGACAGAATTTATGGCTATCTTCCAGGGTTCAGTTACATCACTGCAGAGAGGAAAGACAGCCTTTCTCTGTTGCAGTCTGGAAGTTTCTGTCCCTCTTCTGTTCATACACTGCGTCCACCTGCTCAAAAGCCAATCAGAGTTGTCATCATGGATGTGTGTCTTCAAGACAGAAAAACCAGGATTCAGCCACCAGAGGGAGTTTTCACCAAATAAAGACTGACAACATCACACGAACTATGGTACTAAATTGAGATAGATAAAATGGTGAAACTTTCCAAATATCATATATAGGTATATAGGTAAACTACTCTAGGTTAGCAATGCAATGATTTTCTTCAGGATACCTATGATTGTATTCTTTGACTATAAGTGTTAAGGCTGTAAGAAGTCTTTTAACTGCTGATCCATAAGAAATCTTTGCATCTTAAATTTATGTCAAAAAGCAAACTGAAACTTCATTTTTTTACTTATGTAAATGTGGTGGAAGGCTCTAGCTTGATAGGTCTTAAATCTTAAAATCTAGCTTGATAGGTCTTAAAAAGGTAAGTCTGCCCCTGTCTGTTTAAGTTGGAGATCTGTACACAAATAAATGTACTGTTTCTGGTCATTCAAATGCTTTATGATGCACAGCTGTCTAATCTTCATTAAAAATGGCAATTACACCAGGCTATAGTCCTACAGGTTTATTGAAAATACAAGCTCTCAGAGCAGTTTTCAGGTCGTTAATGGGCAGGATAGATAGGACACAATTTATAGTAAAAGATCAAAGTATCATACAACTGATGCGATGTATTCGACAAAGCTAGATGGCTATTAAGTCTGATACATTGCATTAGTTGTATGACACTGATCTTTTACTTATAAATTCTGTGTCTTATGTAGCTTGTATTTTTAAATAGACCTGCTGGACTATAACCTAGTATTGTGTCATGTTCAACATTGTGCACCCAAGTCCAACATTGGCACCTCCACATTATAATCTTCGGTGAGGTTTCCTTTATAAGCAGTTACTGGTACTTAATATCATATTGTCACCATGGTGTAAGGTGGTAGCTGATATACTGATGATCCATCATTATCAAGCTGTAATATTTACATTAGTTCCCATAGCAAAAAGGATGAGATGTAGGTCATTAGTCTGAACAGTTCAACGAACTTTTAAAACAGCACCTGCTATCTACGTATGTACATTACAATCGCAATAACTTGCAAGCAAAATAATTCAGACGAACTGTAACAAACTCCCTTCCGTGTGTAATGCTGCAAGAGAACTGAGCTCAATAAAGTGGTGTCTATGAATTAGGTTACATGCTATGATACATTGACAAACTTTATGAGCATGTCCCTTAAAGGTATTTTGCACATCTGTTGTGGGACACAACATAACAGGGTTGAAGAGAAGAGTCTCTAACCTGACAATTCTGCAGTAAGGAAATAAAGTGTGGAGTTCAGCCCGTCAAAAATTGTGCTTGTGTAAAAATCGACTCCTCGCTTTTTGGCAAAAACATTAGTCTTAGAAATGTAATCTACACAAACATTTGTATGGTAATCTCAGGCACATTTTTTTTCTCTTGCTAGCCTCAAAGCTACGTATGCACTGTACAAATCCAACCTACAATTTTGTACTTGTAAGGCTGAGTATTAACAGGGACTCAATTGTGCTTTACAGGAATAAATCCACAAAGGCTACCAATGAGCCATGCACCTGTAATTCAGTAATCGGAATATAAAACCATAATTATCAGGTAATTTGAAATAAGCAATTTCATACATTTTCTACAGTTGTTCAATTTTTTCTTTTCCTCCCACCTCAGAAAAATATCCTATGCTTGACAAATGTACAATCTAAACCATCAGTCAAAGAGGTAAGGAACAGGCAAATAACAATCTCCTATATATCTTCAACTGCTCAATGAAGACAAAATGGTACATCCTCAATTTTCCTGCTGGTATGATGTAATAGGAATAGTAATACGCATTTAGAAGAACTATCCAACATACAGTACCTTAATGAGAACAACAGAATGGTATTTCCATGTCAGAGACCGTGGCAGCAATAAACGTGTAGTAGTTGTATTTACATGACTGAACGCATCAAAAATTTGTTTCATTTGAAGTACTCAGAAAATACTCAAAAGGATTTTGTTATATAGACTGGTTAATAACATACCTGATACTAATTTTCCATGCATCAGAGATTTCAATTTCAGGATCAGCTTTGCTTAATGGATTGATTTATAACAGCAGAATTTTCACAACTGTACAGTTAATGTGGGATAAATCAGTTTCAAAAATATCAACAGACTAAAAATTAGCTCCCTTGTTCAACTCACTCTAAAATGAGGACTGTGAGATACAGTTTTGTTGCTATTAGAAATTGGGATTTCTTTAAGACAGCAGAATGCTTAGATATCCAGTGCACTTGCTGTGAATACATTAAATATTGCACCAGTAGATTGGTGAAAGTTGGTTGGTGGGGACTGCTCTTGAACTAGCAGAGGGTTTTCCCCCATTTCTCATTGTTTCCAGTTTTGCTAGGGCTCTTGCTTCCTTACTTGGTCAAATGCTGCCTTGATGTCAGGGCAGTCACCTTCCCCTCACCTCTACACTGTAGCTGTTTTGGTCATATTTAGATCAAGGTTATTATGAGATCAGGAACTCTTTGGTCCTGATGGAACCAAAAATAAGAATCAATTTGTAGATAAAACCAAAAGAATTGTGGATGCTGTGAGTCAGAAACAAAAACAGCAGTTGCCGGAAAAGCTAAGCAGGTCTGGCAGCATTTCATAGAGTCATAGAGATGTGCAGCACAGAAACAGACCCTTTGGTCTAACCCGTTCATGCTGACTAGACATTCCAACCTAACCTCGTCCCACCTGCCAGCACCCGGTCCATATCCCTCCAAACCCTTCCTATTCATATACCCATCCAAATGCCTCTTAAACGTTGCAATTATACCAGCCTCCACCACTTCCTCTGGCAGCTTATTTCATACACGTACCATCCTCTGTGTGAAAAAGTTTGTCCCTTAGTCTCTTTTATATCTTTCCCCTCTCACCCTAAACCTACGCCCTCTAGTTCTGGACTCCCTGAACCCAGGAAATGTCTTTGTCTATTTATCATATCCATGCCCCTCATAATATTGTAAACCTCTACAAGGAAACCCTTCAGCCTCCAGACGCTCCAGCCTGTTCAGCCTCTCTTTATAGCTCAAATCCTCATTTATGAAGAAAAACCAGAACTTCTGAGGAAGAGTCACCGGAACCGAAACATTAACTCTGGATTTCTCTTCACAAATGCTGCCAGACTTCCCGAGCTTTTCCAGCAACTTCTACTTTGTATCAATGAATAGATCATCCCTTTGCAAGTACTGCTAACCCTGTCTTAACTCCTACACACTCGTTCATCTTCCCTTCCTTTGTCTCCTCACTCTGGTCTGGCTTTATCTGCTCTCCCCCATTATCTGAAACCCTCTTTGTGAGATTGTATCTGAAGGAGAATTTGTAAAAGCCCCACAACAAGAGCAAAGCCCACAGCAGTTTGGATCCCCCTTATCTAAGGGAAGATATACTGGCAATAGACGAAGTTCAAAGAAGGGATTGCTGGGTTGATCCCAAGGGGTGACCTTATACAGGCTTATAAAATCATGAGGAGCATAGATGAGGTGACTGGTCATGGTCTCTTCCTCAGGGTCGGGATTCCAAAACTAGAAGGCCTAGGTTTAAGGAGAGAGGAGAAAGATTTAAAAGGGAACCTGACGGGTAACCTTTTAACATACAGTGTGGTGTATACATGGGACAAGCTACCAAAGGAAGTGGCAGAAGCAGGTACAATTATAACATTTAAAAGACATTTGGACACGTATATGGGTTGAAAAGATTTGGATAGATGTGGGTCAAATGCAGGCAAAGAAGATTAGGTCAGTGTAGGAAAGCTGGTCAGCATGGATGAGTTGGGCCGAAGGGCCTATTTCTGTGGTGTATGACTCTGACTCTATTGCTTGATAGCAATTTTACATGTTGGTGGTTAGATACCAGTGTTGTAACTATACCTGTACTCGAATACCTTGTCCAGGGATTGGCTTGTTTACGGCACATCATCAGTTTTATTGCTGGAATGTTGTCAGGGTACATAGCCCTTTGCATTATCCAATGCCTTCAGCCATTTCTTGATATCCCTTGGAATAAATTAATTTGGTTGAAAACTGGCATCTGCATGACTGGGGCCTCCAGAGGAGGCCACAACGGAACAACCACTCAGCACTTCTGGCTGAAGATAGATTCAAATACTTTAGTCTTGTCTTTTGCACTGACATTCTGTCCTTCCCCATATTTATGAAGCCTCCATCTCCTCTTGGTTGTTTTTTTTTACCATCTTTCTTAACTATACAAGGGCTACAAAGCTAAGATCTGCTCTGTTAGTTGTGGGATCAATTAACCCAATCTGTTGCATGCTGCTTCCACTGTTTGGCATGCTAGTAGTCCTGTTGTACCTTTACCAATTTGGCATCTCATATTTGGGTATGTCTTGTGCTGCTCCTGGCATGTGCTTCTGCATTTTTCTTTGAACTAGTTTGATCTCCTGGCATAAGTAAAAAATGAGGTCTGCAGATGCTGGAGATCACAGCTGCAAATGTGTTGCTGGTCAAAGCACAGCATGCTGTGCTTTGATCTCCTGGCATAATGGTCATGGTAGAGTAGAGGATATGCCAGGTCATGTGGTTATAGACGGTGGTTAAATAAAATTCTACTGCTGATGGCTTACATCATGAATGCTCAGTTTTGAGTTACTCAATCAATTTCAGGGCTATCCTATTTCGCATGGTGATGGTACTATGTATCACAAAGGAGGGTTTCCTCAGTATGAAAACAGGACTTTGTCTCCACAAGGATTGTGCAGTGGCATCTCTTACCAACACTATCATGGATGGACTCAATTGTGATAAGTAAGTTGGTAAGGTCAAGGTCACATAGATCTTTCCTTTTTGTTGGTTCCCTCACCACCTGCTGCAGACTCAGTCTAGCATCTATATCCTTTAGGACTTGACAGCTGTATCAGTAGTTGTGCTACCAAGCCACTTCTGTGATGGACTTTGAGGTCCCCTGCCCTTCAGTTCCCTACTAATATTATTTAATGAAACAGATTTCAGAAAACTATCTTCTCTTTGAATATATTTGTGTTATTAACTGAAATGAACTTGGCACCATTTTAAAGAAAAGCCCTGTAAATGCTTATAATCAGAGATAAGTGTGGAAGTTAAGCAATGAATAAGACCAGAAAACAGACAAGTTTTTTAGATTAGATTAGATTAGACTTACAGTGTGGAAACAGGCCCTTCGGCCCAACAAGTCCACACCGACCCGCCGAAGCGCAACCCACCCATACCCCTACATTTACCCCTTACCTAACACTACGGGCAATTTAGCATGGCCAATTCACCTGACCCGCACATCTTTGGACAGTGGGAGGAAACCAGAGCACCCGGAGGAAACCCACGCAGACACGGGGAGAACGTGCAAACTCCACACAGTCAGTCGCCTGAGTCGGGAATTGAACCCGGGTCTCAGGCGCTGTGAGGCAGCAGTGCTGACCACTGTGCCACCGTGCTGCCCACATGTTTGATGTTCTTTGTGGGAGCTGTAATGTCATTGCGAAATCAAAACTGAACTTCATTTATCTGAATTTTCAGATTGTATCTCTTTCCTTTTTCTGGCTAAGCACTGTAACATTTTCTGAAACAAATTGTTGCCCATGTAATTGGTTAGACTTTTGACCCAAATAAGACATTTGCATAGGAACAAAAATTATTGGAGGGACTCAGCAGGTATTTCAGGAGAGAAAGCAACATTTTGGGTCCAGTGACCCTTCTTCAGAATGTGCAGAGATTTCCAGCATCTGTAGTTCTTCATTTTATTTTTAGGTCACTTCCATGTGCTTACTAACAATGATAAAAATCACACAACACCAGGTTATAGTCCAACAGGTTTATTTGGAAGCACTAACTTTCAGAGTGCTGGTCTTTCATCAGGTGGTTGTCAATCTGATGGCAGTGCTCCCAAATAAACCTGTTGGACTATAACCTGGTGTTGTGTGATTTTTGACTTTGCCCACCCCAGTCCAACACTGGCACCCCTAAATCATGGCTTACAAACAATACTACACCTTTTGAACCCCCAGAGAAGCAAGCAAGAATGCCCTGATGTTTTTATAGGGGTAATTGTTGAGAAAAGGAGTCTTCCTGGCATTCTAGGTGGTATGTCTCCACCATCATCATCACTAGAACAGAGATTTTCTTGTTTCTGTGTGAGGGGTTTTGCTGTGTCTAAGTTGGCTGCTATGTTTTAACCATAACTATAAAGTCATTATATAAACATTTAATAGATTTTCCTAAATTGCTTCACTGGGCTATAATTAAACAAAACAATATGACACAGAGTAAAGGAGACATGAGGACAGGTGACTAAAGGTTTTCCAAATAGTTAGGGGCATCTTAACTAGGGAGCTAGAGGTAGGGAGCAAGTGAAGGTTTATGAAGGGAGCATTGAAGCCTTGCCTCAGTTGTATTAAAGTTTGGTTAGATCACTTCGATAGTGCTGCATGCAGTCTTGGTGGTCTTATCTCAGGAAAGATGTTATTTTCAGAGAGAGAGTGTAGTAAAGATTCATCAGACGTTTTCCCAAGATGACAGTGGGCACAATTTAATCATGAGTGGGATGCCAATTAGGTCTAAGATGAGAAATTATTTTACTGAGCAATTTATGAAGCTTTGGAATTATCTACCAGAGAGCTGTGGAGGTTCATTCTTTGAGCATGTTTAAGGTACAATTGATTATTTTCTGATTACCAGTTGCTCTCAAGGATATGGGAATGAAGCAAGTAAAAGCCATTGATTTATTGGATCAGCCTTGAAAATATTGAATTTACGGAGTTAGCCTCTGGGTGACTGAAGGGATGGTGCTGCATAGTGGGATGAAGGAAATTAGCAATATGTGAGAGAGCATTAGAATTGAAGAAGTGTGGTATTTCAAGCTTTTTAGACTAGAGATGTTTACTGCAGTAGAGCAAGACAAAGGCACGGAGAGATATTTAAAGTTGAGATATTGGTTTACAAGGATGTTATGATGTGGAGGTGCCATTGTTGGACTGGGGTGGATAAAGTTAAAAATCACACAACACCAAATTATAATCCAACAGGTTTATTTGGAAGCACGAGTTTTCAGAATACTGTTCCTTCATCAGATAACTAGTGGGACAGAATCATAAGACACAGAATTTATAGCAAAAGATTTATAGTAAGGATATTACCAGAGTTGGAAGATTTGAGCTGTAGGGAGAGGCCCAATAGAATAGGGCTGTTTTCCCCAGAGCATCAGAGGATGAGGGATGACCTTATAGTGGTTTATAAAATCATGAGGGACATGGATAGGGTAAAAAGACAAAATCTTTTCTCTGGGGTGGGGATTCCAAAACTAGAGGGAATAGGTTTAGGGTGAGAAGGGAAAAATTTGAAAGGGACCTAAGGGGCAACTTTTTCAAGCAGAAGATTATGCATGTATGGAATGAGCTGCCAGAGGAAGTGGTGGAGGCTGGTACAATTGCAACATTTAAAAGTCATCTGGATGGGTATATGAATTGGAAGTGTTTAGAAGGATCTGGGCCAAGGGCTGGCAAATGGGACTAGATTAGGTTAGGATATCTGGTCAGCATGGACGAGTTGGACAGAACGATCTGTTTCTGTGCTGTACATTTCTCTGACTCTATGGTGGATAAAGAATTAATGTAAGTCAGTAAGTTCAAGAATATTGGGTGATTCGTGATATGGGCTTCTGATTCAACATTACAGCAGATCGCTCCACGTGCAGCTCATTATCTGTGTCGAAGTTTTAGTCATCCCTGAGATTGAATGATTCTGCTTGAACTGAACACAGCTGACCGATTTCTCAGTATTTTTAAGAGGTTTGCTAATAATAGAAATAAGTGTATTCATTATTTGCACCAGTTTATACTGTCTTCAAACCAACTTTTCAATTCTTCACTGAATCTTGCATTTGTTTGAAGAAGCAGTTTATTGTTCCACAGTTGGTAAGTCCATACTTCGTCCATTCATAAGCTATTTAGATTCACACATGCAGTTCATGGGTTGCATATTAATTTGTAAATGTTTCTCTTGCTGCAGATTCTAAAAGTTATTTTATGTTCATAATCCACCATTGAGGCAATAGTCCCTTCCTCACATAATGACAGTGATTAAACTTCAAAAGTATTTCCAATTGCAGCAAAGTGCTTTGGGACATTATGGGTGGAGTTAGAAAATTGTAAATCTTTCTTTCCTTACAAACCTCCCAGCCCACAATATTCAAACATGACAAACAAACAAATAAAATATTTGAGTATAAATAGACATGCATTGGAATCTGCATTTGCTATCTCAGGAATCTCAAGTTTTTAAAAAAAAATCCACACCACTGACTCTCCCCATCTCATTCCTGTGGCACCAACATCCTCTGGGTGTCAAATACCCCCCAGAAGTCAGCAATACTTTACTGGCTTCTGGGGTCAGATAATGGGTTGAGAACTGAGATCAGAAAATTGAGGCCAAGCTCATGTGAAATTAACTCACATTTCAGAATCAAGTTATTTCAGTTTGCTGGTCTCTGCAACAAATTCTGTAAGGTCAGAGAATTTTTTTTTTCTACTCATGGCAGAATGTCTCTGAAGTGACTACAAAATCCACTTGCACTAAACAAATCCAGTGTCCTTAATAAGGGTAATTTCACATGTTTGCAGCTATTTTCCATGTTGGAAACTTCAGGTGCTTCACATGGAGAGGTGGGATACTTTTAACATTTTAAGTATGGATACCACTGTGTAATTCAGAGTCTGCTTCAGTATTAGTAACTATGGCATAAATTCTGAAATGAGTCAGGAAACTCAGCAGTTTAGATTAGATTAGATTTGATTCCCTACAGTGTGGAAACAGGTCCTTCGGCCCAACGTCGACCCTCCAGAGCAACCCACCCAGACCCATTCCCCTACATTCACCCCTGACTAATGCACCTAACACTATGGGTAACTTAGCACAGCCAATTCACCTAACCTGCACATCTATGGACTGTGGGAGGAAACCAAAGCACCTAGAGGAAACCCACGCAGACACTTGGGAGAATGTGCAAACTCCACACACACTGTTGCCCGAGGCGGGAATTGAACCCGTAAAGAGAACTGCTTTCTCCCCAGAATGAGTATAAGAGTAGGGAAATCATGTTAAAGCTGTACAGGACATTGGTAGGGCCACTGTTGGAACATTGTGTTTAATCCTGGTCTCCCTACTATAGGAAAGGTGTTGTTAAACTTGAAAGGGTGCAGAAATATTTACAAGGTTATTGTCAGGGTTGAAGGTTTTGAACTATAAAAAAAGTGCTGAAAAGGCTGGGGCTGTTTTCTTGCACTGTTGGAGGCCAAACGGTGACCTTACAGAGGCTAATAAAATCATGAGGAGCATGGATAGAGTGAATAGCCAAAATCTTTTCTCTGGGATGGGGGGAGTCCAAACTAGAGGGCATAGGCTTAAGGTGAAAGAGGAAAGATTTAAAGGGACCTAAGGGGCAATTTTCACGCAGAGGTTGCCGCCTGTATGGAATGAGCTGCCAGAGAAAGTGGTGGAAGCTAGTACAATTACAGCACTCAAAGGTCATCTGGATGGGTGTTTGAATAGGAAGGGTTTCGAGGAATATGGGCCAAATGCTGGCAATTGGAACTAGATTAATTTAAGATATTGTTCAATATGGACAAGTTGGCCCAAAGGTCTGTTTCTGAGTTATAAAACTTTATAACTCCAAATTGCTTATTCAGCTCAGTTTGTGGGCACAGAGCAGGACTATACTTTATGTTATTCTGTATATCGCTCCAGAATTATGTTAGTTTTTCCTTTAAAAACTATTGTAATTATGTGCCTGCTGATACTCCCAGGGGCTATCTGGATTTTCATGTCAAAATTCACTATGTTCCCCAGTGTTTGAGCATTGAGTAATATACTGCATGTCTGAAAAGGTCAAACTTCATTTGTTTTGCATTTTCTTATATTACCAATAACCCTCTTACAAATCTGTTGCTGCATCCCCTTTCTCCACTGTTCTACCTCTTCTTGGATCTCTAGTCAATGTGACCATTATATAAATGGATCTGACAGGGGTTCTACGCTTTCTTTCTTTCCATTCTGCTTTGTAACAAGATTCTTATCCAGACTTTTGTTATACCCCTATGGTCTAATGATTTATAGTTTTGTTGGAAATTTCTCATTTGGAAACTCACCAACCATCCTCTGAGAAATAGTCCAAAATATTCAATTTGCCATTATCTCAATTACTGCCAAAAAGGATTAAAGAAATAATAGGAAATATCTTCCCCTTTTTAATCCATGGAAGTTTGTTTCTTACCAAGTTATTTCCAGCTGCACCTTCTTTATTTGTGTCCATTTTACTTGATTGTTTGCTGTGCTCATGCTGCTTGGCTCTTCTGATGGGTTAGAGCACCACCCAGTGTAACACAGGAGTATACAGGCCCAAATGCAGCTTATATTTTAATCTGACTTTGCTGACTTGACAGCAGAAGTATTACAACTGTTCTCACTTATCAGGAAATTATGCTCCAACTGTATTATCTAGTGCTCTGGCTAGACCACATTCTGAATAGTGGTTTCAATAGAGGTCACCTACCCTCAGGAAGGAGATGGTCGGAACATAGCACAGATTCAGCAAGATCATGTCAAGATGGGTTAAATTAGAAGGACAGGGTTGCTTAGATTAGAATTGTCTGCCTTTGAGTCTGGAACATTAAGAGGTAATCAAATTGAGATGTTTAAGATGATTGCAGTTAATAGAGTAGATAAACTACTTCAATGAATAATGATGCACCGAAAAAAGGAGGATTAACCTTAAAATGAGAGCTAGTCCGTCAACAAGACTTCCTGTTCAAGACCCATTTGTTCTCAAGGTGCACCATAACTCGGTTGAACAGTTTGATTAAACATGTCTAAGCGAGGCCATTCAGGTACGTTGTCAGAAAGGATGTCTTCACACATAGCATGATGGAAATCTGAAGCTATTTCGCCCTAAAAGACGTGGAACTGAGGGAGCAATAAAAAATTTAGAACCTGGGATTGATTATTTGTTTTACATAGGTCTATAGTGAACTGGGATTAGTAAATTGAGTTAAAATGCACCATTATCAAACCTAAAATAGGGCCATGATCTAATTGATTGGCAGAAAGGTCTTGTGGAATTAAATAGTCTCCTGATATCCAATATTTACTATGCTAGATCGGGGCAAAAATGATCAGAGTCCCTGTTCTTGATTACAATTCTGTAAAAGCAGTAAAATACAAGAAAAGCAAAAAAATGCAAATGTGTACAAGTCTGGGGTTGGATTCAATTCCCTCATAAGCATTAGTCTCCACCACTAATGGCCAAAATAACAAATAAAAAATGGCCACTTAGTTAATTCAGAGTTACCATAGTGTCTGGCTGCAATATTAAATTGTGTAGAAGTGAAACATTATGAAAATCACAATTGCTTGTCCGTAGCGAAAGTAGACTTCTCATGAAGTGGTTTGAAACATGTATGAATTAAATAAAAAGATGACCACTCACACAAAGGGAAGAAACAACCCAGGGGTGGCATGGTTTAGATTGCATGAAGAAGCAGAAAAACATCCTGGGTAAGGGAGGTTTATAATCGAGAATGAGGACTATCGCTGCAAAGCCAGCTTGAAAATGGAGATTTGAGCCTTTTTTGTGTCAGTCATCACAGTGGGAGATTGTTCAGTAAGGCTGGCCAGGATTGTGCACAGTATCTGCAATGAATGTGTTCACTGTAGCAACTGCAAATTACAAGTGCCTTCTCACCATTTTCTTATGCCCCATGAAACACGGAGCCTAAGATGTCTGTAAATGAGACTGACAATCAGTAAGTGTGCTGCTAAAAAAAAATCAAAAACAACACACAATTAGACATGAACATACTAATTGACTTAAATGAGGCAAGTCTGAAAATGTTGCAATGTTTCCTTTTTCAGATTTGAGGTAGGACACACTAGAACGAATTGTAACTGTCATGCTATGTTTAAACTGCAGCTAGTACCAGACTAGGAGAGAGCTTGGCTTATATATGGCTGTGTGCGATGGTGGCATATTTTTCCCATCAGTTGGATTTTACACGCTTCTACAATGTGGGTGGCGGTGTCTATGTTGTCAACATACTTGAATTAATTGTGTTTTAGTTTAAAGCCTGCCAAAAAAGTCCAAATAGCCTCCTGGGCAGTCTCTATGTCGAGGGCAAGTTGATGGACTATTGAAAAGTATATGGGATTCTTGGTTTTGAAAATATAGTAATCGTGTACAAAGGCTGAACCTTTATAGAACAGTGGTTTGATCAGAGCTAGAGCACTACCTCCGATTCTGGGCACATGCTTTAGCAAAAAATAGAAAGACTTGCATTTACCTAGCACTTCTGACAACCACAGGACATCTCAAAATGCTTTACAGGCAATGAAGTACTTCTGAATTGTAGTCACTGATAACAATTAGTGAAACGTGGCACCAGTTTACATACAGCAAATTCACACAAACAGCAATGTGATAATCAATATAAATCCTGTGCAAAGTTCATTGTGGAATATATATTATTCACGACATCAGATAATCCCCTTTTTTCTTTAAATCAGTGGCTGAAAAGCTTTTACATGCACCTGAGAATACAGTTGGGTTCTTGGTTTAATATCTCATCCAAAAGGCAGCAGTTTTGACATTACTGCTCTTCCTGGGTACTGCACTGGAATGTTGTCCTTGATTTTTGTACGTAAGTTCTGGAGTGAGATTCAAACCCAGAATTTTGTGACTCAGAGGTAAGAAATAGCAGTAAATAAGAATAACAAAACTTTAAAGAGGATGCAGAGGATTTACAAATATGGTACTATGGATAAGAGATTTCAGTTACATGGTGGGGAGAGGCTGGGATTGTTTGTTTTCTAACAGACAAGGTTGAACTGAGGTTTAACACATTATGTTTACAATTCCCTATGGTTTTGATAGACATGGAAAAACAGTCTGTATTGGTGGGAGGAGGGCCAGTATCCAGAGAGGACATATCATAGATGATTGGCAAAAGGATAAGAGGGAAATGAGGAAATAGCACAAAGTGATTTTTTTATCATTTGAAATGCACAGTCTAGAGGCTGAGGGAAGCAAATTCATTGTAACCTTTACAAAGAAATAAGATCAATATTTGAAAGGAACACATTTGCAAGCAGAGGGAAAGAGCAAGAGAGTGGGGCTAATTGTGTAGTTCTTACCCGTCAAGACACAATGATCTCCTTTCTGTTGATTTATTCCAACTTTGGAGCAAAATTAGTATTTCATCCATGCAGTGCTAAATCAACAAAGTGTAAAACTCCACCTTCACATGTTTTTATTCCCTGACTAAACGTACAGAAAATTTTAATTTTGTTGCAGAGACCAAGAATTCTCTGGAACAATTGATTTTTTTTTAAATTTAAAAGTACCCTCACACTGCAATCAATTAGCTTGTGCAGAATATTATTGCTTTGCAGATCAATCAATAATTTCTACTCTTGAGCGAGAATAATACTAAGTTCAAGTGCTCAAAGATTTTAACAGTCCTAAATTGAATGATTACCAGAGACCATGTGCCACTATTGCTGGCAGATAATATACCTTGATAGTGTGCTATTATCTAGACAGTGTACTGTATGTAATCAGAAACAGATGACTGTTCCTATCACTTTAAGGATTTTTCAAGCATTTTTGTTACATTTCAAATAATTTTAATCCATTTTCAAAACATGCTAATAAATACATTTTCAGTGGATGTAGTATTTGTTCTTACAGTGCAGCAGCCTAATGTAAGAATGTGGATCATTTAGTGAAAGTGGAAAGATGAAATCTTCAGAACTTCAACATGTACATTGTTTGTGCTGAACTCTCAGTAGGAACTGCTCTTACACTGTTATTCAGTGACTGTGACTGAAGTGGAAAAGCTATTTTGTGGTCTTACGTTTTCTTGAGCATGTTTGTGATATCTGGTCCTGTAACTGTTAATATCCTGGACTTGTCTCTCTCCCCATTCTTCAGGACCTTTATTCTCACAGGTGTGTATCCAGCGTGATTTCTCTGAGATGGTTTTAGCAGCGGCGGAGCATTGGGGAGAAGGGACCCCTCAATTGGCCAATCGTATTCCTAGTTTTAACAAGTTAAAAAGTAATATTAATGCCTTTTCATTGACATTTTCATTCAGCAAAAGTATGTTGCCACAGACCTTAGCAAAAGTCACTCACAAAGTTCTTGCGATCTCTGTCATATTGATTTAATGTTTTTTTCCCAAATTTAGTTCAGTTCAGGTATCAAATCATAGAATCCCTGCAGTGTGGAAACAGGTCCTTTGGCCCAACAAGTCCACACTCACCCTCTGAAGAGTGACCCACCCAGACATACCATCTCCACCCTATTACTCTACATTTACGCCTGACTAATGCACCTAACCTACATATCCCTGAACACTGTGGGCAATTTAATATGGCCAATTCACCTAATCAGCACATCTTTGGATCCTGGGAGGAAATTCACGCAGACATGGGGAGAATGTGCAAACTCCACACAGACAGTCACCCGAGGCTGGAATCGAACCTGCATCTTTGGTGCTTATGAGGCAGCAGTGCTAACCACTGAGCCTCCATGCCGCATACAGGTGTGGTGATAATATCAAACAAGCTAATCAGCCAATCATATTGGAGTATTCTTATGGACAGCACATAAAGAAGTTAAACAATCGATTGCGTCTTAACAATTTAATCATTTTACAGAGTACAAATAAAGAATGGACCATGCGCATAGGATTAAGATACAAGCCTATCTGTGGGTGGCACGGTGGCACAGTGGTTAGCACTGCTGCCTCACAGCGCCTGTAGACCTGGGTTCAATTCCTGACTCAGGCGACTGACTGTGTGGAGTTTGCACGTTCTCCCCGTGTCTGCGTGGGTTTCCTCCGGGTGCTCCGGTTTCCTCCCACAGTCCAAAGATGTGCGGGTCAGGTGAATTGGCCAAGCTAAATTGCCCGTAGTGTTAGGTAAGGGGTAAATGTAGGGGTATGGGTGGGTTGCGCTTCGGCGGGTCGGTGTGGACTTGTTGGGCCGAAGGGCCTGTTTCCACACTGTAAGTCTAATCTAATCTAATCTATTTATCTTAAATTTTTAAAACATATAAATTTTGGACTTCAAACATCTATAGGATTTAAAAATAATCAAATAATGTGATATTCCACAAATATTAAGCTTTCCTAGCCAGAGAGACTGTTCATCAGTATGAAATTATATATTAAAAACATAATTGTGTCACTTTTAACACAATTTAACATTGTTAAATTTTTTGAATACTATCACTGCATCTACAAACGTATAAGTTCACATCAATTTAAATGGTGTCTAAAATTTTGATCTACAAAAAGATGAACAGTGCAATGGGTGATCACGCAAACAATGTTTGTATTTCTATGCTTAACTGTGGATCTACCAGTATCAAAGATTATTGTCAGCTTCACTGAATTACAGCAAACCCTGACAGATGAATTATTATTCCAACTGTGAATCTGGATTTCAACAGCTTCCTCATTTCCCCCTCTCCCACATTATCCTAGTCCCAAGCCTCCAACTCAGCACCACAGCTCCTGACCAGTCCATCACTCTCCCCCGACTTATCACCTTCTCCCTCACCTTCATCCACTATCGCTTTCCCAGCAACCTCCCCCAATCCCATCCCCCTCCCATTTACCTGTCAGCCTGACCCACAAGCCTCATTCCTGATGAAGGCCTTATGCCTGAAATGTCAATTCGCCTGCTCCTTGGATGCTGCCTGGCCTGCTGTGCTTTTCCAGCACCATACTCTCAACTGTGAATCTGGGCGAACTTGATTTAGCTGCAAATCCTATATAATGCATTCTTTTGAAATCTCCTCCAACAAAGCATACAATTCAGTTGACATCATCCTTATGATCCTGGTTTTGGTCTGGCCCTTTATAACAGCACCCAGTTCCCATTCTCCTCTACCCATATCAACCCTATTTACTGTGAGAAAGTGGTACAAATAGCTAAATCCAATTAACTATAGCTGTTTGTACAATCTGAATATTATTAAGTAAGTAGCATTGAGCCCTTTCCTACGGAGCAGACCTTCAACGGAATACTGAATTCCAAATTTTAGTCAGTGAGGAAATGGAGGCAAGTGTTTTTCTGACCTTTTTACAGAAAAGAGTGGACTGTCAGCAGGAGTGTGTCACAGCAGGACCTGACAGTTGAAGTCTAGAGGTATTAATTAAATAAGGGATATAATTGTTGGGTGAGCTTCAAAGTTTATTTTAACTCTAAAGTGGGTGAGTGGTTTACACTCGTGGCAGGGAGATATAAGCAATGCTCAAGATATTTTTGGGGAGAGGGTGGTGAAATCAATTATTCTATTCCATAATTTCCAAAAAAGGCATGGGAGAATTCTGGGCAGCCAAGCATTGGCAACGTTGTCCCTGGACATCGAACAGACAGCAATGATGTTGAGGTACACCTCCAAGCACAGACTGATTCTCTCCGATGCTTGCTGCTGATAGGCTGAGTGATGAGCCAAGAGGAACAAATATGCAAGAGAAGTAATCTGTGATTGGATGATCAAGAAGCATAAAGTGAGAAAGTTGCCAGGGGAATGTTTGCCAGGGACCGAGAACCAGGCTAGCAGGAGATGTCAGGAACATCCATTAGTTGAGGTCGAGATGTGAGCCATCTTTAGCTGAGGCCAGGAGCTAGGTTTCAGGAGCTGCCTTTAGCTGAGACTGGGATGGGGAGCCAGATGGCTTATGCGAAGATTGGAGGGTTGGGTGCTGCCTTTAGCCAAGGCTGGGAGGTATGTCCTTTTGGTAGGGATGCTTTTTGCCAAGGTCAGTATGGCCTTTTGCCATGTCTGGGAACTCCATCTGCCACACCTGGGCATGGAGGGCATCTGAAAAGGAGATGGGCAAAGAGAATATGAGGACGGGGTAGGTTTGGTGGTGAGGGTACCACTGAAAGAGGGCTTGGGGAAGAAGACATGGAATGGTAGTTTTGCAATAAGGAGAGGGATGTGGCAATGTGTACACAGAGAACATAGAATAGTACAGTGCAGATACAGGCCCTTCAGACCACAGTGTCAGCATTGATCTTGATGCCATGTTAATCTTTTCTACCTGCACATAGAGTCATAGAGATGGAAACAGACCCTTCAGTCCAACCCATCCATGCTGACCTGTTATCCCAACCCAATCTAGTCCCACCTGCCAGCACCCGGCCCATATCCCTCCCAACCCCTCCTATTCATATACCCATCCAACTGCCTCTTAAATGTTGCAATTATACCAGCCTCCACCACATCCTCTGGCAGCTCATTCCATACATGAACCAGTCTCTGTGTGAAAAGGTTGCCCCTTAGTTCTCATTTATATCTTTCCCATCTCACCCTAAACCTATGCCCTCTAGTTCTGGACTCCCCCACCTCAGGGAAAAGACTTTATCTCTTTATCTTATCCATGCACCTCATAATTTTGTAAACCTCTATAAGGTCACCCCTCAGCCTCCGATGCTCCAGGGAAAACAGCCTCAGCCTGCTCAGACTCTCCCTACGGCTCAAATCCTCCAACCCTTGTAAATCTCTTTTGAACCCTTTCAAGTTTCATATCTTTCCGATAGGAAGGAGACCAGAATTACACGCAATATTCCAACAGTGGCCTAACCAATGTCCTGCACAGCCGCAACATGACCTCCCAACTCCTATACTCAATACTCTGACCAATAAATGAAAGCATACCAAACACCTTCTTCACTATCCTATCTACCTGCGACTCCACTTTCAAGGTCCTATGAACCTGCACTCTAAGGTCTCTTTGTTCAGCAACATTCCCTCGGACCTTACCATTAAGTGTATACGTCCTGCTAAGATTTGCTTTCCCAAAATGCAGCACCTAGCGTTTATCTGAATTAAACTCCATCTGCCACTTCGCTGCCCATTGGCCCATCTGGTCAAGATCCTGTTGTAATCTGAGGTAATCCTCTTCGCTGTCCACTACACCTCCAATTTTGGTATCATCTGCAAACTTACTAACTGTTGCTCTTATGCTTACATCCAAATCATTTATGTAAATGACAAAAAGTAGAGGACCCAGCACCGATCCTTGTGGCACTCCACTGGTCACAGGCCTCCAGTCTGAAAAACTACCATCCACCACCACCCTCTGTCTTCTACCTTTGAGCCAGTTCAGAATCCAAATGGCTAGCTCTTCCTCTATTCCGTGAGATCTAACCTTGCTAATCAATCTCCCATGGGAAACCTTGTCGAACGCCTTTCTGAAAGCTATATAGATCACATCTACCACTCTGCCTTCATCAACCCTCTTTGTTATTTCCTCAAAAATCTCAATCAAGTTTGTGAGACATGATTTCCCATGCACAAAGCCATGTTGACTATCCCTAATCAGTTCTTGCCTTTCCAAATACATGTACATCCTATCCCTCAGGATTCCCCCCAACAACTTGCCCACCACTGACATCAGGCTCACTGGTCTATAGTTCCCTGGTTTGTCCTTACCACCCTTCTTAAATGGTGGCACCACGTTAGTCAACCTCCAATCTTCTGGCACCTCAACTGTGACTATCGATGATACAAATATCTCAGCAAGAGGCCCAGCACTCATTTCTCTAGCTTCCCACAGAGTTCTAGGGTACACCTGATCAGATCCTGGGGATTCATCCACCTTTATACTTTTCAAGACATCCAGCACTTCCTCCTCTGTAATTTGGACATTTTGCAAGGTGTCACCATCTATTTCCCTACAGTCTATATTTTCTATATATCCTTTTCCACAGTAAATACTGATGCAAAATACCCATTTCGTATCTCCCCCATTTTCTGTGGTTCCACACAAAGGTCGCCTTGCTGATCTTTGAGGGGCCCTATTTTCTCCCTAGTCACCCTGTCCTTAATGCACTTGTAAAAACCCTTTGGATTCTCCTTAATTCTATTTGCCAAAGTTATCTCATGTCCCCTTTTTACCCTCCTGATTTCCCTCTTAAGTATACTCCTCCTGCCTTTATACTCATCTAAGGATTCACTCGATCTATCCTGTCTATACCTTATATATGCTTCCTGCTTTTTCTTAACCAAACCCTCAATTTCCCTAATCATCCAGCATTCCCTATACCTACCAGCCTTTCCTTTCACCCTGACAGGAATATACTTTCTCTAGATTCTCGTTACCTCATTTCTGAAGGCTTCCCATTTTCCAGCCGTATCTTTATCAGCAAATATCTGCCCCAATCAGCTTTCCAAAGTTCTTGCCTAATACCGTCAAAATTGGCCTTTCTCAAATTTAGAACTTCAACTTTTAGATCTGGTCTATCCTTTTCCATCACTATTTTAAATCTAATAGAATTATGGTCGTTGGCCCCAAAATGCTCTTCCACTTACACGTCAGTCACCTGCCCTGCCTTATTACCCAGGAGTAGGTCAGGTTTTGCACCTTCTCGAGTAGGTACAAACATACTGAATCAGAAAATTTTCTTGTACTCACTTAACAAATTCCTCTCCATTTAAACCCTTAACACTATGGCAGTCCCAGTCTATGTTTGGAAAGTTAAAATCCCCTTACATAGCCACCCTATTATTCTTACAGACAGCACATGGTCTGTCTCCTGATATACCCTGCCTATCCATGGGTCTTTGTAAATGCCTCTTGAACATTGCCATCATGTCTGCTTCAACGGCCTCCCCAGCAGAACTTGACAGCACCTACCACCGTCTGTGTCAAAAACTTTCCTTGCACATCTCCTTTAAGCTTTCCCTTTAGGACTTGATATTTCCACCCCATTAAAAAGCCTCTGATAACTCAGCCTATGCATGCTAGTCCTAATTTTACATACTTCATTCAGGTCACCCATCAGCTTTCGATGCTCTTGCGAAAACAATTCAAATTTATCTAGCCTATCTTATAGTTAATACACTGCAATCTAGACTACTTCCTGGTAAACCTCGGTTGTACCCTCTGCAAAGCCTCCAAATCCTTCCTATAGTGTGTGTGAAATGACTCCATAGAGACCAGTATCCCATCACCATGTTATCCTTTATTTACACATGGACAGTCTCCAATTCCCTAGAGCCAGCTCTCAGAGTAAACAGGATCTCTGATACTCCTGTTTTTAAATCTGCCAGCCTGGGCTCCATGATTGGACCAGATTAACAGCCCCAGTCAGGGAACTTATGTTCTATGAGATCTACCTGACTGACCTTGTTTCAATCGCTACAGTGGGGACAAGAACTGCACATAATTATCCATAAGTGGCCTTAATAAAGTTTTATACAGCTGCAACATGACTTACCAAATTGTTTATTCAATGCCCCAACTGATGAAGGCAAGCATGTTCTATGCTTTGTTTAACACCTTATTCACTTGTATTGACATTTTCAGGGGCCTGTGGACTTAAACGCTGAAATTTCTCTGCATACCAAGGCACCTAAGGGTCCTGCCATTTACTATGCATTTTTCTCTTGTATTTATTTGACTTCCCTAAATGCTTTACCTCACACTTGTTCAATTTAAAGTCCATCTGTATTTCTCCACCCAACTTTGCAACTGATTTGTGTCCTACTGCATCCTTTGACTACTGTCCTTACTATCCATAGCTCCACCAATTTATATTTTGTCTGCAAACTCAGTAATCATTGATCATTTATTTATTTATTATGAACAAAAAAGGTCCCAGCTCTCAACCTTGTGTAACACTACAGGTCACAGACCTCCATGAAAAAAACTCCTTCCCTCAAGTGCCCTACCCTCACCAATAATCTTTGTCACTTCCTCAAAAAACTCAAATTTGTGAGACAAGACCTCCTAAGGCAAAGCATGATGTTTATTTAAACAAGATTTATTAATGATCCTATGGTAAAGAATCTTACAAGGAAGAGTGAACATTATATCATAGTACTAGTATTGCACACCCTGTTTGAAGATCTGAAACTATGGACCAGATTTGCAAAGTCAAGAGTGTGGTGCTGGAAAAGCACAGCAGGTCAGGCAGCATCTTTGGAGTAGGGGAATCAATGTTTCATCCATAAGCCCTTCATCAGGAATCCTGATGAAGGGCTTATGACCAAAATGTCGATTCTCCTATTCCTCAGATGCTGCCTGACCTGCTGTGCTTTTCCAGCACCACACTCTCAACTCTGATCTCCAAACTCTGCAGTCCTCACTTTCTCCTCGATTAGCAGAGTTGGGCTAAATCAAGGGCAATTTAAAAATGGCGGGTAGGATCTGATTTTGGAACTGCTGCCTTCAACCCCAGCACTGCCATTTCTTTTTGGCTTGAAAATGAGGCTATTGATGCTACTAGCCCAACCTGACTGGCTCCATTCCAAGCATTAGCATCTCATAATCCATTCCAATTTTCTTGGAGTTGAGCCAGCTTCTCGATGACTGTTAGCATTTCATAGCTTGTCCATTAACCTTCAAACATGGCTTGGATTCTGGAGTACTTTGAAAGGTAAGTTTAAATAGTCTTATCTGTATGCTGCCTCCATTTTCCCTCCATAACCCATAGTTCTTCCATTTTGATACCACCTCTAAGTTGTCCAAACACCCTTCATAGCTGAAAATGTGTTGCTGGTTAAAGCACAGCAGGGTAGGCAGCATCCAAGGAACAGGAAATTTGACGTTTCGGGCATAAGCCCTTCATCAGATGAAGGGCTTATGCCCGAAACGTCGAATTTCCTGTTCCTTGGATGCTGCCTAACCTGCTGTGCTTTAACCAGCAACACATTTTCAGCTGTGATCTCCAGCATCTGCAGACCTCATTTTTTACCCAAACACCTGTCATGTCTATTTGTCTACTACGCGTTACATACAGAACCATTGAATTATTTATTGATAATTGCAAGTGTTAAACTGCTGAAGAAAAGGAACATCAAGTAGAAATCCACTTTAAAGAAAACCTACTGTTCTTATAACCCTATAAAAGTGTCAATCAAACAAGGTCATTATAGTATCAACAACAAAAGCTGTATCCACCTCACACTCAATCTTATTCAAATAAATAGAAAGGCATTGACCAAATAGATCATTGAAAGAATATATCATTACTTAATAAAGATGTAAATCAAGAAAAGTAAGCACTCCATTTCAGTTAGCCCAAATTGATGTCTGCTCAGCTAATCCACCTGAGAATCTTGGAGCTTCGTCAAGCATGCATAATAAACACATGTGGAGAAGCAGACATCTAGCCATCTGTTTCTGCTATTACAGTTTCCTGGTTTCACTAGGTTGATTCCTGGGGTTACGGTGTTATTTAATAAGAGAAGGTTAAGCTGGTTAGGCTTCTAATCTTTGAAGTTTAGAAGAATGAGAGATACGAGAAAATGATCTGACTGAATCATATTCAGAGGGAACTTGACAGAACTGATGCTGAGGAAACACTTCAACTCCTGCATGAATCTAGAACAAAGGGAATGGTTTCAGAATACGAGACATTCTATTTAAAATTGAAATAACAATTTCTGTTTCCTCTGAGGCTTGGTAATCTTTGGAATTCACTGCTACACAAAGTCAAGCTATTGACTATGCTTGATGCTGATTTAAAGAGACTTTTGATCTGTAACGGAGTCAGGGTGATTGGGGTTAGACCGGAAAGTGTAGTTCAGGCCATAATCATATCAGCCATGTTCTAATTGAATGGGCAGAGTGGTCTTAAAGGTCGAATTCCCTCCTCTTGCTCCTTTTTCTTTTGTTCAAGGAAGATTAAGAGATGATCTGATGAATGGTTAGAAGAAGATAGAGGGAAACTCTTCCCATTGGCCAAAGGGTCAAGAACCAGAGCACACAGAGTTAAGGTGATTGATATTGAAACCAATGGGAACATGAGGAAAAATGTTTTTACACAGCGAGTGGTTAGGAACTGAGTTTGCCTGAGTTGTTGATGGAGGCAAATTCAGTTAGGGCTTTCAGCTGGAAATTTTACAATTATTTGAGGAGCAAGAAAATAACAGGATCTCAGAGCAAAGATGAGGGAAGTTGCACAAACTGAGTTGCCCCTGTAAAATGGGCAAAACAGATATGAAGGGTTGAATGTATCCTTCTGCACTGTTGCCTATGAATGTAAAGCAAGTATCATCAACCTTGCTTTAATGCGCTGTATAAAGGATGATGAAGCATCTTTTCCATATTTGAATTCATTTCAATTCCTTAATTAAACTATATCTGCGTAATTGCTTTAAAAATCCAGCCTCATTATCCTTATGTGAAAAATCATAATCAAAATAGATCTACTCATCATTCATCTATTGTTTTTAATCTTCTATTTCATCTATTTGGATCTTGCAGCATTCAAAAGGGCTGCCACAAATGCTTGAATATGAAGGGCTTTGACATGTTTCAGAGCAACATAAAGCAGGATGATACAAATCCGAGTTTATTTCCTTTTTTTATAAGTAATGTTTAGCTCCATGAAATCATTGTTGCATTTAATTTCGTTAGAGTTATTGAAGACCTCAAATCTCCATTATCAAGTACCTCAAGTCAAGGACACTTTACCTTACATTTGAAATCTTTAACCAAATGCATTTTTCACTGATGAAATATCAATTGCTGAGTTTTGTATGTCATATGAAAAATTTATAGACTTGTTGAATATTGTCTACTTATCAGTGAAGTGCTATTACCTCATTCAATTCACCATCTGGCAGCACAGGCCACATGTAGGTTAACTTGTTCCATAGTGGATTCTCCAATTTTGAATGTTTCCACTGGCCAGGCTTTGCAGTTCCTTCATGCTTGATGGCCCATCTAATGAAACAATAATGAAGCAAAATCATACCAGGATTTTTTTTCCAAATATGGAAACACTAATATTAATGTAAATAAATATTTCAACGCTACAACTTCAAAATCTTTTCTGGTGATATAAGCTGAACTCATGATGTGAAATGGAAAGAAGACTTACTTACTAACAAAAACTGTGAGGGAGCTAGAAAAGGGATAAAAGCAATCAATTGTGGATATCAGTAATTTGAAACACAAAATAAAGTTTTAGGGAACTCAGGGAAACATCTGCTGAAAGAGAAACAGAGCTAGAAATGAGAGCATATTGCTTCTAAATTGCACAATCTTTTATAAATTTATTTCATTTTTTTGTATCATGTAGAATTGATCACCACTTGTTTTGTACAAAAGAATATCATTTTTAACTTTCTTCTGGCATAAACTGGTGTGGGATGGGATATTGAGGTTAAATTGCAGTAGTAAGGGGTGGAAATGTGTGGAAATTATCAATTATTTCTTTCCTCAGTTAGGTCACCTCAAATTTTGAATTACAAACCTAGGATAATTTAGCCAAAGACAGTGAGATCTTCTGGATAAATGGAGGTGTTTCTGTTTTTTCTTTTCAATATGTGGACCATGTTTTAGGAATATATTTTCAGTGCCCAGTGTGCATAATAAACATGATCTGATTTCGATCAAACAGCAATCGTGGAAATTGTACTCACTAGTTCTGATGGGGAGATATTCCCTATAAGTCAGCTGTGTTCCCTTGTCAATGAAATGGGAGAGATTTACAAATGTGTCTTGCTGGTTGCATTACAATGCTCGCTCCCCTTGATGTGCTGTGCACACATTAGAGAGCTCAATGTGCTATTGTTGTTTCCATGTCCCAATTCTTTTGTGAGTTTTCAAGCTTATAAAGTCTACATTTTAAGAAAACAAGAATAGCAAATGCTTGGGAACACCACCACCTGCAAGTTTCTCTCTATGTCCCACTCCATCCCAACTTGGAATTTAATTGTCATTCCATCACTGCCATTGGTTCAAAATCCTGGAACTTCCTTCTTAACAGAACTGCATTAGTACCTATGGAGAAAGTGAGGACTACAGATCTGGGGATCAGAGTCAAAGGGTATGTGCTGGAAAAGCACAACCGGTCAGGCAGCATCTGAGGAACAGGAGAGTCAACATTTCGGGCAGAAGCCCCTCATCAGGAATCCTGTTGAAGTGTTTATGCCCGAAACATCAACTTGCTCCTCAGATGCTGCCTGACCAGCTGAGCTTTTCCAGCACCATAGTCTTCGACTGCATTAGTACCTATACCAAATGAACTGCAGTGGTTCATGAAGCCAGCTCACCACCGCCTTTGCAGTAAATGCTGGTCTTGCCACCAACTTACATTCTCTCCTATTTTTCACATTTGTGTGGAGCATTTGACTTCTGAAATCAGAAAGCAATGTGTCCATACACCAACTGGCATGTGGATTCGTGTATGGATCATCGATGTGGCTGCACAGTTGCCCAGCCTGGAGGGACCCAACACCCACATCCCATGAAGGAATACAAAAAAGAGGATTCAATAATAAAGCGTCCACAGTAATAGAGAGACCTTGGTTTGTGTCCAGAGATCTTTGAAGGTGCATGGCTGTTTGAGGAAGCTCTACTAGAGCTGCTTTACAAATGGATGTATGGAATACAAAACAAAGATCAACCTTCACAAGACATTGGTTCAGCCTCAACGAGAATATTGCATTCAATTCTGGATGCCATTCTTCAGAGAAAATATAAACACTTTTGAGAGGGTACAGAAGCATTGACAAAAAAATTTGTTTGGGATGTAGGCATGGCTGGCTAGGCTAGCATTTATTGAACACAAGGCAGTTAAGAGTCAACCATATTGCTGTGGGTTGGCAGGCACATGTAGGCCAGACTAGGAAAGGCAGATTTCCTTTTCTGAAGAACATTAGTGAACCAGATGGGTTCTTTTTTACAACATTTGATAATAGATACATAGTTGCCATTGGAGCAGTGTTTTTATGGTAGATATTTATTGAATTGAAATTTCTCCATCTGCTGTGCTGGGATTCAAACTCATGTCTCTCCAGACAATTTGCCTGGGTTTCTGGATTACTGGTCCAGTGGCATTATCACTAAGTACTACTTCTTCACAATGTACTTCAGAGGTGGGTCTTCAGATTCATGAAGAGATTAAAGAAGCCAAGCCTTTCCTTCTTAGCAAAGAGAAATTTGACCAGTGATTTGATAGAGGTTTCCAAAGAGGTAGCAGGACAGAATATCTGAAGGGAAATGGCCTCATTTGTGAAAGGGAGGTGATGTAAAGAAAGCACTTGTAACACAATCATTATTTAGGATCTGGATTGTACTGTTTGAAAGTAACATGAAAGTTGATTTAAATGCGATTTTAAAAGGGGAAAAATTAATCATTTGAAGGGAAAATATTGTGGAGGTATAGAAAAAGTATGGAGTGGATGTAGCTGAGTTGTTTTGCAGAGAACAAACGCAAACACAGTGGATTAAATGGCTGTAAGCAATCTAAGATACTGAATAACAACATCAAAGAGAAATGCACTGCTGGAAATGAAGATAAAGCATTGTATTAAGCAAGAAAAAGCTAGACTGGCAATTGATGCTGGAAAGAGTGACCCAACTTTAAGAAAACAGATTCTGCATCACTGAGTTGAGTTATCACTGAAGAATGTGCACAAAACTCATTAAATCCCGAGTGATACACATCTGCGAAGAAATCAGAGGTTTGGTGAGATTTATGCTAGTTAGCATTCCAGCCTTCGTAAAACTGCTATCGCTGTGAAACACAGCAAGCTGGAATCGGGTATCCTGACCTATATACCTGATTTATATGACCTGTGTTTCCTAGACAAGCAAGTGTCTGCACTGAAGATGGAAGCTCACAAAATATCCCCATCTGTCTCCCATATTGGAGACCACTTTAAAACATACAAAGTAAAAAAGGAATTTACAAGTTAAGCAATAGCCATAGCTCAGATTACACATCTGCCCATTATAAACCACAGAGTTCATTTTAGCTGTGGACGTTACCTGGGAGTCGTTAGAGAAGTTAAACCACATGGTGGCAATGTTGTACTATTTTAAGCATCTCCTCCATCACTTGGTCCCTTCACCACACTCTCCCTATCTATTATTTGTTCTTTATTTGACAAGAACACGTCAAATGTTCAAGGCAGGATTCTCCAAATTTAGGATGTTATAATTATTATCATTTTTGAGTAGTTATAAATACCAAAATGGACAGTTGCTGAATGCATTTCAATAATTCAAAGCCAGACTCCATTTTTATAAGCATAGTGACAGAAATATAATGTTGCATGCAATAAACTCATAAGTTGAATCATAGGCCCATGCAAAAATTTGTAAAAATTGGAACTTCAGGGTAGCTGAGGAAGGTCTTATGAGACTTAATTTATGTAAAAAATACTAATTAAAACACAATTACACGGTAAATATATGAAAAAAATAGTTTGTTTTTCAATTTGTTCATGCATATAATGGCCTGATCTTGTACAGTAAAAGGGATTGAAAAATGAGAAGAATTATCTTGTATTTTTCCGTTGTTTGGCACGGGCAAGACTATTTTGATTTCATATGCCTGTGTGGCCTAAGTCTTCTCAGATTAACTCATGCAGCGATGACAAGTGAACATGAGTCTAGCTAATCCAAAATTAACTGTCTGAAATTTCAGTATCTCGTCCTCTAGTTGATTTCCTATTCTGCAGGCAGAAATAGTTCACCACTTCACCACAACCTGGAATTTTGGGTAATTCAAATTTGTCTCATTGCAATTTCCCTGTAATAGTTGGTCTTGTCAATTCATTTAAACACTATTTCAACATTATACAAGCAGGATAATGTAAAAACAGGGTCATTCTAGGATATTGGAAACCTGGACTTCTCTCCATTGATGCTGGGGTTAATTAGAAATTTCTGAACAGAGATTGTTATTTTTTGTTTTAAACAAAGGGGAGAATCTTCAGAGTTTGTTTAGATTAGATTCCCTACAGTGTGGAAACAGGCCCTTCGGCCCAACAAGTCCACACCCACCCTCCGAAGAGCAACCCACCCAGACCCATTCCCCTACACCTAACACTACGGGCAATTTAGCAAGGCCAATTCACCTGACCTGCATATTTTTGGACAGTGGGGGGAAACCGGAGCACCTGGAGGAAACCCATGCAGACACGGGGAGAATGTGCAAACTCCACACTGACAGTTGTCTGAGGTGGGAATTGAACCTGGGTCTCTAGCACTGTGAGGCAGCAGTGCTAACCACTGAGCCACTGTGCCACCATATGGAATGATAGCAGATGGATGGAATTAGAATCAAGTCAGTGGTTGAATGAGATGAAGGTGTCCAAAGCCTACTTTTGTACTTATGCTTCTTTTGGAATAACAGTGTTAAATGTTTATGCAATGTCATCTTTAATGGCAGTTTCTGAGACTGCATTGTCTCTAATAGTCAAGCAGAAACAATAGCAAATCAATGTAAAAGCAGCTGCCACTTTATTAGAGCCTATGTTAGACCTTTGCAGAAGACCAATTTTACTCTTACTTGACTCAATTAAAAATATCCCTTTTCACACCATAGACACCAATTGACTAAAAAGTAGCCAGAAAGAGGAAAGAATTGAGCATGATGCAGTCATGCACATGAGACAGGCTACATTAACATTACACCTAATGTACTGCTTTTTAATGAATTTGACTGACTGGTGGCATTTTCTGGTCAAATCTGACTCAATTTTAATTCTAATAATCAAAGGAGAGAAATATATAATAAAACAACATACTTTGCAAATTGAGTCAAATTTTAATTTGGTGTTAACAATTTAAACAACACCACAAATTGTGTCCAAGGAACTGTTTGAAAATTGTGTGTGGGAGTTTTGTTTAGTGTACTAAAAGCAAGCCTTTATTACCATTAGATTTAAAAATCACAGGGAAAATGCCGTTAATCTTGTGGTTGACATTTTAACATTGCTTCATAATACTGCTACAATTCACCTGATCAATCATTATCTTTTGCCGAGTATGAACATTTTCTATAAATGAGTTGATGTATGCAAACATCTGAACTTCTGTATTTCACACATCCATAGGATGATTTCCAACTCTGGCTGAATGCGTTGTGAGCATTTGTAATCAAATGACCTGCTACCTCTAATTGCCCCGCCTTTGATCGATCAACACATTACACTGGAAAGCAAAATGGGTTTCCTGTACTTGAGTGAATCATTCTGGACTCATGGGATGATGCCCTACAGACAATATTCCAGAAATCACTCCCGTCAAACCTGGATATATCTCACTGGTAGGAGATATCCATCAGTGGTGGCAGCACAGTGGTGTACTATTGAGAAGGATTGCCCTGAGGGTCCTCAACATTGACATTGGACCCCATGAAATCTCATTGCATCAGGTCAAACATGCATAAGGAAACCTCCTGCAGATGACCACCTACAGCTACCCCCGGACTGTTGAATCAGTACTTTTTACTCATAGGGTTGTGAACGTTTGGACTTCTCTATCCCACAGAGTTGAGAAAAATCAGTGTTTAAGTACATTTAAAGTAGAAATTAGGAGTACACAATCCTTTTTCACCTTTGATAGATTTATGGGGATTGTGTGGGGTAAAAGGCATCAAAGTGTTTGATCAGCCATGATTGTATTAAATGGCAGAACAAGCTCGACTGGCTGAATGGCCTACTCCCATCCCTATGTTCCTTTTCCTTCATGTTAAACACTCCTTGCTAGTCTCCTACTGAGACTAGCAAAGGCTCTGAATGTACTCTGGGTGGGAAATTCAATCTCCATCACCAAGAGTGGCTCAGTAGTACATACTAAATCTGCTGCCAAAGTCCCAAAAGACATAGTGGCTAGACTCGATCTGCAACAGGTGGTAAGCAAACCAACTTGTCCCTATCCTCACCAACCACCCACCGCAGATCCAAATACCCGCGAGAATATCAGTGTGTATGACTACTGTACAATCCTTTTGGGAGAAAATGTCTTGCCTTCACATACTCTCCATTGCATTGTGTGGCATGACCACCATGCTAAATAGGACAAGCTTCCAACAGATGTACGGCAACACAAAACTGGGCATCCATAAGGTGCTTCTGGGCATCAACAGCAGCAGAATTATTCACAAGCTGTAACTTCATGACCTGGCATATCTTCCATTAACATTAAGCCAGGGATGTCAATTCAATGAAAATTACAAGAGGGTATGTCAGGTACATCACCAAGCCTACCTAAACATTAAGTGTCAACTGAGTAAATGTATGACACAAATATTTGCACGTCAAACAGTAGAAATAACATGCAATAGATGGGGTTAAATGTTTCCACAACCAATAGATCAGACCAGATTTAAGCTCTACTGTCCTACCACATTCAGTTGGGAATAGTGGTGGACAATTTAACAATGAACAGGAGGTGGTGGCTTCATTAATATCTCAATGATGAATCAGCACATTAACGTCAAAGACAAGTTGAAGAATTCCTATGCACCTTCAGTCAGAAATGCCAGTCTTTCAAACAGCTTGATATCCATGCGATATCAAGAAACAGCTGGAGATACTGGAAACTGCAAAGGCTATGGTCCCTGATGACATTCCACCAAAAATACTGAAGACTTGTGCTCCAGAACTAGCTGCACCTCCACCCAAGTTGTTCCCATACAGTTTCAACACTGGCATCTACCTATGTGGAAAATCGCCTGGGTATCTCCTGTCCATGAAAAGTAGCACAAATCCAACTTGGACAATTACCATCCTATTCTCTCCTTATCGATTGTGCTATCAAGCAGAACTTGCAAAGGAATAACCTGCTTACTGATGCTCAGTTTGGTTTCCTGACCTCATAGCAGCCTTGGTCCAAACACAGATACAAGTGTTGAAACAGATACAAGTGTTGAAATCCAGGAATGAGGTGAGAACGAATGCCCTCAGCATTGACGAAACCTCGAAAAACTGGTGTCAGTGGGAATCAGAGGAAACTTCTCTGCTGATTAGAGTAATACCTAGCATGGACTGTGCTTTTTGGAGATGAATTATCTCAGCCCTAGGACGCCACTGTAGGAGTTCCTCAGTCTAGCTTCCCCGGTCCAATTATTAATGATCTTACCTGGAGCATGGGGTCAGAAATGGGGATGTTTCCTGACAATTGTACAATGTCAAGCATTAATAGGCAGTTACAAATCACACAACACCAGATTATAGTCCAACAGGTTTATTTGGAAGCAAGAGCTTTCAGAGAGTTGCTTCTTTATCAGGTCCACAACTACCTGATGAAGGAGCAGCATTCTGAAAGCTAATGTTTCCAAATTAACCTGTTGGACTATAACCTGGTGTTGTGTGATTTTTAACGTTGTCCACCCCAGTCCAACACCAGCTCCTCCACTTCATAGACAGAAAATGAAGCAGTCTGCATTCATATATTGCAGGACCTGAACTAAATCCAGGTTTTCGTTGATAAGTTGCCATAGAAGGGATCGGCAATGACCATCTCTGACAAGGTAATCTAACCATCACTGAATTCCTCCATGATTAACATCCTGGGAGGTACCATTGACCAGAAACTGAACTGGACCATTTATATAAATACTGTGGCTACAAGAAGACATCAGTAACTGGGAATTCTATGGCGAGATACTCATATTATGTCTTGTGCACATCTACAAAGCACAAGTCAGGAATGTGATGAAATAATGTCTACTTACGTGGATGAATGCAGCTCCAATAACACTCAAAATGCTTGATACTTTCCAGGACAAAGTAGTCCACTTGTTTGCCAGCCAACCCATCACCTTTAACATTCATAATTTCACCAATGATATACAGTGGCAGCAGTACATCTACAAGGCTCATTTGAAAATTCATTCCAAATTCAGAAGCTCTACCAACAAGAAAGAAAGGGGTAGCAGGGGCATTGGAAAGATGCCAGAGTCAAGGTTCCTTCTAAGTCACACACCATCCTGACTTCAAACTATATCGCTGTTTCATCACTGTCTCATCACTGTCATCGGATCAAAATCCTGGAGCTCTCTTACTAACAGCGCTGTGGATATCTCCTCATCCCAAGCGCTGTGATGGTTCTGGAAGGCAGATCAGCACCAGGGCAACTAGAGATCGGCAATAAAGGTTGGTCTAGCTAGTGACATTCACATCCCATGAAGAAATAAAACAAAAATCAACGAGACTTTCTTTACTATTGCCAATACTTTTGTAACAATTAAACAAAATGTTCAGAGAAAATATTTTAAAGAAAACATTTTTAATGGAAGTAAGATTTTACTCCTTGATTATTTACTGGAGGAGGTAACTCATCAATTGTTCAAGACTTCAGGATCTTCCTGGAGGGCTGGTTATCTCAGTAAAGCATCTTGAAGATGCCAGATGATTGACTGAAATCCTCCCCTTCTCAGAAGATGCTGCCAATGTCTTATTTCCATCCCAACCACTGTTCACAATTATTGCATTGAACAGTAAAACAGACTGTAATCACTAAATTAATGCTTCTTCCCCGTAGTACATGTACTGTGTCAATGTTTGAGCCTACAAACTAAAACCCACTTAAAGTGGGAAATAATACCTTGCAATGCACTTTTTTTTAACTGCCCCTTTCCATCTCTTTGCACTAGATTGTTAGTCACTCTGACAGAGTAAGTCTGTAATCTGCGCCTAGGTTTAATCACTGTTGCCACGAGGCGGTGCATGAGGAAATGCACAACTGCTGCCTAATGTGGTTTGTTGAATGCCTTTTCCTCCCCTCTGGTACAACAGTGACTGCAAAACAATCCAAAACCTGACCATTTGCAGAGCAGTGGGCACATAGTCATGACCATCGCAGTGTGCCATCTGTGGTCAATTGATGTCAAACAGATTTTGATTCCAGGAACAGGTTTGAGATCTGAGCGCACATTTTACACTCTATTTGAAGCGTGTCACATAAACCTCACAATTTCAAGCTATGTTGTCAATGTCAGCTGAAAACTGTGCACCAATTCCAAACATGTTGAAAGAAAAGGCAAGCACAGAAATAGGGCAACCACAACCAGTTTCAGCACTCTCACGTTCAGAACTTTCCCTTCCGAGCACCACATTAACCTGACTTGGAGTTTGATCATCTTCTGTTCACTGTCAATAGGTCAAAATCTCAGAACTTGCTTCCTAACAGCACTGAGTTGTACCTACAGCACGTCAGCTGCAGTATTTCAAGAGATCAGCTTCCCACTATCTTCCTGGGGCAATTAGGAAGGGGTAATAAATGCTGGCCTGGCCAGCAAAGCCCAGCTCCCATGAATAAACAAATAGAAGTACTTCAAACTTTCAGCTTGAAATGTTACTTGAACTCAGTTAGCAAACTCTGTTAACTTGAATCTAGTGACTGGGATAGCACCCTGCAGAATTAAATACTATTCCAGACTGATGGGGAAAAAAAAGTTAAAAGTTTGTAGGGAAATTCTCATTTCCAGTTGTGTGTAATGGTTGGCAAATCATGAGGGACCATCGCGGTTGAAGTGGCGAAGGTGCCACAATTCTCATCGTGCATCTTTGCTGTGTAAAGCTCTGACTTGGGAGGCAAGAATTTACTGTTAACGAAGTCTATGAATATATGGCATAAAACAGAAAATATTACAGCAGATCAGGCTGCATTGGCATCTGCAGACAGAGAAATTCTCTCAGCATAATGATCTTTCAGTGGAACACACTGGAACATACCCAATATGCCATTGACTTGAAATTATGGGTGGAATCTTGTACTGGAGCCTTGGATAATATTGGGAAGCCAGTGAGACCATGTGTCAACTTGTTTTGAGAAGACCTGCCACATCTTGTGCTACCTGGGCATCTAACAGGTCTTTTCCTGGCATCAAGCTCCTTAAAAGTAGAAGTCTTGCCACTGAGAACTGCTGGCCATTAAAACACCAGAGGCTCCAGTGCTCAGCAGCACCACTGAAGGAGTGGTGGCTGTTACTAGTTACTGTATCCACACAAGGTCACATATTAATGAGCAACCCAGGAACATGATGATGGAAAGAGGGTCTTGGAACAGGTGTCATGAGAGAAGCAAGTAAAGAACAGCAGTAAAGACAGGGAAGTGCCTTTCAGCAAGCTTCCCATACCTTCCAACTGTCAGATCCCTTGATCAAGCTTTTGATCATATGCCTTAACATTTCGGCACTAGATTTAGTGTCAAGTTGCATTTCATATTGCTCCTGTGAAGCATCTTGGGACATTTTATTATATTCGAGCCACTATAGAAATACAAGTTATTGCAATTGTCAGTAGTACTCATGCTCTACAGCTGCTAATGTAATTTTATATGGCATTTGAACCTATAAATAAAGTATGTTTACTTACAGTCTGTCAGGAGCCAAATTTTGCAGAAAATTCTGTAACATATCTGCATATCACAAGCTGTTGATATTATGGTCAGAGAGATGCCAACCATCTGGTTCTGGATAGGAGAGCTGAACATTTGTCAACCAGATTAAAATAAAGGGCCGTTACTTTAATTTAATTCTCTGCCAACTTAGACGTTTGCAGCAAATTTGCCAATCCCACAGGGAGCCATTCTTGAAGGTAAGCATTTGGAGATAGGAAAGCAGCCGTAGAGGCAATACATTTCCTGAACCCCATTCCCTTCAAGTGTGGTTTCTTCCAAAATCTATTCTCATTTCTCAAGAGAAACTGATGACCAGAATGTGTCATTTTACTCAAATCTCTAAATTTGAATCTCATTCATCCAGGCCTAACCAGTAAAGAGGCTGAAACTGTTCTGCAACACTGAGGGAGTACTGCATTTTTGATGAATGGTGAAACTTAGTCTCTATCTTTCATTTTAGTAGATTTAAGAGTAGACAGTGAAGAGTAGGCAATGTTAACTTTGAAGTAAAATACTGCAGGTGTTGGAAATCTGAAGTAATAACAGAAAATGCAGGAGAAACTCAGCAGGTCTGGCAGCATCTCTAGAAAGAGAAATAGAGTTCACCAGTGAAATTGGTAGAAAAATGATGAAGTCCTAAACTGGAGGACCTCAAATGGAGTATTGTCAAGATTGTGTGCTTGCAAGTAAAAAATTGGAAGGTATAGTGAATAAAAATATGACTGGAAAAATGATGCAGGAGGAAGGGCTTCAGATCTCTGCATGATTCAGACTGGTTCAGGGGCAGGAGGGATTGTACAAGAAAATGGGTTACAAATTTGCATGACTAGAACTAGCATCCTCACAGAGATTTAGTAGCACTGTTAGGGAGGATCCAAAACTTGAAAACAAAATGCATTATGTGCTGGAAAGCTGAAAAAAACATAGAGAATGCTGGAGAAACTCGACATCTCTGGCAGCCTCTGTGCAGCAGAACAGAATTAACATTTCAAGGCTGGTATGAATCTCCTTCTGGTGCTTGTTTCAAACTAGTCTGTCAGGGCACTGCAACCAAAAATAATTTCCGATATGGTAAACACAAACTTAGCTATGAAACATAGAAAACTTCTAAATTAAGTTGGAAATCAACAGACACAAATCTGGGTTAAATTATAGAACAGTGTTAATACAGCAGAATTAAAAGCAGCATTTGCAACAAGATAACTGATGGTACTAAAGACGTAAAAGGAAAGGAGTTAGAATAGTACTAATAAAAAATAGAGGGATCAGTGCATTAGTGAGACAGGATTTCAGCAAATGCTGTTAGAGATGGCTTACAGGCCACCAAACAGTAGTTGCAATGTTTAAGAAAGGATACATTTGCCATTGAGGGAGTAGCGGAGGTTCACCAGACTGATTTCAGAGATAGTGGGACTATCAGCAGAAATTGAGGAGAGAGGGCCTGTATTTAGAAGAGTGAGAGATGATCTCATAGAAACTTGGAACATTCTTATGGAAATAGAAAGAGTATGTTGCAGAAAGAATGTGTCCTCTAGCTGTGAGGGACTAAAACCTAAGAATTTAGGGTGCAGTCATTTCGGACTGAAATGAAGAGGAACTACTTCTCTCAGAAGTGAATCTTTGGGATTCTCTGTGCCATTGGGCTGTGGAAGGTCCGTCATTAAATCAGTTCAAGAGATGGATACATTTCTACTTACTAATGACAGATGTATAGTGCAGCAATGTTGAGGTAGATGATTATCCATGATTTAGAATGATGAAATAGGCTGTCTTAGTAATGGCATAGATATGCTAATCTCACAATCAAATAAGTCAGAAATAATGAGAACTTGGTTGGTTCAGCTTCAAACCCTTGTCAAGGAGAAGGATGGTGACCCTGGATAGAGAGAGGTTTTTGCATTGGGAACTGAATTTAATGGACCTGGATATTGCAGTCCTAATAGCAGTGAATGCTGAAATGTTCACCTTGGACAGAGAAGTTATAGTTTTCCAGAATTGATCCATGTGACCTGACTTTGATGATCCTACCAGGACCTTCAAACTTGGGTTGAACTGGTGTTTCCTCAGTTATTAGCACTGATTTACTTAGGGTTTTCCAGATGATTCAGAATATTATTTTGAGCTTAACAATGACAGGAGGACACATGGCAAAAATTTAAATGAATGTTAAGGCAGTTTAAGTTCTCCATCTCCCAAGTTCAAGTGTTTGCAAAGATAACAGAGCCCTAGCTAAACACCTGGGAGTTTAAGGAACAGAAGTATGCTGTGTTAGGACTGCAGGCTCATTGTGGATAGATTAACTTCGGATGGATTGATATGCTTTCCTCATCCATATCAAACAAATCCTTAAACATGGTCAACCTTCCATGTAGGTCAACCAAGCCACTGTTTGCTGACATAGTTTGTTTGCTAGTGAGGCAATGTATTATTTGTATTATTTCACATTTTTCCATGGACTCCTCCATTTCCTTTTTAATTTGGTCAAGCTCTACAACTCTGTGAGATAGCTGCAGTCCTTCAATTCTGACCTCTTACTCATTCTCCAATCATTTTTGCTCTGCCATTGGCAGCTGTACCTTTTAGTTGAATTGCTGGATATCTTCTGAAAACTCTCTATCTCTCTTTAGGACACTTCCTGAAACCTATCTCTTGAATAACATTTATGCTTACATATGCGTTCCTTGTCAAATTTTGTCCATTAAAGCTCCCATGAAGTGCTTTGTGAAATTTAAGTCTTGTCATTGTCACACTAATCCAGCTTGTCTATTGTGGCTATTAATAAACTAGGTAATGTTTATTGAGTTCCAAAGTGTTTCTCATATTTTGCAATGTCAACTCATTTTGAATTAATAAGTGTATTCTGTCATCGTTGGAATTCAGCTTGCTAAACCATTGTGAAGTTTAAAATGGCTGTAAACTGCAGTTTAATCATCATTATCTTCACCATCATCAACATGAATTTGTTTAAAGACCTTTTATACACCACTGAAATAACAATGATACGTTTATACTGTTTTATCCAGCTAATGTTATTAAATAGCAGCAGAAGTGAAGAGTTCACCCAAAAAAGCGCTATTAGTACTTTGGTTTTTACATTACTCTTCTTTCTATATAAGTGACCCCATATCCAGGCAAATTCTACTGATATTAATACACAGACAGGGATCCACTGTAACTGTTAGCACATACCCACGATCCACTAAAAATCCTAACCCAGTCTTCTGAAAATATTAACAGTCCCACGATTCATTGCTGATGTTGGTGTGCAGGAATGTAAGTAGAAGGAGAATTAAAGAATGAGAGAGTTGGCTAATATGAGAGGAGGAGGTAGTGTCATATTACATAGCACATTGTGCCTGGTTTAGCTAGTGTCACCCATATAGATGTTGGCAGAATACAGATATTAATCTGTGATGCCAATACGCTGAAGAACAAGGAGTACGAGCTGAGGAACAGACAAAAGAGAAACAAATAAACTACAGTCATTTAAATGAGTAAATAAGTTTTGTGAGTTACACACACAAATGGCCACTTGGGAATATGATGAATTGGCAAAAATGGAAAAGGAAGTTTAAATTGGTGAGGATCAGGTTCTTAATATCCACTGATAAAAAGGGTCAGATTTTTGTGAAAGAGATGGGAAGTTTGAGTCAGGAACATCAGATATTCCAACACCTTATTTCTGACCCTGACTGGGTTTCTAATTAATCACCCACCTTTAGATGTCTTCTATGCTGGAGAAGACATAGACAGGGGCCTCTGTTACAGACCTGTCCAGTAGTCCACAAAGCAGTATAAAAAAGATCTTCAGAAACCATGCCCTCTTTTCCAGCAGCCAGAATGAGGTGTTGTGAGATTGAAATCTGCCAACAGTGGAGCCAAGCACTTTGACAGTTCCATTGAAAGTGTGACTACGTAAGGCAAGTGTGGGGTTAGAGTGGCAATTGGTTGGCATTCCTTGGAAATATTAATACTTTCCCACATGTTCTGTGCAAATATTAGCACCATCCTGGAATCAAAGGTGAATATTAACATAGCCTGTAAATTCCTTGGGAGCATTGAGAAACCCCTAAGGATTCGTATGTAAGTTAGCTGGGAGGTATGTTTTCAGATGTTTTGTCACCATTATAAGTAACATAACCAGTGAGATTCTCCGGTGAAGTGCTGGTGGTATGTCCTGCCTCTCTATTTATAGGTCTTGGTTTCTTAAGGTGGGTGATGTCATTTCCAGTTCTTTTCAAGGAAAGATGGATGGCATCTAAATTGATATGTTTATTGGTGGAGTTCTGGTTAGAATGCAATGCCTCCAAGAATTCTGGTGCATGTCTTTGTTTCACCTGTCCTAGGATGTGTGTGTTGTCCCAGTCAGTGGTGACCTTCTTTATCTGTATGTATAGAAACTAATGATAGTGGGTCATGTCTCTTGGTGGCTAGTTGGTGTTCATGTATCCTAGTGGCAAGTTTCCTGCTAGTTTGTCCAATGTAGTGCTTTTTACAGCTCTTATATGGTATCTTGTAAATGAGGTTAGTTTTGCTGGTAGTATCTAATGGATCCTTTAGGTTCATTAGTCACTGTTTAAGTGTGTTGGTAGGTTTGTGGCCTACCATGATACCAAGGAATCTGAGTAGTCTGGAAGTGCTTTCTGATATGTCTTTGATGTAAGGTAATGTGGCTATAGTTTTTGGTGGCATTGTGTCTACTTGTTTGGGTTTGTTTCTGAGGAATCGGCAGATTGTGTTTACTGGGTACCTGTTTTTCTTGAAAATGTCGAATAGATATTTTTTTCTGCTTTTTCTAGTTCTTGGCTGCTGCAGTGTGATGTAGCTCATTGAAATAATGTCTTAATGTAGCTCTGATTGTGGATGTTGGGATGATTGCTTCTGAAGTTAAGTATTTGGTCTGTGTTTGTTGTTTTTCTGTCGACACTGGCTTGAAGCTCTCCGTTAACTGTACGTTCAACTGTCACATTTAGGAATGGGAGTCTGTTGCCGTCCTCCTCTTCTGTGAATTTTATGCCTGTCAGGGTATTGTTGATGGTGTAAGCTTCCTCTAATTTGTTCCATTTTGTGATAACAAAGGTATTATCCCCGTAGCAGACCCAACAGTTGGGTTGGATAGATGGGAGGGCAGCTTGTTCATGTCTCTGCATTACTGCTTCCGCTGTGAGCCCTGATATTGGTGATCCCATACGTGTTCCATTGACGGTTTTGTTATTGAATGTAAAGTGGGTGGTGAGGCACAAGTCTACTTTCCTTTGAAATAAAAAGAACCGGAAATGATATCATCCATCTTAAGATACCAAGACCTGTAAATAGAGAGGTGGGACATACCACCAGCGCTTCACCGGAGAATCTCACTGATTGTGTTATGGTGATGAAACATCTGAAAACAAATCTTCCAGCTCAGTGAGCTAACTCACGTACTTATCAACCGCCTGAGCTACAAATCTTCTCAGAAATTGCTAACTCCTAAGGATTTCCTGTAAATATTGGCATACTCCAAAGAAATCTCTGTAAATGGTGACAACATTCTCACCTAACTCCTAAAAAATAGTAACACATTTCTCTGGTCTCCCTGTATTGATTAACATATTTACAGAGGCTTCTGGCAACTCTCCCATACAATTCCTGAAAACATCGCCACAGTCTCAAAGATGCAGTGAACAGCTTGCAACCTTTTTGGGAGAGAGCTAGTCTTAACTTTGAAAATGCATTGGTGGTGATTGGCAGGAGTTGGGGGAGACAACGGTTGTACCTCAGCAGGTTATGACTGGAGTAACTGGTGCTCCTCATATAATTGTTGGCAGAAAGTGGACAGTAGTCTGTGATATGGAGACAATGAAAGCAGAAGCTGGCCAAAGTGTTGACAATAGCCTCATTCCCACCCAGCCAGTTACAATAAAAGTGAACTTTTGTTTAAGAAAAGGTGATCCATGGTTATCACTCCAATCTGCTACTGTATGAAGGTGTAATCTACAGTCTCCTGTGACTCATTTCAGATGTCAATTGCTATCTAAAACACCAACATTCATTCATTTTAAAACTCAATGATTCATCTTCTTGCCAGGTCAGCCCTGGTCCATCAGAAAGCACCAACCTTCATCTTTGTACAATCCTGGCATCTTTAGCAAGGGACTCCATCAGGGGTGAGGTTTAGTGTGGAGCTAACTAGGAATAACTTATCGCACCTTTTGTCTCTTGTTGACCAGAAACTGATGGGATCCAATGATTAATCTAGGCAATCCTCCAGTATTCAAAGTGTAATGCAACCATGCTTATGCAAACACTGGGGGTGTGGGAACAAGGGTGAGGTGTGGCAGGAATTTATCTCAGCTCTTTGTAGGGGTTGGGCTGTAGAGGAAATGGGAAGATTTTGAAATTATGTGTTTGGTTGGCTCTCCAATGATCCCGTCTCTGAACACCTTCCCAGTTGCTGTCAGCAACCCAGAAATGCTGGGAAGCAATTTAAGTCTATTAATGCAGCAATCGATTGCCACTTTAGCATTTCAGAATTAGATTCTTGAAAAATACATAGATACAATCCATCCAGACCACGGTATTGATCCTCTTTGAGTGCATTCCTGTGAGGAGATAACCTGCAGTCAGTGTTGAGGGTCCGATGTGCCTCATAAACTGTTTACTTTATTGGCTTTGAGCAGACTGCTCCTTACCTCGTCTCAACCTTTCCTCATAAAACAACCAGGACTAAACTCATGTTATCAATGCACCAGGCTTCAAAATAGAATAAAGAGACTGGGAATAAAGGACAACTATTGAGTGGTGGGAAGTCATGTCTCATAAGGATCATTGGAGTTCATAATTTACAAAACAATTTGGACCTTGGAACTAAAAAGCAAACACAATTTCTAAAGTTGCCATGCTAAGAGTTACTGCATCAGTTTAAGGGAAACATCAAAAGATTTGCAGAATGGTCAGAATAACTGACCATTGGAGTTCAACATAGATCATCATAAGGTAGTAATATTTTAGTAGGAAGAATAGGGAAGTCACTTATGATTTAAGCATTTAGAGTCCAGGTGAGAAAGAGGAACAAAGTGACCCTGGAGTACAAGCACTCTCCTCACTTTTAGTGAGGAGACCAAAACTGTCCACAGTACCGTCGGTGCAATCTCACCAATGCTGTGTATAATGTTTCAAGACTTCCCTATTTTAAGCTCCAATTTTGCAAGAAAGGTTAACATTCTATTTGCCTTCCTAAAAACTTGATGTACCTGCATGCTAATGCTTTCTGATTCATGTACAAGGACACTCTCTATACCATAGGATTCTGCAGTCTCTCACCATTTAAATAATATTCTATGTTTATATTCTTCCTACCAAATGAACAACTGATATTTTCCAACATTATACTCCATCTGACAAATATTTGCCCATGTAATTAAGCCAGTTTTATGTCACTTTCTGGACTCTTTGCATCTTCCTCACAACTTCCTGTCTATTTTTGAATCATCAGCAAATTTTCTTACAGTACTGTTTGTCCCTTGATCCCAGTGATTAAAATCCATAGTAAATATTGAGACCAGATCAGGAATCCCTGCAGTAATCTGCTGGTTACAGATTTCCAGTCTGGAAAGGACTCAGTTATTCTAACTCTTTGTTTCCTGTTAGCCAGCGTGCTATCACTTCACTTCTGAGACCATGAACTTCTATTTTCTACAGCTTTTATGATGCCACTTCATTGAATGCTTGTTGTCAATCCAAATATACTATATCTATGGTTCCCCCTTTATGCAGCTTCCTTGTTAACATCTTAAAAGAAATTCTAATATGTTTTTCAAACACAGTTTCCCTTTCATGGCACAATGTTGCCTTTTAGTATGTTTTGCCACACCATTAATGTTCAACTCTAGCATGTTCCCAATAACCGATGCTAATCTAGCCTATCGTTTTCTGCTTTGTATCTCCCTCCTTTCTTGAATAGGGATGTTACATTTGTGGCCTTCTAATTTTCTAAATCATACTAGAATCTTGGTAAGCTTGAAAGATGCAGATGACATCTATTGGATACTGGAGAGAATAGGTGTAAGCTCCAAAATGATTTCAATGGATTGGTGGAGTGGGCAGAAAGGTGGCAAATGGAATTCAAATCTAATAAGTGTGACATAATGCATTTAGGGAGGTCAGACAGTAAAAGGCAACAAATAATAAATGGGAAATGTACTGAGAGGGGCAGATAAAGTGAGAGAGCTTGGACGACAAGGTCCCTAAATGTAATAGTACATTTAGATAAGGTTGTAAAGAAGGCACATGAAATGCTCTCCTTCATTGGCAGAGGTATAGAATGCAAAATTAGGGATAGAATGATGAAATTATATATGGTGAGGCCACAACTGGAGTACTGTATGCAGTTCTGGTCACCACATTACAAGAAGGACCTAATTGCTCTGGAGAGAGAACAGAGAAGATTTACTTGAATGTTACCAGGCCTGGAGAATTGTAGCAATTAGGAGAGATTGGAGAGATAGGTATTGTTTTCCTTGGAACAGAGAAGGCAGAGGGTCAACATGATTGAGGTGTGCAAAATTGGGAGGGGTAGAGATGGAGTAGACAGGAGGAACCTTTCTCCCATTAACAGAGGATTCAAAAATAAGGGGTCATAGATTCAAGCTCAGTGGCAGAATGATTGTAGGGGATGTGAGGAAAATCATTTTTATGCAAGTGATTGTGGATATCTGCCTTAGTTGGTGATGGAGGCGTGACACTAAATTTTCAAAAAATACCTGGATCTGCAGCTTAAGTGCCATGCAGGGCTATAGGCCATGTGTAGGAAAAAAGGACTAGAAAGGGCATCTGGGTGTCCTTAGGTCAGCATGGACATGGTGGGCCAAATGGCCCCCTTTTATGCTGTACCATTTTTTATGGTTTCTTCTTACAGACTAAGATGAGTTGGATAGGATTATCATGGACATGTGAAAAAATCTTTTTATCCAGAGGGTGATGGGTATCTAGAATTTGCAGCCCAGGTTGATGTTTGAGATAAAAACCTAAAACCTTAAAAGGAATCTGGATACTTCTATATTCATTCATGGAATGTTGGCATCGCTGGCAAAGGCAGAATTAATTCACATCTCTAATTGTCCAGGGGGCAGTTCAGAGTCAACCACATTTTTATGAGCTTGGAATCATCTGTAGAGCAGGCAAGGAAGGCAGACTTTCCTCCGTAAAGGATAGCACTGACCCAGATGAGCATTTGCGACAATCAACAAAGTTAACTTTTCAGAATTTAAAAAAAATTCAATTCATATTACACCATGTGCCATAGTGGGCATTAGATCCATGACCCCAAAGGGTAAAGGAACCATAGTTCAGGAGGACCATAAGCGGCTCTCTCACTACAGAGACAGAAATGCCTGCTGGTGAGTTTAACCGAAGGGTCACTATGCCTCAGGCGAGGTTGAGAGGGCAGGACCTTCATAGTGACTTCAACCAGTGTGGGAGTTGAACCCATGCAGATGGTGCCATTCTGCAAAGCAAATGAACTATCCAACCAACTGAACTAACTGACCCTGTATTCTGATTACTAGTCTAATGACATTACCATGACACAACTATCGTTCTTTAAATCATGATGTGGAGGTGCTGGTGTTGGACTGGGGTGGACAAAGTTAAAAATCAGAAAACACCAGGTTATAGTCCAACAGGTTTATTTAGAAGCACTAGCTTTCGGAGCGCTGCTCCTTCATCAGGGAGCTTTGGAAGAGGAATGGCCTGTTTCTGAACCATGTATTCTATGTATTCAGAGTGCCAGGAAATGATCCTGCAAGGTCATATTGAACCGAGAAATATACAAATTATGGGCAGAAGTAGGTGATTGGTTCCTTCAAGCCTACTCTGCCATTCAATTAGAATGGCTTCAAACGATAATCTTTGATTCCCTTACCAATCAATAATCTGTCAATAATCACCCCTGCCCCACCCACTTACATCACTTTGGGGCCATGGGTTTCAAAATCATATATCCTTCAGAAAAATAATACTTTTATCTTGCCCTAAAAGGGCGATCCCTAATTTTTAAACAGAATGCGTCCAATAAAATGAAGGTTGTAGCTCACTAGTGAAACATACAAGGTTGAGACATAGAAGTAATGTCAAAATTTGATTCCCAGAGCCCATGACAAAATCCAGCCCAGTGTACTCTTTTAATACACAACACAAAAAAGCAGCATTTTTTTCCTTAATTCAGGGTGCAAGTAATTTTGCTGTAATCATAAATTCTAAGAGTGCACACAACTTCATCATTCTTCTTAAAGCTTTGGTAATACATATAATGAACATTTTGAAGATAATGCCAAAAATAGACAGCAGGTATTCCTGATGTGTCTGTAATTTAAACATCAGTGTTAGCACCATAATAATATCGTAGCTTAGCTTTTAAAAAATCTAGGAGGACCTTTATTATGCATCACTAACTGTGCTGTGAAGGCATTAGTGATCTTCTCCTCAAAAAACTGTAGCCCTGGAGGTGACTGGTACTCCCAAGATGATATGACATGAGGAATTTTAGAGCTTTGGCCAGAAATTAAAGAAAAAAATGGTGGCATATAGCCAAGTGCGATACAATGCATCTTTCACACTACTGCTGCTCCTTGTGCCTGTCCTAGAAGAAGTTTTACTTTGCCTTGCACTGAGCAACGACACAAGTGAATTCTTAAGCAAGTATAAGTTTTTAGGACATACATCACCTGGGTTGTTCTGTTTCTGAGGGGAGATTTGACAGAAGTGTACAAACTTATAACAAGATTAGATATGCTAGACATTGACAAGTTGTTCTATTTAGTTGATGGCAGAAAGAGCAGTGGGGAGGCATAGATTTAAAGTTTTAAGCAAGAGATGAAGAGAGAGTACAAGGAAGTTTTTTTTTTAAACACAGCAGATGATTGCCCTATGAGAATGCTTCCAGTGATGCTGCCGAGGCTGGCACTACGTAAATTGTATGGCTGGCTGGGTTCCTTTATCTGGAATCATAGACGGCCCTCATTAAGCTGAAGAAGCTACAGCATCCACAGGAAGAGGAGGACGGGATTTCCCAGATTTTAGGAAATTTCTGTTAAGTTCCCAATTAAGCTACATAGTCGATTGGGTCTTGTCTGACCTCCAATCAATTTGGCTGGACATCGAGGCTGCTCAAGTAAAATGCCCACTTATTAACCTTTTATTTTCAGGCAAGAGGAAAATCATCACAGATCAATGTAAAAACCCTATAATACTAAATACAATTAAAGTTTGGAATGTTATGCGGCAAAATGAGGTCAACTCGCACAAAATATCCCCCTATGCTCTGACAGTGGGAGCATAGGGATTTCAACCGGGGCTTACAGATGCCACTTTTAAACTCTGGAGATCCAGGGATATCTCCTGTTTGGGGAATCTGTTTAAAGAAGACTCCTGATGTCTTTTGAACAGCTGAATCAGAAATTCGGATTACCTAATGGCGACCTCTTTCGATACCTCCAAATTCGAGATTACATACAGAAGAAGACTACACTATTAGATAGTCTTTATAAATCAGATAGAGAATGTGGAGTATTATGGCCAATGGGGGTATCTTCGGTCAGCACTATTTATCATTTATTACATGATGAAGTATCAGGAGATATGGACAATCTGCTTAAAACATGAGATCAGGATTTGGGACTAGAAATCTCTATAGAAATGTGGAATGACATTTGGGAAAATGCCAGAAAAATCTCCATCTGCAACAGAACTCAGGCCATTCAGTTGAAGATACTTCATAGGGCCCATATAATACCGGACCAATTGGCAAAATTTAAGGCAGGAGCAGCTCCAATATGTCCCAGATGTAAAATAGAGATGGGCACTCTTGTACATTGCTTATTAACCTGTCATAAGATCTGTAGATATTGGATTAAAGTAGCAAGTGTTCTGACAGAAATCCTAGGAACAGAAATTAGAGTGGATCCAGTATCCCCTTTTGAGCTTTTCGAACTTACCCTCCCTGGATTTGCACGGGAAGAGATTATTTTTCATTCTCTCTTTCTGTGCAAGGAAAAATATTTTGGTAAACTGGGTGGCTGAGGGCCCCCCTGGACTTTCAAACTGGCACAGAATAATCATGGAATGTATTCCCTTGACTTCCTTACAAATATGGTACACCGAAAACCGAATTATTCCATAAAATATGGCAACCCTTCTTGAATTACACAAATACAGATATTTCGGCCATCCTAACAAGGGCTTTTATTTAATTGAGATGGCGAACCTAGCTGGTCTGGGCCCCTTGGGAGAGGAATCCCACACGAATGTGGGTCTTGTTATGATTTGATGTTAACACATTCCAAACATTTATCTCACGACTCAATTTCTGTGTTATCCATCATTTTATTTCCCTGAATAATGTAAGAGACTTAATTATACACTCTGGTTAGTTGTACGTTAGATTAGTAGTTAGTTGAATTCTGTTTTTTTCTTCTCTCAGTATCTCTTTTTTCTGTTTGATAGATTTTGGTTATTACTTATTTAAGATTTAATTATATATTAATGTTTATACTTGGGGTTTTTTATTTGTAAACTTGTAAAAATATGTTAAGTTTTCAATAAAAATATCTATGTAAAAAATTTTTTAAAAACACAGCAGATGATAATCCAGGTCAAAGCAAACTGCTTGTTTAGCAATCCATCCACTGCTTTGAGTATTCAATCCTTCTACAACAAGCGTGCAGTGGTAGCAGTGTGCACTTTATAACTCTGAAGCAGCTCACTAATGCTTCTTCAATGGCACCTTCCAAACCCATGAACAAGAACAGCATACACACACTTAACTGCAATTTCCTCTCTAAGATATAAACCATCCTGACTTGCAACTCTATCATTGTTCCTTCACCTTTGTCAGATCAAAATTCTGAAACTACCTCCCTAGCATCACCATGAATGTATTTTCACAGCATAATTTAAGCAGGAAACCACACAGCCAACTGCGAGATGTATACTTATAGTGCTATGGATATGGAGCATGGAAATGGGGCTTAGTGAATTGTTGAACAGAGATGATGAATCAAATAGCTTGCTTCTGTGTCATGTTTCATATGATGACTTTGGGGGTCATGTTTCCACAGGTACAATTGGGACCAAAGAGAAATGAGACAATAAAAATAAATATTTGTTTCCACCATGAGGGTAGGGGTCCTGGCAGAGGCCAGCACTATTAAGGAAGCATTGGACTATATTGGGTGTTCATGAAGATTCAACCTATGTGGGTGTTTTAACTTTCATAAAGATGGCTGGATTTTAGCAGCTATCACACTTGCATAGAGAAATGAACCATGACTTGAAGGCAAGAAGAGGTTCTAAGGTAAGTAAAATGATTTTGCCTCCATTATAGTTTATCATAAAATGTTGTCATGTATGGGGTATCTGTATTCAGCAATGTAGGTTATGGCAGTGCTATGATTGGAAGATGTAACTATTCCTTAAGTGATATGTTTACAGATTGATACTTTCACCAATGGGTAAGTTGTTAAGCAAAAGGTCAACATTACAAATGTGTGAAGTCATTGGTGGTTTAAACATTCATTAAATGAATAAAATAATAGAGCAGTGTATTGAACATCTATTATAAAATGCCAAAATTATTTTATGTCACAAAGCTAGTCTCTCTCTTCTTTTAAAAGCTGTTCCTTGGCTCAAGTATACTCTGTCCTTGATTTTTTTTTCCAGAAGGGTAATAAAAACCGGGCTGGGCTCCTGTCAGTCTGGTTTGGTACAGAGGTGAAAATGATTTTGAGAGGCCTTTTGTTTATATATATAAACAGACGAGACTTCAGGCCAAAGTGGTCATGTTTTAGAAGTGACCTGTGTAATGAAAGGGAAGTGGTCAGCTTTCTGGCTGAGCTGAGTAGTTTTGGTTCAGTCTTGAATTGGTTGGAGGTTCAACAGAGAGCTGTGTGGAAACTTTCTCTCTCTCTTTTCTGCCCTTCAACTTCAACCTGTAAGCATGTGTTCCATTTATACTGGTTTTTAAAGGGAGTTTGCTTATTGGGACTGTTGTGTATATTAGGAACAACATAATTAAGTCCAGTTGGATAGGTTGAGTTCTGTAGGGGTTCTTTATTCTGTTCTTGGTGTTTCATTGTGTAATTTTGTGTTTCATTGTATAATTTTGTGAATAAATTTTGGTCTGTTTTAAAATCTAGTAGTCAACCTAGTTAACTCAAACTGGGTAATTTTCACTGTACACTTACTGAAACAAATTGCAAAGTTATGGTCTGAGCTGCCTGCTTAAGAATGTTTTGAGTGGGTCTGGCTTAGTCCATAACAGATTGGGGGCTCTTTGAGGGATTTTAATCGGCGAGTGGTAGGTGCTAGTGTCTTTATTTATTTCGGGTGTAGGATTGGTTAGGTAGACAAAGCTTGGGATAGGAATGGCTCTTTCACTCTCCAAAAGTTTTCTGGATGTGGATGCGGTGACTTTGGAAGTTTTTCAAAAAGTGAATAAGACAGTGTTGCAAGTATTAGCAGAGAAACTGGAATTGGAACTGCCTGCTTCTATGAGGAAAGGAGAGATCATTACAGCAGTAGCTCAGCATTTAAACTTGCTGGAGAAACCATCACAATCTACAGAGATGGCAAGAATTCAATTACAAATGAAGCAGTTTGAGTTAGAGGTGAGAGATAAGGAAAGGACAGCAGAAATGAAACAGTTTGAGTTACGCTTAAAAGCAGAAGAGAGGGGAAAAAAGAGAGCAACAGAACAAAGAGAAAAAGAGACAGCAGAGAAAGAAAAAGAGAGCGCTTTTGAACTTCAAAAACTGACACGTAAAAAGGAATCTCAGCTTAAAAGGCTGGAGATAAAGGCTGAAGGTAGGCCGAGTGAGGAAGAGAGTGAGGATGAGCAAGCCCCTAATAGTCAGAAGCCCCTGAAGTCAGAAACTGTTTAAGTATGTTCAAGCATTGCCTTAATTTGATGAGAAGGATGTAGAAGCCTTTTTCATCTCATTTGAAAAAGTGGCTAAACAAATGCAGCGGCCAGTGACAATGTGGGTTTTGTGGATCCAAATGAAACGTGTAGGTAGGGGTAGTGATGTATTTGCATTACTACCAGAGGAGGTATCTGGGGAGTATGAGGAGGTGAAAAAAGTCATTTTAAATGGGCTGAGAAGTGGCAGATGGAGTTTAATTCAGATAAATGCGAGGTGTTGCATTTTGGGAAAGCAAATCTTAGCAGGACTTATACACTTAATAGCAAGGTCCTAGGGAGTGTTGCTGAATGAAGAGACCTTGCAGTGCAGGTTCATAGCTCCTTGAAAGTGGAGTCGCAGGTAGATAGGATAGTAAAGAAGGCATTTGGTATACTTTCCTTTATTGGTCAGAGTATTGAGTACAGGAGTTGGGAGGTCATGTTGCGGCTGTACGGGACATTGGTTAGGCCACTGTTGGAATATTGCATACAATTCTGGTCTCCTTCCTATCAGAAAGATGTTATGAAACTTGAAAGGGTTCAGAAAAGATTTACAAGGATGTTGCCATGGATGGAGGATTTGAGCTATAGGGAGAGGCTGAGCAGGCTGGGGCTGTTTTCCCTGGAGCGTTGGAGGCTGAGGGGTGACCTTATAGAGGTTTACAAAATTATGAGGGGCATGGATAGGATAAATAGACAACGTCTTTTCCCTGGGGCCAGGGAGTCCAGAACTAGAGGGCATAGGTTTAGGGTGAGAGGGGAAAGATATAAAAGAGACCTAAGGGGCAATCTTTTCACACAGAGGGTGGTATGTGTATGGAATGAGCTGCCAGAGGATGTGGTGGAGGCTGGTATAATTGCAACATTTAAGAGGCATTTGGATGGGTATATAAATAGGAAGGGTTTGGAGGGATATGGGCCGGGTGCTGGCAGGTGGGACTAGATTGGGTTGGGATATCTGATCGGCATGGACAGATTGGACCAAAGGGTCTGTTTCCATGCTGTACATTTCGATGACTCTGTGAGTCTAAGTGCATATAAGCTAATACCAGAAACCTACAGACAAGGTTTAAGGAATCTAAGGAGGGTCTCTGGTCAAACCTGTATTGAGTTTGAAAGGATCAAAGAGAGTAATTTTGATAGATGGATAAGAGCTTTAAAAATCGAGCAAACTTATAATGCCCTTAGACAAGTAATTACTTTGGAGGAATTCAAAAATTCACTGCCTGAAGTAATGCAAACTCATGTGGAAGAGCAGAGAGTTAAAACAGCGAGGTTAGCAGCTGAAGTGGCTGATGATTATGTACTGGTTCATAAAACTTGGTTTGGCTTCCAGATCAATTTCAGTTCATGAAGGATAGAAACTGGGGCAAAGAGAAATCCTCACATGACAAGGTATATCTTAGTGAAGATCATAAGGATAACTTACCACAGGGTAAAAAAGAAACTCTTGAGGAGGACAAAGAAATTAAAAAGCTCTGTTGTTTTCATTGATATAAAGTAGGCCACACAAAATCACAGTGTTGGTGGGCTAGGAGAAAGGCAGATGTTGAAAAACCAAACAAGCCTGGAAGTTTTGTTGGACTAGTAACAAAAAGCAGAAGGGAAGTTAGACAACTGCCTCAGAGTGTACAAGATGATCAGAGGTTGAGTAAGGAGGAAGTGCCAGATCTGCTTAAAACATATACATGCAAGGGTAAAGTTTATTCACATAGGCCAGGAATAGTAGGTAAGGAGGTTACAATATTCAGGGACACAGGATCCTCCCAGTCTATCATGCTGAAGGATGAGGAGATATGCATTCCTGAGGGATTATTGCCAGAAAAGGTACTGGTAAAATGAATTTATGGTGAGACAAAAGGTGCTCAATTATGTGAAGTGAGGCTAGAGAGTCCAGAGAAGAGTGGAAAATTTGTAGTGGGAGTACTGGACAAAGTCTCAGCTCCTAGAATATAATTTGTTCTTGCAAATGATATAACTGTAGGCGTGCTGCCTACTCTTGTTGAAAAGCCAGTGGAGACATAGGCAACTGAAGAAATGAAGGACCTTTATCCAGGAATTTTCCTTGATTGTGTGATCACAAGATCACAGAGGCACAAGTTGAAGCAGGAGAGATCAAAAGGCACAGATAAGGAAGCTGATATAGAGTTATCCAAAACTTCCTTTGATCAGATAAGTGGCACAGAGAAGGAGCAAATAGGTAAACATGCCAGAATCTTCAGCTCTGCTAAGCTGATTGAATTACAGCAGAAAGATGAGTTAAAACAATTATATCAAAAAGCATTCACAGAGCTAGAAAATGTGTTATTACTTAACAAATCTTGTCCTATTGAGGAAATGGAGACCATCACACATTCAAGCAGATGAGAAATGGTCAGAGATTCATCAGATTGTTTTGCCAGTAGGGTCTAGAAAGGAGGTGCTACGAGTAGCGCATGAGCTACCACTTGGAGGTCATTTAAGGATGAGGAAAACACAGGCTAAAATACAAAGACATTTTTACTGGCCTGGACTACACAAAGATGTAGTTGAATTTTGCCAGACACGTCATACATGACAGCTAATTGGAAAACCACAGACAGTATTAAAGCCTACATCTTTAATACCTATTCCAGCATTTGAGGAACGTTTCACAAGAGTCTTGATTGATTGCATAGGTCCCCCACCTCAAACAAAAAGTTGGAATAAGTCTTTATTAACAATAATGGATGTGTCGACTAGATTTCCAGAGGCAATCCCATCATGCAACATCACAGCTAAAAGGTTTGTAGAAGAACTACTTATTTTTTTTTACTAGATATGGACTACCAATAGAGATCCAGTCAGATCAAGGATCAAACTTTACATCCAACTATTCAATGAGGTTATAGATAATTTGGGAATAAAGCAATTCAAATCTATCATCCGGAATCACAGGGAGCACTAGAGAGATGGCATCAAACACTAAAGACCACGTTGAGGGGTTATGGTCAGGATTATCCAGATGATTGGTATAAGGGAGCTCCATTTGTATTTTTTGCGATCAGACATGCACCGAATGATTCAACCAAATTCAGTCCATTTGAATTAATTTTTGGGCATGAAGTAAGAGGACTGTTAAAATTGATTAAGGAGAAATTAATAAGTCATAATCCAGAGACCACCCATTTGAACTATGTGTCAAAGTTTAGGGAATTATAGTTGATGTCATATACATGGACTTTAGTAAGGCATTTGATAAGGTTCCCCATTGTAGACTAATGGAGAAAGTGAAGTCAGATGGTGATCAGGGTGTTCTAGCTAGATAGATAAAGAACTAGTTGGGCAACAGGAGACAGAGAGAAAGGTGACCAGTGGTGTTCCACAGGGGTCAGTATTGGGGCCACTGTTGTTTGTAATATACATAAATGATCTAGAAGAGTGCACTGTTGGTATGTTCAGCAAGTTTGCAGATGACACAAAGATTGGTGGAGTAGCAGAAAGCATAGGGGACTGTCAGAGAATATAGGAGGATATAGATAAACTGGAGAGTTGGGCGGAAAAGTGGCAGATGGCTTTCAATCCAGACAAATGTGAAGTGATGCATTTAGGCAAGTCTAATTCTAGAGCGAATTATACAATGAACGGAAGATCCTTGGGAAATGATGTTAGGCAGAGAGATCTGGGAGTGCAGGTCCATTGTAACCTGAAGGGTGCTGCACAGGTGGATAGAGTGGTCAAGGAGGCACATAGTATGCTTGCCTTCATTGGACGGGGTATTGAGTATAAGAGCTGGCAAGTCATGTTAAAATTGTACAAGACATTGGTTCGGCCGCACTTAGAATATTGTGTACAATTCTGGTTGCCACATTACCAAAAGGATGTGGACTCTTTGGAGAGGCTGCAGAGAAGGTTTATGAGGATGTTTCCTGTCATGCTAGCTATGAAGAAAGGTTGAGTAGGTTACGTTTATTTTCACTAGAAAAAAGGAAATTGAGGGGGGACCTCATTAGGTTTACAAAATCATGAAGGGTATTGACAGGGTGGATAGAGACAAGCTTTTTCCCAAGGTGAAGGATTCAATAACGAGAGGTCATGCTTTCAAGGTGAGAGGTGGGAAGTTTAAGGGGGATACACTCGGCAAGTACTTCACACAGAGGGTGGTGGGCATTTGGAACGTGTTGCCAGCAGAGGTGGTAGAGACAGGCACAGTAGATTCATTTAAGATGCATCTGGATAAATGCATGAGTAGGTGGGGAGCAGAGGGATACAAATGCTTAGGAATTGACTGACAGGTTTAGACAGTACATTTGGATCGGCTCAGGCTTGGAGGACTGAAGGGTTTTTTCCTGGGTTGTAAATTTTCTTTGTTCTTTGAATGATTAAATAGAGCTGGAGAGTTTGCTAGACACCATTTAAAAGTATCACGGCATAGAATGGAACAGGAAGCAGATAAGAAATGACAAACAATTTTGCAATTAGGGATAAGGTATTGGTGTTACTTTCATTAACAGGTGAGCTTTTAAAAGCAAGGTTTAATGGACTGTATCAAATTGAGAAGATATTGAGTGAGGTGAACTACTTGATAAGGACTACAGGTTGGAAGAAATCTCAGAGTGTGTCATGTGAATATGCTCAAAAGGTATTTCGATGGGGAAGGAAAGCAACAGGAGAAGGTGTTCATGATTACAGCACAGAAGGAAGAACCAAGTCAGAGGATTCAGAATTGGACATTCATCAAATCAAATTGGACAACGAGGATGTTGTCAAAAATTGGAATACATTAGTGAGGTACTTTCCACAAGAAAATTGGAATGAGCTGAAAGAGTTATTCCTATCACATGGGGAGATATGCGGAAATAAACTGGGAATTACTAACCTAATTGTGCATGTAGATATGGGAAATGCTGTTCCAATTAAGCAACACCCTTATCGGCATAATCCTCTAAAGTTGGCACAGGTTCAGAAGGAGATTTGAGCGCATGCTCCAAGATGGCATAATCAAAATGGGTTACAGTGACTGGAGCTCACCTATAGTCATGGTGTTAAAGCCAGATGGTACCCAATGGTTATGTGTGGACTATCGCAAAGTCAACGCTGTTACAAAGACTGATGCATCTCCGATTCCATAGTTAGAAGACTGTGTCGAAAAAGTGGGACAAACAACTTACATTTCTAAGTTGGACTTGCTTAGTGGCTATTGGCTAGTACCTCTGTCAGAGACAGCAAAGGCAATTTCAGCTTTCGTAACGCCAAATGGACTATATCAGTTCAAAGTCATGACATTTGGTATGAAAAAGTTCCAGCCACTTTTCAGAAACTGACTAATAAGGTCATTGCTGGATTACCTAACTGTCTGGTGTATATTGATGACCTGGTGATTTTTAGTCTTTCATTTACAGCATTTATCAGATTTGTTCGATTGACTTCTGAAGGCAGGCTTGGTGGTAAACCTGGCTAAAAGTGAATTTGGCAAAGCCCAAGTCATCTTCCTGGGCCATGTTATTGAACATGGACAAATGGCCCCATGGGATGCCAAAATGAAATTAATTGGGGAATTTCCCACACTGTCAACAACAAAAAAAAGCAGTATTCCATTCTTGGGATTGAGTGGATTTTACCAAAAGTTTGTGCCAAGCTTTAGCAGCGTGGCTGCTCCACTCACTGAATTGTTAAAAATGAGCAAGATGTTACAGTGGACAGCAGACTGTCAAAAGACATCTGACAGCCTAAACACTGTGTTAACCAAAGCCCCAGTATTTGCCACACCGGATTACACAAAGCTCTTCAAGGGGGCTATCGACGCTAGTGATGTGGGTGTCGGGACAGCGCTCCTGCTAGAGGATGACGAGGGGATAGAAAGACCCATCGGGTATTTTTCCAGGAAGTTCAATGCTCATCAACAGAAATATTCAATGATGGAAAAAGAGACTTTAAACATGGTGTTGGCATTACAACATTTCAGTATATATATCACCAGAAATGCATCTGAGACAATCGTATACACTGATCACAAACCATTGGTATTTGTGGAAAAATTTAAGGACAAAAATGGTTGAATGTTTAGATGGAGCTTGTTGTTGCAGCCATTCCACCTGACAATTGTGCATGTGGCAGGAATCGAAAACATGATTGCTGATGTGTTGTCGAGACTCAAATGAGATACGGAGTCATTTGGTGGCGGGTTCACCGTGGCCTGAATTTGCATGTAGTTGTGCATGTTTGGTATTGATTGTTCACTTTTTTTTAAGGGCGAAGGTGTCACAAAGCTAGTCCCTTGATTTTTCTGAAAGCTGTTCCTTGGCTCAAAGATACTCTGTCCTTGATTTTTTCCAGAGGGGTAATAAACCAGGCCGGGTTCCAATCAGAGATAAAAAGGATTTTGAGAGGTCCTTTGTTTATATGTAAACTGACGAGACTTCAGGCCAAAGTGGTCACGTTTTAGAAGTGACCTGTATAAAGAAAGGGGAGTGGCCAGCTTTCTAGCTGTGCTGAGCAGTTTTAGTTCAGTCTTGAGCTGGTTGGAAGTTCAACAGGGAGCTGTGTGGAAACTTTCTCTCTCTCTTTTCTGCCCTTCAATTTCAACCTGTAAGCATGCGTTCCATTTATATTGGTTTTTAAAGGGAGTTTTTCTTATTGAGACTGTTGTGTATATTTGGAACAGCATAATTAAGTCTCATTGAATAGGCTTAGCTCTGTAGGAGTTCTTTATTCTGTTCTTTGTGTTTCATTGTGTAACTTTGTGGATAAATGTTGGTCTGTTTTAAAATCTAGTAGTCAACCTAACTTAATCCAGGTAATTTTCACGGTACACGTACTTAAATTGCAAAGTTATGGTCTGGGACTGCCTGTTTAAGAATGTTTTGATTGGTCTTTATTAGTCCATAACATTTATTGTTTCAATATTTTCCACTGTGAGATGTCTGCTGTGAAAGCAGTTCTGAAGGCACATTATTTATTTGGGAAGAGTTATGAGCTCTAAATGCAATTCAACTGTTTAATCATTATACAAAATCTTGGCTCTTTTCACATAGCTAAATAGAAGAGGTAAGCACCAATTTATGCAGAGGCCAAGGAATGCCTGACTCTGTAAATCATTTCCTGAAGAAGGGCTCATGTCCAAAACGTCGATTCTCCTGCTCTTTGGATGCTGCCTGACCTGCTGCGCCTTTCCAGCAACACATTTTTCATCTCTGTAAATCTGACCTTTTATAATGGTCAGACAAATCCCACTTCATTTTCTGTCCAGAAAGGTGGATGGGAAATGGGCTGAATAAGAATTTTGGCCAGATTACCTGGGAAGATTTAATGAGGTTACTGTATCCTTAATCCCCAAATAAACCTCGTCCATGCAACCCATGCCTCCAAATGCCCTCTTCCCAACCCATCATCCCTTACATGCTCAATGCCGCCCTCCCCAGACTTCTGTGCCCATCCACTATTGCCCTCATACTCCTATGTCAACTTAGTGCCAATTCACACCAACCCATATTTCCATTCTCCACCTTTCCACCTTTCACCTTCCATCCACTGGTACTCATGAACACAGGAGACAGAAATGACATCTTAACATTAGGAAATTTTATTTTGCAGCATACACTCGATTGAGAAAATCACTTGTATTCGTATAATTGCATTTAACAGTTGGCACTATTTTGACAGCTTAATTATGCCAAGTCACTTATACATTATAGGCACAAATTCTCTACTGTCTACAATGCCAAAGGACAATGACCATGCACCTACCAAAAGTACCTGGCAACAACCTGCCACACCCCAAAGTTGTTCCAGGACTATACTCTGAGGGGTTCCTTCCCTCTCCAGATCTAATGAGCTCATTCCATGTTCCATGATCCATGGGATGCCAAAATCCCATTTCAGTAGAAACAGTTGGTAATTTAAATGGCCAGCTATCTTTCCAAAACCCAGCACAACCATATTCCCACCCCCACACAAACAGTAAATGCCATATTCAAGAACAGGACTTGTACTTTCAAGCCACTTCCACAATTTTGCCATAATGGATAACTTTGGCATTATGATGAAAATGCATGCCTTAATTTCTTTATGGAGTTTTATAGATTATTTAGCATTCAATTATTATGATAGGTTGGTAGAACAGAAGATTTAACACTCTCCAGATAAGCTATTTATCACATTGAAGAATGGTGCGGAAATCTTTTTGGGAACTGAAGCAGGCCTTTTAACTTGCCTTCTCTGGACCCTGAACAGCTTCATTTCAGTGACAGGCCAATCATAGAATCCCTACAGTGTGGAAGCAGACCAGTCAACCCATAGAGTCCATACCCTCCCTCCAAAGAGCAGCTCATCCAGACCCAACCACCTACTGTAACCCTATAACTCTGCCTCTCCCATGGCTGATCCATCTAGCCTGCACATCCCTGAATACTATGGGTAATTTAGCATGGACAACCCACCTAACCGCACATCCTTGGCCTGTGGAAGGAATCTCACGCAGACATGAAGAGTATGAGCAAAATCCACACAGAGAGTCACCCAAAGTCTGGTCCCTGGTATTGTGAGGCAGCAGTGCTAACCACTGAGTCACCGTGTCACGTTTTAGGGCATTTAGAGCATGGAAATTCATGCTTCCTGGAAGTCTTGTGACACAGGATGAATGGAATACTGGATTAGTTCAATTTATGAATTCCCACCTCCACCATAAAAATCTACGTCCCTGAGGCAGTATTTGAATCCACAAGCTTCCAAGTAGGAGGTGTGTCACCCAGCTAGTATTAATGTTAGTAAGCTGTTAAACTCATATTCCTTTTACCTAATTAATTTTTAATTGATAGGACAAACAGAATTAAGTAAAATATGCCTCGAGGGGAACATTTTTACTTTCTGTTCCACATGCTGACCATGTCATGTCTATCTCATGCTCAAAGTAATCAGTTCAGCTTATTTCTAGCTATGGTTTTTTTTTGGTTCTTACAATTTGTTTAAGTTACAGCAGACAATAATTTACATAAGTTGTCAGAAATATTAGTTTAACTACGGTTAGGCTTGAAAAATGTGCCACTTTAAGTCATGACTGTTATGGCATGGATTGCTTTGCCCCAAGGAATGGTTGAGTCAGAACACAGTGCTTGCTTTAAGGCAAGAGTGGATAAGCATTTTCAGCAAAGAAAATTTGTGGGCTAAAGGGAGTGAAGAGGACAGTGAGATTAATTTTGTATTGCCCTCACAAAGACACAAATGGCAGGATGACCTTCTTTTCAGCTGTAACTAATTTTGACTCTAAGTCACGATATAGTTTAACAATAATCAATTACACAACTATCCATATTATTTTCAATCCTGGTTTTAGGGAAGGCTCAGTGATTATTCATGATTCTTGTTCCACTTTTCATGTCTTGTCCTTGGTTTTCTCAATCAAGCTTATTAAACTATTGCCAAAACTGGCAGCAGGCTCACATTGGCTACAGAATTTTCTGTAGTCTCCAGGCAGCATTCCTTGATTAAACCTTACATTTGAATTAAAACCTAATGGGCATTTGCTTGTTGAGTTACCATGATGCTGATAGGACTGGTATCCACTTCTTTGATCTTACCAAATTAAATAAATTAAGTACAAATTTTATTTTTTTTATTTTGATCAAATCCTATATTTTCAGTGGATGGTACTTAACTTAGATGATGTTGTGAGCAACAGAAATTTGTGTCAATTGACCTGCTGACCTTTTTAAATAATTCACTCATGGTGTATTGGCAGCGCTGGCTGCACCAGCATTTATTGCTTGCCCAACTTGCCCTTGAGAAGGGGGGGGCAGTGAACTGCCTTCTTGAACTGCTGCAGTCCATATGCTATAGGTATACCCAAAATTTAATTAGGGAGAGAATTCCAGGATTTTCATTGAACACCACTAAAGAAACAGTGAATTACTAATGAGTTTAACTATTAAACCAAAACACTGATCAACAATAAGCATTAGAGACAGATATATCAAGATTATGTTGAAGCTAGTTAAGTGTGCAACACAATTAATCCTCTCTCCATATGTTCGAGCTATTATGTTTATGTTATATATTAATTGCCTACAGTTTAACACAAAATTGAAAGTGTAGTAGCAATTTAGTTAATTCGATACACAACACTATTTTCTTGTAATCCTGGGCTATTTCTGTTCTGCAAACACACAGAATCTAAAAATTACTGCTACCAACATTAGCAGACAAATCTTTAGATACAATTATGTCACTTTTCTTGGTCTGCTATTTTAATTGAGATAATGCCTTGCTTAATTCAAACGTTTTTGTTAAAACAGCAGGCATAGGATTGTCATAAGCACATGTTAATTGTTGATCTGTTAATATCAGAAATTGTCATTGTTCGCCTCCATTTTCCTCAGATCAGTAATACTAATGAAAAGGTCGGTGTGCACATTATAGAGGCAAATACTTTATCCCTAATATTGGTAAACTAAAACAAAAAAACCTACGAAGCCCATGTAGCAACAGATTTTCTTATACACACTGTTGTAGCTAAAATTAAACTTGGAATGGACTGGTTAGGCATTCTTAGGTTATCCATTGCCAAACAAATACAGTTGACAACCTGCCACTAAATGCTACATGCTAATTGTTTTCTTCCTGATTCTCACGTATTTATGGTTCCCCATCCTCCTCCAGAATTGTACACTATAGCACGATTTAATTGCATTCCACCAATCACTGAATCTGATGTATAGTTCAATTAATTTCAAGGCTAGCACTATACTGCAGCAAACTCAAGCAATCACCTTTATACCCAGAAAATGGTTCGGATATGGAATAGTTGAGGCAACTGGCATTGCTGCCATTAAGGGCAAGTGAGTTAAGTGCATGAAGGAGAACAGAACAGAAAGATACATTGATAAGCTTAAATAAAACAGGGTGGGAAGTGATTTTAAACACTCTATTGCAAAATGCTATGTAACAAATCATTGTCTTGAGGGATATTGCACTTCTTGCATTTTGCAGTGTTGAGCATGACTTGATTTAACTCAACGAGGAAGTTGTACTGGATTCTCCCTTGCCCACCCCGTGCCACCTTCTTTTGAAACACATCAGACATTACTTCTGGTTCCCCAGTTGTCTGCAGCATGTGAGATTATGGAACATTCAACGTGTGGATGAAAGCCAGTGACGAAACCAATGTCTCATTCTCAATTAAAATAAAGACACAGGGAAGATTGCATCACTGATCAATACATCAAAGATTTAAAGTTTACATGCTCCCATGTTAAAAACAACCCCCAGAAGGAACCCACCCCTCAAAAATTTGTTTAGTAAAATCCAGTTTCACTCACTAATTGTACTGCTTTATATCATTAAGTTAGTTTGACCAAAATATTGGTCATAAAGGAGGGCCAGCCCTTTAATCAATAAAATATTTGTAGTGCAATGGTGTATAAAATGCTACGGTTTCTTGTATGAGCTGCAAATAGCTTTCAAATTACAGGACTTTCTCCGTGAAACTGAAACAATTACAAGTGTGAAAGGAAATGTGGGTAATTAAAAGGCAATTTCTGTGCATTAGGATCACAGCATCTTCAGAGACTGTGTACTGATTTGCTTGTCTTCAGCTGCTAGATGTTTATTTTCTTGCTTTGCTGATGTACAGTCCCATCAAGGATGACATTTAAATGAGCGAGTATTCAACACAAATGTGATCATTTGTACTACATCCAATGTGGCACCATACTGAGATGATTACAGCTGCAGGCCTGTCATGGTAGCCCGAAGGGGAAAAGAATGAGGTAAAATTTTACCAATTTACATTTTTCATGATGAATTTTTATGCAAAAGCTGATCTGATCTTGCTCCTATCTCACCTGAATCATGCGGATCAACAAAGGCTAATTGAGCAGCACTTAATGTTAAAAAAAATCGGCTTTTCAATACTCTACAGCTGTTCTGCATGAAGTTTTTTTTAAACGTGCCATGAAAGGGACAAAGGCAAAAAATACATTTACTTTCAACGTCAAGTGATACGGCAATTGATTTGGTTATCAATTTTAATTCAGCATCTAGAATGTAGCAATTAGTGGTAGTTCAATGCTAAGTGAAATCTCGATCAGCATGCTATATAGTATTCCAGTGTATCAGAAGTGATAGCACACAAGTCAGCCATCTCCCAGTATGAGGCACAGCAACTGATGTGTTGAATCAAACTGGAAAATCAGTTCAGGTAAAATTTTAGCTTTACATCATAATTTTTTAATGAGCAGTTAATATCACAATAAAAGTAGTGTGAAGTTTGTTTTCGTTTTCTTGGAAAAAGGCCAGATTCAGGGTTGCTTGTTCAAAAGACAAGTGTGACTGGCATTGTGGAACACACATAAACCACAGCAAATCTCCCTCTGCATTTTTCTCTTTTCTTGTTATTTTTCTTCTTTTACTTTACTTACCTCTTACCATAAGCTGGGGCGGCAACAGTGTGTGAGCCTAGCACAGACCTTGTGGCAGCAGTGAGTGAGCCCAGAGTGGACTAGAGTGAGCCCTTACTTACTTTTCCATTGCAATCACAAGACCTGGCATTGGAATCAGCGGCTCTACATCGGCAGAGTCGATGTCGGCGAAGCAGACCCAGCAGTGAAAGATGGAGCCTGAGGATTGGTGACTTTGTCATTGGTTGGGTCTGACACTGGCGGCAGTGGCAGAAGGGTATCACAGCAACATTGACGAGGTAGGCCCAGCAGCAAGAGAAGCAAATCTGATGTTAGTGGGTCTGGCACAGGCAGCAGAGAGGCAGTTGCGAGGAGAATTGGCCCAGCAGCAAAAGATGGCAACTGAAGACTGGCCACTTCGACATTGATTGGGTCCAATGTAGACTTTGGTGAGGCACTGGAGGGATGGCAGTACAAGCATCTTTGATGATGTGCTGGCCAAGAACTGATTAATTCGGTTTAAGTTATTATCTTCCTATATCATTTCTTATTCTTTAACTATTCAAAATGGTGCCAGATCTGACAACAGTGGAAGAGCTTTTCAATGTATTTTACTGTAAAATACATGGAACACAAATCATTCATTTATTGAGTTTCAGTTTTTGAAATGACCAACCAAGTTGTTCAAAAGTAGAGCAATGCAGTCACCTGAGGCAAGAAATCCCTCCTCATCTTGGCCCGAAATGTCCTGCCCCTTTTTTTGAGTAATATCAATCAAGAGAGAATGAAATGACTATGCCTCTTTTCTTCTGATATAATAGTCTTTAAAATGCTGAGTAGTTCAGATACAGTAAAGGCAGAAGACATTTGCTCCCAGAGAACACCAGAACTAGAGACCTTAAAGGGAAGGTAGTCACCAAGAAATCAAAGAAATAATTTTGAAGAAACATCCTTACCCAGACAGTGATGAGAATATGGAAGTTTCTATGACAATGATTCATTGAAGAAAATAGTACAGAAGCATTTAAAGGGAGACAAGGTAAGCAATTGGGAGAGTATTGAAGAAATGATATTGTTGATGCATTTAATTGAGGAAAGAGGAAAGGAGGCTTGAATGGAATATAAATGTTGGCATGGAAAAGTTAGACAGAATGGTCTGTTTATGTTTGCTAATCCTATGCAATTCTCTGACAATGGTTTCCAAACCCAGTAGAGGCAGGGTTCAACTGAATATAAGGTTTTGGTGTGGAAGATGGGTCAATTTTCTTTCATTTGTTTTGTAGATGGTGTGAGAAAACCAAAGATAGTGAACACAGGGGAAACCCTGCTTCTATAAATTTGCAAAACTCATTATAGATGGTGTTAAGGAATACTACCCTCTAATGAAGAAAGAGATTGTGCCCTTATTTCATTCTAAAATAACAGAATTGGCATATCGTAAGGAGCATTTGACCATTAGATATTGTTTAGTACTCAGATAAGAAATAACAAGGAACACTTTAAACTCCATGAGTTGTCATTTGACCAAAGGTTACTATGTAGGAGACAGAATGCAAACAAAAGAGCAATGGGAAGCAGCCTCCATTAAGACTTATTAAATCTTTGTTAAAATTCAAATCAGAGCCACAAAACCTTCTTACAACCTGAGACAGGTCATTGGTGATGAGGGTGAAAGTGCAGAATAAAATAGTAATTATAAAGACAATCAGGAGAGAGTCATGGAGTTTTCTGGAGCTGACTTCCACAATCTAGGGAACAAAGCCTTTTTGATCCATGGATAGCTTGCTTGGAGGAATTTGATGTGTGTGTTGACAGCCATAGTTTGTTCTGGTCAGAGCTACAGTGGTGCAAAAAGCTCAGTGACAGGCCTTATTGCTGCAAGTACTGTGGTGAACAAAATTTTCAAAGCCTTACCTAAGATGGGAGAAATGGCAGATTATGAACATGCAGTAAAAACTTTGAAAAAAAAGTTATGCTGAAATTCAACATTCCAAAAGCACGTGTTTCAATAGGTGACCTAGACAAGGGAAACATTAGCTTAATATATGACTTGTTTGAAGTATGTGTCAGATGAATGAATAACCAAAAAATGGATCGTGTCCAACTTTGAAGATCAGATAAATTGAGGCATAGATTGGTGAAAACAATGATATGATGTTCGATGATACTTTGAAAATTACTGCAAGACACAGTAAATGGACAATTTAACAGCATGAATCTTAGTCTCATCGCTTCCTTCAAGAGACAAGAACAAACTGGAGATGCTGGAATCCAAGGTAGACAGGCAGGAGGCTGGAAGAACACAGTAAGCCAGGCAGCAATAGGAGGTGGAGAAGTCAAAGTTTCAGATGCACCCAAAACATTGACTTCTCCACCTCCTTATGCTGCCATAAAGTGTTTTTCCAGACTTCTGCTTGTCATCTCTTCCTTCAGCATGATAAAATCTAAGTTTAACCAAATGGCACAATGGAATCCAAGTGCATGAAAATGCAAATGGCATAAGTCTGAGAGATATTGTGTTTGTAATGTGGCAATTTGGGGTGAGACAGAAGAGGTGTAGACAAAAAGATGTACAGAAATTGGGAGAGAGGAGGAATATCATTTTTTTTTGTCAAGAATTGCAGAAGCAGCAATGAACATGAAAGCCTGCCAAACATCAAGAAGAAATGAAAGCAGCAAATTGAAGACTAATTGAAGAGGCTGAAGATACAAGTAGAAATCATGGATATATTTTCTGTCGGTATAAGCAGTCATGAGAGTGGATAGTACTGAATTGAGCACTGTTATAGATTCAGGCAGTGATAGTAATATAATTGACAGAGCAGCTGAAAACGAAGAGAATCAAGTGCTCAGAAATGTGCCAGAAAGTTTTGTATTTACACGTCTTAAACCCCATCACAAACTGTTGTTTAGGTATTTTTCACATACACACAATAACAGAAATTGCTGGAAAAGCTCAGCAGATCTGACAGCATCTGTGGAGAGAAATCAGAGTCAACGTTTCGGACCCTACCCCCATTCTGAAGAAAGGTCATTGGATTTGAGAAATGGATATCAGAATGTAGAGTCAGAAGCTATAGAAACTGAGGGAGACAGCAAACCTCTTCTGAGCAAAGGAATTGCATAAGCTTCCATTTTAGATTGGAACACCATATGAAGTTTAGACAGAAGTTTCAAAACCACCAAGTGAGACTACCCATTGAAGACAATGATACCTTGAGGTCTGCCTGAACATAGAACACCTTGTCTGAGAAGGAAATTTGTTGTAAAGATCAAGGAACTGACTGACCAAGACATAATAGAGTCAGCTGAAGGACTAAAGCCATGGCCAAGGAAGGAGAAAGATGTGGAGCAGTTTATCTAAGAATTGAATTGAATTGAATTTATTGTCATGTGCACCAAGGCACAATGAAAAGCTTCTTTTGCGAGCAATATAGGCAGATCACATAGTTAAGTAGCATAGATAATAAATAATAGGTAAACTGTGGCAAAAACAAAAATACAGGTATAGGTGAATGTTAAGAGTTTGTGAGTCCATTCAGTACTCCAACAACAGTAGGGTAGAAACTGTTTCAAAACTGGCTGGTGCATGTATTCAGGCTTCTGTACCTTCTCCCTAATGATAGAGGTTGTAGAAAAACATTGCCAAGTTGGGAGCCTTTCCTTGACAGCAGGCCTAGTAGTTGGATTCTATAAAGGGGAGGTTGGCCTTTGCGATTGTCTGGGCTGAGTTCACCACTCTCTGTAACCATCTCTGATCTTGAATCAGTTGCCATACCAGGTAATGCTCACCTATAAAAGTTGTAAGTGTATTCGCCGTCAGGCTACATTTCCTCAGCTGTCAAAGGAAGAGATGTTGCTGAGCCTTTGTAACCAGTGTGCCCAAATGAGGAGTCCAAGAAAGTTTGTTGTAGATGACCACTCCTAGGAGCTTGACACTCTCCACTCTACCACCTTGTGCTGTTAATGTGTAGTGGGGGGCATGAGTAACATCCTGTCGAAAGTCAAGAATGAGTTCCTTGGTTTTGCTGGCATTGAGAGCGAGGTTGTTCTTAGTGTACTATTTTTCCAGGTTTTCCACCTCTTGTCTGTAGTCTGTTTCATTGCCATCTCAGATTCAACTGATTATGGTGATGTCATCAGCGAATTTGTAAATGGCATTAGTCTGGTATTTGGCAAAACAGTCATGGGTATATAGTAAGTACAGTAGGGGGCTGAGTACACACCCATGGGGAGCTCTAGTGTTGAGTATTAGTGAGGCTGAAATATTGTCCCCATTCTTCACTGATTGTGGCCTGTGGGTCAGGAACCTGAGGATCCAGTTGCAGAGAATGGGGTTTAGTTCAAGATCACTAAATGTAGTAATCAGTCTTAAGGGGATAATAGTGTTAAAGGCTTAACTGTAGTCAATGAGTAGGATTCTTACATAGCTGTTCTTGGTGTCAAGATGTTCTAAGGAGGAGTGAAGGGCAAGTGATATGGATCTGTCCATCCGATACGCAAATTGGAGTGGGGCAAGAGTACTGGGGAGGCTGGAGTTGATTAATGCCATGACCAGCCTTTCAAAGCATTTCATGACCACCGAAGTTTGGGCCACTGGCATAAGCATGTCAGATGTTGACTTGTCAGTGGACCCAATCCATGAGGAGGAATCTGGAGCACACCATTGTTATAGACCAGATTAAACCCCCTTCAAATATATCAAGGATATAGCCTAGACTCAACCTTTTCTTATTTAAAGGCAAGAGTAAGGTGTTGTGTTCCAGATGTATTTCATTTGGTTACACTACTCAGCTTTAACATACTTTATATTCTTACTCTACAGTTAACATGTAGGCAAAAGAAAAAAGAACTGGTCTAACTTTAACTCTATTAGAAAACTTACCAGGTTAATAGATTATTTAAGTAGAAAACAGCAACTGGTCCAATAAAGTATCCTCCTATAAACACTGCACACTGAAGAAGAGTCATTTAGATTCAAAATGTTAGTTTGCTCTCTCTCTCCATTAATGGCTGCCAGATCTGTTGTGATTTCTGGAATTTTTTTGTTTTTAGTATAGATTCCAGCATCTACAGTAATTTGCTCTGATCCCATAAACACCTCTTTGGCAAAGACAAAATTAGTGAATTAGATTGTCTCACATGTGAGGTTTCCCCAATCCAGGAGACTTGGTGGGGGGAGGGGAGAGAAAAGTAGGACACAAACTGGAGACAGATCCAAGGCTAGTTTCTCCCAAAGGTCTTCATATTAATGTACAGCCTTTTCTTATAATCTTTAAATAGTTGCAGAGATGCAATAAACTCCAGCTTGTTTATTTTGCAAGATTCCTCTCATTAAACTAGAAAGCCGAGAGCATTGCACACAATAAACTGTTAAGCACCCCAAGAACATATACACTTAGGAGATACATATGGCAGAACACACAAAATGGTGACCACCATGCATCTGAATATTTAATTTATTAGCATCTGTCCCAATGAGGAAATCATGCTAGTGCCCAGAAGACTTCAAGGCAAACAAATACTGTTAATTGCTAAGGACAGAAATGCCTCTCCCCCGCAAAAAAAAAGCCTCATGGTAAGACTCAAAAGTGAAGAATATTTCAAGGATTACCAAAGAACATTTATTCCTATAAGAATCATTTTGAAACAGAAGAAATATGCAGGTCAAAGGCAGAGAAAAAAGTGCCTACTTTAGCAGGAGTGATGACTCTGAAAGAAATCCAAGAGATTAAAGGTCTGGCAGTTCAGAAGAGAACAGCAGACCCCAAGAAGAGTTCAAAAGAAGACTTACATCAGACTCAAAACATTAACTCTGTTTAAAATGGTGTCAGGCATACTGAGTTTCTCCAGCATTTTCTGCTTTTTGTTGCAATAACTTACATCTTGCTTACTCCACAAAACAGAAACACACTAGACCACATAACCTACACACTTGAAAGGTATTTTTGGTTCAAAATAAGGCAGTGATACTGATGGTAGGCATATTCAGAGGAGAAATATTTATTTTAGGAGGGATGACAAGATTTCCTAATACTGCCAAAGTGACTACAGTGAAAATAAAAATTGTACACCTTTGGAAGCAAACGTCTTATAAAGGATAAAAAGTGTTCATATACAATGCATCAGAAAATCATTGACCCATTTTTAGTTTAATAAGAAAGGGATGCTATGATGAAAGTACATAATATATAGATAAATGTCATTTATTGGAATTTAGATTTCAAAACTTTGGCAGATGGGCGTTGGCTAATTTTTTGAATAGTTTTCTTTAAAAAAAACGCAAGGTAAGAGATTTCTTTTTGAAAGTGACCGAATCCAGTCTGTCAGAGAGTAGGTGATTGCAATTGTTGGCGGTGTAAACTAAAAGCTGTTTCTACAGTTGGGTTTACGACAGGTAGATTAAAATCTAAGGCTTTGTTTTCAACATAGAAGAATCAAGAATGGGAAAGCTTTTAAAATTCTGTTCAGAGCAAGGTTTTCAATCAATTCAGAAGGATTGTGTTTAGAAACAAGTTTGATTTCTTTTCTAGAAGAAGGGTTTAGAACAGTTCAGGTAATTAGTTACCTCAGCAGAAGACTTTAGTTTGTGAAACTTCCAAAGTTTTAGTACAAAGTTTGGTTAGAAATCTGCAAGTTATTAGAATTGAACCAAGTAACTGTTAAAGTAAGTTTTTTTTTGAAGGGCAGTAATTCCTTCCACAAACTTTAGTTTATAAACAGCTCTTTTTCCCCATTTAATTACACAATCCAAAATATAAAAAATGATCTGGTCTTTACGGAGTGCTCAACAAACAACGAAAACTAGATAAAGAGGCCAAAGTTCAGCATTTTGTTGTTGGAGACTATGTTAGTTCTGCCACTTGTCTCAGGGGGATCATTAAAAGCAAGGTTCACTGAGCCATAACAAATCGAAAAGAAACTCAATGTTATGAATTATGTAGTGAATACTCCAGACAGGAGGAAACAAAATCAGCAACAGTGTCATGTTAATGTGTTGAAAAGATACTGTGACAGGAAGGATAGTTTGAATAAAAGTGTATTTATGGTAGTGAATGAAACAGGGAGTGGATAAAAATATCAATATTGGAAAATGAATCAGAAATTGAAAATTCAAAGTTAATCCTTCAGCAATTAGATTGGTTAATACAGAGATGCTTAAAAAGTTAAGTTATCCAATATTTATTCTACCAGAAAAAATATCAAACTGACTCGCAGACACATAAATCAATGTTCTTGAATAAATCAAAAGAAATATCTCTGGCTATGCATGACATTAGTGTAAGGATTGTGTTACCTATAAACTTACATTCTAATAGAAGCAAATAAGATTCAGATAAGATGTGGAAGTTTTAGAGAGTGTGCAGAAGAAATTTACCAGGTTGCTGCCTGGATTGGACAGCATGTCTTATGAAGAAAGCTCAGGCTTTTCTCATTGGAGTGAAGAAGGATGAGAGGAGACTTAACAGAGGTGTACAAGATGATGAGAGGCATAAATAGAGTGAATAGCCAGAGACATTTTTCTAGGGTGGAAATGGCTATCACAAGGAGCATACATTTAAGTGGTTAGAGGAAGGTTTAGGGGAGATGTCAGAGGTAGGTTCTTTACACAGAGAGTCGGTGCGTGGAATGCACTTCCAGTATTGATAGTAGAATCAGATACATTAGGGACATTTAAGTGACACTTGGATAGGTGCATAGATGATAGTAAAATGTAGGTAGTTTGATCTTAAGAGTAGGATAAAAGGTCGGCACAACATTGAGGACCTGTACTGTCCTGTATTGTTCTATGTTCTAAGAGAAATTTGCTAGAAGGAAGAAATTATCATCATGATGGACAATAAGTCACAGTAGCTGGAGCTCACCTATCATGGTGGCAAAAACAGTGAGGTTGCCAAGAAAACTGCATTCATCATCACAAAGCCAATGCACTAAAAAAGCGGTCTCACATCCTTCTCTAAGATTAGAGGACTGTTTTAAGAGAATTTGACACACATGATTCAATACCAAAATTAACTTTCTAAAAGGATATTGGCAAATTCCATTGATTGATAAAACCATGAGTTTTTACAATGGACTCTATGAAATTAAAGTCATGCCATTTGGAATGATAAATGCAGCAATAACGTTCCAATACTGATCAACAAAAGAATTGAGGGATGATAGAACTATATTGCTTACTTGGTTGTGTTCAATCAAAAGTAGGAAGAACATTTATCGCTACTTGACTGAACTGTTTGGTCAGTTAGAAAGAGCTAATTTGATTATAAATCTGGCTCAAAGTGAATTTGCCAAAGCAAAAGTGACTTATTTGGGCCACACTGTGGAACAAGGCCAAGTAGCACCTAGGCAGTAATGATAAGGGTTATTTTAGCTTCTCCTGTGCAGAGTTAAAAATACAAAATTCAGTGATGTATTGCCATGTGTAAATTTTATCAAGTGTCTGTTCTGAATTTTGTCAATGTAATGGCTTCTTTGCCAAATTTATTGAAAAAGGCAAAAAGATTTGAATGGACAAAAGAATGTCAGATTGCTTTTGACAAATTGAAAGCTATGCTGACAACTGCATCAGTTTTAGCATCACTGAAGCCATTCAAACTGGTAGTTGATATCAGTGACATGGGTGTGGATGCTGTTTTTGAAGATGAAAAGGGAAGCAATCACTTGCCAGTTACTGTTAAAGAAGTGTTAATACCTGTAAACAGAAATATTCGATGGTGGAGAAAGAGACACCGAGTCTTGTGTTGACTCTACATGAGTTTGAAATTGACATATCAAACAACTCTGAAGAAAAACAAAATCATTTTAATTTTTGGAGTAATTTTGACATGAGAACTTATGGTTGTTTCAGTGGAGTATAATACACCATCCATCCATACAATTTAGCAATAATTAATGTGACTGGAAAATACAGTAGTGGAGATGTTCTATCAAGGGAGCAGAATAATATAATTAAAAAAGCTTCATGTAAAATGATTCTCATGAAACTTATTGTAGGTTTGATGTAAATATGTTATTGTTGCTATAACATACAAAGTGTTAAAAATAACTCTGACACAAAATAAAAATGTCTTAGAAGGATTACTTTACTTTCTTCATTGGCATATATCTTAGACTAATTTCTCAGACTGCAGACTTCAAAATAAAGGCAAATGTGTGTGTTGGTTACTTCTGTGAATGGCTTTATTTTAAAGAAACAAAAGCAAGGTTAGAAAGTCCGGAACAGTGACTAAATTCAGTGCATGTCAGAGAGCTGGTGACTGAAAACCACTTTATGTTAATGAAAAGGTAATTATAGTGTTGCATTTAGAACAGGTAGTTCTTATGTGAAAGTCATTGCTTTATTTTCTGTTCAGAAGAATCTACCTGAGAACATTTTATTTTAATATCTGTTCAAAAGCAGGGTTTTCATTTTAGTTCAAAAGACACCAGTGTTAATTTTTGAAACAAGTTTAGTTTTCCTCGTAGGGGGAGCATTCAGAGCAGTTCAGTGAATAAGTTACCTCAGCAGAAGAGCTTAGATTATTTAACATCCAAATCAAATTATTTGGGCCACACTGTGGAACAAGGCTAAGTTGCACCTAGGCAGTGATGATAAGGGCTATTTTAGCTTTACAACTCCGAAAGTTTAGGCTGACAGACTTCTGAAAATTCACATTGGCTGATGTGGAAGGGAGTCATTGAATTTTCTTGAGTTTCCTTGCTGCGGACTGCAATGAGTAAGCTAGGTAGTAAGAATCAAGATTGGAAAGTAAGTTCTTTGGACATGAGTTTCTATAACAAGACACTGGTAGGAGAAAGGTTGAGACTTTGCTATGTATTTAAGAACATTCTAAAATGTTTTTCACATGTAAATAGCTCACTTTTTAAAAGAAATTCTTGTGTAAAAAAACGCAGTTCCTGTTGTTCAAGACAGTCACCAACCCCCATATGAATGTCACAGTGATTAAATACAATGTTGACCAATGTGACCATTTGAATCAGAGAACTCAAAGGATTCTGCAACAGTTAATTTAATTGTTAATCAAGGAAAGGTCAGACGACTAAAAACCTAGTCTAGCTCCTGAGTAATTATTAAAATTCATTTTGAGAGTGAAGGAGAGAGGAGAGGGTTGTTTACAAAGGAAAGAATTTCCAAGAGAAGGTGGCAGGGAAGAAACGTTGGGCACTTTATTTCTTCCTGGACAGTAATTACAGAGTCATAGAGATGTACAGCATGGAAACAGACCCTTTGGTCCAACCCGTCCATGACGACCGGATATCCCAACCTGCCAGTACCTGGCCCATATCCCTCCAAACCCTTCCTATTCATATACCCATCCAAATGCCTTTTAAATGTTGCAATTGTACCACCTTCCACCAATTCCTCTGGCAGTTCATTCCATACACGTACTACCCTCTGTGTGAAAAAAATTGCCCCTTAGGTCTCTTTTATATCTTTCCCCTCTCACCCTAAACCTATGCCCTCTAGTTCTCAACTCCCCCACCCCAGGGAAAAGACTTTGTCTATTTATCCATTCTATGCCCCTCATGATTTTATAAATCTCTATAATGTCATCCCTCAGCCTCCGATGCTCCAGGGAAAACAGCCCCAACCTGTTCAGCCTCTCCCTATAGCTCAAATCCTCCAACCCTGGTAACATCCTTGTAAATCTTTTCTGAACTCTTTCAAGTTTCACAACATCTTCCATGTGTAGATCATTTCAGTGACAGACAGCATTGCCCAGAAGTATTTTTAATCTTCTAGCCAGGCAATGAATGATTAAATTAGCTGTTTGTCAAAGTCATACAAGTTTGCATCTCTTGAATTTCACGAACAGGGATGAGGGGTGTATTGGGAGAATGACTAGGTTGGGAAAGTGAGGGTAGGAAGCTGGTAACTTGAGGGTACAGTCCATCAACAAAATATACTATAGAAATTTACTAAGGATCCTTAGACAGTACCTTCCATGTAGAAGAACAAGGCAGCAGAGAATGGGAAACCCAATGTCTGAAAAGATACCTTGAAGTGGCTTTGCATTTTTAAGCAAAGCCTTGACTCAATTCAATTTACTACAGTAGTTAAAAGTCATATCTTCAAAGATATTTTTATCCTCATTACATCATATAAAGATACTCCAGAAGCAGTAGGCCATTTGGCCCATCAAGCTCATCCTGCAATCCAATATGATCATCCAACATGACCCACTATCTCAACATCATGCTCTCACACTCTCCCCATACCCCTTAATACCTTTAGCCTCTAAAAATCTATTTATGTCTTCAGTACATTCAGTGACTTAGCCTCCAGAGTCTTCAGTGATACAGAAGTCCATGGGTCCAGCATCCACAAAGTAAAGAAATTCCTTCTCATCCCAGTACAAAATGACCTACCCCATATCTTAAGATGGTGGCATCTTGATCTAAAGACCCTTTGCCAAGAGAAACATTTTCCAAGCTTGTCCAGCTCTGTCATAAATTGATGTGTTTTAATGAAATCCTCTCTCACTTCTAAACTCCAATGCATACAGGCCTAGTAAGCCTAATCCTTCCTCAAATGACAAATCTATCATCCCAGGAATCAGTTTGGCCATCCTTTGTTGTGCTCCCTCTTTTGGCAAGACCATCTTCTTAGAGGAGATAGACGAAAATTGTGCATAATACTCTGGTGTGGTCTCACCAAGGATCTGTACACTTCCTTGCTTCCTGTACTCAAACCCTCACATGACAATAAAAGCTAACTCTAAATTCTAATGTCTTGCCACTCCTGCAGATTTGTTTTCCATGAAACGCATATACAGACACTCAAGTCCTTTTGAACATCAACATTTCCCAGTTTATCACCATTGAGTAATACTCTGCCATTCCTTTTAGCTACCACAGAGGACAACCTCACCCTTACCTATGCATTTGCCCACTCACTTTTCTAAATCACCCTCTATGCATCCCCTCACCGCTCATAATCCCATCCAGTCTGGTGTCATCAGCAAACTTAGAAATATTACATTTGATACCCTCATCTAAATCACTGATATAAATTGGAAATCGCTGGGGCCTGGGGCCCAAGCACAGATCTCTTTGCTACTCCATTAAAATACTGGCTCCCATTCCAAAACTGAGCCAGTTATTCTTATTCTATTTCCTATCTGCTAATCAATTCCCTGTCCATGCCAGTATATTACCACCAATCCCATGTGCTTTGATTGTACATAATCACTTGTTGTGTGCTAATTTATCAAAAACTTACTGAAAATTAAAATACACTGTATCCAATACTTCTCCTTCAGCTATTCTATAAGTTGTGTCCTCTAAAATAACTCCAGTTAAACACAATTTCCCTTTCAAACAACCCTGTTGACTTTGTGTAATTACTCTGTGCAATTCTGTTTCCGGCTTGTTTTCCATACCTTTTATGCATCCTTTTTTTCTTCAAGCAATTATCTCATTTAAAAATAATTTATGGACGCTGCTTGCAAGTATCCAGCTGAAATATGGGAAGTTGGAAGGTTTAATTCTAAAGCACAGTTAGATTCCTTCGTCACTGCACTGCTGGGGTCATTCAAACCAATACAAATGTTTATGATACGGAGACTTCCTATCAGGACACGATATTCAAAGTCTCATAAGACTGTTATCAGTGGTTCCTTACTCATGAATTATATTTATTTTACTGTGTGAACTTGTGACTCACAAAAGTCTAATAATACATCTGAAAGAATACTTACAGGGAATACAGAAAGGATGAAATGTGGTGAAAAGATAGCTAACTATAAGGAATTGATCCAAGAGCATGTTATTAGAACCACAAATTGGGGAAAATTGAGTAAATGTACTTACTATTCACAAAAACATATGTTAGAAAGATAAATTGTAAAGTCTGAATTGTAACTCTGAAGACAAGGCTTAGTTGCCATTCTATATCTATTCATTGTGTAAGTATCAAAAGCAGAAATAACGAAGTCATCTTCTTAATCAAGTGTATGATTTGTCAGACTAAAAATTCTGAAAAAAAAAACTTGCATTCATACAACATATTATCAAACTTTTCAGAGACACCTCAAAGCATTAAACACAGGAGCCATTTTGCACATACTAACACATGGCCAGAGAAAGACAGACATAGAGGTCTACAGCACAGCCTTTCAGCTCATTAAGTCTGCGCCAGTCATTAAATAAAACAATCACTAGACATCTCAAATGTCTCAACAGCCAGTGAAGTATTTCCTGAAATGTAGCCACTATTGTATTCTGTGATATGGAAACTAATTTGCAAATAGTAAGAAGATCCTAGAAGCAGCAACATGATAATAACCAGAAGAGTTTTTTTTTTGGGTGATGGTGACTGAGAGATAGGTAGTCGCTGGAACATCAAGGATAACGTCTACCAAGGCAAATGGTACCTTGGTTTAATGTCTCACCCAGAAAAATGGCACCTCTGATAATGCAACGTTCCTTCCTATTGCGTTGCAGAGTCAGCCTTGATTTTTGAGCTCAAGTGGCATGTGAACCTCAATCTTTACGACTCAGAAGGCTAAGCACTACCACTTGAGCCACACATTTAATTAGGAACAACAGCTTTTGTTAAGGAAGACATACCAGTAGCAGGAGAATTGCCTGCCTTTCTAACGCAAAGCCTACGTTAATTTTCACCATTGTGTTGCTGCCCATTCCTCAGAAATATTTAAACATCTTGCAATGTCTGTAACTTTTTTTACTCTATGTGCTCCATTGCAACTATTGAGCATCCATCCGATGATAGGCCTCCCCATCCCCTCTCCCTCTGACTGAGTCCTCTTTTTAGTCACATTTAGAAGCAATGGGTACCACAATCAGTAGTGGGGTAACTCTTACTGGATCAAGAACTCAAGGATTTGGGGGAAAGAGTCTTCCATCCAACTTGTCCAGGCTGACCAGACATTCAGATCTGACCTAGTCTATTTGCCAGTAATCGTACCAACCTCCACCCTTCCTCTGGCAACATGCTGCATACATGTACTACCCGCTACATGAAAAAGTTGCCCCTCAGGTCCTTTTGAATCTTTTCTCTATCACCATAAACCTATGCCCTCTAGTTTTGGACTCTTCCCCCAACTAAGAAAAATGCCCTTGGCTATTCACCCTATCCATGTCCCTCATGAATTTATATACCTCTATAAGGTTATCCCTCAGTCTTTGATGCTCCAGAGAGAAATGTCCCAGCCTTTTCAGCCTCTCCTTGTAGCTCAAACCCTCCAGTCCTGGCTGATAGATAGATTCTTGATTAGTAGGCATATCAATGGGGAAAGGGCAAGAAAGTAATCTGAGGAGTATCAGATCAGTTGTGATTCTTTGAATAGCAGAGCAGGTTCAATGGTCTACTCCTGTCCCTATTTCTTCTAGTCTTAATCAGGTAGCTGCCAGAATAAGTAAGACAGTAGTGAGAGAAAGTGGAATTCCAGATGGTCAGGTATCCTGGCCCCATTCAGCTCAACTGCCTATATAAACTCTACTGGAGCAGCTCCTACACAGACCCTTATCTGAAACGAAAATCTGGTTCCTAATTTCATCAGACAATACCTCTTCCAATCAGTAATCTGGAAACTGGTGGATGCTTTGGATCCTGGCAAAAATGGAGACCATTGGGTTTAACAAAGCAAGAAAAATACAGACCCTATTTTAAAGCCTTTGTTGAAGACAGAGAAAAACATTATAAATTATACAACTCTCTCTCCAGAAACACTTATTATAGCACATGACTGTTTCCCAGATCATGATGCACAATAGCAGAAGGAATTCAAATGAGACTTCCCTATTTATGAAATCACACAATTAAAAAATGTCCATGGAATGGGGAAAATACAATTGGGAGAAAGAAAAAGCCTGACTAATTCTGACACATCTGAGTTTTGACAATTGCATCTTCCATGCAAAAGTATACAAGCAAATTTTAATCACAAAAACCAAGACAATTTGGGACATGTGTGGGATTACTGCCTGAAGACAAATCAGAACACTGATCCAAACTCACCTCCTCTTCACTCATGTCCAGCTTTTTGAGACAGGAAAGAGGGCAGATGACCAACCTGCATGAAAAAGGTGCAATGCAGCTGGCACCATTTTCCAAAGGGGCAAACTGCTAAATATCCACAATACCCTCCTTTTTTCACACAGTGAGATAATAAGGCTACATGCTCTGAGTTTATTGAGAAACAAGCAGATTCTCGAAGTTGGGGAACCAAACGACAACATCCAAGAAAGAGGGGGAACACCCAGGAAGTGAGTTCCTTTATCTGCTAAACCCAATATACCTTCCTACTTCCATGATGACACACCACCTCCACCTTTGCTAATTTTCAGCATTGAGTTGTCCCTTATTTTCATGCATGTTTGCAACCTTACGACATTTAGGGTTTGTTTTTATTATTCAGTGACAAGTGTAGGTGAAGGAAATGCCAACCTTGAGCAGCATTCGGATCCCGATGTCTGACCTGTCCTATGGTACCTCTCCACCCTCTAGGATCTTTGATCACCTATCATTTACCTGCCCTCACACACTCAACACTGAATAAAATATTTTTGGCCAGTTATGGCTTTCTGCAAGAACAATTCACCTTGTTGCCCATTCTCCTGTCTTTCTGCCAGGCCCTGTAAATATTATATTGTCAGATAATCATCCAATCCTTTTCTGAAAGCCATGATTCAATCTGCTTCCACCACACTTTTAAGTAATGTATTCCAGGTGGCAACCATTTGCTATGTTAAAAAGATTTCCTTGTGCCATATTACTTCTCTAAACAGTCAACTTAGATCAGTGTCTTCCTGTTCTTAGCCTTTCTGAAATGGGAACCCTAGCTATTCTGTCTCTCATTCCATTGAACATGACTATCTAGATTTTTCTTAATCTTTTCTTGTCAAAGGAGAACAGCTTAACAGAAGTTCCCGATTCCTGGAACCAACCATTCTTGTAAATCTCTTCTGCAGCCTTTTCGTCACACAGGGACCAGATCAGATAGACTGACCATTCACAGTGAATATTTCTGAATCTGTTGGCTTTATGACAATTAGGAAGATTTCAACACAATTGTTTCCTGGTGATAGCCTAGAAATTACTATATTTGTTAAATTCAATTTGATTGATGAGCTCAGATGGATGAATGTTTCAGTTGTTATTCTTGAAGTATAGCCACGTTAAAATAATTTCAAACAACTGGTCTGCATGAGCAGTCTCCCAACATGACTCATGCTACTGTATTAAGATAGCCTTCGAGATGGAGGGTGATGGTGGAGGGTTGTGACTAGAGGCCTGTGACCAGTGGTGTGCCACAAGGACCGGTGCTGTGTCCACTACTTTTTGTTATGTATAGAAAAGATTTGCATGTGAATATAGGAGGTACAGTTGTAAGCTTGCAGATAACACCAAAATTGGTGGTGCAGAGAACAGTGAAGAAGGCTGTCTCACAATACAACAGGACCTTGATCAGATGGAGTTTAATCAAAATAAATGTGAGGTGCGACATTTTGGAAAGGCAAGTCAGGGCAGGACTTGTACACTTAATGGTAAGGTGCTGGGAAATGTGGTCAAACAGAGACGTTGGAGTGCAGGTTTATAGTTCGTTGTAAGTGGAGACACAGGCAGACAGGATAGTGAAAAAGGTGTTTGGTATGTTTTCTTTTATTGCTCACTGCATTAAGTATAGGAGTGAGGATATCATTATGTGGCTGTACAGGACATTGGTAAGGCCAATTTTGGAATACTGCATTCAGCTCTGGTCTCCCTGGAAAGATATTGCAAAACTTGAAATGCTGCTAGAGTTGGAAGGTTTGAGCTACAGTGTGTAGGGAAGAGGCCGAATAGGCTGGGGCTATCTTTCCTGGAGCAGCAGAGGCTGAGAGACGACCTTATAGAGGTTTATAAAATCATGAGGGACATGGATAGGGTGAATAGTCAAGGTCTTTTCCCTGGGGCAGGGGAGTCCAAACCTAGAGAGCATAAGTTTAAGGTGAATGGGGATAGATTTAAAAGGGATCAAAGGGGTAACTTTCGCATGCAGAGGTGGTGCATGTATGGGTGGTGCATGTATGGGATGAACTGCCAGAGGAAGTGGTGGAGCCTGGTACATTTACAACATTTAAAAGGCAACTGGATGAATAGGAAGGGTTTAGAAGGTATGGGCCCAATGCTGGCAAACAGGACTGGATTAATTTAGGATACATGGTTGGTATGGACGAGTTGGACCAAAGGGTCTGTCTCCATGCTGTATATCTATGGCTCTATGATTCCTATCCCCCTCAGCTAATTTTCCTTCATAAGTAGTAATCATGACCGCTGAAATGAGAGGTGGAGCTATCAGGATATCCTAATAAAGTAAGTGCTCCTCTAAAATGCTTTTTTTTCTGCACCAAGTGTACTTTCCTTCAGCTTTACAAATGAAACTGTTTTCCATAAGTGAGAATCATCTAGCAAGCTGAGCACTTGATTTTAGTTTCAACTAAAAAAGCTGCTGTCCTTGTGAATTACTTTGTCCCAGCAACAATTTTGTGCTGTGTTCCAACACCCGAGGCTTGTGCTAATTACAGGAAGAGACAAGACCCAAGTTGCCCTTAGGCTTCAGCCACCACTGTGATTCTACATTTAGTCAACAAGCAGGTAGTCACTGGCATCAAATGCTATCTGACAAGGCAGCAGATCGTATCACCTAGGGTTAGGAAACAAGACAAGCGACTCTTGTTCATAAGTAAGGGACAGAAATTTCAAACAGATTGTTTCTGACAGAAATCATATCACAGCATCACTTTGTGACTGGCTCTGCGTGAATGAAACTATGCAATCTCTGCTTTCCATCCTATCCTTAAAGTGAAAGTCATCCTGGAGAACAAACATCTAGAGTGACAGTGACTTGCATGTTTATTTCAAAGCGTGTAAATACTTGTTTTTCCCTTGGGTCAGTGACAAAGTCATTTTTCATTATTTTCTATTGCATAATCTTTGAACTAAAGTTCTAGAGATATATGGTTGCAGTTGACATGTTGAATACTTTACTTTTTATTTTCTGTCAGACTGCATCCTGACAATTATGTGGATCGTTTGACAGGTGATAAACATATTCTACCATTCAGGCAAGGGCGTCTTCTCCTGCAGATTCTACAGGCTAGTTTGACAAGTCATTTATGCATTCACAACCATGCAATGCCTTTTAGAAGAAAGAATATAATTGAACAGTAATATTTCAGTCATAACAAGCTTACTTGTTACTTTCAAGAATGCACATTGATTAACATGTAATTTTTCTCCTTGTGAGTTACATTAGAGTTTAGCTGAAGTCGGATAGCTGAACTGAGATGTTGAGTTTAAAATGATATATTAAACTAGACTCAACTCAGTGGAATGCTAACCTCCTGCCTGCAAACGTTTCCCTAAGAGCGTTGAAGAAGAATAAAGAAATAAACAGAACAATGTAAGGATGATATTTGATGCAATGCTCAGCAGGAACCATTCAAACTGAGTTTGTGATGCAGACAAGGGGCTGATTTTAGGACTTGATGGTGAGAGAAATAATCCCTCGAAAGGGCATTTGACGTCAGGCCTGAGTTTCCTGCTGAGATTTGCTGTGCGACTGACAGAAATTGAGGTGACTTAGGCCAGTGTTAAGAGCAAGAAAACAAAAGTTAAGTGACTTAAAAGCTGGGCTTGCAATTACAAGTTGAGCGATAGACTACACAAGTTGATGGACAATGAGTGAGCAAGGTGGCACTCCTTAGAAAATATTTTGAACACTGATGCAGCAAGAATATTCTTATTACCTTGTATTATTCAAATACTGCAATAAGAGTCAGCAAGATGTACCAGAAATGTTGGATTTACACATCTAAGAGATGGACAAACAGAAATAATGAAATATAATTTTGACTTTAGACAATATGTTGAATAACCATAAGACATAGGAGCAGAAATCAGGCCGTTCAGCCCATTGAATCTGCTCTGCCATTCAATCATGGCTAAGTGTCCAAACCCCTTTCTTCCCCTAACACTTGATCCTCTTGATACGGAGAACCTATCTATCTCAGTTGTAATTATGCTCCATGACCTGGCCTCTATAGCCTTCTGTGGCAAGGATTCACCACTCTCTGGCTGAAGAGGTTTCTCCTTATCTCCATTTGAAAAGGTCTTCATTTACTCTAAGGCTGTGCTCTCGGGACCTAAATAGTCAGGTTCAGATCAGCTACGTCTTATACACCAGACTAATTTGAGGGTTGTATACTGGGTGACTGCTTCAATATCACCAGTATTTACACTTCACAAAATTACTGCCAGAGACAAACAGAAGAGAAAACAAAAAGGTGTGGGGAAAAGAGGAAGAGAGAGAGAGAGAGAGAGAGAGAGACCGAGAAAATATGAGGAAAATGAAAAAAGTGAGTGCTAGAAACAATAAAGTTATAAATTCAACGGCCACTCAACAGGACATCAAGTTTTTCTTTGATTCAAGCGTCAAAGCAGAGACAATCTTTTTTTTCAATTTTTCTGATCTATCTTTTGGTTCTATTTATTTTTTACTGATACTCTTTACATTCGATTTCCTGTATTTATCTTTTTTAATATTAGTCTTTCACACACACGGTGAACTAATTTCTGTCTTCTTATTCTATTGTGTGATGAGAGTCACAGTGTTTTTGACCACCATATAATCTGCTACAGCATGCCCTAGGTGTCATTTGTTAATTCAAGTTCCATATGAGTTTCTTGAAATCATTTATGAGGAAAGAAATACTGAGGTTTATTCATGTTACTATCCTCAAGGATTTTGATCCCGTCTGGAAATATGTTCTCCGAGCTGAGCAGCATCTGAAGGTAAATAGTGCCCACATAATGTTTTGTAATGGGGAATGAAACAAATCTGAGCCAATGCAGTACAAGGAGAGAGGCCTTGGTTTTATAGGATAGGCATTCACTGTCTCCTCTCAGTCTGATAGTTTGCCTGTTGTCCCTGACTGTGGTCTTATTCGTGGCACAGTCAATGGGACCAAGAAACCCTAGTCTTAAGATGTTACAAGCTGCAGATCAGTCTTCAAAGTCTAGAGTTGCTTAAGGTCATCCAACTGGGCCATCAGCATTACTGGGTTGGGGCATGCGCCAAGACTTGGGAGGAACGTGTCACCAAAGCAAGGCAGAGGGAGCAATGGCCGCTCTCCATCATGGGTAAAAGCCTGGTCATCCAGTGTGAAGTACTCTCAGTGTTGTTGTACGTGGTGCAGGTCTGGCCTATTCTCCAAACCTGCACCGCTGCAGTCACCCGGAGCAATTTCCACTTCATGTGGAGATCAAAGATGGACTGGGTCTGAAGAGACACCATGTATAAAGATCTGGAGAAAGGGGGACATAAAACACACCCAACACTCCCCTCACCCTAATGAGAATCTTTGTGTGTGGCTGCATCAAGCTGTGTGTGTGGATCCCCATTACGCAATCACCAAGTGTCACTATGCACTGAGGTTCCCAGCATTGCGAAGGATGGGCTTGGCTTTGCTGCCGTGGAACACCAAGTAGTTCAACTGTTCCGTATCACCTGTTCTTCATGGAGATATTTGTGATGAAAACACCTTTGATCATAAGTCCATCAGGAAGTGGTCAGCACCTAGTGTCCTCAACACCCTTCAGGAAAAGGATAGGATGGATCCTGTCAGGTTGTTCCCTGGGCAGACTGTCAAAATCATTTGGCAGATACCTCTTTGCCAGAACTTTCCAACAAGCACCAGGACATGGCTTGGCTGGTGGTGAGAAGGGTTCTGCCTGTGGGATCCTTTATGCATGCCCGGACTCTCTGCTCCATTGCACACTGCCCTCGAAGCGTCTGTGGAGAGGACAAGACTGTCATACACCTCCTTCTGGAATGTGCCTATGCAAAGGAATTCTGGAAAGGAATACAGTAGTGCTTGTTGAGGTTTGTCCCGAGCAGCTCCATGACGTGGGACGCCGTGCTGTATAATCTGTCCCTCTGGGAAGCCTACCCAGACAATCATTCATTGTGCCTGGAGGATCATTGAATCGGTAAAAGATGCTCTTTGGTCTGCCTGAAATGTGCTGGTCTTCCAGCTGAAGGTGTTAACCTCAACTGAGTGTTGCAGACTGGCACATTCCAAAGTCCAGGACTACATGCTGAGGGATGCACTGAACCTTGGGGCAGCTGCCCCAAGGTGTGGTAGGGAAAGACCACCATGTAAGATCCTTCTGCCAAAGAATAAGGGGGGCCCATTCAGTAATTCGGCCCCACTGTTGCCTCAGCTATAGGCCAAGAAGCTGCCTGTAAATATAGAGTAACGTGGACATCAAAGACTTAATTTGTAGCCTGGAAGTAAAAACAGTATAGATCTGAGCGAGTTCATTAACTGTCCATGTACTAAAGATTTATTTTCCATGAATAAAATATATTTTTGAAATAAAAAAAATTACTGGGAACTCAGTGGCCTTCTACCTTCCAAGGTGTAGCCAAGAGGGAGAAAATCTCTGGGACCATTAATACAATGAAACAAGCACAGTAGGCAGGTAAGGCTTGCACAAAAGAGCGACTCAGTTTTCCCCGTTTCCTACCCAGAGTAGCTCACCCTGTATTTGTGAAGGAAAGAACTGCAATTTAACACTTGTTTCTCTGGACCATCCTTGCTATAATATATGTTTTGACAAAGTGTTGTAGTCATCGCTGATAGTTCACACCATAGATTCATAGCAATAGACTAAGAGGCTACTGAATTCAACACGCCCACTGAAACAGCTATGCAATGTTACAATTGCAGAATGACTACAGGACAAGCAGCACTTCACTCTGCGAAGCCAACCTTCTGCAAGAGCAACTTTTCTCAGTTCCACCACTTTTCTCCGACTGGCAGTCCTGGTGAACAGGGTGCTGGAAAAGAATGGGTATCCTCTTCCCAGAGGACTGGCAATGGAGGCTGTGCTATCAGACACTGAAGGCGAAAGTGAGGACTGCAGATGCTGGGGATCAGTCAAGATTAAAGTGGTGCTGGAAAAGCACAGCAGGTCAGATGGCATTCAAGGAGCAGGAAAATTGACATTTCAGGCAAAAGCCCTTCATCCTGATGAAGGGCTTTTGCCCAAAACGTCGATTTTCCAACTCCTCGGATGCTGCCTGAACTGCTGTGTTTTATCAGACACTGAAGCCTAGTCTGAGGCTGCCACCAGGGTACATGATGTCTCCAGGGAACAGAGGAATGGCCAGCAATGCAAAAGGAAAGTCACTGACCTTCTCCACTTGACCAGTTCACGTACCACCCCTCTTCCCACTGCAACCTCACACTCACACTCTACTACTGCACCCTTCACCCACAAAAGCTGATACCCCACCACCCTTCACTGTTGCCTGCAACAAATTCCTTCATCCAGTTTCCTTCAGGTATTGTCTCTTCCTGAGAGGCAGGAACAAAACAAGCTGCTAACTCAGCTCACTCATTCCATGACATGTCCCTTCAGCTCATGGCTTCGCCAGTCTTGATGGATGCTTTCCTGTCTGACACATCAACAGCCTTCAGTTCTGAAGCTTTTCTCTCACTGATTCTAAGCTACTTTTTTTTAAAGCCAGATGTCTTGGAGATTGTGAATAATAGCAGCTTTGCAGTTAGGGAGGTGATCTCTTCTCGCATGTTTGTCCTGGGTTGTTCTGCCATTACATTTACTACACTCCTGAAGAGAGGTAACAGCAATATTTTTCTCAGCGCCCCTTTTTTCCTTAATACATTGAAGTATCTCCTCAAGAGTTTACATTTATATAAAACAAATTCTCAGATACGCCATCACCTTCAAAAAACAAATTTGAAATGAATCTAAACCTCCGTTAACACACAAAGTAAACATACAATTTCAACTTAAAGCTATAAATTGTTTTTCCACTTTAGAATCCAAGCTCTCACACATTAATAATATATTATAAAAACTTCAGTATATGCAGCTGTGGATTCAAATATAGCAAACGTGTCATCTACATATCGGAAATGTGCATGGGGTAGGAGGTTAGGTGTCATTCATTTGAAGTCACATTTTTTTTGGGTTCCATAAGAAATGTTTGAGAGAGCCGGGCCTAGCATGGATTCCATGGCAACACTGTCTATTTGGGTACACAATGTTGTTTAAAACCGAACTCTCTTTTGAAAATTCAGTGAATACTAATTCACATTATCATGGTGGGTTTTGATCACTATGTTACATGCTGCATAGAAATGTCTATAGATCACACCAGTGAATAGGCAAGCAATATCAAATAAGCACATGGACATTGCATTACTTTCCTGCACAAGTCCTGTATGGTCTTCAGAAATATGAACCAATCCACATGAAGTGAAAAACTTGTTCAAAGCTAATTTAGCAAGTCTTCCAACTTATCATAGAGTCATCAAGACGTCCAGTACAGAAACAGACCCTTCAGTCAACCTCATCTATGCCTATCCTAACCTAATTCTAGTCCCACCTGCCAGCACCCAGACCATATACCTCCAAACCCTTCCTATTCATATACCCAGATATCTTTTAAATGTTGTGTTTGTATCAGTCTCCACCACTTCCTCTGGCAGTTCATTCCATACACACTCCACCCTCTGCATGAAAAGGTTGCTCCTTTGGTCCCTTTTCAATCTTTCCCCTCTCACCCTAAACCTATGCCCCCTAGTTCTAGACTCCCCCACCCAAAGGGAAACTACTTTGTCTGTTTATCCTATCCATGCCCCTCATGATTTTATAAATCTCTCTATCACCCCTCAGCCTCCGACACACCAGGGAAAACAGCCCCAGCCTATTCAACCTCTTGCTACAGTTGAAACCCTCCAACCCTGGCAACATCCTTGTAAATCTTTTCTGAACCCTCTCAAGTTTCACAATATCCTTCTGACAAGAAGGAGACCAGAATTACTTGCAATATTCCAAAAGTGGCCTAACCAATGTCCTGTACAGCCGCAACTTGACCTCCCAACTCCAATACTCAATGCTCTGGCCAATAAAGGAAAGCATAACAAACACCTTCTTCACTATCCTATCTACCTGTGACTGTACTTTTAAAGAACTATGAACCTGCACTCCGAGGTCTCTTCATTCAGCAAGACCCCCTCGCACCTTACCATTAAGTGTATAAGTCTTGCTAAGATTTGCTTTCCCAAAATGCATCACCTCACATTTATCTAAATTAAATTCCACGTGCCACTCCTCCGCCAATTAGCCCATCTGATCAAGATCCTGTTGTACTCTGAGGTAATCTTCTTCGCTGTCCACCACACCTTCAGTTTTGGTGTCATCTGCAAACTTACTAACTGTACCTCCAAGGTTCACATCCAAATCATTTATATAAATGATGAAAAGTAGTGCACCCAGCATCGATCCTTTTGGCACTCCACTGCTCACAGGCCTCCAGTCTGAAAAACAACGCTCCACCACCACCCTTTGTCTTCTATCTTTGAACCAGTTCTGTATCCAAATGACTAGTTCTCTCTGTATTCCAAGAGATCTAACCTTGCTAACCAGTCTACCAAGAGAAACTTTGTAGAATGACTTTCTGAAGTCCACATAGATCACATCCATTGCTCTGCCCTAATCAATCCTCCTTGTTACTTCCTCAAAAGACTCAATCGAGTTCATGAGACATGATTTCCCACGCACAAAGCCATGTTGACTATTCCTAATCAGTCTTTGCCTTTCCAAATACATGTACATCATGTCCCTCAGGATTCCCTCCAACAACTTTTCCACCATTGATCTCAGGCTCACTGGTCTATTGTTCCTTGGCTTTTCCTTACCACCTTTCTTAAATAATGGCACCAGGTTAGCCAACCTCCAGTTTTCCAGCATCTCAACTGTGACTAATTAATAATACAAATATCTCAGCAAGAATGTTCCTGAAGAGCTTATGCTCGCAATGTCGACTCTCCTGTTCCTAGTTGCTGCATGACTAGCTGTGCTTTTCCAGCACTGCATTTTTTGATGAGTCATCCAACAACCCAGGTAATGCCTGGGAATCTGGGCTTGAATCCCACCAGAGTAGATGGTAGAATTTAAATTCAGCAGAAATCCAGAATTAAAAGTCCAATGACTACCACAGAAGCATTGTTGATAGTTACAAAAACCTGATGTCTTGTACAGAAGGAAACTGCTCTCCGACCTGACCTGGTCTACAAAAGGTTCCAAACCCACAACAATATGATTGCCTCTCAACTGTCCTCTAAAACAGCCAAGCAAACAATTCAGTAGAATCAACCACTGGAGAGGCAACCACATTCTTGGAAGATTGCAATTCCTACAATATTCAAGACACTTGATGCACATCCAAGTTCAAGCAGCCCACTTAATTGGCACCACATCTACAAACATCCACTCCTTCCACCACATCAGTAGCTGTGTGTATTATGTACAAGATGTACTGTAGAATTTCATGAAGGCTCTTTAGCCAGCACCTTAAAAACCATAACCATGACAATCCAAAAAGTAGCAGCAAAAAAAGGGAATGCCACCATCTGCAAGATCCCCTCAAAGACAGTCACAACTCTGACTTAGAAATATATCACCATTCCTTCAGTGTTGCTGCAACTCCCTTCCAATGGTAGTGTGAACTTACTTAAAGCTAGTTGGATTGCAACTGCTCAGGAAGGCTTAAGAATATCCAGGGATAGGCAATAATTATTAATCTAGCCAGTGACCCCACTATCCATGAATAAATTCTTAAAGATGCACCCTTACAAGACATACAGCCTATCACACAAATGATAGTGATGTTGTATGAATGTCAGCGCTGGTGTGATTTTAGGTATATAGGCCATACATCCCAAAGACTGGTGGATTATACAAAGAAGCATGACCCTTCAACAGCTTGGAACTGCTAATGTACTGACTGTACCTATCCAGCCCTGTTTGCAAAACTGAAAACACACAGTCTAACTTTAGGTATGATTTTGATATTGGATAACAATTGCTAAATAATCCAGAATGTATGACAAATTATGCTGATTACCAATTTAGGATTGTCAGTCATATACACAATGTGGCATACTTGCGCAATCTGGAAAGTGCGCATATTAATACACAGGACCCTGTTCTTTGGAGACAGAAAAAAAAGCATAGACACATTTTGCCCATTTCAACTCAACAAAAATTAGGTGACAGCATTTTCTGGTTCACTCATGGGGAACTGCCTTTACCAATCAGGGTCAACTTGCCTGGGTTTAAAATTTAAACAAAGCTTGGAAATTAACTGTTTGTCATCAACTAACTACATCAGACTCCACACTCTCCTCTCATAATATAATTGTTACTTTTTCTTAAAACAGTATTTCTTTCAAGTTGTCCAGATGACTGCAAGATCAGAACTTACAACAAAACGTGTCATTTTTAAAAATCAATGTGGAAGCATAAATGGTAACAACAATCCTATGGGACACTGCTACATACACACCTACAAACAAAAATCAGCCATTCACCCCTATTCTATTTCCTGTCACTCTTCTAATTTTACATCCATGATGCTGTTGACTATATTATTCCTGGGCTTTAACTTTGCTGACAAGCCTGTATATGACACTTGTTATTAAGTGACCTTTTGAAGTCTGCATCAATCACATTACCCTCATCAACTCTGCTGTCTGAGGAAAAAAACTATAGCAAGTTCATGAAACATAATTTATTCCTAACAGGTCACTTTATTTAACTAATACATAAAAGGGGAAAATAGAAGTTATAGATTATAGGAGGGACTCATGGGCGTGGGGAGGGGGTGGTGGTGAACGAGGTGCTAGGAGAGAAGAAATGAGCAGTATAGGCTTCCTGTAACAACAAATATGCATCGACAGTTTCAGATTAGGACATGTAATGATATGATTGGATAATACAACCACGTGTTAGTTTGAACATGATTAGATATTATAGTCATGTGAACCAACTTGGAGGGCAAATTCCACAACAAGGTCAGGTAGAAATAGGATTTTGTGTGTCTCGCCCTTTAATCAGAAACTATCTGCAGTAATTGTTGATTGGAAGCTCGTAATCTGTAGAAATAGAATAAAGTATTCACTTCCATAAGAAAACTGGAAACATATGCCATTTTCTTGATATGTATATCTTCCATGGATGCAGAAATAAACATTTAAGAAACAAACCAGAGTCTCATCTGACCAAAGAGGAAATAATGGGTTAAACTCACCTTTTCAAAAGAGATTTGTCAAGGGAATAGAATTACTCCCTTATCTATCCTGTCCCCTCCCTTTTCAACTCACAGTTTCTACTAGAGTTCAGAAGAGCAACGAGTAACTTAATTATTCTGTAGAAGATCCTGAATGGTCTTGATAAGGTGCACATGAGAAGGATTTTTCCTTGTGAGTTAGTCCACTAGTTCGGAGGTCAACCTTACAGCGAAGACAAGATTTTTTTGTCCATTTAGAGGGTTGTGGCACTTTGGTGCTCTTGCTTTCACTGACAATATGACACTTTATTAAGTGGTTAACTGTAAAGGTGACCAAATATCAAATGCAACGCCTTCTATTTGCTTTACATTGCCAATCTGAATCACTCTATAGTTCAAGGCTCTGAATCTGTAATCAATAATAAATCACACAATCTACATGTGAAGTATATGTAGCTGCTTCCAAAATGTTCAAACCAAAGTGTTACTCAGAATTAAATTTGAAGATTACAGGGCATTAAAAGGAATTTTATTTTTTCCCTTGAATAGATCAACAATCCATTTAGTCAAGGGTGGCACAGTAACTCCGTGGTTAGCACTGCTGCCTCACAGGGACTGGGTTTTGATTCCATCCTTAGGTGACTTGTGGAGTTTGCATGTTCTCTCCGTATCTGCGTGGGTTTCCTCCGGGTGCTCCAATTTCTGCCCACAGTCCAAAGCTGTGCTGGTTAGGTGGGTTGGCCATTTTAACTTGCCCTGTAATGTCCAGAAATCTGCAGGCCAAGGCAATTGTTTGTGGCATTACGAGGATTTTCTTTGGAGGGGGGGGGGGGGGGGGGTGCACTTGGGTGGGAAGGTCTGATAGTGCAGAAAGAGGCCATTTGGCCTGTCAGGATTCTATGAATACTGGGTGCTGTTTATTTCCAACTCACCGAAAATTTCCTTCCTACAATATGTGTCATTTGTTAGCTTTGTGTAATGTATATGTGTATCATTAAGCGAATTGCATTATTGGAGAGAAGGGCATTATGCAGCTGGTAGAACGAACCTTTCCATTTATCTGTCAGAAATATTGCTTTACTGCTGAGTCTGAAATGTGTTGTTGGTGTATAGTGCAAGAAACAGATGCGGGCGGGTGATAGAAGTCAGTCTATTTCTTTGAAAGAAATTACGTATTGCCTCACCTAATGAAACCATCACCCCCCGCCCCCTTCCGACCACACTGTCTGTCCCACTCATGCAATAAGTGCAGAACTCCAGCTGAGCTACATTTGGAAATGCCAGTGAGCTTGGGGTACTCGCTTCACTGAAGCATGGCACCAATGGGAATACTAAGCATGAGCCTGTCGGATATCTCAGCCCCTCTCCAATCTCCTGACCTCCAAGGCTGACGGATATTCAGCTGAGTGAGGACATCGTTCATTTGGAAAAGATCAATGCATTGGATTTCAGGACACTTAACTAGCAACACACCAATTATTATCAATATTCTGATTGATCAACCCACAGGAATGTGCATAACATTCAACAGCGACAATCATAAATGAACAAAAAGGAATTCATCAGCCTCTCTGTCAGCAATAACGTACTCTGATTTTGTACACAGCTATACTTCTAAGCATTGAGAGAGTCGAAGAGCACTGTCCTTTTTTGATATTGTTATCCACACCTCATTAATAAATCTATCATGTATTTTTCACCAATTTAAAATGATTTCCAACTATGCTAAATGATCATTTAAAATAAGGCACACTAAGAAGTCTGCAGTAAATGAACTGAACTCCATTCCTCCTCTTAATGTTTAATTGTCTGTCACTAAAGAATACATCTGTATTATGGAGAATTATAGAACCTGAATAGAATATAAACATGCTTGATCTTTAAAAAATTCAGGTGTAAGAATCAGATATCTTACATCATTAGGTTTTGAGTATAACACTGTCTTAATTCTACTATTACTGTAAAATTTCAGTGCATTTTCAGCTCACGTATTGGCATTGAAATTCATTGATGACTTGCCGAATTCACAGACATAAAATGGATACTCAAGTGTCTGATATGTGGGGCTGTGGGCATGTGCAATCAAAAACCAAGCAAATCACAATTAAAATAACTACCCTGTAAATAAGGCAGAGAAACACAGTCGGTTAATGTGTGGAAAGAACAAGACTTTTTGAATGAAGATGCATTTTAGATACTATGAAGAGCTGACAATCATGCCTTTAGATCAATGACAGTCCTTTCTTCTTAAAAAATATTGTTTAGGCCAAAGAAATGCCTGGTGTGTTATTAATGGAAGCACTTATACTTATGTTATGAACAGTCTTTCTGGTCTCTAACCTTCCTGGTCTAAATTTGTCCCGTACATGAGGCTATCAACGGTTTCCAAATGAAGGTTGGTTAGCTCACTTGGCTGGATGGCTGGTTTCCAATGCAGAATGATGCCAAACTCACGGGTTCAATTCCAGCTGAAAGTAAGGTCCTGCCTTCTCAACCATGTCCCCTTGCCTATGATTAAGGTTAAACCACCTTAGGACTATGGCAACTATGCTTCCAGTTCTACTCTTAGTGGGGAAATAAATTCAAAGAATAATAAATATGTCATAATTATGTTTTGCAAAGCAATAGGTAAATCTGCACTTTTGAGTAGAGATAGAAGAGGGTTGTTTGTTCTAGCATATGGAGCAAAATAAAACATATTGCATCTGACACTGGAAAAATAAATATATTTGAACACAATTGCAGTCAATTAATCTTTCCCTCCATTCTCGAACAGATATAGTTGCTTAGGAGCCAACAGCATTTCATGTCAGATATTTCTTAAATAAAATCAAAGCGGCATGGGTTAATATTGCACAAATAATTAATTCTGTTCAGCTTGAGGCACCTAACTGCTAATTTAGGCATTTGTTGTTTCTTGAAAAATAGTACAATATTCAATCAGTAAATTATTATCAGTCTGCATGAAGTTATCTTGGAATTCACAAGTTTTAATGAAAATGATCATGAAAAACTATCTTCATAATCAATCCTTCATAAGGATTGGCTAAGCCATAACTTCATGATGTTCTCATGCGCTATAAAGAGTAAGGAATATCTACAAGCATTATTACCCTTTGCTTAAAAGAGCCATTGAATTTATAATATCTGATAATAGCACAGATATTATTTGTGTGATTGCTGTAAAAAAAATTCAATATTTAATTTTCAGTGTTGAGTATAAACACTTTGTACCAAGACAACGTAATACATTTCCAAATCTCTTCCTTCAAAAGGTAGAAATAATTTTTCAACTAAAATGAAAATGTACTGGAAAATCATAAAATTAGTTTCAAAAGGTTCCTTATTCCATGGGACGCTGGTACCCAAATGTTTTACTTGACTGCTTTCTATTTTCCATTGAAAGTAAATGTGTAAAATTGCCTGCTGTCATAGAAGTAAGAGGAATTTCAGCTGAAGGCAATTCAGTGTTTGTGCATTAATTCACATATCAGGTTGTAATTTTGGAGATTGTGGGTTAAATTTCAGTAAAATTAACTTATCGCTCCATTTCTTAATGTACTATTTTCCTAAATTAAAGAATTACTTTAAATCTTGTTACATTATAACTCCAGTAAAAAGACAAATCAACAGTATCCTATAATGTGTCTGATTTCATGCCTGAGTTTTGCTAACCTTAAACAAATTACAGCATACAATGTCAAGGATTTACATCATCAAACAGGGCAAGAAGATGAATATTTCATGGATGCGCAAATGAAACACGTAGTGTAGTTATTGCTTTCAAAAAGGCTGTTCTCATCAATAATAATCAGTAACAGGCAAAACTGTTTTTAAACAGCTAGAAATTAGGAGCAATGCACTGAACTACTCATTAAAAAATATATCAGTTGTTTATACATTTAAATAATCCTGCTGAGCTGCGTCTGCGAACTGTGGTTAAGATTTTGTAGCTGCGGTGCTACTATTCATTTTGGATTTAATGGATGCTACAGAATGGTCGGCTTTTTTTAAAAGGAATGAATGTTTCCAGCCCATGAACACCAGTAACAATGAGAAATTATTTGGGGAAAATATAGCAAATTGGAAAAATGTGATTCTCATCATTGATAAAAGTCTGATTTTCCTTGTAACTTTGAACAGCTAATGAGCAGCAAGTTATTTATTTGCATGCAGTATATCTCAGTAATCTCATCTCATTTATGTGCTGTTTCCTGTTCTCATACATGGTGGAGAGAAACTTAGTTGCCAACAATTCCAGACATGAATGTTACGGTGGGTGCTTGGCAACTCCAACTCCAACGCTTGCCCAATCAGGTCTCCACCTTGATCAGCATTTACCAGCATAGGATCCCTAAAGTGTGGAAGTAGGTCATTCGGTCTATCGAGTCCACAGTAACCTTCCAAAGAGCATCATATCCGGATCCAACCCCCCTACCCTATTCCTGTAACCCAGGCTGCATTTCCCATGGTTAATCCACCTAGCCTGCACACCTTAGGACTGTGGGAGAAAACCTGGAGAAAACCCACACAGACATGGGGAGAATGTGCAAACTCCACACAGACAGTTGTCCAAGGGTGGAATCGAGCCCAGGATCCCTAGCATTGTGAGGCAGCAGTGCTAACTACTGAGCAATCATGTCACCCCCTCAGAGGGTCTCAGCACTTTAGGGAAGACTCCATTGATAGTCCAAAGAGGTCGTATGAGCCATGCATCAACTTCACCACATCATGATGACACATTTTGTACTAATTTGGCAGACATCTTACCACTTCAATGCTGCACTTTGGAGTACACCAACACTCTCCATAACAATGCTGCCACAAGGTCACTTTGCACACAGGGATAGATACCCACATAATGTAACAGAGCAGAATGAATCTCTGGGCTCATTGCTTGCTCTTAGAGAACTCACACACTTTGCATTAACCTGAATGTTTGCAGCATCGTTGCATAGCCTTGCCTTTTTGCACTTTGCTGCCTCATTCTGAACCTAAAGTGGGCGGCACGGTGGCACAGTGGTTAGCACTGCTGTCTCACAGCGCCTGAGACCCGGGTTCAATTCCCGACTCAGGCGACTGACTGTGTGGAGTTTGCACGTTCTCCCCATGTCTGCGTGGGTTTCCTCCGAGTGCTCCGGTTTCCTCCCACAGTCCAAAGATGTGCGGGTCAGGTGAATTGGCTATGCTAAATTGCCCATAGTGTTAGGTAAGGGGTAAATGTAGGGGTATGGGTGGGTTGCGCTTCGGCGGGTCAGTGTGGACTTGTTGGGCCGAAGGGCCTGTTTCCACATTGTAAGTAATCTAAAGGCTTACCTTATTGATTAGCTCACAAAAAAGCAGCTGTATCAAAGGTTCAGGCAGAAATGGGCAGAAGTGCTGTCATATCACAATCTAAGATGGTAAAAACAGCAGCAACAAAATTGTGCTTAACTCTCTATTGTACCTTAATATTGTTGGGTTACAAGAAATTTTGAAAGAGTTCAATGATTGATTTTGAGAGATGAATTTATTCCACAATAATGGGCAGAATCTTTTTGATGAGCTGGAGATCACGGCAGCTCATGCTTCTTCCATCAGGGCAAGCCCAGCAAACCTCAGGTCACTTAAGCATCAGTGAGGCCATTTGCAGACCTTCACCCGGAATTGAGATAGGGTCAGGGTCAGAGTGAACCCTAACCCCATCGCAGAAATTGAGACTCCATAGGTTGAGGTCCTGCCTACTGAGTATTGTTGGTCAATCAAAACCCAGTAGCTCTTGCATTCAGCAGAACCTGGGAGGAAGTCATCAATACTGGTGGAAGAGTACTTCCTGAGTTCCAGGAATGCTCTACACCCAGGACTAAGCCCAGTGATTATGGATGGAGAGTTCTTAGGTTGGGAAACATGGCTGGGTATGTGGAAGCAAGATACGAGGTGTGGCTCCCTCGTTCTACACGCGGTCTCTATCAGAAAATGATTCTAATTGTTCAAGTAATGACCATCTCAACCTCTTCTTACATCAGGAGTGACCAGCTACCTGTTCATTTTAGCCTGTTAGGCTGACCTGATGCAGGGTTAATCCCACCGGTGACAGACTGAGTCTCTTGTGGTCTTTAATTAACGCTGAAGAGCTCTCAAGCTGAAGGCAGGATGGCAAGGCTAACTATGTCCCCTCCCACCCAGAATGTGACACCGGTGAAGACAAGGTGGCATCAAGGTTTGGGTATTTAGCCACCCTGTCTAACCTAATATGCTTCTCACCATCTTTGGCAGCAGAAGATTCTTCCCACTCTTAGCTTTTGACACAATTATCAAAATGCAGCAGATACTCAACCAGAAGATTGCTGAGGGTAGACTCTCCCACTTAAACAGTGAGAATTTGACTATTGCTCCAAAACTAACATGTCACTGACCCCAGTATATAAAGCATCAGTATCTGTCTCTGTGGCTCAACTGGTCAGTGCATTCTGGCTGTTAAACGAAAGGTTAGTAGTTCGAGGCCATCGAGGGGTGATGGTAGGACTGTCTGCATCCCATCAGCATTCAGTATCAACAATAGCTGAGCTGTGTATGGGTAGGAAAAAGACATATAAAAGCTTTGTGCTACAGTGGGAATGTCCCTACCTCTGATCCAGGAAGCCTGGGATCAAGTTTCATCTACTCAAGAGGATTGCAATTACATCTCTGAACAGGTTGATTGGAAAATATCTACAAAGTATCAGCAGGCCATTAAATGGAACTCCTGGTTGCAATGAAGGTAACCTCAACTGTTCATTCCATTCCATTTGGTAACTGAGAATACAACTTTATGAAAAAAATGCATATTTTAATACAACCCTACTAATGTTAAAAATAAAACTGCACAATGAGCTGCAGCTATGTTAGATAAGCTGTGTACAGCCAAACAGCCCTTTAAAAAATAAAGATTTGCATTTATAGTCTTTCAATTCCAGGATGTCCTAAAATTCTCTCCAGCCAGTGAAGTGGATTTGACTGTAGTCACTGTTGCAATATAAAAAACACAGCAGCCAATTGTCAAGATCTCACAAAGAACAGCTAGTAAATGAACAACCAAGCTGTTTTCAAAAGTTAAATGAGCTTTAAACATTGGTATGACATCAGGGAGAACTCCCTGGTCTTTGAAATAGTTGAATGATATAGAGTCATAGAGATTTAGAGTTATACACCACAGAAACAGGCTCTTCAGTCCAACTTGTCCATGCTGACCAGATATGCTAAATTAATCTCGTTCCATTTGCCAACATTTGGCCCATGTCCCTCTAAACCCTTCTTATTGATATACCCATCCACATGCCTTTTAAATGCTGTAATTGTACTAGCTTCCACCACTTCCTCTGGCAGCTCATTTCATGCACGCACCACCCTGTGTGTGGAAAAAGTTGCCCTTTAGTCTCTTTTAAATCTTTCTCCTCTCACTTAAACCTATCCCCTCTAGTTTTGGGTTCCCCTACCCTGGAGGAAAGACCTTGGCTATTCACGCTATCCAAGTCCCTCATGATTTTATAAACCTCTACAATATCACCCCTCAGCTTCTGATGCTCCAGGGAAAGTAGCCCTAGCCTTCAGCCTCTCCCTGTAGATTAAACCCTCCAACCCTGGCAACATCCTTGTTAATCTTTTACAACTACCCAAAACATATTTCTTACTGTGCAGCCATTCCTCAACTTCACACCAAAGCGTCAGTCTAGCCTTTTGTGCGCAAGTCTCGGTAACTTTCTGGTTGCAGCCAACAGTGCTTTTGAACTGAGACACAGAAGTCGCTTATCAGTCAGCAAAGCCTCTATATATTAAATTATCCTCTTACACCTGGAGAAGCCATAGTTGTACAGTTGCAAGTGCAAAAGACAGAGTTTTCAAGAAACGAGAAGTTGGTTTCAGTTGTTACAGGCAGGCTGACAGATGGAATCAAAATCCTCTGGAGAGCTTCTAGGCTTGGTAATAATGTAAGAAATGTCTGGAAATCTCAAAAAAGTTTTTTTTTCACAACTGGGGAAGAAATAAATTCTAAGGGCACACTACTCAAAGAAGGCTGTGTTACAAAGGTAAGACACTAACTGAAGTAATATCAGATTGCCTGACAGTGACCCTGTCAGAAGGTACTGAAGTCTAACCCAAGTAGAATCAGCTGATCTAAAATAAGCCAACATCTGGTAACAGCGAACTCAACATTTCATTTGAAATAATAATTTTTTTCTACCTGTCTCCAACATGTCCAGACTTCACCATTCTTATTCTCAGCTGCATATTCCAATTGTTGTTGCTGTTTGTGATTGTACAGCAGGATAAGGATTTCGGGCTGTTCTGCTGCCGAAACAGACCACAGATATAGCAAGGCTGCCTCTCCTGGTAGTCCCTCGTGATACTTTCAGAGAATCTATGCCTACAGCGTAAGCAGACATCTTGGGCATGCACCACATCTGGGGTTTGGTCTGGTCCACTGTATTCACCATTTTTAATTCTCGTCCTAAACCAGACTTTGAATCAAAATAATCAAATTCACATCTGCAGGATACAAACCCATTCCCCACTGGCCTTCTAAACAGGAGCACTCCTCTAAACGCTTCCTCCTGTTACAATGATAATATTTTTAGCACAATAGAGAAGAGCCAAAAACAAGTCTATTGGTTGTTCACCCAGTCTCCTTTGGATTGGTCTAATTTTCTATTTTGTGCTGTTACAGGAATCTCCCCTTCCAGTGTATGATGCTTTTTTATACAAATAATGTCAGAAGTGGTAGAATTGATTTTTATGGCAAAAAACTGAGAAGTAAATTAAAAGGTTGGAAATTACTGGCAATACATTATTCAGAAACAAAGACTCTCAACAAATTTCCTTTCCCCACTTTCTTTTTTATCAGATTAGTCATGATTTAATTGAAATGTGGAGCAAACTGAATGGGTTGAATCACCTTTTTTTCCCCTTGTGTTAACTCATGAAATTAGTGGAGAAATGAATCTTATCAGTTCATTAAGAGTTTGAATGTCAATAGTAGGATGTATTATCACAGCCACACATTTAAGGAAAAACTTGTACTTTGAATAGTATATATGTACAGGTGCCAAAGAATATCACACTTGGCATACAATAAGCTGGAAGTGAACTCGTAACCCAGCGAGTTCACATCCCCTCACATCATGCTATCAAAGTGCTTTCAATAAAGCTGATAATTGTGGTCTGTCACCGGAAAATATAACCACGCAAGTTGCCAGATTATCTTTTAAAACTCAACTGAGACTGTTTTACTCATTGCTGGGAAATAAAAATTAAAGAAAGCCGAGGAACCAAAGTAACTGTTCAGCAGTGTTTTCTTCAGGCTTATTATACACTACTGTCTGGAATCATGGGGCTGGATCAATGGAAATATAAATCAAGAGGAATGTAAGACTGGTTGCCAATTTGCAATCCCCCATTTTACACCATTATACAAAGCCAAGGTACCCCATGGTTCCCTAATAATCAACTGCAGATTAATTCTTGCTAACCCTACTGTAAAGAGGTTAGAAGCTGTTATCACCCACAGGTGAAACTGTTTCACATCAAGACCATGCAGAGACACGGCAGCATGTGCTGTGCTGGCTCCAATCCGTTCCATGGGCAATGGATCCAAAGAGGCTCACCACTGTTAAGTGTTGAATTATTTATGTGAGCTCCAACAGGGCAAGATTTCAGAGCCTCATTTATTTCCACAATATCAACTGAGACCTCTATGAACATAACGGAGAAAAGAACTTAATAAAAGTGCATTAAATATTTGAAGTTCTAATCTTTATTCAGCAGAAATTTAGAAGCCTAAGTAATTGTATTATCTGTTGAGAAGGAAAGGTGAAGAACACATTGGGGTTGAATTTCTGATGACCTTTAGATGATCTGGAGACTTAACTACCCTTGTGGCAATCAAAGTCTGAAAATGTTATGAAGATTGGAAATTAGCTTCAAGATATTTCTGCTTAAAATTGCATTGCTTTGTAAATGACAGGGGATATCTAATACCATGGTGAGGTCTCAGTTTGCAAGTTAATTCAGTATTAGATTCAGGGCATCCAACTTCTTCCATGGTAAATCTTAGAAGAATTGGCCTCACGCCTGCTCAGGTGTCATTACACTGACCCAACCTCCATCAATTCCATCTCTCTTACCAAGCAGTAGGAGATTATTAAAATTGAGAATCAAACAGTTTGTTTTTAAATGGAAACAGCAGGGACAACATGTGAAACTGGAGGCCTTTGTGTCGACTGTGGCTGAAGGGTGCCAGTAGTGTTGGAGCAGGCAATGGCTGTGATGAGATAATTTCTTCTCATTTTCCTTTGGTTTTTCCAAATTGCAAATGGGAAAGGAGAAAAAGCAAAAGGGGTGCAAACCTTTGAAACCTTTATTCATACAGCACCTTTTACTGTCTCCAAAGCTACACTTTTCAAAATTATTTTGGTGCAATGGACTACCATAAAGTGCAGTGACTATCAAGTAGACAAAAACGGCAACCACTTCCCACAAACAACAAAAGAATGTAGCTAACAACTCATTTATTTTGAAATGATATTGGTTTTCAAAGGAATATTGGCCAGGGCATCTAAGACAAGTCTGTACTTTGCCGTGATGTATTCAGCATCTACTTGGGCGGGTTTTACAGTTGGTCCTACGAAAAATATTTCCATCAACACTTTGGTCATCAGCCTAAATCATTACCTCAGAAACTCCTTGAACCCATAAACATTCTGACAAGCAAACCCCCCAAAAATGATGGTACACTTGGGAAACAAATCAGGTTCTAAAAATATATCTTAAGATATATTTATAGAACAACATGGACAAAATCTGGAACTCAGTTGAAGAGAAATACATACCCACACAAAGAATTTGTAATATTTTTCATTGAGTGATATTAATGTGGGTGACACTAAGAAAAAGCCAACATGGTTTGTCCAGTACAGGCTGTGGGCCACACAGAGAAAGTAATGAGGCACTTCTCTCCTTCTACAAAATAGTAAAAATATGTGTAAAACAGCTTAAAATTTTACACAGACAACAATTAAAAACACAACCAAATGATCAATAGTTTCAATGATGTTAGTTGAAGCTAATGCAGACTAGGGACAATTTTCTATACTTATTAGGCACAATATCATGGGACTTTTTGCATGCGCAAATGGGTCCCCAGTTTAATGCTATATCTGAAAAGTGGCCTCTCTGACAATGCTAAAATCCTCCATTTGTATTGAAGTCGCAGGGGTACACTGAACACCTCTGACTTACATGTCAAAGATGAACAAACGCTTATATAAAAAGTTATTGAATTTTACTTATTCCTCCTGTTTTAATTTTGAGATGAAATGTTCCCGAGCTACCCATTTATGAACTAATGAAAGTGACATTAATCATGAAGTACAAAGAAATTATAATTTGATAGAAAAATATAATATGAATGCCAGTAAAATAATATTTGGAGATTAAAAATAAAAAATAATACCTGTCTTAAATATGAATTGCACACATTATGCATTATTGATTGATAGGCAATGGTACACAAATAAAAAAAACATATTTTGAAGAAACAATTGCAGTTTTTCCAGGAAGATAAGCAGAGGAGAGCAATTGGAAAAGGCACCTTGGATATTAGAAGTTACTGAACTTAGGAAGAACAGATCCAAAAACTCCAGGATCTCGGGCAAGATTTAATCAGTTAAGTCTATGAACTGAGCAGTTCCAGCTAAGTAAAAGGAGCAAGATAAATCTTGAAGTTTGCAATCATAGTTTGAAACTGCAGAGAAAAATTCAGAGGCAGAAACAAATAGGTCAGAGGCTGTGTTAAAAAAAAGACTGCTTGAATTGGATTACATTAATTCTGCATCAGTACTTCAGCACTAGATGGAATCTATCAAATGAAAAGCATTAACCAGACTTACTGACATGCATGCTGACTTTATTTTTAAACAAACCCACATGCAATCAAGTTTAGCTTGAGACTGTTCTGGGATGTCTGAAACTTATAGCAGGAATTTATAGTGATTTCAATGGTGGGGAAATAACAAAGAACTCACCCGTACAATATCAAAGTAAAGAATATGTCAAAACACCACTCATATTTGAAATCAATTTCTAAAAGTTACATAAATCGGGGAAAATTCCCAGAGGTACGTCTGATCTCAAGCTGGTGACATTGTTAACACAAATTGGAATTGTATCTAGTGTGTATTTTTTCCAAATCCCTCCAAATAACAAACAGCTTTTCTTACAAATTCTAATCAGGAGTAAAAAGAGGAGAACTAGCTAAATAATAAAGGGTGGTTCTGACAAACATTTCCATCCCACACAGTTTCTTTACAGAATAGTTAACATAGAACTCCGCTTACTGTTACAATAATTGGACTTTATGGCCTTGGCCACAAGGTCACCTTGGTTGCCAAATAATATATTGCTTCAGTCAGTACTTCTAACAATGTGTAATTCAATGGACTATGAGCAATGACAGAGAAGATATAATCATTGTTCGCATTAGTCTTGTAACTATTATGTGTTGAGCTTACATCAACTGGCAATCTTTGTTACAAATAAAAAAAGACATTTTAAAAAAATGTAGTAATTCACTGGAATTCCCCCCCAATATAACCCAGTATTTAAAAACAGTTTGAATTACCTATTTAGACGTTAAAGAAACAGGATGGTTAGCAGTTAAATGACACAGTCATGATCACCATTCTTCAAGAGAGCAAATGGCATGAAAAATTATCTAACACCAGTTCTTTTTTTCTCTGAAAATTACCTGAATAAAAAGGCTCCAATGACAGAGAATTATATTTTTCATTGACTTTTGATATCAGCAAAATCAAAATGTTCCCTTAGACAAACTAGTTCTTCTCTCAACTTCATGTAAAATTAAATAATTGAAGAACATAATTATGGAAGAAATATACGATGGGTACGATTTAATTCTCAGAAACCTAATCCATCCTTCACAGCCCTAAACACTGACTGTTAAACAGCAAAATGTGCTTTTCTTAATGAGTTTATGCTAATGAACTTATTATATTTATAGTCTCAGAATTAAAATGGCAAACCATTTTATTCTTTTACACCCCATATATTTTTTAATGCAGGGACTCAGAAGGAAAACAGTGTTCAAACAGCCATCACTAAATTATTGAAAGCGCAATAAAGATTAGCAAGTCCTTTTAAATAATTCAGATTGCATCATTATATAGAAAATGAGGTCCTTAAGTAAAGTGTCAGACCACCTTATAAATACTTAATTGACCAGAGTGCACTTTTAAACAAACCTTGTTCTGTTGTTTACATCTGGAAGTGCCGTATTTGAGAAATAGACAGCAGTATAGAGTAGAAGGCATATTTTTAAAAATACACTCTCTTATTGTATTTTTTTTCAAATTAAAAAAAAGAGACAAAAATAAATGCCAAGTGCATCATCAGGACAAATGCCAGATTTGTCATTGACAGCTGCTCGTCCTTAAAGCAGGATATTGTAGGAGGAGTGCAGCAGCTAGCAAACCCCACAGCGGTCTGCAAAGTCACTAGTGGGAACAACAAAGGCCTTTCTGTGCAAGTAACACAGATGAGCCTGTAGCCAAACTGTCAGAAGTGGTTATGATGACAGATACTCACAGTTCATTATTTCCTTATCACAGGTCACTTGGTGACAAGCTGGGTCGGCACGCTTGATCAGCTGCGTGAGGTTTGCTGTCTGATTTAAATAAAGGTGTGCCAATAAAGGATTGGAAAACTAATACCAACAAATCAACTCTTCATGACTCTAAGTTCAACAACTGCATGCAATGTTTCTGCATCATGGGGAGGAAGGACAAGAGCAGGCCATTCAGCCTCCTAACTTGTTCCACCATTTGACTAGGTCATGGTTGTTATTTTTGTTATGGTTTTGAGTTTACTAAGCTGTTTTCAGCATCTAACAAAAACTCCCCAAAATGGGTCTTCTTATTTAGTGTCTAAAATAACATAATTCACATATGCGGACCTTGTAGAAGTAAACAACCGAACCAGCCAGCATCTAATCTGCAACAATTTACTTGCTGCTTTTTACATAATCTAACCTCATGAAAGCGAATAACAACTTACATTTTTGTAGCTCTTTAAATGTGAGAAAAAAAATTCAAGGAGAAAATAAAGTAAACACTGAGTCAATGAGGGAGACATTAGGAGAGGTGACAGATAACTGGGTCAACATGCTAGATGCTACCTAAACAATTGCCATTTTTTTTCAGTCTTTTAAGGGCTATAATTCCCTAATTGCCCTTGTGGATGTGGTGAACCGACTTCTTGAATCAGCAGGAGATCATCACCTGCAACTTCCCTTCTAAGCTACGAACCACTCAAAATGGGAGCTATGCTGCTTGTACCTTCATTGTTGCAAAATCCTGCACTCTCACTTAGGACAGCTCAAGAAGGAGCAGCTTATTTCTATTCGTATCTGGAAGTGGCCATGATATTATACCCACTATACAGCTGCTCAGCAACTTTCCAGCGTGTGTTGCTGGCCCGTATCTTCAAGTGCAAAAAAACATTGTGAGAAGGAAATGGGAAGGGAAAGAAGGACGTCTCAAGAGACCACAGGATCAAAAATCCTCTCCTTAGATTTCAGCATTTGAATCAGAATATTAACTACCATTGGCAGCAACTGCCATGCTTCTTCTAGCTGTGTCTGCGGACAAAGGGAACATTAATATCATGGCAAGAGCCTCCATTTATATAATATTTTCAACACAGAAAGAACTACAGATATGAGCATAGGAAAACAAACAATGAAATAAGGAAGGCAACTTAGGTATCCAGAATGTTTGTTAAAGTAATGACTATTCAGCAATGTTGAATGATGAGGGACATTTTATAGTAGAGATTCCTCATTTTGGGCTGCCAAGATTGGTTCTTCAATTTCCAACATGCTAGATTTGCTTTCGTGAGAAGTAACCCAACTGCAGGTTTTCTGTTTGGTTCAGGTGGTTTTTGGAGTGATGTGGGTGGGGTCTTTCTGATGTTAATGCAGGACTTACTTGCTCCAGAAGCAGGACATGGTGGCAGACAGGTGCTGAAATGAGTTGGTTAGAGAATGCGCCTTGGTTCTCGTGGTCTTTGTCCCACACATTTTTTTTTTAAGATGTTAGGCCTCTCATCTTCTCATCCTTTCATTCCCTCTATGTCAACTCATGCATCCTCCCCGCCCCCTAACCATCTTTCATAGCCCCTGCTAACTTCCATGTCAAATCCAATGCCACACATCCAGATCCACAAGGAGTAGAATCCAGCAGCCACATGGAGATGAAATAAAGCATCTTCTAAAAATCTAACATAGCATTCACTATGTAAACTTGATGATGGAAACATCCCTTTCATTAGAGCAAAGTTTTTATAACCAAAATGATTAACTTCTTATAAAAAAAACCAAGTGTCTGTTCATGGCTTTAATCCTTTAGTAGCCTCTTCAACCTGTCAATCAATATGTGAACTCAACTGAATAATTCTAGTTTGTGAAAGCACACCATAATGAATAGCCTTTAGGGAAGTGGTACCAAAGAACGCTACAGAAACTGCTCAAACAAATTCTACACCAACTGGCTTGTCAATTAAGTGGAGCTTTAGAACATTTTTTTAAACTATTTCCGACAGCAGGAACCAGGTTTTTCTTTAAACAGTATAAGCAGTCGGGGATTTTAAAAAAAACCTTTAGACAATGGCAGTTTAAGCACTCTTATTCACTCTTCAAAAGTGTTTGTAGTTACTCAATTAATTTGTGACTTAAAGGCTAAGGGTTACAGCTCTTGGAAGAAATAAAATCAGGCCCACAAACTCAGCATTAAGTTCAAATGACCCTGCTACACTTGAATTTCCCCCCTGAGAGAATCAGACCACAGTCCCTTTCCTCCAGCAACAATGGAATCTGTCAGAAATAGAAGTAGGATTTCTGCAACCAAATTCTCACTTACCATTCTTAAAGATCCAGGGAGTCTTCTAGACTCTGCAAGAATGTTGCTTAGGAAGGCAATTACAGAAAAGTAGAAAATAAGTGGTTGAAGGCAAAACTAGAAAACCATGGGCCATAGGACATCACTGCAGAAATTCCTCAGGATTAAGTCCTAGGCCAAACCAACTTTAGCCACTTTATCAATGATCTTTCCTCCATGAAATCAGAAATGGGGATATTTGCTGATGATGGCACAAAGATCAGCACCATTCACAACACTGCAGATAATGAAATAGTCCATTTCCATATGCAGCAACACTGGTTCAACATCCAGGTTTGGGCCAATGTGGCAACTAACATTTGTACCACACAAGTGCCAGGTAATGACTATTGTCATTAAGACAGAAACTAAGCATCAGCACTTGATGTTCAGCATCATTACCATTGTTGAGTCACCTATTATCAACATTGGCATGTTACTACAGTTAGCCTACAATGACAGGTCAGAGGCTATGAATTCTATAATGAGTAACTTACATCCTCTCTCCCGAAATACTGTCCACGATCTACAAGGCACAATTCAGGAGTGTGACGAAATTCTCTCCATTTGCCTAGGCAGGTACAATTCTAACAACACCCAAGAAACCTGACACCATCCACATCAAAACCATCGACATAATTGGCACTGTATCACCATTCACTCCCTTCACACTAATGTACAGTAACAGCAGTGCACACTATCAACAAAATGCACTGAAGTAACTCACCAAGGCTCCTCTGACAGCACCTTCCAACCTGTGATCTCTACCAACTGGAAGTTCAAAGGCAGAAGATGCATGGGAACATCATCACCTGCATGTTACCCTCAGGCCACTAATCATCCTGGCCTGAAATGATTTTGCTTCGTTGTCACTGGGTGTATCAAAAATGATCAAACTCCCTTCCAAACGGTATTATGGGTGTCCCAATATCCCAAAGATTGCAGCAAGAAGGCAGTTCACCTTTTCAAGGGCACTTAGGGATAGGCAATAAATACTGTCATCCAGTGGTACCCACATCGCACAAATGAATACAAGAAAGTAGAATTCACAAGATTAGCATCCAGTCTTACTTCATTGGTCAAACATGGTCGACAAATAAATTACATTAATGATTTTGCAGGACTTTCAATACCTTGAATCAGCAGAGAGCTCCAAGAATTTTATTAATACATTTGTCCACTGCCAGTATCTGTTTGGATCTCCAACAATTGTATTGTCCTAATTTTCTGTCAGATGTTGGTCATTAATTCAGGTTTTCATTATTTAGAAAAGGCCCATTTTGTACAAATAGACAAAAAGGGTAATTTTATGACTAAAATTGAAAAGAGTTAATCCTTGGTTTCCAAGAGCCATATTCATGTGGGTACCAGCATATTATATCTTAAAAGTCCAACTATTACTTTCCAATCTGGCTGCAGTCAGGTTTCATTCTTACCAGCTTTCCACCCAGCACTGCATCAAAATGGCCATTCGTGAATTCACAATGGACGGTGGCTCAGTGGTTAGCAGTGCTACCTCACATCGCCAGGGATCCGGGTTCGATTCCAGCCTCAAGTGACTGTCTGTTTAGAGTTTGCACATTCTCCCTGTGTCTGCTTGGGTTTCTTCCAGGTGCTCCCGCTCCCTCCCACAATCCAAAGATGTGGGGGCTCGATGAATTGGTCATGCTAAATTGCTCACAGTGATCAAGGATGTGTAGGTTAAGTGCATTAGTCAGGGTAAATGTAGGGTAATAGGTCTGGGTGGATTGCTCTTCGGAGGGTCAGTGTGAACTTGTTGGGCCAAATGGCCTGTTTCCACACTGTAGGGATTCTATGATTTCTATGAAATTACATTTGTGTGACTGTGTTAAGGGTAAACTATTCCTCCTCAACCGGGGTCCAGATTTCAGCTTTAACGAACTCAGTTTAAATTTCACCAGCTACCATGAAGTACTTGAACACCTGTCCCCAAAGCATTAGTCTGGATTGCTAGTCTAGCGATGTTGCCACAATGTCATTGGACAGCATTCAATGGTGCCCATGAGACCAATGCAATGGGTGTATTTTAGGGGTGAAGGCGGCAGGGTGAGCTGAGAGAATTAAGTGGGAATAGCCATGTAGTGAAAACTGGCCCGAATTAGGTGGGGGCATGAAGAACCTGGCACTAAAATCCTGCATGTTGGTAATTAGGTGTCAATTAGATCCATTAATGAACCACCTAAATTCAATTGTATTTGAGACAACCAGGACCACACGCTGGCTGCAAGACTTAGAGGATTTGCACAAGTCTCCTCGAGGGCACCCAGCAAATCATGCCATTGATAGACATTCAGTGCAGAACAGAGGGACTCAGTTTTGGGAGAATTAGCAGGGACACTGAAAGCAACTCCCCTGCTCTTGTATCCAACCCACTTATCCCACCCTTCACTAAACTCCAACCAGCTGGCAATTCTGAAGGGATGTTGTTTCAACCTGCTTGTTGACTTGAATCTGTGGGAGACTTGACTCAGGCCATCTTAATACTTAGAGTCATATAGGATAGAAACAGGCCCCTTGGTCCAACTAGTCCATATTGATCATGTTCCAAACTACATTTGGCCCATATCCTTCTAAACCTTTCCTATCCATATATTTATCCAAATATCTTTTAAACTTTGTAACTGCACCTGCATCCACCACTTCCTCTGGCAGTTCATTCCACATACAAACCACGCTCTGTGTGAAAACAATGCCCCTCAGGCTCTTTTTAAATCTTTCTTCTCTCACCTCCAACACCCTAGGGAAAAGACCTCTGCTACCCACCTTATCTATCCCCCTCATGATTTTATAAATCTCTCTAAAGGTCACCCCTCAACCTCCTGTGCTCCAATGAAAAAGGAACCAGCCTTTCTTCATATCTCAAACCTTCCATTCCTGGCAACATCCTGTTAAATCTTTTCTGAACCCTCTCCAATTTAATCATACCTTTCCTCCTGCGGGGTGACCACAAATGTACACAATTCTCCAGAACTGGCCTCACCAATATCCTGAATAACTTCAGCATGACATCCCAAATCATATACTCAAAAAGTGTGAACAATGAAGGCAAGCATGTTAAACACTTTCTTAACCACTTTAGGCAGCTACACGTGATGCAATTTTCAAAGAATTCTGTGCCTGAACCCCTAGGTCTCTACAACATTACACAGGACCCTACCATTAATTGTATAAGACCCATCTTGTTTGTTTTACCAAAATGTAATACCTTGCATTTATCCAAATTATCCATCTGCCACTCCTAAGCCCATTGATAGAATTGACAAGAACTCTTTGTAATCTTAGGTAACCTTCTTCACTGTGCATTATACCACCAAACTTGGAGTCATCTGCAAACTTACTAACTGTGTCTCCTAAATTTTCATCCAAATCGTTTCCATAAATGACAAACAAAAACGGGCCCAGTACCGATCCCTGTGGAATACCGCTGGTCATAGGCCTCCAGTCCAAAAAAACAATCCTCCACCACCAGCCTCTGTCTCCTATCGTCAAGCCAATTTTGTATCTAATTTGTAAGCTCTCCCTGAATTCCATGTGATCTAACTTTATTAATTAGTCTATCACGTGGCCTTGTTGAAGACTTTGTATGTAAACATGTAAAATGTAAACAACATCTACCACTCCGTCCTCATCAATCTTTTTGGTTACCTCCTTAAAATCCTCAATCAAGTTTGTGAGAAATAATTTCCCTTGTAAAAAGCCATGCTGCCTCTCCTTAATCAGCCATTGCTTCTCCAAATGCATGTAAATCTTTCAGAATCACCTCCAACATCTTACCCACTATTGATGTTAGCCTCACAGATCTATAGTTCACAGATTTTTCCTTACAGCCTTTCTTAAAGAAAGGTACAACATTAGCCACCTTCCAGTCTTCTGGCACCTCACCCGTGGTTATAGATGATACAAACACCTCTGCAAGGGGCCCCACAATTTCTTCCCTAACTTCCTGTAACGTCCTGGGATATGCTTGATCAAGTCCAAGGGACTTATCAACCTTGATGTTTTCCAAGGCCTCCAAAAAAGAGACATTTTCAAAACATGAATATTTATTTTCCCAAATTCACTAGCCTCCATTTCTTTTTCCATAGTAAAAACTGATATTTTTACAAAATATTCATTTGACGTCTCTCTTACCTTCTGAGACGTCTCTCTTACCTTCTGAGATTCAACACAAAGATCAATAAGGTTGTCTAAGCGGCCCTATTCTGTCTCTAGTTGTTTTCCTCTTAATGGTCTTGTAGAATCTCTTTGGATTATCCTTAAACTTATCTGCAAAGGCTCTCTTATATCCTATATCCCCTTTTTGCCCTCCTGATCTCCCTCTTAAGAAAAATACAGCATAGAACAGGCCCTTTGGCCCACAATGTTGTGCCAAGGTTTAATCCTAATGTAAAATATAGTAACTTAACCTATGCACCCCTCAACTCACTATTATCCCTGTGCATGGCCAGCAGTTACTTAAGTGTCCCCAATGACTCTGCTTCCACCACCACCGCTGGCAATGCATTCCATGCATTCACAACTCTCTGCATAAAGAACCTCCCTCTGATGTCTCCTTTATACCTTCCTCCTAATATCTTCAAACTATGACTCCTCGTACCAGTCAATCCTGCCCTGGGGAAAAGTCTCTGGCTATTGATCTATCCATTCCACTCATTATTTTGTACACCTCGATCAGGTCTACTCACTTCCTCCTTCTCTCCAGAGAGAAAAGTCCGATCTTATTCAAACTTTCTTCATAAGGCAAGCCCTCCAGTCCAGGCAACATCCTGGGAAACCTTCTTTGCACCCTCTCCAAAGCCTCTGTATCTTACCTATAGTAGGGTGACCAGAACTGGACACAATATTCCAAGTGTGATCTCACCAGGGATTTGTAGAGCTGCAGCAAAACCTCGCAGCTCTTAAACTCGATCGCCCATGAATGAAAGAAAAACACCATATGCTTTTTTAACAATCCTATGCGCTTGGGTGGCAACTTTGAGGGATCTGTGTACTTGCACACCCAGATCTCTCTGTTCCTCCATACTGCCAAGATTCATTTGATTCCAGTTATCTATATCTCATATATGCCTCCTTCTTATTCTTGACCATAACTGCAATATTCATCCATTATTCCTTACTCTTATTGTCACTTTTTGAAAACCTTCCACTTGTCAGTCATCCCTTTACCTGCAAACAACTTTCTCTAATCAACTTTTGAAAGTTCCTGTCTCATACCTTTTAAAATTGTCTTACTCTAATTAAAAACTTTAACTTTTATGAAAGGTCTATCCTTTTCCATAACTATTTTAAAACTAATGGAATTAATCACTAGTTCCAAAGTGTTCCCTTTCTAACACTTCAGTCATTGCCTTGCCTTATTTCCCAAGAGAAGGTCAAGCTTTGGTCCTTCTCTAGTAGGTACTTTTAAATATTGACAAAGAAAATTATGTTGAACATATTTAACAAATTCCTCACCATCCAAGCCCTTAATACTGTCAGTTCCAGTCAATTAAATTAAAATCCTCTACTATTATAACCATATTATTCTTACATATATCTGAGATCTTTCTACATATTTGCTCCTCAATTTCCCTGTGACTTTTGGAGGATCCATAGTGCAATCTCATCAAGATGATCATCCCTTTCTTATTTCTAAGTTCTCAGTTCTAAGTTCTCCCCATATAGCTTCACTGAACAATCTCTCAGAAATATCGTTAGGACAGTAGTAATGCCTTCCTGAAACAAAAAATGTCACTTGCCCTCACTTCCTATCCATCCTACAACATCCAAAACCTGGAACATCAAGCTCGCAATCCTGCCCTTCCCTCAGCCAAATGTCTGTAATAGCTCAGATGTCCAAGTCCCGTGTTCACATACCTGTCCTGAGTTCATCAGCTTTACCTGAAAGACTTCTTGCTTTAATTCTTCAGAGTTACCTCATTCTGACCCCCTCTTGTCTGCCTTTTCTAATTAAAATGCTTCTTTTGATTCAGAAACATCCTTACCTGCCTTTCTATTTTCACAGCTACTTTGGTACAGACGAACGGATACATTTACTCTAAAGTTTCTGGAAATAAAATTAGCAAATATCCCCACCAAGATTTTGCACCCTTTCCAGTTCAGCTGAAAACCATCCCTTTTACACAGGTCTTTTCTGACCGAGAAGAGATCCCAATGATCCAATTATCAGAATCCTTGCACATTGCACCATCTCTTCAGCCCTATTTACTTATTCATATTCTCACCAGAACATGATACCAGGAGGAAACTAGAGATTACGACCTTTGAGGTTCTACTTTTTAACCTTCCACCTGACCTCTTACATTCACTTTGCAAAGCCTTAACCCTTTCCCTAACAAGTCATTCCTACCAATATGTACAACAACTTCTCACTTCTTACCCTCCCCTTTGACAATATGCCTCAAGTATTTTGAAACATCCTTGACCCTGGCACCAGGAAGGCAACCTTCTATCCTGAGTATATGACTGTGGCTGCAAAATCTCTTGTCTGTGCCCCTGACAGGATAGTCCCTTATAACAATTATTCTTTTAAATCTTGACAAATACTGCTTAACATAAGATTCATTCTTAGTGCCCAAGATCTGACTGCCATATTTATTTTCCTCTGACAGGCTATCCCTTCAATATGTGATTGCACTTCAATAATACTGCTCCTCCTGGACATAAATGATAGTGGGAAGGAGCTCTTATCAATTTGTCACCCTGTGGGATGCAAGGTCGACCGTCACAATAACAAACTTCCATCCACTGTTTTCAGTCTCTGCCACAAACTGTTCCAGGGTTACCTAGCTGATCCCTCTTGCCAGCAAATACCCAAGACTGAACCAAACTGTTAGCAAACTTGATGTTTTATGTGACTCTAAGATAAGCTTCTGAACACACATCAACTCTAGTTACAAGACACTGGTTTCACCGGTTTAACAACATCCAACTTGTTATGTGATTGCATATTGAATGTTATTGGGATCTTTCACAATGTGAGAGACATTGCATAAATGAAGATTGTTGTTAAGAGAAAAAAAATCCTAATAGCACTTAGCTGGCTGAAAGATTCTTTTTCAATATGAAATTAAGGAGGCCCTGAGCTGTTCTCTGTAACTGCCTCATCACTGGTTGATAATAAGGTAGTAAGCAGAGAATCAAAGACAACAAATTTCATCATTAGAAAACATGTGAATGCAGGAAATACATGAAAGTGATAGGATAATTAGGCAATTTAAATGACAGGAACTCAAATGATAAATAGGGATTAATGTGCAAATTTCTGTCTTGGTGTAAAGTTTACACTGTGGATTCATCACCTGTTGTAAAAATTTGATAGATGGTCATGAACACTCATGCCTAAAACCCCCACATTGATCTGTACCTACTGCAATCCATCCAGAAAATAGCACTTCATACATGAAAATAGCTGTGTACACATATACAGTGACAATTTTAACTAATATACACACATTCAAGTAAGAAGCAGGTCCCATTTGCACCCACCTGCTAATATTCCAAGGTACACAGCTTGACTGTGTACACAATATGCTCATGAGACTAGATCTAGTTTAGAGACTAGTTAACAACATCTTTCAAGAAGGGCCATCCTGGTGAAGTGGTAGCGTTCCTATCGCTGGGCCTGGAGGCTTGGGTTCAAAACCCACCTGCTCCAGGAGTGTGTCATAACATCTCTGAACAGGTTGATCAGGAAAATATCAGTAACAATTTCAAACTCAGGTGTTGCATGCTTTAATCATTCTGCCATTTCAATTATAATGATTGATATCTGGATCTGGGAAGTGCCAGGATTTTGTTTTTGGTTTGCTGTGGGTAGGATGAGGTAACAAGCCCCAAGTTTACCTCTGCCGGAAAAAGGATCGAACCCCAAGCTATTGCTCTTAATCTGAGCCACACACTAGCTGTCTAACTGACTGAGTTAACCAATTTCCTTTTTGTTTCTCTCCACAGATGCTGCTTGATCTACTGCATTCCAGCATTTTCTGTTCCTATCATTGATTGTTCTCAAACCCTTTAAGTCCCAATTGTCGAAGGGGAACATTTTAAAAGTTTGTATGACCTTGGAACAAGGGATGGGTGTATCAGAGGGACCCCATGACACCCCTTGCTCAACAGCCCATTCAACTAAAGCTCTGAAGCATTTGGCAAGGATTGGGTTTCCTCTGCTGTGGGCAAAATACCAGACAGGTTAAGATGAGGCCTTTAGGTAGTCATTACTTGTTTAGTTAAGGACCTCAGTAGGACCAAATGTGGCATGCATCCCATAGTCTCCTCCGCCACGTGTCGAATCTTAGGCAGGCAGGTAGGTAAGCTGGAAGACCACCCACTAATCATTTTGTGTCACACACACCCCGCTTCAAACCTGCCAGTGGGGAAACATAACATCCAGTCACCAATGTTATACTTCCAAACATGAACAAAACTGACTTTTCAACAAAATTGGAAAAGTAGTTCTCTGTAAATGTGAATTTCTCTTCAGCTGCGTTCAGAAAAACACAATTCTCCACTTAAGCCATTCAGAGCCATAGTGGGTAAATATTAAATCAATAATAGCCCAAAGGTGTGCAGGTTAGATGGATCAGCCATGCTAAATTGTGCCATAGTGTCCATGGATATGTAGAAAAGGTGGATTAGCCATGGGAAATGCAGGGTTACAGAGATAGTGCGGAGGGGTGTCAGTCTGGGTCAGATGCTGTTCAAAAGGTGGGTGTGGACTTAATGGGCTGAATGGCCTACTTCCACATTATAGGGATTCTATGATTCAATAACTGCTTTGTGGAACAGTAGAACAGTGCCCAGTCTGGAGTTTTAACAGCCATTTTCACCTAGATTTGTTCCAACATCTGTCTTTGCTGATGATGCCCAGCCTCAGGGCTTCAAAGGTATTTCAAAAATATCCAGAACATCAATCTCACATGAAACTAAAGGAAAACATCGAATGTCATTGAACAATAAATATCAGCAGTGTCATCAGCTTACCTCTGGGCTGTAGTCCAAGGGTGTTTCTCTTCCAGTTTTGTTAGGAGTACTGCAGTCAGCTGTTTAACAGCCTCAAGGCATCCTTCAGGTAGTAACTGGACTTCGGAGTCCCTACAAACTTCTTTGTGGTTACCCTTCCTCAAGCTATTTGCAGAGACCTGAGTTTGAGCACAATTATTATAACATCATGAAATGAATACATGATTCCCTTCAATAAAACGTAATACTATTTCAGTATTTAAATCTACATAAAATACTCAAGAGGCACTGGCATAGTTCCTCATCATGCTTCTAAAATCCTTTGGCTAAATTGCACAATTATTCACAATATTTTCCTCAGTTAATGAAAGTAACCGGAAGCAGTAGGGGCAATTCTGTGGTAATTAAAAACAAATCTTGAATCAGTGCTTGAAAGACACTAACATATGTAATCACTGCAAATCAAACTAACTAATCCTCACTGCGTTCATTTCCAACTACAGTACTTGGCATTTTGGGGCATCATGGCAAAAGAAGTCAAGATGCTGACAGTTTCATGTGTGTGTAATAGAGAAACTCTTTCTCTGATCCTTAGAAGATATTGCCAAGACCAATGTACTTACTGCTTAAAGTCAGATGTTGTTTTGTGTTTTGACATTAAAAAAAGTTTCACTTCAAAATAATAAATAATATTATAACCAGGGACATTTCAGGATAGTAGAAGAGCCTGAATGGCGTGGTCTATGGTGAGACATGTGGCAGTATCATTGGAGAAGTCCAGCAAAGCATTCCTTGACCTTGGAGAAAATTTCTGCATAGTTGAACTAGGTTCTGGGCATCAAGGTGACATTCCTGCTCAGCAGTGGGGAGTTGTCTAATAATGAGAATTAATACTTGTTAGCAACCTTATTAACTGCACAACGCCCCTCATTATTACACAGCTTCCTATCCTACCACCTGAGCTGATTAGACAAGTTTGCCAGATTCTTGACATGGAAATCAAAGCAGGAACCTGGCAAATTCAGCTGTCTGTTTGTTCCAAAGGACACTAGACATAAACATCTCAGGAAACACTTCAGGTGCATGTGCTACACACACTTCATGTCCACAATTATTGGCATCCAACATGTACTAATCTCTAAGAATCCTCATGGCACATATCCAATCCACTCATGCTTCTACACCTCAGGGCACAATGGTAACTATCATTGTAATCCTGCAGCAAGGAGTCTTTGCACTCAGGGACACGCACCGTGCTCGTGGACTGAATTAGGCTGCATCTTCGGGGTGTTCACTTGGGCTCATTTAGCTCTAACACACTTTGAGCCCACCCCGATGCTCACAGCAGCTTTGCCTTGCCTTCCTGCACCTTGCCCTGCAGTCAGAGGTGTCAATGGCACACTGTACTGCTCCATTGTCGAGCTGTTTAGTGCAAACACAATCCTAGGAAGCTGGGCACGGATATCAACAGGCCTCAGTCAAGAGGGAAAAGCCTTTAGTCAAGGTGTCCCAGCACAAAGGTCAACAGCAGCCTCCAATATCAGTTCAGGGAGTTAAACATGGTCAGTCACAGGGGGTGGTCAGAGTCAGGACCCTCTCCTTATAAGGGGCAAAGAGTAGAATGTCAGACAGTCTACCACCCGCCTTTCTATCTTGCTGTACTTCTGGAATCAGAGAAAGACAGGTCTTAACGGAGATGGAAGTGGGTACCACAGCTATTTTTGTTGCAGTTGGGGAGAGGTCTTGAGCAAGTGAATAGGCAGCACAGTGGGCATGCAGGCTTAATTGTTTCAGGTGTTGTGGTGAGCTACAGTGACTGCAAGCAGTAACAAAAGTGGCACAGCATTAATCTCAGTGGAGGTGGGTACAATAGCAGAGATAGAGGGAGTGAGTGGTACCAGAGACAAGACACTGGTGACCTTCTACTAGCTTGCCGGGCATTCCTTCAGAGGGCTGAGTTTGCACCTACTCAGGTGATAACCTCAGACCAGGCTGGCATGGGAGAAGGAAGTATCGACTCTGCACCTCCCCATCCAGCAGGACCTCTGGGGGTCCCTGCCCCAAAAGTGGGATCACTAATCTACCACATCCAGGGCAAATATCAGGAAAAGTACAGGACATCTCTGGGCTAACAGTACTTGTCTCATCACAGAAGAGCCTTTTTAAAAGAGCCAGCACGAAGGGTGACACATTCTGGGATATCCCAGCAGTGGCGAATTGTTCTGTATATGGTGAGTGGTAGAATGAGACTAGAATCAGGTGAGAGGTGCACCATAGAAGCGGGGTGGGCAATTAATGAGTCGGGTTTGGCAAGAGATCTTACTGGGCCTCAGTAAGAAAAGCCTTCCACGAATCTCAACAAAAAACTAACACCTAGTCAAAGCACCTTAAGATTCAGCCCATTATTTACAATGTATTTTCTTGTAAAATACCTAGTTTGGATTTTGTGACCACTGTTGATTGTTGTAAAAAACTTTACTTGTTCTTTTATGTAATTTAGGGAAAGAAATCTACCACCCTTCCCTGCTCAGAGAGCCAAGTGGTTGATTCTAAATCCTTCTCATTATGAAGGATGGGCAATATAGCTAGTAATGCCCACATCCCACGATAATTGTTTTTTAAAAATGGTCCAAGTAATCCCCTCATAGCTCTTTTATCAGCTTCATATGACACTCAAAAAGTTGATAGTTGCACCAATGTATCTAACATTAAAACAAACCCAAAAGAATGCAGATGTGGAAATCTGCAACAAATCTGTTCTGAAGAAGAAGGGTCACTGGACTTGAAATGTTAACTCTGATCTCTCTCCACAGATACTACCCGACCTGCTGAGATTTTCCAGTACTTTCTGTTGTGTCAATAATATATAGTGCCATAACAATAATCATTTAACCATTTTCTTTCTAAATACTAAGAGATATTTTTAAAATACGATTTGCAATCCTTAAACACATCATTCCTACATATTCTTGCTCATACCCTGTTAAGATTAACACACCATTTCCTATTCTCAGTCAGTCATACTGTGTTGCTTAAAATAAAGAATTTGCTCAACTGTCTTTGGCTGATAAAAGACAAATTTGAAACCACCACAAACTACTGCTTTTATTTCATATATCTAATTCTCATTAACCCTGGCAAGCTGGTCATCGATGCAGTTGTCCTCTACCTCAGCTTATCAATGAATTAAAGAAACAAAATAAGTTTATCATTTCAAAGATTATTTCTCAGCCATGTATTTAATGCAAAATATGGTGTCTTTTGATTCAAGTTAGAAAAACAATCATGGTTTGTCGGACGAATATTACTGTATTCTTCAAAATGTTAATGGACCATGAACAATGTGGATTATTTGTTACTCCTTTTTTAAAAAATCCTTACCAAGTTATGCAATTTAAAAGGTTTAACAATCATTCTAAATCCGGTCTCCACCATGCTCTGACAACATAATTTATCAGGCATGAATTTGAAGTCTGACTAAACAAATTGGCATTTCTTACTGTGTTTACACCAGACAGGTTATTTTTTTAAAAAATCAAAATCTTTCTACCCGAATTTGTTGAAGAAGAAAAAACTTCATTGAAACAACATTCATTTATATTACTCATGATGTTTTTTAGAAACTTAACGCATTTCTGGCCACTTCATTAACCAAGCTAATGGTCCATTTGAATGGGACTGAACACCTGCTCTTAAATGGGGCATTCTGGCCAGAAAGCTGACCCATTGACACAATTGGTCAAGCTACTAAACAGAGAGTATGCCATTATGAGAGTGGTGGCACAATGATATTGGCAATTCAATCTCAGAACTAGGATTTTAAGCAGCATACTTACACTGCGTGTTATTTTTTAAGAGAAAAAAGTGGCGCTTGGGTTTCCAAGCAAAAAATAACTGAGATATCACACCACACAACACAACCGCTTAATACTGTACCATGGTGGTCCAATGTTCACAATCTTTGCTAATCCATTGAAAATAAACAGACACATGCCTGTGTAAAACTAACACACAAAAGGAATGCCATCAATTGCTTAAAATATTTGTATGCCCCATTACAGAGTAAAGTCTTAGCTGGAATATTTGCTATGGAATTGAGGTTAAGATCTGACCGTAGCCTCTGCACTGAGATGGCAAATTCAGTTCAAAGCAATCCATAATTTTCATAACAACAATAAAATGCTCAAAACAGGTCAGACAGGATCTGTGGAGAGAGAAAAACAGAACTAATATTTTAGGTTGAATGTCTGAAAAGTTCAAAGTTATCAACCTGAAATGTTAACTCTATATTTCTACCACTTCACAAATGCAGTCCTGAGTGTTTCCAGCATTTCCAGATTTTTATTTCATTTTCACTTACATTCATTTCAGGTCTCTTGCACCGTTTAAAAATAATTAGATTCAGAGGTGCATTTTTGTTTATATTTTGCAGGTTGATTCCATTCTAATTTGCAATTCTATCCACAGCAAATAAGAATTGTAAGAATTACAATAAATAGCAGAAATGGACTATTCACGTATTGAACTCGCTTCGTCATTTAACAAGATCATGGATGAACTGATTAAAGCCAAAACTCCACTTTTCACCCTTAAATCAACAACAGTCAACTGCCATGTTGATCAAAAATCTGTCCAATTAAGCTTTGAATATATTTAGACAACAGTGTCTAATGCTTTCTGGGAAAATGAATTCCAAAAGCTAATGACTCCAAGACATTTGTCTGCACGAGTGCAGCTTTAACAACATGAAGAGCTTGACACCATTTTGGACAAGACGACAGTGAGGTCTGCAGATGCTGGAGATCAGAGTTGAGAGTGTGTTGCTGGAATAGCACAACAGGTCAGGCAGTGTAGGAGGAGCAGGAAAATCAACGTTTTGGACCGGAGCCCTTCATCAGGAAATGGATTCCAAAAAGATTCCTGATGAAGGGCTCGGCCCGAAACGTCAATCTTCCTGCTCCTCAGATGCTGCCTAACCTGCTGTGCTTTTCCAACAACAAACCCACCATCCAAGACAAAGCAGCCTGCTTGATTGTTATCACATTCACAAGCATCCACTCCCTCTACAGCCAGCACACACTAACAACAGTGTGTACCATCTACAAAATGTACTGCAGAGATTCACCAACGGGCTGCAGACAGCACCTTCTAGACAAAGAAATACTATTATTTTGAAGTAAAAAGCAGCAAATACATGGAAACATGACTACCTACACATTCTCCAAGACAACCACCGTCCTGACTTTGAAATATCACTGTTGCTTTAGTATTGCTGGGTCAAAATTTTAGAACTCCCTCCTCAGCAGCATTGTGGGTGCACCAACATCAAATGGACAGTTCACCATCACTTTCCAAGGGCAACTAGGCACGGACAAGTTGGCCTACCCAGAGAGCTCATAATCCATTAATGAATAAAAATAAATTTCTCCTTCTCTCCATCTTAAATGAGGTATTGCTTACTTTTAAGCTGCATGCTTTAATTCAAGATTGCACCCATGTCAAGCTACCTCAGAATCTTCAGTAACATCACCTGTCCTTCTTCTCAACAATAAGCTCGATTGATCCTCATAAGACAATCCCTTCGTGCCAGTGCTCAACCTTGTGAACATCTCCAAACTAATTCCAATGTAAATAGGTCCCCCTCAAGTAAGGCGACCAAAACTGTACACAGTACTCTGATGGTCTCATCAAATCCCTGTACACTTGTACCAAAGCTTCCCTACGATTATACTTCATTCCCTTTGAAACATAGGCTATCATAATTCCATTCTTTACCTACCTACTATCATGTTGTGATTCAAGTCTAACAAAAAACGGAATCAGCTATACTGCAGCATTCTACAGTCTCTCTCTCAACTTAAGAAAGATGGTTTTTCTGTTCTTACTGCCCACTTTCCCCCTCATACTTCCTGCTGCTGTGCAGATCTCAGAGATTCATCTGCAGTAGCAACTTCCAGAACCAGAAGTCAAAAGTCCATGCTGTGCACAGACCGTCTGAACAGCTTAGAGTGAACATTCCTTCCTGCCAAAGTGGAAAACCTTCCATTTCATCCCATTACACTCTATTTGCCATTTCTTTGCTCATTCATTTAAATTATCAGCACCCACTTACATAATCTGTACACTCCATATAGCTTGCTTTTCTAACTTTGTATCGTCAGAAAATTTGGCTACAAGACAATTAGTTCCCTCAGGGAGAAAGTGAGGTCTGCAGATGCTGGAGATCAGAGCTGAAGGGCTTATGCCCGAAATGTCGAATTGCCTGTTCCTTGGATGCTTCCTGACCAATTAGTTCCCTCATCCAAGACATACTGAATATAAATAGTTGAGTGCCTAATACTGACCCCTATGTCACTCCTCAAGTTACAGTTTGCCAAGCTGAAAATGACCCATTTAGTCATCTTACTTTGTCATTGTTAGTTGGCATCTTCATGCTAATATCTCACCTTCAACACCATGAGCTCAAATCTTGTGCAGTAACATTTTGCAGCACATTTTGAAATGCCTTTTGGAAATTCATATACACATCTATTGGTTTCCCTACGTCAACCCTGTTATCACATAACCAAAGAATTCAAATAAATATGACAAACACAATTTTCCTTTCACAAAACCACATTGCCTCTTCCTGATATTGTTATGAATTTCTAAAAGTCCCACTGCTATCTTTTAATCATGGATTTTAGCATGTTTTCAATGACAGTCATTAGACTAACTGGCCAATGGCTTTCTGCTTTCAGTCTCTTTCTCCTTTCTTGAACTGTGATGTTACAATTCTGGCATTTTACATTCCAATCTGATTACATTCCAATCAGTTGTGAGCTTTTCAGAGTCTTTGGAATTTTAGATGTCTCTCCGTGCTAATGATGACCCAATCAACACTCTTTCCTTGCTGTATAAAATGGCATCCCTGTGTTCTAGTCTGTTTCTTATGTGTAATTCTCTTCAGTACAAGATAAAAAGTTTTAACTTCTTGTCCCTTTTGTACTAACAAGCAGCCATTTAAAAATGTAAAAAAAAACAGCTATGCTGAATCTACAGTGAATTTTAGCTGGACTTGATTGCTCATAACAACTTTGCACACAATTTCAGGGTTTGTTTCTCTATTACTGACCTCTTCTTCCAAATTGCTGTTCCGCCCCTGGTCATTTAAAGAACATGACTCAAAATGAGTCTGTTGTCGAGTCTGGATCACATCTACACTTAACTTCAGTTCCCCAATGTAAGTTAGAACCATTTCAGGATGAGCCTATCGAAAGAAAAAACAACAAAAAAGATTTAAGAGAACATCACTTTACTAATGCAGGTATGACATCGCACACTACCGAACAAAGAAGAGAATACTGTGATTGCACATCTTCAATGGAATTGCAAAGTTTTCATCCAATACTGACATCATGTTTTCTACCTAAAAGGAAAGTATAAAAGGAAGCACATATATGAAATAATTTTGACCACCTTGGGAATTCAGAAACAGTCCAAGGCCGATAAAGCCATTACTGTTGAAACACAGGGAAATACAAAAGGCAGTCTGCACACATCAAGATCTCATGAACAACAGTGAAATGAGTAAGACAAATATTAGGGGTGCCCTTAGCCTAATACACCTTTTGTGATGTTGGCCAAGGCACCAGGCCAACATCCTGCCCTTCTTCAAATAGCACAATAGGAATTTGTAATCTCATTTTAGCAGGACAGGCTATCCTACAATTCAACATAGTCTTAAGTACGTTGTCTAAATTCTCTTTATGGAGTATCAGCCAAGATTATAAGCTAAGTTCCTTCAGGAACCCAATCAAATTAAGGACAGATGATGGAGTCCACAGCCAAGAGGGCTACAGGGGATGTCTGAATGTTTTTTTATAGACAGCAACTTCATTGAGAGAGGTGGGTGCTGCTGCTGTAGGTGAGAAACTGCAACAGCCCTGTCTGAAGACATGTGATGCTAAATATATAGAAAGCCCATGGTCAAGTTCTACCTGCTCCAGAGGTGTCTCATAATATCTCTGAGCCAATTGATTTGAAAATATCTATTATAGGTACAACTGACAGACCAACATAGCAGAAGGGGATCCCCTGAAATGGTGTCAGGGGATCTTTTCCAGCCACCTAGAAAATGTCAATAAGGTACTGGTTTAACATTCATCAAAAATGCTTCTGACAGTGCAATAGTCCCTTGGTACTTCACAAGAATTTCAGCCTCAACTCGAGACCAGGTCTTGAAGGGGGATTGAAACTAAAACTCTCTGACTCAAAGACAACAGCGCAACCAATGGAGGCATAGTAGATATCCCTCTAGCTAAACTCCCAGAAACATCCCTTCCAACATCACCCTATCGACACCCCATTGCCAGGAGGCCTCCACCATTTCACCTACACCATCTACAGGCTCCAGTCATCACTGGGGAGAGATCAAACTTCTGGAAAATCAAATCAACACGTGAAGGGTAGCCTCAATTGGTTTTAATTCATGAACCATTAGTACCATTGGACAGGTGCTTTGAAAATAGTCCAGAGGCAAGCATGTGCCTGCAGACCAACACACCAGCCAATCATGAGAAACAATGTTATCCACCCTTCCATCCAACTTCCACCTCAAGATGGAAATTTCTGATCTATATGTCATTTAGATATTTTCTAACTCTAAGAAGCATTGCTATCATTGGGATAAGTAACCCTTTTAGATAAACTTGGACTTCATTCAGTGAACTTAGAAATGTTCATTCTTTCCAGGAATTTCTTGGCTTCTAATTTCATGGTTGTCAGCTTTGGCTTATTGTTAACATTCTGGAGGTTTCTACTCCACTCTAGGACTGGATCACAAAAATCAAGGTGAACACATCAGTGCAGTACTGAGGAAGAGCAGCAGAGCCAGAGCTGTTTGCTAACTGATGTGATGTAATGCAACGTTACAACCAGTTGCAAGAGTGGATATAAAAGGATCCCATGGCTCTATATTAGAAAAAACAAATGAGTTATCACTCAATGTCCTGGCCAACAGTTATCCCACCACCAAAATCACACAAACAGATAATCTGCTCATTACTACATTAAGTTTGTGGAATCGTGATGCATGGAAATTAGCTGCTGATGACAGCAGTGAATACATTTCAAAATCACCTCATGAGCTTTAAGGTGCATTGGGACATCAGGTCATCATGAAAAGCATAGTGTAAATGCAAGTCTTACCTTTTTCCCCCAACAATGGCTTGGATATTAGTAAATGCAGTATTTCTTCTGCAGTGAGTAAATTTTGAGAATTTCTGAAGCACCACAGTGATATTTAACCACTGTCTCCTAAATCTTTGTCGAACATTGAATTAGGTATTATTGCCTCTTCTGTTGAATCTCTTGCACAACTCTACTGAGCAGTCTACTCCTTATACACTCTTATGACCCATAATTTAATGACCCCAAGTTAAAGATCTTGCAATTCTTGCAGTAGAATTATGCAACAGTGTGTTACTGAAATCCAGAGATCTGGATTCAGAAGGATGTTGTGAAACTTGAAAGGGTTCATAAAAGATTTACAAGGATGTTGCCAGATTTGGAGGATTTGAGCTATAGGGAGTGGCTGAATAGGCTGGCGCTGTTTTCCCTGCAGTGTCAGAGGCTGAGCGATGACCTTATAGACGTATATAAAATCATAAGGGGCATGAATAGGATACACAGACAAGGTCTTTTTCCTGGCATGGGGGCGGTTGGCGGGGGGGGGGGGGGGGGGGGGGGGGGGGGGAAGGAGTCCAGAACTTGAGGGCATAGATTTAGGGTGAGAAGGGAAAGATATAAAAAGGGATCTAAGGGCAACTTTTTCACACAGAAGGAAATGCATGTATGGAATGAGCTGCCAGTGGAGGTGGTGGAAGCTGCTAAAATTACAGCATTTAACAGGCACCTGGATGGGCATTTGAATAGAAAGGGTTTGAAGGGATATGGGCCAAGTGCTGGCCAATGGGGCTAGATTCAGTTAGGATATCTGGTAGGCATGGACATGTTGGACTAAAGATCTGTTTCTGTGCTGTGCATCTCTATGACGATCATATAAAAAAGTATAACTGATTGTTCTCCTCTTCCTGCAGTTCCACCTCCATTCCCCCCCCAACCAAATTTCATAGATGATCACATACTCTGCAGGAAATACACAATAGATGCAAAATATACAGCTCAGGCAAATGCCACGTCCATGATTCCTGCTCAATCAGAATGGCAAATAGTAAAACAAGGAATTTTAACACATAAAGCACAATGAGATTGGCCAGAGAGCTTTATCTCCAGCATTTCCAATTATAAAAAGAGCTGGAGGTCTAAAAGTAGAATACCTGTCTGGCTCCTTCTCAATAATAAAACAGTGCAATACAGAAGAGCTTAAAAAAATGGATAAATACACATTCAAACAGTTTTAAGAAATGCTTAAATGAATAGTCAAGGTTTTTGAGCTCAAAATGCATTCCAAGTTATACAAATTATGCAAACTTTGCTCCAGGGTTCGTTCTTTTAGTAAAATTGCAAGTACGTCTGTTGTGGAGATGTTGGCGATTTCACTACAACTAGTAAACAGAGCAAATCTGTCAGCTGCTAAATTTCTTGGAATCTAGCAGAAAAGGTCAACTCTAACTAAATCATTTGAATGAAGAGTTCCAAAATATGAATGAAACAAGGCGCACATTTCCAAAGTTCTTCACGTTGCACTCACCACAAACACAAGAATCTAAATTCCAAATGATCACAATAATTTATACTACAGAGTAAAAGGTGCTAATTGAATAGAAAGGGTTTGAAGGGATATGGGCCAACTTATTTTGTGTTGAGATGTTTCCATGGAGAAAGCAACGAGCAAATGGAGCCTCTCCAAGAGGCGTAGGAACTCACAATCATATAGAATATTACTGAATTCTGCCAAATTGGCGGTACATACCAACAACTGGCTATTCAAACAAGTATGTTCCTTTCCTTGTTCATAACAGTGTACAGATGTACTCAAACAGTCCATGCAAAACAAAACATCCACTTAAAGATGGGGTTCTGCGATTGGGGAATTGTTCAACAAATTCTGCCCAGCGTATTAAAAGCTATGTTAATGATGAATTTTAGATCATCATTTGAGATTACACATATTGGAAACAGGATATATTCATATGCAGGAATCCATTCTCGACAAATAAAAGATTGAGCTCAAGCCTTGTGACTTTTAGGAATTAGCAGGAAGCTAAGGAAGCCTATAAATCCCCATTGCTTTCTCATGGCAATTCTTTGGCCAATCAGAGTTGATTCATCCAACCAAACTGTACCCTTTCCTCCCATAGCAAAACTGCTGTGATCATTTGTACTACCAGGTGACTATTTCAAAGTAGTAGATGCAATACAAACCATGGAGTAAATGTGACCAGCTGTACTAAACCCCCATTGCTGTTCTGGACATTGTCTCATTCTGTGGAAAAAAAACATGAAAAAAGTATCCAAAAACTGTTGTATATAAATAAAATGAAGATTATGTTACAAGCAATGCTTCAGTAGCATAGTAGTTATAAAAGTGGATGAACAATGAAGGTCAGGAGTACAATAAACTTTGATAGGGTCTGAAACAATACGATGGGTACTATTTTAGTTTACACAATAGGTGTTAACACTTTGGCTAGCCATGAAAGTCACTGTCGGATATTCAACTCCACTAACATTAATGGAACTGAATTTTAGACATGAAATATAGATAACTCATACAATGTTGTTAGTTTTTTAAAAAAAATCATGGAATGAGAGTGTTACTGGACCAACATTTATTGCCCATTCCAATTGACATATAAATACATGAATTGGGAATAGAAGTGATGCATTGAGCTGCTCCAACTTACTCTACCATTCAATAAGATCATCATTAATTGCCCTCAAGGATCTCATGGTGAGCTGCCTTCTTGAATAGTGTAAGGACACCCAAAGTGCTGTGGAGGGAGGGAGCTTCTGGACGTTAACCCAGTCACAGTGAAGGAATGACTAGATGGGTCCAAGTCTAATGGCCTTGCTTTGAAGGGGAACTTGCAGGTAGTCTTCCTATGCTTCTGCTGTGCACATCCTTCTTCGTGGTAGAGGTGAAGGGTTTGGAAGGTGCTGACAAAAAGAGTCTTAGCGAATTACTAAAATGCACTCTTTTCTTTTGAAAACATACTACACACTGCTGCCATTATGTCAGTGGCAGAGGGAATGAATGTTGAAGGTGTTAAATGGAGTACCAATCCAGCTTTCTCCTGGATAGCATCACAATTATAGAGTCATAGAGATATACAGCATGGAAGCAAACCCTTCAGTCCAACTTGCCCATGCCGACCAGATATCCTAACTTAATCTAGGCCCATATCTCTCCAAACCCTTCTTAGTCACATGCACATCCAGATGCCTTTTAAATGTTGTAGTTGTATCAGCATCCACCACTTCCTCTGGCAGCTCATTCCATACACACGCCACCCTGTGTGTGAAAAAGTTGCCCCTTAGGTCCCTTTTAAATCTATCCCCTCTCACCCTAAACCTATGTCCTCCAGTTCTGGACATCCTACCCCAGGGAAAAGAACTTGTCTATTTATCCTATCCATGACCCTCAGCCTCTAATGCTCCAGGATAAAAAGCCCGAGCCTATTCAGCCTCTCCCTACAATGCAAACCCTCCAACCCTGGCAACACCCTTGTAATTATTTTCTGCACCCTTTCAAGTTTCACAACATCCTTCTGGTAGGAGGGAGACCAGAATTGCTGCTCAATGCTCTGACCAATAAAGGAAAGCATACCAGATGCCTTCTTCACTATCCTATCTACCTGTGACTCCACTTTCAAGGAGCTGTGAACCTGCACTCCAAGGTCTCCTGTTCAGAAACACTCCTCAAGACCTTACCATTATGCCTATAAGTCCTGTTCGGATTTTCCTTTCCAAAATACAGCACCTCACATTTATCTAAATTAAACTCCATCTGCCAATTGTTGAGTGTTTATGGCTTATTATGCCATTGCCTAGCAATTTCTTTTATCCTAGTAAATCTGGTGTTCTTTGGGCTAAAGACAATCATTGCAGTTGCTAGAAAAATGCTAACTGGTTCACTTGATACTGGCCTGGCACTGCCTCAATCAAACACTCTAATCCACTAAAAGATTAATTCTTAATGTCTTTAAAAATGGAGCAACAAGTTACTGAGGTGTAAAGATCAAGACGACCACCCACTGCCAGCACTGCCTCCTTGAAGCAAATTCTTAGATGTTCTAAATGACATATTTAGTGGTTACTACAGTGTCTATGTGCAATGGCACTTCCAACAGAAGTAGATGTCACATGACTCTGCGAACCAACCAATATATCTAGTACAATTTCATTTCTTCAAAACATCTTTGTTTAAAATTTAAAACAGAAAAAGTGTAAGCACTAATAAGTTACAACACACATGGTCACAAAGAAAATTCACTCATTAAAAAAATAGCATGTTAACTTTAGACAGTACTCTCTGCTTATGCATTACAAACATTGTCTTTAAATCTTGCAAGTCTCTTATTGGTGCTTGTATGCATGGTGGTTGGTTGTTCATCTGGTATCTGCTCAATTCTTGAGAGAAGTTTTATTCCTGTAGTAAGTTCTGTTTCCATGGCAAATGTTATCCCTTGCTGAGAGCAGCAGACTGCTGGGGTTTATAATCATTCTAAATTTTATTAGTGTTGAGATGACATATTCCTTTCAGCTGTCTGCAATGAAGGAAAAGCCTCTCTAGGTGCCTGCATTTGAGGACACATTGCATGTAATGAAGGTGACAACTGCACAACACAAGTGCAGGCTGCTACAGGGCTGACATTAGTTGAAAGCATTAAATGATTGCACTCTGACAAGTTCTCCAATAGTCAGCTCTGCAAATAACTTTGTAGTTTTATCATTTGGATCTCTTTCATTTTACCTTGATTGTCACTCTTGGAGAAACAATTCAGAGTTTAGTAGACTTTTTTTTCAATATTACAAGTGCACATTGGATATTAGAAATGGGCAATAAATGCTGGCTTGGCCAGTGACACCAACATCCCATGGTCAAATAAATAAAAACAAGCACTGCACTGGCTTTAATACTTAATTTCATTATTCAAGTTAGGCCAGTAGAGCATGTCTTAAATCTCAAACTGGATTCAGTTCCCTGATAGCTTGCAATAAATGCACTTCATCATCTCTTTCCTTATCTCCTCAGGAATGATGACTATTCCCATTAAATGAGATCCAGTCTCAGGCTATCTCTGTATATCTCAAACTCTATTATAGCAACAAGTGGTACGGTAACAGTGGTTACAACAGTTGCCACACAATACTACAGTCTAGATTTGATTCCAGCCTTAGGTAACTGTCTGGAATTTTCATCTCCTCCAAATGTCACATGGGTTTCCACTGGGTTCTTGCAGTCCAAAAACATGCAGGTTAAGTGGATGACCATGCTAAATTGCTTTTAGTGTCCAGGAATGTGCAGGTTAAGTATGCGGGGTTACAGGGAATAGGATTGGTGGAGGGGTGTAGATCCGGGTGAAATGCTCTTCGGACAGTAGTATCATTCAGGCTGTATTAATGTCCTGCATACAAACACAATTGGTTGTCCCTTTGTCATGATCCCAACTAATGGTATGAGAGAATGAAACCTGGCCTGACAGATTTTTTAAAAAATCTCATGGTTACTCAATGAGACAGACTCACACCAGTTTGCAGATTTTATTTTTAACAGTAAAATCAAAACTTTAAAATAAAAATCTGTTAGAACGATCTCAAAACACATAGCTAAACACAGGTTCATCCATTTTCTCATGCAATCCATTGTAGAGACCCAACTTTAGAGAAGTTACATTAGCTCAACTCTTAGTTTCTAAGGAACTGACTCCTTGCAGTTTATTTGCCATTGACTATGGAGACAAGACTACTGACATGGATCTTTCACAAATCCTACTGCCTCAACTTTCTTTATTCTAATAACCTGCAGATTTCTAAGTAAACAACCTTCCTGGCTTGGTATTGCAGCATTACAAACTAAACCTTTCTGAAGTCACTGGTTTCTAAACTGCCCTGAACACTCTCAAGGGGAAAAACTCACTTCTGAACCAACTCTAGCATTCTTTGAAATGAATTTAAAAACTCACTTAATCCTGGACTCTTCTGAACTGAAATGACACTAATGCCCTTAAATGTCATAATCTGAACAACATAAATCTTTACAGTTACCAACCCAGGGGTCTGCAGGTGCTTGTTTTCTGAAAAATGCTGGATTCAGGTCACTGTTCCGGAAGGAATCTCTGACATTATTTCTTTAAAGAGAAAACTCTTCACCGAACAACCAATATTTACCTCTCTCTATTGTAAAATCCGAATTCCAAAAATAATATTATATACACAAACATAGTCGTAACATAACTTTCACCACACTTGTGCTCTGAATCTTGTCTCAATGGCATGACATTGAAAAGTGAATTCATTATTATCATTCTTGATTCTTGTGATAGCTGCTTCTTGTTATGTACCCCAATATCACTGTCCATCCAATACAGTGAGCTCAGGTAGTTCACTCTGAAGACAATAACTTTCCAAATAGTACAGGAACTCAACAAATCATTACACTGCCTTAACGCCTCTGTTGGTTGCTGCATCTCTGCTGCACCAAGGTCAGGATCTGGAGGAGTCTTTTTGCTGTAAGTATGTGATCTATGTCCTTGACTTGTGTCGTCTTTGGTTGAATTTTTTTCTTGTTTAGCTTCAGGTTCATCTATCAAGCTCTGTGAAGCAGTCACATTAGATTCTGATTATGGTCTACAATGTCTTCTATGAATGTGGCAGCCTAGGAGATCATCCACAATAGTTTTCACTCAAAGTCTACCTCATGCTGCTTCCATTTGTACTTTTCTGAACCAGATGAAATATGAAATAGCATACACAGCCATTTGTATGGTGTCCAGATTGTGGTTGGAAAACTGCAGACTTCATCTAGCTTAATTTGTCAATAAATTCTTCTCAGCAAGGTTAGTAAAGACCTTTGCCTTGGCAAGCTGCAGCAGTGTTTCTTCAATAGTTGGGGCAGGATAGTGAGACTTCTTCAAAAAGCTTTAAGATCCTTAGTTCTACACATTCCATATCATTTTAATGTTTTCAGCACCACCATGCTGCTAAGGAGTTGTTACTTTCCTGATTTCAGAGATGTGCTCTCTTTTCTCAAGGCAATTTCATCTGAGAACATCTTTCAGTTATCTCAGGATTCAGCCAGAGCTATCCTTTTAGTAACATACTAATCAATAAACCACTCTACTTAATCAAGGATCCTGAACACATGCTATTGATAAAAAGAAACATTAGTACAGCATTCAAAATGCATCTTCAATGCCATCAATACTGAAGCATTGATTTCTTGGAAGAGCAGAGGTTTAGTACAAAGAATAACAAAGAACAAGGAAAATTTACAGCCCAGGAACAGGCCCTTTGGCCCTCCAAGCCTGAGCTGATCCAAATCCACTGTCTAAACCTATCGTCCAATACCTAAGCATCTGTATCCCTCTGCTCGCCACCTGCCCAGATGCACCTTAAATGAATCTAACATGCCTGCCTCTACCACCTCCAACGCATTCCAGGCACCTACCACCCTCTGTATAAAGTACTTTCCACGTGTATCCTCAAACTTTTCACCTCTCATTATTGAGCCCCTCACCCTAGGAAAAACCTTATCTCTATCCACCCTGTCTGTACCCTTCATGATTTTGTAGACCTCAATCAGGTCTTTCTCAATCTCATTTTTTCGAATGAAAACAATCCTGACCTACTCAACCTCTCTTCATAGCTCGCACCTTCCATACCAGGCAACATTCTTGTAAACCTTCTCTGTATCCTCTCCAAAACATCCACATCCTTTTGGTAATGTGGCAACCAGAACTGTACACAGTATTCTAAATGCGGCCAAACCAAAGTCTTGTACAATTTTAACATGACCTGCCAACATACTTGACACCCTGTTCGATGAAGGCAAGCATACCATATGCCTTCTTGACCACTCTTCAGGGTACAATGGACCTGCACTCCCAGATCTCTCTGTTCATTAACTTTTCCCAAGGCTCTTCAGTTTACAGTATAGTTTGGTCTAGAATTAGACTTTCCAAAATGCATCAGCTCACATTTGTCTGGATTAAACTCTATCTGCCACTTCTCCTTCCAACTCTCCAGTCTATCTATATTCTCCTGTATTCTTTGACTGTCCCCTATGCTTTCTGCTACTCCACCAATCTTCGTGTCATCTGCAAACCTACTGATCAGAACAACAATGTCCTCTTTCAGATCATTTATGTATATCATAAACAACAGTGACCCCAACACTGATCCCTGTGGAACACCACTGGTCACCTTTCGCCATTTTGAGAAACTCTCTTCAACTACTTCTCTGTCTCCTGTTGCTCAACCAGATCTTTATCCGCCTAGCTACAACAGTCTGCGCACCATGTGACTTCACTTTCTCCATTAGTTTACCATGGGGATTCTTATCAAATGCCTTACTAATGTCCACGTATATGACATCTACAGCCCTTCTTTCATCTATCGACTTGGTAACTTCCTCAAAGAATTCTATTAAGTTGGTAAGGCACGATCTCCCCCACACAAAACCATGTTGCCTATCACTGATAAGCCCATTATTTTCTAAATATAAGTAGATTTTATCCCTCAGTACCTTCTCCAGCAACCTTCCCACCACTGACTTCAGGCTTAGTGGTCTGTACCTGGAATATCCCTACTACCATTCTTGTACAGAGGAACAACATTAGCAACCCTCCAGCACTCCGGCACTTCACTTGTATTTAAGGATACCACAAAGATATCTGTCAGGGCCCCAGCTATTTCCTCTCACCTCCCTCAGCAACCTGGGATTGATCTCATCCAGTCCTGGGAACTGGTCCACCCTAATATCCTTTAGCCAACCCAACACATCTTCCTCCCTATGTCAACATGATCCAGAATAAAGAAACTCTATTTCTAATCTCAACATTCATCATGTCCTTCACCTCAGTGAACACTGATGCAAAGTAAACATTGAAAATCTCACTCATTTTCTCCGGTTTGACACACAACATTCCTTCCTTATCCTTTAGTGGACCAACCCTTTCTCTAGTTAACCTCTTGCTTCTTATATAAGAATAAAATGCTTTGGGATTCTCCTTAATTCTGCTCGCTAAAGTTATTTCATGACCCCTTTGAGCCCACTTGATTCCTCATTTAAAATTGGTCCTACTCTCCCGATATTCCTCCAAGGCTTGTTTGTTCTTAGCTGCCTGGACCTTACGTACTCTTCCCTTTTCCTTTTGGCGAGTTGCACGATTTCTCCTGTCATCCCTGGTTCATCAATTTTGCCTTTCGTATACCTTGTTTTCAAAAGGGACATGCGTATCCTGCAATATCTTCAACGTAACTTTGAAAGCCTTACACATATCAAATGTGGACTTCGCTTCAAATGGCTTCACCCAATCCACATTTCCCAGCTCCTGCCGAATTTTGATATAATTGGCCTTGACCCGGTTTAGTACTCTTCCCTTAGGAGCACTCTCATCTCTGTCTATGAGTATTCTAAAACTACCGAATTGTGGTCACTATTGCCAAAGAAATCCCCACTGCAATGTCTACCACCTAGTTTGGCTCATTCCCCAACACCAGGTCCAATATGGCCCTTTCCCTCGTTGAACTATTGACATACTGTTCTAGAAAACTTTCCTGGATGCTTCTTCCAAATTCTGTCCCACCAAGACATCTGACACGAAGTGTTTTCCAGTCAATGTTGGGAAAATTAAAATCTCCCATCACCACCACCGTGTTGCCTCAACATCTTTCTATAATCTGTTTAACTATTTGTTCTTCGACTTCACACTCAGTATTGGGAGGCCTGTAGAAAAAGCCCAAACAATGTAACTGCACCCTTCTTATTTCTCAGGTCTACTCACAATGCCTCACTGCTCAAGCCCTCCATAGTGTCCTCCTTTAGTACAGCTGTGATACCACCCCTGATCAGCAATACAACTACTGCCTCCATTTTATTTCCCTCCCAGTCCAGTCTGAAGTATCTATATTCTGAAACATTTAGTGTTCAAGCGTTTTTGCCCAGAACATATAAGATGCTACTCTTCTTTGCTTAGTTATCTAATTAATTCTATTTCATAGTGTTTACTCAGAGTGGAAAAGAATTATAATTCTGTCTCATATCTTCTCGACTGTATTTTTATAGCCAGGGCAGAACTTACATTGTTAATGGGAGTGCACTGGGGTTTGTTGTTGAACAGAGACACCTAGAGATGCAGGTACATAGTTTCTTGGAAGTGGCATCACAGGTAGGAAGGGTGGTGAAGGCAATGTTTGGTATGCTTGCCTTCTTAGGTCAGAGCATTGAGGACAGGGGTCAGGATGTCATGTCACGTCATATACAAGACATTTTTAAGGTCACATTTGGAATACTGCCTACAATTCTTCATCCTGTTAAAGGAAGCATGTTATTAAACTGGAAAGGGTGCAAAAAGATTTACAAGCATGTTACCAAGACTAGAAATTTGACTTAAAAGGAGAGGCTGGGCATGCTGGGACTTCTTTCTACGAGGTGTAAGAAGCTGAGGGGTGACCTGATAAAGGTTTATAAAATCATGAAGGGGATAGATAAGGTGAATAGCTACGGTCATAGAGTCATAGAGATGTACAGCATGGAAACAGACCCTTCGATCCAACCCGTCCATGCCGACCAGATATCCGAACCCAATCTAGTCCCACCTGCCAACACCCGGCCCATATCCCTCCAAACTCTTCCTATTCATATACTCATCCAACTGCCTCTTAAATGTTGCAGTTGTACCAGCCTCCACCACTTCCTCTGGCAGCTCATTCCATACACATACCACCCTCTGTGTAAAGAAGTTGCCCCGAGGTCTCATTTATATCTTTCCCCTCTCACCCTAAACCTATGCCCTCTAGTTCTGCACTCCCTGACCCCAGGGAAAAGACTTTGCCTATTACCCTATTCATGCCCGTCATAATTTTGTAAACCTCTATAAGGTCACCCCTCAGCCTCCAACGCTCCAGGGAAAACAGCCCCAGCCTGTTCAGCCTCTCCCTATAGCTCAAATCCTCCAACCCTGGCAACATCCTTGTAAATCTTTTCTGAACCCTTTCATGTTTCACAACATCTTTCCGATAGGAAGGAGACCAGAATTGCACGCAATATTCCAGCAGTGGCCTAACCAATGTCCTATACAGCCGCAACATGACCTCCCAACTCCTGTACTCAATACCCTGACCAATAAAGGAAAGCATACCAAACACCTTCTTCACTATCTTATTTACCTGAGACTCCACTTTCAAGCAGCTATGAACCTGCACTCCAAGGTCTCTTTGTTCAGCAACACTCCCTAGGATCTTACCATTAAGTGTATAAGTCCTGCTAAGATTTGCTTTCCCAAAATACAGCACCTCACATTTATCTGAATTAAACTCAATCTGCCACTTCTCAGCCCATTGGCCTGTCTGGTCAAGATACGTCTTTTCCCCAGGGTAGGGGAGTCCAAAATCAGAGAGTATAGGATTAAGTTGGGAGGGGAAAGATTCCAAAGGAACCTGAGTGGCAAACCTTTCTCACAGTAAGTGTATGGAATGATTTGCAGGAGAAAGTGATCAAGGCAAATTCAATTACAACAATTCAATTTAAAGATATTTGGACAGGTATATGGAGTGGAAAGGTTTAATGGCATATGGGCCAGAAGCTGGCAAATCGGTCTAGTTCAGTTTAGGAAACTTGGCCGCCATAGGTGAATTGGGCTGAAAGGTCTGTTTCCGTGCTGTAGGATTCTATAGCTATATATTGTTTCTTTCAGTACCTGGCTCTTTTAGAGCCTTAAAATTCCAAACATGTTCAGCAGGATCTCCTTTGCTGTCTTTTTCAGTTTAGCTGGCATTCTTATTGCTGAAAAAACCTACACACTTTCAGCTATACGATTTTGACACCATTTTCAAGCAGTGCATTTGATGGCTGTCACAGATTGCTCTAAATGCCTCTGTGGGCAGAGGTCATAGGACTGCAGGAAACTTGCCAGTTCACTAAGGCCAATTGCATTTCTTCAATCAAAATGAGCAATATATATGGCTTTTGCTGTGTCCCAAAAAGAATAAATAAAGAACTACTTATACCCAGCATACTAACTACAGAGAGCAGAATGTCTTATTGTGAATATTTTCCAGCACTGTTAATCCACTTAAAACAAATTAGCTAAGTTAGACCAACACTAAAATGTTAGACAAAGATTTGTTGTGAGTACATTAAGCATTGTACATTGTCAATAGTAATTTCAATTCCATAAATACTGGACTTAAATCATGTTTAAATTAATTAAATGGAGATCAATGAAAAAAGAAATTTTCACTCAAATCACCCCACTAGCCTGCCCTTTGGAAAAGCCACAGAGGATTGCAAAACTGTCAAACCTTTATTTAAAAAGGGAGGGAGACGAAAGAAATGTAACAATAGCCCAGTTACCTTTATGTCTATCATTGGGAAAATGTTAGAGGCTATTATAAAGGAAGTAATATCAGGGCATTTCAAAATAAATTAAATGATCAGGCAGAGTCAGCATGGCTTCACAAAATGGAAAGCATGCTTAGAAAATTTATTAGAATTCTTTGAGGTGGTAACAAGCAGGATAGATAAAAGAGGGAAAGTGGATGTAATATATTTGGATTTTTGGAAAGCATTTATACGACTTACTAAGTTATGAGCCAAGTGGGTTGGGGGTGGTATATTAACATAAATAGAATGCTGGCTGCCTAATAGAAGACAGACAGCTGGGGAAAAAGGGCAATTTTCAGGACGGTAACTTCCAACTAGTGGAGTGCCACAATGATCAATGCTCAGATCAACTATTTCAAATACGTATTAATGACTTGGATGAGGAAACTATCACCAGGTTTATGGATGACAGAAATAGGTGGGAAGGCAATTACAGGGGATGACACTGCAGAGAGATGTGGCCAAATTATGCCAGTTCTCAAAAACTTGGCAGATGGAATATGATGTGGGAATATGAGAGTTTACGCACTTTGGCAGGAAAATTGAAAATTGGAATATTATTTAAAATGGAGAAGACCACAAAGTTATAGCTCAGGAGGATTTGGGTGCTCTCCTGCATAAAAAACACAAAAACGTTAACATCCAAGTTCAGTATGTAATTGGGAAGGCTAAAGGAACGTTGGCCTTTATTTCAATGGGAATGGAAATAAAAATAGGGATTCTTTCTCCACTATAAAGGCACTAATCACACCGCAAATGGAACACTGTAAACAGTTTTGGGTCCTTCATGTAAGGAGAGGTATACTGGCACTGGAGGTACTCTACAGCTGTTTCAAGAGAATCATACCAGATATGGAGGGATTGTCCTCAGAAAAGATGTTGAGCAGGATGGTCCTGGAGCTTAGAAGAATGAGATGCAACCTTATGAATCTTAGGAGATATGATAAGATAAATGTGGAGTAGCTTTTACTCCTTCATTGGAAGTCTATGACTAGACAGCAAAATCTCAGAATAAGGGGTATTCTATCCAGAGATGCAGGAGACTTTCTTCTCTAAGGGTATTGAAATTTCCTATCGCAGAGAGTTGTAATGGTTTGGTAATTAAATATATTCAAGACAGAGATCGACATGTTTATAATTAGGAAGGGAATCATGGGCTAATGGGGAAAAGGCAGGAAAGTGGAGTTGAGGATTATCAGACCAGCCATGATCTCATTGAATTAGACACGGAGGAGGCTGGAAGAACACAGCAAGCCAGGCAGCATCAGGAGGCGCAGAAGTCAACATTTTGGGTGTAACCCTTCTTCAGGACTGGGGGTGGGTGGGGAAGAGCTGCAGATAAAGGGGGTTATGGGAGCAGGGTGGTGAAATGGGGATATGTGAAACCAGGTAGAGGGTATGACCTGGTTGGTCAATGGGAGGAAGGAATCCAGTTGGTGGCTGAATGGCAGAGTAGACTTGATAGGCTAAATGGCCTACTTATGCTCCAACATACCCAAAAGCAATATTGATAATGGACTAACACTAGGATGTGTGACCAACCATTTTAATCACCAATAATATTCTGAGTAAGAAAAACATAATGTTAATAAAACAGCTTAAAAAATGAAAATGTTTGGCATTTTTGGTTTGGAAGATGCTTTTATATCTTCTTTCTTTCTTCCAGTTTATTGAAAAGTATTAATAGTCACCACTAAGGACAAGTGTGACTAAACTGATTTGATGACTTTTCTTTGTGTGAATCCCTTTCAGAGTTTCTGGACATCAACAGATTTCATAGTGAATGCTGGAGAAATCACAATTGCTAAAAAAAATGTTTACAGGTGAGGAAACTAACAGGGGAAATCAGAAAGAAAAAAAAAGTTTTAAAAAATCTATAACTCTTCCCAGATAATGCAAATATTTTGAGTACTTGAATGTTAATTCAATGGCATCAAACTGATAATGGCACAGATCAAAGTTCAGTGAACATTACCGCTAGTGAGAATATTTGATGGGGATGACATTTCTGTGTCACTATTTTAATTAAGGTACTAAGCCAGTGCCAACTCAATTAAAAGAGTGCATGAAAGAAAGTAACCCATGGTCAGACAAAATAGAGTATGCAGTTGTTCAAATTGCCAATATTAATTTTTACTCTCCATTATTATACATTTAACATAGGAAGGCATTTAAAAATCATGCTTTTAATTCAAAATTTTCAGGAGTAATCTTATTACAATGAAGTCAGAAATTAATGGTTAATTCTGGCCTTCAACAATATAGATTCTGCCGTAATGTTGTGTGTGAGTGTGCTTTTTTAAAAATTATATATATGCATGGCATATCAAACAGATTTAATGATTATGCTTGTAAAGAAACATCATACCTTTTCTGCACAACTAATGTATAACCTTCAAACTCCACGTTACCCACACTCTTCAACCGGATGGGTTGATCACTGACAGCAAGGCAGAGTTGGGGAACAGCACGACATATGATCATTCCAGCCTTTGCATCCATTGCACAGAGATGAATAGCAGAAAAGAAGATGATATGGTGAAGTCATTATGTTCCAATGAGTTAAAGCAACAATATTCTCAAAGTGAAGCTCCACATTCAACTGTAAACTCTAACTTCTGAGACTATTACTTAGGCACTGGAGTACAGAATAAAATTTCAAAACTTTGCCAATGATATCAAACTTGGTATCGTGACCATCAAGAGGATGATACCAATTAGCTGCAATTTGTCATCAGTGGGCTGGGAGAATAGGCCGACAAATGCCAGATGGCGGTTAATACAGAATTGTAAAGCAATACATTTCAGCAAAAGGTGTACTAAGAGGCAATATAAATTTCATCGTTCATGAGACATTGGTTAATAAATCATATGGCGTCTTGGGCTTCATGAAGGGAGATATTGTGTACAAAAGCAGGGAAGTTATACAAAACATTTCTAAAGTTCTGGCTAGGCCACTGACAGAATATTCCAGTTCTGTTTACTACAATTCAGGAATGGTATAAAGATCTTTAAAAGATTACATTTACAAGGATAGTTCCATGGATGAGGGATTTTAGCAACAGGGTTAGCTTGGAGAAGCTGGGATTGCTTTCTTTAGACCAAAGTCAAGGGGAGATTTGATCGATGAGTACTAGATTATGGCAGTTTTTGATAAGATAGACTAAGCTGATTCAATTAATGGAGAACTACAAGACAGTGATTTGAAGTTAAAGGTAAGATATGTAGGGAGGATGTGAGGAAGAACAAGGGATTATTATTTAAAAAATCAAGGACAGAGAATAACTAACTTTTTTTGTGTCTTGGAAGGTTATGAATCTTTGGAACTACCTTTCTGCAAAGGCGGTGGAAGTAGAGATTAAATACTTTGAAGGCTGCACTCTCCTTAGGTTATATTGCTTTTTCCTACACATAATGGGACATATCATTTCGTAATTGATACACACTCAATGACTGCCAAAAATCGCTGTTTTAATGTGGCTATTAAGCAAAGTGGAAAAGTTGCCCACATTCTCAGATACTATAATCAGAAAACATCTGAACAATCCTGGAACCAAATAAAAAAATAAAGGATGAGAGAAAGCTAATTAAAAATATAAAAACTAGATATTTCTAAAAATATTTCAAGAATAGAGTTAATAAATGTCAGTCACTAGGTAAGCGATACTGAGTATATTGTTGGAGCTGCAGGCTGGAAGTGCCCAGGCTCAGATGGGCATTGTCCTTAGACCAAAGTCAAGGGGAGATTAAAAAGTGACTGATGAGATAGTTGATGCATTGGTTTTAATTTTCCCAAACTCTCTGGATTCAGGAATGGCCATACTAGGCTAGAAGATTGAAAAAGGAAGGGAGACAGAAAGTAGGAAACTACAGGCCAATTAGCTTAACATTTGTCATAGGGAAAATGTTGGAATTATTATTAAATAAATTATAATAGGGAACTTAAATAAGTTCAAGGTAATCAGGTGGAATCAAAATACTTTAGTGAAAAAGAAATTATGCTCCACCATCCTATCGAAGTTCTTTGAGGAAATATGTGCTAGAAGTGAAAGGGGAACCAGCGAATACACTGGACTCATATCAAGAAGACATTTGATGAGGTGCCACAATAGGTTATTGCAGAATATGAATGCTCAGTGTTGGAAGTAGCATATTGGCATCGATAGCAGATTGGTTGCCTAACGAGGAACAGAGAGTATATATAAATTGGTCTTTATCAGGTTTGCAAGACATAAAATGTGCCACAGGGTTTGATGAGGGAGCCTCATATAAATGACTTCAATGAAAGTAAGGAAGGTTTGGTTATGAAATTTGCTGATGATTCAAAGATAGTTAGGAAAGTAAGTTGTGAAGAGAACACAAGGAGGTTAGTTTTTAAAAAGTGGATGTGTTAAGCGAGTGGGCAATGGGGTAAATGGATACAGTGTGGGAAAAATATTGAAATTGCCCATTTTGGCAGGATGAATAAGTAGTAGAATATCTAAATGTTATTAATGTAAAAGTATCTGGGTGTCTTTCTGCATTAAGTTCAAAATGTAAGCACACAGAGACGGCAAGTAATTAGGAGAGCTAATTGAATGTTGTCACTTGTGGCATTGGGAGTTGAATATAAAGTAAAGTAAAGAGGTTATGCTTCAGATGCACAACGCATTAGTGAGATCGCATCTGGAGTACACTGCACAATGTTGGTCATCATATTTAAGGAAGGATATCAATGCACTGGAGGAAGTTCAGAGAAGGCTTATTAGATCAATATCTAGAATGAGCAAGTTGTCTTCTGAAGAACAATTGGGCAGGCTAGGCTTGTATCTGCTTGAATTTAGAACAGTCAAGAGGTTACTTGATTAAAATAAACATGATCTTTAAGAGTCTTGACAGGGTAGGCTTGAAAATGTTTCCTCTTATAGGAGAATCTAGAAAAAAAGAGTCTCTGCTTAAAAATCAAGGATAGACATTAGGTAACTTTTTTTTCTTGAAAGGATGTGAGTCTTTGGAACTATCTTTCCGCAAAGGTGGTGGAAGCAGAGACCTTGAATAGTTTGAAGGCTATACTCTCCTTAGGTTATGTTGCCTTCTCCTACTTATAATGGCACATATTAAGAATGTGAACCAAATATGAAATAATGACTGCCAAAGATCCCTGTTTTAACGTGGCTATTAAGCCAATTGGAAAATATGTCCCCATTCTCAAATACAATAATAAGAAAACATTTCCCCTGCAATTCTAGTTGCTTTTAAACTTCTGCTGTCCAAATTCAACTTGTTGATTTATTTATTTAGTCATAGGATCGCTGGCCAGGCTAGCATTTATTACCCATCCCTAATTGCCCAAGGGCAGTTAAGAGTCAACATTGCTGAGAGTTTGGAGTCATGTGTCGGCCAGATGAGGGTGAGGACGGCAATTTCCTTTCCTTAAAGGACATTAGTGAACCAGATGAGTTTTACGACAATGGCTTTATTGTCATCATCTGATGAAATTTAATTCAAATCTCACTGTCTGCCATGACAGGATTCGAACCCACATCCCCAGAACATTATATGATTATATACATGAAGATTATAAGCATGGCAGGGTTTCAAATAAAATTATTCAACAAAATTTGTAATTTTGTTTTCATAATGGTTCCTTTATCAAATTATTTCTTGTGGAATGGTTTACAACATTCAAGGAGGCTATTTAGTCCATGGTGTCTATGTTGGCTGCCTACTGGAACAATTAAAAATGAATCCCATTGTTCCCATCTCCCTGAAAATATATAACATCCTCAAGTTAAGTTAGTTTACTTTATTTTACTCTCCTCAGGGCAATTTTAAGATGTCTCATGTGTGATATATTGTCCCTCTTTACAATATTTCAGGCATTATTGTGGGATGTTTCAGCCTTTTTAAACCTGGATCTAATCAACAGAATATATTATTTGACTGGTTTTGTACCTTTGCAATAACCCATATATAAGAGAAAGTCCACTTTGAAGCTCCTTCTGAAATCTTGTTTCTCTTTTGCTCCTTTTTAATGGAAGCAGCTTTCTCAGATCTGTTTTCAATAGTAATAGAAGGGTACACGACCAGTTGTGGATCATTCTATTTGCAAAGCAAAGCATGAAACAATATTAAATTGATATTCTTCTTAATGTTTTCATCATCTATTTTTACTGGTTTTCACTTACATGCTCTTTCCGAATATTTTGGCTCTAGATTTCAATCTTTCTTAACTTCCATTTCAAATGACACTTGTCAGCCACAGTGAAGATAAACACCATGAAGTAGTGTTGTTTATAGCTCAGAAGACACCAAACAACAAGTCAAAGCACAAAATACCACAGCTTTACAATCAGACAAACTGCTGGAGGCAGCAGCTTGGAGCTCCACAGCAGTACAGACTAATTATGAGCTTATTTTTCCAGGAGAGAAAAGAAACATTGAAATACTTGTTAAATAGGAAAAAAGGAGTCAAATCTAGTTGACATGGGGTAACACAACGCATAATTGTATCAGCAGGCATTTTGCTATTGTCAGTGCTATTTAAAAAGGGCAAATCCTCTATTATAGCTAAGCTTTAACTCTTTAAAGCTACAATTTTCCATGCATGCTTTATAGTTGCAATATAGTAAGTCGAGAGTGTGGTGCTGGGAAAGCACAACAGGTCAGGCAGCATCTGAGGAGCAGGAGAATTGACATTCAGGCATAAGCCCTTCATCCATTGAACTCATTAATCTGAGAGTGTTGAGGAATGAAGGTGAGGGGTATACTTATTTTGATGACCAAATATATTTCTGAAAATGTCCTCTGTTATAGAACGTTTGTTGTAACGTATGCATCTTTGCTATCACGCAATTCAACGTGAATAGCTTAAACCATGCTGGCTTTGTAGTGATCCTAAACTTGAATGCTCTCTTTGCCAATAGATTTTGGTTGAATTAGGTGAGATCCAGTGCTATGTAACAGAGTACAATGTCAAGCATTCATCCTTGTCATTCAACTAAAGCCTGGGTTTCTGATCTGAATTCTACTGTTGGGGGGAGAGACAAGGCCCATTGTCATAACATAGCAGGAAAGATTAATGAGCCAATCATTCACAACTGATTGCTGGATCTGATAAGGACTATGAAAAAGCTGACAAGTAGTCATTTGGTGGTATAGAACTTGGGTGTTGCTGAATGTCAAAGCATTTTGTCTTGCATCTTAAGAACAATTTGTAAGAAATATCAAAGAAAATGGAAGCCAACATTTATACTGAATCAGAGGAAAATCCTGATTGATTGGCAAGTGGACTCAGATTGGTAGAGGTACAACTATGGAGAACGGACCAGTTAATGATGAATGACAGCTAATTACCAAAGCCTTGTTTGTATTTTAAAATCAAGTAGGATTACACAGATTGGTCAAGGCATTGTCCTGAAAAATGAACCAGCAAATGGCTGTCACCTATTTCATTGAGTTAGAACAAGCAGTGTGTACATTTTTTTTCTGCCTGCCAAGAACAGGGCTCTGTGCATGAATATATGTGGCTTCCAGTGCTAGAAAGTGCACAATGCTGAGAGCCCAACAAATGATCTTAAATTGATTGTCAGCATAATTATTGTACACTCCAGATTTAGCAAGTATTGTCCAGTCTTGGAATCACATCTAATGTTGGACACAGTGTTGTGGGTTCTGCATATCCCTTCAGCAGTTCACAACAAGTAACTATACCCAACCATCCTGTGTTCACAAAACTAACCCTACAAAACTGAACAAAATTGATAATCTGTTTCTTTTCTTAGGGTATTTCCTTAATCAGAGTCAAACTGCCTGGTTTAGAATTGAAATAAAGCTTGGCAGTTTACTGTCAGACATTATTAAATGGTGCATTCTTATGGTAATGTTCAGTCAGTGTTTATTTGACAACCAGTTAGCAATCTCCTCTGACATAGTTTCAATGTTGTTTTTTTTAAACGTTGGAATTTCTTGTGAGCTGCTCTGATGAATGCAAGATGTAAAGTGTTGACAAAAGGTGTGTTTTTTTGAGCTGACAATTGATGTACCATCTTTTGGAGAGACACTGTGGTGGAAGTAGGTCAATAGGAGATATGTGCACCAAGAAATAAGATAAAGCATCTTGAAGAGGAGAGGGGTCTATTACTTTAACAAAGGGTTGATGACAGTCTGTCTGAGTAAACTGGACAAGCTTCTGCCCTTTCCACTCAAACATTGGAGAGACACTAGTTGGACAGAATGGCTCAACCCCAGATCTATACCAAAAGTGCCAGAAGAATCTGTCTGCCTTATTCAACTGAGGTTCCTTTCCATTAAATGTGAAATTTCCGCTAGGGTCTGCATTGGAGGGCACACATCCCCACACACACACACACACACGATAAGTTTTTCTTATAGGAATAGATGAAGTCACTAGTAAGAGAGTGAATATATCTCATCATTTCATCCATCTGCTCTGCTGTTTCTGACAAAGCTAGGAAGAATAAAAACAAATCTCACAGCATGAGATCTCATGCTGTCTTATATTTTAAATTATTTAACATAGCCCAGATCTGATTCTGCACACAGATATTTCCACCTGACCCTTTCACCAATGAATGCTATCAGATTTTGGGTTTTCCCAGAACAGGGAAGGTTTAGGTAGCCGAAATCAGAGTTAATACATCAGTCATCTATACAACAAGTAATGCAGTTCAAAGGCTTTAATTTAATCCTACTTTCCAATGTTTTGCACATATCAAACAGTTACAGCAACATTATTAACCATGCCAGTGTGACAACACATTTACTGATATTAATAATCACCACAGTGGCTATAAACTGTCCACTCCCAAAACAATCCCTGAGTAAACATTCCTGCAAAATGTCTTGAAGGTGGTGAGTGCTTGTAGGTTTAAGAAACAGGGGTATTAGCACTGAAGGTGAAGTTTGGGTCATGCCCTATTTCCTGCACACCCTCTAAAATATATTTAGGATGTGCCAACACAGGCATAGATTAAATATACCTAAACCAATTGCCTTAGCACTGCCCCAATGCTTCAGTTAAGTCAATGAAGTAGCACTGAATGTTTTCAACTCAAGTGTAATAAATATCACAAAGAAAATTCTGCCAGATTTGGTCAACAGTTAAACCGGAGTAGTACCTACTTTCCATTGAATGAAATGATAATTCCTTGTCATATCCATCTTTTCATAACCGGATTGATACGAGCGTGTCCAATCATAGTTGTCCGGGAATTCTGTGCAGACTTCCCAAGTCTCACATCTATAAAGTCAATCACACATTAAATTTTGTGCATTAAAACAACCTCATTTTAAACTACAAGTCTTTTTCATAATTTTTTAATTTCAATTTATGATTGCTTTTCCTTCAGGAAGCACAACAACAAACAACTGGAATATTCCCAGGCAGAGGTGTTTGAATGGAATCTTCTTACGAGAAAGAAATAGCTAAAGTTTCATTTTCGAGTTCTTACTGCCTCAATTTAATATCAACTTCATGATTTCGATGTCTGGTTACAGGGTTCTAGATGAAATGCAAACATTTAATGACCATACACAAGTAATCATATTCTTACAATTAACCACTAGCCTCACACACTGCTTCATTCACCACATTCTCTTTCAATTCCTGTCAACAATATTGGCCTCACACCACGATAATACATTTAGCACTGTTGCAAGTCTCACTCATGACTCAGTTTGCGTGCGTGTGTAAGTATGTATACACACACACACACACGAATAGGCATATCACCCAAAGACATTGCACCAAAGTCATTGACTTATTTCTCTCTCTATTGCAGGAGACAATAACCTATAGGACAACTGGAGGCATTTGGAAGCACCAGCACACCAATATGGACACATTGTCAAAGCAGTTACCCAATCTGCATGTGGTATCCAACAATGTAAAGGAGGCTCTAATATGAGTAGCAAATACAGCAGACGAAGATTGAAAGAAATTGAAAGAAAACCAATAAATCCTCAAGTCTCAATCTCTTCAAAACCTAGTTCCTGGAAGAATCTTAAATTTGACTGAAGTGTCCATGTATGAGTATCATCATGCTGTGCCTTCATCACTACAAAAAGGAACCCTGATACATAAGTCAACTGCAGCTGCGTGAATGAGCCCCTTTGAAGAAAGAAAGAGTTTCATTGGACACAGATTTGCTGGAATTAGGCAAAAATTACATGAATTAAGTCCATATCCTGATCTTTAAGTTACCCTCTATTACATCCTTTTCCCTTTCCTGCTTTTCTTTTTTTAAAAAAATATTTCTTGTTTGTACACCTTTTTGTTTTGTTATTTAGTCATGGGATGAAAGCATCACTCACTGGGCCAACATTTTTTTTATATATTGTCCATTCCTAATAACCAGAGGGCAATTAAGAGTCAATCACATTGCTGTGGATCTGGAATCAGATGTAAATGAGATCAGATAGCAGCCTGGAAGGCCTTCTGACTTTGCAAAGAGGCTTTCTCTCCTCCAGTCTAATTTCTGCAGCAGCAACTCTAGCGATGTGGCAAATCTCCTTCTGTAAAGAATGATCACCAATTAATTAGATGGGTTTTTGTGACAACGGTGATTGTATGGTTGCAATTAGGGAGACTTTTTTTTTAAATCCTGTAATTATTTTTTATAATTCAAGTTTTTCACCACCCACAGGAATTTGAACTCATGCCCTCAAAAGGTTATCCAGGCTCTGGATTACTCATCTAGTGGCATTACCATGATGTCACCTATTCATTCATTGTGGAGAAAGTGAGGTCTGCAGATGCTGGAGATCAGAGCTGAAAAATGTGTTGCTGGAAAAGCACAGCAGGTCAGGCAGCATCCAAGGAACAGGAGATTCGATGTTTCAGGCATAAGCCCTTCTTCAGGAAAACTGAAGAAGGGCTTATGCCCGAAACGTCGAATCGCCTGTTCCTTGGATGCTGCCTGACCTGCGGCGCTTTTCCAACAACACATTTTCAGCTATTCATTCATTGTGACCATCATGCCCCAGGTTTGAATGCATGAGTAAACCAAACTTCTGTTTTAAATATTAAATAAAAAGAGTTTGTTACTGGTCACTTAAATGAATTGGACTACAGAAATTGGAAATGTAGCAGGAAAGCCAAGGATACTTAAGCCAGCTAAGTCAGAGCTTCCTGGACTAAAAACACAGTCAGGACAAAACCCAGAGCTCGAAAGGCCGAGAAAGACCCGAAAGAGCCAGAAGGGGTCAGGAGATATTCCATAGAGGTTGGACAAACCAAATGGTTTCAGTACAGCCCTGCAACCCTGCATAAGGCTGGAAAACGTTCAGAGACCTGCAGGAGGCAAAGGAACCTTGTCAGGAGTAAGGCGGGACAGGGAAGCTCCCTTCTTTTTTAAAAGAAAGATGAAATCGGTACTATAACATTAAAAAGGTCTCAATTAAAGTACCTATAGAATTCATAAAGACCTAGAACCTATGACCCTGAATAAGCAAGAAGTCTGGCTAAGTGAAACTTTTCTTCCACATTTAGAAGGAGACAAGGAAAAGTTCCCAAACAGACACCCAATTGGTATCACTTGGAGGTCGCCACTGATGATGTTACCTAGCCAGGTAATGAAACGTCTGGATATCAAATCTACAGCTCAGCGAGCAAACCTACATCCTAGACACCCAATTGGCAAGGGAATGGCCTCCCTTGGTTTTAAAAGAAACTAGGGCTTCTGCTTGATGAGCAAGGTGCCTTACCCAATGGAAAGGCCACCAGGTAGGTCCACCAAAGCTAACTCAACACCTGTGAGCAAGGGTGTCCCCAAAGATGTGGGACAGCACAAGACAACAGAAAGGTCTCAAAACTGGCAGAAAAATGATTAAAAAGGAGAGCATCCAAGAAAAACAGGAGGAAGGTCTGGATACCCCACCATTTTCCCAATCTTAGACAGAGAATAGGGAAGTTCTGATTGACACTCAGTTAATGAGGGAGATGTCTCACATGGTTGAATTGCCACAGGGTAGTATAGCAATAGCAAGTAGGCTCCCGAGGGCAGTAGCATTCCAAATATTATGGGTCAGTTTGCGGACCAAGCCTTCTCTAAAGTAACAGAAAATAGTTCCAATGCAGGAATAAACCCAGAACCAAGTCAACTGGTTTCCAGAAGGTGGACATACCCAAGGGCAGTTAAGTACAGTGTGTTGAGAAGGAGGAACTGAAGGCTTCTCCAAGGTTGCCAGACATCAGAATCTTAAATTTTAAATACCCCAAACAGGACCAAGAGAAGTGGGATGATTTGGCCATCTTGCTCAGGATAGTTATTGAAATCCACCAAGGTCAGCCAAGGGGTACCCAAGTAACAGTCCATGGCACGAGCATGGAAGAACCGCCATGAGTATATCACAAGTCACACCAGCTGTGCCCTGACAAGCTGGCACAGGTCACACAGGAAATCTAGAAAAACACAGACATTGAAATAGTTGAACTCAGCTAGATCAGCTAGAGCTTCCCCATGGCACTAATCCCAAAAAGGCTCCACATGTACCACCAGAAATTCAATACAAGAGTAGACTCCATGCCAAGTCCATGTGCTGAGGTTTTACAGACAAGGTTGGCCACTCAGTCTATCCTTTTAAGGAGTGAGTTTTGCTGAGGTACAGACACGTTTCCATAACCCTCAGAATGAGAGAAAATTCAGCCTTTGTCATCCTGGTAGGCCTGTACCACAGTAAGGTCGTACCCTTTGGCCTTAGAAAAAATGTTCAGCAGCTTGCCAGAGGCTGACAAATCAACTGGACTGAGACTTTTTTGCAGATTAGCTGGGTGACTTTATTTGAGAAAGGATGTACTGGCACTGGAGAGGTGCAGAGGAGGTTCACTAGGTTGATTCTAGTTGAGAGGGTTGGCTTATGAGGAGAGACTGAATAGGTTGGGATTATATTCATCAGCATTCAGAATAATGAGGGGGGATCTTATAGAAACACCTAAAACTACGAAGGGAATAGCTAAGAAGGAAGTAGAGAGGATGTTTCCACTGGCAGGTGAAATTAGGACAAGAGGGCGTAGCCTCAAGGTTAGAGGGAGCAGACTGAGGACTGAATTGAGAATAAACTTCTTCACCCAGAGGGTTGTGAATATATTAAATTCTCTGCCCAATGAAGTAATTAATGCTACTTCGGTAAACATATTCAAAGATAAGTTAAATCTTTTTTGAACAATAAGGGAATTAAGGTATACAGTGAGAGGGTAGGTAAGTGGATCTGAGTCCATGAAAAGATCAGCTATGATTTTATTGAATGCAGAGCAGGCTTGAAAGGCCAGATGGCCTCCCCCTGCTCCTAGTTCTCATGTTCTTATGTTATAGTGCCAAAAGGAAAATCACAGCAGGTGTAGAACAAGGAGTGACTAACAAGATTCCACAAGGCTGAGGATTCTGGATAATCTAAGATGGAGGATAGGAAAAATTTCTAGCTGTATAGGGTCCTTCTTTTTTGAGATATTTTAGGTGGAGGTGATTTCCTCTAATTCCAGGAGCAGCAATTACTGTTTTATATGCTGTTGCATTGTTTTGGAACTATGGAGGGAAAAAAAAAGTCAAAACAACGGTACTTTTAAAAGGGATTACTTAGATTACTTACAGTGTGGAAACAGGCCCTTCGGCCCAACAAGTCCACACCGACCTGCCGAAGAGCAACCCACCCAGACCCATTCCCCTACATTTACCCCTGCCCCTAACATTACGGGCAATTTAGCATGGCCAATTCACCTAACCTGCACATTTTTGGACTGTGGGAGGAAACCCACGCAGACACAGGGAGAATGTGCAAACTCCACACAGTCAGTTGCCTGAGGCAGGAAATGAACCCAGGTCTCTGGCGCTGTGAGGCAGCAGTGCCACTGTGCCCCCCCCCCCCCCCCGGAGAGGACAGACAAAGCTAGCACGTGGTCAGGCCAATGCAGGAGAGAGAGAGAGAGAGAGAGAGAGAGAGAGAGAGAGAGAGAGAAAAAGAAACCCACACTGCTAACTAGCATAGCAGTGAACCAGCACAGTTACTGCCTTTCCTGTTTGAATTCATGTATCACTGGACATTGGAGTGCATCGAGGAAAATTAACAAATCAGTGAAATTCACAACTGATTTTGGAGGAATCTGTTTGGGAGAGGTCAATGCACAGAAACAGATAAGTGATTAGTTTTAAGTATAGCCTTGATGCAAATGCAAGTAGTGCGTTTTTTTTCTTGATTGTATGTTTTATTGAGATATGTCTCTTGATTAAAACTTAAAAATATAAGCCATAAGTATTAAGTTAGTCTGGAGCAGTGTTTTGTTGAGGAATAAGATGGTGCTATTTTCTGGGTCTGTAGATTGGAAGAAGCAAAATATGGCCCTTAATAGAGTGATATGCTCTTCTTGTTGAATGTGGGAATTTAGGGAGAGTTTATGTATTACTGAGGATTATATCTGCAACAAATGCTATTGGTTGTGAATCCTATCAGATCAAATGGATCAGTTGGAGTGACAGTGAGAAGCAATGAGGAATTTACAAGAGCAAGGGGGTGTGATGGATGGCAGTTATGCAAATGGAGCAAAGTCGCTGATACAGTCGCATAGATGGGTTAACTCCAGGAAAGGTAAGAGAGACAGGCAAGTAGTGCAAGAGTCTTCTGTGGCTATCCCCATAACAAATCAGTATGCTGTTTTGGAAATTATGGAGGGTGATGGATTCTCAGGGGAATATAGCACGAACAGCTAAGTTTCTTGATATCGAGACTGGCTGTAATGCAATGAGGGGTACTTTGGGTTCCAAGAGATCGATTGTGTTAGGGGACACTCTAGTCCAAGGCACAGACAGATGTTTCTGTGGCCAACAGCGAAAAAATCAAAATGGTGTGTTGCCTCCCGGATGCCAGGATCAAGGATGGTTCAGAGAGGGTGCAGAATGTTCTCAAGGGAAAAGAGGGCCCAGCAGCAGGTCATTGTACACATTGGAACAAACAACATAGGAAGGGAAAAGGATGAGATTCAGAAGGGAGAATAGAGAGAGTTAGGCAGGAATTTAAAAAGGAGGTCCTCAAGCGTAGTAATATCTGGATTACTCCCGGTGCTACGAGCTAGTGAAGGTAGGACTAGGAGGATAGAGCAGATAAATGCATGGCTGAGGAGCTGGTGTAAGGGAGAAGGATTCACATTTTTGGATCATTGGAATCTCTTCTGGGGTAGAAGTGACCTGTACAAGAAGGACGGATTGCACCTGAATTGGAAAGGGACTAATATATACTGGCAGGGAGATTCATTAGAGTTGCTCGGGAGGATTTGAATTAGTAATGTGGGGGGTGTGACCCAGGGAGATAGTGTGGAAAGAGATCAATCTGAGACTGGTACAGTTGAGAACAGATGTCAAGTAGTCAGGGCAGGCAGGGACAAAGCAGAGAACAAGGTAGGACTGATAAATTAAACTGTATTTATTTCAATGCAAAGAGGCCTAACAGGGCAGGCAGATGAACTCGGGGCATGATTACGAACATGGGACTGGGATATCATAGCAATTACAGAAACATGGCTCAGGGATAAACAGGACTGGCAGCTTAATATTCCAGGATACAAATGTTACAGCAAGGATAGAAAAGGAGGCAAGAAAGGAGGGGGAATGATATTTTTGATAAGGGATAGCATTACAGCTGCACCAAAGGAGGATATTCTCAGAAATACATCCAGGGAAGTTATTTGGGTGGAACTGAAAAATAAGAAAGGGATAATCACATTATTGGGATTGTATTATAGACCTCACAATAGTCAGTGGGAAATTGAGAAACAAATTTGTAAGGAGATTTCAGTTATCTATAAGAATAATAGGGTGGTGATGTGAGGGGATTTTAACTTTCCAAACATAGACTGGGACTGCCATAGTGTTTAGGTTTTAGATGGAGAGGAATTTAAGTGTGTACAAGATCATTTTCTGATTCAGTATGTCAATGTGCCTACTAGACAAGGTGCAAAACTTGACCTTCTCTTGGGAAATAAGGCAGGGCAGGTGACTGAGATGTCAGTGGAGGAGCACTTTGGGTCCAGTGACCATAATTCTATTAGTTATGAAATAGTGATGGAAAAGGATGGACCAGATCCAAAAGCTGAAGTTCTAAATTGGAGGAAGACTAATTTTGACAGTATTAGGCAAGAAATTTCAAAAGCTGATTGGAGGCAGATGTTCGCAGGTAAAGGGACAGCTGGAAAATGGGAAGCCTTCAGAAATGAGATAATGAGAGGTCCAGAGACAGTATATTTCTGTTGGGGTGAAAGGAAAGGCTGGTAGGTGTAGGAAATGCTGGATGATGAGAGAAATTGACAAGATGGATCAAGCGAATTGTTATATGAGTATAAAGGCAGTAAGAGTATACTTGAGGAAAATCAGGAGGGCAAAAAGGGGATATGAGATAGCTTTGGAGTTATGGAGAAACCAAAGTGTTTTTACAAATACATTAAGGACAAAAATGGCAACTAGGGAAAGAATAGGACCCGTCAAAGTTCAGCAAGGCAGCCTTTTATGTGAAGCCGCAGAAAATGGGGGAGATACTAAACAAGAATTTTACACCAGTGTTTAATGTGGAGCAGAACATGGAAGATATAAAATCTCGGGAAATAGAGGTGACATTTTGAAAAATGTCCATATTACAGATGAGCAAGTGCTGAATATCTTGAAACGTATAAAAGCGGATAAATCACCAGGACCTGATCAGGTGTACCCTCAAACGCCGTGGGAAGCTCGGGAAGAGATTACTGGGCCCCTTGCTGAGATATTTGTATCATCATAGTCACAGGTGAGGTGCCGAAGGACTGGAGGTTGGCTAACGTGTTGCCACTATTTAAGAAAGGTGCTAAAAACAAACCAGGGAACTATAGACCGGTGAGCCTGATGTCAGTGGTGGGCAAGTTGTTGGAGGGAGTCCTGAGGGACAGGGTTTACATTTTCCCTGGAGCGTTGGAGGCTGAGGGGTGACTTTATAGAGGTTTATAAAATCATGAGGGGCATGGATACGACACAATAGACAAAGTCTTTTCTCTGGGGTGGGGGAGTCCAGAACTAGAGGGCATAGATTTAGGGTGAGAGGGGAAAGATATAAAAGGGACCTAAGGGGCAACATTTTCATGCAGAGGGTGGTATGTGTATGGAATGAGCTGCCAGAGGAAGAGGTGGAGGCTAGTACCATTGCAACATTTAAAAGGCATCTGGATGGGTACAAGAATAGGAAGGGTTAGGAAGGATATGGACTGGGTGCTGGCAGGTGGGACTAGATTGGGTTGGGATATCTGGTTGGCATAGACGAGTTGGACCGAAGGGTCTGTTTCCATGCTGTACATCTCTATGACTCTATGAAAAATCAACAAGTTGGGACAGACAAACTATTAGTGTATAATCAATGGAGTTCTGCAACGTCAACTATTTGCAATCTATATGAATGACTTAGATGAAGAGAGCAAAGGTGAAATATTATTCGGGGGGGGGCTAAATGATGTGGATGACAGTGAGAAAACTGGACTGAATTACGTGGAAGGTTGGGTAAAGCTTTTCTCAACATTGGAAGGACCTTGTTGCATTTTCAAATAGAATTCCAGATGGCAAGATGGGATTCTTGCTGGGGACCTGAGAGATGTTTTGTTAATAGAGGTTTTTGCTTGTCAGCCTGAGAGGGGATGCATTGATGGTAAAGAATCCCTTAGGGGTCTGTGATGCTGCCTCAACTGTTTGCAATATACATCAGTGACTTAGATTAAGCAAGCAAACAGTCAAATGTAAAGTCAAATGTCTTCCTCACAAATGTATTTGAGGTGGTTTCTTTCTCATGGTACCCAGAAGATTCCAATAACAAAGACCATGCTGAAATTATTGAGAATCTAGTTTATATTAGGACATCTAAGAGTTAGATGGCACTGAGAGTTGCTTTCTGTGGAAGGAATTGATTGCTAAGGAAGATGGTTGTAGTTTACATTTCAAATTAAAAGAAATATCCTCATCATTGTGGGTATGGTGTGCATTTATTGAACATACTTGTAGCCAGCCCTCAGGAACAAAAAAAAAATCAGGTTGTTGAGCAAAGCCAATAAACTGACTTAAAAGGAGAAGGGCAGAGACCATAATTATGACAATGGAAGAAAGAAATGATTGCAAATTGCAAAGACGTTCATCTCTTGAGCTGGCAGGAGCAGTTCACTGGATATTGGTGAAATCCAGTCCACAGCAGCCAAGTTCACGCTCGGAGGCAGACATCCAGATACCACCATTGCCACGGTAGCCGTCAGTCACGAAATATAGAACAACACAGCACAGGAACAGGTCTTTTAGCCCATCATGTCAGTGCCAACTATGATGCCATTCTAAAATCATCCCATCAGCCTCCACATATGGTCCATATCCCTCTACACCCTGCCTATTCTATTGTCTGTCTAAATGCCTTTTAAAGTTTGTTAAGGTATTGCTTCTACCACCTCTCCTAGCAGTATGTTCAGGCACCTACCATCCTCTGTAAAAAAAAATTCCTCGCATATTTCTCTCACATATTTCCACCCTGGGAAAAAGACTGCAAAGACCTACCCTATTCATGCTTCTAATAATTTTATATACTTCTATCAGGTCACCATCAGCCTCCGATGCTTTACTGTAAATAACCCAAGTTTGTCTAATCTCTCCTTCTAGTTAATACATCCAATCCAGGCAATATCCTGGTAAACTCTTTTGCACCTTTCTAAAGCCTTTACACCCTTTCTATAGCTTGGGGACCAGAAATGCACACAATATTCCAACATGGCTTAACCAAAGTTCCATACAGCTGCAACATGACTTATCAACTTTTTATACTTAATACCCTAATTGATGAAGGCTAGCATGCCTTATGTCTTCTTTACCACCTTATCCACTTGTGGTGCCATTTTCAGAGAGCTACGTACTTGGACCCGAAGATCTCTCTTTATGTATCAACCATTTCTTTTCAAATGGCTACCCTTTTAGCAAAGGTATCTCACATCCAGATGTTATTAGCGTTAGAGCAAACAGTAATAAGCATAAAGCTCCAGGTTACAGCTTGCCCCAAGGTTATGCTAGATATAAAGCTGTTTCTGGATTGCAACAATACTCAAAGTTTGTGAAAAGATAGATATGGAAACCGAAATTGACTTGAGTAGGAAGACTTAATTGTTCACAATTAATTAAAATACAACTGATTTGAATGATGGTAAAAGAGCTGATGATATAATTCCAGCGCCTGCTGGAAAAATATTCAAAGATTCATAATTTACTTTCCTCATTAATACAGCTGTAGTGCCCCTTATCTCAGAAGGAGAATACAAGGTCTCTAAGTCAGTTCTTTATACAAAGTGGAGTGAAACTGAATAGTTATTCCAATAACAATATTTTAGTACAAGGTCAAGTTGGCATTACTGCGCATTATAATGATGCATTCTATTACTTGCAGCCATAGAAGAAACTATATCGCCCTTGTGGGAAGAAATTAGTTATAATTAAACAAGGCTGAGCTACTTACGAAAGGGATGAATAAAAATACAGCTGACACTGAGGACATACTAAGAAAGGGATAAAGTGGTCTTTGAGAAAACGAGCCAAATGTTAAAAGTTACTATCAGTACTATATCAAATATTATATGCCAGTATATGATGCAAACAGTTACTCTTTCAACATGTCGGAATCAGCTAGAGAGATAAGTGAAAGTACAAGGAAGAAGCAAAGAAGCAATGCTCAGTGAAGTGCACAATTATATCGTGAAAGGTCAGCTTGAAGATTGTGATGATGAGAACGTGCAGGCGTATTTTCACTTGCAAAACCAAACTGAATGTAGATTAAGTCATTTCCTGCATTGTGAACAGCCACTTTGCATTAAGACCATTATTGTGACGAAGACAGTAAACCATCACAAAATGGAAAACACCTCAGTGTACTGTAGGCGTACTCCAGAGTGATCCGAGCGGCAGAAGTTTTCAGCACCTAAATTTTCTGCTCTAAGATAATTCACGTGGGTGTCCAGCAGCCATTGGATACATTTTGGCCATGTCTGATTGAGTTGTGCTCTGAAGTCATGAGCCTGATGTTAAGGGAATAGCCCTTGCCATTCAGCAGTCACCCTCTGGCTCAACAGGATTGTTCAAATACCGTGGGCGCAGCAGAGTGGAACAGAATAAAGGCATCATGACAGCTGTCAGACATTCATCAGTACAGTACATTGAGCAGAGTCATACACCAACTGCACATTCTTGAATTGGCAACCTTTGGGTTGTGGTACATCTTAACAGTTGGATGCAGTGCCACAAAGCCACATGTCTGTTGTAGTTGGCATCTATAGGGAAGCCAATGAGACTGAAAACCATGTAAATACTCTACTGCTTTCCTCTAATCAGAGAGAACACAACTAACTTCTACCTCCTGCAATTCAGGGACACACACTTTTCACTGCCATCCTTATCCTACTGAGATTAGCCATCCAGGTTCATGAGATTGCAGAGTTTTGTGAGCATTGTTGATATAACGTAGAGACAAGTGGCACTGCTCCTGGCTTAGGCTGATTTAGGAGAAATTCTCCCAGAATACCCCTGTGGTGAAAAGCAGAGTCAAAAAAAATGTGGCACGGGAAAAGCACAGCAGGGGTCAAGCAACATCAGAGGAGGCAGGAGAGTCTATATTTCAGGTGCAAATTCTTCATCAGGATAAGGGCTGATGCTCGAAATTTCAACTCTCCTTCTCCTCAGATTCTGCCTGACCTGCTGTGCTTTTCCAGCACCACACCTTTTGACTCTGATCTCCAGCATCTGCAGTCCTAGCTTCCTCATTGAAAAAAAGCATCCTGCTGAGACATCTTCTCCTCCTCCTCCTCCTCCCTCTGTCACTTGCCTCTCTCTTGTTTCTCTTCCATCTCTCTCTCGCATCTTTCAGTCCAAGGATATGAGATCTGCCAGCTTCCAAGGTTCTGGCACTATATTTAAAGATCAACTGGATATTACGGGCAGCACGGTGGCTCAGCGGTTAGCACTGCTGCCTCACAGTGCCAGAGACCCAGATTCAATTCCCACCTTGGGCAACTATCTGTGTGGAGTTTGCACATTCTCACCATGTCCACGTGGGTTTCCTCCAGGTGCTCCAATTTCCTCTCATTGTCCAAAGATGTGCAGGTTAGGTGAATTGGCCATGCTAAGTTGCTAAGTTGTGTTAGATGCATTAGTCAGGGGTGAATGTAGGGGAATGGGTCTGGGTGGTTTGCTCTTCAGAGGGTCGGTGTGGACATGTTGGGCTGAAGGGCCTGTTTCCAGTCTAGGGAATCTAATCCGATCTAATCTAATCTACTTTCAAAGCTAAATTGTAGGCTACCCACTACATTGAGATGTCCCTAAATTCTGACCAAAATGTACAGAAGCTCACTCCTCACTTTCTGTTAGATGAGGTAACAGAGAGAAAAAGTTAGCCCTTTTTAAGCTGATGCCTGTAATAAGAAGCCACACCATCAGACCCAGTCAGCCTGGGCAGAGATAGCAGCACAGGTTAGGACAGTCTCCAATGTGAGAGAGATGGCCAGCAATGCTGCAAGAAGTTCAATAATTTCCTGAACTCTGAAGGAGGAAGAAGTACAATCTTCTCTCTGCTTCCACAGACTCACTCATTAACTCTGCCATTGGACATTTCTCACCAAAGGGTGACACACAACAACCCAAGCATCACATCCATTGAAGCACTCACACATCCCATTATTTACAATTTTTAAAAATGTTCCCACTTTCTGAACTTGGTACTCACTCATTCCACATATCTCACCGTAATTCATGCTTGTGCAAAATTACATACTCAATCCATTCCTTTGTCTCATTGCAGGAAAGATTGGCCCAAAACCAAGCTGAGGGGGCCAATACAATCAGGGCCGTGACCAACATCACAGCCAGATGAAAAGATAGGCCACGGACGACCAGGACTACTTTTGCTAATGGCGAGACACCAATAGGCAACTAATCCAATAAACTTTACTGTGCCATGCTCCTTTCCAATTACGAGGAGAAAATGAGGACTGCAGATGCTGGCGATCAGAGCTGAAAATGTGTTGCTGGAAAAGCGCAGCAGGTCAGGCAGCATCCAAGGAACAGGAGATTCAACGTTTCGGGCATAAGCCCTTCTTCAGGAATGAGGAAAGTGTGTCCAGCAGGCTAAGATAAAAGGTAGGGAGGAGGGACTTGGGGGAGGGACGTTGGAGATGTGATAGTTGGAAGGAGGTCAAGGTGAGGGTGATAGGCTAGAGTGGGGTGGGGGCGGAGAGGTCTGGAAGAAGATTGCAGGTTAGTAAGGTGGTGCTGAGTTCGAGGGATTTGACTGAGACAAGGTGGGGGGAAGGGAAATGAGGAAACTGGAGAAATCTGAGTTCATCCCTTGTGGTTGGAGGGTTCCTGGCGGAAGATGAGGTGCTCTTCCTCCAACTGTCGTGTTGTTATGGTCTGGCGATGGAGGATTCCAAGGACCTGCATGTCCTTGGTGGAGTGGGTCTGGCAATGGAGGAGTCCAAGGACCTGCATGTACTCGGTGGAGTGGGTCTGGCAATGGAGGAGTCCAAGGACCTGCATGTCCCTGGTGGAGTGGTGGCGATGGAGGAGTCTCCAGTGGAGGCATGTCTCCACTGACAACCTCCTTCGACTGACTGAACTGGTCCTCACCCTGAACAACTTCTCTTTCCAATCCTCCCACTTCCTCCAAACCAAAGGAGTAGCCATGGGCACCCGCATGGGCCCCAGCTATGCTTGCCTCTTCATAGGATATGTGGAACAGTCCATCTTCCGCAACTACACTGGCATCACCCCCCACCTTTTCCTCCGCTACATCGATGACTGTATCGGGCGCTGCCTCGTGTTCCCACGAGGAGGTTAAACAGTTCATCCACTTTACCAACACCTTCCATCCCGACCTCCAATTCACCTGGACCGTCTCAGACTCCTCCCTCCCCTTCCTAGACTTTCCATTTCTATCTCGGGCGACCGAATCAGCACGGACATTTACTATAAACCGACTGACTCCCACAGCTACCTAGACTACACCTCCTCCCACCCTGTCCCCTGTAAAAACGCCATCCCATATTCCCAATTCCTTCGTCTCCGCCGCATCTGCTCCCAGCAGGACCAGTTCCAATACCGTACAACCCAGATGGCCTCCTTCTTCAAAGACCGCAATTTCCCCCGAGACGTGATCAACGATGCCCTCCACCGCATCTCCTCCACTTCCCGCTCCTCTGCCCTTGAGCCCTGCCCCTCCAACCGCCACCAGGACAGAACCCCATTGGTTCTCACCTACCACCCCACCAACCTCCATATACAGCGTATCATCCGCCGTCATTTCCACCACCTCCAAACGGACCCCACCACCAGGGATATATTTCCCTCCCCTCCCCTATCAGCGTTCCGAAAAGACCACTCCCTCCGTGACTCCCTCGTCAGGTCCACACCCCCCACCAACCCAACCTCCACTCCCGGCACCATCCCCTGAAACCGCAAGAAATGCAAAACATGCGCCCACACCTCCTCCATTACTTCTCTCCAAGGCCCCAAGGGATCCTTCCATATCCGCCACAAATTCACCTGCACCTCCCCACACATCATCTATTGCATCCGCTGCACACGATATGGCCTCCTCTATATTGAGGAGACAGGCCGCCTACTTGCGGAACATTTCAGAGAACACCTCTGGGACACCCAGACCAACCAACCCAACCACTCCGTGGCTCAACACTTCAACTCCCCCTCCCACTCCACCAAGGACATGCAGGTCCTTGGACTCCTCCATCGCCAGACCATAACAACACGACAGTTGGAGGAAGAGCGCTTCATCTTCTACCTAGGAACCCTCCAACCACAAGGGATGAACTCAGATTTCTCCAGTTTCCTCATTTCTCCTCCCCTCACCTTGTCTCAGTCAAATCCCTCGAACTCAGCACCGCCTTCCTAACCTGCAATCTTCTTCCTGACCTCTCCACCCCCACCCCACCCCGGCCTACCACCCTCACCTTGACCTCCTTCTACCTATCACATCTCCAACGCCCCTCCCCCAAGTCCCTCCTCCCTACCTTTTATCTTAGCCTGCTGGACATACTTTCCTCATTCCTGAAGAAGGGCTTATGCCCGAAACGTCAAATCTCCTGTTCCTTGGATGCTACCTTTTCCAGCAACACATTTTCAGCTCCTTTCCAATTACCAAAAGCATCAACTCATTCATATTCTGCATAAACTTTTATCCATCTTCTCTGACAAGTTGCTTCTCTTATGTAGCAGCACCCAGGAGCTTCAAAGCAAGAGAACACAGTCTACATTCCCCACTGACATCTCTATCTTTGAGGTAGTCTGTAAATCTTCATAGGATGTACCAGGAAGGAACTTTCCACCTATACAGGGACTTTCACCTTATTTGGGTACTTTATTTAGATTAGATCAGGCAGCACAATATGTTGAGTCTATACAGACTCATCCAAAGTCATTTACAGGAGACATGCACCAGGTCTCTGGCACTCAAGACTGTCAGATGAAATGCCTTGTTCTCAACCCTAATTGATATGCTTAACCTGCAGACAGCTGGAAGTCATTTGGAATGGTGAACTAACATCATCTCCAAGAAAGGATGTGACTTACATTTAATTGCCTTTCAGGATCTCTGTGCTTTTAATGGATGGAGTGTATACAGTGCTGAATTTTATTACAAGAAAAAAACTAAATGGTCAGGGACTCCATTCCTGACCTTAATTTGAGATCAGTTCAGAATGATCAGGCACTCTGTTCAGAAGACCATGCTTGTCCTAGCTGAAGGGTAGTTTGATTTTTGTGTAGAACTCTCCAGAGTGGAAGAGTTTAATTTGTGGAATCTCCAGTTTGAGAGACTTTGTAGAAATTTCCTGGCATCAGGAATTCAGGACCTCAATATTGGAAAGAAGTCTCTACGCCATCAAAATTAGCAAGAATCAGTTAAGCAAGATATTGAACAGTTTAATTGGAGTGGTAATGTAGTGGAATTGAATATCTGCAAAGGATATTGTTAGGAACTGGGTTGGACTTTTTTTCTTGTTAATTATGCTAACATATTTCTAAACTGTCTCACATGTGCATTATTTTGTTTTTTCTTTGGTGCAATAAACTTGTTACTTTGTTAAAAGATCATTGGTAGCCTTGTGTAAATATGTTGAATGATTTACAATCATGTAATAAATTAAAACTTATGATCTATCAAGCCAAGTCTTACACTGGGATCTAGTTTGTCCAGTATCATCATCACCTGGGATCATAACACAAAATGCAAGAGTCCAGAAATCTCTTCAAGGTACTCCAGAGGTGCCCCATTCCTTCAACTACGCTCTGTCTGCAGCAATATAAGTGGATATATGAGCCTACATCTGGGCAGGAGTCTGTCAGTAGACCTGAGTCCTCTAACCCGAAAAGGGCCTGGGAACCAACATTCCAAGTCACAGGGCCAACCACAGTTGGCTCTTTCCACTTCAACTGTGGACACTTAAGGTCTGCGCCAAGATGTAATGGGAAGGAGAGAAAAAAAGGCACTTAGGTGATGTGAGGGCTATAGCATCGGAAATAGATTTTGATGTTGATTATTAATGTCAGCTGTGGTACTATTTTTGATGTAGTATTTGTTTATGTTACACACAAGAGATGAGGAACCTCTTCACACAATCCATCGATGCAAGATGTCTCAGTTGCCAGGCAATGCTCATCTCTCACAACCATCCAATTTCTTGACTGTACAGAGCTGATAAATCACAAATCCTCGAAACTTAGTTTTGAGGATATAGCCAAGGCATTGTATTTTAATATGGTTGAAGTAAGTACTAAAGGCAATGTCTGGAGGAATTTGCCAGAGCCTGGCCTGCAGAAATCATGTACTTATAACCATCTTATGGATGGCTGTGAAATCAGTGATGAATCCACACATCTCAGAAGGGAAAGGTCATTCTTTTGCATGAGCTTTAAGAAACTGCAGTAACATTCAGGGCTGGGAGATATCCACATTCCCTCACAGCCCAAAAGCATGAAGAAAAGCTATACAAAGTGCAAAGTTGAATGCTGTCAAACAGGATTTTCAAGCTTATTAAGGTGGCTTAACAGTCTGCGCAATCTAAAGCATTGAAGGGACACACATCAAGGAAGGAGTTCTCTCAGGATTCCTGTCAATTAGATGGCTTTACTAATGAACTAGATTACATAACTTGTATTTCACATCCCCATAAACGCATTCAAAGCTGAATAACTTGAGTATCATGTGAGATCCAAGATCATCCTCTAACCTCCACATGAAGCAAGAACTGAAGACAGCAAAGTCGCGTTGTTTAGCCAGTGAAAACATGATTGTTGCAACTGCCTCTTGCTGTGCCTTAAAACGAATATTGAAAGTGCTGCCTTCTAAAAGAAAACAAGAACTTGCTCCTGACTGCTCATGCAGCTCCAACCATCTCATGAACTTACTGTGCAGTTTCAAATTAGCATTCAGGACAGTGAGTGATTTTCACACTCCATCTATGACTTACCAATTCCATGCCAACCCCCACCGCCCCGACATTCTTCACATTCATTTCTGTGTTACTGTCCCTTGGCCCCAGTAGCCCTTCAGCCCCCAGTTTCAATTGAGCCCTCTTACATAGCTATCAAATGCCTCACTTTAACTTCACATGCTCATGATTCTGGAAGTTCTTATGTCCTTTTTTGACCTACACGCTGCTCATGGAGAGGCAAGATTAATAGTGATCTGTTTGAACACCCCTCTGATAGAGCACTTACTCCCCTCTTGTTAATTATGTTGAACCTATTAACTGCAAATACACAATATCCTGACATCGATTCCCCCAGCATATCCGTATCCAAGTTCAACTGGTAATAGGGAACGCAAGTATGGGATGTTGGCCTTTATTTCAAAGGGAATGGAGAATAAAACTAAGGAGGTCTTACACACCTGGAATGCTGTGAATGGCTTTGGTCCCATACACTGGCATTGAAGGCAGTCCAGCAACATTGCATTAGGTTGATTCTGTGTACCGAGGGAGTTCCTTATTAGGAGAGGTTGAGTAAGTTGAGGTTGTACTGTTGTAATTTGAATGAATGAGAGGTGACCTTGTTGAAATCACACCTATTCTTAGGAGGCTTGACATGTTAGATGTGGAACAGTTATTTCCCTAAGAGCTGTCAAGGCTTACCCAGACCCTGGATCTACTCACCTTCCCCTGGACTTCTTGGATTGTCCTGAGATGTCACCCACATCTCCCCCCCCCCCCCCCCCCCCCCCAGGTCCCCCTACCCCCATCTCTGACCACCATTGATGAAACCCACAACTGACCTTCACCTGCCCTCCACAATAATTTAGTAGGACAGTCCTGGCTGACCATAACCCACCCCTTGGACCAATCATCATCATTGAATCCTTTACCCTTAACATTTTAGTGGTTAACATTGTCCAGAAACTGAACTAGACCAGTCATATAAACATTGCAGCTTGAAGAGCAGGTCAGAGTCTGAGTGTTTTATGGTGAGTAATTTACTGGCTCTGCAAAACCTATAACGCACAAGCTGGGAACATGCTGGTATACTCATCACTTGCCTGCACGAGCACAGCTCCAACAAAAAATGTTCTCCATTATTCGGGACACAACATCCACCAACTTCAACATTCTCTCCCTTCATCACCAAGGCACAGTGACAGCAATATGCACCATCCACACGGTGCACTGTTTTAGCTCAACAGCATCTTCTCAACACACAACCACTACCACCTAGAAGGAAAAGGGAAGCAAGTGCAAAGGAAAGCCACTACCTACAAGTTTGCCTCATAACCACGTGATAACCTGACTTGGAACTTATGGGCTTTTCTTCATTGCTGCAGATTCAAACTCCTGGAGTTCCCTCCCTGGCAGCACGACAGATGTATCCATAACATATAATGATTAAAAATTGGTCTACCTCAGCCTTGAATATACTTAATGTCCCAGCTTGACAGCCATTAAGGGAAATAACTGTTCCACATCTAACATGTCAAGCCTCCTAAGATCAGGTGTGATTTCAATAAGGTCACCTCTCATTCATTCAAACTACAACAGTACAAACTCAACCTTTCCTAATAAGGAACTCCCTTGGTACACAGAATGCACTAGTGAAACCCGGCTGGACTGCCTTCAATGCCAATATATGTTTTCTTAGATAAAGTGACCAAAACTGTTCACAGCATTCCAGGTGTGTAACACCTCCTTCATTTTATTCTCCATTCCCTTTGAAATAAAGGCCAACAGTCCATAATTGCTTTCCCTATTACCAGTTGAACTTGGATACAACTTTTTTGTTATTCAAACACAAGGACCGTCCCAAATTCTTCTGTGCTGCAGCTTTCTGCAGTCTTTCCTTATTTAAATAATATTCAGCTCTTCCATGCTTCCTGCCAAATCTCATATATTCCCACATTATATTTCATCTACCAGATTTTTGCCCACTCACTTATACTGTCTGTACTTCTCTGTAGATTCGGTCATCCACATCATTTGCTTTCCCGTCTATTTGCCACCCGCAAACTTGACAAGAGTCTGATAAGAAGGGCTCATGTCCAGAACGTCGATTCTCCTGCTCCTTGGATGCTGCCTGACCTGCTGTGCTTCTCCAGCAACACATTTTCAGCATCTGCAATCCTCACTTTCTCCAAGAGCACTTTCACTTTCATCATTCAAGTCATTAATATGTATCGTAAATAATTGTGGTGCCAGCACTGATACCTCTGCCACCCCACTAGTTACATGTTGCCAACCTGAAAATGTCCCCTTTATTTGAATGTTGTCTTGTATTAGTTCACCAATCCTCTAGCCATGATAACAGGTGAACCCTCAACACCTCTGATCTGCTCTTAAGTAGTGTTATGCACAGTACATTATGAACAAGTGGTTAAAGAAGGTTGCTCATCACCACCTTCTTAAAAGGAGTGGGAAATAAATACTGGCTTAGCCAGCAACACCTACATTCCATGAATTTATATAAACAAAAATATCTTCCTGTGGGATCAACTATAACTAGAGGACATAGTTTAAAAATAAGATGAGTCCCTTTTAAGACAAAAGAGGAAAGATTTTGTCTCTCAGAGGGTCATTGGAATATGGAATTCTCTTCCACAGAGAATCAAGAAGGCTGGGTTATTAAACTTTTTCAAGGGTGTGTTAAATAGATTTTTGACAGACAAGGCAGGCAAGGGTTATGACGTACAGCCTGGAAAGTGTAGGTGAGATCACAATCAAATCAGCCATAATATTACTGAATAGTTGACCAGGCTTGAAGGCCAAATTGCTCTCCCCACTCATAATTTCAATGTTTCTACCTAACTACCCTCCCCTGTGAATGTTTGTAATGGGGCTTTCACATTTACAAAAGTACAGTAGTATTGTAAAACCTTGCCTGGATATTTTAATGTTTCTGTAAAGGGATCTTGAGATATTCCCAGATCAATTTCAAGCATGACTCATGAGCTTCATGCAAGTAGTGAGAGGGTCTCTATGAAATGGCTTTTAAACATAATACTGTAATTCATTTAAAAGAGTATCTCAATGTAAAAAGGGAAGTCTGAGATATTGGCTAAAATGTGTTAAAGTATCATACTTTTCCATGCCAGTTAAGGGACCATTATATTCCAGAGAAGTTTTATAAACCACCTTCTGGTCCTGCTCGATAACTCCTATTACCCGGTCAAACCTCACACACAGGAATGGTTTGCAGATGCTCCTGTAAAATAGACAGCAACAAGTAATTGCCAGGTTTATTTTATTTCACAGAAGGAAAAATATTAAGACAATTAACTCCAATGACCACGCAAATGCTATTTTATAAAAGATTCAACTCCATCATTTTTAACAGTCTCTGATTCCAATTATCTATATGTTTAAAACAAGCATTTATAATTAATGACCCCAAAAATACCCAATTTTAGAAAAGTTGATTAAATGGCAAAGTAATTGAAATAATTGCTTATAAAAAGTTTCCAATGGCTTCTACATTAATTTTACCACAGGACCATGCCCGAGGATTTTTTTTGATCACTGTATGTCTCTTGCTTGAGTATTTTACACTCCTTCCAATATAATTGCACTGCATATTGTATAGTTGTCATGGGTGGCTAATTGGAATAAAAATATATACATAATTCCAAAAAATGAACCATTCAAGCTTTCAAATTAACGCATGATCTAATTTGTAAAATTAGACATTATGCTATGCTTTTTATGACAAATTAACTTTGATTACAGCTCCATCCCTTCATTAGAAGTACACACATTGTACAAAAATAATGCTCATATATAGAAAATCGTTTTAACCCTTTAGGTGTTTTGCATGCAAATTTGTCACACCCAAAACAGGCTTTTAGAGTATCGCTGATTTTAGCATATGTCTAACGGCAAGTAGTTTATTTGACCTTCAAGGCATGTCTATTCACGACCTTTAGAGCCTGTACACTTAAAGAGACTAGCTGATTTAAAATCCAATTAATTTTAGCTGCAGAATAATACGTTATGCACTATATATTACAATGAAGTTACTTTTATTAAACAGTTCAAATTCTACCTTGCATTGAATGGGAACTCTGCTACTCCAATAATTTTTGAAATTATCATAATGTCATTGGTTGAAAGTCTAGAATATAGATCAGAGTACTTTTCAATTGGTGAAAAGTTTGGGGCACACAAACAGGTTAAAATGACTTGGACAGAAAGGCAAATTGAAAAGTATAGAAGATGACTGCACCTTCTATTTAGTGAACTAGGATACCAGGGGTTTGAGGTTGTTCTGCAGTTGTACTAAGCCCTTGTCACACCAGTTCTGGGAGTACTGTGTTCAGTCTCTGCACAACAAATAGGGGTAGCATTCATACTACACTCTGAAAGAGGGACTGAAAGAAGTGCCAAATTGAAACAATGCACTGTCACAACCTGTGTTTATAAAAAAGTGTTTCATATAAGTCAGGTATAATACTTCATCTGATGGAGGTTTACATTTACTCAAAGGCTTACTACATAATACCTTGAAATGAAAGGTGATGTCCTTCTCCCATTTACAACATGACAAAATCCATCAACAGATCATTTCTGTGCAATGTCACAGTGATGCTAATAGTTTCGAGATGCCCTTCATGAAACCAGTGTTTAGTCTTATCACATTCCCTCAGTTAATTAACTTATCAGTTTCAATTTTTTTTAAAAGGGACAATTCAACCCAAGAAATTTCCAATGAGACCAGTTTTAAGGTGATATACCTACGGGATGTATCGTCTGCACATTACAAAACCCACCCAAGTTTCGTTCTGCCCGTTCAGTTTACCACCTAAGTGGCAATGGGACACATCAAATTTACTAATTTTCAGTTAGAATGAAAATAAACCACATGGATTGTTTTTGGTTTAATATGCAAATAAAAATTGTGCTGTTCATGCTTTGCTAGTTGTAAATACTCCCCTAAACAAAAATCTGCATTTTCATCAGGACGTAGAAATTCAATCGAGATGAATCGATATCAGTTTTAAAACAAAACTTGTTGGAAGTTTGGAAAACAAATGAACACAATTCCAGAAAAGTTATGTTTTATTTCAGTTCAAACACCTGACTTTAAAACCAATATGTCAAATTTGCAGCTTTAGTTCCAGTTTGTCAAGCCATTTGCTGTCGTGTTAATTTGAGTTGATTTATCTTAGTCTTTCATGGAAGGACTCATGAAATACATTGTTGTACTTCTGTCCCTCACATCAGAGAAAAAAACCCCACAGGGAATGGAAGTCCTATCTATTTGTCATTCTATTTTGTTTTTGTCACTGGTACATAAGAGGTTAAGACAGTATTGGAAGCACCACAAACAGCAGGGACTGCATTGTCAGAGGGGTTGATAAAATTCATTTAAGGTACTTTTCAATTACTGTCCATTTTGGCTTAAAAGTGGACAAAACACGAATGCTGGGGACCAGGTCAGAACAGCCCACAACGACGACAAGATGATGGGCTGTACCCCCTGGAGTGTTTCCATCTGCCATCATTAAGGTGACTGTTCAAACATGAAAAATTCCTTCTCGCGGTGCTGACAAACAGACATCAGGAACTATGACAGGGCTTTATAGATAAAGCTAGTCAGACAGAGATGTCACACTCCCCAGGTATGTCTGGAAACAAAATCTCAGAAAGGGAAAAAAAATCCCAGGGATGAAGTGAAACAGTTATTACCTGGGATGGTTCCTTTCCCACAAGATAACCAACAAGGAAGGTCAGCCTGAGATCACAGAGATAGCAAGTGCATTTTCATTTTACCTGTAGTCTTCTCCGTAAGACACCCAAACCTTTTGATCATTTTCAAGGAAAAGGGGATTTTTTATTTCTTGCCCATTTTCATCAAACAACCGAGTAGGACTAAGGTTGAGACCTGAAGCGTGATAGCCGGATGAGCACTGGAGCCGTTGACAAATCATCTGTAGCAACTAGAACAGGATTGTAAAGGAAAGAATGATTTGAAAAAAAATATAGTTTCAGATCTTGTGCAAGTGGAATCCTAACATATTAATTAAGTTCAAAAGAGTGTTCGGCAAGTGTGAATAATTGAATTGTTTATCATGTAAGAAACCAAACCAGAACACAGACTTTTTAACCAGCAGGTGGTGCAACTGTATTAGCATTGGTCTGACCCCTACTCCTACACTGGTGACAGACTGCATATTGTTCACTACAATCATCAGTTGCTCCCTTTACACTTGCCCTCTATTGTTTTTGTTTCCCTTCAGAACTAATGTACGTACAAAGAGAGAAAAAATGAAGATTCGGGGCCACTAACCAACCAGTCGTTGGTTTCCAGTCTGAATAACGGGTGGCTAAGTAATTGACGAGCTCCATGAACACCCGAAGCAATAATGAGGCAGCTCCACAAATGAGCGAGCAGTGAGTTAAATATGCAAATTGGGTTTCTAACACAGTTGGTAAAACCCCGATTGCAATTAGAGACAAATACCAATACCCATTTCTAAACAGGATGCAAAAGCAGCAGGATTTTATTTCAGAAAAGAAAGAGTGGTTATGCCGACATAAAAGTTGCAGGGCTGTTTAATAAAGCTGGAGTATTGAGTCTTATAGCGTGGACATTATAGTGAACGGTTGAAATGTATTATTTCCAATTCTGGGCATCAGTGTTTTGGGAACGATATGAAATGGTTACAGACGATAAGGAAAATAGGCTCCTGGAATGAAAGATTGAAGGATCTGGGATTGTTTTCTTCTGAAAAAGAAAGTTCAGTAGAAATTTGATGGAGGTTTAATATTTTGGGACTGGGTAATTGGTGAGAAACCATTCAAAACAGCTACCAATTTAAGGTAATTGGCGAAACAGTCAAAAATGATGTGAGGAAAACCACTTTTCCTCAGCAGATGGTTAGGATCTGGAATAGACTGTATAAGAATGGTGGTAGCAGATTTAACAATAGCTTTCAAAAGGATTATTATTTGATGAAAAGAATTACCAAGCTCATGAGAATGTTGAGGGAATAGGATTAGCCGAATTGTTCTTGAGTTGGTAAGTGCACAATGAGCTAAATGTGCTGTTACCAATCTGTAATTCTTAATTACCAAGGTCAGCTACTTTTGGAGCCTTACTTTCCCATATAAACAGTCAAAAATGGAAGCATAGTTGAAACAGAAATAATTTAGATCTTAAAATTGCCATCATTTTCTTATCGTTCCACAAATTAAAGCTTTAAATATTTCTGGAAGACATCACGTACAAGTGAATCATATGTAATTATTTATCAAGGCATGTTTTTGAGTAGATGTCATAGGGGAGTAACTTAAGTATGCTGAGAGGATATGAAGACCAATGAAACGTGTTTCCTATTGCATTGGGAGCATGTGGCTAGTGCGACGACTCCGTTTTTTTATTGATTTGATATGAAACAAACCAATTTCAGGAGTATGGAACTGTTGACCAACAATTGAGGCTAAACAAAGTTTGAAAAAGTGGCTTGGTTTTAGTGGAGAACTCAGAATGGTGTAGTACATTTGTTTACACTATGTTGAATGTCATTTTGTTGACTTCAGTGAAGTGTAACATAAGGTAGAATGTGTCCAGGTAATGAATCCAGACCTGTCTATTTTCCAGATGACTAAATAAGTAAAAATTGCTGTAAGTTTGGTGAAATGAAAATTATTATTATTTTTATACTTTTTAAAATGTTTCTTTTCTCCAGCAAAACAACACTACTTACTCTTTCCATCATGAATTTGTCATTTCCTGACTCTTTCTCTATGGCCTTCATGTTAATATAGATGAGAACTTCTCCAGTGCTCTGACCATTCCGATACACCTAATGAAGGAATCAAACCAAAAGGGTTGAAGTTAATAGATATTTTCCAGCTTCAGTGTGTCATTTTCTTGACTGCTTTATAACATTTTGAGAATGTAATACTTCCTTTTTTTTAGTATTTACACCAACACATAATGCAGAGATTTGTACAAAAGGTTTAGTTCACCCATTTGTCAATGATACTTACCAAGGTAAATTCCATCTGCACTTTAGTATTTTTCACTAACTCCTGGGCATTCTAAAATATGTTCATTGTCATTGAAATACATCTTTTAAAGTGTGGTCAGTAATCATGGAGAGAAGTGCAGTATTTAGTTTGTGCAGAGCAAGCTCTCATAAAAATCAGTGAGTTAATAGCTAGATAACCCTGATCTCTCTGAAAGGTAAAGTTTGGACTCTGGGAAGAATTCTCCTAGTCGTCTTCAAAATAGTAGCTTAGAGACTTGTGTGTCCATCTGAGAACATACTGCGCCAGGGACCTGGGTTTGATTCCCACGTCAGGTGACTGTCTGTCTGAATGGAGTTTGCATATTCTCCCTGTGTCTATATGGGTTTCCTCCAGGTGCTCCGGTTTCCTCCCACAATCCAAAGATGTGCAGGTTCGATGAACTGGCTATGCTTAATTGCCCATAGTGTTAGGTGCATTAGTCAGAGAGAAATGGTTATGTTTGGGTTACTCTTTGGAGGGTCGGTGTGGACTTTTTGGGCTGAGTAGCCTGTTTCAACACTGTGTAGATAACCTAATCTACCCTAATCTAATCACACAGATGAGGTGTCAGTTGAGTAAACCAATAAATATTTGTTATGGGAGGGTATTAAGACTTATGGCTGCGTAGAGAGAGGTACAGATCAAACTCAGTGGAAAACCAAGTGGAGGGGCTGAATGTCCAGCTGTTATAATCCTCTGACTGGATCTCTAAAGGCATTAGTCGTGATTTGTCAGAGGGTGTGCTGTTATATTTATAGGTCAGAATTATTTTCCTGAACATTCCTCTGCAAAAGCTAAGTTATTTAAGTTACCTGTCCCATTTAAGGCAATAGATGAATGCAACTTGTGATTAATAAGTGTGTAATTGCTGTAAGGCAAGAATTCTTTGCAGACTGGAAGAAATGTTAAACAGAAGTTAGCCTGAAATGAATTGCCTTTTGTATATTTTTGAATTGTAATGGTTAATCTCAAAACAAAAAACTTTTTTATGTAGCATGTCAATACACTGACAACCAATAGATTGTAAATTGCAATAGCTATTGCTTTGGTAGGAAAACACAATAGGGAATTTGTGCAGAGCAAGATCTCGTAAATGTGAAATGAGCTGTTTTTGTTGATATTTGAAGAAAAATAGTTATTCCTATTAGTACCAAAGGAATATTTTTGCCAAACATTAAAATGTACAATACACAGTATTTCAAATGATACAGAAGATACAATAAAACACGCACTTTTCTCAGCTGAACATTTGACACTCTCTGGTGCTTCATTTCAATTTCAAAATTTGCAAAATTAACTATCTATGCTCATTCTTATCCAATGTTTTTTTTATTATTTCACGACATACACGCAGCTCAAGGGGTTCTATAAATTTTCAGCTGCTCAGTACATTATTGCTGAAAGACTTTGGACAATGACCTTTTCCCATTGTGCCTTTGCAGTGACTGTCCCAAGCTTTCGAGCATCCCTCAGCACATAGTCCTAGACCATGGAAATGTACCAGTCTGGAACATTTGATTGAGGACAACTCTTTGCACTGGAAGACCAACAGGCTTTGAGAAGGCCAAAGAGCATCTTTCAATCAGCTGATTATCCTCCAGGCACAGCTGATGTTTGACTCAGTGTGTCTCAGAGAACGGCCCCTAGAACACGAAGACCTGCTCAAGTCAAACCTCAACATAAACCATTGCTTCTTTCTCCAGATTTTTTTTTTGTAAAGGTTGTTTACATCTATCCAAGAGATATTAGAAAGACAATACTTTGGAAATGCAACAACAGCTTCTCCACAGGGTGAAGTGATTGTATAGATAACATGATCAAATGAAATACTAAATAAAATAGACCAAGTCTTCTAGATTTTTTTATTGAGGTCTTTCCTTTGAGACAATGAGAAATTTAACATGTTGTGAATTTGATCACTCCATTTTTTTTTAACTCAACAGATTTAATGTGGATATTCTCAAGAATCCTAAATCCAATAATGGTGGAGCTTGAAGCATTGACTTTCTGACAACTAACAATTGGATCAGGTTAGGACATCTAGCTAGGTAGATGGATCAGTTTTTATAGCTCAAAATTGAGTAGGGCCCAATACTGTCAATGTGAAGGATAATAATTCATTAACATATGGTGACCAGCCAATCGTGTATCTTGCAGTCAATTGCCTGACATTGTGCTGACACAGGAAGTTCAACAGCAGCTAAATTGTAAGTGTAACAGATATATGGGAAATTTACTGTAAAATTGCAAATGTTGTGAGAAAGCAGACAATGGCATTTTATCCACAGGATGGGCAAAGTAAACACAAATGTGGTATTTAAAATCTGGAGAAAAGCAACACAGTTGGACATTAACAATGGGAACTTTGCTCTGCTCAAGCACTCGGTTTCTGTCACAAAACTTTAACTTCATTCCCAATTTCAGTATTTTCAGACACTTTCAGCAAATACAAACCACATAGGTCAGAGGACAATATCATTAGTGAAACACTGCAGGCCATGCATATGTCAAAACCCTAAACTTGTAAGATATAATCAAAAGAACTACTAAGTTTAATAAAAGTAAACACTAATTGAATAAAGATATTTTTATTAATTAAATGTGATACTTGTATGTCATCCATCTGTCTTGGGAGATGATGGAGAAAATTAATGATAAATGCATTTTACTGATTCATTGGCTTGTAAACAGAGAATTAGTTGCATTTCCATTTCCATCACATCTTGCAAACTACAATTTGCCCCAAGTGTTGCTGGCATTTACTGAATCCTACCTAATTCAGTTCAGTTTGGTTTCAGTATTCAGTTCAGCAATAACCTGCAATACTAACTAGATCAAGTCTTCTAGAATTTTTATTGAGGTCTTTCCTTTGAGATAATGAGAAATTTGACACATTGTGAAGTCCATCACTCTTTGTTACTTAGATTATTTGTCCATGTTTTCTATCACTCAACAGATACAAAGTGGATATTCTTAAGAATTCTAAATCCAATAGTGAAAAAAAAACTAGACAAACAACTTGAACCCCAAAATAATTTGTTTCAATTCAATGAATAAAATAACCAGTTTCTAATCTTGTTAGATTTTCCATTTTGATGGGGGTTGACGATAATGATCATTTTCGCTTCAGTGCCACCTCCATCTATGTCAAATGCTTCCCATATCAATGACCAGGAGTAAACATGCTACTTGTCCATCGCTTTCCCTCTGGACTATGTTTCCTTTCAATTTTGTAAGCCTTTGTTCTATATGATAATCATGCTTTTAAACAGAATGAGAGTTGGGGCATGGCCACATTAAATCCAATAAACGGGTTACTGTGAAGTGGACTTTGTTAACCCTTCAGATGTATGCCTCTGCAGTGAGAAAGCATAAGGAAATTACTACTACTAATTGTGAGAACTTCAAGAAACTATTGTGAGGCCAGTCAGGGATATGTTCATACAATACACAAATCCAAATATCGTAAATAAAACTTAAGGATTTTTTTGAGGTGACATTTATGCTGCAATAATTCCTTTTTTGTTTAAAATCAATAAGCCTTCTTGTTGCACTAACAGCACTTTGATTCATCCTCAAGTGTAAAACTTTTATGAATCTGAGCAGTGACTGAAAATCTGCTTTTCAATTAATTGGTGCCATTCCACTGCTCATCCACCATCATTAATTAGCTTCATTTCCTTTTTACAAATCTAGTGCCTTCAAGCCAAGTTACAGCTTCCTTGTTCATGAGGTTTGTCTTGTGTTAATTCCCTAGGTTAGGCCAATCTCAAATCCCTGATTACAGTCTGGCTTTTCCACATATATGTAATCTGAACGAGTTCTATAACCATCTGAGGCACAAGTTTACTTCTGGCCCCTTCAACATCTGTTTTAATTGTTTATTCATTGGTGTCTGTGCTTTCAGTTGCTTAAACTATAAGCACTGGAATTCTCTCCCAACGCTACTTTATATCCCTCAGCACTTTTAAAATACTGCTTAGAAAACCTATCTCTTTGTCTAAGCTTTTAATCATCTCATGTAATCATTATCTCATGTTGTTTTACCACATGGTGTGTTTTAGAATGCTCCTGTGAAGCATTTTATTATGTTAAAGGTATTTGTAATGCCCAGAAAGGATGAAGATTTTTTTTTAAAAATGAGCAAAATATTCCCTTGTTCATTTTTTTTCTAAATGGACAGTTGTTGGATTTAAGATGGTTATCAGACACAGAATGAACTTTCTAGAAACTTTCAGTGAACAAAAGCTAACTCATCCTCCTTCTGGAATGTCACCCTTGCATTGTGCAGTCATTTTCACCAAACCCACTCAAAGGAGCCACAGAGAATGTGTCTCCTTCAACTGGGTTCACTTTAAAGGAAAACCATTAAAATCATTATGCCTAATTTGGTGCTAATGGTCCTCACTGGTATTTGCTACAACACACTCAGTGCATCAATGTCATTTACTTAATCATGGGGACTCATTGAGGAACACCAGTCAAAAAGAAAGTGTTTTTTTGTATTGTTTTAATTCTACATGTTTGGCCTCTTTACTCAACCTACTTTTATCACCAAAACAGAAAAGAACATATCAACTCCAGGCTTGGCTAACAACGTGTTGCTAGTCTCAACCTCTTTTGAAATCTTGATTTCTAAGGAGACCTCTACATTTCGTCTGAAAAGTGAACTCAATTTCAGTCCAGAAGAATTATAGATATTTTCTAATCAACCTGTTCAGAGATGTTATGATGGCATCTCTGAACCATGTGGGACTTGATTGAGGCCTCCTGGCTCAGAGGTAGGGACACTACAATTTTGTCCCAAGAACACCAACTGCAAGAATTATACTGCTGTGTTTTCAACTGAATTCACTCGCATATGAATTCATTCTCAGAAATACTGCCTGACTAGGCAACTATCAGAACTCACTGGACATTGATTACTCACATCCAATTCATTTGAATTAATGTCAATATCTTCAATCTTTGAGAAATTAATAATTGTATTCACTCATTTTTTTCTTTGTATGTGTGTGTACGTGTGTGTATGTTGTGATAACCTTTCCTTCACTCGAGTTTGGATGTATTAATTTGCAGTTTAAAGTAAATTTTTACTTTAACATAAAGTGAACAATGGGCTTTTTTTAAAGACTTTGGGGAAATACACTAGTACACCACTATACACACCTATCAAAGTGCAAAATAGATAAGATATTTTTAAAAGTTATCCCTGCTATGCATGGAAGAGGACAATAGTAAAATTATATTCACCTCTTCCTCTTGTCGATGATAGTGCTATTAAAGTTGTTTTTGGGTTAATCTAATCTTAGATTCCCTTAAATTAGGGCAAAATTTGGCTTCCAAAGGCAATAGATTAAGGATTGCATAGAATATATAAAATATTACATTATTAACAAAACCTGGTGACATTAACAGGCAGTGCGGGTGCACTGTCTAAAATATACATACTAATCAGAAAATAAATTATTCTTATTTTTACAGATTATTTTCTGTCAGTTAAAAAGGTGAAGTCTGGAATGTGAGGTCTGGAGTGTGGGTGCAGTATGCATTTAATAACTATCTGTTGAGAAAGCACATAGGAATGAGGCACAAAAATGCTGGACTCTTGTACTCTAATATTGACCAAAAAAAAATTAAGGATTGCATAGAATATATAAAATATTACATTATTAACAAAACCTGGTGACATTAACAGGCAGTGCGGGTGCACTGTCTAAAATATACATACTAATCAGAAAATAAATTATTCTTATTTTTACAGATTATTTTCTGTCAGTTAAAAAGGTGAAGTCTGGAATGTGAGGTCTGGAGTGTGGGTGCAGTATGCATTTAATAACTATCTGTTGAGAAAGCACATAGGAATGAGGCACAAAAATGCTGGACTCTTGTACTCTAATATTGACCACATCTTAATATAAAGAGAAAATATTAGAAGTGCAGCATCAAACAAAAGCAAGACAAAAGACATTTAGAGGCAGGTTTTCCTCCTACTTTCTGATTTCAGAATTTTACCAAAGGCAGTTTGTTTTTATTTGTGGCCCATGTGTCTTACTAAATGTTTCCGTCATGTCACTTGCAATGACCATTTACAAACCAAACTGACAAAGTGAACAAACTTTTTGAACCTGTCCCGCAGATGTGCCTGCAATGAAAGAGTAACATGAGTAAATCAAACACTCCTTGACAAGTCACTAATTTGGAAGCAAAAACAAAACAAATAACGCAGGAGGTCAAATACACTCCTCTGCCTGTGTCCGTGCATTTTAGGTTGAATGCTTACGTTTGAATTATCTGTCTGTTTACTGGGTAAGTATTGCAGCTCAGTTTTCACTGCCTTCCTGTTGTCATTTTCCAGGGCAGCTTCAGGATGCCACAGACAAGAAAGGAATTATTCAATTCTGAGGTCCAATATGTGGTGGGGTGGGGGGGGGGGGTGGAATGGGCATGCACTCTAAACAGGTTCTAGGCCTGAATCATCCAAATCTGATTGGTGACATGCTGAGAAGAGGGAAACACTGCCTCAGGCTGGTAATGACAACTAATCACTATTTGTGTGTTTTATCTGCTTTCATAGCGCAAAAAAATCTTTCCCCTTAGCAAGTATTCTTATACCTTGAAAAGATACAGCGATTTAAAACCTGGGCAGTTTATGACTGATAAGAGGTTATTTGTTGATTTGTAATGTACTGCCATGGAAAAGCTGTTTACCTAAAATGTCTTTTCTCATTAGAAGCAAGGACTAATGATGTCACATAACATCTTGTAGGGTCTGGCGTATGGGGCAATGGTTAATGCACAGCTTGGATGCCATTAACTAAGGAAGCTGCAGATTCTCAAACAACAGCATTAACAACATGTTAAATGAATCAATATTTAGGAAAAGATTTTCATGTCTTCTCTGCCACTAGGTAAGATACAATGTATTAATGAGATTAAGAAATAGAACAGTGCATATAAGGAAAAGGTTGGGAAAATTCATAAGCTTTGTGCAGAACTATAAGAACTGGATTAAAGCATATAAGCAACTAACACAGTTTATAATATAGAGAGACACACAGAATACAGCTGAAACAGTCAGTTAACAAATTTAGATGTTCAGGGAAGTTGAAGATAGAAGATCAGCATTCCCAAATCTGGCCATAATCTGGGATAAACTGCCACTCAATAATTTTATCTTAAAGAGTGTGTAATTTAAGTCATATCAGAATAATAAGTATTAGATATTAACACCTCAATTAATAACAATTGTCTAGACGCTGGTATTTGTGGGATCTGACTGTATTCAAGATGACTGTTGTATTTGTCTACATGTCGAAACTTTTAAATGTATTTGAGCTACTTCTGGATTCCTAAGAAATGCAGATAAGTAATTTATTAAAGCAGGTCTTTACTTCCTTATTGAGATTACAGGACCAAGTGGACAGCAATAACAGTCAGACATGAATGTTTTAGTTCAGACAGATTATTATATAAACATATGGTGAGTCCTTGATGGATATATGAGTCACATTTTTATTCAATGTGAAACATAACTTAAAGGGAAAATTGAACATTATAACATTGTTTATAAAACATTGAGATAAGTGACACCTACTTTCAGCTGCAGGCCTTTTGGGAGAGTGGTGTTTGCTGGAAACCTATTCATAGTCCGGGACACAAGGGCACTTTGCCATTCCTCTTCAGCCTGTAACTGTGGGCCAAGTTTTGAGAGTTGACTATTGTACTTCTTGATAACAGCTCGCAGTTCATCGATCAAGTTTTCCAACTAAAGGGGTTAAAATATGAGATGCTGTTAGCAAGGGATAATTATTGAAGTCACACCTATTAGACTTTCTTGATGCTATTTCTGTTGAGAAAGTTTTACTCAACTTGAATCTGACAATCTTTTGACAGCAAAACACCTCCCAAGGTTTGACATGTGCTGTAGTGCACACTATATAGCTGTTGCCCTTCCATTGACTCCTTTTGACTTCATCTCTTACTGATTAGTGTCTACATCAGTCACAAAAATAATCTGTCTTCAAATTTCACCGACTGCACTGTGCAATGCAAGGTATCCATCTGGATCTTTGTGAAGTGTCATAAGCAGAAAGAAAATATAAAAGGCTCCAATATTTTGCTGTGGTTTACAAAACCTAATGATCTCAGAAAGGTAAATGCTCTATATTTTAGTGAATTAACTACTCAACATATGAAATCATACTATGGAATACAAATGTATAATGCTTAGTGAATTTATTTGAAATTCTTCACTCCATTTTTAGAAGATATGTTCACCCAATTAAAACAAAACGGCTATGTAAACTTTGCCTTCTGTTGATTCTGTAGCAGTCATAAACATATAGAATCCCGACAGTGTAGAAGCAGGCCATGTGGCCCATCGAGTCCACAATGACCTTCTAAAGAGCATCCCATGCAATACCTGCATTTCCCATGGCTAATCCACCGAGCATGTATATCTTTGGACTGTAGGAGGAAACTGGAACACCCAAAGGGGACCCGAGCAGATACTGGGAGAATGTGCAAACTCCACACAGTCACCCAATGGGTGGAATTGAACCCAGTTCCCTGACATTGTGAGGCAGCTGGGCTAACCTCTGAGCCACTGTGCCACTCCAAAAGTGCACACAATATGTGTAAAGATTTGTTGACATATAGAACATAGAACATAGAAAAATACAGCGCAGTACAGGCCCTTCGGCCCTCAATGTTGCGCCGACCGAATCCTACCTAACCTACACTAGCCCAATAACTTCCAAATGCCTATCCAATGCCCGCTTAAATGACCATAAAGAGGGAGAGTTCACCACTGCTACTGGCAGGGCATTCCATGAACTCACAACCCGCTGTGTAAAGAATCTACCCCTAACATCTGTCCTATACCTTCCATCCCTTAATTTAAAGCTGTGTCCCCTTGTAACAGCTGACTCCATTAGCAGTAAAAGGTTCTCAGTGTCTACCCTATCTAAACCCCTAATCATCTTGTACACCTCTATCAAATCTCCCCTAAACCTTCTTTTCTCCAATGAGAACAGCCCCAAGTGCCTCAGTCTTTCCTCATACGATTTTCCTACCATACCAGGCAACATCCTGGTAAACCTCCTCTGCACTCGTTCCAATGCCTCCACATCCTTCCTATAGTATGGCGACCAAAACTGCACACAATACTCCAGATGAGGCCGCACCAGAGTCTTATACAACTGCAACATGACCTCAGGACTCCGGAACTCAATTCCTCTGCCAATAAAGCCCAGTACACCATATGCCTTCCTCACAGCACTATTTACCTGGGTGGCAACTTTCAGAGATCTGTGTACATGGACACCAAGATCCCTCTGCTTATCCACACTACCAAGTAGCCTACCATTAGCCCAGTAATCCATCTTCTTGTTACTCCTACCAAAGTGAATGACTTCACACTTAGCTACATTGAATTCCATTTGCCACCTTTCTGCCCAGCTTTGCAACTTATCTATATCCCGCTGTAACCTGCCACATCCTTCCTCACTATCCACAACTCCACCGACTTTTGTGTCATCTGCAAACTTACTCACCCAGCTTTCAAGCCCCTCCTCTAGATCATTTATAAAGATAACAAAAAGCAATGGTCCCAAAACAGATCCTTGAGGTACACCGCTAGTAACTGCACTCCAAGATGAACCTATACCATCAACTACTACCCTCTGTCTCCTTCCAGCCAGCCAATTTCTAATCCAAACCTCTAATGCACCCTCAATGCCATACCTCCGTAGTTTTTGCATTAGCCTACCATGGGGTACCTTATCGAACGCCTTACTAAAATCCATATACACAACATCTACTGCTTTACCCTCGTCCACCTCCTTAGTCACCTGCTCAAAGAACTCAATAAGGTTTGTGAGGCACGACCTGCCCTTCACAAAACCATGCTGACTATCCTTGATCACGTTATTCCTATCCAGATGTTCATAAATCTTATCCCTTATAATTCTCTCTAAGACTTTGCCCACCACAGAAGTCAGACTCACTGGCCTATAGTTACTCGGGCTATCCCTACTCCCCTTCTTGAACAAGGGGACCACATTCGCCATCCTCCAGTCTTCTGGTACTATTCCCGTTGACAATGACAACATAAAAATCCAGGCCAATGGCTCTGCTATCTCCTCCCTAGCTTCCCAGAGGATCCTAGGATAAATGCCATCAGGCCCAGGGGACTTATCTATTTTCATCCTTTCCAGTATTCCCAAAACCTCTTCCCTACATACTTCAATGCCATCCATTCTAATCACTTGTGACTCAATATTCACATCAGCAACAGTGTCCTGTTCCTGAGTGAATACTGACGAAAAGTATTGATTTAGTGTCTCTCCAATCTCCTCCGCCTCCACACACAACTTTCCACTACTATCCTTGACTGGACCGATACCTACCCGAGTCATCCTTTTATTCCTGACATACCTATAGAAAGCCTTTGGATTTTCCCTAATCCTACCAGCTAAGGACTTTTCATGTCCCCTTCTCGCTGCTCTTAGCTCTCTCTTTAGATCCTCCCTGGCTACCTTATAACTCTCAATCGCCCCAACTGAACCTTCACGCCTCATCTTTACATATGCCACCTTCTTCCCTTTCACAAGGGATTCCAATTCCTTATTAAACCACGGCTCCCTCACAAGACCCTTAACTCCATGCCTGACTGGTACATACTTATCAAGGACACTCAGTAGCTGTTCCTTGAACAATCTCCACATATCATTAGTATTCTTCTCTTGAAGCCTGTTTTTCCAATCCACACATCCTAAGTCATGCCTCACCGCATCATAATTTCCCTGCCCCCAGCTATAACTCTTGCCCTGCAGTGCACACTTATCCCTCTCCATCACTAAAGTAAAAGTCACCGAGTTGTGGTCACTGTCCCCGAAGTGCTCACCTACCTCCAAGTCTAACACCTGGCCTGGTTCATTACCTAGAACCAAATCCAGTATAGCCTCACCTCTTGTTGGCCTGTCTACATATTGTGGTATCATGGTATTATATATCCAAGTGAATTATTCTTTAATTAAAATGATTCCCCCACCTCCTAAAATTACTACTCATAACCAAAAGACAAGGCTTTGATTTAAATAGCATAAACAGCCATGTTATGCACCAAAATACCTTACAGCTAATAAGTTTGAATATGATTATAGTGTAGATTCTATTGAGACTTTTGTAGATGGTTTGGCTTAAACAATTTCTTTCAATTGAAGATAAAATGGAACATAATGAAATCATATTGAACTCCAAAGAATGGAAACCTTCATAATTTAGTTGCCATGAGGCCAAGTTCAAAACCCATAGAAGCCAAGTGCAGTTTTCACACCTGGACATCAAGCAGGTCAGCTGGTCTTGCTGCATACAAAGACCCCGTCAGGAAAACTGTAAACAGTGGTCTCTGTGTCAATAAAAATAAAAAGACTATTTTTGTTTTAGCTACCAACCAGAATGCCAATGAAAACTACTGCCTTGTGTGAAGAGATGGGACTTGCAGAGATTTAAAAACTAAGGAGTTGTCAAAATGTATTCTGCTGCTGGAAATCAGTATGATAATACTCAAAGATTAAGGGAAGGAATTTTCAAAAAGAGAATGGAAACCTTACCCTGATGAAGCAGGAAGAAAGGAGCTGACTAGAATATGCAGGAGAATTTTGGACTTAAGTCAACAAGGCTATATTTCTGAGAGTGTGATATAACATATAAACACAAAATATAAAAAGTTAATGAAGGAAGTGCATTTTTCTGTATTAGTTACTTCCTAAAGAATGGTTAGTTGATGTTGATTTTAATTTGTTTGTTCGAGTAAAACTCTTAATGAGCCATCTTTGGCATGATTCTTTTCATTGGGAGAAAGAGAAGACTGCAGATGCTTGAGATCAGAGTCGAAAAGCATGGCGCTGGAAAAGCACAGCAAGTCGGGCAGCAACCGAGAAAGAGAGTCGACATTTCGGGGAAGGTCTTATGCCCGAAACATTGATTTTCCTGCTCCTCGGATGCTGCCTGACCTGCTGTGCTTTTCCAGCGCCATACTTTTAAGATTCTTTCCATTTGTTCGATAGGAAATTCAATCTTTTTAAAATATATTAGTCTTTATATTACAGTAGAAAACATCACTGTCAATTCACTCAAAACAAAATTCAACAGACAGCGAGGTAATAATGACTAGATTAAAAATAGAATGTGCTGGAGAAATTCAACAGGCTGGACAGCATCTGTGGAGAGAGAAACGGAATACATGTTTTGGATGCACCATGACTTCTGAACTGGCTAGATAATGATCAAGCATTTGTTTTCGGATGTTGACTGAAACATTTTTTGAAGGCAAGGCCCTTTCCTACTGCACTTGTATACAGAATGGTTCAAAACAATTGTTACTCCGTAGTATAGGAATCCAACTTTTTTTTGCAAACTGTCAAACAACTGTTGAAATTTATAGTTGGCTTTTTCGCCATTCCTTCAGGATGCTGAGTGAATAATACTGATTTTCTGGAGTTAGTCTTCTAATAATTAGTTCTTAGGGCTAAAGGGTTAATAGTATGAGAGAAAGCAGAAACAGGGTACGAGGGCGAATAATCAGACATCATCTTACTGAATGGTGGAGCAGGTTCAAAGGACTCAATTACATACATCTGCTATTTTTTTTCTAGAAAGAAACTGTATTAACATATCGCTTGCATTTGGAAAAATCAATATGAAATAAATAATTCTCATCTATGTTTGCAAAAATGTAGGCCTCAATTTTAACTCTGCTGCCAAGCAAAGTCCTTGGAACTTCGATGAATCAGTGTGCCTGCAATTGAAGGATCATGGCCCTTATTATAATCACATCAAGCCTCCTCAAAATATATTCAGAAAATAGTCTAGACCCTAATCTCTTCTTATTTTAAAGGTAAGTGTATTGTTCCAAATGCAATTGCATTGGTCAAAGTATTCGATGTTAAGGAAAACACACTTTATCTTTACACTACCATTAAAATACAGAGAAAATAAAAATAAAATAATTGGCTAAATTAACTATTTCAAATTTCTAAACAAAATAATATATCTATTAACTACTATTATTTAACTGTTTCAATATAGTAACATCCCATAAATGCACCCTTGGCAAAAGGCAAAATTCAGTAAAATAGATAGTATCACAGGCAGTTCTCCAGTCCAGGAAGAAAGATTGCAGGAGAAAATTTTGAGAGAGAGAGAGAGAGAGTAGCAGGGAGAGATGTACAACATCTTCCAAACTCAGCTTTAAGACCCCAGAAACTGCTACTGAAAAAACTAAAACTAAAAATCCTGGCTCTGAGGGAAATTGACCCCACCCCTTCAGGCTGCTTCTACTGTTCCAACCTTAGAAAAACAATACCCTAAGGCCTTACCAGCTGTTTACATTATTGGCTTAGGAGCAGACCGATGGTCACCTCTGATCTCAACCTTCCTTCATTTTAAAAAAAATCTGGACAAAAATACACTTCTTAAAGCCACGGTATTGTCACACCTCCCCCTTAAAAGCAAATCAACCAAAAGTACACATCAATTTACACTTTTTAAAACCTTGAGTCTTACACTATTAGTGCACTACAATACATGTATATTACATTGATTCCGAGCGTGCAAATATTCACTCTTACAGTTCATTTTGTCCTGCCATCGAATACCTCTATCTTTCTTCACCAAAGTTGCGACAACGTTTTAATAATTATGATCTCTCATCCTGTCACATGGATAATTTTCAAATTGTATGGCTGTAATAATAAGGTCCATCTAAAGAGTGTGGAATTTTTAACCTTAATTTTTTCCAAAAATTGTAATAGGTTATGGTTAGTATAGGAGAAAGTGAGGACTGCAGATGCTGGAGATCAGAGTTGAAAATGTGTTGCTGGAAAAGCGCAGCAGGTCAGGCAGCATCCAAGAAGCAGGAGAATCGACGTTTTGGGCATGAGCCCTTCTTCAGGAATGGTTAGTATATCAAATTGGCACAGACATATTACTAGCAATAGAAATGTTGCCAAGCTCAATGTCGCCTTCTTAATTGTGGAATATTTCTGTTGATGATTATTCAATTTTCTGGAAAAATACCCAAAAAGTCTTTTTATCTTCTCATAATCTTCTTGCAAGAGTACAGCATCGACACCCACATCGCTCGGATTGATTGCCAACTTGAATGGCTTTGCATAATTAGGTGTGGTTAACACTGCGGCAGGGATTAACAAACTTTCAGACTATCAAATGCTTTGTGACATTCCTCCGTCCACTGAAATTTTCTGTACTTCTTCGACAAGTCAGTCAGTGGAGCATCCACACTGCAAAAAGTCAGTTCCCACATCTGATTAAAAACCACTCAATCCTGGGAATCACAGTACTTCTCTCTTTGTTGATAGTTTGGAAAACCTCCTAATAACCTTTGTTTTCACATCCCATGTGGCCATTTGACTATTGACCATGGCCCAAGAAAGTGATTTGGCCTTTTGTGGACTCACTCTTAGCCAGTTGATTACCAAGCCAGCCTTCTGAAGTCAATCAAAGAATTTCAATAAATGCTTCAAATCTTCCTTCCATACACGGCTAAAAATCACTAGAAATCACTTTATTGGTTAGTCTTTGAAATGTGGCAGGCACATTTTTTGTAACAAATGGCTTGACTTTAAACTGGTACATTCCTTCGATCTCATGAAAGCCGAAATTTCCTTTCCTCTTTCGGATAAAGGTAGCTGCCAGTTTCATCAGTAAGTCCAACTTAGAAACATAAGTTGTTTGTCCCATCTTCTCAATATAGTCTTCCAAACATGGAATAGGATAGGAATAAGATTTTGTAACTACACTGACTTTTTTGCAAGTCTACATATAATCGTTGGATAACATCTAGTTTTGGCACCATATCTATGAGTTAGTTCCATTTGCTGCAACTTACGTTGATTATATTTTCTTTGAGCATATGTTCAATCTCTTAACCCAATCTTCCATCCATTAATTCCATCTAAACGTCCTGCTACCTCAGGAAAGCAACCAATATAATCCAAATTTGGAGATGCCAGTGTTGGACTTGGGTGTATAAAGTTAAAAATCATACAACACCAGGTTATAGTCCAACAGGTTTATTTGGAAGGACTAGCTTTCACAGCGCTACTCCTTCTTCAGAAGGAGAATTGTGGAGAATTAAGATTATAAGACATAGAATTTATAGCAAAGTTTACAGTGTGATGTAACTGAAATTATGTATTGAAAAAGACCTGGATTGTTTGTAAAGTCTCTCATCTTGTAGAATGACCATTGTGGTTTCAGTTCTTTCATATGTAAATTGCAAAGCGTTTTTTATAAAGTTACATTCTCAAGTGAACTTCAACAGTTGATGTCGTGCCAGCCCAGATAATGTATTGAAGGTGTGAGCTGCCCTGTGATGCTGTCTGTGGCATAATGGTCAGACTGATTCTAATCTTTAAAAAATGGGTTTACAGATCTTACATGGATTCATGCAGTTTTGTGATTTACACCTGATGAAGGAGCAGCGCTCCAAATGCTAATGCTTCCAAATAAACCTGTTGGACTATAACCTGGTGTTGTCTGATTTTTAACATAATCAAAGTCCCACTAATCATGGAATCAAAGACTCATTCTGGTTATATTCTCTTCCACCCTTTTCCAGGCAGAAGAGCTAAAAGTTTGAATACATGTGTAAACAGATTCAAGAATAGCTTCATCCCCGCCATTATCAGACTTTTGAATGGACCTCTCAAATGTTAATTCTGAACTCTTTCTCTCCCTCTGCACCTTCTGTGCAGCTGTAACACTGTATTCTGCACACTATTCTGCTACCCTGATGCACTTTGTATGGTACGATCTACTTCTATAGCACAGAAAACAACATTTCTCACTGTGTATCAGTACATGACAACAATAAATCAATCAATCAAAATATGTCATCTCTGACTTATCAATTTTTCTTTAATTAATTTCAGTGGTCCTCATGCCCAAAAACTAATTTAAATGGGCTGAATTTAATTGATTCATTAGGTGCATCCCTAATTGAAAAAGCACTACAAATGGTATTCCTTGATCCCAATCCTCTGGATTGTCCTGACTATAAGCTCTCAACATGGTCTTTAAAGTTTAATGACACTGTTGTAATGCTCCCTGTGATTCTAGATGGTACGTAGTGGATTTGAATTATTTTATTCCCAAACTATCCATAACTTCCTGGAATAACTTTGATGTAAAATTTGATTCATGATTTGATTGTATTTTTCTGGGCAGTCCATGTCTAGATTAGATTAGGTTACTTACAGTGTGGAAACAGGCCCTTCAGCCCAACACATCCACATTGACACTCCAAAGAGCAACCCATCAAGACCCATTCCCCTACATTTACCCCTTCACCTAACATTATGGGCAATTTAGCATGGCCAATTCACCTAACCTGCACATCTTTGGATTGTGGGAAGAAACCGGAGCACTCAGAGGAAACCCATGCAGACACGAGGAGAATGTACAAACTCCACACAGGCAGTTTCCTGAGGCAGGAATTGAACCAGGTCTCTGGCAGTGTATGGCACTGTGCCACCGTGTGGCTCTAGTGAAAACTTTGCATAATTCTTATACAATCTTTTTAGTCATGATACTGCATAATGGAATGGCCTCTAGAAATCTAGTAGACACATGCATTATGGTCAACAAATACTGATTCCCACTTTTTGGCAAGTTTTGAGAAGATTTGAGAAGAAAATACCATGCAAGGACTGTAACAAACACTACCTTGGACAAATAGGCAGAAAACTAGCCACCAGGATACGTGAACACCAACTAGCCACAAAACGACATGACCCTCTCTCATTAGTATCCTTACATACAGGTGAGGAAGGACACCACTTCGACTGGGATAACACATCCATCCTAGGACAAGCCAAACAGAGACATACACAAGAATTCCTAGAAGTATGGCATTCCTACCGGAACTCATATCAACAAACACATCGGGTTAGGCCCCATTTATCACCCCCTGAGAAAAATAACAGGAAATGGCATCATCATAGGAAATGATGTCACCACAGGAAATGACATTACCAACCCAAAGAAACCCAAACATATATATAGAAAGCAGGAATTATCAACAGTGTTTCGCCCGGAGGCCCACTGAAGATGTTACCTAGCAGGGTGACGAAACGTCTGGAAATGAACCTTGCAGCTCAGCGAGCAAACCTACACCCAGTCCCACTTTTTGTTTTAGCTGTGGATCCTACGCAAGCAATTATGACTCTTATAAAAGGTTGGTCAAATGAGGGAATAGATATTAAGGATGCTGGTTTTATCACTGCCTGAGGTTTTCCAAGTACCTGACATGTATTGCATGTTTAACAAAATGCAATTACATCCTTACGCAGTTCAGGCCAACAAAAATATTTTTGGATTTTGGCTTAAGTTTTCCTTACTCCCAAATGACCTCTTACCGGTAATTCATGTGCTATCCGCAATACCTCCTTTCTATAACCACTTGGTAATATAACTTGATGAACTTCTGCATATTTTTCATCCACCTGAATATATGATGGTCTCCATTTCCTCATCAAGACTTTAATTTTAAGATAATAACATTCTCTGATACACTTAGATTCTTCTTCTATGACTTTTGATACAACTGCTTTAGTTTCTCATCTCTTTATTGTAACTCAATTAATTTCTCTGAACTAAAAATATCCACTTCATCCTCCACCTGTCCTTGCTTCTTTCTCAACCATTTAATAAACATAGTTTCTGATAATTGGACTTCATTCCTTATCTTTATTCTTTGAGTTTACCTCCTGTTTCAACCTATGGCTTTGTGATTTTGTTGCAATACAGTCATGAAAAATCCCAGAACATCTCAGTTGCCTGATTTTCCACTGGGTTTTCAACCACAGTAGGCATCACTCCCACCTGTGATCGAGCTATATCATTACCAAGGATAAACTGTATTAGATTAGATTAGATTACTTACGGTGTGGAAACAGGCCCGTCGACCCAACAAGTCCACACCAACCCGCCGAAGCGCAACCTACCCCTACATTTACACCTTATCTAACACAATGGGCAATTTAGCATGGCCAATTCACCTGACCTGCACATCTTTGGACTGTGGGAGGAAACCGGAGTACCGGGAGGAAACTCACCGCAGACAAGGGGAGAATGTGCAAACTCCACACAGTCAGTCGCCTGAGTCGGGAAATGAACCCAGGTCTCTGGCGCTGTGAGGCAGTAATGCTAACCACTGTGCCACTGTGCCGCCCATTACTGGAACCAAGAATTTCTCTATCATTCACTTCACCAAATTACATCAGACTGTCCAACCTCATGTTATATAATGGAACGCAATTCTTCTTACCATGAATTCCACATATTACCACCTTTTCTGGCAGTATTCATTCCAAATTATTTATCTCCTCGTCTCTCCCCATCAAAGACTGACTTGCTCCAGTCAGTCTTAACTTCTTAATCTACTCTTCCTGGCATACATGAGTGAACCTTACCCGCAGAAGTAAATTCTTGAAAGAGATCTGGCACTTTCTTCTCGACCAACCCCTGACTGGGTTGTACATTCTTTTGCAGCTTTTCAGATTCCACTGTGCCTTCCTTTACCACTTTAACAAACCTCACTGACTTATCCTGTTTTCCCACATCCATCTTCCCAGTGCTTTTTCTAAACCACCAACACTTTGACTTCATGTGGCCTACGTTATTACAGTGAAAACACCTCAGCTTTTTTACTTCTCTTTCCCTCTCATGGATTTCCTTTTTATTCTATGGTAAACTATCTTTATTATCTTCAATGAGATCTCCTTTTTCCTGACCAGCTGAGGATTTCTCTTTTCTCCAATTTCTATCCTTCACAGATTGAAATTGACATCAGAAGCCACGTTTTGATTTGTGAACAAGCACATAATCATCTGGCATTTCTGCTGCCTATCTTACAGTCTTAACTCTGTGAACTTCCACATGAGTTCTCATTACTTCAGGAAGTGAATCTTTGAACTTCTCCAAAAACGTCATCTCTCTAAGAGCATCATATGTTTGATCTATTTTAATACCCTTATCCACCTATCAAAATTACTTTCAAACTTTAGGTATGTTTGAAACATAGAAACATAGAAGGTAGGAGCAGAAGGAGGCCACTTGGCCCTTTGAGCCTTCTCTGCCATTCATCACAATCTTGGCTGATTGTCCAACTCAATATCCTAGTCCTGCTTTCTCCCCACAACCTTTGGTCCCATTCACCCCAAGTGCTATATCTAACCATTCCTTGAATACATTCAATGTTTTGGCATCAACTACTTCCTGTGGCAATAAGTTCCACAAGCCCACCTCTCTGTGGGTGAAGAAATGTCTCCTTATTGCCAAACTAAATAATCCACCCCGAATCATCAGACTGTGACCTCTGGTTCTGGACACACCCGCCACCGGGAACATCCTCCCTGCATTTACCCTGTCTAGTTGAGTTAGAATTTTATAAGTCTCTATGAGATCCTCCCAACCCCTCACTCATCTTAAACTCCAGCAAACACAATCTTAACCTGGTCAATCTCTCCTCATACATCAGCCCTGCCATCCCTGGAATCAGCCTGGTTAACCTTCTCTGCACTCCGTCGAAAGCAACAGCACCCTTCCTCAGAAATGGAGACCAAAACTAAACACAATATTCTAGATGTGACCTCCCCAAGGCCCTGTATAACTGCAACAACATATCCCTGCCCCTGTACTCAAAACCTCTCACAATGAAGGCCAACATACCATTTGCTTTCCTTACTGCCTGCTGCACCTGAATGCTTATCTTCAGCACCAGGTGCAAATGTGTTGCTGGTCAAAGCACAGCAGGTTAGGCAGCATCTCAGGAATAGAGAATTCGACGTTTCGAGCATAAGCCCTTCATCAGGAATAAAGTAAGAACACCCAGGTCCCATTGCACACTCCCCTCTCCCAGTTTGCAGCCATTCAGGTAGTAATCCACTTTCTTGTTTTTGCTTCCAAAGTGATTAACCTTGCACTTATCCAAGTGATACTGCATTTGCCATTGATTTGCCCAATCATCCAACCTGTCCAGATCATGCTGAAGGATCTCTGCATCCTGTCACAGTTCACCCTCCCTCCCAACGTGGTATCATCTGCAAACTTGAGATGTTACATTTTGTTATTTCATCCAAGTTATTAATATATTTATGAGTAGCTGAGGTCCTAGCACAATTTCTATGGCATCCTACAAGTTACTGCCTGCCAATTTGGAAAGGACCCATTAATTCCTACTCTGTTTCCTCTCTGCCAACCAGTTTCCATCCACCTCAATACACTTTTCCCAATCCCATGTGCTTTAACCTTGCACAATATTCTCATATGCAGGACTTTGTCAAATGGTTTCTGAAAGCAGAAATATACCACATTGACTAGCTCCCCCTTGTCAACACAACAAGTTACATCTTCATGAAATGCAACAGACTTGTCAAGCATGATTTTCCCTTCATAAATGCATGCCGACTCTGTCTGATTCTGCTACTGCTTTCTAAATGGTCCACTGTAAAGTCCTTGATAATGAATTCAAGAAATTTCCCCACTACCGCTATTAGGCTTACTGGTCTATAATTCCCCTGTTTCTTTCTACTTCCCTTTTTGAATATTGGAGTAACATTAGCTACCATCCAATCTTCCAGAGTTTATAGAATCTTGGAAGATGACCATTTCCTTAAGTACTCTGGTATGTAGATTATCAGGCCCTAGGTGATTTATCTGCCTTCAATCTCCTCAATCTTCCCAGCACCATTTATCTACTAATATTGATCGCCCTCAGTTCTTGTCTTTCACTAAATCTTGCATTCTCCAACATTTCTGGTATCTGATTTGTGTCATCTTTTATATAGTCAGTCGCTCAGCCATTTCTTTGTCCCCTATTGTACATTCTCCCATTTCTGTCTGTGGGGGACCTTCACTAATTTCTTTCTCTTCACATACTTATAGAAACTCCTAGTGCTGGTGTTTATGTTCTCTGCAAGCTTACTTGTACTGTATTCTCCCCTTCTTAATCAATCCCATGGTTCTTCTTTGTTGTATTTTAAACTGGCCCCAATCCTCACATCTATTATTTTTCTTGGCCAATCTGTATGCTTCTTTCTTGGGTTAGATACTATCTCTAATTTCCTTTGCAATCCATGGGTTGTCCTTCTTACCCATTTTTGTTTTGTTCTGGACAAGGATAAACAGTTGTTGCAGTTCACCCATGTGTTCCTTGAATGTTTGCCATTGCCTATCAACTGTCATCCCTTTAAGTAACTCTCCCCAATCTATCAAGCCAACTCATGCTTCATATCTTCATATTTTTCTTTATTAAGATTCAACCACCTTGTCTCCGAATCAACTATCTCACTCTCCATCTTGATAAAAAATTCTATCATGTTATGGTCACTCATGCTCAAGATGTCTCGCACAGCTAGATTATCAATGATTCCCTTCTCATTACACAGTACCCAGTCTAAGATGGCCTGTTCTCTAGTTGGCTCCATCACATATGGGTCAAGAAAACCATCCCATACGGCCTCCAGGAATTCTGACTAATTTGATTTGCCCAATCTACGAGCAGATTAAAATCATCCACGATCACAGATATTGCTTTATCACATGTATCTCTAATTTCTTGTTCAATGCCATTCCCAACATCACCACTGCAGTTAGGGGTCAGTATATGACACCCACTAATGTTTTTCCCCTTGGTATTTCTCAACTAAACCCATACAGACTCTGCATTGTAAGATCTAATATCCTTTCTCGCTATTGTGTTAATTTCCTCTTTAACCAGCAATGCCACTCCATCACCTTTTCCTTTATTCTGTCCTTCTTAAATACTGAATACCATGGGACATTCAGTTCCCATCCTTGGTCACCCTGCAGCCATGTCTCCATAATCCCAATTACACCATACCCATTTACATTTATCTGCACAATTAGTTCATCCACTTTATTTCGAATGCTTCTTATATTCAGATACAAAATTTTAAAACTTGTTCCACTGGTAAGTTTCCCTACATTTTTATAATTCCTTGGTGCATAAAGACGTGTGCTGTCTCTCATCTTTATTGTCTGGTAACCAAGTTTGACCCGGTTCTCTCTTTAGATTCCTAAAATGTTGTCTGTAGGCTTCTGGTACAAGCTCTTTTGACTTAAGATGGCACTTTCACCTCAGTATTCTCTCCAGATACCTTCTCTGACAGTGATGCAAATACCTCACTAGCTCGACCTACCAACTTTGTGTGGATCAATAACACCCACTGGCAACTTCATTTGTTTAGCCATTTTCTCAACTGAAATGAAAAGACTCCTACACCCATTTCATCAAACATAGGCAATGCTTGGACATATTTAAATAGATCCCCACTAGGTCTTTGGCTATGATGGGATTGATCTCCATCACTGTCCTTATCATTACTTCTACCTTTCACCTCATCTCTGCCATTTTAAGCCAACTTAGAGATTTCTGTTCCAACCTCTGAAGTTGAAAAACTCTTTCTCTCTTTCTCCTCTCTCTTTCTCCCTTTTTTCTGCTCGGGTTTCTTTTCCTTTCCTTTTTTCTTCTGCTTTTAAGCATAATTCAAACTGTTTCATTTCCTTTTCTCTTTCTTCATGTTCTGCCAGGCCAATTCTTTCTTTTTTGTTTGCCTCTAACTCAAGCTGCTTCATTTGCAATAGAATTTTAGTCATTTTCAAAGATCCCAATGGCATTCCTGGCAATTGTAAGTGTTGCATGATTGATACGATTATCTCTCCTTTCCTCACAGACACAGGCAATCCCAATTCCAGCTTGTTTGCCAAGCCCAAAAGCTTTGCCTTCCTTGCTTTCTGTAAAATTCCCGAAGTGACTTCTTCCACCCCCAGGAAACTCTTAGTGTCCGAGGGAGCCATTATTACATAAGGCACACCCTGTTTAAACTAATTGGCTGCAACATCCAAAACAAAAGCACTAACACTCACCACCCATTCCTTTTGAGTCCAGCAATCCTAAAGTCAACCTGGAATTAGAGATTTCAATTGCGATCAGAGCCCCCAGTTTGTTATGGGCCAAATCAAACTCCCTCAAAATATATTCAGAAGGTAGTCTAGACTCTAACTTTTCCTTATTTCAAAGGTAAGTATAAGGTATTGTATTCCAAGTGCAATTCAATTGATCAAACTGCTCGATGACAAACAAAACACATGTTATTTTTACATACCGTTAGAATACAGACAAAATTACAAGGAAGAATTGTCTTAACTCAAATGCTGTTGAAATGCATAAAAAAAGATATATTAGCTGCTACTAATTAACTATTCCAATATAGTAACATCCCATAAAGACTCTCTTGGCAAAAGGCAAAGTTCTGAAAAATAGGTTGTCTCCCAGACAATGCTCCAGTTCAGGAGGAAAAGCAACAAGAGAAAACTCCAAGGAAGAGAGAGATAATGTAGCAGAGAGAGATGTACTGCAGATTCCAAACCCAGCTTCTAGACGCTAGCAACTGCTAATGAAAAACTAAAACTAGATCTGTAGGCACTTGACCCCACCCATTCAGGCTGCTTCTATTGTTCCAACTATAGAAAAAAAAACTCAAGGCCCCACCAGCCATTTATTTTATGAGCTTTGAAACAGACCAATCAGTACCTCTGATCTTAACTTTTCTTCATGAAAAAAGAGAACAAAATGCATCTCTTAAAGACAAAGTATTGTCACACGCTCAAGATCTTCATGTAGTGCCACACAAAGCTCAGTAACTTCACCCAAGTGTAAACCTAAAACCCTTTAGGGGCGGCACGGTGGCACAGTGGTTAGCACTGCTGCCTCACAGCGCCAGGGACCTGGGTTCGATTCCCTCCTCAGGTGACTGACTGTGTGGAGTTTGCACGTTCTCCCCGTGTCTGCGTGGGTTTCCTCCGGGTGCTCCGGTTTCCTCCCACAGTCCAAAAGATGTGTGGGTCAGGTGAATTGGCCATGCTAAATTGCCCGTAGTGCTAGGTAAGGGGTATATGTAAGGGTATGGGTGGGTTGCGCTTCGGCGGGTCGGTGTGGACTTGTTGGGCCGAAGGGCCTGTTTCCACACTGTAAGTAATCTAATCTTAAATACCTCCTCCTGCCCATCACACTGCCAAGCACACATACTGCTCAATGCACTCCAATCACTCAGCCATCAGCAATTTCTAGCAATCAGGACACATTTCTAATATTCTTCTGCTCCACTTCACCCTCACTCATTTATTTGTTTTGCAGGCCTCACACCCACATCTCCCTGTTTTCACACACTTTCAGGTATTCTCCTGTGACAGGAACGCCACCCAATCACCTTGCAACAAACTCAATGGCACTCTTCCTTCATGTTTGCTAAAGTCAATGATGACAGGAATTAGTTGCTAAGACTCACCAGAAGGCAGACATGCCTGTAGCTCCTGAATCCCTTGAAGGAGACAAGGCTGCAAAGTATTGAACCCACAGTGGCTGAGATTGTTGTGGCTGGCATTGCCAAGAAGATCCAGAATGATTTTATATACTTTGTCTATTTTCTCAAATCCTACTTCACCCCTTCCTGTTCCTTGGAAAAATCCATCACCATTTCCATCTGACTCCAACTCATTTTGAGAATTTCTCCAATAACACAGTGTACAGCTCTTCTACAACTGCAGCACCAAAGGAAAGTCAATTCACCCCATCTGGAAGTTCCATGCTGATCCCTTTAGGAAGTGCTAATGGGTGGCTTCTAGAGAAGCTGAACACATGCTTTGCTCAGCATGATTAAAAGAGGACATTAACTGGATTTATGAGATCAAAAATAGTATATTGGAACATGCCAAATTAGCTTTAGATGCTGAGTGGCATCACAATCTGCCTATTTCATACATTTCCAATATACAGTTGCTACCCTACTTCCAAATATGGCGTGTCACAGAGACCATGCTAAAAGTGGTCTGAAGTGAATCTGCTGCCATTTTCAGCACTCCAGGCCTCACTAACACCAGAGGCGCTATAGGGTCCAGTTTCACAGCCAAAGGTTCTTATAATTAATTTATATCTCCAAAAGGTTATCACACTTGGATCAGATTCCTCCATACTTTAGCCGTTTCACACCAATTGAACATAGTGAAAGGTGCATGTAGTACATGTGCACTAAGTATTTAAACAAAGACTTCATGAATCAGAAGTACCATCTTAGAGTTTAAACTCTAAAGCCCATCATAATTTCTTTGCAGGTTTCCTTCTTGTGAGTTAAATGGTGCTTACACATATGAGAATGAAAATCACATTGCACGAGCCTTCATGAAGCATTCACTGCACTTTGTGAACTGCTAATACAATAGATCATTTTTCTTTTTGTTAAGTATTTCTTAAGGCACTCAGATTAAAAGCCGAGAATAGAGAGACACATTCCTTCCCTGATTTTAGTCCATCTGTTGCTTTCATTTATTGATGTACTAAATCATTAGATTTAAAATCAAAGCAATGAAACATTCTGATCTTGATGCAGGATATCAGTGTATAAATCTAACATGGTCTCTGTCAGCCAGGGAGAGATGTAATCCAATTAAATGGCTAAAGAATCTTGTCTAAAATCATAGGAAGCACAATTTTAAATTATTCCACGGAACAAATGCACATGCTTTATATTATATTTCTAATAATTGTGAAATGTGCTATTCTAAGTTAATTTCTGAAAAATCTAAAGATATTGAATGTGTTTTTTCCCGTTTTCTTCTGCACCCAATTTTATGAGTTCATCTAAGCTATTCGCAACCTGGACATTTCACTTACACATTTTTAAGTAGTGATTTTGTTCTAATAAACTCTGGATTTGCTGAAGGGTACATTTCAAATAACACTAAAAGCAAGCAATTTAAAAATCCCTTGTCCTTTCAAGGATAAGTTTACCATGTCAAAAAAAACTCTTTATTCCTAAAGACAAGAAAGAATATGAATTAATGAAACTCTTATTAATTACTGATGTTATTGATTGAATGTTATTTTTTTGTTGGGCGTGAGAATTATTTCCTCATTCACTTGTATGCTGTAAATTGCAGTTACTACTTTAACTACACAGCATAAGCTACAATATCAAGAATTCTCTTTCCAGCCAAAGCTTCCCCCACCAATCTAAAGCAATCTGAATAAGAGTAGAGGACAAAACTTGGCCTTTTGTGACCCCACATAACTAGGTCTGTTCATATTTCAATCTGTTTGTGTGCAAAGGCAGTCAGCCACATAAAAATGCTAAGCTCATATCCAGCCACCTTCTTCCAAGTGTGCTGCAACTATCCTTTCACAGCCACTAAACACTATATTAACTTCCACTATTTGATATGTTCTAAGTTTGCTTTTGAATTTACACAAGATGCATGTAAAGACCAGGTTGTATTTTTGAGCAACAAGGCTACAAATTCCCAGCAAACACCTTTCATCCCCTCCCCCATCAGGACAACTCTGACTTTGTTTATTAGAAAGGCAATAAAAAAAATTCTCACATCTTCATTTATTTTATAGAGTTCTCCTGTAGTCATAGAGAGAAGGGCTTTGTGCGTAACCTTCCGTGTGCATCCATTCAAAGCGTGGTATATCTGAAAGGAAGAAAAACAAATTTTAAAACTCATATTTGGCATTTGTCAGAATGGTTTCGCACACAATTAGCTTCTCTATAGTCTGACGTTAGTTAAAGACCTCTCATAAGTGAACATCTTTGAACAAACTGAAATGATTCTGCTGAAATGGCTGGAAGAGAATTCATTAGCAGTTTAGTTAAAAACTTCAAAGTGCCTCTTAATAAATATCACTTCTGTAGCAATTATGTTCAAATAAAATCAATGGAGGTTGACACGAATAAGCTTACAAGTGATTATATGTACAGAGGTTGCCTCTGTTAACAGTTTAATTGTTCAGTCTGCAACCTGAGAATTTCTGTGATGATGGACATCTTACTGCTTTTTTTTTATGCCTGTCTACCAACACTTAAAAAATGGTATTTTGAATTTCTGGTGAATTTCTGAAATCACAGACTTGTACAAATAATATTATAAGAAATTACTTGCACAACCTTTACAATTTCCAAATGTCTCTAGCACAAAACTACATTGTTGATTTAAAGGATCAAGAAAAATTGATGCAATCAGGCTGAAATTCTGAACAGCTCTTAAATTGCCATCCTTTCTCATTCGTTATTGTGATCTACATTTAAAATGCAAAAATAAAGTCTGAACACAGCGTGTCTCTGTTCTAAACTTTATTTTCCTATCAGGCTTTTTTTTTATTAGTAATGTGCGCAGGTCCATGCAGCTGTGAAAATTACCTAGAGTCAATTTTATTCATTTAGAAGCCAAACTGCATTTATGCTACATCAGACCATAATAGTATTTTGTGCTCAATGGACGGTGCCCTGATACAGTTTATGTGGCTTGAACTCATTCATTGCCGTGAGCATGAAATTCAACAGATTTGCCTCTAGACACATAGTTTGGCAGAGGAATTCATTTCCTTTCTGTTTTGTAATATGAATGTAATTGTTTGAAAAAAAATAACTTCATATCATGTATACATTTACATTAGCTGCCGCAGTCTGGTGAAAGACTGATTATTCTAGCATTCATATCTACCCACATGAAACTCCAATGCCCTGTTGCCATACAAAAGACTGGGACAAATTACTTATTTATATATACAGAACTCACTCATAATGGCCAGCTGCAGGTATTTTTGGAAAGTGCATTTTAATAAGCTTCTATTCAGGGTGTACAAATGGGGAAGAAACAGTTTACACTATAGAGTTAAATGCATAGGGCTTCCCATTCTACCAGCGAAATCAATCATTTGTCCAGACTGTGGGAGTCAGATTTAGTTAGTGAAAAGAGCCCCATATATAAACAAGTCAATAACTCATTGTGTGCCATTGTTTGTCTGAAGCAGTGTGCCTACAAAAAGCTGCCCCACTCCTCTTAGAATGAGTGTCACTGTATTCAGACACTGGGAGAGGTTCCTTTGTTTCTATCGGGTACTGGCTGGCGTTTATGTATGGGAAAGAGAAGTGACCGATTAGAGTCCCCCAAAAAAGAAACCTTGCCACCATCATACACTGCACTTAAGCATTCTTTATTTACACAGAACTTATTCTGCCAAATGTGAACAAGTGAATTAGATGTGCCATTACACCTACTTACCTCTTTAACACCTTCATGCCTTTCTGAACCGCAAATCTGCACACTTGAATCAAAATAGTCTTTATAACTGCAAGCGATTCTTTTAAAAAAAATAATAGGACTGGCTGCTACAGTTAACAAGCTTGTTTAAAATACCACATTGCAGGCACTGATGTTGCAAACTTTGTAATGTGGTGAAAAAACACAAAAGGCTAATGGAGAAGTTTGGCAGTGTATTTTTGATAGCTCCCAGCTGAATAGATTACCTTTTAAAATGTAAATGCACAATGACTGCTGGATTGTTGGCAGGCCATAGTGTGCATCCCACTGCAGCAACAAAAAGAATTATATTTTACTTCTTCTCTTCCATGTTAGCTTCCATGCTATCCTTAGCGCCTCTGATTATTTACCAGACAGACTGGAGAGTAATTCTTTCCAGCTGCTGAGTAGACTAATGTGAGGATGATCCATGCTGGAATGAGTTTTGTTTAATATTAAATATTTAATACTTTAACATTAAAAAGCAGAGGGTACAAGTTATTCATTTTACAGAATTAGGTAATCCTCTTGAATAATCCATTAAACCAAAATTCCTTCTGTTGTTCAAGACAATGACCAAATTCATTTTTTTGTCTTGGAGCAATGATTTCTCTCATCTAACTTCAGGGGAGATTAGTTCTGAACATTGCTACCATGTCACTAGTTTCAGGCATGATTAGCTGGTTAAGAGAAAAACTTTAAAAGTTGGAAAGGGAATTGGGAAACAAAACTGGTGATGCCCAGTTATTCCACCTTCACTAAGGTAGATTATTCTGTTGCTGTGTAACAAGACAAGACAAGAGCAGGCAAAAGTTCAAATGGAGACAGGACCACATATTGGGTTCAGATTAGATTAGATTAGGTTAGATTACTTACAGTGTGGAAACAAGCCCTCAGGCCAACAGTCCACACCAACCCACCGAAGCGCAACCACCCAAACCCATTCCCCTACATTTACCCCTTCACCTAACACTACGGGCAATTTAGCATGGCCAATTCACTTAACCTGCACATTTTTGGACAGCGGGAGGAAACCAGAGCACCTGGAGGAAACCCACGCAGACATGGGGAGAATGTTCAGAGCCTCACATTTCTGTAGAGGTACCACTATTTTTGTTTTACTTAATTTTAATATCCTCATTGCTGTCTCCATAGATGTGCAATTCTAACAGTATATGTGAAATAATGCCGCTCAAGAAAAAGGTTCACCCACCACTCTCTCTCTCTCTCTCTCTCTCTCTCTCTCTCTCTCGCTTGCTCTGTCTCTGTCTCTCTCTCTCTCTCATGAGTAATTAGGGATGTGCAGTACATGCTGGCTCTGCCGTGGACATTAATGCATTAATGGAAAAAAAATCCATGTATCACAGAAAGTGGTTAAGAAACAAAGTTTGATTTGTTTTATCAAAAATAGAGGAAAAATCTGTTGCAAATTGTAATGCTGATTAATGATGGCCTAGACGTACCTTTTCAGTGGACATTGTGCTGGTAAATAGCTTAAGAAGAAAGTCATTAAAATATGAAGTAGCTTTACTTTTTTTTCTCATTTAAAAATGTGTATGAACACAATTGTGCACAATCAATAGTCTGAAGGTTTCTGTTTCTGAAGTATACTTCTGAATCAAACCCAACTCCTTTCCTTCCTGTCTTGTGTCGGTCTAGCATTTTATCTGTGCAGTACAAAGTCTGACCTAGCTTGTGAAGCTCAGAGTTGGCAGCTGTGATTGCAGTGCAGATTTCACACAGTGTAATTACTGCAGTGACACTAGGACTGAGAGGTAGAGAGAAAAAAGACCCTACAGGTTATTAGTACTAAACACTGGGAGAAATCAACGAGAGTCAATGCGTAATTTTGAGGACTATCAAGCCTCATCAGGAACAGCAGGGAGGAAAGTGCTGTACTTCATCATCTCACTCTCCTACTTTTGTTGAAAATTACAGTAATTAAAAAAGAGCTAAGTACTTCTCAGGGAAGGGGTCTTTTTCTTTATCCATCACCTTCTAGTTCACTGCTGATTTTGCCTGACCTTTTCTGGTGAAGTCTATCAGAGTCACCACAGATCTTTGTTGAGTGCTTCTCTAAAAGCTAATTACTATCCACTGGATGATTCAGTATTGATCAGAAAAGGTAGCACAGCAATTGAGAGGACCAACACCCAGGCATTGGCAATCGAAAGGTAATTCCAGCCCCATAGAAACCAGCCCATCTAGTCCACTTATTAGAAGCAGCTGTGATGTTTTCAAATCGATAGACAGCACTGGATTGATTTTTTTGACTAAAACCTTTCTTCGATGATGGGTACAATCAGTGGCCTAGGACATCAAAGGCTTTGATCCTAATTCTGTACCCTGAGTCTCTTTACTGTTGGCAAACAGCCGTAATATTAGAAGCAATGCGACACTTTAATTTTACATTGAATCATAGTCGCAACATTTCCAACAAAAGCAACACTAGATTTTCAGTATTTAAATAAACATAACACCAGAGCTAATTTTAAATTACTTCATATCAGACCCTAGAATAAATCATGATCATTTTATATTCTAGGTTTTCTCTTCATTTAAGGTCAATTTATATTTTTTCTTGAGGTTGTCACTGTCGATAGTATAAATCTTCTGAATATGAACTGTCAACAACCCCCCTCCCTGAGAAATATCACTAAGATTATATAGTGACTCTTACATATTTCAATGCACTCTGTATGATACCAAATTCATTTCTGATCAAGTAAAATTGCTCACGGAACTTAGGAGGGCAGACTGGAAATAGACAAAGCTTGTAAGATAGCCCCTTGTCCTTAATTCTAACACTGGCATTAATTTGTCTCAAACAAGCACGTAATGCCGCCTGCATTGAAATATTGCACAAAGGGATTTCTTATGAAAATGTCAAGTGTTGATCTATTAATCTTGGCTAGAGATACTCCTCACCCATAGCAGAGATTTTGGAAATGAAAGATCTTTACTGTATCAGCTAAAAAGTTACATGAATAAGAAATGGAAAAAGTGCACAATTTCAAAAGAATGGTACCTCAATGGCATTGCTTTTAATTCCAATCTCTTCCCCAGCAGCTTTCATGCTCCATTCACCTGCACTGCCTAACTGTGTAACCTCTACCTGGAGTGAAAAATGCTCAGAAGAACAGAAGATAAGAAAAAAACTTCAGTACATAAAGGGGCTCAATGGGAAGATAAAATCAACACCTCGTCACTGAAGTAAAAGCATCAAAGCCAATTGAAGTCTAATATAGAAAGAAGCAAGTCAGAGCATGTGGACGAATAATAAAAAACATTACTAATGGTCATGGACAAAGCCAAGCTCCACCAGAACACCAGGTGTAATTTTAGTCTGCCAGTGCATATTTTGATGAACTCTGCTTTATAATAGCAATTCTCCCTTTAAATTCTGACTGCTAGCAGCGTGAAAACCTGCACCCCTTCATCAGCCTCTTATGCTTGGTGTGATTTCAGTTCACAGCCTCTCTATTGACACCATGGCAGGTGTTCACTAAACAACTTTATTTCTCTCTACTAGAATACAGACTGCACTGAAGTGTAATCTCCCTGCTGCCTGCTTGTGTTTTATTTTATAAGAATCTACACAACAAGAAAGACATAGAGTGCAAGCGAGAGAGAGAGAGAGAGAGATGGGGGTTGTGGGTGTTGCTGAAAGAGAGCCTCAATAGAATGGGCAAACACGTGTTTTATCCTGGGGATTTGTCAGACATTCTCAGATTGTTATTACTGTATTCCCTAGTATTCATTTGAGACCCTCCAAAAACTTACTGGAATTAATCGACCATTCTTGACAAACCAAGAAGCTGTTTGTTTCAGAAAGAACATGTCTTGGATTGTACTCTACACATTTCCCTGTTTCAGAGTTAGAAATGTGCAATCTTTTGTTTCACAGCCCTCAATAAAGATTTTTTTTTACTTTGTACTAACAAAATAACAAACAATAAATATTTAATTATAAAATACATTTCTATATATGTAAGGCAAAGTTATACTGAAGATAATCTTACAAGTTTCAGAAGATATTTTGTAACTAGGATTCCTGCTCCTCTGATTTCTATCCCTCTAGAGCCAGCCTTACACCCACTTGGGCCCATTTGTTCGGAAGCTTTCATGCTAGCATAATTTTTTAATTCCAGGCAATTTTTTTGCTATCAATCTCTCGTAGTCATTTATTTTGCAGCTATTTTTCATTTTATACTTCACTTCAAAACAATATTAGAGCCACTTAGCAGAAGTTGGTAAATGTAGGCTGCACCTGCCCATGTAATGTATGAAAAGGTTTTCCTTTCACACCAATGCTAAGTAGTTGCAGAGTGGGGCATGACATGATTCCAGGACCGAGTGGAATGAGACACCCTCCTCCAGGGAGGCTTATTTTCCTTCAATCCAAATTCAAATCTGGCCTTCACTCCAGATATATGCAACACTTTTAATATAGTGAAGCAAAGATAAGTGTACAGAAGACACTTGTCTCATTATCACTTACTTCTGACTTGTTCCGTAATCATTTTTGCCATTTAATCACTCTGCCTATTTACTGTACCACAGACCTTTCTCTTTTTCCTAGTCCCGCACCTGCTTAAAAGCCAGTCATTTCTAAACTTTTTAATTTCGGATAAGAGGTCATTGGCTTCAAATATTTTCTTTCTTAATATTGGATAGCTGATGTACTGAGTATTTCATTTATATGTGTTTCATTTGTATTTCATTGTATGAGCATTTTCTATTTATTTTAATAAAGTGTACAGGTAACTCAGCCTCTATCGTTTTCTCCAGTTGGTGTGTATAGAATCTTAAGATATTCTTACTGTAGTGAGCAGAACTGATTAAGATCAGTGCAACCTCACTAAATGAAGCAAGAAATCTTCTACGATCATTGGGCTTTTAATATTTAAACACAGTTATCATAAAATTTACCATCAGTCACTAGTAATGATGAAAACGACAAGAGCCAACATTTGCAAAGAGGCTGTAATTTATTTGGAAAATAATCAGAAAACTGCTTTTCGTGTCTGGCTGACAAAGTTAGTGTAAGTGGTATACAAATACCAAATGGATTGAGAACTGGTTGGCAGACAGGAAAGAAAGATTATGAATAAATGAGTTTTTTTTTCCAACTGGTAATTAGTGAATAGTGGGGTACTGCAGGAATCGAATCTTGGGTCCCAGCTATTCACAACATATATTAATGATTTAGGTGAGGTAACTGTGTATCATATCTCCAAGTCTGCATATGACACAAAGCTGGGTGGGAAGGTATACAGAGAAGCTTCAGTGTGATTTGTGCAAGTTAAATAACTGGGCAAATACATGGCAGATGCAGTAATGTGGACAAAAATGAAGTTTACCGGTTTGGTAGGAAATACAGGAAGGCAGATTATGATCTGAATGGAGACAGATTGGGAAAGGAAGAAGTGTAACAGGACCTGGGAATTCTTGAACACTGGTAACTGAAGTTTTGCATGCAGATACAGTGGGCAGTAAAGAAGGTAAATTATGTTTTGGCTTTATAACAATAGGATTCAAGTACTGGAGTAAAGTTTTCTTGCTGCAACTTGTGTAGGGCATTGGTTAAGACCACACCTGGAATCCTGTGTGCAACTTTGGTCTTATCTGAGGAATGATGTTTTGGCTATGCAGCAAGGGTAGAGAAGGCTTACCAGATTGTTTCCTGGGATAACAGGATCGATGTGTGAGGAGAGACTGGCTCAGTTAGGACTATGTTCACTAGGGTTAAGAAGATTAAGGGGAATCTCATAGAAGCATATAACATTCTAACAGGATTAAACAGGGTAAATGCAGGAAGGAAGTTCTTGATGATCAGAATATCCTGAATTGGAGACACATTCTAAGGATATGTGGAAGGTCTTCTGGATAGGGATGAGGAGAAATTTCTTCACCCAGAGAGTTGTGAGCCTGTGAAATTCTTTGCCACAGGAATGAAGTTGCACAGCACTGAACCCAGCCTTTTGAACAGCCAGCTGCCACACCCAGCAGTGGCCCCTGTGGCTGTCTCAAAATAATTTGCAGGTTCTATTGAATCAATTGCTGCCTGCACTATCCCTCACCCACCACAATGGAAACCCCATTCTCATGGGCAATTTCTTAGTGGCCGAGCCAGGAATCCTCCCAGCTCTCACTACTGGTGGTGAGGATGAAAATCTTTTTTATTTCTGATTTCCAAAGTATTTGCTTTCAGATAGCAGTTGTATTGACCCAGTGTAAAACATAGGGAGGTTTTCAGCGTCAAAAATAAAAGATTATAATGTTAATCAATTTTGATTCCAAAGATGCAGTGGCTTACTTTCTTTTTATTCTGAGTTTGGTGTATCTCATTTTGCATGATGACATTGAGAATGGGTCATCAGCATGCAGGTCCCTTCATTGTTAGCAAAGGGTTTTTCAGTAAACACAGTGGACTTTATGGTGCCTTTCATGTTCTCAAAACATCCCAAAGCTCTTTATATGAATTTTTAACTTCAGAAGCACAGTCACTGTTTTCTTGTAGGCAGATTGTATCCGCCATTTTGTGCTCAGCCAAAATCCCACAAAGAGAACAAAATTGAAAGACTAGGTAAACCTTTTCTTTAATGCTGTTTGTTAGTACATACATGTTGACCTAGACACCAGAAGATTTATGGGCTCAATGGTGTCACTAAAGGTGATTCAATCTCATTCAAAAAGTGGCATCTCTGGCAGCAGTCACATATTACTGATATTTGTTGGTCAACTTACATTTATATACTTCTGACATACTTGAGCATTTAATTTTCTGACTCAGAACTGGCATTACTTTCATTGAATCAAAGAGTCAGTCATTTTGTTAGCATCTGAAAACAAATGATGAAATATTCATCTTCCTGGAGTTGGGAAGAAGGGGAAATATTGGACAGTTTTACCCTCAAGAGGCAATTGCCCTTTCTCACCAATTAAGAGTTGGGCAAGAAGGTCCACTGATGGCTTTCTTAACCCGCCAGAAATAAGGCCTTTAAATGATAAATTGACAGCCACATAAGGTCCTCAAAGTGCCTGCTCCAAAACTACCTGCCTTCTCAGCAGATGACAAATTTAACCAGCTTCCCAACTGATAACTAGGGTAAGCTGCTTGCCAAGTTAGGAGGGTTCTCCATTGGCTCCTGTCTTGGGGCAATGAGAGGTATTGGCTTCTGAAAGTCATTCCCTACCCCTTATCTTTTATCCCAATTTCTTTTCCCTCTCCTTCTCAGCCAAAATAAGCAAAAGAAAAAGACCTTGCCATTAGGTCCATTGAAGAGTACGCCTCAGTCAAATTCTTTAGGACCCAGAGATTGCCAGCTCGCAGTTTCTGGCATGCCTGGAGACTGTTGTTCAAGCCTACAATTGGCCAAGAAGGTCACCAGAGTGAAGGTCAGAGTGGTGCTGGGAAAGCACAGCAGGTCAGGCAGCATTCGAGGAGCAGGAAAATCGACGTTTCGGGCAAAAGCCCTTCATCAGGAATGAGGAAGGTCACCAGTCAGATTTTATCAAACAGGATGACACATGATCTGACAAGCTTTCACAGTGGGGTGCCCAGCAAGTTAGTCAAAACCTAACACCTAACACACCAGCCCCACAATTAGTCTAAAAAAGGGAAAATTACAGTCATTGTCATTTTTATAATGCAGGGTGCAATACAAATTTAAATGGTATTATCTATTATCTCAAAGTATTGGCAAAGAAAACTAAGTGAGGCAGAATACCTGGCAAAGTGAAACTGATTTCTCAACCATTCCTTAAGAAGCAGAAGTTGAGGAGAGAGGCTATATTTTGCATGTTTCAAGATCTATGAATTACAACTGTAAAGTTGGGGACGGGGGTGTGGGGAAGGGGGGCGGTGAAGGAGGTAGGGGACAGGGCTAACTACAGTGGAAGTCTCAATCAGTTCAGTGTGTATCTTTTATAAATGTTAACCACAGGTTCATAAGGTCAATGTTTATATCAGTGAATCTTACTATTCTAGGAAATAACTCCTTTCAGGTAACTGTTACAATACAAGAAGTTTTAAAGTGAATTTTTAGAAAAATCTAGCTTGGCCTTGGAATTTTGGGTGAAATTTTTTGCTCTCTTCAGCAATGTAGACAATGGCAAAAAAATACAGTCAGACTGAAACACCTGAAGCACGATATCAAGAAAAATCTTCTTGATTACTCCCTTAAGGTTTAAACGGTGAACTCACTAGTAATGGTGACTACTTCTTTTCTACGCATTTGTATCTTATTATTGTCCTGTTTATACATTACTTCCCCAATTCTTTGCTCCTTGCCTGAGGAACTAGCTAGTACCAATTCCTGATATGAAAATCCACAGTTACCTGGATGCAGCAGTTCATCGTTAGCTTCTCCAGGCTTCAACCAGCTCTGCCTTCATCACAATATCCCTGTTTGCTCAACAGATATCATCCTCCTCCACCCTTCCTTTACTGAATTGGCATCAGCAAAGCATGATCCTCACTATATCATTATGCCCGCTCTCAATCCAACTCTCAGACTGTTTCAATCCTTCAGGACTTCACCTTGGAGTGCAACAACCTCTACAACTTGCACGTTTCTGCCAGGTCACTTTGCTCACAGGGACACAAGCATTTCCTGCAACTAAAGAGGATGTGTCTAATGGTTGTTTGCTACATTTCCTAACATTCATTCACGTTGCATTTACTTGCTTGCAGCTAGTCTTTGTGCTGAGAGATCTGATTGATGTGTTCAAAACAATGAGGAGTCTAGAAAAAGTGCAAAGAGCAAACCTATTCCCATTTCCAGAAGGACCAAGAACTACAGAAAACTGATTTAAAGCATTTGCAAAAGAACAATGCCCAGAAAGAAAAAGATGTCTTTCCTGTAGTTACAATCTGCAATGTGCTGTCTGAAAGGACAGTGGAGGCAAATTTAATCATGACTTTGAAAAAGCAATTGGATAGTTATCTGAATAATATTATGATCCCTCCTGATGTTATTATTAGACAAGTTGCGTCTTACTGCAAAATAAGTGTGCAATATTGCAGATTTGGTTTTAACAAGGGAACTGAAGTTTATTTCACACATGAAATGAGGACAAAGCAGAATGAAATAAACTATTTGCACATAATCCACATTAGAACTTTTTGAAACAGCGAAAATATAATCCCATTGATCCCAAAACTACACCTCTTCACAATACTCACAGTGGAAACAATTCTCTTCTTTGTTAGTAGAGACCCGGGTTCAATTCCCGCCTCAGGTGACTGTGTGGAGTTTGCACGTTCTCCCCGTGTCTGCGTGGGTTTCCTCCTGGTGCTCCGGTTTCCTCCCACAGTCCAAAGATGTGCGGGTCAGGTGTGAATTGGCCATGCTAAATTGCCCGTAGTGTTAGGTAAGAGGTAAATGTAGGGATATGGGTGGGTTGCGCTTTGGCGGGTCGGTGTGGACTTGTTGGGCCGAAGGGCCTGTTCCCACACTGTAAGTAATCTAATCTAATCTAATTGTTACCTCAATAGTCTTAATTTAACTGTGACTTCAGCTGGCAAATCTGGAGAACCTAGTAGATTCTTCCTGGAGTCGTCACACACCTGAGCGATTTGTCTCGCCTTCAAATAGCCCCTTCAGCTCTATCACTAAACTTCACACTCTGAAGTAATCTACTTTTTCACAAATCTTAATCATCATCTTCCTTTCTCACAAGGAACTCCTTTACACATTCATTTTCACCTGAAGATCAGTCCCAGATTTCAAATAAAACTGAAAGTTTCTCTTAAGCCTTATGCTTCCTCCAAGTATAAAAAAGAACAGAATCTTCCATAAGAAAACCTAATGTAATACACTGTGCATTTTATTTGCTCATAATCTCTCTCCCAGTGTAAACAAAACACCATGAACTCTTGGAGGCTCTTTTTCTCAAACATAAAAGAAATCATCAACGCTGCAGAATTTTTACAACTTAATCATTACATGCATTCAGACACACAGTAAACCCATCTGCCACCTGGTCAAATTCAAAAATCTGAACGTCAAAGTACTTTATATTAACATATCACAATTTGTATAATCTACAGACCCGACAGCACAAGAAGAAAAATGCAGGGGTAAGGACAAAGGCCAGGACAGAGCAGGACTGTATGAGATGCTTTTGTAGAGGGCTGGCACAGACATAAGATGCTGAATGGTCTTCTTCTCTGCTATAACTATTCTATGAACTATGAAGACATGTTTGGAGCTCAGTTGAAGCCAAATGAAATGAAGTCATCGTCATAGAATTGAACAGCACAGAAACAGAACCTTTGGTCCAATTCGTCTATGCCGACCAGATATCCTAAATTAATCTCATCCATTTGCAAGCATTTAATTCATATCGCTCTAAACCCCTCCTATTCATGTACCCACCCAGATACCCTTTCAATGTTGTCATTGTACCAGCCTCTTTCCATACACACACCACTCTCTGTGTGGAAAGGTTGCCCCTTGGTTCCCTTTCAAATCTTTCCTCTCTCACCCTAAACCTGTGCCCTCTAGTTTTGGATTCTCCTACCCTGGGAAAAACACCTTGACTATTTACCCTATCCATGCCCCTCATGATTTTATAAACTCCTATAAGGTCACCCCTCAATCTCCGACACTCCAGGGAAAACAGCCTCAGCCTATTCAGCCTCTCCCTATAGCTCAAATCCTTCAAACCTGGCGACATCTTTTCTGAATCTTTTCAAATTTAACAACATCTTTCCTATAGCAGTGAGAAGTGAATTGGATGCAGCATTTCAAAAGTGACCTAACCAATGTTCTGTACAGACACAACAAGACATCCCAACTCCTATACACAATGCACTAACCAATAAAGTCTAGTGTACCAAACATGGGTTTCACTCCCCAATCTACCTGTGATTCCACCTTCAAGGAACTGTGAACCTGCTCCCAAAGATGTCTTTGTTTGGACACAGTCTCTTGCACCCTACTACTAAGAGTACAAACCCTGACCTGATTAGTGAACTAGTTATAAGATTGAACAGATTGTTTAGTTTGCCTGGCTAATATAGTCCAAGTTCATCTAAAATGACAAGATCAAAAATCAAATGACACCAGGTCATAGTCCAAAAGGTTTACTTGAAATTGCAAGCTTTCAGAGCTCAGTTCCTTCCTCATGTGTGCTATGATAGAGAGGGAAACACACATACACACATATTATTTCATTCAAGACTCTTTTCTGTCAAAAAAATTTTAAAATCTCACATCAGCTTAAAAGTAGACAGAGTTGATCAGTATCTTACAACTAAAGTATATTGTCTAACCTGAGATGTCACCTCTTGTACATCGATAAAACCTTTAATTATCTAGACACAAAGAGTTGAAAAGAATCTGGAATTTGCATTTTAATCAGCAGTCAACCTCCTAACTGATTAAAGGATTCAACAAGGACAGTTAATTTTAAAGTTGTTAACTTTTTGCTTATAAATGCCATGTCTTATATCTCCCTATCATACCACACCTGAGGACAGGGCTCCGAAAGCTTGCAATTTTAAATGGACCTATTGGACTATAAACTGGTGTTGTTTGATCTTTGACCTTGTCCAACCCAGTCCAACTCCAGCATCTCCACACCTAGAAAGACAGAAGATTACTAATGAAATTGGTCTGCTGTCATTGCACTGTACCATGCACTGTTGATTGCCAAATTTAAAAAGTTTGGGTAAAGTTAGAAACATTATTCTGATCCCCACTAATGATATAAAATTCTGATATAAAATACCATGACCAAGATTTGGAATAGTATTGATGATGAAGTCATAAGCTGCACATGTACATTAATGTTATGGCAATGTATACCATTTACAGTCTGTGATTGGTGATTAATTCATTGCTGCTTGAAGGGTCTCATGTCAGCCACAAGTGAAGCCCATCTCTACTGACTAAAACAAACTTATTTTGTTCACTATAGTCGTGCTGGCAGTTATTTATCAGATTTACTGTGCAATGAAAGATTAAAGTTTTCAAGATTGCAATCCTGATTGTGGGTTACAGGCTTTACCTGGCATTCCAGGTGTCACTGTTACCATCTCCCAATCTCCCCGTGCTTCCACATCCCACAATCTTCATGTTCCATTTTCATAGCAGTCCCTGTCAACCCCATCAGATTTGAGTTTCCTGGCATTCCCACCCAACCCTTTTATTTGATTATTAATTCCTACTAAACCTCTGAGCCTCAGAACTACCAAATAGCGATGTCCAACATCATTAACCACTGTCACCACCTGCCAGTGAGGCCAAGGTAGGGGGTCGCTTGTGAAGAACTCCCCAATCCCATCTACATTATGCTGTCCACAATATACCAGCTTTTATCCTCACATTTGGAGCTGCACACTTCAAAAACAGGATTTTCTCTGGATCCCAGTGTTTTGGCTCCAATTCTAAGACCTGAGTTTCCTACTTTCCTCTGCACATCATCTACTGCCACCTGATACTCTCACATTGATGTTTACTACCCAAATCTCCAGGACTGAACATGACCCATTGAGAACCAACCTGAGGGTGGCCCAGTCCTTTTACTGATTTCTGTACTGCTTTACAACTGCCTTACCAGTACTTCCCAACTGCATACCAAATGTGACTCAATCCCCAGACAGGACAGAGGCTGATCTCCAGAGTCTGACTATACCAAGTGCCCAATTGACCACAGGCAAATCCTGGATTGAGTTGGGACACTGTCCTTGACTGATCATGCACTTGTGTTCCCCCTTGACTCGATTAATGCCTACAACTTCTAGACGTTGAAATATGACCGTCTGGTTGAAGCATATGAGTGCATTTACTGTGTCAGCTCCCTGCTCAAGTTGTAGGTGTGTGACCTTGTCATAGCAAGGTACCATACAGCAGCATATCCATCTGCTTGACTGAGCAAAGTGGGTGAGCATTATGAAAGCTAACTAAAAGATTGGAGATACATCCATTCTTGGTGTATTTGGTGGATCTGAATCCTTGTGTGTTGGCTGAAAAATAAGGTGCCAGTGAACTGCAGAGTGCAGCAATGTTGAAGCGTGCTATTAACATATTCCAATATAAGCCATGATGAGGTGGTGAGGCTGGTGTTTGTCAAGGAGTTCCACAATTTGGAAATTGAACAGATGAAGGTCTGACAGTGAATCAAGAGTCAAAGGGAGGAGAATACATTTGAAAAAAGAATTACAGGAACTTAGAGTTCTGAGAAAGTTATAGAGCTGGAGAAATTTACAAAGAAATGGAGGAATGATATGATGAGGGATTTAATTTGGAGACATTTGGGGAATCAGGAGGCAAGGTTCACAAGTACAGACATGATCAGGTTTTTAAAATTCATTCATGGGATGATGACGTGGTTGACCAGGTCAGCATTTATTGCCCAATGAGCAGTTTAAGAGTTAACTACATTGCTGGTGGGTCTGGAGTCACAGGTAGGCCAGACCAGAGAAGGATGGAAGTTTCCTTCTCTAAAGGATATTAGTGAACCAGATGAGTTTTTCAAACAATTGACAAAGGATTTATGGTCATCATTAAATGATTTATTCCAGATTTTTATCTAATTCAAATTCCATCTGCCTTGGTAGGATTCATATCTGGGTCTCTGGATTAAGAGTCCAACGATAATATCACTAGGCCAATAGCTCCCCCTCCAATCCAGTGAGCAGGGCTTGGTACAGCATAGATAATGGCAGCACTTTAGATGAGCTGAAGTTTATAGGTTTGCAGAATGGTAAAGCAGACACGAGAGAAGAAAATTAATACATTTTTCCATAAACATTCATTTAGAAACTTAGAAGATCGGAGCAGGAGTAGGCCATTCGTCCATTTGCTCATGATTTATCATCCTTTTTTGCAGTTTTATCTCCATACCCTTTGATTCGTTTAGCCCTAAGAACTATATCTAACTCTTGAAAACATTTGTTCTTCAGATATAAAAGATACTCGCAATGTGACATGTATAGCCCATTCCTAGTCATTCTGAGAAGCTGGTAACAAATCTTCTTCTTGATCTCTAAAGTTCTCTCATATTGGTACCCTCATAATGATGATAGGTCGAAAATTTCAATACACTGACCTCACAACAATAAAGGGTAGCAATAAATGTGAAAGTCAGGACAATGTTGCAGCTTTTGCCCTGTAATAACTACAGTTTAGTCTTTATTGCTGGCAACATTCGCAGTCAAACTGGCATGGCATTTATCTCATCTCTACACTTCAAAAAGCAAATGTCTCCTCTTAAAAGACAAAGGAAAGATAAACATGTATTAATAATGCTTGCCTTTATCACTAACAGCGACTTCTGAGTAATTGTTTGTTGTTGTTAAAGTATCCCTGTTTACCAAATACATGCATTTCTATCTGATAAGATATTCTCAAGTGAATTTGTGTTCGAATAGTTTCAAGGGCCAGTGATTCAGAGTCTCCTATTTGGGGTAGCACACGTGATTTCTGCACCCCATCATCATAAAGATTGTGTGTGCTGACTGATGCACTGGTGAAATGAAAGGATAGAGAGTTATTTAAAGTATCCTAAAGTGAAATGCACACATGGTTCACTGAGGCACGATTCATTGGCACTGACATCATTGTCACTGGGACTTTACAAAGATTTGTTGTGATAAGAATCAGAATAATATTACCAGAGGGATGAAAATGTACAAATTAGAAAAATGTGGATAGCAATTATTGTAAGATTTCGATACAATTTAAAAAAAGGTTACACTGAATAAACAGGGTCAAAATCCATTATGACTCTAGGGTACACATTTAGTTTTATGCAATAACTTTCCTTTATGTAAAAGTTTCAAAATGATGATAAACATCAGTTGAATTTTACAGCAAGCCTTCTGCACCACTTCAGAAATATAATGAGCTTCAAAATAAGACTTAGTTCAACCCCCATTATGAGTCTCAACATTACACATCTATGACCCTTGTGTCACAGCATTTAGTAATGTATCTTCATAAAGTATTCTCACTTAAATAGCATTCTGTGCAATTTTCCAGTTGACTAACTGTACTTTTTCATGATTGTGGCTGGACATCATCAGATACCATTTCTCCACTTATATAAGTCTGAAAAGCTTTAATGACCTAAATACTTTGAAGAGTTTTAAAATTCAGTAAAATGAAAGTGAGATACAGCAATGTCTGAGTGCTCCCTGATCCTGATTATTCAAAGTCATGTCATATGCCAAAAAAAATGTATCCAGTAGTTTAAAAGTGAATGACACAAGAAGTAGAAACGTGGTACGACAAAGACTGTGTTTTAATGCAATTTGAATGAAAACAAGTAGATTCCCTTAAGTATAAAAGGATTGATGAGAGCAGAGCGGTAGATGTGATCTATATGGACTTCAGTAAGGCGTTCGACAGGTTCCCCATGGGAGACTGATTAGCAAGGTTAGATCTCATGGAATACAGGGAGAACTAGCCATTTGGATACAGAACTGGCTCAAGGTAGAAGACTGAGGGTGGTGGTGGAGGGTTGTTTTTCAGACTGGAAGCCTGTGACCAGTGGAGTGCCACAAGGATCGGTGCTGGGTCCACAACTTTTTGTCATTTACATATATGATTTGGATGCGAGCATAAGAGGTACAGTTAGTAAGTTTGCAGATGACACCAAAATTGGAGGTGTAGTGGACAGCGAAGAGGGTTACCTCAGATTACAACAGGATCTGGACCAGGTGGGCCAATGGGCTGAGAAGTGGCAGATGGAGTTTAATTCAGATAAATGCGAGGTACTACATTTTTGGAAAGCAAATCTTAGCAGGACTTATACACTTAATGGTAAGGTCCTAGGGAGTGTTGCTGAACAAAGAAACCCTGGAGTGCAGTTTCATAGCTCCTTGAAAGTGGAGTAGGATAGTGAAGAAGGCATTTGGTATGCTTTCTTTTATTGGTCAGAATATTGAGTACAGGATTGTGAGGTCATGTTGCGGCTGTACAGGACATTGGTTAGGCCACTGTTGGAATATTCCGTGCAATTCTTGTCTCTTTCCTATTGAAAAGATGTTGTGAAACTTGAAAGGGTTCAGAAAAGATTTACAAGGATGTTGCCAGGGTTGGAGGATCTGAGCTACAGGGAGAGGTTGAATAGGATGGGGCTGTTTTCCCTGGAGAGTCGGAGGCTGAGAGGTGACCTTATAGAGGTTAACAAAATTGTGAGGGGCATGGATAGGGTAAGTAGGCAAAGTCTGTTCCCTGGAGCTGGGGAGTCCAGAACTAGAGGGCATAGGGTGAGAAGGGAAAGATATAAAAGAGACCTAAGGGGCAACTTTTTCACGCAGAGGGTGTACGAGTATGGAATGAGCTGCCAGAGGAAGTGATGGACACTGGTACAAATGCAACATTTAAGAGGCATTTGGATGGGTATATGAATAGGAAAGATTTGGAGGGATATGGGCTGGGTGCTGGCAGGTGGGACTAGATTGGGTTGGGATATCTGGTCCGCACGGACGGGTTAGACCGAAGGATCTGTTTCCATGCTGTACATCTCTATGACTCTATGACTCTATAACTGAGAACAAGTGGGTGACAGCATCACATTTTCTAAAATTGCTTGAAGTTAATTTACATGAAGCATGTGCTATGGCATTAAATACTGCAGTTTATATGAAGGATCTTGTTGAAGCATTGGAGGGGTCTCATCTGCCAACTGGACCACAAGAAAGTACCCACGCAGCCTCCTTTTGGAGGTCCCCTGAACCACAAGCCAACCAGACATTGACGAGACCACCGAGGGCCTTCCCATTGAATCAAGACCATGGGACAGAATTATTGACCACTGCCAGCTGCCAGGCAGCAGCACAGCTGTAATATAAGGGAGGCTGTAGCTGCTGCATGAAAAACACCCACTGGAGTCCCAGGATTGCTGAGTGATCCAGGCTGCAGAAAAATATGTGGAGAAGTAGTTATTTTGCAGGATAGGATGGGGTGACAAGGAGATGGAACAGCAGGGTCAGGATCTAAGGCTTGGAGTAAAAGCCTGCCACTTATCTTTAGCTACCATGAATGCCACATGGTAATGGGTCCTTTTGCAATCGGCATAATCCCAGAAGCAGTGAGATGATGCCCTTAAGGAATCATTATGTGGCTTATTAAATGCCTCAACTGATGACAGAGTGGAAGGGGCAACTATTGGCTTTCTCTGACAGAACTTAATTCAGGTTGAGGCAGGACTGCAGTGGGATTGATGTATGCCACTACCCTCCCTAATCAATGTCCTTCCTGTCTCCAAGCTTGCTAGCATTGAAGACTTATCGCTGAGTCTGTATAATCAAACTAAAGCCCTAATAAAGTGAGGATTTAGCATCAATATTACATTTCATGGAATTTGAAGCCTTCATGAAGTCATCATTCAGATTTCAATTTAGATGAACTAAGATTAACTGAACAGATTGATAAAACATTGAGAGTAGGATACATGCACAGGTGCAGTCATCATGCATTCCTTATAATATCAGTGTTCATCTGTTTGCCTTAAATGACTTATCTCTCCTCTGAATAGAAATGTTACAAGTTTGAAAACATTCTCTGAATAATCATCATCATGACATACTGGAAATTTTCGGTCATTAAAATCAAGCAGCTACGAACACAGAAATGCTCCTCCAATACCCAATGTATCTTAAAACAGTACCAGAAATACATACTTTAAAAGTAGCCAATAAATGAGCCCCATCTTGTTTAAATTCTTCAGGAGCATTTAATACTTTTTACAGAATAATTTTAAATCTCTAGTATTCTGCAGCAGCCCTCTTCTTATTTTATTCTTCGCACGTGAGAAAATTGGGCAAAGTCAATTGCCAAAGGTGGTGATGTTGGGCCACTACAAGAGGGTATTGAGTCAGCAACATAGAGTCATAGAGATGTACAGCATGGAAATCATCCAGATATCCCAACCCAATCTAGTCCCACCTGCCAACCCCCCGCCCATATCCCTCCAAACCCTTCCTATTCATATACCCATCCAAATGCCTCTGAAATGTTGCAATTGTACCAGCCTCCACTACTTCCTCCGGCAGCTCATTCCATACACGTGTGTGAAAAAGTTGCCCCTTAGGTCTTTTTTGTATCTTTCCCCTCTCACCCTAAACCTATATCCTGTAGTTCTGGACTTGCCCCCTCCAGGGAAAAGACTTTATCTATTTATCCTATCCATGTCCTTCATGATTTTGTAAACCTCTATAAGGTCACCCCTCAGCCTCCGACGCTCCGGGGAAAACAGCCCCATCCTATTCAACATCTCCCTATAGCTCAAATCCTCCAACCCTGGCAACATGCTTGCAAATCTTTTCCGAACATTTTCAAGTTTCAAAATACCTTTTGGATAGGAAGGAGACCAGAATTGCACGCATTATTCCAAAGTGGCCTAACCAAAGTCCTGTACAGCTGCAATATGACCTCCAAACTCCTGTACCCAACACTCTGACCAATTAAGAAAAGCATACCAAATGCTGCCTTCACTATCTTATCTACCTGCAATCCACTTTCAAGGAGCTGTGAACGTGAACTCCAAGGTTTCTTTGTTCAACAACACTCCCTAGGACCTTACCATTATGTATGGTAAGATTTGCTTTCCCAAAATGGAGCATCTCGCATTTTTCTAAATTAAACTCCACCTGCCACTTCTCAGCCCATTGGTCCATTTGATTAAGATCCTTTTGTAATCTGAGGTAACTTTCTTTGCTGTCCACTACACCTCCAATTATGGTGTCATCTGCAAACTTACTAACTCTACTTCTTATGCTCACATCCAAATCATTTATGTAAATGATGAAAAGTAGTGGACCCAGCACTGATCCTTGTGGCACTCCACTGGTCACAGGCCTCCAGTCTGAAAAGCAACCTTCCACCATCACCCTCTGTCTTCTTCCTTTGAGTCAGTTCTGTATCCAAATGGCTAGTTCTCCCTGTATTCCATGAGATCTAATCTTGCTAACCAGTCTCGCATGGGGAACTTTGTTGAATGCCTTACTAAAGGCCATATAGATTACATCTACCGCTCTGCCCTCATCAATCCTCTTTCTTACTTCTTCAAAACACTCAATCAAGTTTGTGAGACATGATTTCCCATGCACAAAGCCATGTTGACTATCCCTAATCAATCCCTTCCTATGTTGTGAGCCATGAGCGATATGCTGATTAAAGCAATTAGAGATGATTTCTCACGTGTATTTTGTTACAAAATACAATTAAAAGTGTTGTATAGCTTCGCCACTCTCCAGCACCATATTAAAATACAGAAAAATAAACAAAAATATAGAATATAAATGCAGAAAAGCAAAGAAATAAAGAACAAATGTTCAACTTTACAGTACTTCTTGTTAAGTGCTTTGTCATGGTCCATGGGCCTGGTGGATAGGCTTGAGTCCCCTTCGCTGCACCACTCCTGCTGTAATGAAAGTTGTCACTCTGCAGTACCATTTCGCCTTCACCGAGGCCCTCCATCATTATGGGTCCTCACTGGACTGCACCGTTGCAGACACTACAGATGCTGCCAGCTACTGCACCAGCCCAATCTCAAGTCTATCCCAAGAATCCGCTTCAGGCCTACCTCACCAATGCAGCTTCTGCTGATGCTGCCAGGTCTCATACTGAGCCCAAATTCGCCTCCGTCCTCATGAACCTGCATTGGATGCAGGTGCCACCACCACAGCACCATGAGTCAGCACTAGGACCACTTCATAGAGTCTCATAGAAGTAGGTCTTCACAGAAGTGAGTCTCACTTCTGTTGTCTGTTGTGGGCAAAGTCTTAGAGAGAATTGTAAGGGATAGGATTTATGAACATCTGGATAGGAATAATGTGATCAAGGATAGTCAGCATGTTTTGAGAAGGGCAGGTCGTGCCTCACAAACCTTATTGAATTCTTGAGAAGGTGACTAAGGAGGTGGACGAGGGTAAAGCGGTAGATGTGGTGTATATGGATTTTAGTAAGGCATTTGATAAGGTTCCCCATGGTAGGCTACTGCAAAAAATACGGAGGTATGGCATTGAGGGTGCGTTAGAGGTTTGGATTAGGAATTGGCTGGCTGGAAGAAGACAGAGGGTAGTAGTTGATGGTAAAGGTTCATCTTGGAGTGCTGTTACTAGCGGTGTTCCGCAAGGATCTGTTTTGGGACCATGCTGTTTGTCATTTTTATAAATGACCTGGAGGAGGGGCTAGAAGGTTGGGTGAGCAAGTTTGCGGATGATACAAAAGTCGGTGGAGTTGTTCACAGTGAGGAAGGATGTGGCAGGTTACAGGGGGATATAGATAAGCTGCAGAGCTGGGCAGAAAGGTGGCAAATGGAGTTCAATGTAGCTAAGTGTGAAGTGATTCACTTTGGTAAGAGTAACAAAAATATGGAGTACTGGGCTAATGGTCGGATACTTGGTAGTGTGGATGAGCAGAGGGATCTTGGTGTCCATGTACACAGATCTCTGAAAGTTGCCACCCAGGTAAATAGTGCTGTGAAGAAGGCAAATGGCGTACTGGCTTTTATTGGTAGAGGAATTGAGTTCCGGAGTCCTGAGGTCATGTTGCAGTTGTATAAGACTCTGGTGCAGCTGCATCTGAAGTATTGTGTGCAGTTTTGGTTGCCATACTATAGGAAGGATGTGGAGGCACTCGAACGGGTGCAGAGGAGGTTTACCAGGATGTTGCTTGGTATGGTAGGAAGATTGTGTGAGGAAAGGCCGAGGCACTTGGGGCTGTTTTCATTGGGGAAAAGAAGGTTTAGGGGTGACTTGATAGAGGTGTACAAGATGATTAGGGGTTTAGATAGGGTTGACAATGAGAACCTTTTTCCACGTATGGAGTCAGCTATTACGAGGCGGCATAGCTTTAAATTAAGGGGAGGTAGGTATAGGACAGATGTTAGGGGTAGATTCTTTATTTAGCGAGTCGTGAGTTGATGGAATGCCCTGCCACTAGCAGTGGTGGACTCTCCCTCTTTATGGGCATTTAAATGGGCATTGGATAGGCATATGGAGGAAGGTGGGCTAGTGTAGGTTAGGTGGGCTTGGGTCGGTGCAACATCGAGGGCCAAAGGGCCTGTACTGCTCTGTATTTTTCTATGTTTTCTATGTTCTATGTTCATAGTCAAAAAGATAACTCACCACCATCTTTTCAAGGGCAGTTAGGGATGGCAATAAATACTGGTCCAACCAGTGTGCTCACAACTCATGAACAAATAAAAACATGTGAACTGATGCTTTGACAACATTTTCTACTTAAGGACTGCCCACCCAACCAAATGGTTTTGCTTCTGACCATACCCGCAAATTAATTCTGCTTATTGTCATTTCACATTTTTGTCACTTCTATTTCTATTGAGTAAAGTTACTAGTCTTACCAGACCATAAGGCTGCTCTCTCATTAGAGACTGGCAATAATATTTTAATCTCAAGCCAGCAAAGAGTTTAAGAAGAAGAGTCCTTCATAGTTACCTGAGCTGGTGTGGAAATTGAACCCATGCTGTTGGCATCACTTTGTATCACAAATGAGCCATCCAGCCAATATAGCTAACTGACCCCCAGCTATTGAGTAGCCAAGCTAAGGATCCCAATTTATTGATTACCAATGTAGAAATGTGAGACACCAGCTAAGGTTAATCAAGGATTAAAGGCTCTGCAATCCGAAGATGGTCTCTTGTGACGCAGAGGTAGTGCCCCTATCTCTAAATTGGGAGGCCTGGCTGGGTTCAAGTCTCATCTGCTCTGGAGGTGTATGTCATATTATTTCTGAACAGATTGATTAGAAAATATCTGTGATCTTAAAAGGGCCTCTTGAGTGCAGTGGTTGTGTCCCTACCTCAGAGCAAAGAGGCCCGGTTCAAGTTGTACCTGCTCCAGAGAGGTATGTAAAAACACTTCTGAACAAATTGATCAGGAATATATTTATATGATCCCAATCCTCTGACTCAAAAAACTGTTCATTGCGTGACAGGATAGGAAGGTGAAGAGTTAGAAGTCCTTTAAAAGTAAAGAGTTAAAAATCACACAACACCAGGTTACAGTCCAACAGGTTTAATTGGGAGCATACTAGCTTTCAGAGCATCGCTCCTTCATCAGGTGGTAGTGCACTCCGAAAGTTAGTGTGCTTCCAATTAAACCTGTTGGACTATAACTGGTGTTGTGTGATTTTTAACTTTGTAACCCCAGTCCAACACGGCATTTCCAAATCATTTAAAAAGTAAGTTACAGTGGGAGACAATGTGATTAGTCTACCATCTAACAGAGATGAGGAAGAACATGTTGGATGAGAAATTCAACATCAGAATAAATAAGAGAAACTTTAACTGTTATTATTTGATATTTGGTCATCATGACGTGTTGCAGATTGATTTGAAGACACTGAAGGCATTGCTTTAACTTCCCTATTTATAACAGTTGTTCAAGTTGGTGTATTTTTTAAGAACAAGTGCGATAGAAAAAATATATTCAACTACTTTCCATATTCCAAATATGAACTAAAATGGGGATGGCATCTTTTAGTGATTTACTGTAAAAAACACTATTCAGAGAAAATGGTCCAAAACTTCATCTATGCAACTGATTTCTAATTCACAATTAATCCTTTATTTATTCCACACTGCAGCAATGCCTGTTATTAAGTGAAAATTGAACATCATATACAGTACTATACAATCTGCAGATTTTTCAATACCTAGAGCTAAACATTTCATATACTTCTCACGTGCAAAGAAAATAGATTGGAAAAGCTGGGGATTTTACATCGAATTGCATACAATATGCAACACAGAAACAGGCCTGTTCCAAAGAACAGTCATACTGGACTTGAAATGTTAGCTGTGTCCCTCTCTCCACAGTCGCTGCCAGAAGTGCTGAGTTTCTCCAGCACTTTCTGTTTTTACTTCAGAACAGGCCATTCAGCCAACCAGCTCATGCTGCAGTTTATGTTCTACCTAAAAAAGGGAAAGTTAAGATTTCATAGAGGTATTCACATCCTGAGGGATCTAAACAAAGAGAAATTGTTCCCAACAGCAGAAGGATCAATTGCCAGAGAAGGCCGAGAGACAGTGAGTGGCAAAAGACAATTGTTCCTTGAATGGTGAGTGGTTAAAATCTGGAACGCATCATGTGAAAGTGATATGGTGGTTAATTCAGTTATAACTTTCAAAAGATAATTGGATAATCACTTGAAGATTCTTTTTGTGACGCAGTGGCAGTGACCTTACCCAGCAGCTGGTGGACTGGTTTAATAATGGTGTGTAATAATATTTCTGAGCAGGTTGATTAGACAAACAGATTTTTAAAAAATCCAATAATACAAAAGGGCAGGGAACAAGTACTAGATGAGGTGGTTTTGCGAAGAAGTATGGGTATGTTGGGCCAAATAGCCTCCTTTCGTGCTGTAACTGTTCCATGATTCTGTTCTATGGACAGAACTAAGTCCATCAACTAAGTCAAATACAGATATGTAACATTGGTAAACTCCAGATTTCTAAAAAGCCTCATGATGTTTGCTAAATTTCTAAGTTTTCATAGATATCAGATTCAACATTGAAACAAAATACAAAAAATTAGATGTAAGCTATTTGTTGCTGAAATTAAATTGAGCAATGATTTTGCTGATATTACAGACAATATGTACAGGTCAAAGTCTTTGTCTTCAATCTGTTTTAACTAGCACTTCATTGTCATCTACTTGTTGATTTTAAATCAATTTCACAACTAACTACCAAGTTATGCTAATTCAGAAGCAAAAAATCTATAACTGAAGCGTAAATTAAATAATCAAGGGAATATTATTTCAGAAGTGCACAATCATATTATTTAATCAAATTTTTCACACGAGGCTAAAATGATTCCAAGACAACCGGTGTTTCGTATAATATATAATTTATAGAGATAGATTTTTGAACTATTAAATTTAATTAATAAGTCCTTGCCACAACTAATTGATGGTATTTTAAAGAGTCATTGATGTGAGCTGGACTTTGTGTAATTTTACACACATTTTTACACTGGTAGCTCTTCCAATGTAAGCAGGGGAGATGAGCAATGGTAAACCATGATGGTGTTGTGTGATTTTTAACTCAGTTCACTGGATTCACAAACTGATTAATCTAGATTTTTTTATAGAGACATAGAATAAAACAGCCATAAAAGTGAAATGAATGAATTCCCACCATTGTCTTTTTATATTTGTTGGCACCTATATGTGTGTAGGGATCAATTTTAAATCTATTCAACAGTGGTGACTGTTTTATCTTGGGCTATGAGTCAATTGAGACTGCACGTTGAGATAATTGTTTGGAGTATCTCAAGCAATGGATGTGTGCACATAACACTCTCTGAGGCTGATTGCTCCTTATCAGTAAGGCTCTTCAGCTCTCTAAGTACAGCAATACAGTATGCTCCCAAATGCAAATCTGTAAATAATGCCTGACATCACTTTCTTCACCTGTTCATTCTAATTTGGTGCCTTCTCTCTTACTGATGTCAGAGGCATATGATCAGTTAGATCATCGTGGATTACCTGAATCTCATTATACAGTACCAATTACTGCACAGTTCAAAGCGAGGAGGTTAGTTATCCAGCCTGAAATCATTCTTTCTGACTCTTTCCAGGGTTCTACAGAGAGCAATGGATCTAATTGCATTTCTTCCCTGGCTTCATCAGCAGCAACAAAAAGGATTTACATTTAAATACCACCTTTCACAATTCAGGATGTGTCAAATTTCTTTACATCGAATGAAGTACTTTTGAAGTCTAGTCGTTATTATAAGGTAGGGAATGCAGCTGTGAATTTGTCTGTGGCAATGTCATATAAACAGCAATATAATTATGACCACATAATCTGTTGATCAGGACAGCATAGAGAACATTCCTGTTTCTCTTCAAAATAGTATTAAGGGATGTTTTAATTCCTTGTGCTAGATCTGATGGGGCCAGCATTTGTTATCCATCCTTAGTTGCCTTGAGAAGCTGATGAGAAGTTGCTCTTCCTGCAGTCAATGGGAACAGGTCAGTCCACAGTGTTATCAGAGATGGATTTCTAGGATTTTGATTTAAGTAACAGTGAAGGAGTGTTAATTCCCTTCAAAGCCAAAATGGTGCACAATTTGGATACCACAGAGGCTGGTATCCCATCACTAAGTCACCCTTCATTTACACATGGCGAGTCCTTGACACTGACCCAGCTTTCTCAGAGGCAGCTCTCAGAGTGAACAGGATGCCTGGCACATTTTTTATGTTGAAGGGCATATGCCCAAAACATCAACTTGCCTGCTCCTCAGATACTGCCTGACCTGCTGTGCTTTTCCAGTGCCACATTTTTGACACATTTTTATATTTCTCAGCCAGGGCTCTCTGATTGGACCAGATTAACAGCCCCAGTCAGGGAACTCATATTCTATGAGGTACACCTGGATGGCATTATTATAATCATTACAAAAGGGACTTGCAGGTGGGAATGGTAGTCATGCATCCTCTGCTGTTGTGGTTTAAAGGATACGTTCACCATTTTCTTACCAGACCACCATGCTGCTATCTCATTATAGAGAGATGACTGGTGGTAGTTTAACATGAGGGTCATCACACTTCAGGCAAGGAGAGAGTTTGAGAAGGAGAGTCCTTCATCTTGTGGTAGAAACCATGGGTTTTGGAAAGAGTTGTCAAAGGATGCTTGCATTATAGGACAACAGCACACACTTCATGCAACTATACATCAACTCCAATTAGAAATGAAAGAGGCAGGAGGTTTTAACCCTTTCAGAAGTGCAGTATAATTCAGGTTCATCCTAAACTGTAGGTTCGGTTGCCAGACTCTATGAAGGTATGTGATCATTGCATTCAGCTGCTCTGCCACACCCGCAATCACAGCTGATACTGGAAGATCAGTAAAATGACTTTTCTGTATTTAAAGACATATACATCACTGGAAAGATAAGAGTATATGTTTGGAGTGAAACCACATTTCCTGTGACCGTTCAGCAGATTATTGCTTTAAATAATTTGAGGAACATGGGTATCAACATTATAAGCATACATAGTAAGATAATAATGATCAGAAAACATATTTTATTCAGAAAATTAATCTTGAACTCTAGCATAATAAATGAAGGTATTTTCAGAAATGGCTAATATGAATATTGTGAGGCAGTAATAAATCTGGTAAAGACTATAAGTCTTTTGATATCAGTCAGATTTGGTCACCTTTAGCATAATTATTTCCTTTTCAGTTTCAATGTTATAAACTTGAATAAAGAAAGAATCAATAAAGAAGGGTAAAACGTTAACTTCAATACCAAATGTGCATCCTCTAAAGATACAACCAGGAAAGATGTGGGTCCTGAAGAAAACAGGCGAAAGTGAGATGCAGATGCTGGAGTCAAGATTGGAGACGTGCTGGAAATGCACAGCAGGTCAGCAGCATCTGAGGAGTAGGAAAATTGATGTTTTTGGCACGAGCCCTTCATCAGGAATGAGGCTAGAAGCTTCATGAGTGGAGAGGCTTCCAGCCTCATTATTGATGAAGGACTCCTGCCTGAAACGTCAATTTTCCTACTCCTCAGATGTTGCCAGACCTGCTGTGCATTTCCAGCACCACTCTAAACGTGACTCCTGATTAAAACAGACAACTGGTGTAAAGTGAGAAGTGGAATAAATAAGCTTTCTCTTTCATCATCAACATACAGTGGCAGCAGTGTGCACCATCTACAAAGTGCACTGCAACAACTTGCCGAGCTTCCTTCAATAGCACCTTCCAACCCATGATGTCCATCTCTTAAAAACTCAAAGCAATGGACCCATAGGAACACCACCACATGCTGGTTCCCTTCTGAATCACGCACAGGCTACAGAATTTTATGGAATGGAAATTGGAAACCATACTCAAAATGGCACCAGGATCCCAGACTCAGACGTCCCACTAACCTCTTCTCCATCTCCCACCACGCCCACCATTTCTGACAAATCCTATTTTTGCCAGTAGGGGAAAGGTTTAGGATCTTATTCACACATAAGGGAACATTGAACACAGCAAGGTCATATGAACTCATTGCGAAGTTTAAACAAACCACATTTTTCCTGGGGCAGAGTCCATTTCCTGCAGTATGTGACTTACTTTTTTAAGAGTAGACAAAGCAGTTTATAAAAGGTGGATAAGGTCCGTGGAATGTCAAGCTTTCAAGTTATTGACATACATTACACTGCCTTTTAAATTTTGAATTAAAACAAATGCCTGCCTGACTCTGAGTGTGAAAAAAAAGGTTATTCTTTCAATTGCTACTTGTTGACATAAGCCTGGAGTGATTATCATACTATTATTACAGCTTACTGTTTCAATGACATATCATTATCACAATGGGGGTGGGAACTGTAAGGTTACAATTTTATTGATAGCTCCAAGCTGTTATTTTGGAAGTAATGGTGTTTGATGTGAGGCATATAAAATACTTACTTTTAAAAGGGACTAAGTACTTGAAGGCATTTAAATGTATCTGAATGAGTTATTATCAATTACAGTCCTTTTTTAAATATGATTAAATCTGTATTGGAGACTTAGATATATATTATATCTTTGGGTGGCACGATGGCTCAGTGGTTAGTACTGCTGCCTCACAGCACCAGGGTCCCAGGTTCGATTCCAGCCTCGGGTGACTCTCTGTATGGAGTTTGCACATTCTCTCCATGTCTGCGTGGGTGTGCTCCGGTTTCCTCCCACAATCCAAAGATGTGCAGGTTAGGTGAATTGGCCTGGCTAAATTGCCCATAGTATGAGGTGCATTGGTCAGAGGGAAATGGGTCTGGGTGGGTTACCTTGGAGGGTTGGTGTGGACTGGTCGGGCCAAAGGACCTGTTTCTGCACTGTAGGGAATCTAATCTAAATAAATATTTGGGGCAGCATGGTGGCTCAGTGGTTAGCACTGCTGCCTCACATCACCAGGGTCCCAGGTTCGATTCCAGCCTTGGGTGACTGTCTGTGTGGAGTTTGCACATTCTCCCCATGTCTGCGTGGGTTTCCTCCAGGTGCTCGGGTTTCCTCCCACAGCCCAAACATGTGCAGGTCAGGTACATTGACCATGCTAAATTGTCCGTAGTGCTAGGTGTATTAGTCAGAGGGAATGGGTCTGGGTGGGTTGCTCTTCGGAGGGTTGGTGTGGACTGGTTGGGCCGAAGGGCCTGTTTCCACACTGTAGGGAATCTAATCTAAAAAAAATCTAAATCTTATGTCCTGACTTCTACGAATGATAGAAGCTGGCATTGAGGGCATAATCGTTATGGGTGTTGGGCAGGTGGCAACAGTTAGCGTTATTTGACACAACATTGTCATAACGAACTTAAGGCCTAATGGGGAAAAATAAAGGATCATGGGCTGAAACGTGTTATGAAGTTGTAGATGTGTACTGTACATTTAAGGGAGCTGAAATTTCTAGCTAACACAAAGTGTTTTGAAAGATTTTAAAATGTAACACTGGATGAAAAAAATATCTGGAGTTATATTACCATGATACAAAAACAAAATCAAATTTGGCCAATCACTTTAAATTATGTCCCGTATAGCAAATTCCAATCAAATTTGAATTTAGTATTTTGACAACATCAAGCCTATGAAATAATCAAATGTTTCTGGGTATAAAATTGGATATTTTATTGGAAATTGGGAGAACTGCCAAGAAGACCAACAAGTCATAGAGTCATAGAGATGTACAGCATGGACTTCAGTCCAACCACTCCATGCCGACCAGATATCCCAACCCAATCTAGTCCCACTGCCAGCACCCGGCCAATATCCCTCTAAACCCTTCCTATTCATATACCCATCCAAATGCCTCTTAAATGTTGCAATTGTACTAGCCTCCACCATATCCTCTGGCAGCTCATTCCATACACGTACCACCCTCTGTGTGAAAAAGTTGCCCCTTAGGCCTCTTTTATATCTTTCCCCTCTCACCCTAAACCTATGCCCTCTAGTTCTGCACTCCCCGACCCCAGGGAAAAGACTTTGCCTATTTATCCTATCCATGCCCCTCATAATTTTGTAAACCTCTATAAGGTCACCCCTCAGCCTCCGACACTCCAGGGAAAACAGCCCCAGCCTGTTCAGCCTCTTTCAATAGCTCAAATCCTTCATCCCTGGCAACGTCCTTGTAAATCTTTTCTGAACCCTTTCAAGTTTCACAACATTTTACCGATAGGAAGGAGACCAGAATTGCACGCAATATTCCAACAGTGGCCTAACCAATATCCTGTACAGTCGCAACATGACCTCCCAACTCCTGTACTCAATACTCTGACCAATAAAGGAAAGTATACCAAACGCCTTCTTCACTATCCTATCTACCTGCGACTCCACTTTCAAGGAGCAATGAACCAGCACTCCAAGGTCTCTTTGTTCAGCAACACTCCCTAGGACCTTGCCATTAAGTATATAAGTCCCGCTAAGATTTGCTTTCCCAAAATGCAGCGCCTCGCATTTATCTGAATTAAACTCCATCTGCCACTCCTCATCCCATTGGCCCATCTGGTCCAAATCCTGTTGTAATCTGAGGTAACCCTCTTCGTTGTCCACTATACCTCCAATTTTGGTGTCAGTGCAATAGCTCTCTGAAAGGTACCTGTTCATATGAAAGGCCTGTGAAGCAGAATGCTGTAGAAAAGACGACAGAGGAAAATCTACAGAGGAAGATACAAAGAGTAGATTCGACAGCTGGTTTTGAAATTAGAATTATTTTTGTAAATCTTAATTAGGGCTTTTATCAGACCAGTATTGCAAAGTGGGAGGTAAAAGATAGATTTAAGAGAAAAGAGTTGTAAATATTTGTTTAATGTTCTCTTTTGGACTTAAAGAATAAAATTGTTAATTTTTACTTTAAACAATGATCTCTAGGATAGTTCTTTGCCTCCCAAAATTTAACAAATTATGGCACAAGATGAGCTTCGCTGTGTGTCAGGTTTAAATTAGCAGAGGGATTTATCCCGTGTCATAACAGATGGGTTCACATGAAATTGACATGGGGCTCTAAAGGGGCAATGAGGATGAATGGGGAGATATAGGGTTAGCATGGGGAGTGTGCAGGATTATACTGGCTGTGTTGAGGGGCTTGGTTTGGCACAAATTGCCATGGATGGGGCACGGTGAGCTGTGAGGTTCAGAAAGCTTAATTTTCAACTACACAACTGGGATGGCAAGCAGGTCAGGCAGCATCCGAGGAGCAGGAGAATCGACATTTCCAGCATAAGCCCTTCACCAGGAATGAGGCTTGTGGCCTGGGGCTGAGAGATAACTGGGAGGGGGTGGGTAGTGAGAAAGCGATAGGTGGATGAAGGCAACAGAGAAGGTAATAGCTCAGAGGGGAGAGTGATGGACAGGTCTGTAGGGCAGCACTGAGTTGGAGGCTTGGGACTGGGATAATTGTGGAGGAAATGAGGAAGTTGTTGAAATACACATTTATCCCATGTGGTTGCAGGGTCCCAAGGCGGAATGAGGCATTCTTTCTCCAGGCATCATATGGTAAAGGTTTGACGATGGAGGAGGCCCAGGACCTGCATGTCCTTGACAGAGTGGGAAGAGGAGTTGAAGTGTTCAACCACAGGGCAGTGGGGCTGGTGGGTGCAGGTGTCCCAGAGATGTTCTCTGAAATGATGCGCAAGAAGGCATCCTGTCTTCCCAATGTAGAAGAGACCACACCAGGTGCAACGGATGCAGTAGATGACATTAGTCAAGATACAGGTACATTTCTGGCGGATGTGGAAGGATTCCTTGCAGCCTTGGATGGACATGAGGGGAATGGTGTGGGGGCAGGTTTTGCATTTCCTGAAGCGGCAGGGAAAGGTGCCAGGAGTGGGTGTGGGCTGGTGGGGAGGCATGGACCTGACAAGGGAGTCGCGGAGGGAATGGTCTCTCCAGAATGCTGATGGGTAGGGAGGGAAATATATTTTTGGTGGAGTCTGTTTGGAGGTGGCGGAATTGGCAGAGGATGATGTGATATATACAGAGATTAGTGGGGTGGAAGGTGAGGACCAGGGGGTTCTGTCCTTGTTGCATTGGGTGGGGTAGGGTTCAAGGGCGGTGGTGAGAGAAGTGGAGGAGATGTACTGAAGGGAAGGGAAAGGAAGGGAAGTTGCAATCATGGAAGAAGGAGGCTATCTGGGACTTTCTGAGGTGGAATTTGGAACAGATGCAGCAGACGCGGAGGGATTGGGAATTGGGGATGGCTTTTCTACAGGAGGTAGGGTGGGAGGAGGTGTAGTCTAGATAGCTGTGGGAGTCGTCCTTGTAGTAAATGTCTATCGCTAGTCAGTCGCCGGAGCTGGTGATGGAGAGGTCCAGAAGGGGAGGGAGGTGTCCGAGATGGTCCAGGTGAATTTGAGGTTGGGGGTGGAAGGTGTTGGTAATGAACTGTTCAACCTCCTCGTGAAAGACGAGGCGGCACCAATATAGTCACCGATGTAGCGGAGGAACAGGTGAGGAGTGGTGCCTGTGTAACTACAGAAGATGGACTGTTCCACATATCCGACAGACAGGCGCCTATGCATAGCTGGGTCCCACTCTCGACTCTGATCTTCAGCATCTGCAGTATTCACTTTCTCCTACACAACTGGGATGCAGTACCATTACACTGAGATGGGTCTTTTAATCACCCCACCTTAGGATTCATTCAGCAGCCTCTATAGCTGCCTCTGAATTGTTTCTGTGGTATGATGGACACAACCTCAGTGCTCCCTAACTTTTCCACACCTCCCAGAGTGAAGATTCCTTCATTTGGGACACTATTTGATGTGGCATGCCAGGAAGTTTCCAGATTCTATGCACCTGCCTCAGAAGTGAAAATTCAGGACACCCTAATGCTAATCCTAACTCTGTCCTGAAAAGGAAATATATTGTAACTCCCTTATGGTGCCATAGAGGTACCCGCACCTGGCATCCTGCAGTGCTCCAGCAAGATGGCTTACACACCTTCTCAAGGGCACAAATAAATCATGAATGTAAATAAATCACCATGCCAGTGATGCCTATATCCCATGACTGAATAAAAAATGTACAGAAGGTTGGAGCCATGGCTGAACAAATCTTGCAATTATGTTCCACTGTCCTTTATCGTATTATATTATGAACAAGTCTGAGGGGAGCTTTCCTCTAAATACAACTAAACTCAACTAAACCAAAACTGATAGAGTATAAAGTTTTGATCTGTGACACTCCCCAATAGTCAGAGGGAAATTGAGAAGCAAACTTGTGAGGAGATCTCAGCTATCTGTAAGAATAACAGGGTGGTTATGGTAGGGGATTTTTAACTTTCCAAACATCGACTGGGACTGCCATAGTGTTAAAGGTTTAGATGGAGAGGAATTTCTTAAGTGTGTACAAGACAATTTTCTGATTCAGTATGTCGATGTACCTACTCGTGCAAAACTTGACTTACTCTTGGAAATAAGGCAGGGCAGGTGACTGAGGTGTCAGTGGGGGAGCACTTTGGGACCAGCGACCATAATTCTATTCGTTTTAAAATAGTGATGGAAAAGGATAGACCAGATCTAAAAGTTGAAGTTCTAAATTGGAGAAAGGCCAATTTTGACGGTATTAGGCAAGAACTTTCAAAAACTGATTTGAGGCAGATGTTCGCAGGTAAAGGGACGGCTGGAAAATGGGAAGCCTTCAGAAATGAGATAGCAAGAATCCAGAGAAAGTATATTCCTGTCAGGGTGAAAGGGAAGGCTGGTAGGTACAGGGAATGCTGGATGACTAAAGAAATTGAGGGCTTGATTAAGAAAAAGAAGGAAGCATATGTCAGGTACAGACAGGATAGATCGAGTGAATCCTTAGAGTATAAAGAAAATAGGAGTATACTTAAGAGGGAAATCTGGAGGACAAAACGGGGACATGAGATAGCTTTGGCAAATAGAATTAGGAGAATCCAAAGGGTTTTTACAAATATATTAAGGACAAAAGGGTAACTAGGGAGAGAATAGGGCCCCTCAAAAATCAGCAAGGCGGCCTTTGTGTAGTGCCACAGAAAATGGGGGAGATACTAAATGAATATTTTGCATCAGTATTTACTGTGGAAAGGATATGGAAGATATAGACTCTAGGGAAATAGATGGTGACATCTTGCAAAATGTCCAGATTACAGAGGTAAAAGTGCTGGATGTCTTGAAATAGTTAAAGGTGGATAAATCCCCAGGACCTGATCAGGTGTACCTGAGAACCCTGTAGGAAGCTAGAGAAGTGATTGCTGGGCCTCTTGCTGAGATATTTGTATCATCGATAGTAACAGGTGAAGTGCCGGAAGACTGGAGGTTGGCAAACGTGGTGCCACTGTTTAAGAAGGGTGGTAAGGACAAGCCAGGGAACTATAGACCAGTGAGCCTGACTTCAGTGGTGGGCAAGTTGTTGGAGAGAATCCTGAGGGAGAGGATGTACATGTATTTGGAAAGGCAAGGACTGATTTGGGACAGTCAACATGGCTTTGTGCATGGGAAATCATGTCTCACAAACTTGATTGAGTTTTTTGATGAAGTAATAAAGAGGATTGATGAGGGCAGAGCAGTAGATGTGATCTATATGGACTTCAGTAAGGCATTCGACAACATTCCCCATGGGAGACTGATTAGCAAGGTTAGATTTCATGGAATACAGGGAGAAATAGGCAAAGTCTTTTCCCTGGGGTTGGGGAGTCCAGAACTAGAGGCCATAGGTTTAGGGTGAGAGGGGAAAGATATAAAAGAGACCTAAGGGGCAATTTTTTCATGCAGAGGGTGGTATGTGTATGGAATGAGCTGCCAGAGGATATGGTGGAGGCTAGCACAATTGCAACATTTAAGAGGCATTTGGATGGAAAGTGGAGTGCAGGTAGATAGGATAGTGAAGAAGGTGTTTGGTATGCTTTCCTTTATTAGTCAGAATATTGAGTACAGGAGTTGGGAGGTCATGTTGTGGCTGTACAGGACATTGGTTAGGCCACTGTTGGAATATTGCGTGCAATTCTGGTCTCTTTCCTATCAGAAAGATGTTGTGAAACTTGAAAGGGTTCAGAAAAGATTTACAAGGACGTTGCCAGGGTTGGAGGATTTGAGCTATCAGAAGAGGCTGAACAGGCTGGGGCTGTTTTCCCTGGATCGTCGGAGGCTGAGGGGCGACCTTATAGAGGTTTACAAAATTATGAGGGGCATGGATAGGATAAATAGACAAAGTCTTTTCACTGGGATCAGGGAGTGCAGAACTAGAGGGCATAGGTTTAGGGTGAGAGAGGAAAGTTATAAAAGAGACCTAAGGGGCAACGTTTTCACACAGAGGATGGTACATATATGGAATGAGCTACCAAAGGATGTAGTGGAGGCTGGTACAATTGCGACATTTAAGAGACATTTGGATGCGTATATGAATAGGAAGGGTTTGGAGGTATATGGGCCGGGTGCTGGCAGGTGGGACTAGATTGGGTTGGGATATCTGGTCAGCATGGATCGGTTGGACCAAAGGGTCTGTTTCCATGCTGTACATCTCTATGCCTCTATGACTACTGGACATAGCATTATGGAAACTTTCAGTCTATTTCAGTGCAGCCCATGCTGAGAACAGTGCTAGTACAGGAATCTCCTGAATACTCCAAAAGTCTTCAATATCTGGCTCTGTCAAACAGTCTTTTGGGTTATTTGTCTCTCTGTGTTTAACTTTATGACACAGAGTCTGGAGTCATAGAGATGCGCAGAAACAGACCCTTCAGTCCAACTCATCCATGCCGACCAGATATCCTAAATTAATCTATTCCCATTTGCCAGCACTCGGCCCACATTCCTTTAAACCTTTCCTATTCATGTACCCATACAGATACCTTTTAAGTATTGTAATTGTACCAGCCTCTATCACTTCCTCTGGCAGCTCATTCCATACTTGCACCACCCTCTGTGTGAAAAAGTTGCCCCTTAGGTCCCTTTCAAATCATTCCTCTCTCAATTAAACATATGCCCTCTGGTTCTGGACTCCACCACCCCAGGGAAAAGATCTTGTCTATTTACCCTATACCCTCTTGCCATTCACCAAGGAATATGTGTTCAGCTTCAAGGCAACGCCAATATGTACATGAGAACACAAGAAATAATATTAAAAGTAGACCATTCGGCCCTTCAAGCCTGCCCCACTGTTCAACATGCCTGACCTTCCCAAGGCTTCAACTCCTCTTTCATGCCAGCTCAGCATAACAATCAACTTCTTGATATTTCAACAATCTATCCATCCTTCTCTTTAAATACTTTCAGTGAACTAACCTCTTGAAGTCTCTTGGATGGAAAATTCAAGAAATTGATTACTCTCTGACAGAAGTAGTTCCTTAGGTGGGTGTCCCCTTATTCTGTGACTATGCCCCCGAGGTTGAGACTTCCCCAGTTATGGAAAGATCTTCCATTAAAATCACTCCTCATTCTTTTAAACTCTAATAAATAAAGGCCTAAACTTAATAAATCTCGATAAATTCTTGATAAATCAACTCACCCACTCACTCAACCTATCTATATCTCCTTGAAGATTCCTTATGGCCTCATCATAACATGTCCTCCTCTGTTTGTTTGCACTATCACTAAATTTGGATACATGAGACTCCGCCCCCACCCACCTCTCCTCTAAGTCATTATTAGATACTGAATAATTAAGGTTCTAGGACTGATTCTTGTGGCACTTCACTATTATGTCTGTCGAATATTTGGCAGGGTGGCACCGTGGCTTAGGTGGTTAAAACACCTGTCTAGTAGACAGGAGGTCCTGACTTCAAGTCTCAGGGGTGCCTGCTCGCTGCATTCGGGTTTGGGCTGGGGGTGGCACGGTGACTCAGTGGTTAGCACTGCTGCCTCACAGCATGAGGGGCCCAGGTTCAAATCCCAGCCTCAGGTGACTGTCTATATGGAGTTTGTATATTCTCTGTGGGTTTCCTCCCACAATCCAAACCTGTGCAGGTTAGGTGAATTGGCCATGCTAAATTACCCACGGTGTTAGGTGCGTTAGTCAGAGGGAAATGGGTCCAGGTGGGTTACTCTTCAGAGGGTCAGTGTGGACTTGTTGGGCCGAAGGGCCTGTTTCCACACTGTAGGGAATCTAATCTAATATGTAAAAGACCCATTAATTCTGACTTCCATGTGTTACCCAATCCTCAATCCATACTATAATGTTAGCCCTAATACATTAAGCTCCTGTCTTGTGCAAGAACCTTTTACATGGCAACTTACCAAAAGCCTTCTGGAAATCCAAATCTATCTTGCACTTTATGAACTTTACTTGTTACATCCTCAGAGCTGTGTATCTAGCAAATCTGTCAAACATGGTTTCTCTTTCATAAAATCACCTTGACTCTGTTTGATTACAGTAGCTTCTATTAAATCCTGCTTTATCCTTTTTGAATAATGGTCTCGAGCATTTTCCCGTCAACAAATGTTAAGACTAACTGGCTAATAGCTTCCCACTTTCTGTCTCCCTCTTTTCTTGAACAGGGGCATAACATTAGCAGTTCTCCAATCTGTTGGAATTCAGTGAGTTCTGGAATATTTTGACCAATGACCGCAGTAACTCTGCAGTGATATCCTTTAAAAACTTGGATGCAGGTCATCAAGTCTTGGCAATTTGGCAGCCTTCAGTCCCTTTAGTTTGTCACAAACATTGTCCCTTGTGATAGACACTGTTACAAGACCTTTCCTTCCATGAAAACCTTGCTAATCTGATGTCGTTGGGATGATTACAATGTTCTTTAACATGAAGGCAAGTGCAATATATTGGCTTAAATTATCTGCCATTTTCCTGTTCCCCATTATTGATTCTCCAGTCACATCCTCCAAGGGTCGTCTTTATATATCTATAGAAGCTCTTGCTGTTTGTTTTCATATTGCTTGGTGTTTTATTTTCATAACCAATTTTCTCAATTTTGCTAGCCTTTTAACCAACCATAGATGGTTCAATCTTCTGATCAAGTCCTTCTTTTTGAATAAGTTAAATTTCAGCTAAGCATTGTGAAATTGGTTACATTGTCATTGTCATGAGCATTTTTCTATATTCTGCCTAAGATGAAATACTAGCCTTGTGTGCAGAACACCTCTAAGACCTCACAGCCTGGTGACTTGACAGCTGAAACATCCTTATTCCTGGAACTGGATATAACACACTTGTGCCCAGTGACTCAACACATGCAGATTCCACTATTTACAAGGCTCAATAGTATCTGTAGTAGTACCATTACCTGACCTGGTGGCTACAAATGTCAAATCATGGGATGGGGCCTTTTTATCAGTGCTATATTGTTCTCTTTCTCTTGGGTGTGGTGTGGCTGGGCAAGTGTTAGTTTTCAGATGTTTGAAAGCAGAAAATTAGGAAGGGGAAGGAATGGTGCTGGTCAGGAAACAAGAGATCCAAGGTCACAGCAGCTAAATGCCCAAGAAGTGAATGGGGATATGCCAAGGTTTGAGAAAAAACATAAGGCAATAATAAATGCTCTCGTAATGTTAAATGTCATGTTAACAATAACACATGTCAGAATATAATGAATTAGCAAGAATAGCAGTGTGATTAGTAATCTATAAAGATCTTGAACTTTCATTTAATAATTTGCAGAGTCACAATCAAAAGATTAACTTGGGCTATGTCTCTACCCAGGAAAATGTAGATAATTGCATTTATTTCATTGTAAGTCTGCTGTCCCAAGGCATTGTATAAGCTGGATCTTAGTAGAATACAACAAAATAATTATATTGCAACCACATTTAATTTGTTAGATTCAAATTGTCTCACAAGGCATTTTCATTCAAGAAAAATTAGAGCTTGTCTGAACATATATGAAGTATTTTGCTTTTCAATAGTCACGGGACAGATTACAGTGAATTGGAATGATGTAACTGGAATATTTCTTAGCTTAGCAGCTTAGTGCAATTCCAAGTCAAGCCTGGATTTAACTCACTCTTAGTGTTAGGAGTAATGTTTAACTTTAAGTTTAATTTGTATTTTCATATTAACAAGGGAAAGAAGATGATTCTTAGAGTTGTTCCCGTGATCGAGGTGCCATTGACTCTGGAGGCCTGTGGATTTACATTTATTTTTAATTGAGGTTTTACAACCTAGAAAGGAAGAGAAGGGGACAGTAGTTTAGTGCAATAAAAAATATGGTACTGTTGCCTAGCAACAGGCACCCATGAACTACAAGAAGTGGAATATTCGCAATAGGAAGTCATTGAGTATATTTAAGACTGAGATAGATAGGTTCTTGAGTATCAGGGGGATCAATGGTTACAGGGAGAAAGTAGGAGAATGAGGTTGAGAAACTTATCAATTATGATAGAGTCTGTTCCGCCATTCAATGTGCCGAATGGCCTAATTTCTGCTCCTGTGTTTTATGGTCTTATGTGTTGGTTAGGAAAATATGGCATGATTTGAAAAATAAGATTAACAATATGGAGGTGAAAACCTCCAATTTTTCTACCCAAAGGTGAGACAAGAATCTCATTGCTGAATGGCAAAAGGCCTAATTGCATGAATTAACAACCCATTGTAACCTAACTTCACATCATTTATATGCAGTTTGCTATTTTCCCAGAGAAACTGGACAGTGACAGTTGCCAAAATAAACATCTGAGAAGTTTCCTCGTAACTCCAAGTTGCTGTTTGCTCCCGTGGCTATCCATTTTGGCTAACTACCCCAATAGGTCACAGTATGTTCCAAGGCAGCAACTTTCTACATTCTTTTCCCACAGAGGTTGGCATTAGGCATACAAAAGCTGTACATCTCTGACTCACTTAGCACACAGATCACTACCTTAATACTGCACTTTGGAGAACACCAGCACCTTATATTGCAAGGCTGCTGTTTTGCACATTGGCTGTATTGCATCAATTTCATCTAACAGGGCAGGATGCTACCTCAGGAATCTTTGCTTGCTCTCAGCACTCATTTTTTTTTTCAGCACTCATTCCTTTGTGCTTGTTTTAATGCTCACTGTACCTTTGCCTTGTCTTGTCTTTTTGCACATTTTCACCTCATCCAGAAGATACAGACTCACAGTACATGTGTCTAGCCTGCCTTCTAACTCAGATGCAAAGCCAGGCCTGCACTGATCAGTCAAGGGAATGAACACATTGCAGTATGCCACCATGCTCCATCAATCTGACATCTACAATATCACAGTTGAACCAGTTTATGTAGCAAACACACAGCACATGCAAACAAATGACTCTGTTCCAAAGTCTAAGGAGACCAGTCTTCAGTCAAGTCAAGAGAGTCTATTATTAGTCAAGATATCCCAGCTCAGTCAGTCAAGGGAATCATCCAAACTGGTTCCAGTGATCAAGACAGGGACAGTTAGCTGTTCGGGGCGGTCAGGGATAAGGGTTCCATATCATTATCCAGGAATTAGGCCATAGTCAGTCCAGTAGCTCCAGCATAACCAAAGTTTGTGAGAAGATTTGTAACTCGGGTGCTCGTTGTTGTGGTTCTGTTTGCCGAGCTGGGAGTTTTTGTTGCAAACGTTTCGTCCCCTTTCTAGGTGACATCCTCAGTGCTTGGGAGCCTCCTGTGAAGCGCTTCTGTGCTGATTCCTCCAGTATTTATAATGGTTTGAATCTGCCGCTTCCGGTTGTCAGTTGCTGTCCGCTGCAGTGGCTGGTATATAGGGTCTAGGTGTACAAAATCCCATGCAAGGACTGCACAAAACACTACATAGGACAAACAGGAAGACAGCTAACAACCCGCATCCATGAACACTAACTAACCACGAAACGACACGACCACCTATCCTTAGTAGCCATACACTCAGTGGACAAACAACATGAATTCGACTGGGACAACACCACTATTATAGGGCAAGCCAAACAGAGAACAGCCAGGGAATTCCTAGAGGCATGGCACTCATCCACAAATTCTATCAACAGACACATCGACCTAGACCCTATATACCTGCCACTGCAGCGGACAGCAACTGACAACCGGAAGCGGCAGATTCAAACCACTATAAATGTCGGAGGAATCACACAGAAGCGCTTCACAGGAGGCTCCCAAGCAGTGAGGATGTCACCTAGAAAGGGAACGAAATGTTTGCAACAAAAACTCCCAGCTCGGCGAACAGAACCACAACATCCAGCATAACCAGTTCAAGGATTAGTGGTAAATCAATCAGGGAGCAACACAGGTATCTTTCAAGAGTCTGGTTAGTCATCAGTCAGAATGGTCAATTCTGGGTGTCAGCTCAATAATAGACAAGAAGAGTTATCAGGGGCCACTGCTTTGATAAGCAAATGAAGGAAATCAATGCTGGGGACTGGAGGCAGCATGCTGGGATACCGAGGGGACAATAATTATGACACATTGAAACATAACACATAAAAGGGAAGACTAAATTTGAGGAGATAGATTATTACCGGTGTGGGTATCAACATCACCCTGGCTTTGGCAAGACTGCAGTGCATCACACAGTTGTCATAATTATGCTGTAGGCCTGAAGCTCAAGAGGGAATGTGGTGATATAGAGACTGAAAAGAAACTCAGAACTGATGTGAGCAACAGGGAGAGCACAGAACAAAGGAATATGAAGGTTTGAGAATAACCTAAGATTATAAGGTGAACCTTCTGAGACACACTTTCTGACCTGTATTCCCTTCCATCCTTAACCAAATCTCAAATGTGCAATGGAAATGGAAAATCACTGTCACCGCACCTGGAGGTGGCAGAACAAAGTTTATTTTATCCATCTGAGGGTGGAAGCTCTGCTTATGAGTGGTGTAAGGCCCTTCAAGGGTCAATTGAATTAATCAGGTACACAGTAAAAAATGTATATAATCATAGCACTGCACCATGTGAAACATATAGCATTCAACTATGATTTATCATATTCATCTCTGTGAAGCAGAATGAATCATAGGTGACTTTAAAATATCTCACTTCAGGCCATAATTCACAAAGGCAATCTAATGTCTGCTAAAACCGAACAAAGATATGGAGTTGATTTCCTCTTCACGTTGCACTGTAAGTATTTGACGGCATGCTGTTATATGCAATGCTGCCTTTCTTGGGGGATCCAGTTGGTCAAACGGAATATGGTTTCAGTAATCCTACCACAGTTACCTCCTATCCTCCTACTATTGTACTTGCGTGACATGGCTGTGCTGCATACATGGGAATGAGGTCCAATGTGTTAGAGATCCATGAACAGCCATTTTGTCACCTTCTCTGTCAAGGACTTTCCATTTCCCATTGTATTGAGGACTATGCTAAACTGTAATTTGTGTGTATTGTGAACACCAACTACTTATGTTACTGAGGAACTGGTCTGTTTCTGATATTTATTGGAACCATGACCAATGGGATTCAGTTATAGCAGGATTTAGTGTCACTGTGGCCATGCTACAATAAAGGCACAAAGAAATTGAGGAGGAACAAATGCTCCAGCAAGCTGAAGACCAGCAAAAATATGGAAAATAAAGAACATGAAAGCATGGGAAAGTTTAAAGCATGAAGACCACTGGCAATCTGTGTTCTGTGGAAGGCAGGATGGGATAACCATAATGGAACATTCTTACACCAATTAGCACAGTAAGGTTAAGGCTGAAAGGTCACTATAGCGTGATGAGATAACACTAGTAATAAAGCAAGTTTTTCTGTTAAGTGTTATTATGACAGGATTGGGACTGTAAATATTTGGGACATGACATTAAAATATCTTATTAATAGTTAGTAGAGTCAGCTTGAGACAGGAGACTATTGTAATAGATGGAACAGCTAAATATCTATCATGATAGGTTAGTCTGCAATGGAAGATCACTGTAGCAGAAGTGATAATAAATATCTAATCATGACATTGGGAAAATATTAAGTAGGGTCTGGAATGAAAGACCATTGTAGCAGAGTTAGCAATAAGTATCTAACCATGACATTAGAATAACATTAAGTAGAATGTACAACTAAAGGGATAATGAGAACTAACATCACTGGTTTATTGTGTAGCTAGAGTGAGGTATTTTGATTAATATCGTTGGACATGGTGATAAGCTAACAGAAACATGATAAAAAAGATATATAAATCCACAGACCCTGAGGTTCGGGGGCATTCGAGAATCTGCTTTCTCAGTGTCACGGTTTTTTGTTTGCAAATAAAAGGCCCACTTCTTGAAGAACTCTCTGTGTCTCCTGGTGGTTCTCTATATTTTCTCCACAACACATTTGGCGCTGCTGGCAAGGTCATGCAGAGACCCAGCTGGACAGAGGGCGGCAGTAACAGGGCGCTTCTTGGTTCACCGGGGGCACTCCTGAGACTGACTGAATAAGGGTACCCAACAAAAAAAGAGGTTAGCATTTTTGCTGTGAATTTGGACTATGTTCTGTTGGCTTCGAGTGGTTCTTGGGTACTCAGAGATGCAGGAACCTGCCGGAGGGTCTCTCCAATCCAAGATCCAAAGGCAAGGGGTAAATTGCTGCTGAAGGAGACGTGGAGAATTGGTCAAGAAAACTGCGCAGTGGGGTAAGGGGTGAGTAAGAATAGAAAAGTAGCAATTGTTTGAGTAAAACGTCCACATGATGTATATAAGACCCTATAGGTAGATAGGGCAGCAATATAAGACCCTATAGAAAGATAGGGTAGATGTGGATGGCATGGTGGCACAGTGGTTAGCACTGCTGCCTTACAGCGCCAGAGACCTGGGTTCAATTCCCGCCTCAGGCGACTGACTGTGTGGAGTTTGCACATTCTCCCTGTGTCTGCGTGGGTTTCCTCCGGGTGCTCCGGTTTCCTCCCATAGTCCAAAAATGTGCAGGTTAGGTGAATTGGCAATGCTAAATTGCCCATAATGTTAGGTGAAGGGGTAAATATAGGGGAATGGGTCTGGGTGGGTTGCACTTCAGTGGGTCGGTGTGGACTTGTTGGGCCGAAGGGCTTGTTTCCACACTGTAAGTAATTTAATCTAAATATAAGACTCTAAAGATATATAGGACAGAGATATAAGACCCTACAAATAGATAGGGCAGAAATATAAGACCCTATAGATAGATAGGGCAGAATAAAGAAGGGGAAATTGTTTTATAAGACCCTAGAGATAGATAGTACATAATAAATAAGGGGAAATTGTTTTACTGGAAACGCTGATAGACCTGTTTAGAAAACTGACAGATTGGTAATGGATGATTAAAAGTAAAATAGCAGACAATAATCATAGTAGTCATGATTTGGAGATGCCGGTGTTGGACTGGAGTGTACAATGTTAAAAATCACACAATACCAAGTTATAGTCCAACAGGTTTAATTGGAAACGCACAAGCTTTCAGAGTGACGCTCGTTCATCAGGTGATATGAAGGAGCGTCGCTCCGAAAGCTAGTGTGCTTCCAATATAACCTGATGTTGTGTGATTTTTAATAGTCATAGTGTTATAGTATTACTAGACTGATAAATGTTTTAGATAAGGCCTGTAGGATAATAGGTTTTTTGGAAATGAACAAAGGGTTTGTTTAAGTAAGGCTCTGGCTGACAGTGATTGATTTATGGCCGAGTCCTTGGCTGTTTGGGTGTGTGTGTGTGTGTGTGTGTGTGTGTGTGTGTGTGTGTGTGTGTGTGTGTGTGTGTGTGTGTGTGTGTGTGTGTGTGTGTGTGTGTATTAAAAAGAGAGTTTATAGTTTAATCATTGTGATCTGATTTGTATGCATAATTGTTTGTAGTGGTTAAATGATTGTATTTTCCCTGGAGCTCAAGACCAGGGACTGTAAGAATTTTGGACTGTAAGAGTTTAAGATTTTTTTGAGAGAGAAATTTCTCAAGAAACCGTTAGTGATTGGTGTATTTTGAAGGTGCAGTGTTAGATTGGTTTAGGTTGAATGAATGAGAATAGGTTGTTTGTATTAACTAGCTGCAATTGAGGATGTTTAGAAATTGATAGATTGGTAAGGGACAATTGCAAGTTATAAAGTTAGGAATTGCTTACACTATTGAACAAAGCACTACCGGACGTGGATGGTATGAGGAAGTGATTTATGAGACCAAAGATAACACATTAGTTGGACTGAAATATATCGTTGGATGGATAAAGGGACTGTAGTTGAGGTACTGAGTAAGAAATTTCCAATGGCAAGAAATGATATTGTAAAATTTTCTGAGATTTCTAAGGATTTATTGACTAAATGGCCAAAAGAAGGTATTTTTGATATAAATATGTGCAATAAGATGGAAGAATTAATTAAGAACTATAAGCCGAAAGATAAATCTAAAAATAGAAACCAATAAAGGGATCAGGAGATGGAAATATTGAAACTTTTCAGGAAGGAGGGTAAGGAACTGAAGGTAGCTTGTCAGGTACCTGTGGTGACTAGGAAAGCTGCAAAAGAACAAGCTGAGCAGTTACGGGAAACATAAAAGCAGGAATCAGCTCCCCCCCTCCCCCACCTCCCCCCTACCCCCACCCCCATACCCAGATGTGGAGGAGTTGAATAAACCTCGTCCCTACTCAAATGAAGAGGCATTCAAGCAGTGTCCAGTTATAAAGGGAACAGTAGAAATAGAGGGACAGTTAGAATGAGATGGAAGTGCGGAAGACAAAAATGAACTGAGGGAAAGAAAAGAAAAAAAGAAAAGGGACAGGCAGGAGCAAATAGAAGCTATATAACGAGAGGAAGAAGAGCTGAAACATGAATTAGTGTGCTGCGTGGGCTAAGGGAACAAAAGGCAATTGAGGAATACTCATTGCGATACAAAAGAAGGGCTGAAGAGAAAAGCAGTGAAAGTGATGGAAAGCAAGCAAAAGGATGATGAGAGACAAGGAAAGAAAAAGGCCCCCGTATCTAAAGAATGAGAGGAATTAGAAATAGCATCGGACTCAGAGCCTGAGGGGGATTTATTGAGAAGTAGTGTCAGTAAAGAGAAAAAGGGTCAACAGGGAAGGATGCTACCGCTCCTTATAAAAGAGGGGAGAAACCCACAATATATTCTTTGGGGAACTCAGGATCTGGAAGGGCTGAAGAATGCGCTGCCCAGTTTACATGAGGGAGCGGGAAAGTGGATCAGGGCTTTTGAAGATGAAACCACAGGGCGATTGCTGGCTATAGGAGACTTGAAGGTACTGCTGGTGAGGTTGGTAGGACTCCCAAAGTTAAAGGAAATAATGGTCTGAGCCCATCTGAAAAATACAGCAGACAATCCAATGATTGATGGGGTAGGGTTTGATCAAGTGAGACAGAATGTATGGCAGGCCTTAAGAGACTGTTACCCAACCAAAATGGACCCCCAGGCTCTGAGAGGAGGTCCACTGGGAGAAAGTGAAAACCCGGCTGCCTACTTGGAAAAACAGTAAAAGAAGTAGAGGCTGGAAACAGAGCAAGACATGGAGACTAATCAGTTGCTGACCACAATGTTCCAAAATTCTATCATTGAGGCAATGCCCTCCCAAGTCAGGTCAAGGCTGGAGGAGGTGGTGGGTCTGACATCATCGATGAGCCACCAGCAATTGAGAGATCATATCGCTCATGCAGTTGAAAGGTTTCGAAAAGACAAAAGAGAAACTGTCTGAACAGAAGGAGGAGGTGCAAAGGAAGCTGACACAAATGCAGCTCAAAAAGAAAGAAAAAGAGAAGGCTAAAAAGGTGTTGCCAGTAAGAACTGACACAGTAATCAACACTGGCGTGAACCAAGTGCCAGCGCAAGGGGGGTCCTATCAGGTAGCCAGACAGGGGCCAGGAAGTCCCATGCCAACAATGGAGGTTTTTAGAGAAGCTTTCCTGCAGGTGATGTATCCGGGGCAGGACAGATTTAAACAACAGCCGAAACAGAACTGCAGGACAGGGACTTAGGAAAGGGGGACTAAGGTACATGATAAATAATCAGGCTCAAGAGGGGCCAGAAATGATGTGCTGGGGATGCCATCAACCAGACCACTTTAGGAGGAATTGCCCTTATTGGACCGGGCCCTCTCTGTCTACAGCGGGCCTGGACAGCAGGAATCCTCAGTGGCCATTTCCCAGACACCTACAGGCCCAGCAGGACCTGTTAACCCATATGGGATGTGTTAGGGATGCCCTGAGGACCTCGGTGGGAAGGGGCACTACTCTGTTGTAGTATGGGAGGCTGATCAAGAACCAGTAATACAAATTAATACAGAAGGGCGGCAGACACCGATGATGATAGATACTGGAGTGACAGACACTTGTGTACAGCTGCGGTATGCCTCTCACCTTCCCATGGCAAGTAAATCTGTTAAAATTATAGGGTTCTCAGGGAAATCACAGTTAACCAGATTTACAGCTCCAGTAAGATTAGAAATGGAAGGTAGGTAGATAGTTCTGCCTATATTAGTGTCTAAAGAGACGCCAATTAACTTGTTAGGTAGCAATGCTTTACTACAGTTAGAAGTAAGATTGGAGTGCACACAGCAGGGCTTGGTCATAGAAAAGGTCAAAACACAATTAGTGATACAAGAAGTTAAGATGTTAATGTTTATTGGATAGGGGATATAGCAAGTGATAATCAAAACATTTGGGGGACATGGGAAGCAGAAGTTTTGACAATGTTGACTAAATCAAAACCACTTAAGTCTGAGATGCACTGTACAGTGATATTTGACGCGTCTCAGGATGAGGTGTTAGAGCGGCAGTGGCAGCAGGAAGTCACTGCTCCACAACATTTAAGAAGTAAAGCAATAGTATTAGGGGAGCAGAGAGTGATCCTGCAATTAGAGAGAAATGTGTTCCTGGAAAAGTGGCATAGTGAATCAGGTGCCACACCACATGTAACCTTACTGGTAAATAAGGGATATCAATCTAAAGACTTAGGACCTATGGCCAGGCATGTAGAAACAGGGAACGACAGGGGTTTGGGAATCCAGAGGTGGCAGCTATATTAAAATCCTAGCATGCCGCAACATGACAGGGAATCCAAAGGAAGTCAAGGTAACACCCCAGCGGAGCATGCCAGTGACAGTGGAGGAAGGTGATCAATATGGTAATGAGTGATTGGGTGCATTACTAGCTACTTTGTAGTCACAGCATGATACAGATGTGGTGAGAGTGAATCAGCTAGCCCATTGGAAATAAGGTTGAAACCAGGAGCTGGGACAGTAGTGAAATTTCTGACGAATGAAGTTATCCCAAGGTTTGGTATACTATCAGAAATTAGTTCAGACAATGGGTATACTTTCACTCAGAAAGTAGTTAAGCTGGTGCTGCAGTCTTTGAGAATTAAATAGAGGTTTGGGTGCGTGTATCATTCCCAGTCATGGGGTATGGTGGAAAGGATTAATGGGACATTGAAAGCCAAATTAGACAAATTAAACAACCTTAATTGGGTTGATACACTGCCGCTGGCACTAATGAGTTATCGCATGCAGACTAATCACATGACCAATCTAACACCGCATGAGATGCTCACAGGCAGACCTATGCCAGTCCCCAGGTGGAGGGGCCCATATGAAGGGTCTAACTTGGAGCGGTTAAGCCTAGAGCTTAAGCAATATATGCAGCAGTTAACTATGATCCATGAGACTATCCACCTGCAGGAAACACAAAGGGAACTGACACCTGTCAATGAGGAAGGACCTATTACACCCGGGGATTGGGTGGATGTGCGGGTTTTTTGAAGACACTGGAATGAGGGACCTTTCGTAGTGACTAAGGCATCACCTACCACCATCCAAGTGGAAGGACAACACATATGGTACCACTTAATCATTGTACTAAAGCTCTCCCAACAGCACAAACTAACTCTAACACTGAAGTAAGTGGAGCTGAGGCCGAGGAACTTGGACACGGGCAGGGCACAGAGGAGGCTAGTACCCCTCAGCAGGGTTCTGAACAAGGTACAGGTGAAGTTCTTGAGGATACTGATCATTCAAGAAATTATTGTGATGGAGATGAGGGGCATAGTTCTCCTGGCAGCTGGGATGGGGAAGACATGCAGGATGCCCCTGATACTCCCCTCTCTGATGCCAGGCCTGCACACTCAGACTTGGAGACCATTAATATGGCAGAGCTGGACTGGTAATGCCAGGGTCATTCAGGCCGGAAGGCAAAGATGTATTAGAAGTGCAGACCTTGCTGCCCTAACATGGGTACACACCCGTGACAATCACTGGTATCAATGTTCAAAGTTTGTGAGAAGATTGGCAGCTTGGGTGCTCATTGTTGTGGTTCTGTTCACCGAGCTGGGAATTTGTGCTGCAAATGTTTCGTCCCCTGTCTAGGTGACATCCTCAGTGCTTGGGAGCCTCCTGTGAAGTGCTTCTGTGATTTTTCCTCTGGCATTTATAGTGATTTGTATCTGCCATCTCTGGTTGTCAGTTCCAGCTGTCCACTGCAGTGGCCGGTATATTGGGTCCAGGTCGATGTGCTTATTGATTGAAATTGTGGATGAATGCCATGCCTCTAGGAATTCCCTGGCTGTTCTCTGTTTGGATTGTCCTATAATAGTAGTGTTGTCCCAGTCAAACTCATGTTGCTTGTCATCTGAGTGTGTGGCTACTAAGGATAGCTGGTTGTGTCGTTTCGTGGCTAGTTGGTGTTCATGGATGCGAATCATTAGCTGTCTTCCTGTTTGTCCTATGTAGTGCTTTGTGCAGTTGTTGCATGGGATTTTGTACACAACATTGGTTTTGCTCATGCTGGGTATCAGGTCCTTCGTCCTGGTGAGTTGTTGTCTGAGAGTGGCTGTTGGTTTGTGCGCTATTATGAGTCCTAGTGGTCGCAGTAGTCTGGCTGTCAGTTCAGAAATGCTCTTGATGTATGGTAGTGTGGCTAGTCCTTTGGGTTGTGGCATGTCCTCGTTTCGTTGTGTTTCCTTTAGGCATCTGTTGATGAAATTGTGGGGGTATCCGTTTTTGGCGAATACATTGTATAGGTGTTCTTCTTCCTCTTTTTGCAGTTCTGGTGTACTGCAGTGTGTTGTGGCCCTTTTGAATAGCGTCTTGATGCAACTTCTTTTGTGTGTGTTGGGTTGGTTGCTTTCGTAGTTTAGGACTTGGTCTGTGTGTGTGGCTTTCCTGTATACCTTTGTGCTGAATTCTCCGTTCGGTGTTCTCTGTACCATACATCTAGGAATGGGAGTTGGTTATCCTTTTCTTCCTCTCTAGTGAATTTGATTCCTGTGAGTGTGACATTGATGATCCTGTGTGTGTTCTCTATCTCTGTGTTTTTAATGATTACAGAGTTTGGGTTGAATTTGCGGTAAGACTATTTGTTCTAATCTTTGCATTACCGCTTCTGCTATGAGTCCAGAGATGGGTGAGCCCATGGGTGTGCCGTTGATTTGTTCATATATTTGGTTGTTGAATGTGAAGTGTGTTGTGAGGCACAGGTCCAGTAGTTTGAGTATGCTGTCTTTGTTGATAGGTTCAACGTCCTGTTGTCTGTTCTGTATGTCCAGCAGGTTGGCTATTGTTTCTCTGGCTAGGGTTTTATCAACAAAACCTATTATAGGACAAGCCAAACAGAGAACAGCCAGGAATTCCTAGAGGCATGGCATTCATCCACAGATTCGATCAATAAGCACATCGACCTGGACCCAATGTACCGGCCACTGCAGCGGACAGCTGGAACTGACAACCGGAAACGGCAGATACAAATCACTATAAATGCCAGAGAAAACATCACAGAAGTGCTTCACGAAGGCTCCCAAGCATTGAGGATGTCACCTAGACAGGGGACGAAACGTCTGCAACACAAATTCCCAGCTCGGCGAACAGAACCACAACAACTGGTATCAATGGGCAAACTATACGGCTGTAATGATGGCTTGACAGGACCGTTTCTTGTGTACTAAGACAACCCCCTCATACTATGTTGTCCCTATGCCTTATAACTTGACCACCTGTACTCAATAGCACTCTAGCCGACCTCTTAATCTGGATGATTCATCAACTTACAGGCAATCCCATTGCCCGTTTTGGTGCCTCCTACTTCAGACCTCTAAGTTCTATCAGCAGGATGATGTGGGATGGCAGCAACTCCAACGATGGTGTGGTGCCTAGTAAGACTAATTACACGTTCCCTGTGGTTGCTTTCAGGATACGGGAAGGGTTGAGTTTTGAATGCTTTAAGCGAAATGGCTCCACACCAGTAGGCTATTTTAAGGGTCTTTGCAGGAATATGATTGAACTCAAGGTGGACAGCACATGTGGGGCTGTTTTAAATTCTCAACACGTCCCACTGGCAGATATTTGGTGGCTGTGTGATACGAAAGGAGGGTTGCACCTGACGCTGCCTGCTGACAGGAGTGGCAGCTGTGCCCGTGTAATGCTCATACACAAGTTAAAGTTATATTATCACATATGCAGTTTGATATGATGTCACAGTTAGCTTTGCGCCGAACTGAGCGCCGATATGTCTCTGATCCGACAATCCGGATTGATAGCATCGGATCGTCAAGATGTATTTCTAATGAGTTTAAGGCCTGCAATGAGATTGCTGTGGGCTGGGAAGCTCTTATCCCAATGATAGGGATTAGCAAGAATGCTGAATGGATTAATTACATTTATTATAACTAACAGAGTTTTATCAAGTATACTGACGATGTGGCCTTGGGGGAACAATTGGATGCTACTATTAAAATGACATGGCAAAACAGACAGGCCTTAGATTGGATACTGGCAGAGAAAGGTGGGGTTTGTGTGATGTTTGGGGAACATTGCTGTACCTTTATATTTAACAACACTAGCCCTGGGGGATCCTTTACGCAAGCAATGGAAAAACTAAAGAATCTAACATGGGAGCTAAAAGACAATGCGGGGTTTGGTCATCAGGCTTTTGATTGGCTGAATAATATATTAGAGTCTTGGGGAGTATGGTTTGTTAAGATTGGTCTTATTGTTGGTGCGATTTTACTTGCTGTCGCCTTTGTCTTTTGTTGTGCTTTACCTTTTATTAAGTCCTTTTTAGTTCGCATCACTACACAGAAACTTGTGGTCATTTCAGCTAGCCCAGGAAGTGCTTATTCCTCTGATGGAACCCCACCACTGTACTATTATGAAGCGACAACCACCACAGGGCAAGGAATATGTCCACGTCAATGATGCTTCTGAAGAACACGCGGGTCCTAGATTGTGAGGGATCTTGGGTCTTTTTTCCTGTTCTGGTTATTGGAGGACATGTTTTTGGCTCAAGGGATCCCAGGAATGGAGGAAGAACCCTTTAAATCTCAGACTCTGAAAATTATTTAGTCCATGTTGGGACCTATATTGTTTGTATTGGGCACATGAGAGGCTGAGCTTATTGTCTTTTTTCTCTGGGTGAGACCAATAGGTCTCAAAGGGGGGAATATGGAAAATAAAGAACATGAAAGCATGAGAAGGGTTAAAGCTTGAAGACCACTGGCAATCTGTGTTCTGTGGAAGGCAGGATGGGATAACCATAATGGAATATTCTTACACCAATTAGCACAGTAAGGTTAAGGCTGAAAGGTCACTATGGCGTGATGAGATAACACTAGTAATAAAGCAAGTTTCTTTGTTAAGTGTTATTATGACAGGGTTGGCACTGTAAATATTTGGGACATGACATTAAAATATCTTATTAATAGTTAGTAGAGTCAGCTTGAGTCAGGAGACTATTGTAATAGATGGAACAGCTAAATATCTATCATGATAGGTTAGTCTGCAATGAAAGATCACTGTAGCAGAAGTGATAATAAATATCTAATCATGACATTGGGAAAATATTAAGTAGGGTCTGGAATGAAAGACCATTGTAGCAGAGTTAGCAATAAATATCTAACCATGACATTAGAATAACATTAAGTAGAATGTACAACTAAAGAGATAATGGGAACTAACATCACTGGTTTATTGTGTAGCTAGAGTGAGGGACTTTGATTAATATCATTGGACATGCTGATAAGCTAACTGAAACATGATAAAAAAAATATAAAAATCCACAGACCCTGAGGTTCGGGGGTATTCGAGAATCTGCTTTCTCAGTGTCACGGTTTTTTGTTTGCAAATAAAAGACCAGCTCTTGAAGAACTCTCTGCGTCTCCTGCTGGTTCTCTATATCCAACACAAGCTGAAGACCAGCAGCAACACCCGATTGCTGAACAGCCTGCACATGAAGACGCCACAACTAAAGGTCTCCTCAGGATGCAAAGGAAGGACAGGCAGACGAGCATCTATCAATCCTGATGCCATTTTCTACAGATGAGTGAGGTGCAGACTGAGGATGTCCAAGTACACCATCCTAGAACTGTGTTATCTGTTGGGTCTGGACCTGTGACCTGAAGGAGTGGGTGACCATCTATTCTATTGGCCATCAAGGTAACAGTGCTTCCAATGATCCACTATAGACCTACGTGGGAGCTCTCAATCCACAATTCACAAATGTACCAAGGCTGTAACTGATATCATTTGTGCCAGAGCATATCTTGTTTTCGCATGTTGAGGTTCATGCTGCAAGTTAGGCAGTAGGATCTTCAACTTAGCTTCCACCATCTACAGGGCACTATAGACTTTACACATGGTTTAAAAACATATCATCATGTATTAGACATCATGAATAGAAAAGGCTTCATCGGTGCCAAATAACCTAAAAGTTGTCAATATTCTTGAGAGACTGTTATGTTTCTGTTTTATATTGGGACTGGGTGCGTTACAAAGGCTGGTCATTGGGAGACATAGGCTAACCTTTGTACTATGACTGATAACTCTCTTACTCAACCTCCTGGCTGACGTCAAGTATAGATACAATGTGAGCTATTCATCTACCAGGCCATCACAGAGCAGACCTCAGGCCTTCCAAAGATGAAATTCTGATGCTTGGATTGGTCAATAGGAACTTGCAGTACGCCGCAGACTGAATATGTCACATAATCCCAGCACAACTACAGAAGGCAAGAGGATGTAATGGATGATCAAGACTGGGAGAGGGGCAGCAGTCATCTGAGGAGAAGGAAAATTACCTTTGCCATAACAAAGTAGTGTAAACAAGACAGTCAGATCTGAGTTAACACCCATTGCCAATAGATGTGAGTTGGGTGAGGTCATCATTTATTGACTGGAAATTGTTGCTTCTGTTTATTCCCACAAGCAAATGCAGCTTTTCTATTAGCTTTCTCTTTGCATATCCTGTTGTTCAATAATAGAATCATCATAGAATCCCTACAGTATGGAAACAGGCCATTTGGCCAAACAAGTCCACACCCATCCTCTGGAGAATATCCCATCCAGACTTATTCCCCTACTGTTCTACATTTCCCCTGACTAATGCACTTAGCCTACACATCCCTGAACACTATGGGCAATTTAGCATGGCCAATTCACCCAGCCTGCATGTCTTCAGACTGTGGGAGTAAACCAGAGCACCTGGAGGAAACCCAAGCAGACACAGGGAGAATGTGCAAACTCCACACAGACAGTCATCCGAGGCTGGAATCGAGCCTGGCTCCTTGGCACTTGTGAGGCAGTACTAACCACTCAGTCACTGTGCCATCCATTAAATAATTTTAATAAGTGTTAATGCTTTCAGCTGTTTGAAGGCTCTCCAACATACGTTACTCCTAAATTGAGCAATAACAAGATGTTACGCTGTGCTGGGTGTTTGTGAAAGAGTAGTCCTCCTTCAGACAGGGTTTTAACACAGCGTGGTGGTAAGGATGAGTAGTCTATGTTACTTTGTTCAGGCAGCTGTGATGGTTCTAATAATTGATAAGTCAAGTGATGATATAAAGAGACAAAACCCTTACAATTGTGAGGTTCAATTTCCAACGAAGTATTACCAATGCCACCTTCCTTTAGAAACTTTCATTTCCCTCCCACCACATGTACTGTGAAGCACTATTCCTGGCTGGCACCATTTGACCTTGTAGCAGAAGGCATTTAAATGTGGCGCTGGTGGCACGCACCCCAGGAGGTCCCTGCAACGTCAAGTACATCTGCTGATGGTGAGTGTTCACCATAGCACAACTGCAGCTGTGCAAGGACATGGTGCATACACAGTGAGCTGAGCTGTGGACAATTGCATGAAATATCTCGCAGATGCTCATAGAGAAAAATCCTCCATGACACTCGCAAAACTGATAGTGCTGAATTTTGGGCACAATCAACTCCAGAAGGGAGACAGTCAGAGTGTGTAACAGTTTGTTAAGGCAGGAGTGTTAAACTCTCTCATAAGAAATCCTGCAAGACTGCTGAATTCTGAATTTGCAAAACTCATGTGCTTACTCTGAAGCTTAAGTAATAGCGAGTTTCATTTGCAGTTTGTTTTCTGTGTTTAAGACAGAAATACTTGCTGAGGACAAAGCATTTTGTTGAAATTGCATAAAATCACAGGAAGGAAACAAGTTTACCAGTTTGAAAAATAAGCCTTAGAGTGGAGATAATTGTAAATTCTCGCTGGGGTTTTGGCATTTGAGAGGACTTTGCTGGGCTAAAAGGAATAGTGCAAGTTTGAATCCTTTTCCAGTATTTGTAATTAAACTTTTACAGCCTTTTTGTCTAGTATACTGGTGTACTACAGTTCATGTATTTTCTTGCTAAATAAATTATTTGTGTTAAAAGTAAAATGTCAGACTTGCGTGAATTGTTCAGTAATTGCTGTCTTTTTTAAACAGCAGAGGTCAAAGTTAGACTGTAATCAGCCAGGTTTCATTCTGAAATATGACTTGTCTAATGTTAACATCAGCTCAGATCTCAAAATCAGGGTAACAGAATCAGGAACATTAATACTGATGGATGAACATTTAATTAAATATGCACACAGCTAGATACTGCAGATACAGTTGTGTGCTCCTAACAGCTCCAGTGATCTGTACTGAGGTTTTGGCTCATGATAAAAAGGGTTTCCATAAGTTAAATGTAACCACAATGTAAATGAGCCAAACCATTATCCAAAAATCAAAATTTTTGATTAAGGCAATCTATTGCCTCAAGTTTAAAATTGGCTCCAATTGCAAACTGAATAGGAAAGCATTAAGTTCATAGCATCACAACTAAAGAATATATTTAGATGATATTTTCTTCTCAATGCAATTGATTCCTCCATTTAACATGCACCAGATGGTTATTATTTGTGAAATCCAATGAGGAAAGGAAAACGTATTTGCTTCAATATCATGTACAAAAAACTATCAGCAAAATTTCACAGCGAGCTTTCATACTTAGCTGGATTTAGGAGAATCAGTCTGATTGTCACTACAAAGATATCTTGAGATCAAATCAGTTGATGATTTTGTAACTTCTGCCTGTGATGTTGACATTTGAACATGCAAAATATGTGCCTTCATTATCAATGTGGTTTAAAAGAATGAGAACTCATGAGCTGATCTGTCTCTGCCAGAAGTGCAGATATGCATGACTCCACCAGCTTGCTATTTCCGGTTGCTTCTTTCATAACCAAGTCTTGGGTCATTGAAGCATGAAATAATAGGTTATATAGCTTTAACTACTAGTGGGCCATAAGCAAGTGAAATTGTGATTCAAGAAGAAGAAGAACAATGCAAAGAGATGGGGCAAAAACCATTACTCATTGGCGGTGAAACCTCATCTGTTTACCTAAACCCCTCAGTGCCCCCCACCATAACCCAGCAATAAGTTAAAGTTTTAATTTTTTATTGTTGTCACATGTACTGCGATACAGTGAAAAGTGTTGTTTTGCATGCAGTACAGGCAGATTGTACCATACAAAGTGCATCAGGCTAGCAGAACAGAGTGCAGAATACAGTCACAGAGAAGGTGGAGAGAGAGAGAGAGAGAGATCAGAAGTAATATTCAAGAGGTCCATTCAAACATCTGATAACAGCAGGGAAGAAGTTGTTCTTGAATACACGTATTCAAACTTTTATAGTTTCTGCTTTTAAAAAAATGGAAGAGAATACAACTGAGGTGGGAGGAGGTTTTTGATTATATTGGTTGCTTTCCCGAGGCAGTGCAAAGAGGTATTAAAATGTGGCACCTGCTACACATTCATCTGATTTTATTCACCACAAATCCATGAAGCATAAACTTGGGTGGAGTGTAAAATGAGAGTCCAAGATTAATCAGTCCTGTTCCCATTGAGAAGATCAACTTAAGATCGGGACTCTCTCTTATTCCCTTTTGTATAGCGCAAAATTTGCCCTTTCTCACTTGGCTTTCCTAAGTTATGTTTGTGCTTGAGCTGAGTGGATGAACAAGGAAGCTGTTCTAATTCTTCCTGCTAATACAATTTCCTTTGGTTAGCCACCAACAACAATAACTTGAATCAATTGGCTTCTAATCCTCCTATGGAAAAAAGCATTTGGTTTTGTTCATCATTTCTAATCAATAATATAGCTGAGGTCAGGAAATATTTGTGCAATTGCTCATTACACATTAAAGAGTCAACACTCTAATGACCATGGTGCTTCTATGATGAAGACTTGTGGAAAATAAATAATTCAACAAGGAAATTTAAAGGATCTAAATAGCATGGATAGTTTACCCCTGCCTTGGACTCGCTACACGGAATTACTCAAGACAGTTGAATGAAATAATTATGTTAGTACCACTGTCTGCTGAGTGTAATAATCTTATGAGCATTGTACTTGATTGTCTTAAACCATATTATAGTGGGTAAAGAGCTACAATTCACAATTGTCACCAATTTGGCAAGAATTAGCAATGTCATTCAAGTAAGCCCAACTTTATGAATTTAGAATTTGGAAAAATGATTCTCTGGTACAATAGGTGGCGCTATTCTGAGATTGGGATGTTTTGTTGGGAAACAGTTTTGTTATACCTGACTACATTGATAATGGATGCCTGAAAAGACTTCCATTTCCCAGTACTGAATATGCGCATTTCATTTTTAAATAACAAACTCTAATACAAAGGCAAAATTGAGACTATTCTGTCTACTGAACATCAATTCTGCTATTACTAACAACAATACAATACAATTTCACCAATTCCAATTTAGTACAGTGCTATTGCTGGGTCTTTGTAATATCCTTAAAAGCTACTTGTAAATTTAAGATCTCTCTGACTGGATTCTCTTACAATGCAATATTTTTTATTCATTGAAAAACCTCATGAGACAAATTATATTTTTGTAGACTTTCTTAGTTTGTTACAGCCGCACCACATCTCAAAGAAGGTTTTCACTTCATATTTCACCTCAGACTGTACTCACCTTTCAATATCAAGAGTTCTGACTGAGTTTATAAAGTCCCAAGTACACTGGTTTCTCAACTTACCTTGGGGTGTCTTTCCCTGATAATGTGACAGACCAGTACAAAATGGATGGAGGGGTGGTGTTTCCCTTGACTGGGGGTGGTCCAGGACAAGGGTCACAGAGTCGGGATTTGTAGTAAGCCACTTTGGACTAAGAGAAAGAGAGATTTCTTCACTCAAGGTGGTGAAACAGTGGAATTCTATATGGCAGGAAGTTATGGAGGCCAAATACAGTCAATAAAAACCAAAAGAATTGCCAATGCTGTAAATCAGAAACAAAAACAGAAGTTGCTGGAAAAGCTCAGCAAGTCTGGCAACATCTGTGAAGAGGAATCAAAGTTAAAGTTTTGGGTCCAGTGACCCTTCCTCAGAACACAGAAAGAGTGCTGAGGAAGGGTTACCAGACCCAAAACGTTAACTTTGATTTCTTTTCACAGTTGCTGCCAGACCTGCTGAGCTTTTCTGGCAGTTTATGTTTTTGAGACCAAAAAATGAATATATTTGAGAAAGAAGTAGACACGTTTCTAAAAGCCAAAGGTGTCAAGTTGTATGGAGAGAGCAGGTGCATGGTATTGAGATATAGGATCAGCCATGATTGCTTTAAATGTATAGTGAGCTCAAAGGACCAAATGGACTGCTCCTGCTCCCACTTTCTAAATTTCTATTAACAATGAAATCCTTCAGGTACAAATCATACTTCTTTACTATCTAATGCCCCTTATTGATGGGCATTCTGAAGCATTAAAATGTTTTTATTGTGGTTTAAAAATGTGTATGGGCATTTAAATAATCATGCTACTCCGTTAAAGTACCACTGTCAAGAAACAGCCACGATCTCTTATCCTTAAGAAGGACTGACTAAAGCTAATATAAAAGAAGCTGATGGTTAAAGTTGACAAGTTACAACAAGAAATTTATACTGAGACAGTAACCATTTAAAATGTATCATCGTCTATGTTTCAACAGATCCTTGTCACAGCATCATTGTCCAGCTGAAAGTTTTCAATTGCACCCATAAAGTGCAGTGTGAACTGGAGAAAATATTCATAAAAACTTGAAGATAAACAGAATCCTGTTTTTAATTCTGAATGATTTGGTTGATTATGGAGCACTCACAAAATAAATACGGTGAATAAATTTAAACAAGAGCCACATAAACAAATATAACTAGTACAGAAAAAAAATCTTTCTTGTAGACATTCAATTATACCCTTTAAAGCCAAGAATTACGCTGTATTTTGATGGCTAAAGTGTAAGAAATTAAACAGTGGATCACAAGAAGGATTAGAGGACAAAGTGCTGTTTATCTTGCCTTGCTTTTTACTGGCAAATGCATTGTACCACAAGTATATCAATCAACCTATTAAATGCTAAGTGGTCTTTAGTCCTAGCTGAAGGATCGCTGTAACTGTTGTGCCACAAGTTCTTTCATTGAAGAATCTTAAGAACCATTAAGGCAATTCAACTCATGTCACTAAAGTGGCAATCAAAAGAACTCATTTCCCACTGATTCAAACCGCTTTATTTTATTACTGAATTCCACAATAAAATATCTATAAAAGGTAAATTCAGCATGTGGTACTTAAAAATACAATGGCCATAGTATTTTTCCTGAATATGTAATTCAATGCTTGTCATCTTGGCTTTGAAGTTTGTTTCACTATAGAAATGTGGTTTAGGACCACAAAAGGAAGATATCACCATTGAATTTTAAAGAAAACCATCAGATGTTTATATTTGTTCTTTTAAAGATTTAAATTGCTATTATCTAGAATACAATACTAATCAATTTTAATATGATCAAAGGAAAAAAATTATGGCATGTATCGATTATCAGACAGTGTATACTAAATACGTTCTTCAGCATTTGTAACTAGGAGTGGGGGAATGCGAATCACTGTAGACATTGCCCTGTCAATAAAAACTACAGTGCAGAAATATGAAAAATATGTGAGCAAATAAAATTGTTACTTTTCAGTTTGAACATCATGGACAGATGTTTAACATGTAAAATGAAAATGTCTTCATGAAGAAATGGGATTACAAAATAAATGAAAAAATGTAGCAAAATCATATAAATTATTTCTTTGTGAACCTGTATATACTACATTAGTTTATATTCTTTGGCATTGCTCACAGGTAGTTTAGGATCTGTCCTATGGTTACAATGTTTAGGTGTTAATCTCTTGAAGGCCCCTGCTCAGGTACTTTCTGTGGGAAAGTGTTTGAAGGTCAATAAAAGGCTAATTATTGTTGCTTCTCTAGATTAGCAGAGAATTGGCTCCTCTCCTTATTATCTCAACAACGTCTCCAGGTTATCTCAAGGTCAGAAAAAAAACCAGCAGGCACTCACAGGCTTTTTTTCATGGTATTTCACTAGTTCTGTTGTATAAAATTGTCCAGTTGTGATCCCTGCAAAATGGGATGGCTGGAGAGCGACAGGCAGGCACATTCTGCACCATTCTACCATTGCAGGCAAGGTATTTAAAAATTTAGAGATTTGTCTGTTTGGAAAACTTCTAAACAGTCTATCTCTGCTCTTGGAAATAAATCTCACATTCGTAAGAGAAAGATATTCACACTGATATTCTGAAACTTGAATTTTGATTAATTTTATTTTGAATAAAAAAGATGGTTTCACTCCTTACTGCCAGATGATATTTAGTGCATGGCACAGATTGGGATGTTTCCTCAGAACAGCTGGTAAATTAATCTCCTAGACAACAGCATGAGACACCTTGCATCGATGCCCAACAGCACTGCTCTGTTGCCAGCTATCGCCTCTCATGTCACATCGTTGTGCCAGGCACCAACAGAAAATATACCCTCCTCCCCAATAATTATGCATAAAAAAATCCCACAGACACACATTGACTACTGTGCAGTTCATACAACACAGATGGGTCTGTGCTCACACAGTAAATTTGCTCAACACTTCAACCAAATTCGCCTTTGGAGTCTGTGTCTTGCTTTCAACCCTAATAAATAGCAAGAGGGGGAATTGAGTCATTATTGCATTTGTGTTTTTGTAACTTAGTTGCACAATGGGATAAATTTGATATCTACCTCATTCGCCAGATACATTGTCCAGAAAGCCAGCGGCAAGCCCATTCCAACCTTGTTCAAAAGCGATGATTGGGTTAAAGGTCAGTCAGCTTATTATCTGACTGCCCTCAAAGTCCTGAACTTTGAAAACTGAAGATGCCGCTTCCCAAGTACTGTTGTCCAATCAGCATTTAGCAATACCACCAGAAGCAGTGGCTACTTGTGGGACTGCAGCCTGGCAAGCACAGAAGATAGGTGATCGGGGCAAGTTCACCAGAGCGATCTGACACGCCAAGGTGAGGGTGGTGGGTGGGAAGGTTGTAGTGAAGGGTGGCCCTGCCTTCAAGGAAACCTCCAGAATTTATCTGCCAACCAATGTATTCAATGTACAATCTTTCCAATGTCAGCAGCAGTGTGATGAGGTTCTTGGGTAAACATTTATCTCAAACCATCCTTGATTTGATCATGGTGGAAAGATAATGATCTCTTGACCTTCCTACCCAATTATACACGTACTGTCCATGATCCCAAGATGGCAAAGAGGAATGGGGAGTTACATCCTGTCTGATGTGGATATTGTGCTAGTAGCACATCTTGCCTGAAATGGTACATCTCTTGTCTTTAATTTCAAGGTTGTGGTCTTTAGTCCAACTGTAGAGCTTCAACGCATAATCTAAGTTATATATAGTAAGATTTCTGAAGGAATCTGCATTTTTGGAGACATTATTGATCTGATCTCCTTTTAACTTGCACATTTGGAGGCACAAGATCCCAGTCGTGGAATAGAAGAGGAATAGGCCTAGTGTTCAAGTCAACATTGATCTCCAAACCAACACCACAGAACTATTCATCTCAATTTTTTTTTTGGCATTGTGCTGTATATAACTACTTCCAATCCTTGTTTGGATAGACAATTCTGACTAAACTTCAAAAGGGAAATGATCAAATGTGGACTTTCCCTCAATACCTTTAACTTATGATCATATAAACATATTTTTTTCTTCTCTCTTACAACACTTGTGTTCTAAGCAGTGTTCAACATAGCTGTCATACTTACCGGTTATAATTTGTAGCTCATTATCTGTGAAGTGCTTTAGAACATTTTGAGGTTGTAACAAACATTATAAAAATGCAAACTCATCATTTTTATTTATAACATTCGCATCTTTGCAAAACCATAGAAATTAAAATTCTAAAGACCTAGTTCAGAAAGCAAAGAAGCATTCAGATTACCACAGACTGGAGCTTTGAGTTAGCGAGGGCATTATCTGAATGGTGTACTAAGCTCAGCATTAGGTGAACGCCCCATTAAGGTAGTTAGAGGGAAGAATTTACTGCCAGCCACAGCAAACGTTGATTACCTTTCAAAACGGAGATATCAACAGATCAAGTCTGTACTTCCATGATAATAGCAGAGAGAGAGAGAAACTTGACATGACAATAACACCTGTAGTAATTCACATCTTCATGTTATTCATTCGGAAGGAACTATTAGAAGTCATTAAAAGTTTTCAGTTCTTTTTTAATTCCCACTTTACATGGCTGTTCATTAACATCTGAACCTACAAAATTAATGAACTGGAAAAGACTAGTCAGTTCATCAAGCTCTGCCCCACTTGCAGACGACCTGGAGCATCATGACTAGACACTTCCTGGCCATCTGCAGCCATACAATCTCCTGGGAGAGGTGAACAAGCGGTTCATGCCTTTTTTGTTCTGACATTTACAGAAGAGTCACTTGTAGAGAAAGAATGAAAATCTCACACAGCATCCAAAACTGATCTTTCAAAAATCCACACTCACAAAAAAAGAATGAATGGTTTTTACAGTTCCTGCTGCCAATATCTAATAGCACAAATACCGATATGTTAGTGGAATCAAGCTCTCAATTCTCCACTGGTGAATCATACAATTATACAAAGATATCTCCTTATTTCAGCTTAGAAATATCCTGCAATACTTTTAAATAGAATACTCATTACGGCCAGAGATTTGATGAAATAAAAATCTCCTACATTCACACGGATGATTGTGACTCAGTCATATTAGTCAGATCTTACTCCAGTACTGGCTCAACATTGCATTTTGTTAAATGGGGTTGATGGCATATTCGCAGCCTAATAACTTAATTTGTTGGTTTTAATATCTATTGTGGGGTAATGGGGCTAGTTGTGACCATCAACTTAATGAATGTCATTGCTTTGTCAGTATCAGGATGGCCTAAAACATGAGTTGGTTACTTTGAACCAGCAACTCTTGTGGGCTCTCTAAAACAAAATTAACAGTTTAGTGCCAATCAACAAAATTTTTTTCATTAGTGAAGCTACATCTGTTTGGAAATAAATTGGTCTTGTCCAAATCCATTTCCAAGAAGACCCTTATAACTACCAATGGTCGGGCATCTTTCTTGCATCAGCTTGAGCTAAATCAGAATGTCTGATCCATATACAAATTTATTGGACAGGATTTTCCTGTGAGCTTCAGGACTCCAATCTTGGGATGAATGCGAAATTCAAGCCTGTATTTACCCGCAGGAAGATTGGCTGAGCAATTTCAATGAGATAATTCCCAAAAGGGGTGGCATGGTCGCTCAGTGGTTAGCACTGCTGCTTCACAGTGCCAAGATGTGGGTTTGATTCCATCCTTGGGCGATGTCTATGTGGAGTTTGCAAATTCTCCCCGTGTCGGCCTCGGTTTCCTCTGGGTACTCCAAGTTTCCACCAGGTGCTCCAGCTTCCTCCCACAGTCCAAAAATGTGCAGGTAAGGTGGATTGGACATGGTAAATTTTCCACAGTGTCCAGCATTGTTCAGGCTTGATGGATTTGCCATGGGAACTGCAGGGCTACAAGGATAGGAGATGAGATGCTCTCAATATAACCCAAGAAGGTATGTCCCCCAGATAGATCAGACAGCATCCAAGGAGCAGGAAAATTGATGTTTCGGGCAAAAGCACTTCATCAGGAATCACTCTGATCTTGACTCTAATCTCCAGCATCTGCAATACCCACTTCTGCCTATGTTCCTCCAGATAGCCAATGCAAGGATTATGGGAGTCTGCTTTGCCTGCAGCACCTTCTTTCAGGATAGAGCCTTCAGCTCCCAAGGCTTCACCAAACTACTTTCTTTCATGAGTAAGAGGGCTGTCTATCTTGGTCCCATCACTGGAAAACATCCCTGATTACAACACTGCATTGGAGTACCATTCTTAGGCATTTCTCCAATATTTTCTCAGCCATAGCTTACTTCCTATTCCACAAACGAGGCTGTGGAAAATCTTACCTTTCGATCAATACACTGGCCAGTTTAAAATGTCCTTTAAGGCACTTACTTTGTTAATGTGTTATGGAGATACAATACTTTGAGAAAGGTTGCCTTTATTCATGCCTAAGGTCCATTTTATTCCTTCACTTTACTCAGCTCTTTCAACTAATTACTAAGACAGTCTTCTCCATGTAAACTACTATGTGATAACATTATTACCAGATTTCTGATGACTAGAGAAGAAAACTTCAAAGCAATTAATTCCCTCAACTTTTGTGCTCCTGGCTCTTATAGAAGGACCCTCATATACGAAAATTTATAAAACCTAAACAATGCAAAAAAACAAAATTGGTTCCTCAAGTTGAAATTATAATCAAATTATTGATAAGTTTGTATTTTCTTGTAAAGCAGAGGCAGAGAAGATCATGAAGATGGCCAGAGAGGTTGCGAGGTGATTTCCATTAAGCAAGTATTGTCACAACTAGTTATCCACATGACTGTGATAAACAGGAACGTAATGGTATTCGCACAACAAATATCATGATCAGTGAGTAATAGGTGAAGAAATAACTTCATCACGACACTCAAGAGTATTGACAGAAAAGTAGAAGTCACTTGCATAAGTCAAGAGGCAGTCATCAGTCCACCAATGAAACTTTAATTCAACTGAAGAAAACACACTGTGTCTTTTCAGCATGCTTGGTCTTACAGAAATATAAATGGAAAGAGGATTGTCACATGGCAGATACTAATTGTTACGATTAAGGTCCAGCAAGCATGTTTCCCTGCTGTTTTCAGAATGTCTCTGACTTTTGATCCTGACATCTGTGTCTTACAGGAATTTCAGTTTGGTCTGTCATTCCTTCTGATGTTGATCCAAGAATTAATGAATTGTGAAAACTTAGCAGGAGATCATTTAAAAAAATAGAAATTGTACAGTAAAAGCACATAAATAGGTAACAGAATTCACACACATTTTGTTTTGATGCTAATGAGAAATTTAGCTGTCTGCTATAAATGCCTGGAAGGAGGGTAAAGCAAATCTTGACTTATAAGTATGAGACTAATTTCCTTTGCAACCATCTATTGAGACTGAATTACAATTGCTACATTTTTCCAAAACGTTTTGGGGCATATAAACTAAATTTCTAACCAAAAAATGGTATATATTGCAATGATTTATATCCTGCTATATTTGCACTGCTTAACAGACCTCATCTAGTATCTAAATCACTTCTATTCTACCTTTACTATAGGTAATTCATAGCCTGGGTATAGAATAACTGCTTCAAAATATAATGCTCAGTTCTGTTAGTCTACATATATAGAGATTTCACTTCAAAATAATTTCATGATATGTGAAGCATTTTGGAATATCTGAGAACAGTGGTTGTGTATTTTTTATGCCTAACTACTTAACTACAGTAAAATATGAGTGTCTACTTGTTTTTGCTTAGCTGAATTAATGTTATTTGTTATCCCTATTTTGGCTCTGGCTGAATTTATTTGGAGAGTAAATAAGCTGCAAAGATTGCTCAACTGTGGTTTTACCTGAAATGAATGAAAATCCTAGTCCAAGGAGAATCAGAAATTATGTTGGAGAAGTAGTTAAATATTCGATAGGATTGAGCACACAATAGCATGCTGAAGTAATGGAATAGAGCATTAATTATCTCAATTGGGAATCAAATAGAACTATATAAGGAACCATTTATTTTATTCTAATAACCACATTTGGATTTTTTTTAAACTGTTATAATGAGTTTTCTTAAAATGATACATAGTTTTTGTATATGTTTCAAAGCAGCCGCTTCATACAATCCTTAAACTATATTAATCAGGAACAATAAATAAAATACAAATAAAGCTAAATTTAGGTTACAAAAACAGGCAGAAAAAGACACTGATTACTATTGTATGAGGTCAGTCCTCCTATATGGAATTTATAATTCATGCAAAGTCCTGACAAAAAGAAACAAAACATACTGTCCTTCTATAATCTATAAGTTTAACATTTTACAGTTCTAAGAAAATATATCCACTCAGTACCAGTTATATCTCTCTTTAGTCTATAAATCCCTAAATTTAGCAATACATTTCTTAATTAACTTATTCTATTTACCAGTCCAAAAAATAATTTTACATTTATATAAATTACATATAAACAGTTTTAAAATGAATATTTTCAATAAAGAATGAAATGCTTTGGTCCTTATTTAGTGTAGCACCAAATAACTGCAAAGCAAGTCCTCAATTATGCTTTAATTCTACATGAACATATTGCCTTTTTCCACATCACAGAATATCTACCTTGTATTTAATGCTATCACATAATTACTGGATGCCAGTAGATAGAGATTTTTCACACAGATTGTGGTGGGCAGTGGCTTTAAACAATGTGATGGAAGAGATAATAACAGAAAGGAAGTAGATTCTGAGCATTCAGTAGTTGGGATGAAGAAGATGTTCCTGGAGATCGATGTGAAAACAAGAAGAGCAGAGGGAGAGAAGAGGGAAAAATAGCAAAGGTAATGTGAAGACGAAAAGGAAGAAGGCAACTATGAATATGATACGGTGCTCTGAATGCATATATACATTAATGCAGGATAACAGGCCATGGTGATGAAGATTTATGAGACAGTATTTCTGAAGGGAAGCTTTTTAAAAAGTACTAATACCAATGTGTTAAAAAGGTAGGTAAAATACTTGCTCTGAGGGATTTTTTAAAACAAATATTTAGTCAATAGTTAAAGATTCCAAAACAATGATCAAAAGAGAGATATCCAATGATTGAATTGTCTTTTTAAAAGCAGACGAAACAACAGAAGAAAACTTGACCCTTTTCAAAGAAAAACTAAGCTGAGCCTGTCCTACTATAAGGATGGGATCTCTTTCTTTTTTTTTGTTGACAAAAGCTAATAGTTCGGGATCCTGAATGCTCTGTCATTCCCTCAAAGCTTGCATGGCCTTGTTCACCCTTCATTAAACTTAACTGTGACAACATTGTTAATGCCACTCTTCAGAGGGTGGATGCTGTGTATGTGCTCTAATTGCTGGATCGGTGGGTAAAGAGACATGGTTACATGGAAGATGAAGGTGGTGCGGGGGTGGACAAGAAACTCACCAAAGTAAAGGAGGTTTTAGATGGAGACCAAATATGACAACTTACTGTTTTTTGGACATTCATAGTGAAATAAGTGAATCTGAGAATAACTCAGTGGTAATGTTTTGTTGTAATGTCTGTGCACATAATACACCTTTATATTTCATATCAAAATAAATTATATCTTCTGTCAGCATTTTTGAGGTGAAATCACCTACCCTGAAGCTGTACTGATAAAAGTGTTTGATCTCAGCAATGTGTAATAGAGCAATTTTAAATTAGAAATTTATGTAGTGAGATGTTAAGGTAAAATATGCATCCAGTATTTCAGTTGCAAATTTTTTTGTCTAGTTCATATTTCCAAAAAAGATTATTTGTCGTTCATAGTATAATTTAGTAAATCTTTGAAAATGTTGCATTACTTTCAATGTTCAACATACAAAAAAAATGAACTTTCGACAGTATGTTGGACCTACTAAAGTTTTCACTAATAGTTAATCAGCTGTAATGTCTTTTAAATTTGACAAGTTTATGTTTTAAACAAAATGTGAAATTTGTATAATACATCAATCATGGGAAAGTCAGCCTTTGCATATGGCTACTTGCCTTTCCACACCTATCTACAACAAGTTGAAATCATATAAAGATTGCTGCTTATTATTAATATTAATAAGATAAGGAGTACAGGTATTCATAAGTTCTGAAAATCTGAATCTAATAGCACAAAATTTATCTTCAGTTCAAAAACAGAGTTGATCAATAGTTCTCAAACTCCTCTGGTTTTACTGTTTGCAGTTTTGCTAAATTGTTGCTGAGTAAAATTCTTGCTATTGATGTTGCTCTACTAATTAAAGGAGGTGTAAAAGTTGGAGCATCCATGAAGGTTACACAGATTTTGGCATAACCAAGTTAAGTATTCATGTTCCAGCATCAACAATCCCATAATGTTCTAGTAAAACTACATTTCTTTTATTCTAATGTATTTTCTGTACCCAATGCATCATCAAATTCAGACTAGCCCACTTTAAAATACTGAATAAAATGACAGGAAATTATGTATCTGCAGACATCTAACACGTTTTATTGAATATCAATTAATAAAAATGACAGCTTTTAATATTGCATGGACCTTACAGGAATCACATCATTCAATGATCTGTGCTGCTTTCTACAGCATTAACATTTTTCTGCTACCAGTTGTTGGTAGATTTTCACCTTCACTGCCTGGGTGGTAACCTGGTCAAAAAGACTGACTGTCCTTTGTAGATTGTGTCCAATTGTCATTCCAGTGAAATGAATGGAACAAATCCAAGGTGGGTTTCATACAGATTGGTCCACGCACTTTACCAGATTACCACCCACTCAGGTGAACATGAGAACTTACCCCCACGTATTGAGACTATGGTGCCAGAATAATTTTTTTTCACAATTGGTAATTTGATAAAATATACCTGCTGTAATTATTATTGTAACAGAGAGGATAACTGCTGATCACTGATATTAAAGGACAGATGTTTGCCACATTTTGTATGGCATTACTCTTTAAGTTAGTTTCTCATTTATTTAAACAAGTTAACACTCTTGTTAAAATAGCTGAAAAATGTGTTGCTGGAAAAGCGCAGCAGGTTAGGCAGCATCATAGGAGCAAGAGAATCGATGTTTCGGGCATAAGCTTATGTCCGAAACGTCGATTCGCCTGCTCCTTTGATGCTGCCTGACCTGCTGCGCTTTTCCAGCAACACATTTTTCAGCTCTGATCTCCAGCATCTGCAGTCCTCACTTTCTCCACTCTTGTTAAAATAGTTGACCAATGAGTCTTGTGCAAATGTGTTCAATATTTTTCTATTATCAACCATGGTCATTTCCAGCCCAGTGATTCAGGACAGATCTACACACAAAAACAATATTTACTGAAAAGTGGCTTGGCTCCGGATAGGTGTCTATATCCATTACGATAACCACTTTATTTTAAAAAATTACATTAGTAGGAACAAACATTATAATTGCCTTGCTGTTTAAAAATACTTTACATGACTGGTAGAAAATTAAATATTTTTTCAAAATACAACACTGAGGTTTGAGTCCTTCATCAGAGTTCCAAATCAGCCTTACGCAGAATTTAAATAGAAGTAGCAAATGGGCAATTGAGCCCAAATAATTAAAACTAGCATTTCAAAATGTAGCTTACATTTGTGAACCGACAAAATACATTTACAGTCATAATGTTTAAAATATCATTTCATGAAAATTGCCATGCAAATGTTTAATTTACTGTACAGGAGTGCATTCTCTTTACTCATTTTAAAGGAGAATTTAGCTAGCTAGAAATAAAGGTTAACTCAATATTAAGATAGCAGGGAGAGTAATATGATACAAGTAAGCTAAGCATTTACATGAAAGCATTACAAACAATAATCTTACTCCAAAATAAGTGCCAACCAAATACTGTTTCATACAAGAATATTTTTGCACATCATACTGTAGTTGGGTATCACATTTTAAGGGCTAGTATTAATTATTATATCTAGATATGCCTCATAAACTGAGCATGCATTATAGTTACAGATTCTAAATTATTTGATTCATATATTTGAGCATACACACACAAAGACTTAGCATTGAATTTTATGTCAATTATTAAAGTTGTGCTAGAACACCTTGATGGTTAATTTTGGTTTGTAACATAACAGTCCAAAAAGTTCATACAGTTCAATTGATATTTCCACTGCATTTACAGCATGGAAGTATTTGTTTCAATAGGGCAAGTGAAAATGCGCAACAGTAATAATTTAGTTTGGGTAAACCAGAAGGCCTTTTGTCCCTCACGGAATAGAGGATGGAGTATGCCCAACATATGCTATTTCATGTTGGATTTTGGAGTCTCCAAAATTTTTTAATTATATTTAACAAAAATAATAGTTAAACAAATCTTTCAGGCTGCAAGACTCTTGGCTGAGAGGGAGACAATTTTATACTGTGGAATTTTTACAAATTGAAATGGTTACAGTGTGTACATTTATAGACATATACATTTTACACATACACATAAATATTTAAACTTTGAGCAAAGTATTTCCTAACACCACCTCAGTGATCTGTATACAGATGTGATATGAATTTGTACTGAGGAAGTGAGGCCAAAGCAGGAAATGGGGCTTTCCCTGCAATATATGGAGAAATTCTCATTTTGTTCATAAAGTTTCAATAGACCTTGACTTTTGAGAAAGAATTCCTTTAAAACTATATTATAATATTAAGTGCATTCCAAACTGTATAAGGTAAATACTTCAGTGAATACCTTGCAAGGGTTAATTCATTTTTTGGTTATGTGAGGATTTAAATATCACGGGGAGACGCCTCTTGACTGGGCCGTCACACAGAATTATGTAGATTCAGAAGGGAGTAGACCAAGCTAGTATTCATGAACAAGTTCGAAATAATATGAAGTGACAAGAAGCAGAACCATTTGCAGAAGGTCTGGGTCTAATTCCATGTCATTCTTTCATTAAACTGTGTCAATTTAAAGTACATGTCATACACAAATTTAATTTTCCAAAATAAACCTTAAATTAAACAGGTCATTCAGGCTCAAGGGACTATGTAAAGGTGAAAGATACATAAAGGCAGATCTGCTTATTAATTATGTGGAGTAGACTTTATACAATTATGATACAAAATCTAATATTGTTTAAGCAGTTATGTTTGCTTTTTAATTTGTAATTTTATCTGTTCTTTAAAATATTGGGGGCTGAATTTTTCCAGATTAATTTTCATTGGCATCATCTGGTAAAAGGTGCTGGTATCTTTCAGCAGATTCAAAGGGTTAAATGCTATTTGCAGATTCAAAGGGTTAAATGCTATTTGAAGCCCTAATAAAGTTCCTCACAGACAAAAGGATTTAAGTCTGATAATATGCTAGGAACTCTGTCTAAAGTTGGCATTGTTATTCTCAAAAACCAAGGGTGAATGTTTTGTGTTGACTTTTATTACTTTTGACATCAAGTTCCACTACTATCAGTAATGTTGGATTAAATATTTTGTGACTTCTTTGTTCACTGACATTTCAACTAATCGTAAAGACATTTTGTGAACTACGGGATTAGGCACTACAAAAATACATACCGAATAAGATAAAGAAAGGGACAAGTACACATTGATAGACATAAGAAAACAATAGTTCTAAAGCATGTAATCTGTTAAAGATCTATAATATGGAGGGGAACTATTTTACTATAGTATATTTAACATTCTCCAGACAGGGCGAAAGGAGAGAGCACAAACGAATAAAACATAGAGAGACTACGAATGATTAAAAGGATTCATTTTATCATCCATATTTCATACTGACAGTCAAAGAAAACACTATTGAAGCAGCAAAAAAAACACAACATGTCCTACAAAAGGTCTTTCTCTTATCCTACTGTGCAGACAAAAGCAGTTGGAAATCTGCAAGATCAACCATATCTCTGTCCACTCATCACCCCACCCTCAAAATGAAGTGTGGGAGTTTCAGATGCAAGAGTAAAGCACTGTAAGGCTGTCACGAAATAGGCGGCATGTCAGGTGAAGATGGAACACTATGGTCAGTGTGCCCCTCGGTTTGACAAGGGGAAGCTTTGTGATTGTTGTCACATGAATAATACCTGTGGGTGTTGAAGCTGTTCAGGCAGAACTGTCAAACCCACACTTCCATTATTGTGACAACCCCGCCCACCCCTCCCCCATTCCTCTCCCACACTCGAAGTCTCTGCACTAATCTGACAGCACATATACCTGTGTAAATTCAAAGAAAGTAATAACACATATTAGGGTTTTGTGTAACATCAAAAAGATTTTGCTATATTTTCCAGTTATTTATTATTTTGTACAACTATGAGCTAAATTAGAAGACATTAAGAACCTATTATTTCTTTTTCATGCACTTATCTATTCAAAGCTATAAATTGGACTTATGACATGATGGACATATCCTGTAGAAAGCATTCGTACTAAATGTATATTCTGCTATTGTAAACAGTCTCTTATTATTCAACATGTACATATATAGTTAATATACTTTAAAACACTGGCCATTACACTAAATGTCAACATCATATAACAAGCACATTGCAAATCCTCAACATTAGTGGCAGAATATGCACTTACATTTATTTACTTGAGGTCAATAGGGTTCACTAAATCTCCATTTACACTACAGCTGCTAATTTATTTCTGTACCGCATTAGCAGCTGTGCCAAATTAGAGGCTATGTTAATCGCAAAAAAGTTGCTTGATGCAATAATGCTACAGAGAATTTCTTTAATTCAATTTTAGAGCAAAGTAAAGAAATAACTTCTAATGATATTACTCTATATCATGTCTCTCAGAGTGTTCCAAAGATTTACATCCTCAAAAAATATTGTCATAAATTGACAATTAATAAAAGTTGTTGTCACAAATGTGAAAGTAGCAGCCATTTTGCACACAGGAAAGTCCTGCAAATAGCAATGAGATGAAAGACTATATTCATGGAAATCTTTTCTTTCAGTCATTTTCTTTAGACAAGGTATTATTGCTGAAACAACAGAAGAGTTCCTTTTCCTTGTCATATAATGCTTTAGAATTTTTAGCATCCATCTATCGAGATAGGGTTTTGGTTAAACATTTCACCCAATGTTCTCTGATGAAGTAGCACATCCTGCACGCTATCCTGAAGGTTATGTGCTGCTTGAAACCATAGCTTTCTAATTCCGAAGCAATAGTGATACCAATTAAGCAGAGCTGATGTTCACACGTAAAGAGTTCCCTTCATGACTTTTCAAATGTTAGCTTTTACTGGATGGCACACAATAGGCAGGATGACCCTACATTTTTCTTCTCTGGCATTGTTAAGAGCTGAATAAGCCCTAAATTCATCCTAAATTCATCATTTTCCCAGCACAAAAAAATCCTTTTGAAGCATCAGCTTGATCTACATCTCTCTTTCTAGGTTCAATGGTGTGCAAACTGAAGCAATAAATAGGTATTAATACAATAAGCGTACAAACAAACTCTCACTTGACCCAGAAAAAAATGAATATATTACAATTACCAGATGTTATTGGGCACATCGTAAACTTTGTTAAAGCATGGTGGAGTTTAAAAAGCTGAATTACATAGCCGATTCTTCCCTACATTTATGAGAGGCCTTTATAAATAATAGAGGGGTGGGGGGAATAGGGAGCTACTGTAGTAGTTTTCCTTGGCAAGTTTTCCCACTAGGCTTAGGAATAGAGGAGACTCCAGAGGAACAACCAAAGATATGCCAGAGGAAGGGGAAAAGATCCTTACCAACCCTCCATAAAAATTTACTGTCAGTACTTCAGTCATCAAATCCCTCAAATGTCTTGGCCTCAGGGATCACATAGCCAAATACACCAAAGGACCTTGGGAAATATAGAGATGATGAAGAAATTACAAACAAAACTTCAATAATGACATAACTACAGACAGATAAAATTCCAACTCTTGGCAGGAGGACTGCCTAACTAGAGATTTACAAAGATATGAGAGAGTTTGAGTTCCACAAATGTTTGGGTTACAAGGTTGCGCCATTTCATTAATAGTTTGTTCAATGCAATCTGAAGAAAGGGCTCATTATGAAGCTTTTCCTCTGAAACTATTTCACAACCATTCATGTATCCCAGGATACATAGTCCCATTTTATGATTTATGAAGTTAATCTCAACACATCTGTCAAAGACATCCTACAGTACATGTCCACCAATGGATGTGTGGGTTAGAAAGCCTCTCTCTCCAAATATTCAATACACTGAACTAAATCATTTGTAACTCCTTGGAAAAATGTATCAGAAAGCTGAAAGGAATTTATTAAGTAAACCTTCCTGTTTGCTGCCTCAGACAAATACAGAATATGGAACCTATAAAAATCATCAAGGGAAATATGAATCTTACACTGTACAAGAGCAAAGACATCAATAAATTTGTACAAGATGGTGCTTAGGTCATTATTAAAATATTATGAACAGTTTCAGACACTCCATTAAAGAACGACATTAAATCTGTAGACTGTGCACAGCAATATATTCACCAGGAATAGGAAGTTAAAGTTATGAGAGGACACTTGAGATATTGAGACTATTTTCACTGGGACAGAAAAGCCTCAGAGGAGATTAATGTTTTTTTTATAACTATGAATAATTTTATTAGAAATAAATTGGGCAAAATGATTTCCTCTGAATGTTGGACAGCAGTGAGGGTTACTACATTTTAAATTGTCACCATGAGAGTGAGGAAAGAGGTTAGCCAAATTTCTTTGTTTGAAAGATTGTTAAAAATTGAATATTTTGCTGGAAGATGTAATTCATTTAATCTTTTCATGCAAAAGTGAATAGTGCATAATTGAAACAGAAGAAGATTCTACAGAGAGAATGCAAGGCAAATGTTAAGTTTAAATAACTGTATTACAAAGCTGGCACAACATGAATCTAAGCTTGACCCATGTGTACCTTGTGTACTAAAGCTCAGATTCCCTATTTGAATGAGTTCTGTCAATAGTCAGTTGAGTCACTGGATGGCCATATCAGTCAAAAATGTGTAATCAACGGGAAAGCTACAATTGAATCAATGCAGATTGGAGTAAGGACTACAATATTGTCACTCCATTGAGCCACACCCAGTATTCTGCAGGTACAGTTCCAAACTGTGAAGATAAAATTGTGGATTTAACCCTGATGTGGGAAACTGACCAACTTGCTCGGCACTAAAAACTTTCAATCAACATTGATGGAAGGCACACTGATAAACAGTTCTCGTTAGTTCTGTGGGCTAGAATATCCTCTCCTTTAAAAAGCTGCAATCAATAATTTGCAAAGGGGATAACGACTAACTAAAATAATTTTAATTTTGTGAAATAATTTATTTTTAATTCCCTTGGTCTCTAGTACTCAGAGTCTGATCACTTTTACTATAAACTAATGTGTCACAGAAAATAATGATAAAAGAAAAATTAATTCATCTTAGTAGTCTAACTTTGTAACAATTTAGAAAATGTCATTTAACATTATGACCTTTAAAGAACCATGATTCTAATCTGGTGCTCAAGAAAATAAGGGAAATGAGCTTGGAAATTATGCGGTATCTTCAAATGAACATAAGGGACATCAATTCAAATCAGAAAGCATTTGTTTACATGAAAGTTTAATTGAAATCTGGGACTCGTTCCCACTAAGAGAACAAGAGAAAAGTCATGGATTAAAGAGGAAGAAGCAGACAACTCTGGTTCACAAGTTGAAAAATCACCTAAAGCAACTAAAACTTCATACCAATGGTAACTTCCTTATGTTTGGAAAATGTTTGGAAATTCAAACTCTAGAGGATTGAGAAAAAAAATGAGCATAGCTGAAAGAGAAGAAAATTAGGGAGGGATTGGTTAATTCACTTGGCTAGGATACTGGTGTAGTGCAGGATAAGGCAACAGTACAGGTTCAATCTTCATATTGGATGATGCAATTCCTGGGAACTTCCTCGTCACTTTGCCCAACAGTGATATCATATGACGAACCACAATTAGAACATTGAACATTACAGCGCAGTGTAGGCCCTTCAGCCCTCCATGTTGGGCTGACCTGTGAAACCAATCAGAAGCCTATCTAACTTATATTATTTCATTATCACCCATTTATTCGTTTAATAACCATTTAAATGCCCTTAAAGTTGGCAAGTCTACTACTGTTGCAGACTGAGCGTTCCACGCCCTTACTACTCTCTGAGTAAAGAACCTCTGACATCTGTCCTACATTTATCATCCCTCAATTTAAAGCTGTGTCCCCTCGTGCTAGCCATCACCATCTGAGGAAAAAGGCTCTCACTGTCAACCCCATCTAATCCTCTGATCATCTCGTATGTCCCTGTTAAGTCACCTCTCAACCTTCTCTCTATCGAAAACAGCCTCAAGTCCCTCAGCCTTTCCTCGTAAGACCTGCCCTCCATACCAGGCAACATCCTGGTAAATCTCCTCTGCACCCTTTTCAATGCTTTCACTACCTTCCTATAATGCAGCGACCAGAACTGTACACAATACTTCAACAGCCACCCTGGAGTTTTGTACAGCTGCAACATGACTTCATGGTTTTGAAATTTATTCCCTCTACCAGTAAAACCTAACACACCGTATGCCTTCTTAACAACCCGATCAACCTGAGTGGCAACTTTCAGGGATTTATGCGCATGGACACAGAGATTGCTCTGCTCATCCACACTACCAAGAATCTTACCATTAGCCAGTACTCTCTGTTTCTGTTACTCCTTCCAAAGTAAATCACTTCACACTTTTCCACACTAAACATAATTTGCCACCTCTCAGCCCAGCTCTGCAGCTTATCCATGTCCCTCTGCAATCCGCAACACCATTCCGGACTGTCCACAGCTCCATTAACCTTCGTGGCATCCACAAATTTACTAACCCATTCTTCTATACCCTCATCCAGGTCATTTATAAAAATGACAAACAGCAATAGCCCCAAAACAGATCCTTGCAGTACACTACTAATAACTGAACTCCAGGATGAACATTTCCCATCAACCACCACCCTCTGTCTTCTAACAACTAGCCAATTTCTGATCCAAACCCGCTAAATCACCCTCAATCCCATGCCTGTTTATTTTCTGCAAAAGCGTACCAAGGGGAACCTTGTCAAACGCTTTACTGAAATCCATATGCACCATATCAACCGCTTTACCCTCATTCACCTGTTTGGTCACTTTCTCAAAGATCTTAATATTAAGGTTTGTGAGGTACAACCTACCCTTCACAAAACCATGTTGACTGTCCCCAAACAAATTATTCCTTTCTAGATTATTATAAATCTTATCTCTTATAATCCATTCCAACTCTTTACCCACAACCGAAGTAAGGCTCACTGGTCTATAATTACCAGGCTTGTCTCTACTCCCCTTCTTGAACAAGGAGAGAACATTTGCTATCCTTCAGTCCTCTGGCACTATTCCTGTAGACAAAGAAGACATAAAGATCAAAGCCAAGGGCTCTGCAATCTCCTCCCTGGCTACCCAGAGAATCCTAGGATAAATCTCATCCGGCCCAGGGGAATTAACTATTTTCACACTTTCCAGGATTGCTAACATCTCCTCCTTATGAACCTCAATCCTGTCAAGTCTAATACCATATATCTCAGTATTTTCCTCAACAATATTGTATTTTTCTAGTGTGAATACTGACAAAAAATATTCATTTACCACCTCTCCTAACTCCTCGGACTTCACTCACAACTTTCCATTACTGTCCTTGACTGGCCCTAATCTTTCTCTCGTCATTCTTTTATTCCTGCCATACCTATAGAAATCTTTAGGGTTTTCCTTGATCCTACCTGCCAAATACTTCTCATGTCCTCTCCTGGCTCTTCTTAGTTCTCTCTTTGGGCCCCTCCTGGATAACTTGTATATCTCAAGTGCCCTAGCTGAACCTTCAAGTCTCATCTTTACATAAGCCTCCTTCTTCCTCTTGACAAGAGATTCAACTTCATGATTAGCAACTATTAGGTATGGGATGGGATGCTATATAGAGATGTGTTGATTAGGTTAATCAACCATGTTTCAATTGATATGGGCAAGGGACAGAATGGTTTATTACTTTTACTGCGTTCTTCACTCTTAGGAGTTATATTAGCTGAGGTTGTTATTCATCTTGAAGTAAGTGAGTAATCTTATTCCTTATGATAATGAATATTAATTGTACACTCGCCTTTTTTGTTAACAGTCCTTTCTGGGCCCAGTAGAGTTAATTCTGTGATCCCACACTCCTGGCTAGAAAGCCACATTCCCTGGACAATCAGGATCAATCAGGCTATTCTCCCTGCTGTTTCCATCTGGAATCGCATTAGTATAGCTACAAACAACACTGCACTGTGCCTCAAGGTGGCAATGTTGTACCAGAGTCGACCGAAACCTGCCCTCGAAACATCCCAACATGTGCTTACGTTTATGTTGTGTGAATCTATAGCCTTTTATTATAAGTGTAATGAAGCAGACATTATTGAAGCTTTTATTGATTGCTCAGATCGCGAGTCTACTATCATATGGAATTTGCACTTTTGTTGGTGAAGCAAATTGCTAACAGCATTTTAAAAAGTGCCAAGTATATCAATTTCATCAGCAGAAATCCATTTTCATCTCTATCAAGACAAGAATACAATTTTCACTTCATTTAACTGATGTTAGGTTTGATCCATGCACAGCACCCATTGCAGATCCAGAATGAGGTTTTTTAATTTTCCACCGTGCTATAATATTTTTTTCTCAACTCTGTGCAACCTGGATTCCTGAGTGTTTAGCTCACATTTATATGAGAAGTTAAGGTTGTTGTCAAGCTGTTGCTGCTTCAAACCAATCCTCGATATGTGGACCAGGCTTGTCTGCTTCTGCCTTCAGCAGCCCATTATGTTCCTCCCATTCTCATTGATAAATGAATGTACATTGATGACAAAGGTCTTTTTTCTCCTGGTTTAGACTGTGTTTACACTTTAGAGTGTAAAAATGTATCATGTAAAAACAACCTATATTTAACAGGAATATAAGTTCACTCCTTAGCTGAGCAGAGGAAATAGCTCAATGACTTCCTTAACAATATTAAGTCTATATTTGACATTTCCATAAAATTCAATGGAGTTTTCAAAGTTCATTTTCTGTTAACTGTTTCTAATATTCTAGAGCAACGAACACAGGTATTTGTGGTGTGCCTATCAGAAGAGATGGGCTACATCTAAAGAACCCTTCTTGCATATTTAATAAAAAACGGAATCTAGTTGCAATAAATTATAGTATAACTAGCACAAACCTTTTGTAAAGTAAGATTTTCATCAATCTGGTGTGACAAGAAGCCTTCGCCCTGATTTAGTTTGTTAGCATAATTTTAGCTTAAAATGTGAGGCTGGGGGCATTAAGATAGGAGAGGATCTTATTTGTTATGTAATGCAGCCATCTTCTATGATTGCTGTAAAACAATTTAAGGATGGATGAAAACTTAGAGGAGACTTTACCCAGCCAATTAGGAAAAACTAAGGTATTAATCCCCTGCTCCATAAGGTGACGCCAGGAGACCTTGTGCAGGATTTAATTACCACTCTCCGTACCCCAGGCGATATCATTACTTGACATTCAATGATGTTACCATCATTGAACCTCCCACTAGCAATATCCTAGGGATTACTATTACCAGAAACCAGTCTTGACTCGCCATATAAATACAGGAACTACAAGAGCAGGTCAAACGCTAGAATCCTGCAGCAAGTAACTCACATCTTGATTCACCAAAACCTATCCACCATCTACAAGGCACAAATCAGGAGTCTAATGGAACATTCCCCATTTGCTCCAAAAACACTCAAGAAGCTTGGCACTGTACAGGACAAAGCAGCCTGATTGATTGGCACCACATCCACAAATGTCCATTCTCTCCACCACTGACATTCTGTAACATTAATGCACATCATCTACAAGATGCACTGCTGAAATTCACCAAAAAACTTAGCAGGCTCAAATCCAAGACCACCACCAGGAACAAGGACAACAGATACATGCGAATAATACCACTATCTGCAAGTTCCTCTTCAAGCCCCCCACGATTCTGACTTGGAAATATATCGTCACTCCTTCAGTGTTGTTGTGTCAAAATCTTGGAATTTCCTCCCTAACAGCACAGGAGTACTTGGACATCAGTGGTGGAAGGCGGCTCACCTCTACCTTCTTATGGGCAACTAGGGATAGGCAATAAAATGTTGGTCCAGCCATCAATGCCCACATCCCATGACTGAATTTAAAAAATAGGGTTAGAAGTGAGCAGTGTTATGGAATCATGAGGGAAAACAAGGACAGAACTCCCATCGCTAACCTGATTCTCATGATGATATTAGGCACTGACACTGCTAATCAGCCAAATAACTGAGGTTTCCGAGCACATGGGCCTTACACTAAGCATTTGTAAAATTAAAGTCCTCCACCAACAGCCATGCCACACCGCAGTGCCCCCAACCGCACTTTGACCTCCAGCATCAGTCATCAATATCCACAATGAGGCCTTGGAGTAACATTGACCACTCTCCATACCTTGGGACCACATTGACAATAAGGGCAGACATCAAAAATGAGATTTAAAACCACTTTCAGCACATCAGAGCAGTGTCTCCTGAGGAAGAGTGTTTGATGACCAGGAAATCAAAGCTGGCAACAGGCCAATGGTACAACGAGTTGTAACAATACCAACCCTCCTTTATGGCTGAGAGATGTGGCATTTTACAGCAGGCACCTCAAAAACCTGGGTGAAGTGCTACCAGTGCTCCCAGTGCAAGATCCAGAAAATCCAAAGGGCAAAATAAAAGCATCATTGTCAGCACTCCCACTCAAGCCAACATCCCCAGCATCAAACATCAGTCAAACTCAGTCAGTTATACCAGGCTTGTGACACCATCCACACGCCTGGTACAAGACTTGCAAAACGAACACTCTAATGAGAGCATTGACACAGCAAGTGAGCCCCAGCAGGGCAAAGGAAACACTTCAAAGCCTCGTTTAAAAAATATGTAACACTGATCATCACCTTGGACACCTTGGCCCAAGAAAGCTCAAAGTGGAGGGATAGCATTTGGAAAGGATCAATTCACATTAAGCCTCATTGCCAATAGCAACTTAAAGTCAAGCAGCAACAGGCAAAGGAGCACAACCACCTATAAACCCCTCCTGTACCAGAAACAGTCAATCATGCAGCGGACTGTTCAGTTATCTGAGCATTCACTTTTAGTGTGGAAGTAAGTAATTCTCTACCATGAGTAACTGGCTAAGACAGGAGGTCATCATTCTGCCACTGCTGGTATTCTACCAGTGGTAGTGAGGTCAGGGCCTGCTGTACACTGCATGTAAAGTTATCATTTTTTGAATGCTTTACCAAAAGGTGCACCCTATGACCCCCAGAGGATGCCCTCAGTGGCAAAACCCACCCCTTTGAAAGGCATCACTGGCTCCTCCTTGAATAGCTGCAATAAGCCTGACCTACTTATTTGTCTTCCTCCGTGACTGCTAGTCCAAACCCTGCTGCATTCCCAGTACTCCCAGTGGTGCTACTGGGACAAAAGGACTGCTGGCTCTTTGACTGAATAACTGTTTTTGTAGATGGAATCTTTGCCTTTAAAGGTACAGAAACCTTCACGGCAGCTAAGTAATGGCCTGATTGATAGTTAATTCTGTTGCGACTTCTGAAAACAGCTGTAGCAGGTTTGGCACTGACTTTACAGGCTAGTGGGTACAGCCAATGTCCTGGGCATTAGGTTTCACCACCTCCCTGCATCCTGCACTAGGAAACCCCCTTCCCCCCACAACCCGACACTCCATCTCAGGCACAAACTGCATTCTAATGTCCTTAGGAACAATTCAATGGTTTGGTCCCTGTGATCACAGATTTCCCAAGCCATCTTATCCATTCAACCACTCAATAGTCTTGTCCATCAAGAAAATATTTTTCATTCTCTTGAAATTCTTAAGATTTCTCTAGCATTGCCTATCAAAGTTCTATTGCCAGAGGCTCACAGCAGTGACGGAATTTCAGAACTTTCTTTCTTTTCATGGTCTTAAAATGAGTTTTACGACTTTGGAAGAATGAATAACAATTCTAAGCAACTTCAAGGTAAAAATTCATTGAAATATTTGCAATATGTCAGACAAGTTTTTAGTCTCATCTAACACTTAGCCAAATCCTGTTCTCACATCAGCTGATGAGTATTTTTATTGCTAATTTTTAACCTGGTGGAGACCTTCAAGGAGCAAAAACACAAATCTGTGGGAGAACAAGTTAAAATAGGGAAATTAATCGAGATGGTTGTGGAGAACCTCACAAACTTTGTCAATCTATCACCATCCTAATTACCCAAAGACAGAGCTTTCCCTTCAAAGCTGTTATTGCAGCTGTGTGTACCATCTACAAGATGCAACTGCAGCAATTCACCATTGAATGGTTAGAATATTCATGATAAAATTCTGCTCGTTCTGATTTGCAATGAGCAAATCACCAGCACCTTCCAAATCCACAACCACTACCATCTAGACAGACAAAGGCCACCACAGTTTTTTCACACTGTCTTCCCTAACTTGCCTCATTTTTTATGTACTGTGCACCACTTGTTATCTTCTCCCACGCAATACAAGTGGAATTATTGGACACTGCCCAGACATTCTGGGATTCCTAGCACCAGTGCCATCTTCCAAGCCTAGCCATGCAGCCAATCAGGCACTGGCAGTCCGCAATTATCCTTCTTGATTCCAGACAATTTCCCCATATGTGTGGGACAGAGTGAAATTGACACGTCCTTTGCCAATAGGGAGCTGGATATCCTCATGGATGGAACTGTATGCAGTCATTGTTGCACCCATAGCAATATCTCTACTGGCAAATTCCCTTCTAGATCACTCACCATCCTTCCTGGAACTATATTGTCATTCATTCATGTTGCTTGATCAAAGTCCTAGAACTCTCTCCCAAACCGCACTGTCAGCGAACCTCTGCCACATATAGTAGTTCAGTAAGGTGGCTGATCACCACATTCTCAGGGGCAATACCAAAAGCCAGTGACACTGACATCCCAAAAACAGATTTTTAAAGTTGCAAAAAATTATTGTTTTATTAATGCACAGCAATAGGTGAAAGTGTGAAGAAACGCAGCACAAGAAGATAAATTGTTAGGAATCTGTTGACCTTAAACATCTCCAAAGTTTCTCAAAAGTCCAAACACCCGTCAGTGATTTCCCAGTTGCAGTCATTAGGGACAGATATCCATAAGGAGAAAAATAAAACTTCACAAGAGTGACAAACCAGCTGGTCACTGCATTCAGCTCCTGACGATCAATTGTCATTGATAGAGGCATTTTAGCACACTGCCTGTCAAGCCTCTCTGCTAGAGAATAATTTGCAGTGCAGACAAAAAGCTACAGAACTATAGAAGCAGATCAGAAGATGAAGTGATAATATTAATTGAGAAAAGTTTGGAGCTGTCACATTTTTGGTCTGATGGCAATCCAAAACTGATTTGTGTCAATTATACCCTTTCCTTGGGGAATTAATTTGGTTTCAGTGATGTATGGGATTGTTACAAGGGCTAATTGCATTATATAATGTAAATTAAAGAGGGATGTTTTATTCCTGCAATTTCCCCATAGGTCAGGGCGATAAGGTTTGCATTGATAACAAGAAGAAATCTGCAATGTCATTAAATACATTCAAACAAATTGTGTTATTTTTAACCGAGATAGATTCTTACTGTAACTACCTTAACAGTAATAATCATCTGCTGATGGAACCAACCTTATTTTGTAGTTTGATTATCTAGCTCTATTAGCAAATCTCCTGGCTTCACTTAAGATACACTGATTTATAACATTGCAGACAAAAAAAAACGGTGTGACTTAGAAAGTGGCACAATTCTCACCTCTCCTTCAGAGGATCATGTGACAATAACTCTTCAAATGGGTGACTTGTGCAAATCAATAATCTGAGATGACAATAGGATCATGGTATAATTGCAAACTAGAATGAGCAGAACTTTAACATGAATATTCTGACCATTCATATTTGGCTGCAAAACAGTTCCTAAACACAAACTGTTATTAGTGCTGCATGATTCAGTAGCCAGTGGGCACAGAATTAAAGTAAAAACAAGAGAGAAGAGATCAGATTTATTTTTACCTAATAAGATATCGTGACCTTGGCTGCATGACCTGGAAGTGGAAGTAGATTCAATAGTAGTTTTCAAAGGGAATTGATTTTTGTGATAATCCAGTTACATTAATATTCATAGTGAAATCCAAACACCTCATTTTAATAAAATTGAAATGTCATATAATTTAACATTTAATTATGTAATAATTTTGGTGACTTGTTATAGAATAAACAAAGAAAATATGATTGCTTTAACAATATTGTTCATACCCACATATGCCAAGCAATTAAGCTTATTCCATCAAGAATATTCTTGTCCTACCTTAAAGTAATTTATTTTATAGAAAAACCACCATAAATATGCCACAGCACTCAAGAAACTATGTTAAACTGGCTTTAGGTACAGCTATGTCGTCAAAGGACAACTTGCATTTCCGTATCTTGATTGTAGGTGCCTCAGTCCAATGTTGTTCCCAACCTAATCTCCTTGGTTGTTTTGCCACCAGACACAAGGAAGAACACTGTAGATTCTTCATTAGTTTTAAAATAGGCATTAGTTTCTAAATAGGCAAACTTCTTTTCTCTTCCCTCAGAGCTTTCAAACTGAGATTAAGCATCACCCATATTCCATATAAAGAATGATGCATGTAGTTTTGTTTATTAAAAACCAAATTAACTGCGGATGCTGTAAATCAGAAACAAAAACAGAAATTTCTGGAGATGTCCAGAAGGTCTTGCAGCATCGGTGGAGAGACATCAGAGTTAACATTTTGGGTCGAGTGATTCTTCCTCAATCAGTTTCAGTTTGCCCAAGCATTGTGGTTTGCGAAGCTTAAGTTCAGTTTTCAGAAACCCAGCTGAATCAGATTCTTTTCTAAGGACCACATCTGCTGAGCTTAATTGATTTGGGAGCTCGTTACAAATGATGGCCAAGATCCAATTCCAGGATTCTAATTCCATTCCTGGATTTTTTTGGAAGTGCCTTTTTAAGGCTGTAGACTGATTCAGATCACCAGCTAGCGCCTGGAACTCCAGACCTCCAGGTTCCATTGTGGAGTTAAGCATGACCTAAACCTTCATAACTTTCATGAAGTCAAGCAAGATTTTAAAGGGTCGGAACTTCAGAGGAGTTATACACCATAGTCTGCATAAATAAATCTTTTGAAAGGTAAATTTAAAAGATCCTCATCTTGACCACCCCTATACCAAGGTATGCCTCCCCAAACAATTGCCCTGGCCCCTTATGCACTCTAGGCCAAAGTGTATCTTGCAAACACAATCTATGGCCTCTCATAATCCCCTCTACCAAAGTAAGCCCCCAAACTCTACCATGCTCTTCACATCTCACATGTGAAGCTTTTCTCCTAAAACAACACCATGGCCTATCTTGTTCCTATGCCAATATTTGACACGTCCATGTGCATTCACCCACTATACACTATGGAGCAAGCACATACCCCAAAGGGCTAGCTCAACCACATTATTTTTTTCTTCGTGTCAGTTTCATCAAGTTTCATGCAGAGTTTCTCCCTGTGAGGTCTAGTGAGTCTTTTTACCACATTGTACCTAATTCTGACCTGCCAAATGACTTATTTTACTATAGCATTGTTAGATTCTATGATTCTATAAATTTATTTCAAATTCAACTCTGAACAGGAAGAATCATGAAACTAAAGCAAGCAAAGCTAAAAAGAGGCAGTTCTTATTTCTTATATCTGAAATCAAGGACTTCTGATTTAATATCAAGCAAACAACCACGTTATATATCAGGGTACTGAGAGAACATTTAATTATGTCATTAAGATCTTATCTATCTAGCAATCAGTTGAGGAGAGGAATGCTGAGACAAAAATAGGAGAACATAATTTTATTCAAAATCTATTTTGTGAGATTTACATAAGAACATTTTCATACTGCAAGTTATGAAGCTTATACCAGTCCTGGTAATACTATATTTACAGTGTTAACACTGTGCACAGAAGGAAAATTAATGTAAATGGGAGCCTTAGACTGATTTTGTTTAACATCACATGGGGTGTACTTTCAATGCCATGCCAAACCTGGCTCACAATATGCAAATGTACTTTAACTGAAGTTTATAAAGCGAAATTCTTTCTTTCATTGGATTAGTTACATATTTAAACATTAAAATGGTTGTATGTGTTGTCATAAGCACGCAGAGTTCACTGTAACCAAATAAAGAGGAAACACGTTTGGCCAGAACTCATATCACAGCTCTCTGCACTGAGAGAATAAACCACAGAATATAGGAAGTGGTGTAGGCCATTCTTCCTTCAAGTCTGTGATATCATTCTATTCATTAGATTATAAGTTGTACCTTAACTGTAATTTCTTGCCTTTCCTCAATACAACTTATAAACCTTACCTAACAAAAATGTATCAGTCTCAGTCTAGAACACTTGAATTGTGCATCACACACAACCTTTCAAGGAAATTAGTTCCTGATTTTCTTTATTCGTTGTATGATGAAGTGCTTCCTGATCTCACAACTTGGGTCTAATTTTAAGATTATGCTTATTTATCCTGGATTTTCTCACCTGAAGAAATAGATTCTCTATATCTTTCCTTCAGAAAGCCTTGATCATTCTGAATACGTCCATCAGATCCCCTCTCTTAAGCCTTCTAAACTTAACAAAATTAAAGCCAAGTTTATACAGCCTGTCTCCACAATTTGCTCTTTTAAGTCCCGGTATAATTCTGAGTAACCAGCATTACATTTTGCATAATGATAGATTTCCTTGAGTTCAGTCTTCCAAATGAAATAAAACAAATATGATTAAAGGACTGAAGGGTGAAAACTAAGTTCAGATTTTGTCAAATTGACACAGCACAACTATAATGACATTCCTCAATATTGCATTACCATTCACATTAGCGCAACATAACATATTCTCCTTTGGGAAGTAAAAGGTATAGAAATATGTTTTTTTCCAGCCTATTTTGAATAAATACAGATATAAAAGCTGACTAAACCCAAATTGGTTTCATGCATGGGTGTGTGTGTTGGGGTGGGGGCAGGGGGGTTGCAACCTCTCTGATGCCACCATAAGCCCCCAACATTAACATGTAACATATACAATACCTGTAACATTAATACAGTGTCAAATAAACAAATTGGACCAATATATACTACAACACTATACCAAGAATTCAAAACTGTTTAGTAGAACTGGTGTGTGCAAGTTCAATTCTTTCACTTGTACCATGACATTTGCGAAACCATCTTTACGACTGAATCTCCTTGTCCTTGCAATAACATTCTCTCTTTCTCATTTACAAGCTGTAACTCAGTTCTGTATATCAGGGAGCTGACAATGCTTTTGAGGTGCTAGCTGGCTAATAAACATTTAAGAATGGGACTGTGTGGGTTGGCTTTGCTGATAAAGTCTCCCTGTTGTACACTTGTTACCATGATACTTTAAAATGGTCATTTCAATTTTGCAAGCAAACTAGAATTTGGAGGCTTTTCTGAATCGGTCTCCAGTCACATTATTCACGCATCTTTCCTCAATTTGAGCAAGTTCTCAGACAGCAGAGATATCTTAGAAATATCCTGCTTTGTTCCTTGGGCACTGCAAATATGTTTTAATCATGAATAGTCAGAGTTTGATGCAGGGGTTTAATTCTCACCTAAAGGGAAGGAGAAAATGGCTGAATAAAACTATTAAAGCTGCTTTTGCATTGGTGATGTTTTAATTTGGATGATGCAGGTCTGGATTCACAAGTTGACAGTATTTACACCATTATATCCAGTTCCTTGTGTGAGTAGCAGGCAAGAAATACAAAGGAACCTTAATGGTTGGGAGGCAGCTGGCAGATGTTGGTCTCCCAGAGGCTGAGCTAATAACAACTAGAAATGAATCAAATTTTAAAAAAGAACTGTGGATTCTGGAAATTAAAAACAAAAATTGATATAAAAGCTCAGCAGGTCTGGCAGCATTTGTGGACAGAAATCAGAGTTAATGTTCCAGGTCCAGTGATCCTTCTTCAGATCCCCAAAACCTGTTCTGTGGAAGGATCACTCGATCCGAAACATTAACTCTGATTTCTCTCCACAGATGCTGCCAGACCTGCTGAGTTTTTACTGCAATTTCTGTTTTTTTGTTTGTGAACTAATCAAAACCTGAATGACTAGTTTCTGAGAGGCTGGTATTTTGCCTTCTCCTTTACACCCGCCCACACAAGAATTGAACTTTAGTTACATCCTCCAAAGAACCCATTATTTCTTGGCACACATCTGAGACCAGCAAATTTTCACTGAAGTTCATTGCCCTAACTAGAAATTGAACAAAGCAGAGGTGGAACTAGGGCACAATTGCAAATGGGAATGGAGATATTATTTAGTACGCATATTGCCATGTTAACATTGACATGTTCACTTCCTTCACAGACATTTTTTTGGCTTGCTGGACCAATCAATGGTTTCTGTCAGTGTTATCATTATATTTAGTATAATGAGGCATTGAAATGATAGAGCAGTAGTTATGTTACTAGATTAGTAACACACAGAGCATGAATTAACATTAAGCCACGATAATTTCAGAATCTGAATCCAGTTTCAATAAAATGTTTTCAAAATCTGGTATCAATAACAAATAGCCACCCTATAAAAAACCTACTTATTCTCCATTACACTTTAGGGAAATAAAACCTTCTTGTCATTTTCTGGTAAAGCCCTCACGTGACTCCATTCTCAAATCAATCTGGTTGACACTTATTGATCTCTGAAGTGACCAAGAAAGCCATGCAATTGCATCAAATTGCTGAAAGAGCAGTTTAAGAGCATAACTAAGGGCATTTAAGAATGAGCAGTAAATGATATTTTGACCAACAACACCCAAATCTTGAAAGTTATGACGTTTTGGGCTGAACTTCAAAGCTTTTCAGAATGATTCTGCAGAGCTGCATAATGTTTCAGCATATTTTTAACCAGCACCTTCTAAGAGCCAAGAAGGACTGGAACAAGAACGTCATATGAGCTTTTATCTGTTAGCTCGATGGAATGGAGAGCTGGTTTAAAATGGTGTCAACAGCATAGGTTCAATTCTTATACCAGCTGAGATTACCACGAAGGACTCTCCTTCTCAACCCTCTGTAACTTGCCTGAGGTGTGATGACTCTCAGGTTAAACTCACCACCAGTCATCTCTCTTTAATGAGGGAGCAACATTATGGTTTGGGTAAAAGTATGAGGACTTTTATCTGCTGGTCTCCCTATCAGTCACATAGCATCCTGCCTTAGAATCCATCTCTGTTGTTACATCATTGTTGGGTCAAAATCGTAGAATTCCTGGCCTGACACTCTCTTTGAGAGGATCAAACAGCAGCAAATTAAAGGAAATCCCTACTCCATCCTCTCGGCAATTAGGAATGGACAATAAATGATGCTTTACTGGTATTCTGAGAGCATTTTTAAAAAATGTTTTGGTTGCTGTTCTAATAATTTCTTTGTTGGAATATTATACTGTGAGGTAGTCTGAACTCGTAAGATATCTCAACGTGCCACAGTTTGCAGAATTCTCGGCTCTGAGTCTGAAGATTGTGGCATTTAATCTCATTCCAGACCTGAGCACATAATCTCAACTGTCATGTTGGTGTGAGATTAATTTATAAATGGCTAATGGTCACTGCTAAATCAAAACAACATTAGGTTGTATTTTCAAAGAGAAACCCTCTTCACAGGTTCCTCTTGTTTTTGGAACTTTCCACAGATTGCCCACCAAAGTTAGAGAATACACAAGAGAAGCCCTGGGGAAATTCAATTGCTTCAGAAATTATTCTTGTGCAAACACAAAATTCAATATGCCAATATCCTAAACAGTTAAATAAAACTGCGAATAGAATGCAGTAACATAACAGCTCAAAACAAAGATGATCTCATTGGCACAACATAAAGGTAGTTTTATGGCAAGCAAAGCTTTCAGCCTGATTTTACTAAAATTTTGATAACTACAGCTGATCTACAATAAACTTTCAGAAACAGTTAACTCCTTTGCATATTCAAAGACCTTATCAGTTTGTCAGCTAAGATCCTGTTTGTCCATATATCTGGAAACAAAGGCTTGCAGTTATTGAGCACTAATCATGTCTCTAAAAGGATCCTGGAGCATTTACATAATGAATTTCTTTAACGTGCAATAATTCATGCTAAGAACAATGTAGTCGTAAATAACAGCAAATAAAGCATAGAATATTTCATAATTACTATTATTCTTCATTAAACTTGGAATATTATAAAACAGGAAATGATATTTCCTCAATTCCTTTTCCTGCCTAGATCCACAGATCCAGGTGGATCTGCACTTGCAGAACTCCTATGCTATATCACACTATTGCCCATTTCTCTTGTTGTGTAGATGCTGGTGTTGGACTGGGTGAACAAAGTTAACTATCACACAACACCAGGTTATAGTCCAACAAGTTTATTTGAGAATACAAGTTTTCTGATGAAGGAGCTGTGTTCTAGAAACTTGTACTTTCAAATAAACCTGTTGGACTATTAAGTGGTGTGTAATTTTAACATTTCTCTTGTGTGTTTTGAGTGATGACAAGCTATTTGACCACATGCAGCAAGCAACTTTCAGTCAGCAGCCAATGTCCACTTGCACTCCTCTTCCATTAGAAACGCTAGCATATTTCTTCTGTTCTTTGCTCAGGGCACTGATGGTGGTTGTATTGCTCTACTTATGCTGCAGCTGAGGACAGCTGACCTAAGGCAGAGGGTGAACAAACTTGGGACCCACCTGCTTTGCCTGGCTCAGGCATGCACCACATTCACATTTCCATACACATTTACCAACATAGCTATAATGCATGATGTTTGTATAAACCTTTTTCCCTCCAAAATAATGCTATTGGTTTGTGAGACTTAGCTGAATAGTTTCATGAAGCTAAATTGCACAATCAGCATGTCTGTTGGGATTACAGCATAATATTCAGCACTCAATTTGACACTGAAGTCAGTGTGTGTTCTATCACTTAAGTAAATGAGCAGAGAATAGAAAATTAGCTGAGGACATCCCTGTATGCAGAACTGCTGTTCCATGATTTCAAATTCTTATAGATACATTTCTTGGAAACCATTTACACGTAATCTAGTAAAACTTGCAATAGTATTTTATAAACCCAACCTGGAATGTCCCTTTAAGGATTCATGTAGCAAGCAACAGTACTATAGACAGAGTTAATTAGGCTTCTCAGTTTGTGAATGCCAATTAAATTTTAATGCTTTAAATTATTCTTTGTTGGCTGCAGTCATATTAGTGATGTCACATAAGAAAACAGCAAAGATCTTTTTCAAAATCCTCTTGTGGATTTATAACTTTCTGCATAATTCAGTCCCAACTCCCTCATTCAATTAAATTTTATTTGATGACTTAATGTTCATCTTACAATTTGCACTTGTTAAACAAACAAAAAATACAAATACATAGTGCAACTTTCATGTAAATATCTCCAGATAAATCCTCTAAAACCCCTCAATAATGATGAAATTGCACAATCTGATTTTCTCTTACAGTGAAAGTAGATGGATCATTTTGCATGCAAACAGAATGATTAACCACAATGAACCTCACCCAATATAAAACAGTTAATCATAAAAATGTTTATAAACAAAGCAATATAGATGTATATTAACAATATATTTACAAGTATAAATGTAAAACTATATATGTTTATATGTAAATCAAATATTATCGTTCATAAAACTATATGTTAAATGAGATTGAATCAATTAAAATAACATTGAAATATTTGGAATGATTTCATTTTATGGATACAATTTACTGAGATAAACTAGAAAGAACAACATCCTGACATAACCATAAACATTCTCCACTTTGATGTTCACATTCACTTTTCATCTGACACATTTTAAAACCTGTAGTTTATTTTCATTTTAAACATGTATATGAGCCTAGTGTTTAAAATGTACTGCAATGTTGCAGATAATTTAAACTGCTCTATGTCACATTAATGTCCTATTACAGTATATGTCAATTCTGTCACATTTTATGTCAAGTGCTATCAAGTTCATTGCAAGACTAAAATGAAAATCATTTTAGAGAAAAAAAACACAAAGGTATGAATTCAGTGCAATTCACCTCAATATTTTCTGAAGATCAGTATAGCTACAAAAAGGATTAGAGCCTTTCCAATTTTGGTAACAAGGAAAGCTCTGACTACCTTAGGCACAAAATTTTACGCTTATCTTTTACACCACTGCTCTCATACATGACTGGCACATTCCAATAAAAGACAAGGTTATAATCCAGGCACTCATTCATAATGTGGTTGACAACTTTGTAGAATTTTGCTACTATTTCTCTTTACTCATCACTGCCTCCGAAAGCACTCAGAGGACACAGAATGTATTAAGAAGACATTGTTTAATTAATATCTTAATGTAGTAAAATAAAAATCAATTTAAGGAAAAATGTTGTGTATAATATGCCACCTTAACTCTAATCTTCACTATGTCTGAGCAGTCAGAATTGAATAAGGAAGCCTGTAGTACAAATGAATGAATATTGCAAAAGAGGAAAAGGAAACCTCAAATGTAACATTGACAATCATTGAGCATTGATGCAGTGCCTTAGTTACCAGAAGTTCAAACTTGTTGAGTGACAAGATCAAGAAAATTACAGACAATCGTGAAGATAAAGATTATTAAAAGACATGTGGTATTATCCAGATACAGCAAATTATATTTTGCTTCCTGAAACTTTGTCCGAAATACTTAAGAAACTAATAAATGCACACTTCTAATTGACATTTTTTAAACAATATAACATTTCACCACAGTTTTTGATGACATATTAAGCCTTCCAAGCTGTTGAATGGACTATGAATGTACAGAACCTGTTGAATTATACTCCTGCAGAGAAACTGGCATATTACAGTGTTCAAGGACTCTTTCCCACTAACACTATTGAGTGCCATGAATATTTAATAATCAGTAACATTTGTAGATGGTAATAGAATATTTTTATAAATTAAAATCATACGATTTCATATGAACTCAAAGAGCAAAAATATATATTTCAATTCATCAGAATTTTTGTTTGATTGATTCTTAAAAAGTGTAAGCAAAAACAAAATGCTAAATTAAGGACAGAAAAAGAAGGAATGGACTTTAAATTGAAAGGTGGTTCTGTCTTCTCTTTTTTTGAGCTGTTTAGCTGTGCAGAGGCAGTGAATGACAGCTACCCAGCTTGAAGCCTACAGAAAACACTGCCTCCCTCTTTCAGTCGCTATGGTGTGGCTTTTTCACACGTTCCTTCCCCAGCAGTGTTTGTCCCCAAACAGAGGGATAGAGCACAATAGCATTCCAGCTGCAGCATCCCTGCCACCAAAACAACCATGTAATGGGAATGCTAATTAGATGCTACTGCCCAGAGTGGCTGAAAGTGTTAAGTTTTCTAAACTTCACTTTATAAGTAATAAAGAAGTGTGTGTTTGTGTGCGTGTGCATGTGTCTCAGGGATGGGGATAGTGGGGACTTGAAGGTGGAAGGGCCAAGGTTTGTGGCAGTGTTGGGAAATGGATTGTATATGCTTAAGTCTCAATTTTTGATTTAAAAATTATTAAGTGGACAAATAGTGTTTTTGACTTTGTCAATAGTTTAACTAAGCCTGACTTGTGGTGAAATCATAGAAACTTGTTTTTATTATCCGTTTGCATCCACATCTACAAAATCTCCACACAATTAACTACAAAATAGATTTTATGCATATCTAAATGCTGAACTAGCATTAAAAATTTTTAAGTAGTCTCATTGATCATCAGAATGTCTTCGTCATACTATTTCACTGTAATCCAACCAATAACTATTCTATTTATTCTGGTTTATTTAGAGTTCTTTTAAAAGTGTTTTTTTCTTATTCTATTGTTGAAAGTATGAGTTAATTCTCTGATAAAAGCACAGAATGACGCATTATAATGTATCACTTGAAAGACTTAGATTTCTACTGTAGCTTAAAAGAAACTCTATGGCCATGAAGAAAAGGGGAAGGGTGGTCTGTCATTTTTCGAGAATGAAATATTTGCATTCACAGCATTCCCGAGTGTGTGAATTGCTGTAACATTTCACAGTGTGTCGCAGAAAGATTAGGCACATGACATCTTACACTGAAAGACAGATACAATTAGCATCATTATTGTTGGCTCAGAGATCACAGTGAAAGTATTCTGGCCTCCACTGGGTACTGGAACACATGTAATACATGTCACATTTATTTAATGGCATAAGTGCCAATCACTGTCTGTAACTATAACAAATACAACTGAAAAGTAGCCTCTTTAAAAGTGTTATATCTCACCTGCTTACTGTAATTCCTTGCAGGCGTCAGCTTTTGGTTTACAGCCCATAGGATTCCCTGGATGTATGTCCTAGCTCCTGACGGGATGAACCCTTCCCCCTTAGAGACCCAGACAGGTCCACGGAGAGGTGTGTTGGAATTCTGCAGGCACTTGTCGAGCAATGGAACTGCAGGAAAACATCATTAAAAGAAAAGGATCTTATATCCATTCTGACCCACAGCTGCAGACACCAATCTGAGCTATAAACTACACTGCTTTCAGAACCAGGCCCAATTCTCAGTATCTATTATTCATATATGACCTGAAGAAGCTCTGATAGGAGCAACTCCTTGATGACTAGTGGTCACCACCAAGTGTAAAAGATATATATACATATGCACTCAGTCTCCAACTGTAGGAATTGTGAAGCTTACCAAGCACACCTGAATAGATCTGAAGTGTGCCTAACTAACTGCACAGTGTCATGGTGTGCACTGATTGCCTTATCTTCTCATTTATCACAGATGAGTTGAGGCAAGGCTTGCTGAAACATAACTTGCATTGTTCTGAAACTTGCATTAGCCCTTTTCTAAAGTGATTTTGAGCCCAGGGGAGCAGCTGTGTGTAATAATTACGATTGTCATAGATGATATCGAGCAAAATGCCAGATATATCCCACTGACCTTTACGAAGCTTTATGCAACTGAACTGCAAGTGTACTGGGCTGCACTGTCGTTTCCATCCAGAAATTAGCCTCTGCAGCTAGTATCATTTACAGTCAATGTTTTTGTGAATATTTAAGCACTTATGATGAAGTTGCATTTAAGTATTAAAAAAGGATAATTAACTTGCAAATTACCAATATTATAACATTCATATTCATAGCACAGATTAATGTGAGATTATTTAATTAAAATCGATTGCATTTACAACTTCAGAATTACAAAGTACATAAATAGATCTTATAAGTCCACTTTAATTCCCATGATATTTTGATAAAATTACACTAATTTGAGTATCAGCAATACTAAATAAATTGTTTTTTTTTAATCCGTGTGCTTTCAAAACCAAATTTCTCTTGATATAAAAAACGTAAAAGCAGAAAATGCTGTAAATATTGACCACATCAGGCAGCATTGGTGAAAAAAACATTTCAGGTTGTGGACATTAGAAGATCATTGACCCGAAATTTTAACTCTTCTCTCTCCATAGATGCTGCCTGACCTGCTGAATATTTCCAACATTTACTGTTTCCATGCTTTCAAACTCATTTTCAGGAACTGATTTGCTGCAGTCCTCATTTACCAACATGGAGCTTTCAAAAAGCTGTCTAAACACCAAGTATGTCATCCCAATCACTCTTTCTCAGGCAAAATTAAGGCAACAGCTGCTGTGACTTTTTGTTTATACGCTCGCCGTCACATTTATTGTCCCTCAGGTGCTGACGAGAGTAGTCAGTTTTCTTAAATATTGATGCCTATCTGAATTTGGAATTTTTTTCATTAACCACTGAATGGAATGACAAGTGCACGATTGCTGTACTTAAAGCAATCTTTCACAGCTGCTTTGCTTTTGCAGTGATCCCATTAAATTGACAGGCCCAGCCTGAAGGGAAGCAACATTACAGATCTGGAACATGATGTTGATTTTTCTTTATTGTTGCTTAGTGCATCTAATGGAACATGGTTTTATTCCTGAGAAAATAAAAAAAATTACTTCGGGTAATATATTTGTACAATCATAAAGAAAAATAAAAAAGCCGCCTCTTTTCACAGCCGCTGTTCTGCACCTGGGTTCTTTAGCTTTGTCTGCCTGATGGAGGTTTGCAGTCTGCCAATAAATGGGCAGTAGGCACGCAATCAAGTAAGGCTTTGCTACTTATAAGAACGTAGCTTGATTTGTGCATTTTTTCCCATCTTAAATTGTTGAAGCGGTTATGCATTAAATATGCTGGCAGATCTTCTGCTTGAGCAAGTGGAGCAAAATGTGTAAATCGTTCATGGCTTGCTGCTTCAGTTCAAGGATTGTCATTGATCATTTGTAACTATATCCACTCCTTGTTCCATGAAATCAAGTTTGGAGTAACGGGCTCATCAGATGTAGGGTTAAATTGAGAGTGAAGAGGCTATGTGTCTATAAAAGAGAGTTGCCATGTTCCAGGCCTGCTTCAAAACAGCATGGGAGCTAATGGTGATATTCAAAACCACTGCACTCATCATACGCTCGCTGCTTCTGAATGGGGCCTAGTCATAGGGAGTGCTTGGGCTTTTACAATATTTTTTATCTCCCTTACTTACTCTACCACCCAGCTTCCTCATCTCTTAACTACCATTGGGGTATAGCATAACAATTTAGAGTATTAACTGAGCTAAATTACAAGGTCATTGTACACATACAAGCATTCCAAAATGTAAGAAGAAAATGCAGGTTAATCTGTTCCTGAACCTGATTGCTGTGCCAAAGGAGCTAATAATACATTAGTATTGCATGTTTCAATAGCTTTCTAAATGTGGAGATTTCTTACAACTTCAATACTAACCTGTCTGAAAATTTTGCAAACAAAATTATTGGTTTAAAACTACGAAATTAATTTCTCTGCTGACATATCAACAGTAGCTTATATAACCACAGTAAAAGTGTATAGAATTTCTGAATGCTTGTTATGCGAAAGAAAGCAATTCTATGTACTTTCACTTTGAACAGGGTAAGTATATGGAATGCTACTTAAGAAAATGAGCAACAGCATTTTTGCATAATTTTTTCTAGGGTTCAGATTGTGCTACGAAGGAATATATCCAGATCTATATGCATTTTTGTTTTATTTACTTTCATTGTTAGTGAAGTAAACTTCTTTCAGCAATATCTTAAATAGTGAGTATGAACAGTTTCTAAGACCATAAGACATAGGAGTGTAAGTAAGGCCATTCGGCCCATTGAGTCCACTCCACCATTCAACCATGGCTGATGGGCATTTCAACTCCACTTACCCGCATTCTCCCCATTGTCCTTAATTCCTTGTGACATCAAGAATTTATCAATCTCTGCCTTGAAGATATTTAGTGTCCTGGCCTCCACTGCACTCTGCGGCAATGAATTCCACAGGCCCACCACTCTCTGGCTGAAGAAATGTCTCCGTATTTCTGTTCGGAATTTACCCCCTCCAAGTCTAAGGCTGTGTCCACAGGTCCTAGTCTCCTCGCCTAACGGAAACAATTTCCCAGCGTCCACCCTTTCCAAGCCATGTATTATCGTGTAAGTTTTTATTAGATCTCTCCTTAATCTTCTAAACTCCAATGAATACAATCCCAGGATCCTCAGCCATTCCTCGTATGTTAGACCTACCATTCCAGGGATCATCCGTGTGAATCTCCGTTGGACACGCTCTAATGCCAGTATGTCCTTCCTGAGGTGTGGGGACCAAAACTGGACACAGTACTTCAAATGGGGCCGAACCAGAGCTTTATAAAGTCTCAGTAGCACAACGGTGCTTTTATATTCCAACCCTCTTGAGATAAATGACAACATTGCATTCGCTTTCTTAATCACGGACTCAATCTGCATGTTTACCTTTAGAGAATCCTCGACTAGCACTCCCAGATCCCTTTGTACTTTGGCTTTACGAATTTTCTCACCGTTTAGAAAGTAGTCCATGCTTGTATTCTTTTTTCCAAAGTGCAAGACCTCGCATTTGCTCACATTGAATTCCATCAGCCATTTCCTGGACCACTCTTGCAAACTGTCGAGATCCTTCTACAGCCTCCCCACTTCCTCAGTACTACCTGCCTGTCCACCTAACTTTGTATCATCGGCAAACTTCACTAGAATGCCCCCAGTCCCTTCATCCAGATCATTAATATATAACGTGAACAGCTGCGGCCCCAACACTGAACCCAGCTACCATTCCGAAAAAGAACCTTTTATCCCAACTCCCTGCCTTCTGTCAGACAGCCAATCCTCAATCCATACCAGTAGCTCACCTTGAACACCATGGGCCCTCACCTTGCTCAGCAGCCTCCCGTGTGGCACCTTATCAAAATCCTTTTGGAAGTCTAGATAAACCACATCCACTGGGTTTCCCTGGTCTAACCTACTTGTCACCTCTTCAAAGAATTCTAACAGGTTTGTCAGGCACGACCTCCCCTTACTAAATCCATGTTGACTTGTTCTAATCAGACTCTACTCTTCCAAGAATTTAGAAACCTCATCCTCAATGATGGATTCTAGAATTTTACCAACAACAGAGGTTAGGCTAATTGGCCTATAATTTTCCATCTTTTGTCTTGATCCTTTCTTGAACAAAGGGGTTACAACAGCGATCTTCCAATTATTCGGTACTTTCCCTGACTCCAGTGACTTTTGAGAAATCTCAACCAACACCTCCGCTATTTCCTCAGCCACCTCCCTCAGAACTCTAGGATGTAGCTCATCGGGGCCAGGAGATTTATCAATTTTAAGACCTTTTAGCTTTTCTAGCACTTTCTCTTTGGTAATGGCAACCATACTCAATTCAGCCCCCTGACTCCCTTTAATTGTTCGGATATTACTCATGTCTTCCACTGTGAAGACTGACACAAAGTACTTGTTAAGTTCTCCTGCTATTTCCTTATCTCCCATCACTAGGCTTCCAGCATCAGTTTGAAGTGGCCCAATGTTTATTTTTGCCTGTCGTTTGTTTCTTATGTATTGAAAGAAACTTTTACTATCATTTCTAATATTACTGGCTAGCCTACCTTCATATTTTATCCTCTCCTTCCTTATTTCTCTCTTTGTTATCCTCTGTTTGTTTTTGTAGCCTTCCCATTCTTCTGATTTCCCACTGCTCTTGCTTTATAGGATCTCTCTTTTTCTTTAATACATTTCCTGACTTCCTTTGTCAGCCATGGCTGTCTAATCCCTCCCCGGATAATCTTTCTTTTCTTGGGGATGAACCTCTGTACAGTGTCCTCAATTATACCCACAAACTCTTTCAATTTTTGCTCTACTGTCTTCCCCGCTAGGCTCTGCTTCCAGTCTATTTTCGTCAATTCCTCTCTCATGCCCTCATAATTACCTTTATTTAACTAACACCATTACATCTGATTTTGCCTTCTCTCTTTCAAAATGCAGACTGAACGCTATCATATTATGATCGCTGCTTCCTGAGTGTTCCCTTACTTTAAGATTTTTTATTAAGTCTGGTTCATTACATAGCACTAGGTCCAGAATAGCCTGCTCCCTTGTGGGCTCCATGACAAGCTGTTCCAAAAAGCCATCCTGTAAGCATTTCATGAATTCCCTTTCTTTGGATCCACTGGCAACATTATTTACCTAGTCCACCTGCATATTGAAGTCTCCCATGATCACCAAGACCTTGCCTTTCTGACATGCCTTCTCTATTTCCCGGGACGTGTTGCACCCCTGGTCATGACCACTGTTAGGAGGTCTCTACATAACCCCCATTATGGTTTTTTTTTGCCTCTGTGGTTCCTCAATTCCACCCACACAGACTCCACATCATCCAACGCTATATCATTCAGTGCCACAGATTTAATTTTGTTCTTAACTAACAAGGCAACCCCACCCCCTCTGCCCACCTCCCTGTCTTTTCAATAAGTTGAAAATCCTTGGATGTTTAACTGCCAGTCCTGAACCCCCTGTACCCACGTCTCTATGATGCCTACCACATCATAATCATTCACGATGATCTGTGCCATTAGTTCATCTGCTTTGTTACGAATGCTACAAGCATTCAGGTAAAGTGCGTTAATGCTAACTGTATTATCATTAGAGATATTAGAAGTCATAAGATGTCCTAAGTTATCTTTCCTTTTTGCTGCATTCCCAGTCTGCCTCAAGTTTAAATCCTCCTGCACATATGCTATCCTGTTGCTTATCTTTCCATTTAACTCCCTACTCTCTGTCGCTTTCACTTTCCCTTCCCCCCCCCAACTCAGAAATTTAAAGTCCTCCTGACCACCCTATTTATCCTCTTGGTACCTGATCGGTTCAGGTGGAGACCATCCCAATGGTACAAACCCCCCCAGTTCCAAAACTGATGCCAATGCCCCATGAAGTGGAATCCCTCTTTCCCACACCAATCCCTTAGCCACGTGTTTACTTCCCTAATTTTCTTATCCCTATGCCAATTGGCACATGACTTGGGCAATAATCCGGAGATTATGACCCTTGAGGACCTGTACTTCAATTTCCTTCCTAGTGCTTGATAATCCCCAAACAGGTCCTCCACCCTAGCTTTGCCTATGTTGTTAATCCCAACATGGACCACAACAACTGGATCCTCCCCCTCCCGCTCCAATATCCTTTCACGCCGGTCGGAGATGTCCCACACCCTGGCACCGGGCAGGCAACACACCATGTGAGACTCCCGATCTGGCTTGCAAAGGATACTGTCTGTCCCCCTAATTATAGAATCCCCTATAACAACTACTTGTCTTTTTGCTCTGTCAGTATGTGGGGTAAAAATTAGTCCGGTTCCTTCTCCACGGCAGATTTGTATGTTTGGCATATTCTTGAAGTAAGAGGCTGGAGGTTTGATCGAAATTGATCCCTTGGTTGTTTCTGAATGATTGAGGCAAGCTGCGACTTTTCAGCACACACCTTTCCCCCAACCCACCCCCCCCTCCATGGCCTTCAGATGCCTCAGGATGAGAATTGAGGTGGAATTTTTTTTATTTCAAAAATATACTTCATTCATAAAATTATTTGGAAATCTATGCAATTGGTCATGCTAATCTTATGCACACATTGCATTGCTTTACATACAGAGATCGGAATTAATCTTACGTATATACAAGTCTGTACATTGACTATCCAGCTATTCTGCTGAGGCGTCAGCAGAGCCCACTTACTGAGTGGGCTCCCTGTTCTTCTTTGACAGGCAGACCTTACACAGTGGTCTTTCCCCACCGCGTCTTGGTGGCAGCTGCCTCAAGCTTCAACGCGTCCCTCAAGTCCTGGACCTTGGAATGTGCCAGTCTGCAACACTCAGTCATGATTAACTCCTTCAGCTGGAAGATCAACAGGTTTCGGGCAGACCAAAGAGTGCCTTTCACCGAGTTGATGATCCTTATTGATGTAGAAATAGTGAAAGGTGGGTGGCTAATTACAAACCTGTGTCTTAAAATAAACGTTGGAAAGAGGCAGAGACAAGAGGAGGGAAACCCATTTTCTGTCAGTGTGAAAGTCCACTGGATCTTCTGCCAGTCAGGCACCTAGTGGTGCCCAATCAGCTTTCAAACACTATTAGGACCACAAGCGAGCAGGTGCCAGCTGCTGGCTGATTAGGGACTGCAGGCTCAGAACTTAGCTGTGCTACGGAGGAGGTCAATACACCTATACTCCCAGGATAGAGGAGCAACTACAGCAAAGATAAATATTATTTAGGGGGTGAAATAATATATTCTTCCAGGGTTATTTCACAGGAAGAGAGGGGTCAAGCCACAGGAATAAGACACAAGGGCAGAGAGGTGAATCTCAGTGGTCACACATCTTGCCCTATGTCCAGTTCCTCAATCACATATAGATTATTCTAGATGGGGAGGGGGCCCTTTCTCCTAATCTCCCTGCCCAACAGACAGCCTGCACACAGTAGTTAATCTGTTGGGCCAACTGCTTTTTCTCCTGCCTTCAGCTGAAGTAATAGGCCAGGAATGTGTAGGCCCTTAAAAGGACAACTGGTAGCAGAGCAGCAAGTTGCCTCCAGTAGAATATCTTTACTTGATGTGACAGTGCCTTCATTATCTGCCATAACTTGAGACGTGAGTAATGTGGTATTTAAGAATCTGGCAGAACATTTACTACAGCTCATTGTTATTTATACACTAACATTTACTGCAGCTCAGTGTGAGTGATATTCTCATATTTACTGCAGCTCACTGTTAGTTATACACTAACATTTACTGCAGCTCACTGTTGGTTATATACTAACATTCACTACAGCTCACTGTTAGTTATATACTAACATTAGGGGCAGAATCATATAGGGTTCTCATCAACGTGGGCTCTGGTGAGATTTCTGGCATTGGGAGCATCTTGCTCCATCTTTTACTCTTTTGACAAGTGGCATGGCAAGATTCTCACTTGGCAGTAGTGAGCTGCCAAATAAGGGGGATTATTGCTTGTTAAATGCTTTTTTAACAGGCCAACTCACCTTACTAATATGCAGCTATCTAACTTACTGAATGTACTGATCAATCTAGACATCACAAAAGCACATGGAAATCAGAGCCGATACCTGGCAAATTCAGCTCACCACTTGTTCTGAAGGACTTCCATGTTGGATTCTGGATGCCAGCATCTCAGAGCATACTCCATGGTCACCAGCCACAGCCACGCCATGTCCATGAACATTGGCATCTGATCTGTGCCAGCCTCTAAGAACCTCATGGTACGCCTCTGTTCCAGTAGCAGTTAATTTCTGCACTTCAATGTTGAATCTTGACCCATAACCACTACAATGTGGTAATGTTACAGCAAGAACACTTTGTTCAGGGACACACATCCAGCATATGGACTGCACTGAGCTGTACCTCCATGTTATTCATTTGCTGTGTTATGCTCATTTACTTTGACCCAACCTAAATGATCACAACATCCTTGCCCTGCATTGCATTGCCTTGCGCTTTTGTGTTTTGCGCTGCCCTCCTCTTCCCCCGGTTAAAAATAGCAGCCACATATTAGTTTTGCTTTATACTGTTGATTAGCACAGACACAGAGGCAGGAAGCTTGATTGTCAGTAGGCTTCATTCAAGTCAAGGAGGATAGTCTTCAGGTAGGGAGACCTGGCCTGCTATGTTAATGGCAGGCTTCAACACCGTCCAGTAGCTTGTACATGGTCAGTCAATCACTGAGGTGGTCAAAGGCAAAGTGCTCTCTACACGGTGCAAACAACGTTGCAGATGGTGGCACAATGGTTAACACTGCTGCCTCACAGCGTCAGAAACCTGGGTTCAATTCCCGCCTCAGGCAATTGTCTGTGTGGAGTTTGCACATTCTCCTCGTGTCTGCGTTGGTTTCCTCCGGGTGCTCCAGTTTCCTCCCATAGTCCAAAAATGTGCAGGTTAGGTGAATTGGCCAAGCTAAATTGTCTGTAGTGTTAGGTGAAGGGGTAAATTTAGGGGAATGGGTCTGGGGGGGTTGCTGTTTGGAGGGTCGGTATGGACTTGTTGGGCCTAAGGGCCTGTTTCCACACTGTAAGTAATCTATAACCAGTGAAGAGTCAAATGTTGGGCAGCCCCCACAGTCATTCTGCCCTATTGTTAGACATTTTTCTCCTGAACAAGAGAGATGCAAGTATTAGGGAGATGAAAGAGGGTGATGTAGGTGTAGTGGGGAGGAGGATTGTCCAGAATGAGTGACTGGTAGTTGAAAAAGGGTTACTGGTGTCAGGTATGAGAGTGATTGAGAGAAGATGTTGCAGGCAAAAATGAGCATGGGGGAGCATGAGCCTTGCCGAATGTTAGGCCCAGTAGCAGAGATGAAGAGAGTGCGCGTAACCAGAGGGAAGGTGGTGGCAGTTATGTTGGTGGAGTGGAGAAGAACACTGACCTCCTTCTCATGGTGTTCTAGATGGCTGAGACTGTTTTAACCTGGATGGCATTCTTGTACTAGACTGGAATGGACTGGTGTTGTGACCTCCACTGCTAGTCTTGGAAGAAGTGAAAATCCTATGTCTGCACCACCCTGTTCAGCAGGATATCCAGGAATAGGTTTGCCAACTGAGATATCAATCTTCCCTTGCTGGCGTGTCTTAAAAGCTGTGCAGACTGACTGTGCTTGTCCAAGTACACAACAGCCTGCTAAAGATGATACAGGTGCACGGGGTTGCCAATGAAATCCTGGATATCGCTGAGCGGTGAGATGTTCTGGGTACAGTGCATGGTAAAATGGACCTTAAAGCAGATGAGAGGAACTCCATGGTGCCAGGGTAAGTAGTAAATGAGGCAAGTTTGGTAAGATATTTTGAGAAAACATGCTACGCATCCTGGCAGAAATCTCTGCAAAAAAAACCTCAATATAATTTGCAGTCAGCCAAAATAATGAATGATTTAGCCTGAGGTTCACAGACACAGATGTGTCTGGGCTGGTGTTAATCTTTTTGGTTCCAGAAAGAAGGTGGCTTTCATCAACTTATCGTGGGTCACGTGGCTCCAGTTAAGATGGAGTTTGAGATGTTTATACTCTTAGCTCACATGGTATCAAGACCAATTCTACTAAAGGTGTACTGACATACTAATTAAGAGAAATAATACAACATCTCTCTTTTTTCTAAGTTAAAAAATATCCAAGACAAATATATATGATTGTGCATCGGTAGGTGCTGTCAATTCAGTAATTATATAAACAGATAAAAAGAGTTTACAAGATTAGCAACTCAAACTTCATTTAAATATCTCAAATCCTTTAGCAGTGGACTTGAAAAGTTGACTCTGCTTCTCTCTCTACAGATGCAGCCAGATTTATTGAGTTTTTCTAGCACTTTCTGTGTGTGTTTCAGATTTCCAGCATCTGAATTCTTTTATATAAATGCAAACTTCTTGTTTTGTTGCTTGAGACTTGATTGCCATTGATTTAATGGGGCTTCTACCAAATATTCTGCTGGACTGTTTCAATTGGGATAAGGGTATGCTAATACAATATGGGTAACTCTTCATTTGATACACATCTTTAAATGATTTGCTAGTAAACTTCAGTCCGTTTCTCAAACAATATATTTTTCAGTATACCATCTAACCTGAAAAACATTGTCATCATATCACCAATGGTTGCACTTGACATGTTGTTAAATTGTCAATCAATGGGAAATTTCAGGAAGTAATCAGTTATAAGGGTGTAATCTTTCCTGTGCACTACACACTGTATAGGTCCTCTGCTACCTTCATCCTGTAGAAGTGGATGAAAAATCACAGTGATGTAGACGCACTGCTGGTGTCGATCTAATTGTCATGTCTCATAGACCTTGAATATCCTGCTCCATTGCTGGTCTGTACAGTTTTATGTTCTAGCCATGTATTGAATACTCATGTGTCCCGAATGTAACATGGACATGATTTGTTGGCATAGTGGTTTTGGTGTGAGGATTGTTGAAAATAATTTATTATGAAATGCCAGCGTTGGTCTCCATATAATCAAAATGAATGAATGTTCTTAGGGACTTTCTTAATACTGCCAAGCCATTCCTGTTAAATGGTCTTTTTCAATTCTTGTAGTTGTTCATTTTCAACTGTTCACAGTGACTCTGGTTAAAGTATATCAGATTAAATTTGAGAATGCCTTCAATTTTAACTGATTCAATTCTGCCACTTGTAGTCTGTTCCACCACAATGGATCTGGTTTGAAACTCATGAAATGTGACTATGCCAAGGTCTGTGCATATGTGTTAATTCTGCAACTGCTGGATCCTTCATATTGACTTGGTATAGATTTTGGGAATCCAAGATGAGCTGGTGTATTGACACTTCAGTATTGTCATGCTAATGCATAAAACAGACAGTTCCAAAGCAGAGTCATATCAGACTTGAGGCATTAACTTTGTTTCCCTCTCCACAGATACGATCAAACCTGCTGAGTTTCTCTGGCACTTTGTTTTTAAGTTTCCAGCATCTGCAGTTCTTTGCCTTTACTTATGGAATTAGTAATCCATCATACATTAAGATGAGTAAGATGATTTTCCAAAGGACCTTCAGCTGGTCTTTAAGAACTTTTCAGATCGTTTTTGGATCTGTCTCCTTAGCCACTGAAGGATCAGTTGTGTTAATTCTGTGAAGCCCTTCTTTGCCAATAACAAGCATAATTTTCACAGCTTTCTTCCTAGGACCACCAATTGATCTGTAAAATAAAACTGCAAATGTTGTTTGGAAATTTGTAATTCAGTGAAAGTTTCTTTGGATGCCCTCATCCAGAATTAGATGCAAGCTTTTTTTAATGAAGATATTTGCTCTTTCTTTTAAAACAAAGCAGGCAGTACAGTATTTGTTCTTTTGCTGGTTTTGATTTTCTTCTTTTCTTTTTTTCACTCTTTTGCTTCCGTTTCACTTTATTTTTCACCTTGCTGCTCCTTTCCCGGCCTTGGTCAATTTAAAAATGTTGGATTAAGAAGTACAGGTAGTTCTTTTATAACACGATGGTTTGTGTTCTTGTGCAACCCCTCATTATAGAAAAATCAGCTTTAGAAACTGCTCTTATGTATTGGTGCTGTAATCGCCTTACAGCCAACACATACTTTAAAAGTTTGCACTTTAGAAACAGTGTCCCCAATTCACCAATCACATTATAGCAAATTCGCATTAACGAAATGCACATTATAGCAAAATGACCTGTATAACATTGTTGGTTTAAAATGCAGGATTGCAGTTACAGTTTTCTACCATTAGACATTAGTTCACACTAAATAAAGAATCATGGCACCACACAGGCTTCCCTTTACTTACACGTCAAATTAGAGAAGCAAAATGGCAAAATTTGCCAAAGGTCCTGAGGCAGATAAGACTTGTTACGGTAGAAAACAATTCTTTAATATTTTGTCAACTGTGTTTTCTTACATGTGCTGTGAGGAGCATTTAATTTCTACTTCTTAAAAAAAAAGTCAGAAATATCAGGCTATTAATTTGTTTAATTTCAAGGGGAGAGACACAGATAATCCAAGTATTCACTGTCTCAGCACAGGTTTGTAGCCCTCAGCTTTGCTTCTTTTTGCCCTTTTCTGTTAGAAATATCTTCTGTCTTGAAAGAGCTTAGATTTTAATGAGTAAGAAATTAGTTCTTTCTTTTATACATAGAAATTGATAATGCTGAAAATCCAAATTCTTTGATATTGATCTTCAATGGATTTTCCAAGACCAAAGAATCTACTTTAAGAAGCAAGTTCATGATATCATCACTGTGTCTTCGTAAGTGACCTGAGGATATTTTACTTCATGCCATTTAAATTGTGACAAGCTTAAGCAGGGTGGCACAGTGGCCCAGTGGTTAGCACTGCTGCCACACAGCACCAAGATCTGGGTCCAATTCCACCCAGAATGCATAACAGCGAAGTGCAATAAACATTTGTTCAGTTTGTTCAATATCATGTTAGCAATGTCTGGATTCCCATGTATGGGAGATAAAATAAGCATTGACCCAACATGTAAAGAAATCCTGACTGGAGGCAAAACACACATCATGGTACACAGCAGTTGCCATTTATAAAGAAGACTCCACAGTCTTGCAGACAGATGTTTGAAAACAGTTGAAGATAAGTGAGCAGCTTCATTTTCCAAAATCCAACATTGACGCCTCAGATATCCAACAACAAGAAGCTAAGATTTTGTTTTCCTCTTATGGGTTGGGGTTATAAGAAGAAAGAGATGGAAGCCTGAGGGGAGCAATGCGAGGTCACCCCACTAACACACCTAGCTTTTTGCCATGGTTTCTGTCTTGGGGAACTAGCCATCTTTCTTGGTCAGCAGAGAGGCAGGTGATTGAGAGGTGAGTTAAGGCCCTTAAGTGACCATTATTTGAACATTTACCTTACCTGCTAGCAAGTCAAGAAAGTTGCCTACAGGAATCCTTGCCTAGTACTTAATGAATGTTCCTCTCAATGGCCAACTTGTCCCCTTATTTCCCTTTCTGACATCTCTCACGCCATCTCCAGGGACAGGATTATTATGTCCAGTTTTTCTTATTTGTTCTATTATAACCTACAGATTTTAAAAACCTTCACTAAATATCCTCTTTCAAAGTGAAAGTAGTTGCTGCATGTCAAGTCTTTCCTTGCAAGAATTTCCCATTCAAAATGTTACCTTAGTGAATCTGAACCATACTCTCTGTATGATTTAAAGTGACCTTACTAATGATTATTATGAATCCACAATTATTTCATCGACTCTGGACCCTAACACATAGAATTAAAACCTCTAATGGCTTGCCTTTTGGTTTATCTAAATGCTCTCATATTTTCCAGAAATCGTTGATTTTTATTTATTCATTTGTGGGATGTGGGTGTTGCTAGCTGGCCAGCATTTATTGTCTGTCCCTCGTTGCCCTTAGGAAGGTGGTGGCGAGCTGCTTTCTTGAACTGCTGCAGTCCATGTGCTATGGGTTGACCCACAATGCCGAAAGGGACAGAATTCCAGGATCGTGACCCAGTGACAGTGACGGAAGGATGGTATTTTTCCAAGTCAAGATGGTGAGTGGCTTGAAGAGGAACTTGAAGGTGGTGGTGTTTCCACGTAACTGCTGTCCTTGTCTTTTCTAGATGCAGGTGGTTGTAGAATTGGAAGGTGCTGTTTGAGGATCTTTGGTGAATGTCTGCAGTGCATCTTGTAGATATTACACACTCTGCCAATGAGCGTCTGGTGAAGGGAGTGAATGTTTGTGGATGTGGTGCCAATCAAATGGGCTGTTTTGTCCTGGACGATTTGACCTTCATAGAGTTTTCCATTGAATATTAATTTCTATTCCTTGTTATTGGCTCTTCACAATGTAACAATATTAATGTTCCATGCACATTGATCACTTTTAGGCAACAACAATTAAATTGTGTCTAATTTTATGATAATACAATAAGCAGAGACATTATGATTAGCAATATTTGGGGATGAATTCAAAACAAAATCCTACTATTCCCCTGATATTGCAAAACAACAAAATCCAACGATACCAAATAATTAAATGCCTCAGTAGTTTAAATAGTAGTTTTAAAAATGTCATATTTATTCACAGATGTTGCTTGCAGAAACTTCTTGGTTCCAGTCTTATGGAGAAATTGATGTCCAGTTTGTTTCTGCATAGCAATTGCGGCTGGCCACAATTTTATCTCTTGAATCTTTCAAGTAGGTAGATGTTAATTTTAGAATTTTCTCATGTTTTTTCAAAGAGTGTAAATAAATCCATGTTGCTCAAATTATGTGTGAGACAAATTTATACAAATGATTCACAGAGAGGTGTAATCGTTTCAATAAATGCATCAGATTTTGTTAATTTTGATTCCCAATGCTCAAACTAGCTACACCAGGTAATTCTTTACTCACTTTACTGTCAAAAATCTAGGATATCGATGAAATAATTCCAAACTAACAAGAACAAGTATCACTGAGCTGTGCTGCAAATGTGGAGCCACGTAATGTAGGTGCAGGCTGATCACAAGATTATGTCACTGTCGTTCACCTTCATCAAACCACACTCAGTGATAACAATGTTCCATGCAGACTCTAGGATCTCCGATATTCACCTCAATACTTTTCATATTAAATGTAGTCATTCAGTCTGTGGATTCTAAAACAGGGGTGTCTCATGATATTGTAAGAATAGCTCAATATTTCATGCTCCAATAAAACGGACACTTTTTAGTGTCAGGACGTACCTGTTCTTAGGTCCCGTATTCGATCACCATGCCAGTCATACAGTCGTTTAGCTGGTGGTGTTAATTTGATTTTTTGAGTGCATTGATCTAGAAACTGTAAATGAAAATTAAAAGAAACATGAATAAAATGAATTAAATATTCCTAATATAAAAGGCAAAAGTAATTTTTTGAAGGCTATTCTAAGAAGCAGGATTGAGGGTTATGGTGATATTTAACAACATTTTTAATGACATTTGGCGAGGTGTGAGGAGATCAAGAAAAGTAATTAGGGATTCCAAAACTAGAGATCATTGAGTAGACCAAAGGAAAAGTCAAATTTTACACCCAATCTACTTTATTTTTAAAGTTCATGAGAAAAGAAAATCATGTGAGATGAAAAATGGGCTGATAATTCAATATTATTTAAACTGCACTGTCACCTGAGATCGCAATCACCACTAGAATGAAACCAGAGAAGTTGACAAATAGACAAATATCTCTGACGATGTGAAGTTGGCAGGCATGTAGTCCAGTAAAATACCATGGGGGCAATCCTGCTACTTACCCAATTGCTCCTGCCCACACTACAATTTTATCAGTGATGGCAGAGCCATTAAGTGACCCATCTGCTTTTGCGCATGATAGGCTCGCACTGAAAATCAACGTCAGTACCCCATTGTGGTCCCCTCCACCTTCCTTGTACACCTCATTTCCCCTCCCCTATCTCCCTCACTGCACTTTGTGCCTGGTTCAGGCTGCACCCTGCTTTAACTTCAGGTCCACGGCTACATGCATTCCCAGCAGCGACCATGAGTTCTAGTGGCACTGCCATGATCAGAGGACTGCTAACCAATCACTCAGAGGTTGGACTTTCTGCCCAAATGCATTTAAACCAAGACAGATGGGTAATGGGGCAAGCTGCCAGGGTAGGGTTTCAAATTTCTTTTCACTTGGGAGAGGAATTTCAAACACCATGAAATCCACCCCTTGGTTTCTCCACAAGTGGAATGTTCTCATCTTTGTGCATCATAATGATCTAACAAGAGAAAATATCAACCTTTCAACTGAGATGTCTAATCATGGTCCCATCTGCCTATTCGCATTGTTTAGGAAGAGGTGAATGGTCCTAGAACACCATGGATAGTGGAGTAGAAGTCCTCCCCATATTCTGACAAACATTTTATCCTTGGACAATCAACCCAAAAATAAATTATAGATCTTTCAGCTCATTTGGTTCTCTATGGAACAAAATAGTTGCCATGGCTTTTAAAATTACAACATAATCACTGATTTTCAAAACAAATTCACAGTTTAAAGTGCTTTGATCTAATATGATAGCTAAGGCCCTATCTTTTTTTTTGTAAATATTTTTACAAGAAAAAGATTTTGAATTTTTTACAAAATTGTAAAATTACTTCAAAACAGTATAACAATCTAATAATATGACAACAATAACAGTAAACAAACTATTCCTCTACTCCACAAAGTTTAAAATAAAAAAAAGGAGAAAAAGAAACCCCCTACCCATACTACAATTCAATAAATACATTAAATTAAAAAAACTAAATTAAATCAAATTGAACCAAGGCAAATTAAACTAAATTAAGTTACAACACTCAGCTCAACCACACCAAAGCTCCCCATCACCAGGAGCATCAAGTAGCATACACGTACTTATTCGGAATTCTTCCTCCCAGAGACCCCCAGCTGGCCAGACACAGCCTTCACAGCTACACAAAGGCCCTGAACAATATCGCTAGCAAGTCTGCATCTATATAGTTCAAAAATGGCCACCACGTCCTACAAAAGAGTTCCATTTTCTGGTACATCATACTTGTAAGGAAGTCCGGAGGATGTGCTCCATAACTAGGTAAAAACAATGACTGCAGATGCTGGAAATCAGATTCTGGATTAGTGGTGCTGGAAGAGCACAGCAGTTCAGACAGCATCCAAAGTGCAGCAAAATTGACATTTTGGGCAAAAGCCCTTCATTATTCCTGATGAAGGGCTTTTGCCCGAAACGTTGATTTTGCTGTACTTTGGATGCTGCCTGAACTGCTGTGCTCTTCCAGCACGTGCTCCATAACCAACCTATGCCACCCCGAAAGTCCTGACACCCAGCTCATCAGAATGTTCTTCCTTGCACAATATGAAAGAATATTAAACAGTTTCTTCCCATGTGCGTCCAAAGAGAGGAGAATCAACAAACCTAAGAGGAGAGACACTGGCCGTACCTTGACCTCGGTTCCCAAGACCCCTTCCAAGACACTTGCTATAGTGCCCCAATACCTACGAAGCTTGTGGATAACCACAAGCAATGAGTAAGAGTATACCAATATCCATTTTTCATTTGGGGCACAATGGAAATGCTCCTGTCTTAAATTTCACAAGTCGCTCTGGTGCCAGATAAGCCCTGTGGCGTACCTTCAATTGCATAGCCAGTGACTTATTGCAAATCGAAAACTTCCTTGCTTTCTTCAAATATCCTCCCAAGCCTCTGACAAGATCTCCATCCCCAATTCCAGAGTCCAGATCCCACACAGCCAATCAATGTCCTTTAAGACATTACCTCCTAATAAATGACAGAGGGTGCTGACTGAACGAGTACCCATGGACCGAAGTACCCTCCTCTCCACCTCAGACTTATAGGGACTCACCATTAATGTGGTCTTTTTCTATATAAAGTCCCTAATATGAAAATAATGAAAGAAGTCCCTCCTGGATAGTTTTTCTGGCTCAACTTCTGGAAAGACACCAGGACCTCCCCCTCAAATATATCTCCCAAACAGGAAACTCCTCTAGACTCCCGGAGCCTAAAGCCAGAATCCATCAATTCCAGCTGTAATCCTGGCATTCCTTTTATGGGAGTAAAAGAGGAAGTTTTTTTGTAAATTGCCCTCACTTTGTCACATTATTCTCCATGCTTTAACCATATTAAAGACAATCGGATTTCTGCAAAACTCCAGAACAGTCCTTATCTTGTCCATAAACAAAAAATTAATGAGGGGGCATTCTGCCTTGATGTCCAGCCAAATTGATCTCAAGTCCTGGCAAGCCCAATCAGCCACATAGGGTAATACTGAACTTAATTGATATTTCTTAAACTCTGGAAAATCCACACACCCATTCCCTGCGGGAGCTACAATTTGGCGAGCTTAATAAGATGCCGCCTGTAATGCCTACAATAAACCAGCATATAAAACAAATACGAGGATACTTTCCTCCTTCCCCACAGGGGAGACTCACACAACCCACTAACCCCTCCATGGCTCCTTCAACTGAAGCCACGCCCGAAACCCGGGCAAAACAAGGTAAAAAAATTACATGTATCTTATAGCAAGAAAATTAAAAGTGGGCATTCAGCATGTCCCATCCATACTTTGACCCTAGGCAACCCTGGTATTTAAAACAAAAACTGGGCCCCCAAACCTCACCTCCTCTCCCTGTCTCTCCCTCCCTCCCCCCCATAATCCCATAACAAGAGAGAGAAAAGAGAAAGTAATGATAGAAAAAGGGATAATGGGAGGGCTGAAAGAAGGGAGAAGATAGAGAAAAAGAAAAAGGGAACCCCCACATATTAAAAGAACAAATCAGGTAAACCAGGCAAACCACAGATAAAATAAACACTATTGTCCATATTATTTGAGCCAGCCAGTCTACTTTAAGGTATCTAGGAAGTCCTTTGCCTTTTCTGATAAGTCAAAGTTAAACACAAACCCTCTGTGTATGAAACATAATTTTGCTGGATATCTTAAAGTGTAATGAATATTCAAGTCCCTCAGCCTCTTCTTTACCTCATCAATGGCCTTTCTCTTGCAGATCATGGCCACAGAAAAGTCTTAGAAGAATATAATTCTTGACTCCTTGTACATCCTTCCCCTGGAAGCTTCTAACACCATTTGCTTAGCTCTATAATGCTGGAGTTGCAATAGGACTGGGTGGGGGTACTGGTCCTATCCAGCCTGAGCATTGAGGACCTGATGGGCCCACTTGACCCACACCCAGCCCACTATGGTTTCCAGCCTCAAAAACTGTGGGAGCCATTGCCGCAAAAAGGTGACTAGCTGGTCTTCTTCCTCCTGTTACCACAGCCCGATCGGGTGGCTGTTCTTCCGACAGCCTCGATTTTCGAGATCGTCAACCTGCTCCACTAAGGCCTGTACCTGTCTTTCCAGGGCCTGCCGAGGATTCTGTTGTGGTTTTGGAAGCCACAGTCCACTGCTTTACCTCCATGATGCAATTCCCAAGGCGCATGATCTCCTGGTCATGCTTCTGCAGCATGGCCGAGATCGGTTCCAGTCTGGTCCGGGTCTCCTCCATCGCTGAATTGATCTTCTCTCGGAGTTTCCCTAACTGCGAGGCCAGGCTTTGCTCCAAAAATAAGTCCCCTGGGACATTCGCGAAGGCCAACACTATGGTCTTGGGTGGGTCCGTTGCTGCAGGGGAGTGCCCTGCTTGTTGCAATCCTCACTGTCCTTTTCCCTTGGTCATCTTTCTTAATAAAAAAACTGACACACAGTAATTCTGTGGATTTAAAACTGTTGATTTGTACCATTTTGAACCTCCCCAGCTAAGGCCTTATTTAAATACAAGCTTTATACTTTCACCTCATCAGAATTCCACTGTGTTGAGACAGTATTGGAAACATGGCCATTACCATTGGTTCAGGCAATGTAGAAGGACATCCAAAAATAATCATTACCATCTTGAGTATATTAATAAGGTGCCTAATGCTCACTTCAGGAGGTAATCTCAACATTTGTTTCCTCAGAACAGACAAGGTATCATCCCTGCTGGGTTCAGTATTACCCAATCTAAATGTACTGTAATCTTGAGATGGACAATTTGAATGGCCGGATGCCTTTCCTCATCTATATTGTGAATTCCTAATTTACTACGTAGCTGTCATCGTAAACTTGTCACAGTGTATTGTCAACTTCTGTCAGTGATAACATTGCAGCACCATTGTTCCACCAAACCACAAAATTGGGCCCAAACACCTTTGTGCTGCACTGCAGAAGAAAATCTATACTCCAACCTACTCTACTCGCATGCTTTAAAGTTGGCAAAAAGTGCTGTATGTGTTTGAGCTATCGGGAGAGACTGAATAATTTGAGCTATAGGGAGAGGATGAATAGGCTGGGGCTATTTTCCCTGCATCATCAGAAGCTGAGGAGTGACCTTATAGACATTTATAAAATCATGAGGAGCGCAGATAGGATAAATAAGCAAGGTCTTTTCCTCAGGATGGGGGAGTCCAAAACTGGAGGGCACAGGTTTAGTGTGAGAGAGGAAAGATTTAAAAGGACCTAAGGAGCAATTTTTTTACACAGAGGGTATGTAATGAGCTGCCAGAGCAAGTTGGTGGAGGCTGATACAACTACAACATTTAAAAGGCATCTGGATAGAATATGAATAGGAAGGGTTTAGAGGGATATTGGCCAAATGCTGGCAAATTGGACTAGATTTATACAGGATATTTGATCAGCATGGACAAGTTGGACCGAAGGGTCTGTTTCTGTGTTGTATATCTCTATGACTCTAAGAGTGTAAATGATAAAGTAAATTGTTACATAAAAATCTATCAATCTAGATTAGAGAATAAACAAACACAGTCAAAATTATAATTTATTAACAACTCTAAAAGTGTCCTTCAAATTATAACATTGCACATATGAATGTACAGCTCCTTAGTGAGCTTGTCTGAACTTGTTTCATCTATATGTTAAAAGAAGCTTTAATGCATTCATCATAAATACTTTGTTGAAACAACAATGGAAATTTACACAAATGGGTTAAAACATTCAAGGAATTACCACTGTATCAGCAAAGCTATCCATCATATGAAGATCTTCCACTTTGTATCATGCATAAAGAAATGTTTTTAGAAACTATTCAAACGAGGGTTGCTATTTTGAATAACAGAAGTAAAAGAAATTCCACTAAGAGCCACATGTGGCTACAATGTATAGTAGTAAATGTTAAGTGATATCTACATTTAAAAGACTCCGGGAAGAAAGAAAATCTAATTGTCTAAGTTAAGCACAATCAAGCATCTGTTGAACCTTGAAGTATACCCAGCAATCAAAATTGAATTGAACACCTCCATATCTTTGAACCCAGAATACTATACACATTTTTAATGTCCTTTTTACTCTTTTGTCTTCATTTTAATGTCCTTATTTTAAACACATTTCTCAATGCTAAGATCGAAAAATGCCCCGTGACAGAAGTAGTGCTAAATCAAAGGATTGAATTGAGAAATGTAAGGTGAACAGTGAGAAAATTGAAACAGAGAGTCATAATAGAGACATACAGCATAAAAACAGACCCTTCGGTCCAAACAGTCCATGCCAAACATAATCGCAAACTAAACTAGTTCCACCTGCCTGCATTTGGCCCATATCTGTCAGGACTTCCATTTGTCCCTTTCAACTCTCAGCTTTTCTGCAATGATTCACTTTATCTTGTTGAAATCACCAACTAAATTGTTTTGAATATTGCAAAAGTAAGATCGGTAAACCACTACTCGCACTCACTTTAGTTGTGAAGAAGAACCAATGAAGTACTTGCTAAATTTTTGAGTAAAAGTATGTTCTGTTTCTAAAGGAAGTATATTTAACATCAACATATTTATGTTAGCCTAACTGAAAAATCTCACACAGTTTCTTTGAATTGCTGAATTTTCCTTTGTTTGCTTGAGTGAATATTTTTGAATGCTATTAAACATTTCTCTGTCCCTCAGTAAATGAACCTATGTTTTTTTACCTCACTTTATACCAACTCCTGTATTTAGATACCCTATTGAATTTATTGAAGATTTTGCTTTCTCTGCTATGGGTTGCAAATACTTTACAAATTATTCAAACTTTTTATTGTGTGGTTTATTACCACTGTGTTCTTTCCTAATAATGTTAGTAATTATTATAATAATGTTGGCATTTTTGTTTCTTAAAGTCCAAATAAGATACACGGTTAATGTGAGATATTGATACCTTTCCAGATGGGAGCTAAGGTAAGTTCTGTTAGCTGACAGTTTGAATACCTATGTCGTTATTAAATATTAGAAATCCTTAATTGATAATACCAACAATAACTCTTCACCATGTCATTGCCAAAAGAAATATAACATCTAGGAACAGTGTTGATAATTAGTAGCTAATGCCTAATAAGATGCAGACATGTAAATTTAATAGTTAGAAAAAAATGAGAAAAGTAGTGGGGTCTTTTCAAATATTCAAGCAAATTACAGTAACAATTTGATATTTTGAAAGCAATTATTACATGGACTATCCTATCAGCAAATGATCAAGATAGTTTCAAGTTAATAGCAACCTCCAGACCTAGAAGTGTACAAAAAGTCTTTTCAAAAATTATATGTATTAAAATGGCCCTGTCTAACTAAAAACTAGGTTAAAATCAATGACTGGAGATGCTGGAAACCAGATTCTGGATTAGTGGTGCTGGAAAAGCACAGCAGTTCAGGCAGCATCCGAGGAGCAGTAAAATCGACATTTTGAGCAAAAGCCCTTCATCAAACTAACTTGTTAACATAATTATGTCACGTTCAATGTGTGTTTTATTTTACTTCTAGTTTAAAATGATAATTTTCTTTTCAAAATAAGTAAATTACGCTGTTAAAATATAATTGTTGTTAATTTTCTCAGTCAGCAGAACTTCTAGTCACATTCCTGAATGAAAGCTGGCACACAGTGGGAAAGAAGATGTTTACCAAAAAGAACACACAAATTGCTTATCTTTTACCTGTTGTTTCTCCTCAAGTGATGTAGTGATCTCATACCCGTCCTGCCCAGCTCCATTCTTAAAAACCAAGATTCTGACAGAGTTGTTTTCAGTGAGCTTCTTCAGACGCTTTGAGAGAACAGGTTTTGTTTTGCCACGTTTCTTGTCAACAGGAAGCACTACTCCTTTCATTGTCCAACTCACCCTCTTGGTCAATAACATGTGGTCTGTTAAAAAAAAGCTAAAGTTAACATTTGGCTCCATCTAATAAAGTGCCCTTGTCTGCCTTATCACTTTAACACATATTGGCCTTACTCCACTTTACTGCACATACCTTTAAAATCTCTATCACTTCCCACTAAGCATGACATAAGCTGTAGCAAGCTGGCCATGCTGATAGTGGGCATAAATCATTATTCCTGAAGGGAACAGATGTTCAGGGTATGGAAGAGTAATATCACAATTTAGTCATAATTAAAATTCACCTTAGCATGCCTCCCTGACTAATCAGTCGATCATTCAGTAATGGATCCACAATATTACTTTTATTGCATTGTTATTTTGCCAAAGAACAGTGGTATTTTGCTTGTATGTAATAATAATGTATACAAAATTATAATTAATGTTCTCCAATCTCATTTGAAGCCCCGAAACCTATTTTCATTCAGATAAGTTGAATTGAACTCATTGTAAGTAAACATCAACCAATTCATTAAAAGCAAAGGGGATAGCAATTTATTTTGCCCATGGACAAACAGGTGGTATTGGATCAAATGCCAATTATACAGTGCACCTGATGGTCAATTTTATGTCAATGCTTGATAAGAATTTCTACCCAACACAATTAAAGGTAGGGCCATAGGTAGTGTTCGAGAACAGGGAGACATAGGATTCAAATGCATAATTCTTTGAAATTTGAATCACAGGTAGGCAGGTTGTTTAAGAAGAGGTTAAGTACACTTGCCTTCATTACTCAGACCTTTGAGTAAAGAAGTTGGGATGTATGTAAGGTTGTTAGGGATGTTGATGAGGCCTCTTCTGGAGTATTGTGTGCAGTTGTGATCATTTTCCTGTGGGAAGGATATTATTAAACTGGAGAGGGTTCAGTAAAGATTTACCATGATATTGCCAGGAATGGAAGGCTTGAGTAATAAAAATAGGCTGGGACATTTTTCATTGGGGCATAGGAGATTGACAGGTGAGCTTACCAAGGTATAAAATCTTGAGAAGAGTAGATAAAGTGAATAGCAATGATCTTTCTCCTAGGGTGGGAGAGTTCAAAACTAGGGGGCATATTTTTCAGTTGAGTGGACAAAGTTTTATAAAGGACTTGAGAGGCAACCTTTTTACACAGAGAGTGGTTTGTGTGCCAAAGTAAGAGGTAGATGCAGGTACAGTTACAACATTTAAAAGACATTTGGATAGAGATGTGAATAGGAAAGCTTTCTAGGGATATGGGCCAAATGCAGGCAAGTGGGACTAGTTTAATTTGGGAACATGGTCGGCGTGAACTATTTGGACTGAACGGTCTGTTTTCAAGCTGAATGACTCTATAACTTTGTAGTGTAAAAATCACTCAATCAACAATCAGCTTCTTCACTTATGAATACAGTTGTTCACAAACTGTGAAAACACATTATCCTGTAAAGGAGGCACTGAAGGTATGCAACCAAAAACAGAACCCTACTCCAGAGACCAATTTCTCAGCTTAATTTAGTGTGATGTAATAAATAATAACATTAAATTTTGCAAAGCAAGTTTTACGGCATGATCCTTCACTGGACAATGGCATAGGCCATAAATACATCATTAAACATTCTAATCCCCATGAGGAACAGACTAGTATCGGATGGGAATGCAAGTCATATTTAAGTTATGCTCCCCACTGGAAGAGGAACCTGGTTAGACCAGAGCAAGATTGTAGATACACAACACAAACTCCCCACTCAGGACCTCATTCAGTATAGACAAGTTGTAGATAGATCACATAAAGACTGGGGGGTGGAGCAGCAGTAGACAAAATAGTCAAATAAGATAATGTCTTTACAGGGAGTAGATCTACATAAAACTTGCCCAATAATCTTCACAGTTAATAACACTGATTTTCATCTATGTACTGTAGTGCTGAGCTTATATCATAACTGTGAGATGTGAAATGATTGGTATAATTATCTGCTGCTCCTTGTGTCACTAAATATCATGGGACTAAAAGATGAGTCAAGGCTGAAATATTAGTCTGGTAACTATTCAATAATAGATTCATTGCATGTGTCAGAATAATAACCCATAAAGGAGGGTCAGAAACCTGACTTTATCTTTAAGCCTCCAAATACTAATGAGCTTTTTAATCAATTAAAATGCACACATCACTAGACTTTATGTCTGATCCCACTTGAGTTTGAAGGTTTGCAGGATGAAGACAAATAATACACTTTACTGCAGTGTACAACTGCTAAACTCCCTACTATTACCACCACCTCTCTGAACTCTCCACTCATCTGGTCTCGAACCTTAGACCTTGCTCTGGCTGCAACAACCTAGGTTGTGAAGGGTTAAATCAACAAGATTTTCTCCTCCAATTTGTTCTCTACTGCCTCCTATTGTATATGTATGTATGAACACAGGTGAGGATAACACAAGGCTTGTCACTCATTTGTTCAGATGGAATATCCTGCCCACATTCTATGGTTATTATTTCTGCATAACATGTGAAAGATTCACAGTACCAAATTTTAACAAGATTCAATGCTCTCAGGGTAAGGAAAGAAAATTGGTAATCAGAAAAGACCATTCAATATATAGCAAATTCAATTGCATTAATCAGTAGCAAGAATGATTATGTTTAGCACTAAAGAGAGTGATCACAGCTATTGATGCAATTTTCTTTCTCAACTCCATCTTGGATTCTCCTTCTTTGCTGAAATTTCACCCTGTATATTTTTCCCTTCAGGCTTCTCCAAGATTGTGTTTGATTGGCTGACCTCTAATACAACATGATGATGACAATGAACACTACTGCTTTGGTTCTTTATTGTTCTTTCAGCAATGTGAGCAAGGCTAACTGAATAATAACTTTCCTCATTCCTGATGAAGGACTTATGCCCGAAACGTTGAATTTCCTGTTCCTTGGATGCTGCCTGACCTGCTGCGCTTTAACCAGCAACACATTTTCAGCTCTGATCTCCAGCATCTGCAGACCTCACTTTTTCCTCCTAACTGAATAATATTCCCCCCCATCTGAAATAGATATGGCTGACTAAAAGGCAAAATGGAAATAATCTTATCACCGTTTGTGAGGAAGCCAAACTGAGCGAATGGTCACACTTTCATAAATTATTTGGATATATTTCCCCCAATACCATCTCTATATATAGTCTTTGAAATGTAGCAGGCAAACAAACTCCAGACTCTTCTTCCATACATCCTGCAAGGCATTATGAGTGAAGAATGGTGAAGTGAAAAATTCTTCACATCTGGTTTGTAAACCCAAGCATCAGTTGTTGGTACGCAGCTATTTGCAGATTTCACCTAACCTCAACATTTAACAAGTTTAACTTTGAAGAATAAATACATCTTGGAAAGGCATTTACCAAATGCATTGATCTCCATGTTTAGATATTATCCTTGACTCAATGTGGAATTCTCAGCTCTGGGACTCAAGCAGATAATCAAGCTGACATTCCTGGTGCAGAGACAGAATTCCTGGAAATATCACCTTCCAGGTGAAACAGGAAACTGAAATCCCTTCTACCCTCTGAGGTAAATATAAATGCACAGTATTATTTGGAAGAAAAGCAAGGGAATTCTGCCAGGTCTCTTAGCCAATGTTTATAACTCAACCTACATCACTACAACAGACAAGCTGGGCATTTCATCTCACTACTGTTTGGGGAACCCTGCTGAGCACAAATTGGTACTATGTTTCTCTACACCACAATCGTGAAGAATGAAATAGAGTGCAAATAGGCTGCCAATTCACTATTGGCCATTTTGTGCTGCTGCCAATGGTGACTATAACTCTCACATTAGCAGTTTTTCAGATCATATCATCAAAATTTGATTGTGCCTTATACCTGGTGTGTCATTAGATTATTCCCACATTATTTACATTTACATTTATGGCATATAGCTTTTAACTGCACTATTGTCCAATAACTGTCAAACTAAGTAAATGTAAGTGCTTTGTATGGGTTTAACAGGTTCACATTAAAGCTGGGCATGGCGCAATGTTCTTCCACACCCTAGGATTGGCACAAAAATAAAACTCAAATGTGCAAGGCATGAATAGGGATTGGCATTTCTTAAATGAATCATCACCTGAGTCATCTCAAAGTGATAGGATATTGACATGAAAACCAAAAAAATTATCAGAATCCTGACTGTGCACTAAAACAAGAAAAATTATGCAGGCATTCAACATTTCCAAAAATGTTAATTTTTCATTTGACATTGCAATTCATTTTTCTTGTATTCAACACATTCATCACTCAGATTGTGCCTGTGCAATGTATTCTCAGTAAAGGAGGTTATATTAAAGACACTACCTCACTTCAGCTGACATATTACATCCAATACTAATTGCCACAATTTAGAAAGGATCTGAAGAGTCTGGAGGGAGTGCAGAAATGAATCACAAGAATGGTTCCAAGGATGAAGCACTTCAATTATGAGGATAGATTGGAGGAGTTAGGTCTATCTTCCCAAGAAAAGAAGACTCCAAGAAGATTTGGTAGAAGTATTCAAAACCACAGAAGTCTGGACAGAAAAGGTCGGAAGAAACTGGTCCCATCTATGAAAGGATTGAGAAGGCACACATATAAAATAATTAGCAAAAGTAATAGGACAAAAAATATTTTAATGTACAGCTGGTTAAGGTCTGGAGTTCACCCCCTGAAAAATGGCAGGCACAGGTGTATTGAACCATTCCGTAGGGAATTAACTGTTGTCTGAAAATGAAGTGTAAGGATTACAGGGAGAATAGTGGGAGTATGACATGAAGCAAATTGCTGATTCAGTCAGCCAGTGCAGACATGATGGACTGAATGGCCTCCTTCTGCTAAGTAACAATTCTGTGAAAATTGCAGATTTTTAAAAAGGATAGTGCCACTTTTTTTGGTTGTGTCGCTGCTAATTAGCAGAATGAACTCTGGTGTTGTTTCCCCATCTTTATTGACATAAGTGATGATCAAGCAAGTTTTATGTAAGTTTTATAATCAGAACAAATGGTGGTCATGACCTGTTAAATCTCTCATAATGTGTGAGACAATTGCTTGTAAAGGTAATGTCACTATAGTCCTACTGGACCATAGGGTTGCTCTCTTATTAGGGAGAGACGACTGGTGGTGGTTTAACCTGAGGGTCACTGCAAGGGGAAAAATTGAGAAGGAGAGTTAGAACATTGAACATAGAAAAGTACAGCACAGAACAGGCCCTTCGGTCCACAATGTTGTGCCAAGGATTAATCCTAAACAAGGATTAATTTCTCCTAAACCAATTTAGTTATTGTAACCTCAGCAGGTTTGGGAATTGAACCTATGCTGCTGGTATCACTGTGCATTTCATCCATATTGCTGTGTAGATAAGAATGACATTTAAATTATGTAGATAAAACAAGATAAATGTTTGGATCTTTTTGATAATGACTGTTGAAGGAGACATATGAGGCCATGCACCAGGAGAACATTCAGGGTCAAATTTATCTCTTCTGCCCAAACAACATTAGAGCCTCATTCTGGTATTCTGGTATTGTTTCAAATACTGTGGCCCCTGTCAATTTCCTAAACACATTTCTTTTCAGACCAAAAACAGAAGTTGGCTTAACTTTAAAGTCTTAAAGGAGTTATTTTACTGCTCCTTAATTAGTGCCATCTCTTCCTTCAGACTTTTGTACAATAATTTAATTATATTCAAGTGTTTAGCTTTCACTTGAGTACCTGTACATATAAGACATTTAAGCTTGCAATACTTCACATGTAAATAAACGTAAAATTGAATAAAGATTGACTTCCCTATCAACCTTCATCAACTGGCTTACCAGAAGATAATAGCTCTTATTCCCATTCAGACTGACCTCAGATCCTAAGCTGGTACTGCAGCAGCTTGATTTCAGTCACTTCTTAAAGTTGTCTCTGGGGCCATATTTGGAGTTGCAGCTAGCTCAATACTATAAAGTCGACAGACTAACCTTCCAAGACCCGGCCAATGGCTCCAGTAGATACATATAGCTTTGCAATATACAGTATTAATTTCTTTCATTTCTGCAGCAGAGCAGGGGTATCTTTGGCATCCACCTAAGCAGGCATGGTCTTATTTTACAGCCTTTTTCTTTGCTTCCTCCCAAAAGTATATTCATTGATAAAATTTGTTATGTGTTATATAATGTATACTTAAATTTCAACTGCTAAGTGCAGTGCATATCAGTTTTTTTCCATGTACTATGGTGGGAGGACTAAAGACAGTAGCCCTTCCAAAGAGAGTCTTTGCAGTCACTGACCCAAGTTTAATGCATCCTCATCACTTGTTCCTGGAAGTTAGAATGTGACAATCTGCAATGCCCAGTCATTGAAGGCTCCTTGCACTTGGAAGCCAGTATGTTTTGGACAGATCAAGGAACATCTTTTACCAAGATGATGGTTTTTCAGTAGTAGTTGATGTTTGTGTTGGTGTGCATTACATCCTAAAGGACAGCTTTGAGTCCTGCATCACAGAATTGCTCAAGATGAACCTTAACAAAGCACCACTAGTTTCTTTTCAGATTTGCTTTGCAAAACCATCTGTTTAACAGCTCATTCAATGATAATGCAGCACTCCCTCAGTAATATAATAAAGTCCAGATTACATGCTCGAGACTATAGCCAGGCTTGAACTCATCTCCTTCAATCTTACAAGTGAGTGTGACCAATTAAGTCAAATAGATGCTTTACAGACATCTTTAATCCACAGAAAGAAATTTGTTGGGGTCCATTTGGAAGTTCAAATTAAAAAAGTTGCAACCTCTCATTCAATTTGTCTCAAACATAGCACAACTGAGATGCATGACTAGCTGGCTATCCAAATGTTGATCACTCATTTAGTTATTTTACTGAAATTGTGGGTCTCTTTTGCAGCTTTAACCCTGGTTTGGAAAACGACAAATCTCAAGGGAGGTGAAGTCTGCTAGACAGAATAAGTCTTTCCAGCACTTCTTATGGTCAAGAAAAACAGAAAGTGGGTCAAAAGTATTTCATATGAAATTTAACAAGCTACCTTGTTAACCTTCCCAGTGATCAGACATCCTCTCTGCAAGCTGATACCTTCCATTATCCACTATCCACTATCCTGTCCACTATCACTATGCCCCAATTCCACTTGAACATTCCTACAATTGTCACCTGCTCCCCCTCGGTCCCTTCCCAAGCTTCTCACCATCTATCTCTTCTATTGATGTCCTTGTTAGTTGTAGATACTTTCCAATCTACTTGTTCAGATATGTCATTTCACATCTTTGGTGTAGATGGGACTTGAACAAAGACCTTTTGGCTCAGAGGTAGGGTAACTGCAACTTCACCAAAAGAATTCCACACCTGTTAATTGCAGATATTTTCTAATCATTATTATACATTAATTATATACAAGAGGGTGGGTATTGACCAGGGATGCTGGAGTATTTGTAGAGACAAGGGATCTTGTGATACAATGGTAGTGTCCCTACTCTTAGTCAGAAATTCCACGATCAAGCCCCATCTGCCACAATGACATGCCATAGCAAATCCAAAAAGGTTGATTAGTAAAAATATAAAAGGAAGACACACTGAAAGTGTGTTGTTGCTGGATTAGGAGGTAAATGCTTGTGACATTTCACTGTGTAAATAAATATAAGACTGAGGAAATATTGGTTGGAATATTATATGTTAACAAATGGCCTTCCAAAATAGAACAGACCTCCTTCAAACCCCTATCGCTCCAGATTCCCTCAAAGTTCTTCATAAAATATGGGATTTTAACATTTGGGAATGTAAAACCTAGTCAGTAAAGGCTTAAGCATATCTTAGAACCACAGTTTCAAAATATAGTAAGACCTAATGGAAAATATTTCTGAGAATGACCTCATGTTTGCAAGGATCTTGTCCAAATTTATTCTTACAGCCAATCATGACATGGTCATTCCTCTTGGATGCAAGTTTGATTTGACCTAACTTTTCTTCTGCATAGCCCAGCCCATTACATGGAACAGAATTTCACTGTACAGTTAAATCTGTTTTGGCAATCATGCTGTATGGAAATTAGCAAACATTCTGGGAAACATTTGTGATATTACTGAGAAGTTCAGGTTCATTACACTGATGGATTTCTGCACGTTCTGAAATACTGAAAATGACAGGACATACAGGTTCCTGGATGCCTAAAGGTAGATGTGTTAACTTGTTACCTGAAATCGTATCTGGTGTCTACTATTACCAAATTAGACAGCAATTAAGCTGATTTGAATCCATCATTTTTCTGACACATACACCTACAGCAATCACGCATTCTATTATACACAGCTCACACATATTCTGTCAATCAGAATGTGTCACGTCAGATCATCTCAGCATGAATTTACTGTTTGTGAAGTTCATTCTCACTAGTACAGATATATTCTTTAACCATTTTCCATCTTAAAGGATATTACAAATGACAAGGCATTGCAGCGTTAATGACATTTGAAAAGGACAAACTACAGATGAAATGTATTTATAATTAATAAACAATATGTAATGTGAATTTATTCTCTCCTCAGCAGCTGCACTTGCTCCTCATTTAAAATCTGTGATCTGAATGTTCTTGTAGAGATACATAAATGTAAAATAATCCCAAAATGAATATTTTGAATTAGAAATGTTATAGTGGCACCAAATCCTTCCACAAAAAAAAACCAAACATTGATGACTCGGAGATCAATTGACTTGATGACTTAAGTGTGACATTATTAATTACGAATAAATTGAAAGCCAGCATGGCTTGAAAGAAACATCTTATTGGGAGGTATTAAGTTTGATAGAAGAATCAACTGAGCAACCACTATTGGGTTATTAGCAAGCAAATACTGAAATAAATACAATTTCTCTGATCATCATTACAGCACAGGCTCAAAAATACTTTGACAAATGTGTTAAAGCTTCCATTTAAACAACAAAGTATGTATGTTATATAAACCACCTTAAACATGTGCTCCAAATAATGTCAACAGTCATTAATGGAGTGTTGCACTTGTATATGAAGAAAATAATATAAGACAAAGTCTCAAAGAAATGAATAAATTCATAAACAATTCATTTGAATAAAAGGAAAAGAATAAAAATGAGAGCTCAATGAAACATAATTCTAAAACTAAGAATGTAGTTTGCTTTCATAAAACTAATTCAAGCAATGTTTACAGCAATGAATGAAATCATTGAAATGAATCAAGACTTTGAGTACTTATATCTTGAAAGTTACATCATTATTCTTTTTCTTCACTTACATTCTTATTAACTGTTAAAAATGATTGTTTACAATCATGGTGTTAAGCAATTAAGTACCTCACTTAATAAGGGAATAAACTTGCATTTATTTAGCACCTTTCAGGATGTCACAGCCAATTAACTTTATTTGTTGAGTCGTCATGGTTGTTTTGTGGTAACCAATTTGTGCCCAGCACAATCTCACATACAGACATCAAGATGATTGACTAAAAGTCAATTGTTCTGCTGCTGGTGTTTAAGGGAGGAATGCTGGTCATGGCAACAGGAGAGGACTTTGTAAAGTAGCAAAGGGTCTTTGGCATCCATCTGAATCGTCAGGCAGGAGCCTTGATTTATATTTCAGAGGAACAACAACATAACACTCCCTAATGTTGCACTGACATGCCAACCTAGATTATGGACTTGTTCCAGGAGGAGCAGGGTGTGGTGTGCTTGAACTTACAAAATGTGATTCAAATATAAGAATGTGATGAATTTTACTCAACATTAGCGTCTTATTCTCAAGTGCCCTGTTAAAACTTCCCACAGATGGTATTTACATCAGAATGTTTGTGTTAACTTGTTTCACAACGTGCTTGTTTGATACATTTCTATTTCATTTCACCTTTAGCTGTACCTTTTGAATTCAAAAAAACGCTCCTTCCTGGTCATTTATCTGCTCAATGCATTTCATTTGAAATAGTTAGTTGGCAAGTTATTAAGTAATAAATGTCATCACAAACCAACATATAACCAATACATTTAATTTAGTTGCATGCTGTGAGCTGAGTTAAGTGACCTTCGTAGACAGGTAACCATTCTATACAGTCATATCTCTTTTTGCAAACTCAAAGTCAAAAGTGCTTTGATTTGGCATACATATTATCCACGTTTTGAGCATCTGTATTAATTAGAATAGGGTCAGTGTCTAGCCAGAGAAACTGCCTGTTTAAACAAGAAGTTTATAAGAGAAATTCTGCAATCTCATTCTCCCAGCAAAAAAATGATGCAAGCTTTGGAAATCATAGCTATCCAGTCAATGACAGCCAGTGTAGCCACGTTATTAAACAGAAGCTGTAAGCCCTTCAATTTCCAAAGTGTTCTCCTTGCAAGTGTTTCTTTCCATTGTAAATGACCGAATAATAGAAGGACCCATGCTAGAAAGAGAGTTTGCAACAATCGGGTGAATGATCAATGATTTCCTTTCTGAATAGACTCATTCTTTTCCTTCACAAAAAAATCTAGACATTCCCTTATTTAGAACATTGCATGATTCTTTGCCATTATATCACAAGATCACAGAGAGGATAAATGAGGGAGCTCATTCAGCCCGCCTTAATTCATCTATCCAGAAGAAAGAAAATCTTCCATTCTCCCCAACCCCAGTGACATTATCTGTCTCTTAAAAGGCTGTAATGTTTTTATTTTGACTCCACCCAAGAAGATCATCCAAATGTTGACAGCATTTTGCATGATGAAATACTTTCTGGCATTTGTCCAGCGTTTCCCTTTCACCAGTTTTCAAACTATTTCAAACCATTATGGGTTTTTTTTTGTGTACCAAGCTGTCTTAAGCATAAACATTTCTTGTTTAAAAGACTGACCTGAAGTTCTGCCAACTTGGTTCTAAAATCAACCACTAGGAGGTGTTCATGGACAACATGGAGGAATGCTTCCTATTCCTCCTTTGGTTACATTAGATTTTTTTTTAAGTCAGGTCGCCTGGAGTTATAATTTTTTTTAGCACAATTCAAATTGAGATAATGGACTTGGGCAAGATAGGGAACAGATCCAGTTATTTAGCAGGTCACATTTTATCATTCACATCTTGTGAGTTATTATTCAAATGTGCAGACTTTTGACCTGCTTCTTGTACATTTCACAGTGAAATTTTCACACTGCTTTTTCAGTTGGTAATGCTGTCCAACAGGGAATCAAGTTATGTAAAATTAGCTTCAATGGATCAACACACTAAAGATTCCATCAGAGGAAAGTTATTTTATTATGGGCTAAAGAACCATCCAGGTAAAAACAATGACTGCAGATGCTGGAAACCAGATTCTGGATTAGTGGTGCTGGAAGAGCACAGCAGTTCAGGCAGCATCCGAAGTGCAGCGAAATCGACATTTCGGGCAAAAGCCCTTCATCAGAATTCCTGATGAAGGGCTTTTGCCCGAAATGTCAATTTCGCTGCACTTTGGATGCTGCCTGAACTGCTGTGCTCTTCCAGCACCACTAATCCAGAATAAAGAACAATCCAACCCAAACTCTGGGTCTGCTACGTGGATGACACCTTTGTCATCACTAAATAAAACAAGTTAGAGGAAACTTCAAGACCAACAATAATACCTTTACTGGTATAAAATTCACTAAAGAGGAGGAAAACAACAACAAACTGCCATTCCTAGAAGTCACAGTAGAGTGAACAGCCAATGAGGAACTTCAAACCAGCGTCTACAGAAAAACAACACATACAGACCAAATATTGAACTACAGAAGCAATCAACCCAACACCCATAAACGAAGCTGCATCAGAACATTATTTCAATGAACCAATACACACTGCAGCACAGTGGAACTATACAGAGCAGAGAAAAATTACCTATTCTGTGTATTCAAAAAGAATGGGTACCCAATAAACACAGTCCACTGATTTCTCAGCAACAAACCCAAACAAGCAGACAAAACACGTCCAGAAACCCTAGCCACTCTCCCCTACATCAAAGGCATCTCAGAAATGACTGCCAGACTATTCAGACCCCTTGGTTTCATGATAGCCCACAAACCCACCAACGCACTAAAACAGCAGCTAATGAACTTGAAAGACCCTGCACAGACAATGAGCAAAACTAACGTCATTTACAAAATACCATGCAAGAACTGTAACAAATACTACATTGGACAAACAGGCAGAAAACTAGCCACCAGGATACGTGAACACCAACTAGCCACAAAAAGACATGACCCTCTCTCACTAGTATCCTTACATACGGATGTGGAAGGACACCACTTCGACTGGGACAGCACATCCATCCTGGGACAAGCCAAACAAAGACACACAAGAGAATTCCAAGAAGCATGGCATTCCAACCGGAACTCTATCAACAAACACATCGAGTTGGATCCATCTACCACCCCCGAGAAAAGGAACAGGAAGTGACTTCACCACAGGAAATAACATCATCACAGGAAATGATATCACCAACCCAAAGAAACCCAAACATATAAATAAAAAGCAGGAATTTTCAGCATTGCTTCATGTGAGGTCCACTGAAGATGTTACCTAGTAAGGTAACAAAACACCTGGAAATGAACCTTTCAGCTCAGTGAGCAAACCTACATCCAAAACTTTTAGGATATGCCTAACATGTAAAAGCACATCAGGTTCACTGTTTGGGTACATAATATGGGTCATAATATGGATACGGTGGGATGTAGAACTAAAGAACCGGTAGAAATAAATCAAGTAGATAAATGAAAAAATGAACAAATATCTTAACAGTCATTCTTGCTAATGTTAGGAACTTGCGATATTAGCACTGTGCCTATGAGTTGATGAGTTATATTCCTATAACATCTTATTTGGAAAAATCATTGCACCAGCATTTCTTTTATAGTATTTCAAGAATTAGCCAAACCTGAACATTGGTATTACAATATGTTGCAGCACTCAGAAACACTTCATAAAGTAATGAAAGTTCAATGTACAGGTACTATAGCATTGTCCAACAAAATAAAACAAGATAAGAACATAAACCATTCTTGTGTCATCTTTGTTGTATCACTTGCATTGAATATGTATACCAAGCAAGTTAGGGGATTATTCCCTTATTGGAAATAATAGCTCTATAAAACATATAATTTTTGTTTAGTTTGCTTTATTTATTTGAAAATTCATTCTTCCCTGAATATTGACTAAATTGCCACTATCATAGAAGTCACTTATTCATTACACTGCTCCTTTTTATCACGTTTGCAACTCTCTTAACACGCCCTACTAAAGTTATGGGAACATTGCACATTATGTTCTGCCTTGGTATACCTTCTATCTCTGTTCTCTGGTGACAAGCCCATCTGCCACCTGCTCTAGTCTGTGTCCCAGCGACAACTGTCGAGCAGCACCAAGATTGATTATCAGTCAAAAGCAATAACAGAGCACCAGATTTCTGTGGGTTAAGCTTGCTGATCCAGCAAGAGTTGGTATGAAATTTCAGCATTGCGTGCCAACATTTTGGTGCTGAAAGAACAGCAGTGCATGTCGCCATGAAATACAGCCAAAAGAAACACAAACAAAGCATAAAGTCTGTCCTCCCAGTTTAGTCTATTAAAAGGGAAAGTGCAGCTGGAACACTTGCAGTAGCTTTCGCAATACAGGGATTATCAAGCCTAGACTTTCTTTTCAACATTCATCTTCCAAACTCTATGGTGATTAATTGTATTTCAGCCAAAATTTCACAATTGGATTTTATATTGCAATCTCTTTTAAAATGTTAAATATTAAAATGGAATCTAATTTAGGGTATGTTGATGGTTTAATATGCAAGGAGTGTGCAAAGTGTAATTTGTGAAGTAAAACTAGTCCTCCGGAAGATGAAAATGCTTTATGATGGTAGATCATAAAGCACTAAGAATTATAAAACCTTTTGAGGTTTGCAATGGAAAAGGAAAGATTTTAGAATGGACTTCGACATTTAAGATCTGAAAGCAAACCAGTATTAATTATTTTTAAAAACGAAGCTCTGAAGGCTGTGTTTTGTAAGCAGTAAGCACATCCTATTAAAAGATATGCTATTGACACCAAGAGACATCCACTGCGTATGTCTGAAAGCAAATTAATGCAGCAGCATTTAATTGTTTAAAATAAGTGGATTTAAAATCTTTATCGCAGTTCATAATAAAATGGACTTAAAAGCAGCACAAGCACAATCTGCTCAGTCATACTAACGAGAGAGATATGGTTTGAAACTTTCAATTGAAAACCTTCAGGAATAATATTTTTTAATGTGTGAATCTGTGTTAGAGTTATAGAGGAACAAATACAAGCTCATCACCACAACCAGTACACATGGTACTCACACATCTTTCTACTTATTTACAGCTGGTAGGTGCATATGTACAATTCTTGCATCTGTTTTGAGTAATGAGTAGTTTAGCGTAAGTACCATATAAAATCAAATTCAGTATTGTCCCTGATGTATTTTATAGTACTGCATCCAGAGTACCTCTTTGGTCTATTTAAATTCATATAAAATTGTCCACATTTGTCAATAAATAATATGTACTCTAGAAATGAGTAAGGCTTTTGTCTTTTCAACCACAAGAGGTCTCAGGGTCAAAACTAAGTCTCACTTATAAGTGGTCATTTCGCAGGAATAAGCCACTGATGACCAAGGTAGTTCTGACAGTGTACAGATTAAAAATTGCTACTATAGTTTAAATGCACTCATCTGTACATTTTAAATAAAAAGATAAAAAGAAACTGTCAATGTCAAAGATCTGAAACAAGAAAAACATAGGAAAAACATTCAAGGTCTACCAGTGTTTGTCAAGATAAAAGAAACAAAGGTTTTCAGCTCAAATGTTAACATGACCTTTGACTTTACAGATGCTGACTGATGTACTCTGTATTTTCAGCATGTTGTGTGTCAATTTTGTACCTTTTATTTTTTTGGATGGATCCATGAATGGCTCTCCTGTTGAAATGTAAACATCAGCATTATGAGGAATGTCCCTCGGCTCAAATGCTTCTCGACCGTTTGCTAGAAATACCCTTCTTGCAGCTGTGTTCAAGTCAAGCCTTGTAGTGCAGGCCTCTAATAACTGTGAATGGAAATGAAATTCCAATATTAATAAAACACTAAAAAAGCTACTTTTTTTTATAGATCAGGAGACAAAGAGATTTGATTATTAGATATTTCATCATGGGTGCACTTCCATTTTACACTTGTATCACAATCAAAGAATAGATCTGTTTCTTAATAATTCAAAAAAATTAATCAGCATAAGTAGTAGAGCAAGACAGCACATAATGATATTACAGTGAAATGTTTGATTTGATTTCAAAGTCAATTAATTAAAAGACTATAAAGAGTTTTCAATTTTGATGTAAATGATGCACTGAGGAAATCATCCCCAATATGTTTTCTTTTAAACTAAGATAATTGCTGCATTTAAATCTTCAATTACCAATTTGAGGAAAAAAGGGTGGTATAAACCAAAATTGTGCCTCTTGTAAAGTTTATTATTGTCTAACTGCCATGCCAAGCAGGGTAGTGACCAGAATCTTCCAAACTTTCCAATCAAAGCAACAATGGGTGACCTAATTATCAGAATGCAAGTTTAGTCAACCATTTAATGCTGTCCAATTATGTTTATCAATGTTGGTCTCTTGTTTTTCTGTTCATCTTTCTGGTAGTGATAGGAAATACAATCCTTCTGTATGGATAACATGTGAAGATCTCCAGGGTCAGAATTTTGTTAGTAGCATGGCATTCCCCACATCATAACTGGAACTGCACTTCACTTCTACATTCTCTCTTTCTGCCTTTTACTATATGATTATAGCTAGATATTGAAGCATGCATGACATGTAAAACATGCTCAGTGAGATGGTGGAGGAAAGGTTTTCATTGATTAAACATGCCATCAGCTAACAAAGCTGCATTTATAAATGTCCTACCAAAGATCCTTTTGGTCAACAGAAAGGCTCTGTTTCATGGCCACAAATTTCCTGCCCAACTATACTGCTACCAACAGAAATTTTCAGAGCACAAATGTGGCACACATGCTTTTTTAAATTATTTTTTATTTGTAAAGATTTCACTTTACATTGATTTCACCATATTCATGTGTTCATCATCATTATTTGTTGAGCCTAGCTTGGTCAGACAACTAAATTAACAGTCATGCCTAAAGGTTGGTTGGTTTAATGGTTACAAGGCAGTAAAGGACAATTCTTTTATCGTGGAAGAAACAATCCCTGCATTTCTGCGTTCATTTTGTATTGAGTGTTCAAATTAGCCCCAATGTTTTACTCACCATGTCATGAGACATGACTGAATTTGCAGGATCATTTTACTTTCCTTTTTATGCATTGAAAAGACATTACATGAAGTAATCTCAGTGAGGCTGATTACAATATTGTAGAATCATAGAGTTATAAAGGTGTACAGCATGAAAACAAACCTTTCAGTTTAACTCATCCATGCTGACCAGATATCCTAAATTAATCTAGTTCCATTTACCAGAATTTGGCCCATGTCCCTCTAAACACTTCCTATTCGTTTAGGTAAAACCAAGGACTGCAGATGCTGGACACCAGAGTCTAGATTCGAGTGGTGCTGGAAATGCACAGCAGGTCAGGCAGTATGCAAGGAGTAGAAAAATCGACCTTTAGGGCAAAAGCCCTTCATCAGGAATAGAGGCAGGAACACTTCAACTCCTTGGCATCAGTGTGGACTTCACCAGTTTCCTCATTTCCCCTTCCCCCACCTCACCCCAGTTTCAACTTTACAGCTCAGCACTGCTCTCATGACCTGTCCTACCTGCCTATCTTCCTTTCCATCTATCCACTCCACCCTCCTCTTTGACCTATCACCTTCAATCCCACCCCCATTCACCCATCGTACTCTTTGCTACCTTCTCCCACCCTTCTCTCTGACCTATCACCTCCATCCCCACTCCCATTACCTATTGTACTCTATGCTACTTTCTCCCCACCCCCACCCACCTCTCATTTATCTCTCCACTCTGCCGGCACCTCGCCTCTACTCCTGGTGAAGGGCTTTTGCCCCAAAGGTCGATTTTCCTGCTCCTCGGATGTGCCTGATCTGCTGTGCTTTTCCAGCACCACTCTAATCTAATCTTCCTATTCATATATCCATCCAGATGCCTTTGAAATGTTGTAATTGTACCGGCCTCCACCACTTCCTCTGGCAGCTTTTCCCAGACACGAACCACCCTCTATGTGAAAAGATTGTACCTTAGGTCCCTTTAAATCTTTCCCCTCTCACCTTAAACCTTGTCCTCTGGTTTTGGACTCCTCTACCCTGGAGAAAAGACCTTGTCTATTCATTCTATCTGTGTCCCTCATGATTTTATGAAGTTCAATGATGTTATGAAGTTGAAGCATGTACTGTAGCTTGAAGAGAGAGTGGACGCTGTTCTGCACTGAGACCTTTCAAACACCTGTGTCATATGTGGGCGGCACGGTGGCACAGTGGTTAACACTGCTGCCTCACAGCGCCTGAGACCCGGGTTCAATTCCCGACTCAGGCGACTGACTGTGTGGAGTTTGCACGTTCTCCTCATGTCTGTGTGGGTTTCCTCCGGGTGCTCCGGTTTCCTCCCACAGTCCAAAGATGTGCGGGTCAGGTGAATTGGCCATGCTAAATTGCCTGTAGTGTTAGGTAGGGGTAAATGTAGGGGTATGGGTGGGTTGTGCTTCGGCGGGTCGGTGTGGACTTGTTGGGCTGAAGGGCCTGTTTCCACACTGTAAGTAATCTAATCTAATCAAAAAATGACTAGATAACAGTCTCAGAATGTACTGGAAAATTGAAAATTTAGCTATGAAATGGACACCTGAGTTGGTTGCTGTTTCAACAACAATTTGATATTAACCAAGCAGATTAAATTATGCCCCAGGATATTAAGACCCAATCACATTTGAATTTATTGTTATGCTAACATTGAACCAATGAAACAATCCGAAGTTAGAGATATAAAATAGACAGGTATTTTGAAAATCAGAGCAAATACCATTGAGAGCCAAGAAATTAGGAACACTCTATATCAAAGGTACCTTTTCATATGAAACATCTTCACAGTAAAAAAGAACTCAACCCTGGGGACTCTTCAGTTGGAAGAAGACAGGCATCAGCTGCTGTATGGTTTTGAAATTAAGTTGATGTAATTTTAATAAAAGTTTTAGTGGAACAGTATATTAGAACATAGAACATAGAAAAATACAGCGCAGTACAGGCCCTTCGGCCCTCGATGTTGCGCCGACCGAAGCCTATCTAACCTACACTAGCCCAATAACCTCCATATGCTTATCCAATGCCTGCTTGAATGACCATAAAGAGGGAGAGTCCACCACTGCTACTGGCAGGGCATTCCATGAACTCACAACACGCTGGGTAAAGAATCTACCCCTAACATCTGTCCTATACCAACCTCCCCTTAATTTAAAGCTGTGTCCCTGAGTAACAGCTGACTCCATACCCGGAAAAAGGTTCTCACTGTCAACCCTATCTAAACCCCTAATCATCTCGTTATAGAGTTGGAGGCAGATAATAAGCAGTTAAGAGAAAGAGGGGCTGAGAGTTGTGAAGAGTTATTGTTTAATGTTCACTTTTACAGTTAAAGAATAAATTGATTTTATTTTCTTTAAATAGTGGAATTTGGGAGTTCTCTGTCACTCACATTTTAACAGATTACAAGGTGAGATGAGCTTTTCTGGGTATTTGGTTTAATTAACAGAAGGGTTCACTGCTGTGTCATAACAGTTTGGGGGTTCAGGTCTGTGATTTGGACAGGTATAGACAGATCCAGTCTGAGATTTGGACAGATTTGACCAGATTTGAGATACAAAAGATCCCAGCAAATTTAAACACTTGCTGATTGGTGTCCTATATCTTTAAGAAAAACTTAGGTGAAGCAATTTGTTTAATTCTGGTTTGTTCTGGTTGGTTAAATTGAAAGTGAGAGAAGTGGCTCTTAAGACTGCTAAAGAGGTTTTGGAGTTTGCAGATGTTTTCCAAATTTGCCAAGGAAGTTTAGAAGTACAGAGGAAGGACATAGTTTTAGAATGAGCAGATAGGTTAGAATTGGGTTTAACCAGGGACAAAAGAAAAGCTGAAATTGTAATGGAGTTAGTCAAGCACTTAGGTGTAACAGAGAAACAGAGAAGTGCAGTACTGTTAGAGAAACTTAAATTGCAATTGAGACAAATGGAGTTAGAAGATAAAGAAAGGGAAAGAAGAGCGATGGAAAAAAGAAAGAGAGGGAAGAAAAAGAGAGACTGGAAAAAGAACAGGAGAGAATGTTATTAGCTGAGCATAGAGAGAGAGAGAAGAAAAAGAAAGAGAAAGGCAGAGAATTTGAACTTCAAAAGTTGTGAATTAGTCAGGAAAGTCATGTTAACAGAATGGAAATGAAGAGAGAAGGTAGTGATGTATGCAAATATGTTAAAATATTGCCACATTTTGATAAGAAAGATGTTGAAGCCTTCTTTCTTTCATTTGACAATTTGGTCAGGCAGATGGAGTGGTCAGAGAATTTATAGATAATGCTAATTCAGACAAAGCTGGTAGGCAGAGCTAGTGTGATATTTGCAGCGCTGTCAGATAAGGGGGTCAAGAGATTATACAGATGTCAAACAGGCTATTTTGAATGCTCATGAATTGGTACCAGAAGCATATAGACAGCAGTTCAGAAACATAAAGAAGGAACTAGGTCAGACCTATGTTGAGTTTGAAAGAATTAAAAATAGTAACTTGATAGATGGGTGCAGGCTTTAAAAATAGATAAGATTTATGAGACTCTGAGGGAGGTTATTCTGCTGGAGGAGTTTAAAAACTCACTTCCAGAGATGATAAGAATTCATGTGGATGAACAGAAAGTTCAAGAAGAGAGAAGAGCAGCAGAGATGGCAGATTAATATGCTTGGTGCATAAGGCAAAATATAGCTTCCAGCAAGAATTTCATCCTGTAAGGGATAGAAACTGGGGGAAGGGGAGATCCTACACTACAATGCAAAGAGTAGAGCACACTGGTAATAGTTCACCATAGGTTAAAAAGGAAGTCCAAGAGAGTGAAAAAGAGGCGAAAGGCCTCAGGTGGTAAGGTGGGCAAAGTAAGTGACAGTGCTGGTCACTGAAGAAAAGCACTGTGGGAAAAGATGCAGTAAAAGAGGCTAAGCCCGTGGCATTAGTGAAAGTAGTAAACAAAACCCCAAGAAAAGTCAAGAAGCTGCAGGATAGTGCACAGCTTAGTAGAGCTGGGTATTGAGTTAGTGCCTGGCCTCGAAAAAGACTTTACCACTCTGGGTAAAGTTTATTCAGAGAGAACAGGGAGAGAAGGGAAAGACATTATAATTTTGAGAGATATGACATCTAATTAGTCTATGATAGTAAGAGATGAACATACTTGCACTCTTTCTGAAATGTTACCCAAGAGAGTGGTATTTTGTGGAATGAATGGAGAGAAATTTAGCATTTCCCTGTGTAAGATCAGGTTGGAGACCCAGCTCAAGACTGGGGAAGTAACAGTGGGAGTGATTGACAGAGCATCAGTTCCAGGAATACCGTTTGTTCTTGGGAATGTTTTAGCAGGATGCAAGGTGGGAGTGACACTCCTTGTTGTGGAGAAACCCAAGGAAGACCAGGGAACTGAAGAGTTAAAAGAAAAATACCCTGGAATTTTTCCAGACTATGTAGTAACAAGATCCCTCTATCATAAGTCACAGCAAGAAGCAAAACCTAAAGAGAAAGATGAAGGAGTTGAGGTTCATTTAGCAGACACCCTGATTGATGTAATGGTGCAGGATACACCTGAACAGGCAGAGGGTCAGGCAGTGGTGTTTAGTCCTGAAAGGCTAATGGACTTATAACAAAAAGGCGAGTCAACAAAATATATATATATATATATATATATGCATACTGAGAAAAGGAATCAGAATGTAATCCTGAAGGTTATACTCTTAAAGATGAAATCCTAAGATGAAAATGGAGACCACGGCAGGTTAGTGCAGAGGAGAGATGGGTGGAAGTGCACCAGATTGTGTTGCCAGTACATACAGACAGGAAGTGTTATGGTTAGCGCATAAATTACGAGTAGGAGGTCATTTAGGTGTGAGGAAGACTCAGGTTAAGGTACAAATGCATTTCTATTGGCCTGGACTGCACAAGAATGTGGTTAAATTTTGCTGGGCAAAAGTGGGTACTGCAGATACTGGAGATTAGAGTGGTGCCTGAAAAGCACAGCAGGTCAGGCAGTATCGGTGGAGCAGGAAAATCGATGTTTCGGGCAAAAGCCCTTCATCAGGAATGAGGCTGGGAGCCTCGGAGGTGGAGAGATAAATGAGAGGGGGTGGGGCTAGGGGAAGAAGGTAGCTGAGAGTGTAATATGTGGATGGAGGTGGGGTCAAGGTGAAAAGTCAAAGAGAAGGGTGGAGCGGATAGGTGGGAAGGAAGATTGACAGATGAGACAGGTCATGAGGATGGTGCTGAGGTGGAAGTTTTGAACTGCCGTAAAGTGGGGGGAGGGGAAATGAGGAAGCTGGTGAAGTCCACATTGATACCATGGGGTTGAAGGGTTCCGAGGCAGAAGACCAGGTATTCTTCCTCCAGGAGTCAGGTGGTCAGGGAGTGGCGATGGAGGAAGCCCAGGACTTGCATGTCCTGGGCAAAGTGGGAGGGAAAGTTGAAATGTTTGGCCATAGGGCAGTGGGGTTGATGAGTGTGGGATCCTGGAGATGTTCTCTGAAGCACTCTGTGAGTAGGTGGCCAGTCTCCACAATGTAGAGGCGACCACATAAGGAGCAACGAATATAGTAAATGACATGTATGGAAGTGCAGTGAAGCTTTGGTGGATGAGGAAGGGTCCTTTGGAGCCTTGGATGGAGGTGAGTGGGGAGATCTGGTCACAGGTTTTGCAATTCCTGCAGTTGCAGGGGAAGGTGCCGGCAGGGGAGGGTGAGTTGTTAGGGGTCCCGGTGGGAACGGTCTTTACAGAAAGTGGATAGGTGTGGAGAGGGAAAAATATCTCTGATTGTGAGGTCCATTTGTAGGTGACAGAAATGTTGGCAGATGCACAGTGTTATTCAGGACATGTCCTGAACAGAAGGAATCTATGTCAGTCCACAGCAAAAACCCAAAGCAAAGCCAAGCCTCAACCAAATGAGTTATGTTTTCTCTAGGATCTGAGCTGGCAAGCCACTGTAGTTGCTACTGGTATGTGGTCTTGAGTCAGAAAAAGAGTCCCACCAGACCTAAATTGAGTCAGGGAACTCAGGTTGTATCCAGGAGAATGCAAACCTTAGGAAGCCCACTTACAGCTGGTTTGGAACTTTAAATTGCTTAGCAATGTCCAAATCAGAACCAATCAAACTAAACATCTGGTTAGGTGGTCACCTGGTTCTGATGGAGTTCGATATTGGTGCAGCCGTTTCAGTAATCACAGAACCAGTCTTTAACAAAAATCACTCTGCACTCCAACCTTTAAGTTTGAACAGGACCTTGGCTAGACTGAAGACCTATCCCAGGGAACCATTACAGATTAAGGGTACATCTTCGGTTCTGGTCTCTTATTAGAAGCAGCTGGTTCAGTTCCCACTGAATTTAGTAAAAGACTCAGACCCAAGCTTGATCGGGTGAAATTGGTTGAGAAAGATTTATCTATATTGGCTCAACAGTTTTCATTTAGATAATGGCTGCCTGAGTGAAGTCACAATTAAATAACCAGAAGTTTTTCAGGAAGGTCTAGGGACGATCAAAGCAGCCAAGGCCACCTTGCATGTGGATCAGGAAGCAATTCCACCATTCTGCAAGGCCCACTCCTTTCATTTGCCTTATGGACAAAAGTAGAGGCAGAAATCAGAAGGCTGGAAAGCAAAGGAATCATCAAACTACTCCAGTGTGCAGAATGGGCAGCACTGGTCACACCTATTGATAATCCCAACAAGTCAGTTCACCTTTATGGAGACTTTAAACACACGGGTCTTTTGCAACTGGATAAATATTCAAGCCCTCACATTGAGCAGGGAGGCTGTCCTTTGGAAAGCTGGACCTGAGCCATATTTTCAGAAGTATTTGTACTGGTTTATGAGACTGCTATTTGAGAAATTTGTCAGCCTGTGCAATTTTTAAGGTGACAATGGAGAACATTGTACACGGCCTACCCCAAGTTGTCATTTATCTCAATTTTTACTAATAACAGGGAAAACCAATAAGGAGCACTTAGAGAATTTGGACACAGATATTTCTCCCAAAGGGTTCAGAAAAGATTTACAATGATGTTGCCAGAGTTGGAGGGTTTGAGCTATTGGGGCTGTTTTCCCTGGAGCGTCGAAGGCTGAGGGGTGACCTCAGAGTGGTTTACAAAATCATGAGGGGCATGGATCGGATAAATAGACAAAGTCTTTTCCATGGCATGGGGGAGTCCAGAATTAGAGGGCATAAGAGACCTGAGGGGCAACTTTTTCACAAGAGGGTGGTGTGTGTATGGAATGGGATGGCAAAGAATGTGGTGGAGGCTAGTACAATTGCATTATTTAAAAGGCATCTGGATGGGTATACGAATAGGAGGCGTTGAGAAGGTTATGGGCCAAGTGCTGGCAAATGGGACTAGATTAGGTTGGGATATCTGGTCGGCATGTGTAAGTTGGACCGAAGGGTCTGTTTCCATGCTGTATATCTCTAATACACTCTCTGACTCTATGATGTGATGTATACGGAGGTTGGCAGGGTGGAAGATGAGGACTAGGTGGGGTTCTGTCCTTGTTGCGATTGGAGGGGTGGAGTTAAAGGGTGGTGGTGCGGGACGTGGATAAGATGCATTGGAGGACATCTTGAACAATGTAGGAGGGGAAATTGCAGTCTGTAAAGAAGGTGTGTTCTGTGCTGTACATTTTGTTAAATGGTGTTAAATTTTGCTGTACATGTCATATGTACCAAATGGTAGGTAAGCCACAGGCAGTAATAAAATCAGCATGTTTGTTGTCAATTCCCACATCAAATGACCTCTCACGTGGGTTATGATTGATTGTGTAGGTCCCCTCCCTAAAACTAAAAGTACTTGCTAACCATAATGGATGTGTCTAGCAGATTTCCGGAGGCAAATATGGAATATTAAGGCAAAAAGATGCTGCACGAGTTAGTAACTCTCTTCACAGGAGCTACCCAGAGAGATTCAGTCAGACCAAGGGTCAAATTTTACTGCTAGGCTATTTAAAGAAGTCATGGATAGCTTAGGCATACAGCATTTTAACTCAAGTGCATACCATCCTGAATCCCAGGGAGCATTGGAAAGGTGACATCAGACCCTGAAGACCACGTTAAGAGCATGCTGTCAGAATTATCTGAATGATTGGGATAAAGGTATCCCATTTGTATGGTTTGCCATTAGAGATGCTCCAAACGAATCGACATCGTTTACTCCCTTTGAGTTAATATCCAGACATGAATTGCGAGTACCTTAGAAATTAATTAAAGAAAAATGACAGGACCGAAGTCAGAGATCTGACACTTAAATTATGTATCTGAGGTGAGGGGAGAGATTAAATCAGGTGGGTGAGTTAGCAAAACAGCACCTGACAATGGCACAGTGTAAAATGAAACAGGTGGCAGATAAAAACTCTAAAATTCGGATGTTTTCCCATGGGTATTGTTAGCAGTAGTAGGAGGTCCCTTCAAAACCTGGTTTAGTGGTCCCTATAAGATTGAGCAAAAGTTAAGCTAGGTAAACTGTCTGGTAAAGACACCGGATAGAAAAAAATTATGAAAATGTTATGTGAATATGTTGAAACTTTATTATAAAAGAGAAAGGGAAGTGGAGAAAGAAGTGTTCATTACTACCCCACAGAGTGAGGAATCAAATCCAGATGTTGTGGAGTTTGATGTGTCTCAAAATATGTTAAATAAAGTCCTTGAAGAGTGGGATACATGAGTGAACTTTCTGTCTCAGGAGTAAAGAACTCAGTCAAAAGGTTTGTTGCAGTTGTATAAGGTCATATGCAGGAATAAGATGTGGAGGACTAATACTATTGTCCATGAGGTAGAAGTAGGGAATACTGTTCTGATAAAACAACACCCCTGCAGACTTAATCCTTTCAAGGCCACATAGGTCCAGAAGTAAGTGGATGTAATGCTCAATGAAAATATCATCAAACTGAGTCAGAATGAGTGGAGTGCACTGATCATGTTAGTTTCCAAACCTGATGGGACTCAACAATTTTGTGTGGACTATCAGAAGATCAACACTGTAACAAGATTGGATGGATACCCAATACCAAGATTGGAGGACTGTATAGAGAAAGTTGGACAGGCCAGTTACATCACAAAGTTGGACTTATTGCATGGTTATTGGCAGGTACCTTCATCAGAAGAAACAAAAAGATTTCTGCATTTGTAACCACAAATGGATGAGACCAATTCAAAGTGATGCCTTTTGGAATGAAGAATGCACCAGCCACATTCCAAAGACTCGTGAATAGAGTTGTGGTTTGATTAACAAACTGTATTGTTTATCTGGATGATGTAGTGATATTTAGTGAGTCATGGCAAGATCACATGATTCAGTTGGCAGAGCTCTTTGAACAATTAAGAGAAGCAAAACTGGTAATCAACTTAAAGGAAACAGAATTCATGAAGGCAGAAGTGACATTCTGGGGACATAAGGAATGCGAAGATGAAGGTCATTAAGGAATTTCCATGACCATCCTCAAAGAAACAGGTGCTTCTATTTTTGGGACTAAGCAGATTCTACTGGAAGTTTGTTCCAAACTTCAGCAGCATGGTGCCATTGCTAACAGATGTACGAAAGAAGAGGACAAAATTTCAGCAGACAAAACAATGCCAGGAGGCATTTGACAATTTAAAAGCAGAATTAATGACTGCACCATATTTAACTACACCAAATATTTTGAAAGCCTTCAAAGTTTCAATCGATGCGAGCAATATAGGAATTGGAGCTTTATTGCTAAAGACAGATGATGATGGAATTGAACGGCCAGTTGGCTATTTTTCAGAGAAACTCAACATGCCCCAGAAAAAAAATAGTCTACCATCGAAAAACAATTATTGAATTTGGTACTGGCCTTACAATATTTTAATGTTTAAGTGACAAGCAATGTGTCAGAGACAGTTATGCACACATATCACAATCCTCAGATCATAAAGATGTAATAGCAGATATGTTATCATGGATTTAAAGGAAAATGTATAGATAAGGTTGGACAGATTATAATATTATATATGCAGGTGCAGAAATTAATATGAACTTAGGCTAATGACCCTTGTATTTCATTGTAATGGGATTAAGAATTAGAAAAAAAACAATATTTTCATTATGATCATTCGTTTATTTTTCTTAAAGATAGAGGTATTATCAAGTTGAAGGTGTGTGCTGTACCTTTAAGAGAGTGTGAATGTTGTTCTGCACTGAGAGTTTATAAGCACCTATGTAATATGATTATATAACAGTTTCAGAGTGTACTGGAAAATTGAAAATATGTAACATTTGGCTGTGAAATTGATACCTGAGTTGATTGCTGTTTTGCCCCAGGATACTAAAACTCAATCAACTTTGAATTTATTGTTTTGTCAACATCAAACCAATGAAATGATTAAATGTTGGGGATATAAAAAAGGCAGGCATTTTGAAAATTGGACAAAGCAACTACCCTTGAGAGCCCAGAAATTAGGAACACTCTATACCAAAGATACCTTTTCATATGAAACATAGTTAAAGAAAGAAGACAGCCCAGGGAGACCTTCAACCAGAAGAAGACAGCTGCTGTATGGTTTTGAAATTAAGTTGATGTAATTTGAATAAGTGTTTTATTGGAACATTATGTTATTATAGAGTTGAAAGCAGATAATAAGCAGTTAAGAGAAAAGGGGGCTTAGAGTTGTGAGTAGTTGTTGTTTAATGAACACTTTTACAGGTAAAGGATAAATTGATTCTATTTTCTTTAAATAGTGGAATTTGGGAGTTCTCTGTCACTCATATTTTAACAGATTCCAAGGCAAGGTGAGCTTTTCTGGATGTTGGGTTTAATTAACAGAAGGGTTCCCTGCCATGTCATATCAATAACTGCAAATGTGTTGCTGGTCAAAGCACAGCAGGCCAGTTGAATTCTCTATTCCTGAGATGCTGCCTGGCCTGCTGTGCTTTGACCAGCAACACATTTGCAGCTGTGATCTCCAGCATCTGCAGACCTCATTTTTTACATGTCATATCAATAAGGCTATCCCTCAGTATCCAAAGGTGCAGGGAAAACAGGTCCTAGCCTATTCAGCCTCTCCCTGTAACTCAAATCCCCCAACCTGCCAGCATCCTTATAAGTCTTTTCTGAACAAGTGAGCACAAAGCCACATAAGAACCTTAGCCATCCAACACCGTGCAGTGAACATATATTTCAGCAGTACTGACACCATCTTTAAGATGCCTTGATTTCTTATCTCAACTATATTGTCCTCACCACCTCACATCACTGAACCAGGTACTTTTTACATCACTTTTTAATGTCCCAAACTCACCTCAAGACACTCTTCTTTTCTATCTCCTGAACCTTCTCATTACTCTACTCTGACCAATGACTCACCCTTTCCAGTGCTGACTCTTCATGCAAGAGTCCACCTGCATCCTCTCTCTCTCACTTCCTTAAAAAAGGAAAACTATTGACCTTATGCATAACTGCACATAAATGACAACAGCACATCACTTTGAAAGATTCAAGAAGGCTCCCTGAGATAGTTAAATTCCAATGGTTGAGTGAGAGTGTAAAACTGAAATAAATTATTTTAAAAGTCTTGGATAAATTAATGGGGCTGAAAGTTGATGAGGAACTGATGAATATTGATATGGCTACAAAGATACTGGATGCATTAGTAATCATCTTTCAAAATTCTATTAATTCTGCAGTGATGCCCGCAGAGAGTGAAAAGTTTCAAATGCAACTCAATGTTTAAGAAAGGAGTGAGAGAGAACACAGTGAACTCCAGACCTGTTTGCCTGACATCAGTATTTGAGAAAATATTACTATTTATTATAAAGAATATGCTTACTGGACATTTAAGAAACAATTGCCTGATTGGCAGTGCCAACATGGATTCATGAAGGGTCATATTTGATATGCCTAATAATTTTTTTAATCTAGAAAGATAGAAAATAGGAGCAAGAGTAGTCCATTTAGTCCTTCAAGTCTGCTTCATCATTCAATATGATCATGACTGATCATCCAACTCAATATCCTGTTCCTGTTTTGTGCCCCTACACTTTAATCGCTGTAGCTCCAATAACTATATGTAACTTCTTCTTGAAAACATTCAATATTTTGGCCTCAACAAACAGTTTTGAGAATTTTGGTGACATCTGATGAAGATGTAGCAAGCAGAAGCAGAAATTGTAGCTTTTACTAGAGTTATAAGAGCTTAAGAAGTCTTGCTTCAGTCATATTGAACATTGGTGAGACTATCTGGATTTTGTAAGAGGGAGTCTGCATTCTTATGAGTATTGTGACGCTACTTCTCACTATGCCCTTGTGGAGCTCTTCTTCCAGGTAAAGGGTAGACTAGAGCCCTTCTGCTTACCTGAGGTATTGTGTGCAGTTCTGGACCCTGCCTAAAAAAAATGTACTTATCAGAGAGGAAGTGCAGGGGAAATTAACAAAACTGATTGGAACTGTCTATAATGGGACTCTCCCATAAGGGATTTTTGAGGAGTCTTGGCTTATGGTCTCTGGAGCTTTGAAGAATAAGAGGTGATCTCATTGAAACTTACAAACCTTTACTAAATGCACAAAACAGATTCAGAAAGGGATGTTTTCCCTAGCTGTGGGATCCAGAATCAGGGGATACAGTCTCAATATAAAAGACAAACCATTCCGTTCTGAAATGAATAGGAATTTCTACATTAAAATGGTGGTAGATCTTTGGAATTCTCTGCCCCAGAGAGCTGCAGATGTTCAATCATTAAGTAAGTTCAAATCAGAGACTGGTAGTTTTCTAGTAAGAAATGACATCAATGGATATAGGAATAGTGAGTGTTTATGGAAATAGATGATGAGCCATGATCTCTAATAGCAATTCAGGCTTGAGGGGCTGAATGGCCTATTCTTACTTTTATTTTCTTATGATTATGAACTGGGTGGCAAGGAATTCACATGCACTGCTGACTTTTTTAATTGCAAAACTTGTATCACTATATAGTATTCATGAAATGTAAATATATTACAAATAGAAGCCTGCTATGGGCCAGTGTAATGTTCAATATGCCACAAAAATGCCACTGACTTCATCTCTGCATCTCAGCCTGTCATCAGAAAATCACAATTTAGCATCCATCGACGGATGGATAAATTGAAAGGTACATGGCCTATAGCAGCCATGATCATTGCTTGGTTTATGCCAATATTTTGATGCCTCATGAAGTGCCAAGCAAAGTTGTGGTGAGTAGAAGAGCCATCCATCCGGATGAAGCATCTAGAGATCCAGCGCTTAGTGAGAGGTAGCCTCACAATTCTCACAAGAATGCAGACTCTGTTCTCACAAAATCAAGCCTCTCACCTGTTACAATGGCAACTCTGTGCCACTGCATGAGTTCAAATTTATACAGACTTTTCACACTTCTCTGATGTGTCCTAATTCCATTCCATTCCATTTTATTCTTTACACAACTCAAATTTAAATGTGTCCCTAGATTCTCCTTGATTCCAGTGATGGTAATTCAAAAATTGTGAAATATCACTCTCCAAACTCTTAATAACAAGTTCGACAAACAATTACTTGGAGAAGTGTGGATTGCTGACTTCCACCCCATCTCCTCTACACTCTTCCTTTGAAATCTAAACATGTTGTGGAGACAAAGGAACCAGCAACACTGTTCAAGTGAGTAATTTTGCAACCCATTCATATCTGAACCCGATCCCATGGGCAATTGAAAATTTAGTCTCATGTTGCCACATGCATGCAATAAACATCTGCCAAATATACTCAGAGCTGGCTGATCATGTCAACCAGCATACAATGCCTACTTAGCCATAATATTACCATTCTGAAGCTGCATGCTCCACCTGACATGCTTTCTTTACCTCACATACGCATTCAGTATTAGAGAGGACCCCTTGTCTCCCATTCTTATTTAATGGGAATATCAATCATCTGCAGGGTAATTGGTGGCTAATTTATTCTGGATTTTGCTATAATTCTACAAATGCTTGGAGCTTTCTATCAATGTGTGTCATTCTACGAGTGACAGGTGCCAAATTATTTCTTTTGCTGATTTCAGGGCTTCTGCAGAAACTAGTTACTCTCAGATACAAATGCACTAGCAAACATTTCCCACAGGATACAACATGATGTGGGTAATGAATAGAGGCCTTGAGGAGGAATCATGGAAGGTGGGATTCACTGGCTAGGCCAGCATTTATTGACGTATCTAACTGCCCTTGAGAAGCTGGTGGTGAGTTGGCTTCTTGGACTGCTGCAGTCCACATGGTTACCATATGAACTGTTATAGGAGAAGGAGGAAGGAAGGAGCCATATAGACATTCCCTTTAGGCTGGGCTTGTAGAGAAGTCGTAATTCCAGTTTTGTACTGGTAAATACAACCCCAAATAGCCATTCATCGATCATCCTATACTCAATCATTCCATACCTGAACAACTCAGCACCCAATTGGCTACAATGCAAAAATAAGACCCACAACAAAATAAACATTTGAAAGCAAAACATAGAGAACATCATGCTCCATTGAATATTAAAGTCAAGTAATCATCTCATACATTCACTCTGTATAGAGCTCCAGCCATTGTTCACGCCAGTAGGCTGCTTCCACTCCTTTTGACAGTGTATTTAGTGGGCTTCCTTTCTACATGCAACCCTACCTCTCATCCTGCCAAATCCCAGCAGCTAGAAGATATCTCACATTCTTCAATAGCATGGATCCCACTGTTGTGCAGTTCTATATGCTCCATAGGTCAGATTCTCTTCAGAGAGTCTGAGCAATTGATCCAGCTATTGTGCACCCACCCTCCAGCCCCTTTTGAAAGGTATAGGTTATCCTAAAGCAGTGCAGGCTAATTTTAAGTTGTATTGGCCACTCATAATATTGACCAGCAATGGCTAGTGCTGGTTGCACAGAAAAGTCATTTAAAAGAGTTCATTAGCATTAGTTAAGCAATGGGCATGGATCAATTGTACACTACAGTAACTGTGCTCAAATTCAGGGAATTTCCAAGGTTCTCATGCTCAAACATCTCGTCAGATCCCAACTCTTGGCTTCGACTGCCTAGTAAATTTCAATGCAAAGCTGAAATCATTACATGCTGAGACTATGTTTGAAGTGCAAATGCATCCATTGATGGTACAAGTTTTTTAGGTTCTTCCAGTACATGGCTTGTCCCCCAGACATAGCAATACCAAAGATGCATTTACCAAGTTCACTATAGCTTGAAGGAGACAAGGTTTTAGGTTTTCAAAGTGATTAATGTGAAATGATGCATTTATTTTCGGCGGTACACTGGTTTGTGGTATGGGCATAGTGCAAAAAATTCATCAATACAAGCATGAACATTCACCTCCTAGTCTAAAAAAGGATATCTTCAAGTAAGTTTCAAAGAAATGTTGGGATTTGCAACGGTAACACAGCCACGGAGTATAATGTAATATCCTGTAATGTTACGTAAGCATACTTGCGGCTCTTCTCATGATTTTATTGTGGAAAGAAGATTAAAAGTATCTGTTACAGAAGTCCAAATTTAAATTAATTAGACTTTTAAAATTACTCTTGCGATGAAACATAAAAATGTGCAATAGCTTGATTTGTAATGTGTATTAATCTCAGTTATTTTAATGGGCAGCAATGTGATTGTCAGATTGTTACAGCAATTTATTTTTAATAACTCAATAAAGCTATTCAAGCCTACTTTTTCACTTTTTCAGATAATATCATTTTCTCTCTGTCATCCCTTTTTCTTCAAATATGCATTTTGTTTTCCCATATCCCTCAAAATCTGTTACAATATTCATTTGGATCTGTCTTCATTTAAAATAAAATTAAAAAATAATGTTCTGAAGTCTATCTGATATCAAGCAAGAGTGGTTTATTGTTAGGGATTAAAGTTGAAAGGGAACAAAAATTGTTAATTTACAAGAAAGAACATGTAAGGTTTGTATACAGGCCTGTGAGTCCTCAAACTCTGAAAAGTAAATAGAGAATGTACAGCTGTGAACAGTTTTTCTTTAACCTGTCCATTTTGTTGCAAAATAAAGGATAGCTAATCTGCATTTTAACCTGGATTCTAGGCCTATATGATTCATGTTGCCCTTGAAATTGGCTAGAGAAGTGACTTTCAACATATTTGTGAAAATTTTCAAACACAGTTAGCTTTCTACAGTCAAGGAGAGAGAGCAGCCAAAGGCCAAAAGTTTCTATGAATCTCTGCTCAGGAATGCTGATGAACACTTATGTTCTGATTGGAAAGATCAAATTCATGCATAGTTAAGATGAGACTGAAAGATTTGTCTAGCTTTAGTTGGAGAGAAATTTCCAGGAAACGAGCATTTTGAAAGACTGTTCTCCTGTTGAAACATTTCCATGCAGGGTAAGGAGCTTACAGTCATTTTGGACTCTTTCAGGAGAATCAAATGTTTACTTAAAGGACAATTTAGCATTTACCTATGAAATGTGTTTCTCAATTCATCTAAAAAATTTTTTTAAATTATTTTTGTGGTTTAAAGTATAACGCTTAGTCAATGCAATATTTAGTCTTTTGCTATGGCAAGTATCTTAAAATGCAAATCTTGCCATGTCATTTTTATAGCTATTACCTGGAAGTTCAAATTTCTTTTTATAAGTTATTGGATTTGAGCTGTTGAAATAGCTAAATTGCCTTCAAATCCTTGACCTTCTGAACACAAAATCTTATGAAAAAGGAGTAGAAGCTGATCATTTGGACTCTTGAGCCTGAACTGCCATTCCAAAGGATCATCATGAATCTGTTTGCGTGTTGAATTCCACATTTCCATCAATCCCCATCCCCCCTGGTAAGTTGTGATACCCTGCCTAATGAGAATCTATCTGCTTCTGTCATTAAAATATTCATTGATCCTGCCATCACTGCATTCTGAAGCAGATAGTTCCAAATTCACACAACCCTCCAAGAGAAAATAATTTATTCTTATCTTTGTCCTGAATGGGAAATTCCAAAGTTTTAAAGAGAGCCCCTAGTTCTGGATTAACCCACCTGAGGAAAAATCCTTTCCATGTCCACTTTTTCAATCCCATTCAGGACCTTATACACTTCAATCAAGTCTCCCCAGCCCTCACTCTTCTAAACTCCAGTGGAAACAAGCCCAAACTGTCCAACCTATCCTCATAAGACAACTCATTTCAGGTTTCAGTCTAGTAAACCTCATTTCAACCACCTTCAATGCATTTAAATCCTTCCTTAGAAATGCACACAGTGTTAAAAATGTGATCATACGAATATCCTGTAGAAATGAAGCACATTTATGTTCAATTCCACTCATATAAAGAAGAGCATTCCATTAGCATTCTTAATTTTATACTTTACCTGCGTAATGATTTTTGTGACTCATGCACTAGAATAACTCAATGCCGCTGCACCTCAGAAATTTACAGTTTTTCTCTGTTTGAGTAATTATCTGTTTATCATTGTTTCTGTTACTATGAACAATTTCACATTTTCTCACATTATGTGCCAGAAATTTTGCCCTCTCACTCAACTTACCAATATCCTAGTTTTCTACTTCTCTTGGTATCATCTACAAATTTAATTACTATGCCTTCACTCTCCTCAGATATTGATGTAAACTACAAAAAGTTAAGTCCCAGGCATTAATCCTGCAGGACTCCAATTTCACATCCTAACAATGAGGCAAATAAATATATACATATTCTCTGTTTTCTACTAGACAGAAAATTTTCCATCCATGAGCTTTTATTTTCTACAATAACTTGTAATGAGACACCTTATCAAATGCTTTCTGGAAATTCAAGCGCAGAGTGTGTATATGATTCCTCTTATAGAGTGTGTGTGTGTGTGTGTGTGTGTTCTTACTTTAAAGGACGCAAATAAAAATTGCATAAACATGATTTCCCTTTGATGAAACAGTGATGACTTTTCCTGAACCCCTTGAGATTTCCAGGAGCATGACTATAATTATTTTAACAATCATTTCTAATAAACACTCCCCATGACAAATGTCAAACTAGCTGACCTATATTTTCCCAGTTTCTGCTTCCCTTCTTTCTTGTTTTTTTACAATCTGATTGAACCTTTCCTAAGATGAGGAAATTCTGGAAAAGTAACACAACTGCATCTACCGGCCCATTAGCCTTCACTATCAAGACCCCGGAGGTGAAGTCCACTTAGACCCAGAAACTTGTTAGTTTGCAGCTCCACCAGTTGGTCAGTACCACTTCCCTCGTGAATGTAATTTCATGAAATTTATTTCTCCCTTCCACCTTTTGATTTACAGCTATTATTGGAATATTTCTTTGTATCCTCTATAGTGAATACAGAAGCAAAATATTTATAGTGGTTCTGTTCGCCGAGCTGGAAGTTTTTGTTGCAAACATTTCGTCCCCTGGCTAGGAGACATCATCAGTGCTCTGGAGCCTCCTGCGAAGCGCTTCTTTGATGTTTCTTCCGGCATTTATAGTGGTCTGTCCTTGCCGCTTCCGGGTGTCAGTTTCAGCTGTCCGCTGTAGTGGTTGGTATATTGGGTCCAGGTCGATGTGTTTGTTGATGGAGTTTGTGGATGAATGCCATGCCTCTAGGAATTCCCTGGCTGTTCTCTGTCTGGCTTGCCCTATGATAGTAGTGTTTTCCCAGTCGAATTCATGTTGCTTGTTGTCTGAGTGTGTGGCTACTAGGGATAGCTGGTCGTGTCGTTTCGTGGCTAGTTGGTGTTCATGTATGCGGATTGTTAGCTGTCTTCCTGTTTGTCCTATATAGTGTTTTGTGCAGTCCTTGCATGGTATTTTATAAACTACATTAGTTTTGCTCATGTCGGGTATTGGCTCCTTTGTTCTAGTAAGTTGTTGTCTGAGCGTGGCTGTTGGTTTGTGTGCCGTTATGAGTCCTAGGGGTCGCAGTAGTCTGGCTGTCAGTTCTGAAACGCTCCTGATGTATGGTAGTGTGGCTAGTCCTTTTGGTTGTGGCATGTCCTCGTTCCGTGGTCTATCTCTTAGGCATCTATTGATAAAGTTGCGCGGGTATCCGTTTTTGGCGAATACCTTGTATAGGTGTTCCTCTTCCTCTTTTCGCAGTTCTAGTGTACTGCAGTGTGTTGTAGCTCTTTTGAATAGTGTCCTGATGCAGCTTCGTTTGTGTGTGTTGGGGTGGTTACTTTCATAGTTTAGGATTTGGTCTGTGTGTGTTGTTTTCCTGTGTACCCTTGTGGTGAATTCTCCGTTCGGAACAGAGAATTCACCACAAGGGTACACAGGAAAACAACACACACAGACCAAGTCCTAAACTATGAAAGTAACCACCCCAACACACACAAACGAAGCTGCATCAGGACACTATTCAAAAGAGCTACAACACACTGCAGTACACTAGAACTGCGAAAAGAGGAAGAGGAACACCTATACAAGGTATTCGCCAAAAACGGATACCCACGCAACTTTATCAACAGATGCCTAAGAGATAGACCACGGAACGAGGACATGCCACAAACAAAAGGACTAGCCACACTACCATACATCAGGAGCGTTTCAGAACTGACAGCCAGACTACTGCGACCCCTAGGATTCATAACGGCACACAAACCAACAGCCACGCTCAGACAACAACTTACTAGAACAAAGGAGCCAATACCCGACATGAGCAAAACTAATGTAGTTTATAAAATACCATGCAAGGACTGCACAAAACACTATATAGGACAAACAGGAAGACAGCTAACAATCCGCATACATGAACACCAACTAGCCACGAAACGACACGACCAGCTATCCCTAGTAGCCACACACTCAGACAACAAGCAACATGAATTCGACTGGGAAAACACTACTATCATAGGGCAAGTCAGACAGAGAACAGCCAGGGAATTCCTAGAGGCATGGCATTCATCCACAAACTCCATCAACAAACACATCGACCTGGACCCAATATACCAACCACTACAGCGGACAGCTGAAACTGACACCCGGAAGCGGCAAGGACAGACCACTATAAATGCCGGAAGAAACATCAAAGAAGCGCTTCGCAGGAGGCTCCAGAGCACTGATGATGTCTCCTAGCCAGGGGACGAAACGTTTGCAACAAAAACTTCCAGCTCAGCGAACAGAACCACTACAACAAGCACTCGAGCTACAAATCTTCGCACAAACTTTGAACACTTACGGGCGAGAGACGCTGAGACAAGCCAGGAAATGGGAATCCTGCGCTAACCGCCTAAGCGCAACATATGAACAACTCCGGTTCCTACACGAATGCCGAAAGAATCAAATCCTTCCACAATGTGTCAGGTACAGACCCCCAGTCAATAATCCACAAGCCAGGGAAACAGCCAAGCAGAACGGACTCAGGATGATCCAGGTAATGATCACAGACGCTCACAACTGACTGCACAAATACAAACAAGAAATTGCGCGCCCAAAGTCGTTAATTTCAAAGACCGCTAATCATGAATGGACCCGGACCATAGAACAGGCTGTCACTATAGGACAGAACAGGACAACACATTGCAAAAAAACGGCACTAAAAGAAAAACTGGCCAAACTAACACACAAAAAAGAGGACACTACAACACACACCTGGGTTAAAAACCTCTCCCACAGACAGCTCACAGACATGGAAAGAACTATACTGACTAAGGGACTCAACTACAACCACAGGGATGCCAAGACAGCAGAATTCCTAGCAGCACTAGAATGCACACTCAGGAACAATGGACTGACTGAAGAGACACAACAAACAGTGAGACAAACGGTCGTACCTATGATGATAAGAAAAAGACAAACACATAACCTCAACACCAAGGAGAGGGAAGCACTGAAAGCACTAAGAAATGATAAGAACATAATCATACTACCAGCAGATAAAGGCAGAATGACTGTCATCCTAGATAAATCAGACTACATCAAAAAACCACAACACCTACTAGCAGACACCAACACCTACCAAATGAAGGATTCTGACCCCACACCACAACTCACCAATAGAATAAATAACACACTAAGGAATCTACAAAAAAACGGACAGATAACCAAAGCGGACCTACGAAGAATGAAACCGGAAAGCAACAACACCCCCAGATTCTATGGACTACCCAAAGTACACAAACCAGACATCCCACTAAGACCCATAGTATCACTACCAGGGACACCAGCATACAAACTGGCCAAAGAACTACAACAGAAACTGAAACACCTGGTCGGCGGATCCAAACACTCCATACAATCAACACAGGAATTCTTGGACGCCATCAGGAATACACACATAGACAAAGAAGAAACCATGATCTCATTTGACGTGACGGCACTGTTCACTTCGATTGACAAAACCCTAGCCAGAGAAACAATAGCCAACCTACTGGACATACATAACAGAAAACAGGAGGCGGAACCTATCAACAAAGACGGCATACTTAAACTACTGGACTTGTGCCTCACTACACACTTTGCATTCAACAATCAGATATACGAACAAATCAACAGAACACCCATGGGATCACCAATCTCGGGACTCATAGCAGAGGCAGTTATGCAAAGGTTAGAACAAACAGCCCTACCACAAATTCAACCCAAACTCTGGGTCAGACATGTCGATGACACTTTCGTAATCATCAAAAACACGGAAATAGAAAAAACACACCGGATCATCAACGCCACACTCACAGGAATCCGATTCACAAGAGAAGTAGAAAAGGATAGCCAACTCCCATTCCTAGACGTGATAGTACAGAGAACACCGAACGGAGAATTCACCACAAGGGTACACAGGAAAACAACACACACAGACTAAGTCCTAAACTATGAAAGTAACCACCCCAACACACACAAACGAAGCTGCATCAGGACACTATTCAAAAGAGCTACAACACACTGCAGTACACTAGAACTGCGAAAAGAGGAAGAGGAACACCTATACAAGGTATTTGCCAAAAACGGATACCCACGCAACTTTATCAACAGATGCCTAAGAGATAGACCACGGAACGAGGACATGCCACAACCAAAAGGACTAGCCACACTACCATACATCAGGAGCGTTTCAGAACTGACAGCCAGACTACTGCGACCCCTAGGACTCATAACGGCAACAAACCAACAGCCACGCTCAGACAACAACTTACTAGAACAAAGGAGCCAATACCCAACATGAGCAAAACTAATGTAGTTTATAAAATACCATGCAAGGACTGCACAAAACACTATATAGGACAAACAGGAAGACAGCTAACAATCCACATACATGAACACCAACTAGCCACGAAACGACACGACCAGCTATCCCTAGTAGCCACACACTCAGACAACAAGCAACATGAATTCGACTGGGAAAACACTACTATCATAGGGCAAGCCAGACAGAGAACAGCCAGGGAATTCCTAGAGGCATGGCATTCATCCACAAACTCCATCAACAAACACATCGACCTGGACCCAATATACCAACCACTACAGCGGACAGCTGAAACTGACACCCGGAAGCGGCAAGGACAGACCACTATAAATGCCGGAAGAAACATCAAAGAAGCGCTTCGCAGGAGGCTCCAGAACAATGATGATGTCTCCTAGCCAGGGGATGAAACGTTTGCAACAAAAACTTCCAGCTCAGCGAACAGAACCACTACAACAAGCACCCAAGCTACAAATCTTCGCACAAACTTTGAGCAAAATATTTATGCAATTCATCTCCCATTTCCTTACTAGCTACTATTAAATCTCAATGCTCCCTAGAGGATCAACATTGCTTAGCTTATTCTTTTCCTTTTTAGATAACTACAGAAACTCTTGCAATCTGTTTTTACATTCCTAGCTAGCTTCCTCTCAAACTCTAATATTTTCCTCCAGATTAATTTTTAGTCATTCTCTGCCATTTTTTTCTGACCAAAAATAAAACAAATGAACCAAGAACACAAATGCAAATGAATAAGTATGATATAGTAGTCATTGCTGCAAAATTACATGGATTATGACCTGAATCTTGAATCTCTACATGAGACCTAGAGAGATTTCTCATGCTATCTTCTCAAATTTCCCTCATTAGCTATGCATCACACCTCTATGGCACCCTGTTCATTATGCTCTCTCAGTTGCCACAAATAGAAGTACTCAACACTGCCTGCATCTCCCAGGATCCCTGACTCCAGTGCCAACTTTCAAGCCAGGTCATGCAACCATGCAATTATTTTCAATTTTGACCTGCCCAGCACAGTTCATGTGAATTACCCCTGACATTTGAATAGAGGAACAGTTGACTGTCACCATGATTGAGGAGAAGAAAGTTCAAATTGACAAGAAGGCAGAAGAAAGTAAAGAAGAGACCATCCACAAAGAGAGGCAAGAAGAGGAGGAAGTCCAGGAAAGAAAGTTACACCATCAACACCTGCAAAGTGAAGGAGGTGCACCCCAACACTAGCATCTCCTCATGAACATTAAGAACTCATCCACCAATTAAATCTTTGAACACACCGTGAGTGCATCTTGCCTTTTGACCTATTACAACAAGAGCAGTACCAACAGCTCCTGGGAGATCCAGACTGCTATGCATCAGATGGCCAAGCATGCTGTGTTGGAGGGGGACAAGGTGGTGACTAAGTACACCAACACCAACTGAAATATCACATTGTACTGAAAAAAATTGTACTGAAATGATACATTGTTTTATCAATGATGACTGCAATCCTCTTCCCTCAGGACAAGCAGAGAAGACCACACCACCAGACCATAGTACCATGAGCTGAGGTTGTCACCCATATTAATACTGTTTCCATGGTCTGGAGAAATGTTCAGCAATGCCTCAAGAAGATCAATAATCCTCTGTCCTCTGCAAGGGCAAGTGTAATTACCGTATCTCTATTATCTCACAATCATAGAATCTTTGTCATGCAGCATGGAAACAGACCCTTTGGCCCAACTCATCCACGTCAACCAAACATCCCAATCTGAGCTAGTCCCATTCGCCCACATTTGGCCCATAAATCCTTCCTATTCATATACCATATGCCTTTTAAATGTTGTAATTGTACCCATCACTTCCTCTGGCAGCTTGTTCCATACATTTACCACCCTCTGCATGAAACAAATACCCTTCAGGTACTTTTTAAATCTTTCCCCTCTCACCTTCAACCTATGGTCTCTAACGCTGGATTCTCTCACCCCAGGAAAAAGACCTTGGTTGGCCCCCTATCCACTCCTGCACATAGCTCCCACCAAGGCTCATTGTCTGTCGCTCTCACTATGGCACACAATATCTTCCCTCATTCGCTCTCACCTACTTAATATCCCACACAACTAACCGTTCAAGGTTTCGACTCTGCCTGCTCACTCAGTTGGGACACTTCATCATCATTTCTAACATAATCAGAGGTAGTAGCTGTGCCAGCCACTTTGATCTCATTCAATCACATCCTTTGTCTCATAGCAAAAGAAAAAGGTTTACAATTGGGAGTAACAAGTCAAAAAGAGTGGTAGGGTGCTTAATATTCATCTCCTCACCCTCTATAAGGAGAGAATCATATCCACCAAAGTGATCAGTAACTGACTGACCATGGTCAAGCCCCTCGTCTGATACTGGAGGTTGCACTTGACATACTGTGCCAAGGCCCTCTGAGGAAAGGATGTCTCCCTTGACTTGACTGAGGATTGCTTCATATAGATATTGAGACATGTCTATTTGGTTGAAGAATGTACAGTATGTTTACTGGAGATGTTGCTGGCACATATGTATCTAAAGGCCAATTAGTTTAACATCTCTCACAGGGAAAATATTAGAAACTATTATGAAATAAGTTTTCGAGCATGCCAGCTGAGTAAGCTCAAGGCAATCAGACAGTCAAAGGAAAATCACGCTTCCCCAATCTGTTGGAGTTTTTTAAGGTAGTAGCATGTCCTGTGGGAAATGATGGATGTACGGTACTTAGATTTCTAGAAGGCATTTCTTAAGGTAATGGTCATTGTGAAAAATAAAAGCTCAAGATGTGGGGTAGCACATTGGCATGGCGAGAAGCTTGGCTGTTTAACAGGAAGCTGACAGTAAGCATAAATGTGTCTTTTTCAATTGGCAAGATACAATGAGTGATGTGCCAGAAGGGCTGGTGCTCGGATCTCAACTGTTCACAATGTATATAAGTGACCTAGATGAAAGGATGGAAGGAACCATTGCTGAATTTGCTGAAAATTGCAAAGGTAAGTAGGAAAGTAAGTTGTGAAAAGGACGTAAGGAGGTTACAAAAAGATATAGTTACCTTAAGTGAATTGGTAAACATGTGGTAAATGGACAATCGCATGGGAAAATGTGAAATTGTCTATTTTGACATGAGGAATGAAAAAGAAGCATATTAGCTGAGCTCTGAGTTGCAGAAGGATCTTGTCTTTGTGAAGGAATCATAAAAGGTTAGTATGTAGGAGCAGTCAGTAATTAAGAAAGCTAATAGAATTGTATCATTTATCATGAAAGAAATGGAATATCAAAGTAAGGATGTTATACCTCAGTTATACAGAGCACTGATGAGACCACATCTGGAGTATGTGTGCAATATTAGACATCTCAAATAAGGAAGGACGTAGATGTTTTGGAGGCAGTTCAGAGATTTTACAGAAAAATTTTACAGACTTCTGAGGAAAGGTTGGACAGGCTAGGTTTGTATCAACTAGGAGATAGTGAGGACCGCAGATGCTGGAGACCGGAGTTCAAAAATGTGATGCTGGAAAAACGCAGCAGGCCAGGCAGCATGCGAGGAGCAGGAGAATTGATGTTTCGGGCATAAGCCCTTCTTCAGGAATAAGGCTGGTGTGCCAAGCGGACTGAGATAAAAGGTAGGGGGGAAGGAATTTGGGGGAGGGGCACTGGAAATACGATAGGTGGAAGGAGGTGAGGGTGATAGGCCGGAGAGGGGGTGGGGGCGGAGAGGTCGGGAAGAAGATTGCAGGTCAAGAAGGCGGTGTGGAATCCGGAAGTTGGGACTGAGATAAGGTGGGGGAGGGGAAATGAGGAATCCCTAGCTTCCTCATTTCCCCTCCCCCCACCTTATCTCAGTCCCAACCCCTGGATTCAGCATCACCCAGCATCAACAGTCTTACCGCAAATTCAAACCAAACTCTGGGTCAGATATGTGGATGTCACCTTTGTAATCATTAAAAACACAGAAACAGAGGACACACACCGGATCATCAACGCCACACTCACAGGAGTCCGATTCACGAGAGAGGAAGAAAAGGATAACCAACTCCCATTACTAGACATGATGGTACAGAGAACACCGAATGGAGAATTCAGCACAAAGGTATACAGGAAAGCCACACACACAGACCAAGTCCTGAACTATGAAAGCAACCACCCCAACACACACAAACAAAGTTGCATCAAGAGACTATTCAAAAGGGCCACAACACACTGCAGCACACCAGAACTGCAAAAAGAGGAAGAAGAACACCTATACAATATATTCGCCAAAACGGATACCCGCACAATTTCATCAACAGATACCTAAAGGAAAGACAACGGAACGAGGACATGCCGCAACCCAAAGGACTAGCCACACTACCATACATCAGGAGCATTTCCGAACTGACAGCCAGACTACTGCGACCACTAGGACTCACAACAGCACACAAACCAACATCCACTCTCAGACAACTCACCAGAACGAAGGACCCAATACCCAGCATGAGCAAAACCAATGTAGTGTACAAAATCTCATGCAAGGACTGCACAAAACACTACATAGGACAAACAGGAAGACAGTTAACGATCCGCATCCATGAACACCAACTAGCCACGAAACGACACGACCAGCTATCCTTAGTAGCCACACACGCAGATGACAAGCAACATGAATTCGACTGGGACAACACTACTATTATAGGGCAAGCCAAACAGAGAACAGCCAGGGAATTCCTAGAGGCATGGCACTCATCCACAGATTTTATCAACAAACACATCGACCTGGACCCAATATACCGGCCACTGCAACGGACAGCTGGAACTGACGACCAGAAGCAGCAGAGACAAGCCACTATAAATGCCGGAGGAAACATCACAGAAGCACTTCACAGGAGGCTCCCAAGCACTGAGGATGTCACCTAGACAGGGGACGAAACGTTTGCAACACAAATTCCCAGCTTGGCGAACAGAACCACAACAACGAGCACCCAAGCTACAAATCTTCTCCCAAACTTTGTATGTTAATATCGATCCATTTCCCTCACTGTCAGTAGCATGAAAGTGAACCTCTGAAGGGGATTGGAGTGAGCAACTGAAAGCAATTGTGATGACTCTGGGATGAACACATTTGCTCCTCTAGCCTCCAAAATAAGATATTATGACAACATCTTCAAAAGGAATATGTTTCTAATTAGGAACTATTGTGATGCCTGAAAGTGTAGCCCTTGCTTGTGACCCACTCCTTACTCTCCAAAAGCTGTGAGATGTCCTATAACAGACATTAAATTCTTAGAAACAATAAATTTTGCATCAGGTATTCTTAGAGTACAACATATCAGTCCACAAAAAGGGGTTTTGTTTTGCCCATTCTCTAATCCCCAGATGAGTTCATTGACATGCCATTTCTACTTCTTCATACTACTAGTAGGAGCCTCCATTAATATTCTCAGAGGTTTGCTTAGCCTTTAGGAAGATTAGCATTACTTAATGTCCTAATAAATTCTGAAATGGTTGAAGGATTTAAGACGTAAAGATGAAATTTGTTAATCCACTTATAGAACCAAGTAGAACTAGAAATGGTTCTTAGTGCTGTTGTACCTAGTGTGACAAAGAAACTCATATTAGCCATTACCAGTTTGATGCTAGATGCTGTTATTTTTGCAGACACATCACTTGTCCCATTCTTGTAAGCCGTCACTTTTATGATCCACTGCTGACGTTTAAAAAGTGGCTTTTCTTTGCTATTTCTGTGACCTGATAGAAGCCTTGAGGATAATGAAGAGTGTGCCTTCCTGCATAAAGGGGAAAATTATCCAAGTTATAAAGCAACATTAATGCGTATGATACAAGAGTAGCAAAGTGTGTGTAAAATGCAATAAACAAAGTGAATTTTTATGTACAGGAAAGTTCCTATAAATCAGTGATTAAGGAACTTGGAACATAGCAACATTGATAGTAGCAGTGGAGGTTGGGACACGGATCATAAATTATACAGCATCCTCAACTTCATCAATAGGGGTAATGGATCACAAAAGCGAGGAAGTTATGTTAAACCTATACAGATCATTAGTATGACCTCAACTGAAGTACTATGTCCAATTTTGGACCTCACACTTTAGGGAGGATTTGAAGACATTGTGACGGTGCTGAAATCTTTGACAGGAATGATTCCAGGGATGTGGAATACCAGTCTAGTGCAATAGATAGTTTGGAAATGTTCTCCTTGAAGATGAAAAGATTGAGAGGACATTTGAAAGAAATATTCAAAATCATGAGGCAAGTGGATAGAATAGCTAAGGAGAAGCTGCTCACATTGTTGGTCAATGTTGGAAGAATCAAGAATCAGAGGACCCAGATTAAACATAATTAGTGAAAGGAGCAATGGTGACATGAGGAAACTTGTTTTATACAGCAAGTGGTTAGGATCTAGAAAGATGGTGGCTGGTTCAATCAAAGCATGCAAAGGGGAACTGAATTAGTATCTGTAAAGGAAGAATGTATTGGTCTGCAGGTGGGTTGAAGGGGAATGACACAAGGTAACTTGCTGAATCAAAATGTCAACAGAGGCAAAATGGACCAAATAGCCTTCTGTGCTATAAGCATTCTACAATTCTGATTCCAATCTATGAAACATGACTCAGTCTCTTGGACTTGTTGATTCGTTCAATAAGATTATTAATAGTGATCACTGCTGACTTTACTAGTGAGTCATTGGGATTCTTCAGTATGGTTTTGATATTTAGCTACCATTCTGGCCTGCTACTTTCAGACAATCCTGGCTAATTTCAGCCATTTCATAAACTGATAAGGTCAATCTAAGGTCACTGTTTATACAATATCTGGGATGTTGGCAATGTTGAACAATATCCAATTGCCAGGCTGTAAATTTGCTTGTGGAGCTGGTAGATTTGTTCTCAAACATTTCGTCACCATGCTAGGTAACATTGTCAGTGAGCTTCCAATGAAGCACTGGTGTTCTGTCCCAGTTGCTATTTATGTGGCTTGATCTGTTGTGGTGAGTGATATCACTTCCGGTTCTTTTTCTGTGAGGTTGGTAAATGGGATCAAAATCAATGTGTTTGTTGATGGAGTTCCAGTTTGAATGCCAGGCCTCTAGGAATTCTGTGTGTGTATTTGTTTAGCCTGTCCCAGAATGGATGTATTGTCCCAGTTGAACTGATGTCCCTCTTCATCTGTGTGTACGGATACGCGTGATAGTTGGTCATGTCTTTTGGTGGCTAGTTGGTGCTCTTATATCCTGGTGGCTAGTGTCCTGCCCGTCTGTCCAATATAATGTTTGTTACAGTTCTTGCAGGGTATTTTGTATGTGATACAAACATTACATTGGATGGATGGGCAGAAAACTACCCACCAAAATACATGAGTACCAACTAGCCACCAAAAGACATAACCAACTATCACTAGTATCCATACACACAGACAAAGAGGGACATTAGTTCGACTAGGACAATCCCTAGCATGGTGGCGAAACATCTGAGAAAAAAATCTACCAGCTCAATGAGCAAACTTACAACCTGATCCACAACTTGAGCTACAAATGTTCTCCAAAATTGCAATACCAATTGCCTTGGAGAAGGTGGTAGTAAGTCACCTTGTTGAATCAAACAGTGTATTTGCTGTTGGTACATAATGTTGCCAGAAAGGAAGTTTAAGTTTTTTGTACCAGTGACAGTGAAGGCATAACAAAATTGTTCCAAATCAGACAGTGTATCATTTGGAGGGGAAATTTTACACAGATTTCAGTTAATCACATGAAAAATATCGCTTGTAACTATCACGAAGAGTGAGATTTGGTAGATAAGCTTTCAGTGTTAAATAAGTTATCTTTTTATGTATATTAACAGATCGCCAATGGTTGTCAAAGTACACTGTTTGTTTGTAAAGGCAGCTATGTTTGTGCAAAATGCCTTATTTTACTATGGTGTTGGATCCAGTAAGAACAAAAGTCAATTCCATTATTGTTTGATCAGTAAGGTTAATGAAAGAATATTTCTCCATTTCAGATGGCAGTTCAGGTGTGAGATCATTCTGCATCTGTAACAAAAACTATATGGAAAATGATGTGTACTGTGATAGTCAGAGCAGACGTGAAACAGGTCTACGACAGCAACATAAAATGGGCTTGGAGTGAACTGGCAGCCTGTTATAAATTGTGTCAGTTTTTATTTTACACTGGCTCAAAAATGCTGACATTTTTTAATTTAAACCAAATAAAGTAATAGTGAAATTAAGAAATGAATCCCTGAAAAGAATTTGAATGATTGCTGTACAAATTTTAGTGAAAGGACAATTAAATGTAGAGCAAAATTAGATCCTGATTCAATATAAGCCCATTTCATATCCTGGGATAGAGAAATTTCATTCCCATCTTTTTTATTATATGTTAGCAGTTTTCTTTGTTACTGTTCATGGGAAATTAATTCTTATATTTTTAAGCTCTATTTTATGGGGTTTAAAATAACATGTGTTATTTTCAGCCTCAAATGAGGCAAAATGGCAGCATAGACTTGTTGGACTGGATAGCCTGCTTCAGCGTAATTCTGATGGAAATCTGGAACTGACACCCACCAATGTCTGCATTGTTATGATGCATCATTGTCTGAAGCCAAACTTTAATAGCATTTCAGGCTATATATTACAATACAGAAATTGCTAGAGAAACTCCCCAGATCTCACAGCCTCTTGATGCTCCTGAACTGCCATCTGAAATAGGGAAATATACTTTCATCAACCTTACTGATCTGTGGAGATAAATCAGAGTCAATATTTTGGGTCCAGTGACCATTCCCCTCAAGCAATTTCTGTTTTTGTTTCATTTTTCTATCATTTGCAGTTCTTTGTTTCTTGTTACTACACAGAGCTTTTTTTTTCTCAGTGCCTATAAATACAACCTGTGAAATAATTTAAGACACTAAGAAATCTAGCTCTCGTGTTACTTTTGTTTCTTTGGATCTTTGGGTTTAATGAAACAAAAATGTAATTGTGACAATTTAACTTGCTAACAAATAGGGCACAATATAATGTGTTTTTCAGCCTGCAAAGAGACAAAAAAAAGTAGGCCTTCCAATAGAAAATGTGCTCCATGGATGGACAAATGATTCAACCTTCCAAGATGTTTAATCAATAAAATGGAAAATAATCACTGCAAGCTCAAGGTCATGTACACCATCAAAGAAGAATTAAAGGACAGTGGATAATTTAATACAGAAACTGAAGGTATAAACATATTCCAGTTCTCTGTCAGAGTGATACAATCTGTTATGACTTTTATGTAATTTACTTTGATTGTACAATTTTAATAAGAAAACAGTACAATTTGGGAAGCCTGGATAATTCTAGTTGATTTGTTTCACAAGCTGAGGAGCTTGAATAGCACACACAGCAAAGTAGTTATACCACAGCTAAAGAGTGGAGAGGCAGAAAGAGTGAAGGCAGACTGAGTAAAACCACCTGCCAGATTGTGCAGGTGTCTCCTGATGCTATCGCCCTTTCTAACAGATTTTCTATTTTGGATACTTTTGGGGAAGATGGTTTCTTGGGGAATGCAGTGAGAGCCAAGTTTGTGGCACCAGGTGCATGGGGTGAGGGTGATGTAAGAATGAAAGATTGGTAATACAATTGTAATAGGGGATTTGATCATGAAGGGAACAGATAGACATGACCTTAGGATGGTATTTATCTCCCTGATGTCAGGGTCAAGGATGCTACCGAACGGCTATAGGAAGTTCAGAAGAGGGAGGCAGAACACCCTGAGGTTTTAATCTATGTCAGTACCAACAAGATAGGTAAAAAGAGGCATGAATTCTTGCAACCAGAATATAGGAAGCTAGGAAGTAAATGAAAAAGCAGGCCCTCAAAGATAGTAATCTCAGGATTACTCCCTGTGTTATGAGATCAGGAATGGGAGAATAGACCAAATTAATGCAGAGCTGGAAGGATGGTTTAAAACAGAGAAATTTAGATTCTTGAGGCAGTGGAACAGATTCTGGGGAAGATGGAATCTATACAGGCTGAATGGGTTATAGCACAGCAGGAAACCAATGTACAAACAGGGGCATTTATTAGTAGTGTGGGGGAGAATTTAAGTTAGAGTGGAAGTAGGGATGAGAATCTGAGCAGGGAGACAAGAGTCAGGGAAAGTAAGATAGAAATAAACAATATCAAACTAGAAAGCAAAAGTGGAAGGCGACGGATACAAGGGCTAGCAGAAATTAGGACCATTGTGTAAAACATGTGTAAAAATGTCAAAAGTTAATCTAACGGCATTATGTTGGAATGCATAGAGCACTTGCAATAAAGTAGAAAAATGAATAGTGCAAATAGTGCAAGCAGGTATGATATGATTGTAACTGCAGGATGAGCAAGGTTGGAAACTGAACATTCAAACTTTGGAAAGAGCAGACAGATGTGAAAAGGAACTGGTGCGTTGTTACGAAAAGATGGAATCAATGCAATTGTGAAAATAAGATACTCATGCAGAAAATCTAAATGTAAAATTAGTCTTGTTATAGCTAAGAAACAACAAGATGCAGAAAACATTATATCGGTAATTGTCGATAGATCTCCAAAGAGTAGTTGTAAGATAGGGGATAGTGTTAAACAGGAAATTATAGAAACATGCAGCTAGGGTTCTACTGTAATCATCGGTGATTTAAATCACATACTGATTGGGCAAACCACATTAGCAAAACCAATATGATAGATGAATTCCTGGACTATCTGCAAGATGTTTTTCCAGAGCAATATGTTGAGGTAATAACGAGGGAACCAGCTATTCTAGATTTGGTTTTACGTAATGCGAAAGGGTTAATTAATTTAAAGCAACCTTGATGGCCTTGATGTAATTACCTAACTGATCCAGGGGGAGCACTCAAACATCTTTTGATCCTTGGAAATCGAAGGCTGCTTTTCTTTTTACGGATTGAGTTGCTGCTCTCGCAGTCTGAAACCACACCACAGCTTTCAATGGAACTTTGAAATCTTGATCGTCTGGTCTGTGAACATGGAAGAGATCCAACCGGAGACCGCAAAGGTGGTTTAGCCCTTTGTGTACGAATGTGGATTGTCATCTTGTATGGTGATCGACACTTTCTAAATAGGAAGAAGACAATAAAAAACTCACAGTTGCAAATTTAAACAAAAAATTTCTACTTTATTTAGCCAGATTCAATGAAATTCCTATTTAATTGTTGTGAACATTCTAATACCATGAAGTTCATTCCATAATCCTCAGAATTTAAGATGCATTGAAAAGGATTGCAAGTTCACCAGCCTGTACAGTCACTTCTGATATAATGCAATAGTTCCGTTCTTGTGCAATCTCATGTTATAAGAAAATTGCTCAATAGCCACGCCATTTAAACTAACGGAGCCAGAATCGCTTTATAGCCAATGCAGGTCAGGAAAGTTCGTGTTCTACAAATAACCATCTAAATTCTTCAATCATGTTAAAGCCAAATCACATTGAAGAACTATGCGTTATAGCAGAACTGACTATATAGAAATTTCTAACCGGTCTATTCAGATATGCTATGTGATGCACCTGGTGCAGACGGACATGAACCCAGGTTTTCTGGTGCAAAGGAACACCATTACTGCACCTGGACTGCATCTGGAGTACTGTGCATATCTATATTCTGCCTGAGAAAAAGACCCTGAGCTTCCAGTTGCCTTCCACTCTAACACACCATCATATTCCCTGGCCAACATCTCTGAGTGAGGTTTGCTGTAGTGTTCCAGTGAAACTCAGTACAAGCTGGAAGAACAACGCCTCATTTTCCACTTAGGTCTCTGCAGCTTTCTGGACTCAACATCAAGTTCAATAATTTTAGGGCCTGAACTCTCCCATGTCATAGCCCCCTACCCACACACCAAGCCTTATTATCACATAGTGGCTAACATTAGATAGTGTGTTATAACAGACTAACAGTCACCATTAACAGTTATTCACCCTCCTAGCCAAAACGTTATCACTCCTTTGTCTGCCTAACTGTTGTCTCTCTTTGAGCTGTATCCCCACCTATCATTTAGTCCTTACTCCCTCTCCCCACCCTATCTTCTGCATATAAACTGACATGTTCCTAGCTACCATCAGTTCTGAGGAAGACTCACTGGACCCAAAACATTAACTCTGATTTTTCTTCACAGTTGCTGCCAGACCTGCTGAGTTTCTCCAGTAACCTTAGTTTTCTTTCAGCTTGTCAGCATCCACACCTTTTTGCCTTATTCACATGATTAACTAGTGAGAGCTAGTAGGACCGCATGTGAAGCTCTGACCTCATGTGAAGTCAACATGTGTATTGATCAAACTTCTAATAAATGATCCTTGAAGGACGTACCATGGACTCAAGTGTTATGCTTTTGAGGGACTAAACAGTGCTTGAACCAAAACACACAACAAAACTTGGTGGCAGAGGAAGAGATTAAAAAGAAAGCAACTTAGTCAGCAGTTGAAGTAAATATCAAGGTCCATAGAACTAATAAAAAAAATTCCAAGGACTTATCAATAGAGAAAGCTGGAAAACAGAATGAGGGACCAGACAGCAATGACTAAAAGCCATGAGCAGTGGATCAGACACAGGAGCATACAAAGGAATGTTCCAGGGCTTAGTGGCTGCTTAGAAGCTGATTTACGTCTCAAGTAGACATTCCAAAGCCATCAAGAGACCACACCAGTATGATGATATTATGATTTTAAGAAGAGTATTTTGTCCTGGTTTTATTTCATGAAGAGAGGTTGGGACTGTTTTAAACCAATAAAGTAAACAGCTTGTGAGGCCTTGGGATTTTTTTTAAAGTTGGAACAATAGAAGTCATATGAATGGGTGGAGACAGATTCCCACAGAACCAAGGATTTTAGGTTAGCTTTAAGTAGTTAGTGTGGAAATTGTCTCTCTCTCTCTCTCTCTCCCTCTTTCTCTCTCTACCAGAATTTTCTCACTGTTTCAGCTAAAAGTTGGGTTCTCTTTCTGCTGGCAGAATCACATGTGAGATAACCCGTTTTACTGACTTCACCTTTGCCAACAATGCATCTCTGAGAAGATACAGGATTGGAACAGTTTTTTTAGGAGTTAAATAATCTATTATTCATAAAACATTTCAATAGGGTGAAAGTTAAACCAATTCTTCTTTCTTTCATTCGTATTTTACATAAGATTCAGAATAAAGTGTGTTTTGCTTAAAGCCAAGAAGCATGACCAATCAAATTACATCTGAAACATAGTACTTTGCACTTGCCATTAACTAAGACAAAAGTTAGACTTTAGGCTATCTCCTTGATCTATTTGCAAGGAGGTTTGGTTTGGTCCATACCACCAGGCGCATGAATGGGATGACTGAATTGTGTATAGCTCTTTCGCTCAGTTAGTTGAACACTGGTTTGCAATGCAGTATGATGCCAGCAGTGGGTTCAATTCATGCACCAGTTGAGGTTACAGCGTAAGATTTGGGCAGCATGGTGGCTCAGTGGTTAGCACTGCTGCCTCACAGCGCCAGGGACCTGAATTTGATTCCAGCCTCAGGCAACTGTCTGTGTGGAGTTTGCACATTCATCCTGTGTCTGCGTATGCTTCCTCTGGGTGCTCCAGTTTCCTCCCACAGTCCAAAGATGTGCAGTTTAGGTGAATTGGCCATGCTAAATTGTCCGTAGTGATCAGGTGGGTGTAGGTTAGGTTCATTAGTCAGGGGTAAATGTGGGGTGAGTCTGGGTTGGTTGCTCTTCGGAGGGTCAGTGTGGACTTGTTGGGCTGAAGGGCCTGTTTCCACATTGTCGGGATTCTATTCTATGAAAAGTAAGATTCACCAGGCACAGAACAGCTCTAATATTTAAAAATCAAAGCCAGAGAAAACAGATCAGTGCACTACTTTTTGTTTTGGGTGCAAATCATTAACTATGTCTTAGTAAGTGTTGATAAAAACAACAATATATAAATATAGTATTATATAAAGTTGTACCCGGGTGTCAGCATATATGCTTGCCAAAGGCTAATTACTGAATATGCGTGTTTTAATAGAAGGAAATAAAGAGAGAACCACAAATTTGTTCAACTGTGATTTTTACAGCTGGCAAAATACTGCACTTATGAAGGGTTGTAAGTCAAACTGTTTCACTACCGACTATGATTGAAGTTGCAGATCAGACCTACTGAAATCCAAGGAAGATTTAACATTTACAAAAAGCAGTACAAAGCATTATTCAAATAGAACCTCAGTAACAGAACTCGGTATTTGTTTAAGTAGACATTGATGAACCACAGATAAAAGATATTTCGTGAGTCAGTTTGTAGGTTACAAAGGGAAAAGTACACACAAAAATCTCAATTCACTAACATGGAGAATATATGCCAACCGCCATCCCGAAATGTCCCTGGTGTGGTGGAAACTGGCCACACAAACATGAAGAATGCTCAGCAGAGGGGGAAATGTGCCACAACTGTGTAAAAGTTGGCCAATTTAAAACAACCTATTGTTTTAAAATGCAGATGACAAACAGTAAAAGGAACATATATTTAAAGAAATGCCACGTTTGAAGGAGTCGGAAAACCACAGGAACAGAAAAAAACTTTCTTAGGGCAACTTAACAATGAGAACAAACACTGGAGTGTTAAACCAGAAGTAAATAGACATCCCACTAAATTTAAATTAGATACTGGAGTCACTGTTTTGGTGCTATCAGACTATATCTGCATAGAACAAAAATTTCAAGGTCCAGGTGAATTCTCATCTAAATGAAAAAGATAGCTCACGAAGAAGCTCAGATTAAAAAGGATGAAAAATGCCAGAATCTCTTAATGGCGTATAGAATCAAAAATGTTCTCTGCTGAGCAGAAGTGCCTGTTTTAAGCCAAAAAATGTTCAAATGACAGAGCTGAATCTTTCTCAGGTGATGTGTGCTAATCAAATAGTTTACTTTGCCTAACCTTTTTATTGAACTGTTCTGTGGTTCACCCTATAAAGGCAGTAATACTAAGATATCATCACCTTGTTGAAATATTCAGGATTTGGCATACTTAACAGCCAAACTCTGTTTGCAATGCCCTAAGGTGTTGTTGAACTACATTGCAAGCTCCTGTGAGCTGCTTCTCGAATACAGATACATAGGCTCGCATGAAGGATTCAGCCTTCTGTCCTACAAGTATTTCTTTGATAGATTTAGAGGATGTCATATTTCATGCCTGTAAACTAACTGTAAAGGACTAAGCCTAGTGGACACATTTGATGTGTGACCCGCCAACTTTAAAGGCATTTAAATGGTCATTGGATAGGCATATGGACAAGAATGGAATAGTGCAGGTTAGAACTTCAGATTGGTTCCACAGGTTGGAACAACATTGAGGGCTGAAGGGCCTGTACTGCTTTGTAATGTTCTATGTTCTATGAATTATGGGAGGCAAATAAAGAAATTCCAGCCTTTTTCCCCCAAGCATGAAGATATTCATAACAGTAAGCCCTGTTTGATGATTTGATGGTACCCTTCTAAAGCTCTTTGTGCCTGCTAGGTAAAATTTAATTGTATTATACCTAGTCTACTCATATATCCTGAAAGATTTTAGACATAATATTAAAAACTTGAATGAACTAATGTCCATCAGTCATCCTTATTAAGCAAACAACTAGGTTAGCATCTCTACCACTACTTTTGCAATAGGTGTTTTCAAAGAAAATGGAAAAATGAAAAAAATGGCAGGTAGAAATGCCAAAGCTCAAAGTTTTGGCACTACAGGCAACGGACAGACATTATCCATTCTAAGTTTTCCTATGGTTTCAACACCAATGATCAGAATCTTCCTGATAAGTGACTGCACCTTATTTTCAAACACTTGCACCTCCTTGATACATCAATTCACCACAATTATGTTTGTCTTGCAATTCTCCCTTCTCGCCTAAGAAACTAGGCACTAACCATTCCTTAATTGAAAGGCAAATCAATTACTTGGCAGGTGCGAGGCTCCATTTTCATGTGCCTTCGCCAACATCTCATTAAATATTGCATGAACAGCATTCTCCTCCACACTTCGTCCACCATTGGCAAGCCATTATATTATGATAGCTGATCTCAAACTAGCAATAATCAACTTCAATCCTTCAAGCCTTCACTTTGAAGCTCAGAGATATTTTATCTTACAATTTAAAACTAAACCTTGATCTGATTGTACTTATTTGGGTAAATCATATCTAATTAAAAAAAAGTAATTTTCCTCCAGTATTTTTGCTATAACGCTATCAAAAGGCACCACCTCAGGAAATCTTGCTGGAACATTAACAATTGTTAAAAGTTAGTGATTCCAACTTCTAGTTTTAGGTAGCATTATCACAACTATAAGATATAAAGAATGTACAAAGTGAGTCCTCAAAAACTGGCATTAGAATTAAGGAGATGGATTTAGTTATAATTGATGTTTCCTAACTACCTAATACAGATGTCTGGCATGTCTGGCAAAATATGTCCATATCATTATATAACACTGGCAAATAATGTACCTTAACATTTTATCTTACAGTTTTCTAATACCTAAGTGATCAGCTATTGGAATTTCATGTACCATCATAAACTTTTGTTATGATACCTAGATAGAACTACCACTTGATGAACTATGGCCCATTCCTCACTGGTTGAGATTTGAGATGGTCTACATTTCCCAATTGTCACTTTTTCTTTGAAGTAATGACATCCAGATATTGGCTTTGATTTTGTTTTCTGATATAGATCTCAGTTCTGTTACATTTCTGATGAAGAAAGTGGACAAACGTGGTAGTCTCATTCTCACAGCTTTCACCCCTTCCTATCTAATTCAATGAGCCTGAGATCTAGTCACAATATTATCAGGAAATAATCTGGGATATTTTTCTTTTATTTTCAATGGTTGTTTCAATACAGTCAGTGAGGCTTATATTTTTGAACATGGCAGGTTATTCCCCAGGATGAAATGAATTCATTCAATATGGATTTGTGAGACTACTCCAACCACAATGTCTTCACTTACTATTTAAATTTAATTCAACTCTATATAACTGAACTGACCTAGTGACTGACTATCAACGGATGCACTTCTTTTCTTTCATTAACCTCCCTAGATGATAAATCATACAATCACTCAGCAGCAACACTACCTTAATCCAGTATCTCTCAATATCTTTATTGGTTTGCCTTATGCATTAGAACAATAAGGAAATATTAGTCCCTTTGAAATAAAATATTCTGAACCTCCACTGATCTGATTCTTTTCAGCAATAATTGAGGGAAAATTTTCTTGACTATCCTGAGACTTTCTTTTTCCTCCAATTCAGGTTTTTGTTTTCATTTACAACTGATTGACTGATCAAATGCAGAATCCCTGATACCCCACCCACATTCCCTCACTGCACACATGTCTATCATCATGCTGCTATGTGAAGTTTGCTTCCAGAAGTCATGTGAACGGAGAAAAATAGCTAAAAGGCTTTGCCAGCTTGATGCATCATGTCTCAGTTTGCTCCAGAAAGACTATCATTGTGTTGGCAATGTAAGCAAATAAACAAGAAATATCCTAGGAATTGACAGATGAAATCAGCATACTAGAGTATTACATAACTTTATTGATGGAAGATAATGTGGGAAGTATAAAGTTAGGCACTTTGGCAGGAAGAATAGAAGAGCTGAATTCTATATCAATAGAGAAAGACTGCAGAAAGCTACAACACAAAAAGATTGAGAGTTCTCATGCATAAATCACAAGACAAGGTTAGTATACAAGTTCATCAGGTAAGAAGGAACAAAAATGGAATATTGCTTTTTATTTCAAAGGCAATGGAGTATAAAAATAGGGAAGTATTGTGAAAATTATACAAAGCATATACAGCTAGAATACTGTGAACAGGTATTGGAGACAGTTAGGAGAGGATTCACTCAGTCAAACCTGGATATGGAGGGACCGTCTTATGAAGCAAGAGGGTGTATCTGCACTAATTGGAGTTTAGAAGAATAAAAGGCAACCTTAGTGAAACATTTAACATTCTTAGAGGACTTCACAGGGCGAATGTGAAGAGATTGTTGCTCCTTGTGGGCAAGTCTCATACAAGAGGACACAATCACTGATTTAAGTAAGAGATGAAGAAGAATTTATTTTCTCAGAAGGTAATGAATCTATGGGCAAAGGAACTTGATGAGCTGTAAAGATACTATGAAAGTTCAACAGCATTTTTCCCCAAATCAACAGCAGAAGATAAGGCTTGTGCTGAAGCATCACTTTGCATTTATCATCTCCTGGCAAAACACAAGAAATCATTTGCAGATAGCAAAGTAATTAAAGAAGCAAAAGCCATGGCTGCTGACTCTTCATTCAGAGATGCAAGGACAAAAGAGAAATAATAATAGCAATCCAGAGCACACCGTTAGGTGCTTTCACAATAGCGAGATGAGTGAAAGCTTTGTCCAAAGATGTCTTTCAACAACTATAGTGGAACCTAGAAAAGGTAGAATAGAATATCCTTTATTGCCACTTGTACTCCAGAACATAATTATAGGAGCATGGTGAAAGTTTTTACAATGGCTTTTTACAATGGCGCTATCTTAGATACAAACCTGAAGGACTGTGAATGCTTCTTGCTGCAATTCAATCATAGTAATTATCATTACATTTCACACCCATTTGCCACTTAAAGAGAGAACAAGGACTGAGGATATCTACAACAAAGTCAGAAGATATGTGCTTGAGAGAAACATTCCAACCGAGAAACATTCTAACCAAGAAACTAGTTTCTATCATAAATGACAGTGCCCCTGCCACAGCCTGCACAAACGTGAGTTTTACTGAATATTACAGAAATGATCTTTTGTCAATTACCATTATATAATCAACCAGCAAGCATTGACAAGTAAAGCTATGGACCTTTCTCGTGTCATGAAGTCATTGTTAAGATTGTAAATTCAAGTCTTTGAAACAACGTTTTCCCACATGAAGATAAACAAGTCCAATTATTGAACCTGCCTCTCAGATCCCCACTTGACAGAATATTGTACGAACGAGCAGAGTCAAACTACAACTCATGCTTCAAGGCACTGACAAATAATGTGCAATCATATGTGTAACACTGAGACTAAGTAAGTAGAAGACCAATGAATAAATACATGTGTTTGGTTTTAGATTCATACAGCACTAACAATGAACTATTTATCCTATATTTTCTTTTGGCTGATTGGATTGCACTTAAATTTGAAAGTTAATCTAGTGCTTAAAAAGGGGAGACAATTGCTTGAAATGATGGATAAAATGTTTTACTCATTTACAAAGTGTGGACATCACTGGCTAGGCCAGCATTTATTGCTCAGTCTTAATTGCCCAGAGGACGAATAAGCGTCAAGTATGTTGCTTTGGGTCTGAAGTCACATGTTGACCAAACCTGGTAAGAATGCAGTTTCCTTCCCTAAAGGACGTGAGTGAAGCAGATGGGGTTTTCCATGAATTGACAATGGTTTCATGGTCATCAATAATCTCTTAGTTTCAGATTTTTACTTTATGCAAATTCCATCACCTGCAGGAATACTCAAGATCTTTTATTTCTACCTTCAACTTATGCGCTAACTTTCTCAGAAGAGCCTTGGTCAAATAATTAAAATAATTCACTGTTACATTTCTCACTCCTACAAAAGTCTTAGCAACAATCTAAGATATTTTAAAATTCAGACCATATAATATACTTCACAGCAAACCTTCTGTTCCTACGTCCAGTACCTCCTCGCACTTAAAGATTCACATACCACAGAATTCACTAAATCAAAGAATTTAACCCAGCAGTAAGTCCCAATTCATTATGATTCCAGTTGATATTAATACCGGACAAGTCAATACAACCTAGCTTTTAACCATGGAGGTCAGTTACAGAAACAGGCTTTCAAAGTACTTTTAACACAATAAATAAAATATTTATTAAACAAGAAAAAAGAACAATATTACACTGGCCAAAAGAATTGGATAAGTCTCATTACAAAACACCAAAAAAGGTTCAAATCATACTATGTATTTCATTACAGAAATATTCTTACAAACAAACAAACCTCAATGAAAAATCACCCACAATTTTCACATTAAAGTTTCTAACTCAGCCTGGCACAACTAAAATTATTTTCCTTCAAATTAATTTCTGTGCGACCACTGGATGCTATTTTTCTTCATCTGGTATTTCTTCCTGAAATACCTAAAACAAACTATAAGCTAAACTGACTATTACTTTAACTATAACTTCAGTGCAAACACTAATTCCCAAAACTCAGTTTCCAGCACTTTTGTTTCCGCCTTTGTTTTACTAAAACCTTTAACAGTTCAGCCTCTACTTTTTAACATACCCAGAGACTGACTGCCTAATTATCTTTCTGTATATTTCCCTCTCTAGCTCTATCTCTGCCTCTGGACCCCTGTCACAAGGCAATAATAGTTTTTTTTTCATTTTTAAAAAATGCTTTAAGCTCAATAGTGTAAAATTCTCATCAAAATGCAAATAAACAAACTTCCAAACATCTCAGCATAACAAACAGAAGAAATCTAAGCTTAAACTAAATCATGTCTCTTTCTCCTTCTTAATACATCAAATGCAATATATATTAAAATGACTGTTATATATTATTCTTGATTCAAGGAAATGTGTTGGCAAAATAAATACTGAAAATAATACCCTTGTTTAGAAAGCTTTATTCTGAACTTTAAAATAACCTTAAAATTGTTTGTTCAGGTCTATAAACAAGAAACAGATCCTAAAAATGACCATTGATAAATATTGAAATATCTGGTGTGAAAGGATTTATAGTTAATGCAGAGTTATGTGAGAGTAAATAGTGGCAAACACTGCACATATTTAAGAAAACACAAAAATAATTAAGAGGGAAGCTAGAAAAAATTATCATGATACGAGTGTTGTTCGAATATGAAATTCTGTGCCACAAGATGTTGTTGAAGCCAAGTCTATAAATTATTTTAAGAAACAATGAGATATCTACTTGGTAAAAAGGATATTTAAGAGTAGAATAGGACTGTGAGCTTAACTAGTTGAGATATTAAATGAAAATGACAATGAGGCAGGAGAACAGAGTGCAATTTAACAAGGTGACATGTGGTTTGATTGGTTCAGTATTCCATTTCTGCACGTGGACTTTCTCAGATTTTACACAAAAAGCCTTTATTTTAATGCTATTATTTTAATTTGTTTGTGATTTTAACAGAAGTGTCTTGTCATTTAAAATAGTCAGATTAATGGCTCCATTACAACAACAGTCTAGGAACTGCTTATGAACAAAATTGGCCTACTTTCAATAATATTGCCAATAGTCATTTTAAGGCTATGGTTAGAATAATCTTAAGAATTGCATTATATTTTCCAATTCCAAAGATGTGCACAAAGTAATTGCACTGGACATGTGTTTGTAACAATAGCTGATCCCTATGTTTGTTGTATCTTTTATTTTACAACAACGTATACTAAAAAAATTGATAAACTTTGATAATACAAATCTAATTTTATCCCAACATCTTGATTCAACAAACATAAATGTAATAAAGACTATTATCTTCGTTCCAACTTAGTTATGTGATTTTCAGGTTAAAGAAATGTGGAGAAAGAGAGCACATTTTTTTACATATCACAAGCCTTTAAACTGGCATTAGGTTAGACTACACACCACAAAGAAGACCACAGAGATAATCCACTGCTTTGACAAAGCTGGCGGGGAAGAATAGGAAATGTCTTTCAGCAGCAGTAGAACAGTGAAGCATTTTAAAATCTGGGCCAATCTAATCACTTACTACATTCTAAGACATGAATCCCCATGAGGCCAACAGTCCCATTCAAGAGTGGAAAATGCTGCTACTCAGACAGACTCTGGTTCAATGGGAACTATGCAGTCCTGTGCTATCACACAGTTTATAAGAACTGAATTTACCAGAAGGATAATGACAGTTGGCAGGGTTTTAGACTTGCTGCGGCTTGATGCCAAAGTATTACATGCATGTCAAATACTCTTCTTTTTTCTTCCAACACTACAACTATTTGTGAGAATTCGCATGGGCAGGCATTACTTAAATATACAATCCACCAACTGCAGACAAAAAAACCTTCTAATCCATTACCATGTGTTAGTATTCTTGACTTTCTAACTGACACAATGCGGTTGTGCAATTCACTTAAATCCCATTTAACTTCTAGATTTACCTTGCCTTCTCTATTTAATCTACAATGTAGAAATGTCACATTGCACAATGCCCTTAACTTACCAGTATTGTGCAATGTGTATGTTTCCGTATGTTTGCAGTCAGATAATCACACAGATACATTAAGTATGTTGTCTATTCGTGCAATGACAGCAAGTTGTATTGTGTTAAAATAGAACTGAAAACATTTTAAAATGTTTCAATTACAGCAAATTTCAAACTGTAAAATTTAAAGATTCCAAAGGTAATTATGTCTAAAACATGCCCTGCAAATAAGCATCAGTATTTTAAAAAATAATTGAGTCGATAAACTCCAACATCAAACGCACCATTTGAAGTGGTAACTGGAGTGACTCCTAAATGGTTCAGAGTCCAAGGCTGGCAGCTCTTGCAGTGACAAACACTTCATAACATTTTACTCCAAATCCAATTACTCAGCTGGGAGAAGGGACAGTAGCAGAGTGATTTGAATCATCATACTGCCTTCCTGTGTTGCCAGGTAACATGTGGGGGATGAGAAAGACCTCCTCCAGAGCCATGCCAGATCAGTGCTTCCACTGCCACCATACCCATACAAAAAGGGATTGAAGTCTATAATAAGAAAATGAGTTTTTCATATTAGCACAATTCTTAACAGGATGCAGTTTCCAGTACTTGTGCTCCTGGGTGATAAAGATTCATAAGAGACCACCCACCTCAGAAGGGCAGTTTAGGGAAATAATCTAAAGACAAGCTCTACCACCCAGAATACAAAAGGGCAAATGAGAATGATGTTTTATAACTCCTTTTCCCAATATCTCATAAACCCCTCTATTCTTCTGACTCTAGCTTCTCGTACACCTCTCTTCCTCCTTTAACTTTGATAACTCAGGGTCCCACTCAACCCGCCACCTGTTCACATCTGGAATTCTCTTCCTTAGCCTTCCCTGCTTGAATTCTTACATGTCTCCACTTTACACACTTCCTTTAAAGCTCTTCCAAAAACCCATCAGTGATGAATCTTTTCATCTGCCCACCTTGCTCCCCAAGGTCAGTGTAGGTTTCTTCTGTGAATTGCCAAGAAACAGTTTATTTAAAATTTAGCACATTTCACAGGGTGAATATTCCAATATGCTACATGAAGGAGGGGCCAAAGCCAAGAAGAAGGAAAGTTAAAAGCAAGAACCAAAGGAAAGTGTAAGAGATGGTATAAATTCATAAAAGGGGAAGAGGAACATCAAACCAGACAGGATTCCAGAAGTGAATTCCAGAGTGTAAGGTCAAATCAGCTAAAAGTTCTTGAAATCCAGGCTGTTAGCCTGCAGTTTTATTTGCTTCTAACTGCACTTCTTATTTGTAGAATCATAAATGTATGATGGCATGGCCCACTGTCATGCCTAGATTTAGAATCATAAAATCCCTCAGCGTGGAAGTAGGCCATTTGGTCCATCAAGTCCACATAGCTCCTTTGAAGAGCATCCCACCCAGACTCACACCTCCTACCGATTCCTATAACCCTGCATTTCCCATGCTAATACACCTAGCCTGCACATCCACAGACACTATGGACAATTTAGTATGGTCAATCCATCTAACCTGCACATCTTTGAACTGTGAGTGGAAACTAGAGCATGTAGAGGAAATCAAACAGGCATGGGGAGAATGTGCAATCTCCACATAGTCACCCGAGGATGGAATCGAACTCGGGTCCCTAGTGCTGTGATGAGCAGTGCTAACACTGAGCCACTATGCTGCCCTACTTGTTAGAAATAAACAATGAATAATGTCACTATTGGATAGAACTACTAATATTTATGGATATGTGAAAATTCATAAATCATGGTACCAAACTTTTCAAGTTTTTTCTGAATTAGTCAATTTATTCATTTATTCCAAATAGGTTATCTAATTTGTGCTCTACAACATTGCAATAAGAATAACTTGACTCATCAAGCTTATCACTCAGAAAATGCAAGTAAATATATGGTTACAACTTGCAATATTCCTGCAAACACTTCTTAAAAAAAGAAAATTCTTTTTGAAAATCTAAATAAAAGAGACTGTCTGTTTTTATGTTATAATGGAGTGAGTGCTGAGTAAGTTAAAGTAATGTTCTTTCACCACTTGAGACTAAGTTTAAAGCCTGTTTAGGCTGATGAGTGCTATTTTTGCACTGACCCCAAGGCTACAGACAATGAATGTGAACAATATCAAACCCAGTTACCAGTGGCCATTGATGCACAATACAAAAGTGTCCACAATTTAGCATTGTTGTACTAATTTATCTACCTCACTTATAGAAGCAATAAGGTTTGTTTATTTGGAATAAGAAATTCATAGAGTTGAAGTGGAACAATCTTCTGTGATTGGACTTTTATCTTGTTGTAAACAACATTACACATGTCCTGGCAGCATTCAATATTAACACTTTACACAGAGGTAAATTGAGAGGGGTGGTTTGGAAGGATAGGAAAGTACAAAATTAAAGAGTCTAAAATCATAAAACATAATAACATTTTGCTTCTATATGCCAGCCATAAGTTACTTTTCTTGCCATTAATAATCAGCATGAGTTTTCCCTGCCACAGGCTAAAAAGATTGAACTTTGATTAAGCATTTTCATGCATTTCATGTATCCTTGAAGAGTGCACAGCTTTGCCAACAGCACTGAGGCAGGCTGCAGCACCCACTCTCAGTACTTGTGACATTGTTGGGATCCCTGGGGACAGCTTTTCAGGCATATGCCAGTCATCAATGTCCAGTTGAATCAGTCAGGTCACAGTAGAATTGGCCCAGGTAACAGTTTGTTACGTCTGCCTTCTATTGAAGTCAGAGCCAACACAACAGGAACTTTAAAAGATTTCTATCTGTCTACTTATCTTGGAGTCTTAGAATTCACGGTCAATGAATTTCATGTACATCCTTTGAATAAAACAGTTTACAACAGCAGAAAGAATTGTATTCAATTGCTGTAAATCCACTAAGACTGTAAGTTTTATTATAATGCATATATAATGTCTTCCTGATTCTTTCATTAAAAATGAAGTATTGAGAAAGGTATCCACAAATGGCTAATACTTAGCATGATAATGTTCTAAAAGCATAATGTTTTTCTTAATTCAAAGCAACATTAAATTTTTTAAATTGCAGGCAATTTGACAGCCGGCATCTAAAATTATGAACAATAATGGGACATTTGCTGGTTGATCTGATGTATACTTGATCTGAACCCTTGTCTTCTAGCTTTAAATTATACTTATTTGGCATCAACAGCCTTTCAATGAGGGCAGATATTTAGGAATTTCTCCACAAGGTAAGAGAACTGAAGATGTTTTATGTCTGATGTTTTGAGAAACCTCAATTTTCCTACTCCTCTGATGCTGCCTAACCTGCTGTGCTTTTCCAGCACCATTCTAATCTTGATTCTAATCTCCAGCACCTGCAGTATACACATCTGCCTGCCTGGAGAAGAACTGTGTACAGACATCAGCTCTCTAAGTTACAGTGTATGCATGTTGGCCTCCTGCAATCCAAATAATCAAGCCACAAAGATAAAAGAGAGTTCCAAAAAGTCATATTGGACTTGAAATATTAACTTTGTTCCTTTCTCGACTGATTCTGCAGGCCTGAGGTTTTTCAACGTTCTCTGTCTTCATTTCAGATCTCCAGCATCTGCAGTATTTTATTTTTACCCAATGTAATATGTCTGAAGTTGTTTATCCAAATTGTGTGTCAGTTGTAGTTCAGCAGCATCTTTAAGTCAGAAGATTGTAAATTTAAGTGAATCTCCAAAGAGGTGAGATTAAAATCTATGCTATCAGTTCCAGTGAAGCAGTGTTGGAGCTACTATGTTTCAGATGAAATTTTACACTAGGGTTTCCCATACTTAGTCTGATGGAAGAAAAAAATCCATAACATTACAGTATTTCAAATTATAACAACAGAGATCTCCCTGTAGTTTGTGTTGAAGTTTATTTTTTAACGAACACCCCTAAAACTGATCATTATTGCTGTTTATGGAATCTTGCCTTGTGCACATTGACGACCAGGTTTCCTCCATTAAAGTAACAAATACACTTCAAAATGTCTTAATTGGCTGTAAAGCATTTGGGGACAGCTGGAGGTTGTGAAAGGTGCTATACACATGCAAATTGTTTCTTTCTTCTGTATTATTCCATTTTAGGAGATGAATTTAAGTATTGAAAGAATGGAGTAGCACCACACCAGTACAGCAAGAAAGCAAAGGCTTCTGGATTTGTATATTTCAAATCTGCTTTTCAAAACTGTACTGATTGCAAGGGGTGAAGCTTTGTACACCCCCACCCCCACCTTGAATTAAGAACAGACAATTTCTCAACTAGAACCTATATTTGTATGCAAAGGTTGAAATGCAAAGTTTTATCATTACATGTTCAACTGGGATTAATGTTTGATATGGATATAGATAATTTGTTATTTGTCCCTGAGTAGAACTCAATGCAGTTGAAGTAGTGCAAGCTCACAACAATAGTATTTAGCTTTTTTAAACTAATAACCACCATTAGCAATATAATAATATTTATGAGGCATTGTTATAATTGTTGACAGCTGCACTCTGATAAAGTGGTAATATGTGAGCTAGAGATTCTTGTGGCACAGTAGTAATGTCGAAACCTCTAGACTCAGAGGCCCAGGTTCAAGTCCTATCTGCTCTAGCAGTGTGTCATAACATGAATCAAACAGTAAATGTTGGAGAAACCCAGCAGAGCTAACCTAATCTGCAAAGGGAGAGAAACAGAGGAAATATGTGAGCTAAGGGGCTAAGGGGCCCTCTTGTGGCACAGTGGTAGTGTCCTTATCTCTGCACTGGGAGGCCCCTGTTCAAATTCCATCTGCTCCAGAGCTGTGTAACATCTCTGAAGAGGTTGCTCAGAAAAAAGCTTAAATAAAATGGGGTAATATGTGAGCTGGTACAAAAACAAATTGAATCATTTATGACCTTTCATGAAAGGAACTTGCAAAAAGTGGCCAATCAAGCCACTGAGTATTTCAGAGCAACAACAAAAATGGATGGAAAGGCTCAGCAGGTCTGTCAGCATCTGTGGAGGGAAATCAGAGTTAACATTTCAGGTTCAGTGACCTCTCCTCAAAACCTGAAATGTTCAAGGGCAATTAGGGCAATCATGACATTATTTTGTCATGAAGTCAAAATCAGGCAACAAAATTTCCAAATATCAAATTTTCCAAATATTACAGAATAAAAAGACAGAAGAAAAAAAGGAAGTACAAAGAAAAATACTCTCACTGGAAATATAAGCATATAACAAAAAAAAGGTTGAACACAGCTCTTAAATGTGACTGTTGATATACAATATGTATTGTATTTCTAGTTTTGATTCCCTTTCTTACAAGTTGTCTTCCCTTTTCACCTTCTTTTCCTAGATATTCCATGTTTCTTTCCCCCATTTACAATTTAATCCCACCTTGCTAATATTGCCCCATTTTTATCATTCACTCCTTTCTCATTTATCTCATTCATTTTTACTGCTTCTCCCCTTATCTCTCTATCTCACTTGTTCCATCCATTGTGCCTTTTATTCCCACTGTCTCTCTTTTTCTTCATTCATTCCCACTCCTTTATTTGCCTTGCTTTTTCCTCCTTTGATTATTTCTTTTCCTTCCTTTCTAACTAACTATTTCCTTTTCACATCTCATTCTCTTTTTCAGTCCATTGGTCCTTCACTTTTTCTCTCAGCTCATACCATCTATCACTAATCATTACCAGCAGATAGTAATTATCTTGTAAATTTGACTGGCACCTACGATCCAGATAGCACTAAACGACCTCCTTTCTGTTCTATTGTGGAAGTGGGAAGTTCTAAACATTTGTGCAACATCATTAAAGATCTGCTTGTAGCATCACCTCTGAGTCACATGGCTCTGGTTCAAATCCCATTCCCGAACTTTAGCACAAAAGTCTGGCTGACATGTCAGTGAAGTACTAAGGAGTTCTACATTGTTGGTGGTGCCACGCTTCAGAAGAGACATTAAACTGAAGTCATATCTGCCTGTCTAGGTGAATGTAAATATCCAATGGTGGTATTTTGAAGAACAGCAGAAGAAGAGTTATCCATGACATCTTGTCCAATACTAATCTCTCAAATCAACAACAAAAGAACAGGTCATGATCATGTTGGAGTTTACTGTATGCAAATTGTCTGTCAAGTTTCTTATATTACTTCAGTGGGCACTTTGCAAAAGTACTTCATAGACTGTAGGCGTTGAAAGGTCTAACCATCATGGAAAGTGCTCGGTAAATACAAGTCTTACATTCTTTCCATGTTGTTTGAGAGTTGAGCATGCACAGCAAGCTGACCTGCTGTGCTTTTCCAGTACCACTCTGATCTAAACTCTGAATAGATACAGGTCAGCAAACACTATTTGCATTGCTATTATTGTCAGGATGGAAGGAATGACATTTATTTTGTTGTAGCTTTTGCTTTTTTTTTCTATAACTCTCCTTTCAGTTGAGGTTATTAAAAACCCATCCAAAATTCCAATTGGTTACTCCTGTTTTTATCATTCTAATAGCTGCCTCTGCAAATACAGTCATCAGTGTTCCAGTCACAACTTCTTATTTATTTACTACATTTACAATGAGTTATTTATCTTTTATTTTTCTTGTATTATTTCCACCAGGTATTTACTTCAGTCATTTTATTTGATTAAGAAACCTTGAATCCACAAAAGTTGAATAATAGTTCAATGTACTAAATCTTTTACCTTGGCAAACGTTGTGATGATGAAGGAAATTTACTGATCTCTTTAATATATTCTTGTACTAAAGCATCTTCCAAGCTGCTGCATTGTGATCTCAGAGAATCGGTATATGGCACACTGCCCCTGGCTGTAGTCGCAGATGTCTTGCTGCTAGATGTGCTTGCACTCTTTGGCCTCTGATTTTTACCCATTTCATATCTAGAAGGGAAAAAGGAGAGTTGAGTTAGAGCAAAAACATTGTTAGAAATGATAAAACAGACCCAGAAACAATGAAACTAAATAAAAATCCTGTGATCACCTTAATTCATGTTCATTGCAGTATGATTTAACAAGCCTTAGTTTCTGAACCTGAATCAAAATAATCAGAAGAAAATCTACTAGCCATTTAAATGTATACATGTTAGAAATATTGTAAATTTGCAGCATCTGAAATTCAATATTTCTGTCTCTGAAAAAAATGTCATGTTAATATTTAAGATTTCCAAATTTTCACTTTACTTTTAAATCTTAACTGGATTTTTAAAAATTATACATTCATGGGATCTGGCATCGCTGACAAGGCCAATATTTATTGTCCTTGGGATGGTGGTTATGAGCCACCTTCTTGAACTGCATCCATAGCTCGTGGTGTAGACAGTCTCATTTGTGCTGTTAGAAAGGGAGCTCCAGGCTTTTGACCCAGTGACAATGAAGGAACAGTGATATAATTTCTAGTCAGAAAAGTATGTGACAAGGAGGGAAAGTTGCAGGTGGTCATTTTCCCATGTGTCTAGTGCTCTTATGTTTTTAGGTGATAAAGGTTGTAGGTTTCATAACCGCTGTCAAGACGCCTTGGTAAGATGCTGCATTGTAATGCGTCTTATTAAAGCAGCCATGTGCACTGGTGGTGGAGGGAATGAATTTTTAATGTGATAAATTGGATGCCAATAAAGCTTTGATATGTGTTGAGCATTTTAAGTGGTCTGAAGCTTCACTCATCCACACTCGTGGATAGCATGTTAATTGTACAAATTAATTTTAAGCATTTAGAGGTGAGGGGCAATCATTGTGCAAGCTGGAAAAATGGAACAATGGAAAAATGCTGAATGGCTCTTTCAACAAATAACTTAAAACTAGTGGAAATAATGAAAAAAGATTTAGGAAATGCTGCAAGAGAAGTTCACAGGACAAGCCAGAAGATGTCAAACAGTTACATCTTGTGAGTATTGCTTCTTAACCTTACAACTACAACTTCTAAATAATAAAGATCTCGTTTCAAAAGATAAGTAACATAAAGAAACACATGTCTCTGAGCCAGAATCTCAGCATTTGATGAACAAAGAAAGTACAGTTCATAAAACTGCCAAACATGTTATCAATCTGCAAATCCTTCCAATGCATGCCAATGTTAATGGGAAGAGCAAAGAGATTTTTGGGCAGCCAGGTGACATGAAGAAGTTTGGAACCTGTACCCTTACTATCCATGGCTCCAAACTACAACATGCAGGTAAAAATACCACAGCAATTCGTCCTCCCTGAGTGATAAGTAACATACCATCATATCTTGTAGTTCGGGTGTCATTCTTTCTTTAGTTAGTTTGGTTAATTGATATACTCAAAAGAGCATAAGGAGAGATGTAGCCATGCTACAGATGCTAAAATCTAGAGTCGCAATTGTGTTTAATGAAGAGGGTTCACATCAATATTTTCTGAGCTGTGGTTCTGTGACAATGAATGCAGTTCATCTATTCAGCTGTTGGTCAAAGCAGCAGCTCTCGATGCTTTAAACATAATGCTGGGTAACCGAAACACGGCCAAACTGAACTATCAGCTGACTCTTAGAAAGTGTCATAAAGTTTATTGTTTAACCTTAAGTTGAAAGAAAATAATGCTGTAGAGTTAGATATGTTGAATTTATTAAAATAAATATGAAGAAACACATATTAATGTTGGTGGTGGGTTACTATTAGGTTAGAAACTACTCATAAGTAATATTTCACTTGGTGAATAAGTCTGAAATTGAGTGAAGGTGGACTCCCAAAACCTTCTCCATCAACTGGATGCACATTTTATTCCATCATACTTCTAACTTGTGTCTTGAGATGATGGAAAGCTATTGAGGAGTTAGCTAATGAGTCACTATCACAAAGTACACAGTTATTGTAGCCACAGATTTTGTGAGTGCGATTTTCTGCTCCCAGAGATGGTGAAAATAGTGGCTGGCCTGGTGACTTAATTGAGTGAAAGTTTGAAAAACAGGCTCTTACTGTTGGCATAAATTTTAGCAACAACATTCTCATTCTTCTGAAGGCAAGTCAACTCCCTTGGCATCAAGTGGAGAAATTTATCACGCATGCATTTGCATTTCATTAATTGCACAAGTTGCTGGAATTAACTTTGCCTTCCCAATTAACTATATTTATTCTTAATCAGGGGCTTCGAGGCATCTACTGCTGCTGGAACACCATAAAGCCTGACAATATCTTCAGGTTAAACTTCTATCAGTTATCTCTCTCTAATGAGAGGGCAGCCCTATGGTCCTCTGGAATTACAATGACTTTACCCCTTCCCATGCTCTTTTAGATTAGCCCAAAAAATTGTTCTTGTAATCTTGGCTTGAAGTTAGCTGCTATTGACTATTGGAGACCTGGAAGACGACAAGATGTCAATCAGGCCACAATGTATTTTCACACAGCACCTCATGGGATCATGTCACAACTGAGTAGAATGAGCTACTCTTTCTAAATAAGCAGGAATACATGGACCAAGTTAAAATAAACTGACACCCTTAAGGGACAGTGTAACTAAAGACAAAATCACCATGAGGCTTGCAAAGTAATACTGAAATGTGGATTTAGAATGGATGAACCCTATCTGCACAATAAAATGGTGACTTTTGTTTTCTACTCTGGTTCAGATTTCCTCACTTTTACAAAGGCTAAGGCATGTGAGAAAACTTTGCTTGGAGCAATGTTAGCACTAAAATATATTGAGCATTTTTGTGATGATGCACTTCTCGAAAGTTGCTCTATGGTGATCTTTGCATCTTTCTACACCCCCAAAATAAATCTCTCCACCCCCCAAGGCTCCCAGCCTCATTCCTGATTAAGGGTTTTTGCCCAAAATGTCAATTTTCTTGCTCCTTGAATTCTGCCTGACCTGCTGTCCTTTTCCAGCACCACTCTAATCTTGATTCTAATCTCCAGCATCTGCAGAACCCACTTCCATCTTAGAAAGTCAACTACCTTGTGAATATTACCAAGCCATTCCACATCCTGAGATTGCTTCTTATGCACCTTACATTTTCACTACCCCATATGGCTGTGCAATACAATGCATAAAGGTCGAGGGGGAAACAAGCTGATTGAGGTGTACAAGTTCTGAGCATAGATTGGGCAGCACAGTGGCTCAGTAGTTAGCACTGCTACCTCACAGCGCCAGGGTTGCATGTTTGATTCCAGCCTCGAGTGACTGTCTGTGTGGAGTTTGCACTTCTCCCCATGTCTGTGTGGGTTTCCTCTGGGTGCTCCAGTTTCCTCCCACAACCCAAAGATATGCTAAATTGCCCTTAGTGTTCAGGCATGTATAGGTTAAGTGCATTAGTTAGGGTTAAATGTAGAGTAATAGGGTAGGGGAATGGGTCTGGGTGGGTTACTCTTTGGAGGGCTGGTGTGGACATGTTGGGCTGAAGGCCTGTTTCCACACTGTAGCGATTCTGTGATTCTATAAGGTAGAAAGGAGAAAACTATTTCCTGCGGTAGAAGGGTCAATAACAAGGGAACACATTTTCAAGGTAAGGAGCATAAAGTTTAAGAACAAATTAAGATGAACACTTGAAATGTGAGCATGCAAGGCTACAGTTAAGTGCTAGAAAATTGAATTAATATCAACAGCTGTTTGCTGCCCACACAAAAACTATGGGATGAAGGACCTCTTTTCATGCTGCAACCATTTCATGACACAATAATCCTTCACTGTATCTTTGAAATACGTCCACGATTATTAGCTATCAATGTTAAGCTATTCCATTCATTTGGGTCTACAGTTATGAGATTTTGACATGATGATGTGGCTATTGCCAACACTTTTAAATTTTATAGCATGATTTTGAGATAGACCTTTCCCTCCTGAAGTCTATAGACAACATGACAGATTCTGCCATCACTTCTCTGAGGTGCGTGGGTGTGTGTGTGCATGGTCCATCAATTGAACAGCTCTAGCCCTGGTTCCTCCCTAAATCTTATCATGATCATCAGTGTTATTGGTAGAAGACAGAGGGTGGTAGTGGAGGGTTGTTTTTCAGACTGGAGGCCTATGTCCAATGGAGTGCCACAAGGATTGGTGCTGAGTCCTCTACTTTTTGTCATTTACATAAATGATTTGGATGCGAGCATAGGAGGTACAGTTAGTAAGTTTGCAGACGACACCAAAATTGGAGGTGTAGTGAACAGCAAAGAGGGTTACCTCAGATTACAACAGGATCTGGACTAGATGGGCCAATGGGTTGAGAAGTGGCAAATGGAATTTATTTCAGATAAATGCGAGGTGCTGCATTTTGGGAAAGCAAATCTTAGCAGGACTTTTTCACTTAATGGTAAGGTCCTAGGGAGTGTTGCTGAACAAAGAAACCTTGGAGTGCAGGTTGATAGCTCCTTGAAAGTGGAGTCGCAGGTAGATAGGATAGTGAAGAAGGCGTTTGGTGTGCTTTCCTTTATTGGTCAGAATATTGAGAACAGGAGTTGGGAGGTCATGTTGTGGCTGTACAGGACATTGGTTAGGCCACTGTTGGACTATTGCGTGCAATTCTGGTCTCCTTCCTATCAGAAAGATGTTGTGAAACTTGAAAGGGTTCAGAAAAGATTTACAAGGACATTGCCAGGGTTGGAGGATTTGAACTATCGGAAGAGGCTGAACAGGCTGGGGCTGTTTTCCCTGGAGTGTCGGAGGCTGAGAGGTGACCTTATAGAGGTTTACAAAATTATGAGGGGCATGGATAGGATAAATAGACAAAGTCTTTTCCCTGGGATTGGGGAGTGCAGAGCTGGAGGGCATAGGTTTAGGGTGAGAGAGGAAAGATATAAAAGAGACCTAAGGGGCAACTTTTTTACACAGAGGGTGGTACGTGTATGGAATGAGCTACCAGAGGATGTGGTGCAGGCTGGTACAATTGCAACATTTAAGAGGCATTTGGATAGGTATATGAATAGGAAGGGTTTAGAGGGATATGGGCCAGGTGCTGGCAGGTGGGACTAGATTGGGTTGGGATATCTGGTCGGCGTGGTTAGGTTGGACCAAAGGGTCTGTTTCCATGCTGTACATCTCTGTGACTCTGTCACTCTAAAAGTGATGTGGAAACCCTGTCACTGATCCAAAATTTGTGTGCTTCTGTGAAAAATGAGGCAATCCCTAATGATTATAAGACAAGCACAAAGGTGTGACAATTAAAAAACTATATATCTTATCAATGCTGGAAGATGCTTTCACTTCTGAGAACCTTTTCAGTTTCTATTTGCATAGTAAGATTACAACAGATATTAGCAAAGATCAAAAGACATATATTTACAAAAGTGCAGAGATTCAAGTTTCAATGTTTATGCCACCAATGTATCCTTAAAAGATATTTCTTTCTCCAACTACATTTCGTTATACAGATGATTCCCACAACTGGAAGGAGGGAGCTTGCTGAATGGTATTTCTTAGAAGACTTTAGCAGTTATCCTCTGGGGGCTGTCATCCCAGAAGGCCCTGTCCAGCATAGTTTTGAGGCATATGCTCAGCTGTTTGGAAGCCATGGAGTCATTAGACAGAGTAGCCTTGGGAAGAAGGGCAGCTCTGGAGTATCCTGAAAAGGAGCTTCTGAGCTATCCATCTGTCAGTTCTCCTTTTTTCTTGCACCAAACTGTCTCCTTGAAATGGCCTGGAGGGGATCTGCTGAGTACCTACAGCAGATCTGAGCACATATCCAGTAGCTACTGAATAGTTTGCTGAACCTGGGTAGCTACCAAGTTGGCAACCACCCTTTCCATGGAGGCAACCAAATGCTCCCGTGTCAAAGCCACCAACAGTACAGAGAACATGGATAAACCCCATATCATTTGTTCCAATCCAGGGTCTCCAGCCTGATATTCCTCTTCCTATCTAGGGTTGACCATATCACCAATGGCTGAACCATTCCTGTATCTCCACTGGCACAGGAACTATCCCAGGATTCCCCATGAGGTTCTACTGCCTGCTCCTCAAAAGATGGTGAGGATCTTTAGGTCCCACACCTCTCTACAGTCCTCTTGACACTGTTGTCAGCAAACATGACCTACAATCAGATGAAGAGAAAGATAAATATGATGGCAAATGGTGAAGTAGCACTTTGTGACCTTGCAGAACTCTGCCATCCCTCATAAATGCAGGACCTGCAGTGCCCAGGAAATGTTGAAGGACAGGAGGTGGATGTGAAGCTGGGGCTTGGCAGTTTGGATCCTTCTTGAGCTACCTGTGGTGGGCAGCATTGAGGTGTCCCGATGAGTGTGAATTTGCAGAAAGAAAGTGGTACCACTTAACTTGCAGAGCACATCAAATCATTCATTTTCTTGTGGCACCGCAATTGGTTGCATTTTTGAGGGACAGTGGTACTGGCCTGAATTGCTATTTTGATTCGGTCAGATGAAGTTAATGGGATGGCCTCCTGGCACCATCTTCCAGAAAGATGTCCTTCCTTTGTCCCATGTTCCATCCAATAATACAAGTGAAGTTTCATCAGTGAGTTTGGCAGTGATCACCAGAGGCTCCTTCAAGTCTCCTGGATTTCAATGAGTGAAGCTCCAGTTTCTAAGTGAAACAGGCTTTTAACTGTGGCAGCAGATCTTTTGATCTTAGAATATCTCACCAGGGGAGAAAATGTCCTGCTTGTTCATTTCATATGATTCATTAGGTCAACCATAAAACATTATGCTTGCATCGTAATGGCATGAGAAGCACATAATTGCATAAGATAATTTGCCCTTGGAAAAAGCATAAGCGACAATCCGTAATTCACTCATCACCATACTTTAACTTCAAAATGAAAATTCCCAGCCTCTGTCACAGAATCACAAAAGTCTTCCCGTGTATTCAAATGAGCATCATTACTGGGTGCCAATCTCCTACTTCTTCCCCATATCCTTACACATTATATTTATCCAATAATTACCCAATGCCCTCTTGAACTCCACCAACATCTGGTTCAATATCACCTCCTTGGTGTTGTACCCAATGCCCCTGTTAATAAAGCTGAGAACTCTGCAACTTTACTTACTGTTGTCTTCACTGTCCTGCCACATTCAATGATCTGTACACTCATACATCCAGGTTCCTTTGTTCTTACACCCCCTTTGTAATTGTACCCTGATTTTGTTTTGGACTTCAGCAAAGCTTTTGATTAGATCCTGCACAAGACACATATAGTGAAGGCAAGAGCCCATGGGATCTGAGGAAATATGGCTAATCAGATCCAGAGTTGGCTGAGTGGCAGGAAGTAGAGAGAAATGGTTGAGAGGTGTTTTCATGACTTGAGGTTTCTGTCCAATGCGGTTGTATAGGGATCAGTGTTAAGCCCTTTGCTGTCTGTAGTATGTGGAACACAATATAGATGTAAACATAGGAGGGTTGATTGGTAAGTTCACAGATGACACAAAATGGATGGTAAATAGTGAGGAGGAAAGCCTTAGGTTACAGGAGAATATAGATGTGCTGCTCAGAAGGGCTGATGAATGGCAAATGGATTTCAATCCAGATAAATGTGAGATGATGTATTTGGGCAGGACAAACAATGAAAGAGAATACATGAGGAATGGTAGGACCTTGGGAAGCAGAGGTACCTTGGTGTGAATGTCCACCTGATCCTTAAGTTATCAGGACAGGTAGATAAAGTGGTTAAGAAGGCATACTGGATGAGTTTTAAGGGCAGAGAGATTATGCTAGAACTGTATAAGACATTGGAGAGGCCACAGAAAGAGTATTGCGTGCAGTTCTGGAACCCAAATGGAAGGAATGATGTGATTGTACTAGAGAAGACACAGAGGATTTACCAGGATATCACCAGAGCTGGACAGTTTCATTCATGAAGACAAATTGAATGGACTGTTTTCCTTGGAGCAGAAGAGACTGATGGGGATATGATTGAGATGTATTACATTATGAGGGACATAGACCGGACAGACAGGATGAAACTTTTCCCCTTGGTGGATGGATCAATGACTGGGAAGTATGGATTTCAGGTAAGGAGCAGAAGGTTTAGAGGGATTTGAGGAAAATCTATTTTACCCAAATCTGAAACTCACGGCCAGTAAGGGTGGTGTGGGACAAACCCTAATCACATTTAAGAAGTACAGGCTATGGGTGAAGTGCTTGAAAATTGGATTAGAAAATGTAGGTGGTTGTTTTTGAAGAAACTTGATGAGCCGCAGTGCCTTTCAATATATAATTTCAGTTACATCACACTGCAAATTTTTGCTATAAATTCTGTGTTACGATCAAGCCCTCCACAATCACCTGATGAAGGAGCGTCGCTCCGAACGCTAGTGTGCTTCCAATTAAACCTGTTGGACTATAACCTGGAGGTGTGTGATTTTTAACTGTGTACACCCCAGTCCAACACCGGCACGGTGGCACAGTGGTTAGCACTGCTGCCTCACAGCGCCTGTAGACCCGGGTTCAATTCCCGACTCAGGCGACTGACTGTGTGGAGTTTGCACGTTCTCCCCGTGTCTGCGTGGGTTTCCTCCGGGTGCTCCGGTTTCCTCCCACAGTCACAAAGATGTGCGGGTCAGGTGAATTGGCCATGCTAAATTGCCCATAGTGTTAGGTAAGGGGTAAATGTAGGGGTATGGGTGGGTTGCGCTTCGGCGGGTCGGTGTGGACTTGTTGGGCCGAAGGGCCTGTTTCCACACTGTAAGTCTAATCTAATCTCCAAATCATGCCTTTTCCTCTGTTGTGTTCCGCTATTACTCTATCAGTCTATATTTCAGTGTTTTACCTACCAAACTTCATCACCTCACACTTCCCTACATTGAAACTCACGTGCCACGTGGTCACCTATTCCAACAATTTATCTATGTCCTTTTGATGTTTTACTCTGTCCTACTCATGGTTTACAATTCTTCCAAGTTTTCTGTCATCTGCAAACTTTGAAAAGCCCTGTACACCAAAATGTAGATTATTAATGTAAACTAGGAAAAGGTAGGATCCTAATACCGACCTTGGGGAACTCCATTACAAATTTTTTTCCAGTCCAAAAAACATCAATTTGACCATTATTCCCTGTTTTCCATCTATAATGCCCCTGACCTTCTTATTGCATGACCTATAACTTTCCTCACATCTGTTGTGCGGCCCTGAATCAAATACCTTCTGGAGGTTCATGTACATCAACAGCTTTATCCTCATCCAGCCTTTCTGTTATTTCTTGAAAATATTCCGGCAAGTTAGTTAAATGTAAATTCTCCTTTAGAAATCCGTGCTGACTTTTCCTAATCAATCCAGCTTTTATCATGTGATGCTTAATTCTATGCCAAATGTGTCTGTTCTATTGCTAGTCAATAGCAACCCTCGGAGTTGATGAGGGATTTGAATGCCAAATGCAGAGGTTAGGATCCCTCTGGTGAGAGATTATCTTTGTCTTGAACTTCTGTGGCACAGTTGATATTTACAACATATAAATTCAAGCCAAAATTAATCCAACTCTTGCTGCAGAGAAGGAATAGACAGCATCACCCTCTGAGTGGTTGAAGATAGTATAATACACTGTATAATCATCAGTGAATAATACCATGTCTGACCTTATGATTGAGGGAAGATCATTGTTAAAGCAGCTGAAGATAATAGGACTTCGGCATTACCCTGTGAAACTCCTGCAGTGATGGGACTGAGATGATTGGCTTTCAACAACAACCACTATCTTTCTTTGTGCTTGGTATGACTGCAAACATTCCAAAAACGTATTGTTCATTCTCATTGACTTCAATTTTACTAGGACTCCTTGCTTCTACAATCAGCCAAATGCAGTTAAGATGTAGATACTAAGGGCAGTTAATATTATTTCATCTTTAATATTCCAATCTTTTGGTAATGTCTGCATCATGACAGTAATAACATCTAGAGCCAAGTGTCCTATTGGAACCCAAGTAACTTCCAGCACCTAATCTGTCTAATATGCATTAAAAACATCAAATTATGTAAAACTAATAACTATATGACAATATAAAATTCAACTCTGCTGTATATGTAAGAACTCAGTTTTATAATTTAGGAATAGAGTTTCCTCAATGTTTTATACAATATAGAACTATCATGGAAGAAGATGACTTTTCCCTGGAGTCAAAAGTGTGCAATTCATGCAGAAATTTCCACACAAATTCCAAGGATGCAAAAGGAATGTTGATTATACAGGCAACCTTTTGCTGATTACCATATATCATTTTCCCTCAGCTGATGAATCAGTAGTGCTCCAAGATGAAAAACATATGGAAGAAGTACTGAGGGCGGCAAACATGCAAAATGTACTCTGGTGGGGGATTTCAATGTAAAATAAAAGAATGGCTCAGCAGTAACACAACTGATTGAGATGGTCAGGTCCTAAAGGATGTAGCTTCTAAATTGGATCTGCAGCAGGTGGCAAGGGAACCAACAAGAGGGAAAAATGTACTTGACCTCATTCTTATCAATCTGCTGCCAGGGATTTATCTGTGCATGAAAGTATCAGTAAGGGTAGCAACTGCACAAACCTTGTGTAAACAAAGTACCACCTTCACATTCCATCGTGTTGTGTGCCATTATCACCATACTAAATTTGAAAGACTTCAAACAGATATAACAACTCTAAGATTGAGCATCCATGAGGTGCTGTTGGCCATCAGTAGCAGCAGAATTGTATTCCAACACAATCTGTAACCTCATGGGCCAGTAATACCCTTCATTTAACCATTACCATCAAGCAGGTGATCAACCCCAGTGCAATGGCATATCAGGAGCAGCACTGGCCATACCTATAAAAATGAGATAACAACCTGGTGAAGTGACCAAACAGGATTGCCAAATAGCATAAGCAGCAAATGACAGACAGTTAAACAATCCCGCAACCAATGGCTCAGATCTAAGCTCTGCAGTCCTGCAACATCCAGTTATGAATGGTGCTGGGTAACTAAACAATTCAAGTATTAGTAATGCTAATAATAATACTAATAAAACTCCAGAACTTGCCACTTCCTTGGCGAAACTCCTCCAGTACAGTTACAACACTGGCATCAATATGACAATGTGGAAAGTTGCCCAGTTATATCCTAGAGGGGAAGTGAGGTCTGCAGATGCTGGAGATCAGAGCTGAAAATGTGTTGCTGGAAAAGCGCAGCAGGTCAGGCAGCATCCAAGGAACAGGAGAGGAACAACTTTCCTCATTCCTGAGGAAGGGCTTATGCCCGAAGCGTCGAATCTCCTGTTCCTTGGATGCTGCCTGACCTGCTGTGCTTTTCCAGCAACACATTTTCAGCAGTTATATCCTATATAAAAAGCAGAATAAATCCAACACAGCCAATTACCACCTCCAGATCTACTCTCAATTGGTTAAACATGATATCCCTTTCACGAAACAATGTTGGTTCTGTCTGATTTCCTTAAACCTTTCTAAGTGTCATGCCATAAAACCTTCGGCAATGGCTTCTAATATCTTTCTCAGAACATATAAGCTAACTGCCCTGTGGTTTCTTGCCCTCAGTCTCCTCCCTTTTTGAAAAAGGAGTTACATTAACTAGTTTTCAGTCTACTGGGCCGTCCAGACATTACCAAGATACAGAAATGTAGCTGTTAAGTGTCAAAACAACTACAGTCGTGTAACCTCAAATCAGAGCTAATGGAAGATGAACTTGACACTACTCTATTACTGGGACATGTGCTAACAGATTAATAAGTATTTTAAGTGCCTTTCCTTGAATATGGCAACTATTAATCATTTGTAAACTGTTACCAATGTGCTGTGTGTATGCACTGATTTGCAGATAAATCAAATAAAGCTGAGTCGCAGCAGCAATATCTGGCTGTCACTGATAGTTACCAGTTCAATATATGTTACATGTACAGCCAATTAGGAACATTAGCCATTGCGACTTTTTCATATTAACAAGACTGTGAATCTTATTGATATTTCAAATCAGTTTAGAGCAAGTTCAAAGTATTTAAAAGTTATAATTCTCTTCCGTTGTAGACATTATTCTACAATATGTTTCAGAATGTTGTTTGTGTCTCCTCTACCCTGGAAAAAAATCATGCACTTTAAATCTTTGTTCTACAAATAAAAAGTCACTCAATTGAATTTCACTTCTTAAAGGAAACAAAATAATTACATTGCTAGTTGCACCGAGAAATCAAATAAATGATGCTACTGTCCCTTAAACATAGGTGCTAAAACACACTGGATATTTTTAACTCTCCATGCCTTTCTAATTAGAATTATCACAATTCTACTCCTTTGAGCTGCTAATTAGCAATTAGCAGTCATTCAATTAGTAATTTGCATATATTGTGCTCAAAGAAAGTTCTAGTGCACACTGGCCTGCATAACCCATCTCTAAAAAAAATCTTGACCATGCTTTGCAACTTACGTCCTCCTTCTGCATCAATGTGCACTCTAAGTGCCTACACCGTGTAGACATGAATGAAATACAAAAATAAAACAAATAATTGGAAATCCATGTTTGCCATAATGAAAATTCTATGTTATTCCAGAATCTGTGATTTGAAAGGTCACAGGCCTGAAACATTAACTTTATTTCTCTCCACAGATGCTGTCATGCTGACTTGAATATGAGAGTAAGGAGGTTAATATGGAGCCTTTGTAAGAAATTAGTTAGGCCACAACTGGAGATTGTGTGCAGTTCTGGCCATTACACAATAAGAAGGATGTGAAACAAAAACAGAAATTGCTGGAAGAACTCAGCAAGTCTGGCAGCATCAATGGAGAGACATCAGAGATAATGGTTCGACTCCAGTGACCCTTCTTCAGAAGGTTGGGGTTGAGGTAGAGTGAATGCAGAAGTAATTTATCAGGATATTGCCTTGGGTGGAGCATTTCTGCTATGAGGAGAGACTAAATAAGTTGGACGTGTACAAAATTATGAAGTGTAAAGATCGGGTTAAAAGGATAAAATAGTTTTCCTTAGTAACCAATGGATTTTAGAGGGGATTTAAGGAAGAGGGTAGTGGGTATCTGAAACTCACCTGAAAGAACATTAAAGATAGGAACCAACACAGTATTGAAGAAGCATTTAAATAATCAGTTGACATGCCACAACACACAAAGCTATAGGCAAAGTGTGGGAAAATGAGACTAGAGTAGATAAGTGCTTGATGACCAGCATGTGTATAATGGGTCAAAGGGCCTTTTTCAGTCCCATAAAAGTCAATACTCCATAAGCTGCTGAACATTTCCAGTAATTTCTGCTTTATTTCATGTTTCCAGCAATTTTCTGTTTTGTGATTTTTTTTCAGGACTTTGTGACAGTGTTCCCTGACTCATTATGTGAAAACTGAAAACCAGTGCCATAACTGATAATGAAAAATTTATCAGGACCAAGTTATGATCCAACAGTTATAGTTGGAGGTTTCAGAGCGTTGCTCCTTCATCAGGTAAGCATGGGGGAGGATCATAAGACAGAATTTATAGCAAAAGATCACAGTGTCATGCAATTAAAATGATATATTGGGCAAATCTATATTGCTGTAAAAATTTTTCATCTTTTAGAATGGGTTGTAGGTTTCGGTTCATTAATATTTAAGTCCCAGAACTTCTTTTAGGACCCATTCTTGAGATAATTTAAGGTTTTATTTTAAAAAATGACATCACAGCTCAGACAACATAATAAAGGTTTGTGGCTAGAGTCTGTCTGTATCCCAATCTTGAGTCAGACTGGTTCTACTTCCAAAGTAGTAACTTATAAGATGCTACAGAGGAACCTTGATTATCTGAATCTCGATTATGCAAATATTGGATTATCCAAAGAAGATTTCAAGGTCTTGCAAACATGTTACATCAAAGAGATAATCAAGGTTCCTCTGTATATGGACTGACTGCTTGCATTGACTGCATGAAGTTTGTGTGCCTTTTGAGCAAAAATAAAATGTATCTGCAATCACAATTCTGCAAATGCAAATTTACCCCATAGATGTATATAGGAGAGAAAAAGTGTGTGTGAGTGTAGGTGCGCATGACATAATGTGCGTGTTTAGTAGAGTGTGCGTGAGTGTAACGGAGTATAAGCCTGTGAGAGGGTGCGTGTGCTTGGGTTTGTGTGTGGGGATGAATGTGTGTGTGCTTGAGAGCGAGTGTGTGTTTGAGAGAGGGTCTGTGTGAGTGGGTGAGTATGTAAGAGTGTGTGTGTATGTGTGCTTGTGTGTGTGTGTTTGTATATATATTATATATAGTGTAGTGGGTTCACCTGGTAATGTGACATGAAGCCAAGGTCCCAGTTGAGGCCATCTTCCTGGGTACCAAACTTGGTTATCAACCTCTGCTCAGCCACTCTACATTGATGCATATCTGCCTGAGAGGATGGTCACCCAAAGATCCAAGGCAGCTGAAATGTTCCCCGACCGCTGAAGAGTTTTCCAACTGGGAGGGAACATCCCTGTCTGGCGATTGTTGTGTGGTGTCCATTCATCCACTGTCATAACGTCTGTTTGGTCTCACCAATGTACCATGCCTCGGGGCATCCTTGCCTGCAGCATATGAGATAGGCAACATTGGCTGAGTCACATGAGTACCTAATTTGCACATGGTGGGTGGTGTCCCTATGTGTAATGTGTAATCCATGTTGACACTCTGACATATCTTGGATTGGTTGCCATAACAGGGTTTTATGGTGTTGTGTCCATGTTGTCCTGAAGGCTGGGCAATTTGCTGCGAACGATGGTTTGTTTAAAATTTGGCGGTTGTTTGTAGGTGAGAAATGGAGGCATAGGGAAGGTCTTGGTGAGGTACTCATCATCATCGATAATGTGTTGCAGGCTGCAAAAAACACGGCATAATTTCTCTACTCCCAGGAAATACTGGACAAAGAAAGGGTACCCTATCGGTTGCATCCTGTATCTGTCTCCTGAAGAGGTCATTATGGTTTCTCGCTGTGGCATGTCAGAACTGATGATCGACGAGTTGAGCATTGTACCCTGTTCTTATGAGGGCATCCTTCACCACTTTCAGATGTCCATCACATTCCTCCTTATCTGAAGAGATCCTGTGTATGCATATGGCTTGTCTGTAGCAGATGACGGTTTTAATATGTTTAGGGTGGAGGCAAGACAGGTACACTATCATGAGGTTATCCATGGATTTGCAGAGGAGTGAGGTGCTGAGGTGCCCATCCTTGATGGATTTGCATGTGTCCAAAAGTGAGACAGATACTAAACAATAGTCCATGGTAAGTCCGATGGCGGGATGAAACTTGTTTATTATCACTGTGTAATTGTTTCAGTGACTCCTTGCCATTGGTCCAGAGGAAGAAAATGTTGTCAATATATTTGGTGTATTGCTGGTTGGAGGTCCTGCGCAGCAAAGAAGTCTTATTCAAACTTGTGCATGAAAATGTTGGCATATTGGGGTGCTAATTTGATCCCCATGGCTGTTCCATGTGTCTGGATGAAGAACAGGTTGTCAAAGGTAAAAACGTTGTGATCAAGGATGAAGTGGATGAGTTGTAGGATGGTGCTCGGAGACTGGTAGTTGTTGGAATTGAGTATTGAGGCTGTCGCAGTGATACTGTCATCATCGGGTTTGCTGGTGTAGTGACGATTATGTTCCCGGTTTGACTAGTCCGTGGGTGCTGAATTTCTGTAAGAAATTTGTATTGTCGTAACAGAAACTCGGGGTCCCCTGTCTAATGGGTTTCAAGGTGCCCTCGACATAGCCAGAGAGGTTCTCACTCAGGGTTCTGATGCCTGACATGATGGAATGACCAGGTGTGCTGGCTTTATTATTGTTGGAAGGCAATAGAATTCCCCTATGTGAGAAGTACATGGGATGAGAGTGCATAGGACTGGATCAAAAGTCTTGATCAACCTGTTCAGTTCACAGGTGTGTCCTTTGGTCAGATTGGCCAGTAGTTGCCAAATTCCCACTTTGGAAATAGAACCAGTCTGACTCAAGATTGGGACACAGACAGACTGTAACCGCACACCTTTAATATATTGTCTGAGCTAAAATCTCCCACAATCCTATTCCTCCACATTTTCTACAATATGTGGGGAACATTATTGAACACCTTGCTGAAATCCATATATACTGCATCAACTGGTTTATTCTCAACTACCTGTTTGGTCACCTTCTCAAATAACTCAATAAGGTTTGTGAGGCACGACTTACCCTTCACAAAACCATGCTGACTATCCCTAATCAAATTATTCTTTTCTAGATGATTATAAATCCTATCTCTTATAACCTTTTCCAACACTTTACCAACAACTGAAGTAAGGCTCACTGGTCTATAATTACCAGGGTTGTCTCTACTCCCCTTCTTGAACAGGGGAACCACATTTGCTATCCTCCAGTCTTCTGGCACCATTCCTGTAGACAATGACGATTTAAAGATCAATGCCAAAGGCTCAGCAATCTCCTCCCTGGCTTCCCAGAGCATCCTAGGATAAGTCCCATCTGGCCCAAGGGACATCTATTTTCAAACTCTGCAGGATTTCTAATACCTCTTCCTTGTGAACTTCAATCACACCTATTCTAGTAGCCTGTATCTCAGTAATCTCCTCGATAACATTGTCGAAAAATATTAATTTAGTGCTTCCCCTATCTCCTCTGACTCCACACACAACTTCCCACTACCATCCTTGGTTGGCCCTAGTCTTACTCTTGTTATTCTTTCATTCCTTAAATACCTATACAAAGCCTTAGGGTTTACCCTGATCCTATCCGCCAACAACTTCTCATGTGTCCTCCTGGCTCTTTCTTTTAACTTCAAGCACCTGCAATATTTTGATTTTTGTTTCTATTTGTTCATCCCTATCATTATAGATTCCTCCAACTCTGAGATCTCTACACTACTCTGATTTTGGGTTTCTGTGCATTATTGCTTCCTTTCACTATACTATTAGAACTACAATTTCAATTGTCAAGCCATGAAAATGACAATGTCATCCATAAATCTCTCTTACTCTTTACTGCTCTTCCCTCCTTAAAGAAGCTTCTTGAAATCTAAGTTCATTTTTGATCAAGCTTTTTGTTTGAAAAGCCTTCTTTGTGACTAGGTGTCAATTTTTTTCTGATAATTCTAATGAAACACCTTCAATCATTTACTGTGCTAAAGAGGAGAAAGTGACGTCTGCAGATGCTGGAGTATCAGAGCTGAAAATGTGTTGCTGGCAAGGCCCTTTATAAATATTGTGACTGCTTTTGACTGAATTAGTTAAATTTTCTTTCTACTACACAGGATTTAGTTCTGCTAAGTTCATTGATTTTATGGAGAGTATATTCAATTCAAAAACTGCATGAATTCAGGTAAAACACTGCTATCTCACTTTTTAGATTAGAATCAATCTAAACATCATGGCATAGACAGAGAACACAGGGGGCTAACACCTTCAACATATTGTCTAGCTAACACCAATTGTTACCGTTAACCTGAGAATGCAACTTTTAAAAAATGTTTTGTGATTTACACATGAAAGAAGTGAAACTATCATGGTATTCAAACAGATGAAAGACTCAAGAGACAATCAAGGTATTTTTCAATGTATAATTTTAATTACATTATACTGTAAATTTTTGCTATAAATTTTGTGCCTTACAATTATGTCCTCCACAACCACCTGATGAAGGAACGGTGCTCCGAAAGCGAGAGTGCTTCTAATTAAACCTGTTGGACTATAACCTGGTGTTGTGTGATTTTTAACTTTGTACACCCCGGTCCAACACAGGCATCTCCAAATCATGATATATATTCAATCATTCAGCCTAGTTACTGTGCAAGGGGAAAACTAATAACCAAGCCTAAAAATGCAGAAAGAACTCCTGTATCTATTTCTATAACCAAAACCGTACTAGGTAGACAAAATGAGTCACATTCTACAGTGCAATTGATAGACTTTCAGAGATTTTGTTCAGTAATTTCAGTTAAGTTCTACAAAGAAAACCTTTAGATTTACCACTACATGGAATTGCAGATTAGAATTACTGTACAGAAGCAGTTTATTAGGCCAAATAAGTCTACGCTCCTGTTATGCTTCACACAAAATTCTTCCCTTTATTTTTAATTTCACCCCCACTAATACATCTTCCAGTTTCTTTAGCTTACTTAATTAACTAGCTCCCCACTAAATGTATCCATGCTCTTCAGCTCAAACATTCCCTGTGATAGCAGATTCCAAATTTTAATTATTCTCTGAGCAACTTGCCTAACATAAGACAAGGATCTAAATATACCATCCTAATTGTCAGATAATTCAATGATAATATAAGCCAGTGTTTACTTGTTTTGAGGCACTTTTCTTGGAAACTTGGTCGCTCCCAGTTATCGTACAAAACCCACACAAAAGAAATAACAAAAATGGACTTGAATTTTATGTTTTGACCTGGTTTAGAGAAATGATGTATCATCATATTCTCCAAGGGGATTGGAGATGGGCAATAAATTGTGACTTTGCCAGTGGTGTTCAAGCCCCACAAAAGAACAAAACTAGTGGGAAATCTGCTCAAAGCATTTCCACTCTACGTCCTCACTCCCCCTCTCAGTCGGAGTCCTGTTTACCGTTTACTTTACTGATGACTGAGTCTGTCTCTACCCAGACGGAGTGGTTACATTGGAGGTAGTTCAAAGAAGGTTCACTGGATTAACTCCAGAGATGAAAGGCTTATTATATGAGGAGAGATGAAGCAGCTAAAACTTATACTCACCTCAGCTTAGAAGGATGAGATGAGATCTAGTTGTGGTATACAAGTGCTAAGTGGAATTGACAAAGCAGACACAGAGCAGATGTTTCCCCTTGTAGGGCAATGTGGAATGAGAAGTCATAGTTTTAGGCTAAAGTGTGGTATATTTAAAACAAAGACAAGGAGGAATTGATTCTCTCCAAGGATTATGATTCTGTGGAATTTATTAAGGAAATAACAGGAGAACTTAGCAAGTAATTTGCGTCAGTCTTCACAGTGGAAGACATGAGTAATATCCCAACAATTAAAGGGAGTCAGGGGGCTGAGTTGAGTATGGTTGCCATTAAAAAAGAGAAAGTGTTAGAAAAGCGAAAAGGTCTTAAAATTGATAAATCTCCTGGCCCCCATGGGATACATCCTAGAGTACTGAGCGAGGTGGCTGAGGAAATAGCGGAGGCATTGGTTGAGATCTTTCAAAAGTCACTGGAGTCAGGGAAAGTCCCAGATGATTGGAAGATCGCTGTTGTAACCCCCTTGTTCAAGAAAGGACCAAGACAAAAGATGGAAAATTATAGGCCAATTAGCCTAACCTCACTTGTTGGCAAAATTCTAGAATCCATCATTAAGGATGAGGTTTCTAAATTCTTGGAAGAGCAGAGTCTGATTAGAACAAGTCAACATGGATTTAGTAAGAGGAGGTTGTGTCTGGAAAATTTGTTGGAATTCTTTGAAGAGGTGACAAGTAGGTTAGACAAGGGAAACCCAGTGGATGTGGTCTATCTAGACTTCCAAAAGGCCTTTGATAAGGTGCCACACGGGAGGCTGTTGAGCAAGGTGAGGGCCCATGGTGTTCATGGTGAGCTGCTGGTATGGATTGAGGATTGGCTGTCTGACAGAAGGCAGAGAGTTGGGATAAAAGGTTCTTTTTCGGAATGGCAGCCGGTGACAAGCGGTGTCCCGCAGGGTTCAGTGTTGGATCCACAGCTGTTCACATTATATATTAATGATCTGGATAAAGGGACTGGGGGCATTCTAGTGAAGTTTGCCGATGATACAAAGTTAGGTGGACAGGCAGGTAGTACTGAGGAAGTGGGGAGGCTGCAGAAGGATCTAGACAGTTTGGGAGAGTGGTCCAGGAAATGGCTGATGGAATTCAATGTGAGCAAATGCGAGGTCTTGCACTTTGGAAAAAAGAATAAAAGCATAGACTACTTTCTAAATGGTGAGAAGATTCGTAAAGCCAAAGTACAAAGGGATCTGGGAGTGCTAGTCGACGATTCTTTAAAGGTAAACATGCAGGTTGAGTCCATGATTAAGAAAGCGAATGCAATGTTGTCATTTATCTCAAGAGGGTTGGAATATAAAAGCACCGTTGTGCTACTGAGACGTTATAAAGCTCTGGTTAGGCCCCATTTGGAGTTCTGTGTCCAGTTTTGATCCCCACACCTCAGGAAGGACATACTGGCACTGGAGCATCTCCAGCGGAGATTCACACGGATGATACCTGGAATGGTTGGTCTAACATACGAGGAACGGCTGAGGATCCTGGGATTTTATTCATTGGAGCTTAGAAGATTAAGGGGAGATTTGATAGAAACTTACAAGATAATAAATGGCTTGGAAAGGGTGGATGCTAGGAAATTGTTTCCGTTAGGCAAGGAGACTAGGACTAGTGGACACAGCCTTAGAATTAGAGGGGGTCAATTCAGAACAGAAATGCGGAGATATTTGTTCAGCCAGAGAATGGCGGGCCTGTGGAATTCATTGCCGCAGAGTGCAGTGGAGGCCGGGACACTAAATGTCTTCAAGGCAGAGATTGATAAATTCTTGATGTCACAAGGAATTAAGGGCTATGGGAAGAATGCTGATAAGTGGAGTTGAAATGCCCATTAGCCAAGATTGAATGGCAGAGTGGACTCGATGGGCCGAATGGCCTTACTTCTACTCCTATGTCTTATGGTCTTATTATACTAGAGTCCAGTGGGTGCTTGGATACTGAATAATTATAAAGAGAAGATAGACAGGTTTTCAATTTGTAATAGGTTTAGTAGAACCCTTACTGTGTGGAAACAGGCCATTCAGCCCAACAAGACCACACCAGCTCTCCAAAATATATCCCATCCAGATTAACCCCTACCCATGCCTCTAAGCCTGCATTTACCATGGCTAATCCACCTAACCTACACCTCCCTGGACACTGTGGGCAATTAAGCATGGCCAATCCACCTAACCTGCACATCTTTGGACTGTGGGAGGAAACCGAGAACTCAGACCAACGCGGGGAGAATGTATAAACTCCACACGGACAGTAACCTGAGACTGGAATTGAACTCAGGTCCCTGGTACTGTGAAGCAGTAGTACTAACCACTGAACCACCATGCCACCCCACAGGTATGGTAAACAAGCAGAATGTACAACCTTAGTTCAAACATGAACAAAAGAGTTAAATTCCATAGGTGAGGTGGGAGTGATGTTCTTGACATCAAGGCATCATTTCATTCCTACCAGAACAATGTGATTGATTCTCAACTGCCCTCTGAAATAGCCAAGCAAGCAATTCAGTTTTATCAACAACTAGAAAGTCTCAATAAAGGAATTAAATCAAACAGACCACCTGGCATCAACTAGGGCACAAGGAAAAGCACCACCCGGTCGACCTTGCAAATGCTTGTTAACCTCAGGGGGTTCGTGCCAAAATTAGGAGAGATCTGCCTCTCAGATTAGATAAGCAACAGCCTGACTTAGTCAGACCTATGGAATCATACCTTACAAACAATGTCAAGAAACACCATCAACATCCTTGAGTATGTCCTATTTAACTGTCAAGACAGACCCAACAGTAGTGGAAGCACTTTGGGATGCAGTTCAGAGGGAGTTGCCCTCAGATTCCTTAAAATTGATGCCAGAGTGCATGAATGGTATCAGGTCAAACTTCATTAAGGAAACCTCCAAATGATTACAACATATTGCCCCAACCCCGAAGGCTGATGTTTCAGTATTCTTACACATAGAACACCATTTGGAGGAAGATCTGAGAGTGGTAAGAGAGCAGGATGTACAACCTTAGTTTAAACATGAATGAAAGAACTGAATTTTACAGGAGAATGATAATCTTGACCAAGTCATCATTTGACTGACAGTAGCGTCAAGGAGCCCTAGCAAAGCTGGAATCATACAAAAGAAGATGTTCTGATTATTGGAGATCAGATATCTCAAGTTCAGACAATTTCTGCAGAAGTTCCTCAGAGTAGCGTCCTAGGCCCAACCATCTTAAGCTGCTTTGTTAATGCATTCCCTCCATTGTAAGGTTAGAAGTGGGGATGTTTGCTGATAATCATGCAATGTTCTGTACCATTCTAGACTCCTCAGATACTGGAACAGTCCATGTGTATAAGCAGTAAGACCTGGACAATGTTCAGGCTTGGCTAACAATACTCATTTCATGCATACTGGGCAATCCTGGAACTTACTCCCTAATAATATTGTGGGTCTACCATCAACAAATGGACTGCAGCTGTTCATGAAGGCAGCTCATCAACACTTTCTCAAGAGTTACTAATAATAAGCAGTAAATGTTCTCATTTCATAAATGAATAAAAAAACCTCTCCTCATTGGACAATGTCACCATCTCAGGAATCAGTGCAGTGAGCCTTTTTTTTAACTCCTGTATTGTAAGTATCTCCTTCATTAGGAGGTGATCAAAATGCAAATTACTTCAGATTTAATTTTATTTATCAAAGTTCTACACAATTGCACAGACATCTTTACTCTATTACTCAAATATTCTGGTAATAAAGGCCATTTGATCACATTAGCATCACGGTAATATTTAAAAATCACCAGAAGATACATGTGGAACCCTGGTTTCACATCTGATCCAAAGCACAGCATCTTTAATAGCGCTGCACACCTTGAGTGTCACAATGACATTTGCTCTCAGAGTGGGCTTGACCCAGTTCATTCTCTCTCAGAGTTGAGAATGCTACAGCTTGAGCTGAAACTGAACACATGAAATCTGAAATAAAACAGAAAATGCTGGAAATACCCAATAGATCAAGCAGCATCTGTGGACAGAGAAACAGAGTTCACATTTAAGGTCAATAACTTATCACCTGAACTTATATTCGGATTCAATCCAGGGCAACTTCTACTGGAATACTGTTTTCATTTCAGACCAATTTATCCAGACAGTTCATACAATAACAGTGTTTCTCATGCAGCTGCTACCAATGTAAACTGTGAAATACTGTCAATCTCCTCAATTTATGCGTAGTGCACAGGAAGCACAAGTTGCTTTATTGCCTTGAAACGTTTTTGAGCAGCTTGCGCTGACAAGTAATTAAACAATTGACACAAAACAAGACTGTTATTTAGTTCCCAGATTTTATCCATTATGTCCCTGAATATGTTCTCCCCCACCCAATTCCATCCTAGCCCATTTAGAGGCATAGCATTTTGTCACTCTCGTCAGTGCTAGTTCAATATCAGGGTAAAGCTACTGTCTAGCCAAGAACTGTTGGAAATTGCCAACACGCTGATGGCTAATATGATGTTTCATGCTTGCCTGTGTCAATATATCTGAAACCAAGATGGGAAAAATGATAAACCCTAAAGTAAAATAATTCAAAGCTGAATCTTATTTACTAGTGTTCAACCTCAAAATCTTGACCAAGGCTGGTGAATTTCCACCTAACTCAAATATTTCCTGCTATTTATTGTCCTTCCATGTTGCGTATAATAATAATAGCTACTCTGAAAGTCAACGTGCTCAACAAAGATTTTGTCCTCTCCTTGATGGGAAATGATTAGCTCTTGTTATGCTCCTAATTATTAGATCTAAATATATCCAGTGGGATTGTTCCACACATATACAGCAACCCCATGCATTCAATACATATCTGCCATTTTTTTGCAAAGCGAAGGTCAATCATCTCAGTTCTAGGTAACTGCTGAAGGAGTTCCTCAGGGAGTGTCATAGGCCCAACCATCTTCAATTATTTCATCAGTGAATGGCCATCATTCCATCATCAGAGGCTGAAGCAATCTACGTCCAAAATCCAGATTTTGGCTGACAAGTAGCAGATAGTGTTCATGATACACAAATGACATGTAATGACCATCATTAACAAGACAGAATGTATCCACCACTCCATTGCATTGCAATTACTGAATATGCCACTACTAACATCCTGAGCATTATCATTGACCAGAAACTCAACTGGACTAAACATGGAAATACTATGACTACAAGAAGATAGCAGAGGCTAGGAATCCTGCAATGAGTAACCCACCTCCTGATTCTCCTCAGTGTGTCCACCATTTACAAGGTAATAGTTAAATGCTTGATGGAATCTCCCCACTTACCTAACTGAGTACAGCTCCAACAACACTCAAGAAACATGACGCCATCAGGACGAAACAGCCTATGTGATTGGCTACATTCACTCATGCATACACTCCCTCCACCACAGATACTAAGTAGCAACAATATGTATCATCTACAAGATGCACTGAAGAAATTAATTGAGGTTGCTCAGACAGAATGTTTAAAACCAATAAAACTGCTACCATCTAGAAGGATAACCAACTGTGACCTGTAAGTACCTCTCTAAGCCACTCACCATTCACACTTGGAGTTATATTCCTATTCTTTCATTGTTGCTAGTTCAAAATCCTGGAACCTCCTTGCTAGCAGCAATATGGATAAACCTACATCAACAGTTCACCACCTTCTCAAGAGCAACTAGAATGGGCAATAAATATTGGCCCAGCCAGTGACATCCACATTCCATCAGTAAATGGAAAAGAACATAGCAGCACTGGAGTTTAACGTCAGAAAGTATGAGGTCATGTACTTTGGTAGGAAGAATCAAATGACAGCCTTTATTTAAATGGACAGAGATTCCAAGGAAGTGCAGCAGAGGGAGATCTGGGAGATCTTGTGAATGAAACAGAAAAATCTATCATGCAAGTTTAAAAGGACAAGCAGATAGGCACATTGAACAATGTTGCCTTGTTTGTACGAAATTAAATTAAATCTATAGCAAAGTGACGTAGAGTCAAAAGGGTAGAGTTGAGGAACCACAACGGTAAAAAAGACCCTGATTGGAGTTATGTACAGGCCTCCTAGCAATAGTGAGGAAGAAAATAAATCAGGAGATGGAAAAAGCATGTAAAAAAAGGCACTTTTACAATGACAATGGAGGATTTCAATATGCAGGTGGACTGGGAAAATCAGGTTGATAGCTGACTTCAAGAAAACTAATTTGTGTAATGTTCTTTTGGAGCTTATAGTTATAGTCCACTAGGGAATGGGCAGTTCTGGATTTTGTGATGTTTAATGAAGCAAACTTGGTTAGGGAGCTTAAAGTGAAGGAAGCCCTAGAGGACAGTGGCCACAATATGACAGAATTCACCCTGTAGTTTGAGCAGCTGAAGCTAGAATCAGATATGTAAAGGTAACTACAAAGACATCAGAGGAGAGCTGGCTGGAGTTGACTGCAAGGGCTCCTAGCAGGGAAGACAGTGGAGTAGCAATGACAGGTAATTCAGGGGCCACAGCAGAACTTTATTCTAAGGAAGAAGATGCATACTCGGGGGAGGAGGATGAGGCAACCATTACTGACAAGGGAAATCATGGACAGTATAAAAGCAAAAGAAAAAGCAAGAATGTGGTGAAGATTAGTGGGAACCCAGAGGTTTGGGAAGCCTTTCAAAATTAAATAAGCAGTAAGAGGGGAGAAGATGAAATATGGGAGTAAGCTTGCTGATAATACAAAAAAAATGTTTATAACATATAAAAGTCAAGAGAGAGGCAAAAATGGACATTGGACCATTGGAAAATGGGACTGGAGTAGTAGTAACGGGGAATAAAGAAATAATAGAGGAACTGAATAGTTATTTTGCATCAGCTTTCAAAGTAAGACACCAGCAGCATAAGAGAACTTCATGAAAGCCAGAGAGCAGAGATGAGTGTGGCGGTCATCACTAAGGAGAAAGTGCCAGGCAAGCTGAAAGGTCTGAAGGTGGATAAATCACTTGGACCAGATAAACTACACTCCAGACCTCTGATGGAGATAGCTGAGGAGATTGTGGAGGCATTGGAGGCGATTTTTCAGGAATCATTGGAGTCAGGAGTGTCCCATAGTACTGAAAAGTGGTTAATGTAACACCCCTGTTTATGAAGGGAGGGAAGCAGAAGACAAAATGATAGGCCAGTTAGCCTGGCCTCGGTCCTTGGTAAGGATGCATGTTAAATTAGGCTGAGTCCGCACAGTTTCAACATGGGAGGTTATGCCTGATAAATCTGTTAGAATTCTTTGAGAAGGTAATGATCAGGTGAGACAAAGGAGTGAACTTGATCTGTTTGGATTTCCAGAAGACTTTTGACATGGTGCTGCACAGCAAACTGCTAAATAAGTTAAGAGCCCATGACATTAGTGCAAGGTACTGGTATGGATAGACAATTTGTTGATTGGCAGAAGACAGAGACCAAGGAGAAAGGGGTATTTTTCAGGATGGCAGCCCATGATTAGAGCAGTTCTGCAGGTGTCTCTGATGGCAGCATAATTATTCACATTATGCGCTAATGATCTGGACAAAGGGCCTGAGGGCATTGTTGGCAAGTTGAGCAGATAGCAGGGAGGTTAGAGAAGGTCTTGGACAGACTAGGAGAGTGGCCAAAGAATTGGTAGATGGAATACAATAAGGGAAAGTGTGAGGATATGCACTTTGGTAAGAGGAATAGAGGCAGTAGACTATTTTCTAATCGGGGAAAGGCTTTGGCTATCTGCAGCATAAAAGGACTTGGGAATTTTAGTTTCGAATTTTCTTCAGGTTAACATGTAGGTTCAAGTGGCCATTAGGAAGGCAAATGCAATATTAGCATTTATTTCAGGAGGCCGAGAGTACAAGAGTAGAAATAAACTTAATCTTTCCGTATAGGACAGTGCCACTATCCTCAGGATCAGTTAGGTGAACCTCTGCTGCACTCCCTCTATGGCAAGCAGTATTGACTAGAACAGTAACAACACTCAAAATACAGTATCACCAGAGTTCTATAAAACTGAAGCAAGATATTTTTGTCCCTGTATTCAACCCCACTTGCAAAAAAGGTTAAAATACCATTTGCCTCCAAACTGCATACTCTACCTGCCTGCTAGCTTTCATTCACTTATGAACAGGGACACCTAGGTCCCCTTGGACACAACACTTTTCAATCTTTAACCATTAAAGAAACACTCCATTTTCAATCCTTTTACAAAAGTGGATAACTTCAAATGTATCCATAGTGTAATTCATCTGCAAACCTCTTCCCCACTCTCAATTGACCTAAATTACCTTGAAGCCTCTTTGAATCTGTTCAGAACTCACATTCCCTCCAAGAGTTTTACATCATCTGCAGACTTGGAATTATTATAATTAGTTCCCACATCCAAATCTTTCATTGTGAACAGCTCTGGCTCAAGCACTTATTCTTGAAGTACACCACATTCACTTGCCAAGTTGAGAACAGCCCAGCTATTTTTGTTCCTGATTTTCTGCTGTTAACCTCAATCTTTGCTATTTTACAACATCAATTCCATGAACTTTAATTTCGCTCATGAATCTCATTAACTACATCATATCCACTGGTTCACTCATATCGATTTTGTTAGTAGCATCCTCAAAAAACTGTACCTGATTTGTTAATTATGATTTTCTCTCTATAAATCTCGCTTGACCCTGCCCAAACAGACAATAATGTTCTAAATAACTAGTAATCAAATCCTTACAACAGATTCTCCTAATTTCTCTGTTACTGACATCAGGATAATAGGTCTGTAGTTTTCTCTCTCACTCATTTCATAAGCAGTGGAGTAACATTTATAAACAACCAATCTACAGGCATTGTTGCAGATTTAATAGAACACATCAAATTTTCAAAAATATTGAAAGACCAGAAAGATATACTGCATTTCAAGCTCTTATTTGTGCTGTTAACCATATACAAACAGTTTCCATTTTGTAATCTTCCCACAACAGGCAGCAATCAAAATTTGCTTGCCTTACTGTCAAAATACATAGGAGGAAGAGTTGGTCTTTTGGCCCTACAGGTTTGCTTTACTATTCAATAAGATCATGGCTGATCTAACTGTGGCCTTAGCTCTATCTTACTATAAAACCCTATAATGCTCAACTCTCTTGTCCAAATCAGCTTTGAGTACATTCAATTGATTCAGCACTAACTGTTGTCTCGGAAAGAATTAGAAAATTAACAATTCTCTGTTAAAAGAAATTCTTCCGTGTCCCTGCCTTAAATGGCAGTCGTCTTATTTTTAAACTTTGTCCTTTAGCTTCACATTCTCCATAGACTATTTATTTACATAAATTAGAACTTGTGCCTTTAAAAAATGTGATCAGTTTAAAATGCACCAAATATTAGCTACAGAATTTGTGGTATGAGATGCAATACTCCTGAGATTATGGAGAAAAGCAGCACCAATAGCCAGAAAGCAGAGTCAACCTTTCTAGTCCAGTGACTCTTCTTCAGAAACATTAACTCGGAATGTTAACTTGAAACATTAATTCTGCTTTCTCTAAACTGATGCTGCCAGACCTGCTGAGTTTCTCTAACAATTTCTTTTGTTTTGTTTCAGATTTCCAACTTCTGCAGTTCTTTGTTTTATTAACATTCAATTTATTGTGATCTGATCCATAGGAAAATTGTCTGTCAGGGTGAAATTAACTATTTGTATTTAATAGCACCTCTATTGTCATAAAATGTCTCACGGCACTTCACAGAGATATGAAACTGATCCAGGTAAAGCAATGTTAGGTATGGTAACAAAATGCAAGGAGAAAACTGATGTGGAGATGTGGAGAGTTTATGAGACAGAATTCCAAAGTTTAGGGCTGAAGCTATTGAAGATAAGGCCTTGATTAAAATCAGGGATGCTCAAGAGATCAGAATTAAGAGTCATAGTGTCATAGAGATGTATGGCACAGAATCAGACCCTTCAGTCCAACTAATCTATGCCAACCAGGCCTCCCAACCTAATCTAGTCCCATTTGCCAGCATTTGATACATATTCCTCTAAACTCTTCCTATTCATATACCCATCCAGATGTTTCTTAAATGCTGTAATTATACCAGCCTCCATCACTTCCTCTGGCAGCTCATTCCATACATGCACCACCCTCTGCATGAAAAAGTTGCCCCTTAAGTCCCTTTTAAATCTTTCCCCCTCACCCTAAACCTATACCCTCTAGTTCTGAACTCCCCACTCCTTGTCTTTTTACTCTAGCCCACATAGCAAGTTTGTTTTTAAGGTTATGGGATCAGAAGGGATAAGATAAATTACTTGCAGTGTGGAAACAGGCCCTTCAGCCCAACAAGTCCACACCGACCCACCAAAGCGCAACCCACCCAGACCCACTCCCCTACATTTACCCCTTCACCTAACACTACGGACAATTTAGCATGGCCAATTCACCTAACCTGCACATTTTTGGACTTTGGGAGGAAACAGGAGCACCCGGAGGAAACCCACGCAGACACAGGGAGAATGTGCAAACTCCACACAGTCAATTGCCTGAGGTGGGAATTGAACCTGGGTCTCTGGCACTGTGAGGCAGCAGTGCTAACCACTGTGCCACCGTGCCGCCCATAATGAGGCTGAGAGAAGCCATGGAGGGATTTTAAAACTGAAATAAGAATTTTAAAATTCAAACTTTGCTTGAGCGGGGCAGCACAGTGGCTCAGTGGTTAGTACTGCTGCCTTACAGCACCAGAGACCTGGGTTCAATTCCGGCCTTAGGCAACTGTCTGTGTGGAGTTTGCACATTCTCCCTGTGTCTGCGTGGGCTTCCTCCGGGTGCTCCGGTTTCCTCCCACAGTCCAAAGATTTGCAGGTTAGGTGAATTGGCCATGCTAAATTGTTCGTAGTGCTAGATGCAAGCATAAATGTAACTGAATGCTGCTCAGTATTCGGTGTGGACTTGTTGGGCCGAAGGGCCCGTTTCCACACTGTAGGGAATCTAACCTTGGAAGCAAACATAGCTTATCAATGCCATTTTCCCACTCTATCCTCATATGACTTGAGTAAGGTCACAGGCTGCAGTGTTTTGAATGAGTTAAGATTTACTGAGCAAAAAATGTGCCCGAGATGCGTTGGAATAGTCAAGTCTACAGATAAAACATGAAGATTTTAACAGCAGATAAACAGAGGCAGGCAAAGTCAGGCAATCTTATGGAGGTAGAAATAGAGATTGAAAGTTCACTTCAAGGGCAGATATAACACTAAGCTTGTGAATGCCCTGATTTAGTTTCTGTCAGTTGCCAGCGAGAGGGATGGAGTTAGTAGCTTGCAAACAGAACTTAGACAAAGGAAAATGGCAACATTCTTCCCAATATTTAATTGGAGGAAACTGAATGTCAGATAAATAGTCTGATAACTGCAACAGTGGAAGAGCCAAGAGAAGATACTGGGGTACTGCTGGGTGTTTTCGGCATGTGTCAAAACAACCATTCCCATAAAGTTACTCAATGGGTTCATGTAGATGGAAAATGGGAGGAAGTCAAGGAAAGATTCTTCAGGACACCAGAAGAGATGGTGAGTAAATGCAAAAAGGAGGAATTGCAAGTGATTCTCCAGCTATGGTTAGATAGGTATAAATATAATCAAATAAGACAAACCTTTCCCACCCAACTGGACAATGATGGAGAGGTGTTGGAGGAGGATGGCATGGTTAACTGTGCCAAGGACTTCAGACAGGTTAAGGAGGAGAAAATGTGTAGCTTTCCTATTGTTGGAGAAATTTGCCCAATAGGTTAGAGATCACGTAACACAGCTCAAAGTGAAACTGACAAACAGTTTATTGCAAGCGATATTGCTGGAAGAGAAATTGACCCAGGCTGACACAGAACTGACAGTCTACACAGACTGATCAGATTTTCTCCTCTCAGAGCTGAGGATGAGACCAGTTTTATAGTAATGCTACACAACAACACTGATTAAGAAATGGGAAACTACAATGTTTCTGGAAATGGAGTAATTTAGTTGCAAGGATGCTAATTGGAAAACAGTTTATCGGATGAATGTCCTGTTCCTTCACACAATGCAACATCCTGATAGTATCATAGTTCCATTCATGTTCACAGGTAGGTGTTAAAGTCTTTTCTGAAGTGGTGAGGTGCTTCCATTGTCCTGTAGTGTCTCTATGTCTGTCCTGCTCTTTGTGTGGCTTTGGTATTGCTGGGTTGTGAAGCTGCCCTTCGGGCTTTGAGATCTCTGTCATGTCCATGGGAGCTTTAAGTGTATTCCATTGTCTGCGCGCTGTCTGACCCAATTTGTGAGCTGCTCGGGAATTCTGGGTGCCCTGGTACAATTTGGCCAACTTGCTTTTGTGGCCTATCATGGGTTAGCAAATCTTTTCCCACACCTATACCACAGACATGCAAGATCTCATTATGACTTTCATAAGACCTGTTACAACACTATTGCAGCAGGGAAATCAAATTGAACAAATTCAAACATCCAGTTCTGGGAAAGATGGGCACAGACTTTGGCAGCTGATAACATGTTCAAAGAGAAGATTTTGGGAAAAGAAAGGGAGCTTCGAGATGGAGCGGTACATTGCAAGAACAGTGGGTCAAGGGTTTTTTGAGGAGGGGATCACGGCAATACATTTAAAGAGAAAAGCAGTAACTAGACAGAGAGGGGGCAGCTGTTAGCTACAAATCAAGTGAGGACCAGGAAGTTGCATGGTCAATGGTTTCATGGGAATCGGATGGAAGGAACAGGAGGTCTCATGGACAAATGCTGAAACTGTGAGCAGTTTTAGTAGATAAAAGTAGGACACGATAATGTTTTGTGTTGTCCAGCTGAATCTGGCAATGAATGAATAAATGAGTGGCTGCCATATTTTTTCAAGCCTGTATCCCTTGCACATTCAAGAGTGGAGATATGCTGGGAGAATGGCCAAGATGAGAGTGAGGAGTTGTTGATATATTAGGGAATAGAGAAAAAATGTTAGACTCTTCAATTGATTCTTTTCAAATACACTGAAAAATTTGGCTAACACTGTATCTGCCACACTTTTTATTACCTGAACAAACTAATACAATCAGCTCAAACCATCTCTGTGCATTCCTCAATTATTCTTACAGCCATCAATTCTGTGTTAAATAGACTTTTATTCAGTTAACCCATCATAAATTAATCAGTATGGTAGTAATTATTTTTACTGCAAACACTCCAATGGTAAACACACTTCCCAATGTAGATTTTGGCCCTACAAATTAGGAAAACACTGATTTCATCACTGGCATTGTTTAGTCAGGCTGGGGGTAGAGATGCTACAATTGGCCTGTGTCTCAATGCTAAGAAGAAATATAAACTGAAGGATTCTACTCCTTACTGCAACCAGTGAATCAGGTTTGAATATGTATGCATATTGGTCATTGGGTCTGACTCCGTGGCTGAGTAGCCTATTCAGACTTACTAATCAAACGCATTGTTTTTCTCTAATCTGTTAAAATCATGACTAGAACATTTATGTTGAAGGCCACTTCAAAGTGATATGGAAATTTAAAAGTTTAAGAAAGTTGAAATGAATTATTCCTTGAAAGGATCGCTCTACAAATACTTTAATTGTGACAACCATAATCTAATAATACTTTTACATGTCAAAACAATTAAGGCTTCTCTGGACACTGTTATTAAGGCTATAACAATACTACAAAACACCATTTGTGCATGGCAATGTTTTTCATATATACACTTACTTTTAATGACATGAAAGACAAGGTAATAATTTATGATAATTATATGAAAAGAGATAATTAATATTCATCACCTCTCACTTCTCATCACTTTAGATTATCAGTAATGCAGAGTGAATCTACTGTCAGATTTCTAATTGCTTTGTAATGGGTTTGAAACATGGAAATAATTAATGGCAAACAATCTGTCACTTGTCTGTTGCATTATCTATCTATCACAGAGAGATAAAAAAGCTCATTAAAGAAATTGCTAATGAGCTACAAAAGACACTAGTCAAAGTGCCTCTCCACTCGAACATAGCACAGAAAGCAGGGAGAATAGTTTGAGATAATTCCCATCTCAATTAACAGTAAAGGTTGAGTCACAAAAATGCATAGAACAATCATTCACTTTGCCAGTTTATTGTTTATATGGCTGTTCAGTAAAAGGCATATACGTTTTCCAATTCAAATATCAATTGCACGAGGGAAAAACTTATTTGATGAAATTATTAAACAGTTAGCTGTTCTTTGCAGAATTGTTTTTTTCTGCAATTTTCAAGTAACTTCTAATATGTGTACCATTTTACATATTTTTTTTAGACCATACAGTTTTTGGTATGACTATTTCTCCATGACATTTGCAAAAATATCCAGCACAGTTTTCAATAACTACTTTTTGATGTTGAAAGAGATTTAAACGACTGACTTAGCCTGGATTCTATTGCTCATAAATAGCCTGGAACTTGGGAAATTGATGCTTTTGCTAATCAAACCTTTTCCTTTAAAGCAACTAATGGACCGATTAACATTTGGTTTATGAGAGAAATTTGAAGATTGCGAGGAGCACATAAATTGCAAGCCTCTACCATATGTACTTGTGTATAGGTCGACCTCACATATAAGCCAATCCTTTAGTTTTGGCCAAAAAAAAATCTGCTGTTTTTCATATACCTTGTGTCTACCCTAGTTTTTCAGCAGTCTCTTCCTGACCATATATGCAGCCTTAAAGGACATGATTTGCACATTTTTGATTCAAATGCACATTTTTGATTCAATACCTGCGTCATCACGTTACACAGACCAGTATATTTTTGTGCAACGCAACTTTCAAATCATTAAATTGAATGTTGATAATTATTATATACATATGGTGTACATAGCTATCAACACTTAATTTAACGATTTGAAAATCACGTTGTGCAAATACATACTGATATGCGTAAGTATTTATATAGACATATATATGTGTGTGTTATTATATACATGCTTATGTGCACCAGTATATATTTGCATAATGTGTGTATTTATATATTTTTATGTAATATTTACATACATATATGTGACCTGTGCATGCAAACATCAATGGGACCTTATGGTAACCCTCAACCTTGACTTTCGACTGTTGCTTCAGTTTCATAGAAGTAGGTGTCGCGTACAGTTGTGGTCTGAACATATTGTAAAACTCACCCAAGTTTTTCTTACAAAATAGCATCATGAAGAAACAAGTATATGGCTTAAACTAAAAGTTATTGAACTTGCAGAGAAGCACAACAATAACGTAGCTGCAATGGAGTTCTGTGTTTCTGAAAAACTTGTCTGAGATTGGAGGAAATAAGCCACAGAGTTAAAAGCTATGCCAAAAGCGAAGTATGCCAACTGAAGAAAGCTGAACAAGTGACCAAAACTAGAAGAAAAGATTGCTGACTGGGTAATTCCATTGCAGAATGGAATCATAGTGACTCGACAATGCATAAGAATACATGCCAAAAATGAAGCAAAAAAAATTAATTCAGTGACTTCAAAGCCAGTGCTGGATGATGCAGTAGGTGCATGAAAAGGTAAGATTTAGTACTTAGACAGACAACTAAGATTGCCCAACGCCTACCAGCAGACTTAATGACAAGCTAATAGGGTTCCATCGCTTTGTAATCAGAATTCGGAAGAAAAATGGGTACAGGTTCTCATGCACTGGTAATATGGACAAAACCCCAATGAACTTTGATATGCCCGGAAACAGAACTGTGGACGAAATTTGAGCAAAAATAGTTTTGCTTAAGACAACTGGCCATGAAAGGAGTCGATTCTTGGTTGTATGGCAGATGGAACAAAGTTAAAGCCTTTGGTGATTTTTAAGCAGAAAACCAAGCCCAAACAGAAATTTCTGAAAGGTATTGTTGTCCTCATCAATGAAAAAGGGTGGATGGATGAAGGTGGCTGCAAGACTTGGATTGGGGAGATCTGGACGATGTGATCAGGTGGACTTAGAAAGGAAACCATTTACTGGTTGGGGATATGTTCAGATCACACAGAGTGAAAAGTGAACTTCAAGATAATAATACTGACATTGCAATGATTCCTGGAGGCCTTACCAGCATGGTGCAGCCACTGAATGTCAGCATCACTAAATCTTTTAAGGACTTAGTACGAAGGAAATGGGACACTCGGATGCTTTACAAGGGGATAAAAGCTTACAAAGGGTGGTAACATGCATGCTCCATTACTTGCAACTGTATATGAATGGATTGTTGAGTCCTTGAAGGAGATGAAAACTGAAATTGGTGAGAAAGTCTTCAAATAATATGGAATTTCTAATGCTTTAGATGATACAGAGGATGATTATTTATGGTCAGATGAAAGTGATGACACATCAATTAATGATCACCTTGAAAGGGCAGATGAAGATGATCTATACAATGATATGCTTGACTCTGATGAGTGGAATGAATTATTCAGTGGTGCAATTGATGAGGACAGGGAATTTGAAGGATTCTGATGGACTTTTGCATATACCGGTAACTTTTGTTTTAAGTAGCTATCCCATAATATTTGTGATATACGGTGAGAAGAGGTTTTTGCTGTGAATATCAGTTTTTTGATGTAAAGTGTTTATCGCATATTATTAATAGTGTCATGCAGTCCTTCTTAATAAAATACAGTTAAACTTTTTTTCTGTTTTTACTGCTTCTGTGTTTTTATTTCATGAATTGTGTGTTGTACAAACAGCCCCGGTAGATGGCCTGACCACCGGCTTGTATTCCTATTAACTTTTGCGCATACGTGTAGACCTACATGCACTTTATGGTGCTGGTAACTGGAATACAGACAGTATTGTTCTACCGTAGCAGGTAGAATGGAGACAGTTATTTTGTAGATAAATATTCAATAATGACCATAATTATTTTTCCTTTTGTTTTTTATTATTTTATATAGAGATCTGGCTCTTGTTTGTCCATTTTTTTGACTCATGCCAAACATGAATTTCATCCCCTCAAAAACAATACCTTGTGTATAAGTCAACCCTCTAATTTCAGACTAAAAATGGTCCTCAAAACTCAAGTATATGTGTTAGTTAGAAAAACACAGAATGAGAATAATTTTAATTTAATGTCCAATTTTTCCTCTCTGCTAATTACTACCCTACATCATCTTAAATGCCCAGCCTTTGACACATAATCATTTCCTCCAATGTGCTTCCTTTGTTTTGAAGTTCAATAGCATTCCCCTCACTTGGGTAACTTACTGCATTACAGGTCAGCTTAAAATCTACATCTGACCAAATTCAAAACACCTCTTTGTCTCAGTACCCAATTTTATCATAGTGCCTCTGTGAAATGTCTCAGAGTAAGTTTCTATATTGTACTGAAAGAGCTGCATAAATTTAGAAAAACCATGTTAGATATGGTAGGAATGAGGAAAAATCACTGTTCTTTATAGCTTTTTTCATAAAGTAATAGAGTCATAGAGATGTACAGCATGGAAACAGACCCTTTGGTCCAACCCATCCATGCCAACCAGATATCCCAACCCAATCTAGTCCAATCTGCCAGCACGTGGCCCATATCCCTCCAAATCCTTACTATTCATACATGAATTCAAACATCAAAGGCAGTAACAGTGTAGGTTCTCTCTCTCTCTGCAATGACCTCACCATGTGCTTCCTTTGTCTGTTCTTCTCCCTTTTAAAACTGCTGTTGTTTTGACATTTTTTCCCCAAAGTTCCAAAACAATGAAACAGCATATGAAACAGTAATTGCTGCTCCTGCAATTCGAGGAAATCACCTCCAGCACCTAAAATACTTCAAAAAAGGAGCAGCTGTTACAGTCAGAAATTTTTTCCCGTCCTCCATCTTGGATTACCCAGAATCCCTAATCTTTTGTATATATTTAGAGTCATAGAGTTATAAAAATGTACAGCATGGAAACAGACCCTTCGGTCCAACCCGTCCATCCCGACCTGATCAATCTAGTCCCACCTGCCAGCATCCAGCCCATATCCCTCCAAACCCTTCCTATTCATATACCCATCCAAATGCCTCTTAAATGTTGCAATTGTACCAGCCTCCACCACTTCCTCTGGCAGCTCATTCCATACATGTACCACCCTCTGCATGAAAAAGTTCCCCTGTACGTCTCTTTTATATCTTCTACCTCTCACTCTAAACTTATGCCCTCTAGTTCTGGACTCCCTGACCCCAAAGAAGACTTTGCTTATTTACCCTATCCATGCCCCTCAAATTTGCAAAATGCTACAGTATTGCTTTCATAATATGCAACAACATTCAAAATTAACTTCATTTCAATATAACAGAGGTAAACTATTACCATCACGTTACTAAACACTACATTGATTAATTCTGATGAAAGATCATAGATCTAAAACATTAACTCTGCTTCTCTCTTCATGGATGCTATCAGCTCTGTTGACAAATTTCAGCATTTTCTTTCAAATTTCCAGCATCCATAATATTTTGCTGTTATAATGTTTTGGTGGCGTCTGCCATAGCAAAGCATATCCAAAAAGATCAAACTCAGCAACAATAACAGAAACTGTTGGGAAAAACTAAACAGGACTGGCAGCATCTGTGGGGAGAAAGCAGAATTAATTTTTCAGGTCCAGTGAACCTTCTACAGAGCTTCAAATTTAATCGTTGTATAAGTACATGTTTCATATCAGAGATCTCTGACTGTGCCTTTATAACCTTTGTGATGCTTAAAAAATATTTGAATATGCACTCAAGATGTTGTGAAGTGTAGAACTGCAGATCAAGAGACGGAAACTGAGATTGAATTAGATGATGCTTTTTACTAACATGCTCAGACAACAACTTGACCCCTGAATTATCTCCATCTGTCTTGCTACAGATTATGAGCAGATCCACCAACAACTGATACTTGTAAAACTGCCATCTTTATGTTTACACAGATACCTTTCCTGTGCATCATGATATCTTGTAAGACAATATTCTCACAACTCTTGTTCAACATCTTTAGAATTTACCAGATACAACAATCTTATTTGGTTTTCACTACTTTTCTATCAGCTGCAGCAACTGGCAGAATCCACCTTCAACTTGGTTAACAGCATGTTTCTTAGCAGTCATTGTACTGAACCAGGTCAGGGATCCATTATCTGTATATCCGAAAACTGAAAAGGCTGGAAGCAGACCTGAATGGACCTTGTTGAACTGCTGAGTTCTAGCCCTTTGGGGCAGAAAACTTTGATTTTAGGTCTTTTCAGGTCAAACACAATATGTCTATGTGTCTGCTTGTCCCTTTGGACCATTGGAAAACAATTTCATTTTTAGGTCCATTTGGGTTAAATGAAGTCTTTTTCCAAAGGGCCGAAATAACCAATAATCACAAATGGACTATAATCAACCCGAAAACCTAAAATTACCTTTTTAAAAAATGAGTTGGTCCTGAGATTATTGGATAAAGGATTTGATAGATGAAAGGAAACTGAACACCAAACAAACAAGAGAGAACTTTGGAAAAGTGATTAGATTAGATTACTTACAGTGTGGAAACAGGCCCTTCGGCCCAACAAGTCCACACCGACCCGCCAAAGCGCAACCCACCCATACCCCTACATTTACCCCCTACCTAACACTACGGGCAATTTAGCATGGCCAATTCACCTGACCCGCACATCTTTGGACTGTGGGAGGAAACCGGAGCACCCGGAGGAAACCCACGCAGACACGGGGAGAACGTGCAAACTCCACACAGTCAGTCGCCTGAGTCGGGAATTGAACCCGGGTCTCAGGCGCTGTGAGGCAGCAGTGCTAACCACTGTGCCACCGTGCCACCCACGGTGACTTTAAAACTTTTAAAGGTGACCAGAAAAAAAGACAACAAAATTTATCACCTCAAATGATTATCCTGCCATAAATTTACAAACATTCATTCAAATTCCTAACACTGTATTGTTGCACAAGTCAATCCTGTAGGTTCATATTTCACATTGGAAACTAGCTGTGGTTTTTGGAGGTCAGTTATCTCAGCTCCAGAGTAGTGTCCCAGGCCCAACCATCTTCAGCTGCTTTATCTATGACCTTCCTTCCATGATAAGATCAGAAGTAGAGATGTTTAATGACAATTGTACAATGTTCATCACCATTCACAACTTTTCAATATTGAAACAGTCATGTTCAAATGCAACAAAATCTGGACAATATCCAACTGGCTGACAAGTGGCAAGTAACATTTCCATCAAATAAATGCCAGGTAAGGACTGTCATCAGTAAAAGACAATGTAACTACCACCCCTTGGTATTCAATGGCATTACAATCACTGATCAACATTACTGTCATTGCTATCAACACCCTAGGGGTTACCATTGACCAAACACTGAACTGAACTAACCTACAGCAAATCAGTGGCTGGGAATATTACAGTAAGTAACTCACTTCCTGGCTCCCTAAAGCAACTCTGCCTTATACAAAGCACAAGTTAAGAGTGTGATGGAATATTTTCCTCTTGCTTGAATGAGTCCAATCCCAACAACAGTCAAGAAGCTTGACACCATCCAGGACAAAACAGTCCACTTGATTAGCACCATATCCACAAACATTCAGTCATTCCACCACTGATGTTCAGCAGCTGCAATGTTCACTATCTATAGTAAGCACTGTAGAAAATCATCAAAGATCCTTAGACAGAACCTTCCAAACCCAAGGCCACTACCATCTAGAAGGGCAGGAATAGCAGATACAAGGGAACAAATTTTCCTCCAAGCTTCTCATCATCCTAATTCAGAAATATATTCATTCCTTCAGTGTCTCTGGATCAAAATCCTAGAACTCCCTGCTGGATGGCAGTGGGGGGGGGATCTACCTACTGCATATGGATTGCAGCAGTTCAAAAAGGCAGCTCACTACCAATTTTGCAAGGACAAATAGGGACAGGCAATAAATGTTGCCACAGCCAACGATACACTTGTCTCACAAATGAATTAAAAAAAACGTTTTTATGGTACCCAAAACACCACTCATATGTAGATTCCGAGTATGTAATACCTTGGTAGGTTTTAGTTACTTGTGACTTCATCTTTTAGACTAGAACTGCAAACAACATCTTCCTGGAACAATTATGCACTTCCTTAAATGTGCTCAGCTTTAAATAACTTCTTTAAGGTTTTATCACAACACTTCTGGTCCGGGACAAATGCTAACTCCTCACTCGTAAGGTAACCTATGGTCACTATTTATCCTTCTCTGGAGCATCTATCAGATCTATACAGCCATCCTGTTCTGAGGGCTTCACGTGACTACTCCACTCAAAGTGAAAACTGAAACCCGACTTTCCCAGCCCAAGTTATGAGTGTCTCCCTTAAGCTAAAAAAAACCTAGTTCCAGAAACCTCTAACAAACATTGAGGCCCTATTTTTACCTTGTTCAGTTGCAAACAATCTAAAATAAACAAAAATCCATTAGGAGTGCACAAAACTGATCCACTCTTAAGCAAAGCCTCAAAAGCCCTTTTATAAAAAGAATTATAAAAAGAATACTTAGAAGTGATTCAGACATACAGAAAAAATATCAGTTACTAATCAAAAACTAGAAACCCAAACTTACAATAAATAATTTAAAAAATGTATTTGAAGACTTGAATATTCCAAAGTCCAGGAATATGTATTGAGGGACAGCTTGGGACAGCTGCCAGGAAAACTCAGTGGGGAAAGGCCACTGTCTAAGGTCATTCTCCAAAATATAATGAGAGTCTGTTAAATTTCAAGATACTCTTAACCTTAATGAGAATGTAAATAGTTCCCTTTCATATTTAGAAAATATCTGCTTGTTGCAACTGGATTGAAGCAGTAATGAATGTCAAAATTCGACTGTATTTTCTGCAAAATGTATCCAATACTGTTTAGTACTTGTATTTATTTATAGATAATTGATGAAATAGTATATTTTTGGAATTTATTTCTTTTATTTATAAAGAACAGGATCTCATTTACTTTTTTAACTGCTCTATCACCTGCCCAGTCATCTTCAATACATTCTTACACATATCATCAGGCCCCTCTGCTCATGTATCCATTTTACAATTATGATTTTGTTTTCACATAATATCTTGCTGTCTAATTGAATTACTTTAAATCTCTCTGCATCAAATTTCATCTGCCTCTTGCCCACCCATTCCATGAACATGTCAATGTCTTTTTGCAGTTGCACACTATTCTCCTCACAGTTCATAATCCCTAATAGAATTAGTGCTGGCTCACTATCATTCATCCTGAATGTTTCTCCTTATTCTTTTCCTAAGCTCAGCAGGAAACATATCCCTTTTAAATAAGATATCATGCTCATACAAATCTTTGTCATTGGATCTAGGATACTGTGTAGAAATAAAATGCATCAAGTTGAAAAGTACGCCCCTTGAGGAATACAGAAGTGACCAACCAACATTAGCTTCTGACACAGTTGCATAATCAAGGTCACATCTGTAACTTGAGGGGCAATAATTTATCAATTACAGCCTAAGATTGGAGCCAAAACATATTATATACCTTTGGGCTAAATTAAATAGAAACAGAGGGAAGTTTTCATTCATTTTGGTACATGCTTAATCTATTATCATCTCACTGTGTGATTTGAGCTGACAATAGCCTCTGTCATGTTATGTCTAGGGGCAGACTGTTTGTTCTTTCTTATGTGGATTTTACTGTCATAAAATTAATGCTTTCAAAAGTAAATAAGTAGGCAATGATGACTAGTTATTTTGAACATTTAGGGTGAATTCACCAATAATTTTCACTGGTCAGTAGTCATGCTAAGACATTCAGCTACAAGTTAGATATTTTTAAAGACTGAGTTGTTATGACTGTCAATAAGGTAGTCTCAATGGCCTGTCTCCTCATCCTTGAGGTTGGATGGTGGGTATTAGGAAAATCTCTGGCTCAGGCTTTCAGCTATGGGAAAAAGATTTGTCGAATGGTTATTGCATAGAGGAGCAGATTCAGCTGCAGCCTGGCCAGCTGATCTGGGAAAAAGGTCAGAGGCAGTCATAATAGCAGATGGGTATCAAGGTGATTCTCCATATCACAAGAAAGATATTATAATTCCCAAAGAGGGAGAGCAATGAACATTCACCAAACTTGTTCCTAGAATGAGTGGCAAGGTTGGCCTATGAAGAGAGATTGGACAAAATAGATTCATGTCCTCTTGAGTTTCAAAGAATGAGAAGTGATCTAATTGAAACCTACAGAATGCTTGTAGGAATACATAGAGATGATGCCGGTAATATGTTTTGCATGGTTAAGGAATCTGGAACTGAGGGCACAATTTAACAATCAGAGGATGCCATTGAAGACTGAGATGACAAAAACAGTTCTGTTCTTTGGAAAACCATTGCAGATGCAATAGAAAGAATGGACCTCTCATCTTCTCTCCTCACACTTTCTCACTTCCACCATTTTCATGGTCCATCCATTCCACTTCATGCTGTCCCATCCACCCACATGGCCCCTCACTTCAGGTTATACCTCCACCTATCTCCTTCATGGCTCCACATGTCTCTGTGTTAGACTATGCTACTCCACCCACTCAGTCATGCCCCCATGACACTTTCATTCACATTCACTTACTATTCTGTATAGAAAGAACAAACTGTGGTGATAATCAGAAATGTTCAAAAAAACCTTAAATATGCACTAAGTAATTTCTACTATTTAAAAAAAATCCTTTCAACTATAAGCCAAAGAAAGTGTCAATCAGCTTGATCTTTTGATGTATTTTTACCTGAAACCTCATAGCTTTCCATAAATGAACATTGTGAAATTGACAACAGATATCAGTGACAGAAAGTTGTCAATCAAGGAAGGGCTTGGGTTTTTCAACAGAGTAATGAATGTCTGGGGCGTCAGCCTAACTTCATCAGACACTAATTATACATGTGCATAAAGAGCTGGATAGTATCCAACAAGAGATAATCTAAACATTTCCCCTTGACAATTAACCATTGCTAAATCTCCCATGACAACTTCTTGAGGTTACCACTCATTAAAAACCCAAGTGGAACAGCCATGTACATGTTGTGATGCCAAGAACAACTTAGCGACTGAGAACTGTGACTGCAGGTTCCTCACTCCTGACTCCCCAAAGCCTGTCCACCACAAACAAGTCTAAAGTCAGGAGTATGATGGAAATTGTCAACTTACCTGGATAAGTGCAGCTCCAATAGTACATTTGAGACAAAGCAGGCTACTTGATTGGGAATCAATCTATCAACTTGAAAATACAGTCCCACTACCACAGGTGTACCGTTGCAGCACCTCTACAAGATGTAATGCAAGTTGTCAAGGGCTCTTCAGTTGCATCTTCCAAACCTGAGACCGTTACTACTTTGAGGGATGAGGGAAGCAAGTGCATGGAAGCACTACCACAAGCACAATCTCATCCAAGTTACACTCTAACCTGATTTGGAGCTATATTAACATTCCTTCACTGCTCCAAGTCAAAATATTTAAAATCTTTCACTAGCAATACTGTGGGTGTACATGAATTGAAACTGAAATCAGTTCACCACCACTTTTCAAGGACAATTAGGGATGGACAAAGAATGCTGTTTTTACCACCAATGCTCACATCTTCCAAAGGAAAATTGTATAAGATGTTGTGTAATGGATGCAAACTTAGAGTCAATGGTGTTCCAATGCACTCCCACCTTTGTCCTTCTGTGTGTTTGAGTTACAAGTTTTGAATGCGCTGTTAAAGAAATTTTGGCAAATTGCTGTTGTACGATCTACATACTAAAAGCCACAGTGTGTTCATGGTGTAGAAACAACATAAGCTATAAAAGTAAATTTCCAAAATCTCATTATTTCTATGAGATATTCATGAAAGTTCTTGCAAATACCAATGGTGCTCTAATATTTTTCGGGACAGAAATTTCCAACACAATGGTAGGGCTTATGCGTGAATCCATCACATGTCAACATGTCGTAACTGACTCAGTCTGTCTATTTTTCATTCCATGTTCATTAGAGAGCATGACTGGGGACACCAACCAATTGTACCTTTTTCCAGAGTGCCACCAAGTCTTAATTATAGTGAAGATGCTGTAATTAAATGGACACAGCATGAAATGTCTGTGGAGACTATACACCCATGAGCGAGGATAGTTGATTAACAAGCAGACAGACCCTTAAGCAATAAGAATGTCAGAGCAATGTCTCGCTGTTTATACAACTAGAATTGATAGAAAAGTAGCAGGTTTTGAGAAAAAGGATTTTAAGAAACAGTCCTTGATCCAGGCCCCAAGTTAAAGTAGTGTTTCTCTTGTAAATAAATTTTGTCTTTGGAATTACCTTTCTTTATAGACAACGAAAGAAGTGGGGTAGGTTTTGTTTTAACATTTCCACAGATTTTTGATGCAGTGAGATTAAATTATAGCTTTTGCTTTCAGTGTGAAGTATTCTGGATCAATTTTTCAACATTAAAGATGGTATATAAATGTAAATATCCACTTTCGTTGTTAAGTGATGTGCATATGCTCTCCTTGTCCAACAAGAGTTTCTCAGTCCATCATCAAAAAGATTAGAGTAGATCCCAAAAGGGTATGTACAAAAGATATACAGTCATAGTTATTGAATCGTAGAGATATACAGCACAGAAACAGACCCTTCGGTGCAACTTGTCTATGCTAACCAGATATCCCAACCCAATCTAGTCCCATTTTCCAAAACCCAGCCCCTATCCCTCTAAAGCCTTCCTGTTCATATACCCATCCAGATGCCTTTTAAATGCTGCAATTGTACCAGCCTCCATCACTTCCTCTGGCAGCTCTTTCCATACTCACACCACCCTCTGCGTGAAGGAGTTGCCCCTTCAGTCCCTTTTATATCTTTCTCCTCTCACCCTAAACCAATGGCCTCTCATTCTGTACACCCCCACCCCAGGGAAAAGACCTTGTCTATTTATCCTATCCATCCCCCTCATGATTTTACAAACCTGTATAAGGTCACCCCTCAGCCTCCGGCGCTGCAGGGAAAACAGGTCCAGCCTATTCAGCCTCTCCCTATAGCTCAAATCCTCCAACCCTGGCAACATCCTTGTAAATCTTTTCTGAACCCATTCAAATTTCATAACATCCTTCTGAAAGGAAGGAGACCATAACCTGCGACTTCACTTTCAAGGAGCTATGAACCTGCACTCCAAGGTCTCTTGGTTCACCAACACTCCCCAGGACCTTACCATTAAGTGTATAACTCCTGCTAAGATTTGCTTCATTTTTAAAACAATATAAATATAGAGTTGTACAAGGACAATTCTGGTCATTAAATGCCCAGGGAGCAAATAACACTACTGTACTTAAAAGAGTCTCCAAGGCAGACGTTAAATTTGGGGTCCTCAAGTTTTGTTCAAATCTTGCAAATCCCAGGAAAACTTGATCACATGCCCTTAACAAAGTCAAATTAACAATGACCTTCCCTTCCATCTATTTGCAAGGAGACATTAAAATCCTTTCAATGGAAAACTGATTACTTCTGAAAGGAGGCATTTCCACTTAAAGGCGATCAGTTAAGATATGGACTCCTGCTATCTGACTCAAGAAAACAGATATGCCTGATTTTTCTTTTCCTGAATGATCATCAGGGTTCCTCATCTTTTCGGGTTTTCAAGAAAGAGCACAGTTGAGAGATGTGAATTGTGTGTAAATTTTTACATTAGGTAGTCCTAATTTTCCTGGTGCTATTTTCTCACTTTTTTGTATATCTAGTATGGCCTGTCCACTCATATAATATGCCATACACATCGAAATATGATTGTCTTTTTTTTCAGTTCAATCATGGGCACTGTGTTGTGCTGAAAAGGCCAGTGTATATTACCCATCCCTAATTGCCCTTGTCAGGGTGGTTTTGAGCCATTTGCTTGCAAATAATGTGTGTTTTGCTTGGCATTTTCAGAGGGCAGATAGGATTTAACCAAATTGCTGCAAGGCTGGATTCATCTATAGAACACATCATATATAGTCAGCAGATTTCGTTCTTTAAAATTGAAAGACATTAGTGAACCAAGTGGGTTTTATGACAATCCAGTTGTTTTATGGTAACCATTGTTCACGCTAGGTTTTTACTCCAGTTTTATTTAATTAATTAAATTTGAATTCTGCAGTTGCCATCATGGAATTTGAACTCATGTCTCTAGATCTTAGTCTGGGCTTTTGGACAACTAGTCTAGTAACATTATCATTATCATTATGCTTTCACTAACACTTATTTTAGATTTGGACATAGAAATTGTGGCTATCTTTCTCCACGTATCTATCCTATACAATTGCCAAATGGGTAGCAAAAACAAAACTGGAGCAGTGTTCTTAAATCCACACATACATTTGATACATTTAAACCAGATTATATACCAAATTGGGATAAATGTGACATTGACTAAAATCAGAATCTAGGTTTAAGGCTTATTAGAAAGATGTTTTGTTGCTCTTTATTTTAGTGATTGCTATTAATGAGCTTTACTGGGATGCTTTCAATGTGATGTACTTACTGTTCACTTTTCATTTTGTTATTCTGATTTCTTTGTGTGGTTTTGCCTTGCTAATTAACTGAACCAGTCACAATTATTTGTTAGAATACATGTTAATCGGCCCAAGAACAAAAAAATAATTTCAGATCTACTACAATGCAATCATGTCCTCACATTAAAATTAAGTCAGACATACCCCATTACTTTTCAGTAAATTTTAATCTATAAAAGATAAGTACTTCTTTAGTTTACTCTTGTTCTTTACTCAGCCCTTTCATATGCCTCAGTTACTGGTACATAAACAGGAAATCAAGAAGTGTTTTCATTAAGTTAAAAGTCACACAACACCAGGTTATAATCCAACAGGTTTAATTGGAAGAACACTAGCTTTTGGAGCGACGCTCCTTCATCAGGTGATAAGTCAGATGAAGGAGCGTAATTCCGAAAGCTAGTGTGCTTCCAATTAAACCTGTTGGACTATAACCTGGTGTTGTGTGATTTTTAACTTTGTACACCCCAGTCCAACACCGGCATCTCCAAATCATGTTTTCATTAACAGAACAAGATCAGCATCAAAAGATTCCAATGTACCTGAATTAAAATTCTATGAAGTTGTTATCATTTCTTTGAAGTTTTCTTTCAAAATTTGCAATTATCATCAAGGTTGTCCACTGATAAACTCTTCCACAATGAATCACAGGCGAGAACCAAAGCCTAGGATCTCTAGCAACAGTTGCTAGACACAAAAACCATGTGACCAAAGCACTTGTAACCAGGCTTAACTCACAGGTCAATCATTAATTGTCGAAGCCAACAAAGAGAAACAATTCTGTTGCCTACTAAAGTAAATCTATCTAATTACTAGCAAATGTTTATTGGATTCTATATCTTGGGTTTCAGGACAAAGAAAATCACAACCTGAAATATTTTTGTTCCCTGTATCTTTCAGAACTTTAATATTTAATCCTCTGCTGGTGGAAATCTTTTAAAAGTTCAAAATGCTTCCAGAACAAGTGGCCGAGATGCACAGGAAATTTAAGGACCTTGGAAGTTCTATTTCTTTGGCCTCATCTGCATGCTGATGAGTACCATTCATGGGAAATACTAGTTGGCTGGTGATTGGGAGAAGACTTTCCTGTCGTGAGAGGTATTCAGTAAGGATCTGGATTCCAGTGAGATGTTCTTAAAGGGGGTGTAGTGGGGACTTGAGAAGACTTGTTTGGGAAGGGGGAGAAAAGCTGACAACACAATGAAACAGAAATACTAAAACTGACTTAAGTTGCTCGACCTTCTCTGCTTGGGTTTAAATGACAAATCAATCACTGAATAATTTCTGGTTAAAGTTGCCTAGGGATTCCATTGTGTCACCATGTGGGACTTGCCTGCAGTGGGCATGTTGGCAAGCAGGAGACGGCCAGGGATGTTTGAAATCTCAGCCAGTTGTTAATCCAATTTAAAATAGTTAAGGAAACAAGAATGTACATTCAAACGGTGTTCACTAGATAATTATTACTTCAACTTAGTTCATTCAATATGTCATTACACTCACTCAGTTGTGAGGTTCAGGCCTTTTTATCTCATTTCTCTATCTACGGAATAATCCACTTATTTGGTGAAAGCTTCACCAAATCACTCTTTGTATGTAGAGCAATCAAAGAGTCTGTGCTTTACTGACAGTGTAATCACAGACACGATATTCAACTCATTATGCCAGTAAAAACGGCTATTACAGATTAGTTGTTCATTATAGAAAATATATCATTTTCATTTCCTTTTTCAAATTCAGTCTTATATGGAACAATAAGGAGAAAATCATTGACATAAAAGACAAAAGATATCTCCATGACAGAAAGTGATGCCTCATGCTGATGTTCATAAAGGTCAATAAAAGCATATCAGAAAAAGGGGTGACAACTAAATTGATTACACATAACTGGAAGAACATGATTTGGAGGTGCCCGTGTTGGAGCAGGGTGGACAAAGTTAAAAGTCACACAACACCAGGTTATGTCCAACAGGTTTAATTGGAGGCACTAGCTTTCTAAGCGCTGCTTCTTCATCAGGTGGTTGTGGAGCAGACTCATACAACACAGAATTTATAGCGACAGGATTGCAGTGTCATTGGAATGTAATATTAAACAAATTTAGCTTGAGTCTTTCATCTTTTAGAGTGATCATGTTAGTTTCAACTCCTTCAAATGTAAATTCCAGAATGTTTTTAAAGTTACATTCACAAGATAGCTTTTCAACAATAGGTGCCATCTCAGCACAGATAATGCATTGAAGGTGCGAAGTTAAAGTCTGTCTGTGTCCCAATGTTAGGTCAGACTGATTCTATTTCTAAATTGGGATTTACAGAATTGTATGTGGATTTATGCAGTGTTTGAGCAAAATGAATTGTAATTCTGCAAGTACAAATTCACTCCACAAACTTTTATGTGTGTGTGTGCGGGGGAGATCAAGTGAGTGTGTGCAAGTGGGTGTGTGTGCGTGGGGTGTGAGTGTCTGTGTGAAAGAGTGTGCATGTATGTGAGTGCAGTGGGGTATAAGTCTGTGGGAGGGTGCATGTGTTGGCTTTAGTCCAACAAGATAATTTAGAAGTACAAGCTTTCAGAGCACTACTCCTTTGTCATGTAGCTTGTGAGGCAGGATCATAGGTTAATCATCTACATCAACACATCTTTTTCATATCCCTTCATGACAGTATTATCAAAAAATCTATCAATCTCTATTTTCAATGTATACAATGACTATACTTCTTCAATCCTTGGGGGAGAGAATTCTAAAGAACGACTACCTTCTGAATGATGAAATTCCTCCTTATCTCAGTCCTAAATGGCTTGGCTCTTATTCTGAGACTCTGTCCCTGATTCTCAACCCCTCAGCCAGGGAAACATCCTTTCTGCACATATCCTGGCCAAGCCTATCAAGAATTTTATAAATTTCAATGAGATCACCTCACATTCTTTAAAAGTCTCGAGAATACAGGACCAGTCTCTCCTCATTGAACCGTTTTCCAATTTCAGGAATTATTCTGGCAAACTAGCACTGCACTCTTTTATGGAAAGATATCCTTCTTTAACTAAGGGAATCAAATATTTCAAACATAAGCAAGACATCTTTATTTCTTTACTCAAATCCTCTTGCAATAAATGCTGATATACGACTTGACTTCCTAATTACTAGTTGCAGCTACATTTTAACTTTCAATGACTGAGAAGATCACCAAAATGTTTTGGATATCAAGTTTCCAATCTTTTAGAATTTAAGAAATATACAACACCTACATTCCTCCTGCAACAGTGGCTAATCTTAACTTAGCCGTATCTAAATGCAAAATGGTGGCACAGTGGGAGGTCATTCACTCCAACTGCATTTCTTTTCTTTCTCTTTTCTCTTTTCTTGTTTGGTTTTCTACGTCCTATTTTCCTTACTAACCTCGTGAGCTCAGATGGCACCTGCGGTGGACCTCGAACATGCCTAGCCCGAGTGAGCCCAGCATGGAGGAAGCCCAGCATGCACCTTGAATGTTCACAAACTTGGAGACGTAGAGGCAGTGGTGGCAACGAGTTGTGACAGCCACTGGGGCCCAGCACAAGCCCGGATAATGGCAGCAGCGAGCACTGATTGTAGCTCTACAACTTTGTAACTAAGGTGGTGCCATGATTGGCAACATTATATACTTTTCCCTGTACTCTTTTACCCCGTACTTAAGAACACATGCCAATAAAATCTAAATCTATTATATTTGATCTGCCATACTAACTAGATTTCTAATATATCCTATAGATTCTTAATTCAGAACTGTTAACTTTTTCAATGACAAAGTAACTTTTTCAACTTTATGCTAATCTTGGACAAGAATTTTATTAATTTGTATGAGTAGGTGCTGTGTTACTGTGGCACACCAAAACTACATTTGATAAGACAAACAGAAAATGCCAGAGAAACTCAGCATGTATGGCAGTTTCTGTAGAGGGAGAAGTAGAGTTAATGTTTTGAGTCCAGTGATACTTCATCAGAACTGAAAATATCTGGGGAAGTGTCGTATTCATGTTGATAATGGAAGTTGGGGGAAAGGAAGGGTAAGAAGCAAATAGGATACATACAGATAGCTGCCTATGCCCCAGGCATTTTCAGTTCTGAAGAAGGGTTCCTCGACATGAAACATTAATTCAGCTTCTCTCTCGGCCGATGCTGCCAGATCTGCTGAGTTTCTCTGGCACTTTCAATTTGTATTTCAGATTTCCAGCATCTAAAGTTCGTTGTTTTAACAGTTTATAAGGTTAAATTTATGAATTTTATTAGTTGATCATACCTGTTCAAATATTATATATTATGAGTTAAAATGCTGCTCTGTTATCAGAAGTGTTAATAATGAAATATTAACTTGCAATTTCATTGTCTATTCAATCAAAATATGATGCTTAGTTGTATAGCTGTTAATATAACTTGGATTAGTTAATATCAGACTATATAGATAATTAGATATTTAATCATTTTCTGAATGGGAACTGTAAATTTTGAGTTGGTTCTTTGGTAAGGAACTAAGGATAAAAATTAAGGAATTAAGATTTAAGGATTTGTCTGTTATTTTAATTTTAGATATAATACACACTAAATTTTAACTTTACCGATCACTACATTATTTGTTTTACAAGTGAATGAGAATCACGCTTTTGGAATAAATAAAGCAAATGTTGTAATTACTCAGCATTCATGCAGAAAGAGACGTATAATTTTGGGTTCATAACTGAGAAAGAGTGGAGGATGAAGGTAGTGACCTTAACATAGCAACAGCCATTCAGCTTGCTGTCGTGGTTGCCAGAGATTGTTAGGTTATTAGTCACTGGACTGATGTAACAATCACATCTCATAATGACTCTGTACCCTCCTCACCTCACAATTTTTCATATACAAAGCAATAAAGCGGTCCAATCATTGACCCATTGCACATCCCTCCCACTTGACCCCATAGATTCATGTCTGCCCATACATCAATAAAAGCTGTGTTGCCACCTTGCAATCAAAGAACATAGAAAAGTGTTACAAAACAATAAAGCTTATGTGATTCCATTTAAACAATGAAAAACTAACAATATAATATTTTGTTCACCTCCCATGTGCGTATTTTCTGAAACAACATTGGTTTGCTCTCCTGTTTGGTATTGTTCTTACATGGTGAAAGCCTTTCAACAGAGGATGGCAAAGATTCCTATTCTGATGTGGAGATGTTTTTGACAAATGACCTCCAGAAATCACAGCACTTTTACCTGTGCGGGGACAGATGGAGCCACTGGGACAGAATGGAGTATGCTGGGTACTGGTTGAGGAGTCAGCATGTAACTGGGACTCAATAGGTGAGACGGGAGAGTGTTCTAAGTAGAATTCCTATTTTCACCTCCTCTTTTGGAATCATCCGTCCTGAGCCACTTCTTTAATTACAGCTCTCTACTGGAATGTATCTTTGCACACATCAATGACATGTTGTAAAGCTAAAGCATCTGCCATCCTCTTTAAAGCGTTAGAAATATTGGCAGTTAGAGTCTGTGGTCAAGACCTCCATGGCCTCGTCTGATTGCAGTTGGACAATCGGTGAACAGATATCAACATAATGGCCTGTGACATCAGTCGACTCATGTTTGAGCAAGATTCTTCCATTCTCTTAGCAATCATAGGCAGTGTACATGGAAGAGTGACCAATTTGTCAACATTTCTGCTACCACAATATTATTATTCTTTCCATTGACAACCTCCAGAAGGTAACATCAATGTTCAGCTGAGCAGAGCTTAGAAAAGGCTATGCCCTCCAACACAGACTCTTTCTTATCACGCAATACTTCATGCCACTACTGTCTGCAGTTGCTCACTTGAGAACTGAATGCCACCAAGTGATTTTTCAGCTAACCAGCAAATTGGACTCACTGTAATGCAAATTTAAGCAATTGCATAGCCCCAGAAGGAACTACGAATTTTGCAGGAAATAGTGTATGTTGTTTTATGAATATCTACTGGCAAAGAGAAGCAGGAGTAGAAAGGTAAGAGCATTGAAACGTCGCATTAGGCTCATGATCAAATTGCATTTTCTCCTCAAATAAAATCAGCATGACAGTGTTTTATAACATTTGAGTAACTGAGAGATCATAATATTTTTTGATTCTAAGTATTTTGGATTTTTTCTTTCTTCTTAGATGTGCCAGTCATCTGTGAAGTTGATGGAGAAACATCTTTGGTCTTCTCCCTCTCCTTTTGTTTTAAAGCATCTTCCCATGAACATCTGATGACATCTGTTCACCTGATGGATTCTTAAATATTATCTTCTTCAGTTTCTCGTCTATCATTCCCCTTCTCCTCTTTGTGCTCTAATTGTCCAATTTAACGTATTCTAACCAAAGTCCTGACAAACTAACTTGCCCCTTTCTTGCTTCTCCTCTTAGCTGACATTGTTGACTGTTTTCCATCCTCAGATGCTGACTGTCATTCTTTCATATCTGCCACCATCATCTCTCTCTCTCCTCAAAAAAACCTCTTAACTCTTCCCATTTTTGCAAATTGTTGGTCTACCTGCCACCTTTTCCTTTTTCTTCCAGTCATTGAATGTATAGTGGCCTTTCAAATTTGTGTCAGTCTTTCCAAGAATTCCATTTTGAATCCCTCCTACCAGACTTCCACCCCTGTCACCATCTGAAATAACTTATTTGGATGTGACAAATGACAATTCACAAGACTGTGACAAAACTATCTGTAGTACTCATTTTTAAAATCTGTTTGTAGCCTTTGTCATAATTGTTCACCAGTCCACAATCCTCCTGCCATTATCCATTTGGTAGAATGCTTCCAACTGCTTTTATTCTTATTTATCTAATTACAACTAGAAAAATACCAGCAACAGTTTCTCTTCTACTCCCACACAGTTACTTCTGACGTCTTTGAAGTGCTATCCTTGCCGTCAACCATTTACCCTTGCTATCACCAAAACTGACTCTTTCTTTCCATCTCCAATCATTGCCCACCTCCATACCTGCACCAGCTCTTCAGCTGCTTAAACCCTCAATCATGCCTTTGTTACCTCATGACTCAATTATTCTAATTCAATCTTGGATGGTTTCCCACCTATTACTATCCATAAATTTGACATCATCTAACACACCCCTGTCTGTTTTAATTTGCACCAATGTTATTCATCCACCATCTGTATGCTTGCTAACCTATACTGGCTTCCAGTTAAATAAAGTCTCAATTTTAAAAATCTTGGCTTTTAAATTTCTCTGTGGCCTGGTTCATACTTATCTCCTCCAGTTCTACAACCTTCCATGATAGTTGCTCTTCTAATACTTATATAACTCGTGAACATAACCAATTTTAATCGCTCCATTAATGGGAGCAGTGCTTTCATCTACTTAATATTAAAGCTTAAGAATTCCCTCCCTAAACCTCTCCACCTTATTTTTCTTAAACCTACTTTTTTAACCAAACATTTTAGTTGTCTGCCCTAAAACTATTGATGTGCCTAAAATAATTTAAGATGCCTCCGTGTATCATTTTAGGGATTTTGACTACATTCAAAGTCCAACATAAATATAAGTTGTTGTTATTGGATTCAGCAGATTTGAACATTATGTCTATAAGGTCCACACACTAATATGTGTAAGGAGGATGAATGAAGATAGTAGTGATCAATGGATAGATGGGCATGAGGGGAAGTTGACAGACAAAGAACCATGGATATGCTTGCTTAATTAAAGATTGAGGAATTATGATTTAGTAAGCTTGACAGGCTGCAGAATTTGTCAGAATGGGGGGAAGGGAGAGGTGTGTGAAGTGCACAGCCTATCTTATGCAATTATGTCATTAAAGTTGTTCTCGCTTTGAATCCAGGAATGTGGAAGAATCTTCCTGCTGTTGTCTTCTGTTGTCATCTCCAGCCTTGCATACTTTGCAGCAACATTCTTTATCCTGTTTCTCTTTCCTACTCCTTATTACACCCAACAATGCATTAAGCAATGTATCATTAAATTGAGGAAAGTTCTTGATCATCCTGAATACATGCTGTCACTTCTCTTCATTATGCAAACTTCATACTCCTTCAAACTGTATCTCAGCAAAATTGAATTGGTTCTTTCAACATTACAATTGAGATGATGTCCCACAGATCTCATCACACTATTACCAAGCGTTCAATGTCAGACTCAGGTGTCATATTACAATAAAGTGTCTATATTAAAATACCACAGAGGGATATGCTAAACTGTTTGGGCTTCATATTGATACAGCACTGATTACACCAAGCACCAGCATCATCCCTCCTACTCCAGATAAGCCTCAAGAACTATTATTGGAATGTGATTACTGCAGAATCATTTTCATTGACTAATCCTTTGAGATTGTTCTTGTGTCATTTTGCACATTCGACTTGTATCACTTACAACACTTCTTAAATGTTAGACTATTAAATAGCTCAATACTCACCAATGTTTTGCAGTCACTCTTTCTTGGTCTGTTTATTTTGTTCAACTGCTGACTAAACCAGACACAGGTATTTCATGTAGTCTCCATCTGCTGTGACATCATAAAGTTCAGTGCCAGTGACATCATGGGTGAGAAGCAATAGCCACAACCCCCACCATTTATGCTGTGCTGGTCAAAAAATAAATAATAAAGGAGAATCTAGAAACAAAATTAGGTACATAAATCCTGGCCCATTTTATAACACCTTGCATCAAAAGATTGTGAGGGAAAGCTGCATTTTAGAGACATGAGCACATAGCCTCAGACGATATTGAGACAACTTTATACTGTCATATCCTACACTGTTGTTTCTCTGATGAGATATTCAAGTAAGTTCCCAACTTACCATGTACTAACATCACTAAAATTGTTAATTTAATCATTTCTCTTATTGCCATTTGTCAGGCCTTGTTTTCGTACAAACAGAGGGCTATGATTCAATATAGTACCAAAGTCACTACACTTCCAAAGTATTCCATTGGCTGTGAAACATTTTAAGATGAACTAACATTATAAAATGAGTGATTTAAATACTTGCTTTGTTTTTCTTACTTCAAAATGTGCTATGAGCACAAAATCTAAGGTGAGACTTCAGTGTAATAGAGGAAATGCTGCATTATTGGAAATGCCAACCATCAGATAAAAGTATAAATGAGACTTTAGCTGTCTATTCTTGAAAATCAACTAGAGTCTCAGCATCATGGAGGTGTACAGTTTGGAAATAATCCCTACTGTCCAACTCGTCCATGTTGACCAGATATCCCAACCTAATCCAGTTCCAATTGCTAGCATTTGGCATATATCCCTCGAAGCCCTTCCATTCATATACCCATTCAGATGCTTTTTAAATGTTGGAATTGTACCAGTCTCCACCACTTGCTCTGGCAGCTCATTCCATACACACACCACCCTCTGCATGAAAACGTTGCCCCTTACTTCCCTTTATATCTTTTTCCTTTCAACCTAAACCTCTGCCCTCTACTTCTGGACTCCCCCAACCCAGGGAAAAGACTTTGTCTATTTACCGTACCATGCCCCTCATGATTTTATAAATGTCTACAAACTCACCCTCTGCCTCAGATGCTCCAGGGAAAATAGCCATAACCTATTCAACCTACTCCTTATAGCTCAAATCCTCCACCCCTGGCAATATCCTTGTAAATCTTTTCTGAACCCTTTCAAATTTCACAACATCCTTCCAATAGGAAGACCAAAACTGCACGCAATATTCCAAACGTAGCCACACCAATGTCCTGTACAGCCGCAACATGACCTCCCAACTCCTATACTTAATACTCTGACTAATAAAGGAAAGCATACCAGACGTCTTCTTCACTATCCTATCTACCTGCAACACTACTTTCAAGGAGCTATGAATCTGCACTCCAAGATCTCTTTGTTCAGCAACACTCTCTAGGACCTTACCATTAAGTGTATAAGTCCTGCTAAGATTTGTTTTCCCAAAATACAGCACCTCACATTTATCTAAATTAAATTTTATCTGTCACTCCTCAGCCCATTGGCCCATCTGATCAAGACCCCATTGTAATCTGAGGTAATGTTCTTCGTTGTGCAACACACCTCCAATTTTAGTGTCATCTGCAAACTTACTAACTATATTTCTTATGCTCACATCCAAATCATTTATAGAAATGATGAAAAGTAGTGGACCCAGCACCGATCCTTGTGGCATTCCACTGGTCACAGGCCGCCAGTCTGAAAAGCAACCCTCCACCACCACTGTCTTTCTTTGAGCCAGTTGTGTATCTACATGGCTAGTTCTCCTTGTATTCCATGAGATCTAACTTTGCTGACCAGTCTCCTATGAGGAACCTTATTGAATGCCTTACTGAAGTCCATATAGATCACATCCACCTCTCAGCCCTCATCAATCCTCTTTGTTACTTCAAAAAACTCAAGTTCGTGAGACATGATTTCCCATGCACAAAGCCATGTTGACTATCTCCAATCAATCCTTGCCAAATACGTGTAAAACCTGTCCCTCAGGATTCTCTCCAACAACTTCCCCACAACCGACATCAGGCTCACCTGTCTATAGATCCTTGGCTTGTCCTTACCACCTTTTTTAAATAGTGGCACCATTCTAGCCAACCTCCAGTCTTCCAGCACCTCACCTGTGACTATTTATGATTCAAATATCTCAGCAAGGGACCCAGCAATCACTTCCTTAGCTTCCCACAAAGTTCTAGGGTACACCTGATCAGGTCCTGGGGATTTATCCACTTTTATGCGTTTCAAGACATCTTGCACCTCCTCCTCTGTAATATGGATATTTTTCAAAATGTCACATCTTTTCCCCTACATTCTATATCTTCCATGTCCTTCTCCACAGTAAACACTGATGCAAAACACTCGTTTAGTTTTACCCCCATCTCCTGCAACTCCACACAAAGGCTGCTTTGCTGATCTTTGATGGTCCCTATTGTTTCCCTAGTTACCCTTTTGTTCTTAATGTATTTGTAAAACCTTTGGATTCTCCTTGCACCGATTTGCCAAAGCTATCTCATGTCCCCTTTCTGCCATTCGGATTTCCCTCGTAAGTATACTCCTACTGCCTTTATACTCTTCTAAGGATTCACTCGAGCCCTCCTGTTAATGCCTGACATATGCTTCTTTCTTTTTCTTAACCAAACCCTCAATTTCCCTATCATCCAGCATTCTCATCACCTACCAGCTTTCCATTTCACCCTAACAGGACTATACTGTCTCTGGACTCACTGTCTCATTTCTGATTCCCATTCTCCAGCTGTCCCTTTACCTGTGAACATCTGTCCTCAATCAGCTTTTGAAAGTTCTTGCCTAATACCATCAAAATTAGGCTTCCTCTAATTTAAAACCTCAAATCTTAGATCCAGTCTACCATTTTCTATCATTATTTTAAAACTAATAGAATTATGGTTGCTGGCCCCAAGGCACTCCCCTACTAACACCTTTGTCACTGCTCTGCCTTATTTTCCAAGAGTAGACCAAGTTTTGCACCTTCTCTAGTAGGTACATCTACATACTGACTCAGAAAATTTTCCTGTACACTTAACAAATCCCCCTCCATCTAAACCCTTAACACTCTGACAGTCTCAGTCTATGTTTGGAAAGTTTAAATCCCCAACCATAACCACCCTATTATTCTTACAGATAACTGAGATTTCCTTACAAATTTGTTTCTCAATTTCCCACTGGCTATTAGGAGGTCTATAATACAATCCCAATATGGTGACCGTCCCTTTTGTATTTCTCAGTTCCACCCAAATAACATCCCTGGATTATTTTTCCAGCAATGGCGAGAGTGAGGAATGCAGATGCTGGAAATTAGAGTCAAGATTAGAGTGGTGCTGGAAAAGCACAGGTGGTCAGGCAGCATCCGAGGAGCAGGAAAATCAACATTTTGGCCAAAAACCCTTCATGTCCTCCTTAAGTACAACTGTAATGCGATTGCTTATCAAAAACACCACATTCCCTCTTCTCTTGCCGCCCATTCTTTTTTTTTAATAGATATTTTTATTGGAAATTTAACATTTTAACAAGTTTACAAAAATAAAAAAAACTCTCAAGTACAAACATTGATATACAATTAAATCTTAAATAAATAATAACCAAAATTTAACAAAAGAAAAATACCGAGGAAAAAAAACAAAACCCAACTAACTACTAATCTAACCTACAACTAACCAGAGTGTATAATAAAATCTCTTACACTATTCAAATAAGAGAAAGAAAAAAAAAACAACGGATAACACAGAAATTGAATAGTGAGATACATGCTCGGAATGTGTTAACATCAAATGTAACAAAACCCGTATTCGTGCGGGATTCCTCTCCCAAGGGGCCCTGGATCAGCCAGGTTCGTAATCTCAATTAAATAAAAGCCCTTGTTAGGATAGCTGAAATATCTGTATTTATATAATTCAAGAGGGCTGCCATATTTTATGAAATAATTCGGTCTCTCGGTGCACCATATTTCTAAGGAAGTCAAGGGGAATACATTCCATAATTAATCTGTGCCAATTTGAAAGTCCAGGGGGGCCCTCAGCCACCCAGTTTACCAAAATATTTTTCCTTGCATAGAAAGAGAGAATGGAAAATAATCTCTTCCCATGCATATCCAGGGAGGGTAAGTTCGAAAAGCCCAAAAGGAGAGATACAGGGTCCACTTTAAGTTCTGTTCCTAAAATTTCTGTCAGGGTACTTGCTACTTCAGTCCAGTTTCTACGGATCTTATGACAGGTCCATAGGCAATGTACAAGAGTGTCCACCTCTATTTTACATTTGGGACACATTGGAGATGCTCCTGCCTTAAATTTTGCCAATCAATCCGGTGCTATATGGACCCTATGAAGTATCTTCAGCTGAATAGCCTGAGTTCTGTTGCAGATGGTGATTCGTCTGGCGTTTTCCCAAATGTCATTCCACGTTTCTGTAGAGATTTCTAGTCCCAAATCCTGATCCCATGTTTTAAGCAGATTATCCGTATCTCCCAATACTTCATCATGTAGTAAATGATAAATAGTACTGACGGAAGATACCCCATTGGCCGTAGCACTCTACATTCTCTATCTGATTTATAAAGACTATCTAATAATGTAGTCTTCTTCTGTATAAAATTTCGAATTTGGAAGTATTGAAAGAGGTCTCCATTAGGTAATCTGAATTTCTGACGCAGCTGTTCAAAAGACATCAGGACGCCTTCTTTAAATAGGTCGCCTAAACATGAGATACCCCTGGATCTCCAGAGTTCAAAAGTGGCATCTGTAAACCCCGGTTGAAATCCCCATGCTCCCACTATCAGAGCATAGGGGGATGTTTTATGTGAGTTGCCCTCATTTTGCCACATTATATTCCAAGCTTTAACTGTGTTTAGTACTATAGGGTTTTTACAGTGATCCGTAATGATTTTCCTCTTGTCTGAAAATAAAAGGTTAATAAGTGGGCATTTTACTTGAGAAGCCTTGACGTCCAGCCAAATTGATTGCGGGTCAGACAAGACCCAATCAGCTATGTAACTTAATAGGGAACTTAACTGATATTTCCTAAAATCTGGGAAGTCCAAACCTCCCCTTGCCTGTGGAAGCTGTAGCTTCTTCAGCTTAATGAGGGGCCATCTATGATTCCAGATAAAGAAACCCAACCAGCCATATAATTTACGTAGTGCCAGCCTCGGCAACATCACCAGAAGCATTCTCATAGGGTATAGGAGACGGGGCAGGACATTCATTTTAATTAGTGCTATTCTACCCAACAATGAAATTGGAAGGTCTCCCCATCACTGGAGGTCCTGCCTTATCCTTTCCAGTAAATGCACAAAGTTAGCCTTGAATAACTGACCAAATACTGGGGTAATAAAAACACATAAATATAAGAAACCGTCCAGGGACCACCGAAAGGGAAAGTGGGATCCGTCCGCTAAGTGGGGTATTATAGCAAGGCCACCCATTGGCATAGCCTCCAATTTTGAAAAATTAATTTTATAGCCTGAGAATGCACTAAATGTATTAATAACTTGGATTAAGCGAGGCGCGGACATCAGAGGATTACCGAGGAATAGAAGTACATCATCTGCATAAAGGGTAATTTTATGTTTACCTGTACCAATCCTTGGGGCTGTTATATTTGGATCAGCCTGTATAGCTTCTGTTAGTGGTTCAATTATTAGCGTAAATAACAATGGTGAGAGAGGACATCTCTGACAGCAGCCGCTATCCACACTGAAGCTATCCGAGCCTAATCCATTGGTAACCACAACTGCCTTGGGATCACTATACAATGTTGAGACCCATTTGGTAAACACCTTTCCAACGCCAAACCTTTCCAATGTGTAAAACAAATATGACCATTCAACCCTATCGAATGCCTTTTCCGCATCTAATGAGACTACTACACCTGGTATCTTTCACTGATGGCAGGCTTGAATCATATTCAAAACTCTTCTAATATTATTGGATGATCTACGGCCCTTAATAAATCCCGTCTGATCCTCCTTTATGATATGTGGCAATACCCTTTCTAGTCTCAATGCTAACATTTTAGAAAGGATGTTAAAATCTACATTTAGCAAGGATATTGGTTTGTATGACGCGCAATCTTCTGGGTCCTTTCCTTTTTTAAGGATAAGAGAGATATTTGCCTCTTTCAACGAAGGCGGGAGACAGCCCTGACTGTATGCGTAGTTATACATGTCCATACGTGGACCAGCCAACATTCCTATAAATTCTTTATAGAATTCAGCTTGAAAGCCATCTGGACCAGGTGCCTTACTGCCCTATAGTTGCCTGATTGCTTGTATTTCTTGGACTGTTAGGGGATCATTTAAGACCGATACCTGTTCCGGAGTTAAGTCCAGAAAGGTCAAATTTTTAAAAAATGATTGCATCCTCCTAGTCCTGTCTTCACAATCCTGCGATTTACATAAATCAGAATAAAATTTTCTAAAGATTGCGTTAATCCTTTTATGATCATGAGTCAAAATACCCATACTTTCCTTGATAGACGTGATAGTTTGAGAGGCCTTTTTTTTCTTTGCAAGAAATGCTAAGTATCTACCCGGTTGGTCGCCAAATTCATATAATATTTGTTTTGCAAATAATAGTTCCCTCTTAGCCGTTTGGGTAAGAGTGGTGTTCAGAGCTGTCCTAAGGGCCGTAATCCTTTGCAATTTGATAATAGAAGGTCTGTCAGCGTATGCTCATTTAAGCGAGCTTCGAGCAGACACTGTTGATCTCCTTTTAATTTTTTCGGGGTCGCTGAGTATGAGATAATCAAACCTCGCGTGTATGCTTTGATGGTCTCCCATCAAAGATGGGTTGCTAGCCATACCTAAATTAATTTCTAAAAAAAATTTAAATTCTTGAGAAAAGTACTTTACAAATTTACTATCTTTCATCAGGAAGGGGTCCATACACCACTGCCGAGGGGATGTCCCATTGTTTCTTGCCTTGATTTCCATATATACAGCAGCGTGATCGGAAATTGCTATACTACCTATTTTACAGGATGATATGGAATTTAAAAAAATCGAGGTGGCAAAAAACATATCAATTCTGGTATGACATTTATGTGGATTGGAGTAAAAAGAAAAATCTCTGCCTTGTGGATGAAGACATCTCCATACATCTACTAATCCTAATTCTTTGTTGCTGGCCATTCTATCATTCCTATAGTATTTATATCCTGGAATACTAAGCTGCCAGTCCTGTCCATCCCTGAGCCACATTTCTGAAATTGCTATAGTATCCCAGTCCCATGTTCCTAATCATGCTCTGGGTTCATCTGCCTTCCTTGCAAAATTGGAGGTGTAGTGGACAACGAAGAGGGTTACCTCAGATTACAACAGAATCTTGACTAGGTGGGCCAATGGACAGAGAAGTGGCAGATGGAGTTTTAATTCAGGTAAATGTGAGGTGCTGCATTTTGGGAAAGCAAATCTTAGCAGGACTTCTACACTTAATGATAAAGTCCCAGGGAGTGTTGGTGAACAAAGAGATCTTGGAGTGCAGGTTCATAGCTCCTTGAGAATGGAGTCGCAGGTAGATAGGATAGTGAAGAAGGCATTTGGTCCGCTTTCCTTTATTGGTCAGAGTATTGAGTATAGGAGTTGGGAGGTCTTGTTGCGGCTATACAGGACATTGGTTAGGCCACTGTTAGAATATTGCGTGCAATTCTGGTCTTCTTCCTATTGAAAATATGTTGTGAAACTTGAAAGGGTTCAGAAAAGATTTACAGGGATATTGCTAGGGTTGGAGGATTTGAGCTATGGGGAGAGGCTGAACAGCCTGGGGCTGTTTTCCTTGGAGAGTCGGAGGCTGAGGGGTGACCTTATGGAGGTTTACAAAATTATGAAGGGCATGGATAGGGTAATTAGACAAAGTCTTTTCCTTGGGGTCAGAGAGTCCAGAACTAGAGGGTGTAGGTTTAGGGTGAGAGGGGAAAGATATAAAAGAGACCAAAGGAGCAACATTTTCGCTCGAGGGTGGTACGTGTGAGGAATGAGTTGCCAGAGGAAGTGGTGGAGGCTGGTACAATTGCAACATTTAAGAGGCATTTGCATGGTATATGAATAGGAAGGGTTTGGAGGGATATGGGCCAGGTGCTGGCAGGTGGGACTAGATTGGGTTGGGATATCTGGTCAACATGGACAGGTTGGACCAAGGGGTTTGTTTCCATGCTGTACATCTCTGTGGCCTCTTGCATTGAAGTAAATGCAGCTTAATTTACCAGTGCTACCTATTCTCTGCTTTGTCCCTGTCTGCCCTGACTGTTTGACTTGTTTCTTTTCTCAACTGTCCCAGTCTCAGATTGATCTTTTTCCTCACTATCACCCTGGATCCCACTTCCTCTCCTTACTCATTTAAATCCTACTGGCAGCTCTAGCAAATGTCTGCCAGTATATTCGTCCCCTTCCAATTCAGGTGCAATCCATCCTTCTAATACTTCTACCCCTTAAGAGATTTAAATGATCCAAAACTGTGAACCCTTTTCCCATGCACCAGCTCCTCAGCCACACATTCATCTGTTCTACCCTCTTACTCCTACTTTCCCTAGCACATAGCACCACGGGTAATCCAGATATTACTATCCTTGAGGACCTCTTTTTTTAAATTCCTGTCTGATTGGCCTTGAAATACTTCTAAAATTTCTCGCTCTTCTGGAAACAATGCAAATTTTTATGTACTTGCTACTTTGGGGATCTTGTATGAAAATTGTTACCCTATTTGCTATTCATCTCTTGTTCACATTAGATGACTAGTAGATTCATTGTTTCTCTTAAAACTGCTGCAATGCATGTGCTGTCTGAGCATTTGAAGTACAGCAATGCGGTGAATATCAATATATTCACCCAATAGTGCTGAAGAAACAATATAGTTATCAAAATGAAGATACATGGAGTAAAACGTGGAGTGGTGTAAATTCCATGATCTTGCTCTCATCTTTCTCAAATGCAAATTGGTGTGCTGGTGATTTTGAGGGTTTGAGTTCACAGCTTTATTATATTGGCAAGTTTCTAACAAATTCAGTTTGTTAAGAAGGTGCAGTTTAGATATGACACATTAGTTAATTAGGCAAAGAAACTAGCTGTCAGAAACTAGCTGGCCTAAGAAGGAGTGGGGACCAAGTCACCATGTGACATGTCGTAATTCTACATAATTTGCTTTAAGAAATTGAAGAAATTTTCTGATAATTTCAAACCAATTTTGCATATTTCTATGGTTTTAAAAATAGACTTTTTAAAGGTTTTATTAAAGACCACCATAAAAAAAACAATAACAGGTACGTGGACAAATACCTCTCATTTCAAATTCAGAGCTAAAATTGGATGACTTCCAAACTTTAGTTTATTTACATTTTGAGAGCAAACTTTTCACAATATGGTTTTTGTTTTAAATTAAAATTGAATAGTGAAGTTCACTATTATCACTTTTATCTAAATATTTAACTTCTTTCTTAAATTAATTTTTAATCTTATATGTTTGAACTATATCTTTTTTTTAGCAAAGTGTAAGTTGCATTGTTTTTGTGAATTCTTTCCAATTTTCACTTGGAGCCCCTTTAATCTTACTGAATAGGGACTGATGCAGAGTTGTGACTTCTTCTCTAACTGTAAAAGGGTCTCTCCCCTACATTTTCTATCTCAATTCTAGATTTGCCCCAGTAGCATTGTACTTCAGTTCCGTCTCATTACATTGGCTAGGCAGAGCAGAGGGATGGGCATTTTCAGCAATGTTCCCATACCAACTGGAATCACCCATACTGTTCTAGGAAAGCTAACGGCTGCCTGGCCTCTTTTCCAAGATAGTAGTCACAAAATCTGCTGTTCGCAGATTACTGTCTGGTCCTTTCTTCGTACCTGGTGATCCTATTTTTATTCAATGGCAAAGGACCCGTTTTGAACCACATCAAGATTTGTGGTGAGCCTTTTGTGGAATCTGGACAGGGCTCCTGGATAAAGTTTGCATAAGAATTGGCTAACATCAATTACTGAAGACCTCCACTGTCATCAGTATGGACTACTGTCTCCCATGACCATCATATCAGAGAGATGACACTATCTCTCCCTGCGAGGCCTGGAGAAATCATAACAGACTCTAGCTTGTTAGGCTAAGATTTTGAGTCACCATTGCAGAAACTGCCAAGTCCCTGTCTGATCCTCATGGTGTTTTTGCCACTTCTGGTCCCTCCAAATGTTACTCATATGAGTCAGGGCTCATTTGTACAGAAGGGGAAAGAATTTGTACTTCTTGCGAAGCATAACTTGCTATCCTTGTTAGACCCTTTCTCATCCCCTGTTTACTACAGCATACTATTGCTTGGTGTAGTCAATTGCAATGGAAACAACAGATTTGGTTCTTAGGTGATCCTAATTTCTGGCTGTATTAGTGGCCCTCACCAGCTATAATGTAAGCAATTCCCAAATTCTCAAAGATTATTAAGACCTGTGTCGTTGCTCAGTTATTTTAACAGATAGACTCATCGCAGACCATTGTTTAACTGGCATAAACACCCAATGCACTTGACTTATGGCTGGAGCCCTTTTAAAAAAAAGCTGTTGAAACTTGGAGAGTCACAGTATTCACCCGCATCTAGACCCTCTCCCTCTCTGACCAGGTCTTTTGGTAGCAGCTATGAAGCCTCTCTGCAAACACACTGAACTTTTACTGGGTGACCATTTGATACTAACTCATACGCAGTGGAAATCAATATTTGCTTCTCCCAGTACCCTAATTATGTTCTCTTCTAAATTCCCAAGCAATCCTTTCACAATAAAATCCATTTGCAGTTCTCTTTTTATGTCTAGGGAGTAGGCAGTTAGGAGGATGTGTTTGAAATCATCACTTTCTAACTCCAGGTAAGAGATTCTAAACATTTCTCATTTCCACATGAAAGATATCAGAATGCATATCTATTGTGACATTCAGGTCTTCCCTGAAGTTCTTAAACACAAGTGGTGACAGATGTTTGTGTGTATTTGTGAACTTCTCACTAGCAACAGCTGGAGTTCCCTCCTCTTGCTCAGTTTTGGCCATGGTTCTTATGACGACATACATAGGCTTTGTTCCATTGTACAAGAGAGGGGAAGGTTTACTTTCAACAATACTGTCCTATCAATGCCCGAAATGACCAGGGAAATTACTCTCATACTTCTTTGCCAACACTCATCAGTCACTAATCCTACTAGCAGAGAATTCAGCAATTGGTGATCTTTGTTGACTAATTTTCATCTGGAGTTCTTTACTTAGATTGTACACAGGAATTGGTCTGCTTTGAGGAAGCTTTTCGTTGAATTAATTCTCAGAGCTCCCTGGCAAACCTTTGTTATCCCCTCAACCTCACATTTGCTGCACATAACTGACTGTCTTGTCTTAACACTTTTTTTCTGAGTACCTCACTACGTTTCTATCACCTCTCTTTAACTGAATCTGTAAGCCAACACCTCCTTTATTTTGCAACTTCTCCCTAAGACTCTTTGAAATTATTCAACTGCAGAGAGCTATGGGTCCTGTAGGCCATTTTATTCTATATTTCCTTTTACCTTAATCTTACCTTGTTGAACCTTCTTAAAATAGACTCTTAATATTTATTCAGGTCTTCTACTTCACCTAATGTAGGTTTTGGACCAGCTGCCCTGGTTTACACAATGTCTTTGACAACCACTATCTCATGAATGCAAAAACCATTGTTTTACTTAAGAATTACTGAACACACTTAGTTATAATCTAAGACTGCTTCCCAGCTTCTCAAAATAAAGCCTCCTGTGATATCCCACTGCTGACACCACTGTTGATTTTGGGGAATTTATGAACACAGTTACCTAATGCAGGCAGTCAATAATTTGTAGCAGTTTTCCAATTGTTTTAGTTTTTATAAGAAGCAGCAGTTTAGATATAGTACATTAATTAATTAAGAATGTGTATGACCAATCCTGAAAGTGTCCCATAGAACAGAGGAGCTGGGGCAGCAGTTTTGAGTAGTGAAGCATTTGTCCCTAACAATGTAGCAGTCTTTGGTGGTAACAGTCCATGTACTCTCCTCGGAGTAGTGTAGGGGAAGATCTGGTTGACCCCAAAAATATGGTGGTTTGTTTAATTGGAACTTCTTTCTTTTCCTACCTACCCATGTTCATCGACCGTACTTCCAGGTTTGGTAATCTATGCTATGCCAATAAACTGGATAAACCTTCTTGGTCAATAAGCACAGGCTATAAAATCAGGATAAACATTGTCGCCTTGACCACTTCCTTTTTGACAATTACCTTTCATTCCTTCGAACAACAAAAGGTCATTTTCCAAAATGTTGCATTTATAAGAGGATAGTGTGTTGCCTAATAAATCTGTTTATGCTTGCAGAAGTCTCATAACGGTGATACAATTAAATGAGGTCTCATGCTACACAGAAAATACAAACTATGGAATAATTGGATAACACAGTTTAAAGTTTCAACACTGGGTGTTGTTTTTAAATCTGGGTGAATTTATGCAAAGAATTCTGCAGTTCAAATCTTAAGCATGATGTTGATGATGGAAAGAATGCAAATGAACCGAAATTGAAGACTGGCATTGATCAAACAGATTATTCGGTGTTGGATTGTGTTGAACTTCTTGAATGTTACCTGCTGTTGCCAGTTGAGTGGCAAATGTTCCAACCCGCTACTAATTTGAGTAAATGGGAAAGAGGCACTACTTTTCAAAACTTGATCATTGTCACAGATATTTTCTTACTCCGGTTGGATCAGTCTTAAGATACGTTAAAGGATTAATGAAGGAGGGCATGTACAGCATTTAGGTAGAAAACATCATCGAGGAGGATAATAACTGAAATATTATGATATGGTAAAAAATGTCCTGTCACACATGAAAGAAACAGAAGACAACCACAAAATAAAAGGCAAACAACAAATCAAGAAAAAATATATATATTATGTGAGGCAAAGACAAAGAGAACAGTGCACAAAGAAAGAAATGAAACAACAATAAGATGATAAAAGGCAGAATACATTCTCATAACTTGCCATGAACAAATCATAGTTTATACTTGTGGGATGTATAGTCGTGTGTATTTCCTTTTCTGCCATACTTCTGAAAACAAATATTTCCTTTAAAATTTCCTATGTCCATATTTTTAATGTAAATCATTGAGTTTTAACAGTATAATCTTGCCAAGTTTTGCTATATCATGATTTTGCATTTTCCTGCTTTTCAGTTTGTGCTGTGAAGCAACACTTTCCAACCACTCTGTTTGTCTACTTCCCAAATCGCCTTAAATTTTGTAGTTTAACTAAAAACATCTGTAGTTATAGACAAGCTTTTCATGTCATCAGGTTGCTGAAAAGCATTTCGCTGCTTATGAAGTATAAATAATAATCATAATTACCGAGATTTGTCATCAACATAATGGTGAGGCTAATGGTGCTTGTCACTATTGTCTGGTAAATACAACAAGTTCAGGCAAGGGCATATTCAAATGCATCAAGTCTCAAGTTATTGCCAAAATAGTTTTCAGTGCATCAAAAAATTCAAATATGCAATATTTTCTAATTAGTTTGTTTAAAAAAGTTATGTCATCATCTTCCTTTTCTTCATAACAACCGTGTTCAACTGCACAGTTGGAATCAATGCTGTTTCATTAAAGCGGTTCCAAATTTCCATGATCCCTGGTCATTTTAAATGATGAAAGAAATACTGGCTATCTAATTTTGCTATTGAAATGGCTTTCATATTGATTTTCAAATATTATTTGGTAGCAACAAGTATTTATTACTTGATCTCATGATGTGATTTAAATATTGTGACGGGAATACAAATTTCTTGGGCAAGATTTCATTATCTACTTGTTCCTCTTATTGTTGTTTGCAGCATATCTTCAAAATTGAGTTCCACAATTTCAGAGTATGACTACAGTACTCCATTTTCATTACAACCCCAACCACTCTTCTGCCATGTTTTGTTGGATTTGGAACACAGCAAACCTTTTCAGAGATTAAAGCAATTTGTGCTTTAATTTCAGTATCCCTTTACATTTATTCACACTAAAAGCAGCGGCTGTATGTCAGTATTTGAGACATTTCTTGGTTATAAACCGTTGTATAAAGTTTTTCTTGAATATGCGACATATAACAATTGTATCTCAGTGTTAAATTAGTAAAGATTAACAAACAGCATTTAAAGTCATTAATCGAGATGCAGATTTAAACTCTGAACAGATTAACACTGGAAATGTTTTTAGATTAGATTAGATTAGACTTACAGTGTGGAAACAGGCCCTTCGGCCCAACAAGTCCACACCGACCCGCCGAAGCGCAACCCACCCATACCCCTACATTTACACCTTACCTAACACTACGGCAATTTAGCTTGGCCAATTCACCTGACCCGCACACTTACACTTTACTTACACACCTGAGACCTCATTCCCACATGTTTTTCTAGGCCCAATTTTTTCAGTCAAGAATGTCAAAGCATTTGATGTAATCGAATCTTGTTCTTTGTGATCTAGAAACTACGGTAATCTGTTCTTGCAGACTTGCATGACTCTGAAGATTAACTTGCCGTAATCGGTTTATTGAATTAAATGTAGTTTCGTACAATGCTACACGATCTCTGCAAATAAGTAGATATTGCACATGACTGAAGATCTTGTCATGCTAAAGTAAGTGACATCTATTTGCAATTAAATGAAAATATAGTCATGCAGTCATTTACAGCTCAGAAGGAAATGTATGAAGTACAAAATAATTTGGGGAAAAATACCAAGCCTGATATGGAATGTAATCTGGGAAATATCACTTATTTCTATTCTTGGAATAAGTAATGAATTTGGTTAGATTCAAATACAGAGAAAAACACATTAATCAATTCAAATACATACTCATATCTGTTGTTTACTGGGCTTCTAGACATGCACAATGGATACTTATTTATTATGTAAAATTTTGCAATTTGCAAGAATGTCAATACAAGCAATTCAAATAACAGTTAATGCCTGAATTTGATTTTAAATTGCTGTAAGCAAAACATATTTATAACAGACGATCTGCAGAGACCCTAAACAATTTGCAAAACATTGTTGCTGACACAGTGTGAAGGCATTCAGTAGCTACGCATTTTAAGGGGTCCTTCAAAGATTTTTATCTTTAAGTCTCATGTTGTAGCTTATAACATGCTTTTCAAGCTTCACATCCTTATATCATTTTGAATTGAAGTCCCCATTGTAATATAAATATTCATTTTTGGTGTTTCATGGAAAAATAGTGCTGACACATATTTTAGTGAATATTTTAAGACTACGGTCTTGAAGGGAAGTTTTTATTAAATCAAAAGGGAACAGTTAATCAAGAGTGGAAACAATTTGAGGGAAAATAAAGTATTAACAGATGTGCCCAAAGATTTTCTTAAACTAACACACTTGGTCAGCATTAAATATTATTACTGGAGAAAACCCCACCTTTAATTGTTCATTTATTTGCAGGTAAAATGCTTTGAATAGTTGGTGATATGAACTAAAAAGAGTCAGTTTTAAAAATTCTAGAAATACTAGAATTTAAGTCCTATTTTTAATACTTTTTTATTGAAACATATTTTTATAAAATTACAACAAAAAACACCTATATATTATATATATAAAAAAACAAGAAACAACAATGCAAACAAAACACAATTATTCTCTTGTGCAAGATGAACAACTCAATAAAGTCAATAAATAAATAAAACAGCTCAGCACAACAAAACATTAGCTCCCGACTTCCGACAACATTTAGTATTACACGTGAATTCATTTGAAATTCTTCCTTCAAGCGCATCAAGTTCACTAAATCAAATAATCATGGCTACACAAAAGCCCTAGTTATGATGGCAGATAAATCTACATCCGAATAGTCCACAAAGGGCTGCCATATTCTATAAAAATGTTCAGCTTTTCAGTGTGGAATATTCATAACAAATTCCAAAGGAATGTGATCCATGATTAGCTTATGCCAATCCGACAGACCTGAGGGGCTCTCAAAGACCCAACACATCAAAATACTTTTTCTCACACAGTAAGGATATTAAGACGTTTTTTTCCCATGAGCGTCTAAAGAAGATAAATTGGGTATATCCAGCAGAAGAGAGATAGGGTCCCTCTTAACTTCGATCCCCAAGACCCTTTCTATTACTCCTGCCACAGCACTCCAGTATGTCTAGAGCCTGCAGCAATACCACAGACAATGAGTGACAGTACCAACACTTATTTTACACTTAGAACATAATGAAGATACTCCCACCTTAAATTTTGCCAGATGGTCTGGGTCCAAGTGGGTCCTATGCAAAACCTTTACCTGCATGGCTTGGGTACTACTACAGATCAAAATCTTTCTTGCATTTTCACAAATGTCCTCCCATGTCACCATAGAGATCTCAACCCGTAGCTCTGTCTCCTATACCCCATAAAGCCACTCAATGTCTTCTGAAAGATCACCCCAAACACATCATAAAGAGTACTAACAGACAGAGTACTTTTAGCATGAAGCACCCTTTTTCCGTGACAGATCTATAGGAGTTGGTCAAAAGCGTGGTCCTTTTTGAATAAAATCCCTGACCTGAAAAAAACGAGAAAGGTTAAGATCCAACTTTTAATATCGAAGATTTTTTTCTATTTATGTCTTATATGGTTTCAACATCCCTTCAGTTAAATTAGCTTTGAATAACTTCAACAATTGTATCATCTCTGGAAGTACTTTGGTACATTTTTGTAAGTGATATTGAGAGCTCCTAGCTGGGCACAAACTTTTGTCCAATCCTCACAGGAAAGCAAAAGACTTCCACAAAAAGGCCCCAACACCTTTAGAGCTGTAACTTCAATAACTCAAGGTCAGAAGCACAAGGAGATGGAACAATAGTTGCAGACCCTCCACAAAATTGGATTTGGACACCATCATTCTTTTCAGGAAAAGGTTGTCATATTGACAAATTGTTATATATGACGTCAATATTCTTGTGTTGCCCTACTGAGGACTTCATCCGAGTCTCATGGAGCAAAACTCACCTGTGACTTTGTCCTCTGGTGAGCCAGCATGACATTCCTTGGCCTGGCTGCATAATATTCATGCTCATTGACTCATCATGTGCAGATCACAATTCTATAATAGCCTCTAAAGTTAATTGCAGACCTGCTGTCAGCTCAAATGAAGGAATCTTTTAATCTGTGATGTGCTGTTACTCTCTTCTATGGGCTGCAATGCCTGGGAAAATGACAATTCTTGGAAGTCTTGAACATCAAAAAATTGAAAGGAGACCACAAGATGAATCATTGGGAGACTGAGGGGTCAGCAGAGTCATCATCACCATGACGCAGACTGGGAGGGTGAACTATGTCTCCATGAGTCTGTTGCAGAATTCTCTGGTAGCTAGCTGCAGCAACTCTGATCATATCAGATTCCTTTTTCGAAGATGTAGAGGGATCATGACCTTACTTCTTTTGCAGCTCTATATCTCTCTTCAAAGCATTATTGCGCAAGGCACAAATTCTTGAATCCATTGAACTTACTAGGTACCTGAACTGGATCATTGAAACTCAATGGCTTGCTCAATGCCTGCTCTCATGCTCACGTGTGTCCTGTAGACTTTCCTTTGAATTAGTCGTAAGGGTACCTATAGATTTCATTAGTCAAGCCGAGGGAGTAGACTTACACTTTTTAAGAGGTGTGAAGAATTGTAGGTAATGTGACTGTGACAGAATGAAGAAATCACAGCAATTTCCAGGATATTTTGCACAGACATGAATGAAAATTTTCAAATGAGCACATTCCAACTGAAAATCTATAGAATGAAATACTTTAAAATTAGTAGTCTCCTTGGCTACATGATTACAGGGTGTCTTGACTGCCATTTGTGCACTCCAAGACTCCCCGCAATGGTGTTAATGTAACCACTGTAGCAAATGTAAGAGCCCCCTTGGTTTGATTATCTTCATCAATTGTAAAATCAAGTTGCAACCTTGACAGATATGGTTTGGATACCTGGATACTTCTTGGCAGCAAAATGTCAAAAGCTGCAGTTTTGCTGATTAAAAGGCTTTTCAGCCCATCAACTTAATTGATTGATATCCCGCCACCACATTTTTGTCTCAGTGACTTTGGCAAGTACCACAGTTTGAAATGCCTATGTTGAGGATCAGATTTCTGGGATAAAGGCACAAATAATTAGCTAAGTATGCAGTGATGTCCCTGGTGAAAGGCCATCATCCTTGCTTCTATTCATCTCTCCACAGATGTGGCTAGACTTGACAGATATTTCCAGCATTTTCTAATTTTATTTCAGATTTACAGTAATTTACTTGTTGTAAATGCTGACTAAGTGCCCAGTTCTCATAAATTAGCTCCTGTCCGAGCAATCACTTCCAACTGATTGACAGTTAACCACCAAGCTGGATACTGATCTAAATTCAGTTTCTTTTAGATTTTAAAAGCTGTAAATTGAAAAAGTTAAACATCTTGACTTTCAAATTTTACTCCTCACCTACTGCTTTCAAGTTTCCCCAAATCCAAATTTTATATTTCCATTCACTGTGCTAAAGAAAACAATTTTCACTATCTCAGTAAATGACAACTGTAAGTCAAACATCTAATCTATACTCTGACCTCACTTCATACCAAAATCTTTTTTTCTCCAAGCCTAGAACTGACCTTTTATCACATATCCCTGAATCCATTGATATTTCCATACCGCTAGTTCCACCCCTGTGCTAAGCCAGCCCTCCTAACTCCAACATAATCATACATCACATGAGGCCACTCAAAGTTTTACCTGCACATCCACTCATATCACTTATTGTATCCGTTGCTCCCGATGCAGACTCCTCTGCATTTGGGAGACTGGGCGCCTCCTAGCAGAGCGCTTTAGGGAACATCTCTGAGACACCCGCACCAATCAACCACACCGCCCCATGGCCCAACATTTCAACTCCCCCTCCCACTCTGCCGAGGACGCGGAGGTTCGGGGCCTCCTTCACTGCCGCTCCCTCACCACCAGACGCCTGGAGGAAGAACGCCTCATCTTCTGCCTCGGAACACTTCAACCCCAGGGCATCAATGTGGACTTCAACAAGTTTCCTCATTTCCCCTTCCCCCACCTCACCCCAGTTCCAAACTTCCAGCTCAGCACTGTCCCCATGACTTGTCCGGACTTGCCCTACCTGCCCGTCTCCTTTTCCACCTATCGCCTCACCCTCTCCTTCCTGACCTATCACCTTCATCCCCTCCCTCACTCACCTATTGTACTCTATGCTACTTTCTCCCCACCCCCACCCTCACCCTCACCCTCCTCTAGCTTATCTCTCCACGCTTCAGGCTCACTGCCTTTATTCCTGATGAAGGGCTTTTGCCTGAAACGTCGATTTTACTGCTCCTTGGATGCTGTCTGAACTGCTGTGCTCTTCCAGCACCACTGATCCAGAGTCCACCTCCTCAATCTCCTGCCGCCTTTGCTGTTAACCCGCACACATGGCTCACATCCCTTCCATGCAGTGGTAGTTAACATAAAAATGGCGTAGGCCACTCGGTTGGAGCTTCTGCTCGTGAGGCGAATTCTCTGATCGACTCAGCGCGCGCCGCCCACAACGGCTTCCCTTCCTCCCGTCAAAATAATATAAAGGTTCCGACACTCAAAGGTTTCCGGTCCTGCAACAGCGTCTCGCTTCCGGGCTGCGTTTGAAGTCCCTGCATTTGGTTCCGTTCAGAGTGGCGTTGGATTGTAACCGCTGTTCCGGGGAGGCCGCGTGCGAGGTGGCTCGTGGCCACAGCGCGGGGACCGAAGCCGGCCAGGCCTGAAACGCGGGGCCGCGCCAAGGTATCAGCACCGCTGTGAGTAACGAGGCGATCGGGATATACGTGAGGCCGTTAAGCAAATAATCCGCGCGCAGGTGAGATACGAGACGGCCCTGGTATCCTCTCGGCTTGAAGTGCGGTTGAACCATAATGTATCTTGGTTTAACGTCTCACCTGAAAGAAGGTACTGCGGGGAGTGCAGCACTCCTTCGGCACTCTGTTAGACATACAGGCTCAAAACTACGGTGTGTGTGTGTGTGGTTTGATCCTATAATTTCCTGACGACAGAAACGATGCGTGCCGTTGTAAGCAAGTAACATCTTGCATTTGTAATACTTTGTAACCTGTTGTGAGTGATTGGTACAACAGAATCTCTGCAGCTCGTGTGTCTGTGTATGGGAGAAAAAGTTACAAAGTTCAACAAAAATGTAGAGAAAAGGCACGAACTTCATGGCCCCCGGCACAGTGGCACAATATGATTGAATTATGTCAAACTTAGTTTGAAAACGCTTCTGAGAAAATGTCTTGGGTTGTTTTACTATGCCAGGTGCTACAGAAACTTATTAGGTGTTGAGGGAAATGATATAAATTCGCTCGTGTTTAGAATTCCTTTCTTCAAAACGCACTGGATGCAGAATTTTTAATTTTTTTAAAGGCCAAGCTAGTTGGATTCTTAAAATTGTTTTCAAAATACATTTTGGGTATGAGGACATCACTGGCAAGACCAGCATTTATTGCCAAGAGGGCAGTTAAGAGTGAATCACACATTGCTGTGGATCTGGAGTCACCTGGCCAAACCAGGTAAGGGTGGTAGTTACTTTCCCTAAAGGATACTAGTGAACCAGATGGGTTTTTCTTGCAGTGGACATCATTAGATTCTTAATTCCAAATATTTATCGAATTCAGATTCCACCATCTCCTGTGGCAGGATTTGAAGCTGAGTCCCCAGAACATTACCTGGGTCTCTGGATTACGTCTAGCAATAGTACCAATTGATCATCACCTCCCCCATTCTGGTGCATGGACACAAATCTGAAATTACTGAAGAAACTCAGCAGATTTGGCAGCAACTGTGGAGAGAAAGCAAAGTCAATTCAGGTCACTGATCCTGAAACATTGTCCGTAGATGGATTCTTGATTACAAAGAGGTTAAAGATCATCAAGGATTTGCAGAAATGTAGTGTTGAGGTTAGAATCAGCAATGATCTTATTGAATGGTGGAGTAGGCTCTTGTTCCTTGTTCGTATGCTTATAAATAAGAAAAGATGATCAATGTCAAAGTAGTCTAATAATCATGGATCTAAGTCAGGTTCATAGCTCTTTCAAATTCCTAAACAAGTGCAGAAAATAGTCAAGAAGGCTCTTGGAATGCTGGCCTTTATATGTAAAGGGGCTGGAGTATCAGGATGCAGACATTTTCCTGCAGTTATACAAAACTTGAGTCAGACTCCATTTGGAGGACTGTGAGCAGATCTGGGCACCACACCTTAGTAAGGTATTTTGGTCCTGGAGGGAGTTCAAAGCAGGTTTACAAGGATGATACCTTGATTTCAGGAGTACATTATGAGGATAAATGTGGCCTTTATTCTCTAGAATTTAGGTTAAGGAACGATCTAATCCCCTGACCATGGCAAAAATAGGTACAGATGCACAATCCTTTATCCGAAATGCTCGGGATCAGCTGGTTTTCAGAATTCAGAATTGTTTCAATTTCAAAATAATTGGCAGTTTGGTGAAATTTTTTAAAAATTCCAATGAATATACTTACTGTGAATAAAATGGGCTCTGAAACAAAATTGCTCCCACATGTTGCATCTGAGTGACACGCATCGAGTAGGTGTGGACTTGGGTTAACTGTTTGGACACCAAACAACCTTGTTAATGAGAGAAAAAAACTGTACAAAAAAAAAACATTGGAGCTTTTGGAATTTTGGATAAAGGGTTGTCTACCTGTATTTGGATCAAGATTGGAACATTTGGGTTATAGAATATGGAGATGTACAGCATGGAGATAGACCCTTCAGTCTAACTTGTCCATGTCAACCAGGTATCCTAACCTAATCTAGTCCCATTTGCCAGCACTTGGCCTGTATTCTTTAAAACCTTCCTATAGACTCATCCAGATGCCTTTTTGAATGTTGTAATTGTACCAGCTTTCTCCTCCTTCCTCTGGAAGCTCATTCCATACACGCCATCCTTTGTGTGAAAATGTTGCCCCTTAGGTCCCTTTTTAAATTTTTCCCCTTTCACCCTAAACTTCTGCTCTCTAGTTCTGGACACCTTCAGGGAAAAGACCCTGTCTCTGTATCCTGACCATGCTCCTCATGATTTTATAAACCTCTATGAGATTGACCCTCAGCCTCCGACACTGCAGAAAACAGCCCCAGCCTATTAAGCCTCTCCCTGTAGCTCAAACCCTCCAACTGTGGCAACATCCTTGTAAATCTTTTCTGAACCCTTTCAAGTTTCACAGCATCCTGTTACAGAGGTTTATTAGATCCAGAGGGGCATGGATAGGATAAATAGCCAAGCTTTTTTTCTCCAAGGCGGATGAGTCCAAAACGATAGAGCATAGGTTTAAGGTGAGAGGGGAGAAGTTTTAAAAGGAATCTAAGGGGTAACTTTTTCACACACAGGGTGGGGCCTGTATTGAATAAGCTGCCTGAGGAAGTGGTGGAGGCTGGTACACTTATAACATTTAAAAGGCATCTGGATGGGTATATGAATAGGAAGAGTTTAGAGGGATATTGGCCAAATGCTAGCAAATGGGGCTAGATTAATTTAGGATATCTGGTCAGCGTGGATGAGTTGGACCGAAGGGTCTGTTTCCATGCTGTACAGTTCTCTGACTGTATAATTGGAAAATTGAGGTTCATTTGTGCTGCATCAGTCATTTTATCTGCTGCTTTGTCAACTTGCTTTATTAAAAAAAGGCTCTTATATTTTCTGATTTTGCTATTTTATTTTTGTCCCTCTTTGTAGTTCTACTGAAAACTGATGCAATTTCCCTGAATGGAATTGGAGCAGTTGCAGATGTTTTAACTGTAAAGCAACAAAGTGAGGTATTGTGCTATCCTGTAATGTACAATAAAAGTCGCCAGGAGTGCTGCATTCAGAATCCAACTATTGATTTTATCATGCGATTTAAAAAACTTGCATCCTTGGATCCGAATATATAATGTTATAAAATAATTATTATTTTCACAGATGTTGCTTTGCCTGTTCTGTTCTTCAGCATTTATTGCTTATATTGCAGCCTTCATGTGCTGTTTTAAGTGGCAATATTTTCACAAAACAAGTTTTCGTGAGTTTAAAATATAATTTCTGGTGACAGTGCAAAATATCATTTCAATTTGAATTTCTTTCGATATACCAACCTTGTTTTAAAATATGAAGTTAAATATGATTTGTGATTTTCTATGTCCTAGCAAGATTTGAACTTGAATGTGAAGAGATTCAGCAACTGTGAATCTGACATTCTTTACAGTGAAATTAGACCTGGCATATACCTCACATTTGTGAACAGTGATTAATAATGTTGCACATCAGAGTGCAGAAACATAAGTTGATATTGGTGGGAACTGAGTAACTGTTAGATAACAGCAGTGATTTAGAGAAAATACAAAAATTATTAAAAATGAAGATTGCTCCCTCAACTGTGTATTAGATTATTCGAATGATTGGCCTGAATATCAAGGAAAGACTGGAACAAATATATTTTCATTTCTAAAATCTGAGATATTGATATTGCAATTTCTTCAGGTATTCAGAATGATAAACATATTAATGAACAGGATTTTTACTGATTGTAAGATCAAAGACCAGGTGCTACAATTTTGAGAAATTTTGGATACACAATATGGGAAATTGAAGAAATTTTTCATAGCTCTGAATAAATTATCACAAATGGCGTGGAATACTGAATTGATCAAAGCACTTAAAATGATACCGAATCGTCACAGTGAAGAATACAACAAACAGCTCAAACAAAGTCAGAGAATGGGACTTCGTAAACTCAAGAAAGATAGAATGGTGTTCAGAGGATATATAGTACAGAAACAGGATTCCATTCAAAATGTCCATACTGGTGCTTATGATCTACTCTAGCCTTGTTCCATTTTTCCACATTTAAATTTTTGATTGTGGCATTTTTTTCTCCATTAGATGTTGGTCTGGCTTCCTCTTAAACACTTGCATGCTGTTAGCTTATCATACAAAGTTTGTTTTTGGAAGCTATTCTATGAACCCCCATGCCTTATGTGATTTGCAAATAGAGATAGCTTAATGAGAAATTGAAAAAGAATAAGAAAGTGGTGAAATTGATGAAATTCATCTGCTAAATATTAGTACCCATTCATTCTAAAAAAAAATATGCAGGAAAATAAATTGTTAGCTTCTGAAAAAATCTTTCTCCCCTTGACTATTAAAGAATTCTGGATTGATGAAAGTTCTTTTCATATAGTCATTCTGCTTTCTAGACTTCATTTTTTAGTTTGTTTGTTGTTCCATGTTGTCAAGATACAAAATTAAATATACAGGATGAAAATCAATTACCATCATGTTTGTTTTACTTTTCAAGAAACTATTCTGACAATACGCAAGTGAAAAGCTGCTGAAGGATGACATCTGAAAATATTCTTCAAAAGGACTGGTATGAAATTCTTGGTGCAAGTCCATCACACAGTATGCAGGAGCTCAGACAAAATTATCAGAAACTAGTTCTATTGGTGAGTCTTCTTTTGTGGAGCAGGAACGTTTATTGAAAAGCAGCATTACTCCTGTTTGTTTTTCACCGTAAGCAGGTGAATAATGGTAGTGTTTTAAGTGAATGGTAAAACTGCAAAAGATAGATCAAAGAGAAATCCCATATGTGAGAGTATTTATAAATCTGAAACAAAAAGAGTTAATATCTTTATAAGTTAAATAATTACACTATGCAAACTCCTGTTACATAAACTGATAGTAAAAAAGACCCATTTTGACACCGGATGAAGCAGGTAAAGAAAAATAATGAGATCAATGATGATAAGCTAAAAAATTGTACTGCTGAATGTTGTACTGAAGTAACAAAGACTGATCTAACCTGGCTGAGAAGATCTGTCCTGGCCCAAAACAATATGGGACTGAAAGTTGGAGAGAAGATTTGATCCGTTGGACATTTATGGTGGCATATTTGTCACAAGTTTTGTGACTTGACATAAACATACCTTTGGAGTGGAGTGGCACTTTTCTGCACGAATAAAGGATTGGTATGGCAAGTTACATGAACCTTGGATGACCAGGGATGTTATGACTTTGGTCAGAAAGGAAAAGGAAGCATACATAAGGTCTAGGAGGATAGGCACTGATGAAGCCCTTGAAGTATATTAGGAAAGAACTTAAATAAAGAATTAGAAGGGCTAAAATGGATATTTAAAGGGCAGTACCAAACAGGATTAAAGAGAATTCCAAGGATTTTTATATAAATAAAAAAAATAGGATAGCCAGGGAAAGGGTTGGCCCACTCAAGGACAATGGAGGGAATCTGTGGAACCAGAATAGGTAGGTGAGGTCCTAAAAGAATACTTTGTGTCGGTATTTACCAAAGAGGAAGAATTGGTGCAGGATGATCTCAGGGAAGGGAGTTTCAAATTTTTGGGCAAAGTTACTATTAAAACCGAAGAGGTGTTGTCCACCTTAAAAAGTATTAAGGTAGATAAGACCCTGGGTCCTGATGGAATCTATCCCAGAATATTGAGGAAGGCAAGAGAACAAATTGCTGGAGCATTAACAGACATCTTTGTATCCTCTTTGGCCACAAGTTCCAGAGGATTGGAGAATAGCCAGTGTTGTCCCATTGTTTAAGAAGGGGAGCAGGGATAATCCAGGAAATTACAGGCTTGCAAGTGTCAGGTTGGTGGTAGGGAAATTATTGGAAAATATTCTCAGGGATAAGTCTGAATGCGTTTAGAAGCAAATTAACTTATTAGTGATAGACAGCATAGTTTTGGCCAGGGGAAGTCATGCCTCAGTAACTTGATTGAATTTTTTGAGGAGGTGACGAAGATGATTGAGGGAAAAGCAGTTGATGTTTATATAGATTTCAGTAAAGTCTTTGATGATGTCCCCCATGGCAGTCTGGTACAAAAGGTGAAGTCACATGGTATTGGGGTGAGCTGGCAAGCTGGATACAGAACCGCCATAGTCATAAGAGAGAGATGGTAGCAGTGGAAGGAGGGCTGTGACAAGAGGTGTTCCACAGGGATCAGTGCTGGGATTTCTGCTGTTTGTGATCTAAATAAATGATTTGGAACAAAACATAGGTGGTCTAATTAGTAAGTTCACAGACAAACAAAGATTGGTGGAGTTGCAGATAGTGAGGAGGATTGTCAGAAGATACAGCAGGATACAGATCAGTTGGTGGCATGGCCAGAAAAATAGCAGATTGAGTTTAATCCAGACAAATGTGAGGCGATGCATTTTGGAAAGTCAAGTACAGGTGGAAATTATACGGTGAACGACAAAACCCTTAGGAGTATTGATGTACAGAGGAATCTGAGTGTGCAGGTTCACAGATCACTGAAGGTGGTAGCTCAGGTAGATAAGGTAGTAAAAAAGCCTTATGGCATTCTTGCCTTCATTGCAAGGGGCATTGCATATAAGGATAAACAAGTTATACTGCAGCTTTATAGGACCTTAGTTAGGCCATATTTGGAATGTTGCATACAGTTCTGATCACCACTTTACCAGAACGATGTGGATGCTTTGGAGAGGATACAGTAAAGGTTTATCAAGATATTTCCTGAGATGGGGTATTTTAGATATGAAGAAAGGTTGGATAGACTGGGTTTGTTTTCACTGTAGCACAGAAGGTTGAGAGGCAATCTAATAGAAGTTTATAATATTGTGAATGGCATGGATAATGTAGAAAGTATGAGGTTTTGTCCCAGGGTGGAGGTATCAATTACTAGGTGACATAGGTTCAAGGTGCAGGGGGCAGGGACTTTAGAAGAGATGGTCGAGGCAAGTATTTTGCACGAAGGCACTGCCAGAGGACGTGGTGCAAGCAGACACATTAGCAGCATTCAAGAAGCACCTAAACAAATACGTAAAAAGCAAGGGAATAAAAGGATACGGATCCTGTAAGTGAAGGCAGTTTTTGCATGGAAGGGCAAAATGTGTCAGTACAGGTTTGGAGGGTAGATGGGCCTGTTCCTGTGCTGTATTCTTCTTTGCTGTTTGAATGTAATACTTTTAATCATTCCTCACAGAGGCTTGAGGATCTTGGATTTAGGGATGTATCTGTACTTCTCAGGAACTAAGTGTATAATCACATAATCAAGAAAGGAGTGAATAGAAGTGGAACAGGAGTGTAGTTGAACATAATTTTGTAGAAGTATAAAGATGGTTTGGTCAGGGAATTGACAGTTGAGATCATAAATCCAGACAGCTGTGTATCCTATGTGGTGCCAGGGTTCATGACATCTACTTTAGGGTGGAAGAGAACTGCAGTGATGGGGTAGGATCTAGTCGTTGTAGTCCAGTAAGGTACTAATGATATAAATTGACCATCACAGAACCAAAAACCAAAAGCATATTTTCCTTTATTTTAGATTCCAAATTCCCAAATACTAACAATGTGTGGAGTTGAATTTTATCAGTCTCTGAATGATGAGGTCAGGGGTGAGAAAGTTGGGAAAATGAGAGTTTGAAAAAATGAGATATTCAATATCAAGGAAAGAAAATCCGATTTAATAGCTGGATCAGAATCTCACTAGTGAGTAGCAGGAACTTGTTTGCAAAATATTAACATCTCATTATCATCTAATCTCACCACCTCTATGCACATTGCTATTTTCCCAGGTACCAGAGACAAATTAGGCAATGCCAGTTCCTTACTTGAAAGTCAAAGTGACCACCTGATAGTCACAGCTCTTCTCTGAGCATCCATCTTTACATGCATTTCCTAACATCTCCGAGCACACCCCATAGGCAGTGAATGCCTGTATCTTCCGTCCACAGAGGTTGGCATCAAAAAAGCACCTCACCACATAATCATAGCCCATCTCATCCTAATTCATATTGAAATTCATTTCTTCAATAGAGGAGGACTTATGACTGCTCATACTTAATGAATGTGATCCCACACAGGAGTATATACTAATTTTAAAGATCTGACATGTGAATGTTTCCTCATAGTTATTGTATATTTTCCTGTATTGCGGTCCAACTTGCATACAAATCAACTTGGCAGCCTGGGGGTTGCCTGTACTGCACTTTGAAACTCATCGACACCTTACATTGCAGGCTATTTTATGCGCAGGAACAGGTGCTCATTTCATGTATCAGAATAGGGTGCATCTCTGTCCTTTTCTCTTGCTTTCTTTAGTGTTCGCTTTCTGCATTTATTTGGATGTTCACAGCATCTTTAACTTGTTTAGCCTTGCCTTTAATTAAACACTGAAAGCCAGCTAGCTTTTCCTGTTTGCCAACAATGAACAGTCAAAGGGATGCACATGTTTGTGTGTGAATGCTACACCTGCATGTGCTTCAATCAAATTGACATGTCCAGCAGTTCAAAGGGGAGCAGCCCTTCGTTCAGTAAAGGGGAACTCTGGTCAGTCCGGGGCTATTCTGTTCTCGGTTATGAAAGGTGTTGAGGTGTTCTGAATGAGTAGGAAGTGTAGAGGGAAGGAACATTAGTATTTTGGCAAGTTGAAGTGGGTGAGAGCAATTTGAGGAAAGCTGCTGCATGCAATACTTCGAATAGTAAACCTTGTGCCTTCAAAAGAGAGAGGTGCAGTGGCAGAGGATCAAGTATGAGGTAGCAAGGACATGACAGTGGCAGTTACTCTTTGCAGACTGCAGAATGTCATTAACATTCTTATGGTACTGCTGTGCAATTACTAGACTGCGGACAAAGCATTGACCTGGATGACTACTTCAGATAAGGCTGGCAGCATTTGAAATGGTTTGCAACTGGGATTTAAGTATGGTATTAATGGTGTGAACTGTGGAAGGTCCTGGCATTTCACTGCTCCTGACTACTAGATTGCATGAGAGTCATGCATGGAAGTGCAATGTATACTCCTGAGGTGTTCAGCAAAAAACTGAGAGTAGAGATTGTAGAGAAACCCTCTATGAAATTCCCCTGAAATTGACACTTAGCCAAATTTTGGGAAAGTTGACCTTAATTCAGTGAGAGACAATGCAAGGGAAAAGTGTACCATCTGTAGCCAATTTAAAAAGCTTAAAATTTATTAAATTTTAAGGTAATATCTGTTGTAGTCCTGCAGAAATGAATTGCAAGTCAGGAACTTGGACAGAGTATAAAGAACAGCAGAGGATGATGAGATAATGAATAAGAAGGGAGAAATTGGAATACAGGAGAGGGTTACCATAGCTGAATCCCCCACTGTCAACTCATCATTGAACAGAACAGCCATATCAGTATCAATACCGTACTACAAGAGCATTTTAAAAGTCAGGAATTCTGTGACATGTAACTGTTCTTGACTCCTCAAAGTCTGTTCACCCATTATGAGGTACAAATGAGAAGTGGCCTAGAATATTCTTCACTTGCCTGGATAGCTGTGACTCCAAACCTCAATAAGTTTGATACCATTAGCACAAAGCAGCCCACTTGATTGGCACACCACCTAACATCTTCAACATTCACTCCCTCCACCTTGATATACAGTGGCAGCAGTGGATACCATATTTCAGATGAGATCTGTATAGAGTTCTTTCCATCACACTGTGGGAAGGATTTGATTGCATTGGAGATGGTGCAGAGGAGATTCTGGCTGTGAAGAGATCCTATATTGGCCAGGATTGTTTTCCTTGGAGCAGAGAAGGCTGAGGAGAGACTATTTGAGGTGTGCAAGATTATGAAGAGCTATAGTGTCAATGGGAATTCACTTCTTCCCTTAGTAGTGAGATCAATTACCTGGAAGCATAGATTTAAATAACCTACAAGGGTTTAGGGGGAGATTATGGAGATCTCTCTCACTCAATGGCTGGTGAGTATCTGGAATTCATTGCCTGAAAGACTGGTAGAGGCAGGAACCATTGCAACATTTAAGAAGTATTTAGATGAACACTAGAAACGCCGCAACATATGAGGCTACAGGTCAAGTGCTGAGAAAAGGAATTAGTTTACTTAGGTTCTTTCTGAGTAGAATGGACACAGTGGGCTGAAGGGCCTCTTTCCATGCTGTAATACTCTGTAACACACTGATGCTCCTTAGAAAGCACCTTTCAAGCCTGTGAACTCTACCACCGAGAAGGACATACTTGGAAACACCACCAACTGCAAGTTCCACTTCATGTCAGGCACCTTCCTGACTTACAACAATATCACTGTTCCTTCACTGTGTCCAAATCCTGGAAGTCTCTTCCCAATCCTGCTTTGGGTGTACCTATATCAAATGGACTGCGGTGGTTCAAGATGGCAGCTCACAAATACATTCTGAAGAGCAATTAGGAATGGATATAAATGCTGTTATGCACATCCTCATAGAATCATAGAAACCTTACGTTGTGGAACAAGGTCATTCATACCAATCCACCAAGACATCACACCCAGACCCTGTTATATCCTGTAACCTCACATTTACTTTGCCTGATCCATCTAGCCCAACACATCCTTGGACACTGTGGGGCAATTTAGTATGACCAATATGCCTAATTTGCCCATAGAGTAATAGAGATATACAGCACGGAAACAGACCCTTCGGTCCAACCCATCGATGCCGACCAGATATCCCAACCTAATGTAGTCCCACCTGCCAGCACCTGGCCCATATCCCTCCAATTCATATTCCCATCCAAATACCTTTTTGAATGTTGCAGTTGTACTAGCCTCCACCACTTCCACCATAGAATGTACTAGCTCATTCTATACACTTACCGCCCTCTGTGTGAAGAGGTTGTCCCTTGGCTCTCTTTTATATCTTTCCCCTTTCACCCTAAACCTATGCCCTGCAGTTCTGGACTCCCCCACACCAGGGAAAAAACTTTGTCCATTTATCCTATCCATGCCCCTCATGATTTTTGTAAACCTCTACAAGGTCACTCCTCCGCTTCCGATGCTCCAGGGAAAACAGCCCCAGCCTGTTTAGCATCTCCCCATATCTCAAATCCTTCAACCTTGACAACATCCTTGTAAATCTTTTCTAAACTCTTTCAAGTTTCAAAATATCTTTTGGATAGGAAGCAGACCAGAATTGCATGCAATATTCCAACAATGGCCTAACCAATGTCCTGTACAGCCACAACATGACCTCGCAACCCCTGTACTCAATACTCTGACCAATAAAGGAAAGCATACCAAACACCTCCTTCACTATCCTATCTATCTGCGGACTATGGGAGTAAACCAGAGTATCCGGAGGAAACCCAGTCAGACATGGGACGAGCGTGCAAACTTCACACAGACGGTCGCCTCAGGCTGGAGTCGAACCCAGTTCACTGGTGCTGTGGGGTAACAGTTCTAACCACTGAGCCATTGTGCTGCCCTTAATATCCTGTGAATGACTTTTTTTTAATGTAAAAAGATGTAATATTCTGCAGGCATTTACAAAGGCAAAGGATAAATAAAATGAGCATTGGTCCTCTGAAAGTGAATCGGGGGAATTAATAGTGGAATATAACAAATTGTTTGATGAAGTGGTATTATCTGTCTTGTCTTCACTATTGAGTATATAAGTAACATATCAGTAACCCAGAAATAATTATGAATCAGAAGAAGAAAGGGAAGGAGGAATTTAAAACTACCACATTCGCCAGGAAAAGAGAAAATTATTAGAACTAAAAGCTGGCAAGTCCTTAAGTCCTGATGAATTTCACCCTAGAGTTCTAAAAGATGTGGCTGCTGAAATAATAATGCATTGATTTTTATTTCCTAAAACTCCCTTGACAATGGAAATGTCTCCTCAGATTGGAAAATAGTGCATTTGTCTCCTTTATTCTGTTACCACTGTGTCAGGAGAAATATACTGGTAATCAAGCCCCATTGCTCCACCAGTCACACCATTTGTATAAATGTGTTGACTTAATCACCAACATGGCCAATTTATTCCCTTTTGTACTGCTATCCAGAACAAAAGAACTGTTCACCAGGCTTCTTTTAATGAACTCAAAATAATCAATTTATTATAATACAAAACCTATCATTAATTCGAGTAGCAAATGCAGGTTAATATCTAAACTGTAATCTAGAATTAGAACTATAATCCCTTTGTTTCTACATTTGGAAATAATGATGAAATACAAGCCTCTTGTACAAAATGTGAAAATAAAAACATTCCTGCTTGTCAAGGGTCTGAAAAATGCTGGATTCCACTGACTTCCTCAGGTCTACCGGGTTTCTTGTCAACTAATTCAAAGTGCTGTCAGCTGCAGAATGATGAAATGTTTTCAATTCGGATTGAAATCAAGCTGGATCTTTGGAAAGTGACCACAGTTTGACTTTTCAGGAAATCTTTATCATGTATGGCTGTAGAGGCTGGGTCATTAAATATATAAAGGTTGAGATAGACTAAATCAGTAAGGGAATTGAAGGTTATACAGAAAAGGCAGGAAAGTGGCGTTGAAATTTATCAGATGAGCTATGATCTTATTAAATGGTGGCACAAACACAATATAGTGGATTGAATGACTTACTTCTGCTCCTAAATCTTATGTTTTATTCATTTAAGCAGAAGATAACCAGAATTATTTTTTTTGTGAAGATTGTCAATTTTTCAAACTCACTTTCCCAGTGTGAGGTGGAATTGAGTACCTTTTTAGGCCTAGGATATTTTTAAAATGGATAGGTGGGAATATGGCATTAATGGCAGACCTTGCTGTAGCATTATCTTGTTTAACTGCAGAGGAGGCTTGAGGAGTTGAATTTGAATGTTCTTATGTCTCACGCATCTATAGTCGTTCAAAGGTGTTATAAAAAAATGGTTTGCGACTAGTTAGGGATGACCTTGGTTCACAAGATCAGGATGTAGAATTGATTTGGGTACAATCTTGTGTACTTTCCAAACTTTCTCACCACTGCACAACAGTGGGAGTTCCTGTCATTATCTTGATTTCTCCCTCCACAGAAGTTTCCAGACCTGGTGACTATTTTGATCATCATCTGCTTTTATTTTCAATAAGAACTTTGAGCCAAAACTACTTGAATTAACTGATTATTTCCTCTGTCACTTCTTGCATGGCTTCAATAAGGCACTTGCTATTCATTTGAAAATAATTCAACTATTAAACAGTTGATATGAGTTATGAACGAGTTTGGGATCTTAGCTGTACATAGCCTCATTGTAACATCAGAATAATATATTGTGTATGACACTTTATAATGTTTCATCCCATTGTGTCATCCAGTTCGCCACGAAGTGCACTCCTAGCGTTTGATATTCAAATAATGAAAAATAAAGGAGTGAAAGTGACATGAGTTGGTTATGGCGTTTACAGTACAGTCTTTTTACACCACATCAGTGTGTTATGTTTGTGTTTGAAGTAGACTGGGGTAGCTAGTCACTGTTAGATGTGAGGGGGAATTAGGCTGGTGAAAGAGAAAAACATGATCAATGCTGGGCCAATTAAATACTTAGAAGGAGAGGAAACATACCAATTAGGAACAAGAAAAAGCCATTTGGCCTTTTGAGTCTGTTCACCTTTTAACAAAATTATTACTTTTCTGTTTGTGTTGAATTCCACATTCTCATTTACTTCCTGTAACCATTGATTTCCTTACCTAACAAAAATTTATCTGTTTGCCTGGCTTTTTTTTTTCAGATGCTGCCAGACCTGCTGAGTTTGTTCAGCAATTTGTTTTTGTTAAACATCTACCTATCTCTGCCTTAAAAATGTTCTTTGACCCCTCCTCTGCCACCTTTTTCAAAGTCTCACAGCCCTCTTAGAGCAAACACTCACTGGATTGATGGATAAATAAATTAGCAAAATTTACAGCCAAAATAACTGAAGAGAACTGAACATTGTCATTCTGTGTTTAAAATGTTTTCTTTTTCGAAACATCTGTTGAAAGTGTCTTCCAGTTGCTCGACCTTCAACTTAAAAATTAATTGAGTAGCTCGTGAAGTTCATTGTCTCTGTGATTGAGAGTATTCAATCAGTTTTCTTTGCCACTTTTCTCCCTAACAGACCCGAATTCTCATTTTTGTGTTGTTTCTTTCCTATCTCCCCTATCTGAGCTCAACTTGTTTTAAGAAACAACCTCAGCTTCCTTAACTACTTTTTGCTTAAACTACTCATCATTCACCTTCCACTGCAGGTCCTCCATGTTAACAGTTCGCTGTCTTTGGGTCATGTCACCCTCCTATTTAAATCTGCCATTATCGTTCATCTCTTGTAAAGGACCAGCCTTTGACCATGCCTTCCTTCCAAATCACTTGAACATATTGTCGCTTCCAAAATCTGTGCCCATTTTTTCCGGAAACTCCAGTGTTTAAATCCCTGAACTCAGGAATTCTGCCTTACTTTAGTAGTGAAACAGTCAAATCAGTGTCACAAATTACACTTTTTGGCTTTTTGCAACAAAAGTAAACATTCCATTCTCATCTTTCTTGATCTATCTGCAGCCTTTGTCATGGTTAATCATGCCATCCTTCTGCAGTGCTTCTTCACTGTTATCTAGCAGGATGAGTCTGCTGTCACTTGGTTCCATTCTTAGATATCTAGTCATGCCAGATTATGACTTGAAATGGGTTATCTTCCTACTTCCTCAATATTTACCTCTGGGTGCTCTCCAAGACTCTATCTTTTGCTCTATCCTATTTTTCAAACACCTGCTGTCCTTACTCAATATCCTAGAAACGCACAATATTAATTTTCCTATATGCTGTTGACTCCAGATCGACCTCACCACTGCCTCCTGTCTTGATGCCTTCACTTTTGTAAACTATAAGACTATTTACTGACATCAACTAGACCATGAGCACTGATTCTGCCTCTTTTTGGAAACAGTCTGAGACTAAACCAGTCTGTTTGCAATCTTGGTGCAGACTTGCCAATTGGATACTCGCCAAGGCGGCCTGTTTCCACCACTGAAAGCTTGCTCAGCCCCTCCCCATATTAGCTAATCTGTTGCTGAAATTCTTATTTGTGACCTCATCAAACCTACTTGGCTATTCCAATGCACCTTTGACTGGTCTCTTCCATTCATCCTTGTTAACTTTGAGATCATCGAGATCTTTTCTGCTATGACAATTCGCAGCAGTTCCCCTTCCCATACTGCTTCTTTACTTGTTGAATTGCATTGGTTCCAGTCAAGCTCTCCTCCTTGTCATCAAATGATATTGCCCCTCCTATGCATTCAGTCTCCTGTCCCTAACCCTTCTAGGTATCCACACTCCTCTGATTCCAGCCTTTTAAATATCCCTAATTTTAATCACTCCCATCACTGGTGGCCATGCCTTCAGCCAAATAGACTCCAAGGTTTGAAAAATTTTCCCCATACTTTTCCACCTCTTTAGATCACTTTCCTCCTTTGAAAAGCTTCTGAAATCCTGTCTCTTTATTGCATCAGTCCTAATATTTCAGGATGTCAATCATTGTTTTATAATATTCCTGTGTTGCCCCATATGGGACATTTATTATATTAAAGGTATTTATGACAATTGATTAGATTAGATTCCCTACGATGTGGAAACAGGCCCTTTGGCCCAACAAGTCCATACTGACCCTCCGAAGAGTAACTCACGCAGACCCATTTCCCTCTGACTGATGCGCCTAACATTATGGGCACCATAGAATGGCCAATTCACCTGACCTGCATATCTTTGGACTGTGGGAGGAAACCGGAGCACCCAGAGGAAACCCACGCAGACACAGGGAAAATGTGCAAACTCCACACAGAAAGCTGCCGAGGCTGGAATTGAACCTAGGTCCCTGGTGCTGAGGCAGCAGTGCTAGCCACTGAGCCACCATGCCTTTAGGTGTCACCATCACTGATGCTAGCTTTATTATTCTAGTTTAAATTTCACTGTGTTCCTTTAGTCAAAGCAATTTTAAAAGGGAGAAGAACAGACAAAGGAAGCACCTGGTGAAGTCAGTGCAGGGGGGAGAGAGAGAGAAAGAAACTGACACCATAATGAACCTGCACAGTTACTGTCTTTGTGGTTTGAATTTATTTATCACTGAATATAGGAGCGCATCTGGGAAAATTAACAAACAGTGAAATTCACAACTGATCTTGAAGGAACTGTTTGGGTGAAGTTCACAGCACAGAAACCGATAAGTGAATTGTTTTAAATGTGTGGGTTCTTTCTTGAGGATTTTTTTTGAGATATGTCTCTTGATTAAACTTAAAATATAAGCCATAACTATTAATTTAACCTGGAGCAGTGTTTTGTAGCGGAATAAGATCTGTAGATTGTGAAGGAGTAAAAATGACCTTTAGTAGAGTGATATGTGCTTCTTGTCAGATGTGGGAGTTTAAAGAGAGTTTAAGGGTTACTGCAGAATATATCTGCAATGAATGCTGTTGGTTGCGAATTCTATCAGATCGATTGGATCGGTTGGAGAGACAGTTAAAGACAATGAGGAATTTGCAACAGCAACAGTATGTAATGGATGGCAGTTATAGGAAGGGGGAAAAGTCACAGATACAGAAACATTGATGGTTTAACTCCAGGAAAGGTAAGAGAAGTAGGCAGCTAGTGCAGGAGTCTTCTGTGGCTATCCCCATTTCAAATAAGTATGCTGTTTTGGAAAATGTAGGGAGTGATCGATTCATAGGGGAACATAGCATGAACAGCCAAGTTTCTGGTATTGAGACTGGCTGTAATGCAATGCGGGGTTCGTCAGGTTCCAAGAGATCAATTGTGTTAGGGGACTCTTCAGTCCGACGTACAGACAGACATTTCTGTGGCCAGCAGTGAAAAATCAGAATGGTGTGTTGTTTCCCTGGTGCCAAGATCAAAGATGTCTCAGAGAGGGTGCAGAATGTTTTCAGCAAGAGGTCACTGTCCATATTAGAATCAATGACATAGGAAGGGAAAAGGTGAAGATTCTGAAGGGAGATTAGAGAGTTAGGCAGGAATTTAAAAAGGAAGTCATCGAGTAGTAATATCTGGATTCTTCCTGATAGTACGAGCTAGTGAGGGCAGGAGTATGAGGATAGAGCAGATGAATGCATGGCTGAGGAGCTGGTGTATGGGCAAAAGATTAACATTCTTGGATCATTGGAATCTCTTTTGGGGTAGAAGTGACCTGTACAAGAAGGACGGATTGCACCTAAATTGGCAGGGGACTATTATACTGGCAGGGAGATTTGCTGCTCAGGAGGAATTAAACTAGTAAGGTGCAGGGGTGGGACTCGAGAAAGTGAGGAAAGAGATCAATCTGAGTCTGTTGCAGTTGAGAACAGAAGCGAATGAAATCGTGAAGGCAGTCAGGGACAAGGTGGGACTAATAAATTAAACTGCATTTATTTCAATGCAAAGTGCCAAACAGGGAAGGTAGATGAACTCAGGGCATGGTTAGGAACATGGGACTGGGATATCATAGCAATTACAGAAACATGGCTCAGGGATGGGCAGGACTGGCAGCTTAATGCTCCAGGATACAAATGTGACAGGAAGGACAGAAGGGGAGGTAAAAGAGGAGGGGGAGTGACTTTTTTGATAAGGGATAGCATTACAGCTGTACTTAGGGAGGATAATCCTGGAAATACATCCAGGGAAGTTATTTGGGTGGAACTGAGAAATAAGAAAGGAATGACCACATTAATGGAATTGTATTATAGACCGCCTAATAGTCAGAGGGAAATTGAGAAACAAACTTGTAAGAAGGTTTCAGCTATCTGCAAGAGTAATAGCATGGTTATGTTAGAGGATTTTAGCTTTCCAGACATCGATTGGGATTGCCATAGTGTTTAGGGTTTAGATGGAGAGGAATTAATTAAGTGTGTACAAGAAAATTTTCTGATTCAGTATGTGGATGTACCTACTAGAGAAGGTGCAAAACTTGACCTACTCTTGCATACAAAGACAGGGCAGGTGACTGAGGTGTCAGTGGGGGAGCACTTTGGGGCCAGCGACCTAATTCTATTAGTTTTAAAATCATGATGGAAAAGGATAGACCAGATCTAAAAGTTGAAGTTCTAAATTGGAGAAAGGCCAATTTTGATGGTATTAGGCAAGAACTTTCAAAAGCTGATTGGGGACAAATGTTCGCAGATAAAGAGACAGCTGGAAAATGGGAAGCCTTCAAAAATGCGAGAACAAGAGTACAGAGAAAGTATATTCCTGTTAGGGTAAAGGAAAGGCTGGTGGGTATAGGAAATGCTGGATGACTAAAGAAATTGAGGGTTTGGTTGAGAAAAAGAAGGAAGCATATGTCAGGTATAGACAGGATAGATCGAGTTAATCCTTGGAAGAGTGTAAAGGCAGTAGGAGTATACTCGAGGGAAATCTGGAGGGCAAAAAGAGAACATGAGATAGCTTTGGCAAATAGAAGAGAAGGAGAATCCAAAGGTTTTTACAAATACATGAAGGACGAAAGGGTAACTGGGGAGAGAATAGGGCCCCTCAAAGATCAGCAAAGCGGCCTTTGTATGGAGCCGCAGAAAATGGGGGAGATACTAAAGGAGTAATTTGCATCAGTATTTGCTGTGGAAAAGGATATGGAAGCTATAGAATGTAGGGAAATAGATAGTGACACCTTGAATAATGTCCATATTACAATGGAGGAAGTGCTGGATAACTTGAAACACATGAAGGTGGATAAGTCCCCATGACCTGATCAGGTGTACCCTAGAATTCTGTGGGGAGCTAGAGAAGTATTTGCTGGGCCTCTTGCTGAGATATTTATATCATCAATAGTCTCAGGTGAGGTGCTGGAAGATTGGAGGTTGACTAACGTGGTGCCACTGTTTAAGAAGAGTGGTAAGGACAGGCCAGGGAACTATAGTCCAGCGAGCCTGATGTCGGTGGTGGGCAAGTTGTTGGAGGGAATCCTGAGGGACAGGATGTGCATGTGTTTGGAAATGCAAGAGATAGTCAACATGGCTTTGTGCATGGGAAAACATGTGTCACAAACTTGATTGAGTTTTCTAAGGAAGTAACAAAGAGGATTGAAGAGGGCAGAGCGGTAGGTGTGATCTCTATGGACTTCAGTAAGGCGTTTGACAAGGTTCCCCATGGGAGAGTTGTTAGTAAGGTTAGATCTCACAGAATACAGGGAGAACTAGCCATTTGGATACAGAACTGGCTCATAAGGTGGGTTGTTTTTCAGACTGAAGGCCTGTGACCAGTGGAGCGCCACAAGGATCGATGCTAGGTCCATTACTTTTCATCATGTATGTAAATGATTAGAATGCGAGCATAAGAGGTACAGTTAGTAAGTTTGCAGATGACACCAAAATTGGGGGTGTGGTGGACAGCGAAGAAGGTTACCTCCGATTACAACAGGATCTTGATCAGATGGGGCAATGGGCCGAGAAGCGGCTGTACAGGTCATTGGTTAGGCCACTGTCGGAGTATTGCGTGCAATTCTGGTCTCCTTCCTATCTGAAAGATGTTGTGAAATTTGAAAGGGGTCAAAAAAGATTTACAAGGATGTTGCCAGGGTTGGAGGATTTGAGCTATAGGGAAAGGCTGAATAGGCTAGGTTGTTTTCCCTGGAGCGTCGGAGGCTGAGGGGTGACCTTATAGAGGTTTACAAAATTATGAGTAGTATGGATAGGATAAACAGACAAAGTCATTTCCCTGGGGTGGGAGAGTACAGAACTAGAGAGCATAGGTTTAGGGTGAGAGAGGAAAGATATAGATTAGATTACTTAGTGTGGAAACAGGCCCTTTGGTCCAACAAGTCCACACCGACCCTCCACTCACCCAGACCCATTCCCCTTTATTTACCCCATCACCTAACACTACGGGCAATTTAGCATGGCCAATTCACCTAAGCTGCACATTTTTGGATTGTGGGAGGAAACTGGAGAAAACCCACACAGACATGGGGAGAATGTGCAAACTCCACACAGAGTCGCCTGAGGCGGGAATTGAACCCGGGTCCCTGGCGCTGTGAAGCAGCAGTACTAACCACTGTGCCACCATGCCGCCTAAGGGGCAACGTTTTCATGCAGAGGGTGGTACTTGTATGGAATGAGCTGCCAGAGGAAGTGGTGGAGGCTGGTACAATTGCAACATTTAAAAGGCATTTGGATGAGTATATGAATAGGAAAGGTTTGGAGGGATATGGGCTGGGTGTTGGCAGGTGGGACTAGATTGGGCTGGGATATCTGGTTGGCATGGATTGGTTGGACCGAAGGGTCTATTTGCAAGCTGTACATCTCTATGACTCTACTGTTGTAGAGCACTTTCTTCTTATTTTTCTGCTCTCTCAAATACTAATTGATATTTTGTTTGTGAGCCAGGCCCTGGATTTAGGTGTTATCTTGCCCATTGCTCTCTAAGACTAATCAGCAATTGCCACCCCATCCTACATCACTTTTCTACAAGTACTCCGCAATCTCGTTCTCAAAAATGGACTCTTAAAGTCTTAGCAGCGACCAAGGTCGGGTTCACCAATCTATAGTTTCCTGTTTTCTGACCCTCTCCCTTCTTAAACGGCGGTGTTACATTAGCCATTTTTCAGCCTTCAGGGACTCTAGTGATTCCTAAAAGATCACTACCAATGCCTTTATAATCTCCCAGTTATCTCCTTCAGAAATCTGGAATGTAGTTCATCTCGCCAGGATGATTTATCCACCCTCAGACGTTTTGGCTTCCCCAGCATTTCTCCTTAGTGATATCCACTACAGTCAGCTCTACCCTGTGATTCTCTTGAAATTCTGGTGTACTATTGGTGTCTTCCACAGTGAAAACCAATGCAAAGCACTTATTCAGGTCCTCTGTCATTCCTTTGTTCTCCATTATTACTTCTCCAGCCTCATTTTCCACTGGTCCATTCTTGCCTCTCTCTTAACTTTTAGATATCTCAAAAAAAACTCTTGTAAGTCCCCTTTTATGTTACTAGTTGCACATACTCATATTTCATATTTCCCCCCCACCTACTTAACTGCTTTTATAGTTATAGTCTGCTGTTTTTTAAAAGGTTTTCCAATCTGCTGGCTTCCCACTAATCCTCATCACATTATATGCTTCAGTCATGGTTGCCTCATCCTTCCCTTAGTATGTTTCTTCTTGCTTGGGATGAATTCCTGCTGTGCCTCTTGAATAAACCTCTCCCATTGCTGCTCCACTGTCTTCCCAGCTAGGCTCATCTTTCAAGCAACTCTGTCCAGCTCTTCCCTCATGTCTTTGCAGTTCCTTTTACTCAAAATAATGTTACATCTGATTCCACCTTCTCTCCCTCAAACTGCTGTATGAATTCTATCATATGTGGCTCAGTGGTTAACGCTGCTGCCGCCTTGCCATGCTGAGGACCCGGGTTCAATTCCCACCTTGTGCGATTGTGAGAGTTTGCGCATTCTCCCCATGTCTGCGTGGGTTTCCTCCGGGTGCTCTGGTTTCTTCCCACAATCCAAAGATGTGCAGATTAGGTGAATTGGCCATGCTAAATTGGCTGTAGTGTTCAGGGATGTGTAGGCTAGATGCATTAGTCAGGGGTAAATGTTGAGTAATAGGGTGGGGACTGGATCTGGGTGGGTTACTCATTGGTGGACTCTTCGGACAGTCGGTGTGGGCCCACTGTAGGGATTCTATGTTAAAGGTGATACATAAGATGTAGTGGTGGTTGTTATTTAAAAGAATTGTGAACACACATGGTCCAGAGGCATCCATACATTCCTTTCTGAATATTGCGTGGGATGTTTTAGCTTCACTCTCCTTTTTAAAAGCTTCTGAAAATTTATCACTTGATCAAATTGGTCCTGTGTCTTATGTGGCTTAGGGTGTCATTTTGTTGTTCTTCTTCCATCCCCACTAACATTCTAGAGCTGTCTTTTTCCTCTAAATTATATGTTATGATTTATTGCTTCTACAGATATTGTAATCTGCTGTGTTCTCCATTCAGTGGAAAGGAGAAGAAAGAGCTTGCGTTTACTGGTACATAGTGCTACTCATAGTTTCATGATGATCCACAGTGTTTGCAGTTAGATGAATAGTTTTGGAGTGTAGTGGGAAGTTTGGCAGCTAATTATTGCTGAAAGTTTTACCAACAGTAGTGAGATGAAGACCAAAACATCTGATTTTTTTTAAGTGACATGGGTAATGATGTCTGAATATGGTCCAAAAGGCAGGGCATGTTCCTTTTGTTCTTCCAAGATAGTGTCACTATCTTTTGCATCTCCTAAAAAGGCAGATATTTTAACATTGCACTGAAAGGTCAGTATTTCTGAAAGTATTGTATTGGAGCGTCAGCCTAGATTTTGAGATGAATTCTCTGAATGGGATTTGACCCCACAACTTTTTCACTGAAGGAGATTGGCTAGAAATTTTGTTCGATAATAGTCCTGTGGATATTTTCTGCTTTCAAGGTTCAAGGCACAATGCTAGTACAGGTTCACAAACAAAAACAGAAATTACTGAAAAAATCTCAGCAGGTCTGGCAGCATCTGTGGAAAGAAAACACAGTTTCTGATTATCACCATCTGCAGTTCTTTCGTTTTTTAAATTAGTACAGGTTGCTCTACTACTCAACTCATAAAGTACTTAGAATTCATATTATTCCACATTCAATTTATAAAGTAAGCAATCATCTAAACATTTTGCATCTTTAAAAAAACTCTGCACTTAAGCAAACACACCAAACATGCAATCGGTTCTCACCTAGTGAGAGCATGATACATTATTTAAATATCTGTGATCTTGACTGCAGGCAGTATTGTCTGTTGACAGATTAGCAAGCCTACATTGTGTGTCCATGTGTTAATTGGCCTTAGCACTATAGTAGTGCCTGATTTACAGTGTTTTGTTCAAGCAAATGATCCAAAATGTAAACAGTGGTTAATGATCAGAAGGTTTGATGAGTCGTTTTCTGTCTTCATAATAATTTTAGAACTGTTTCCTAGTAAATAGCCCATACATTACTGTAAGCCACAGAACATTTGCTAGAGGGCAGAATTGGATTGATTAAGTTCTCAAATAGCTAAAAGCAGCACTACCTCAACTTTCCTGCCTTGTCAAAACTAGCCTGTTTTAACCTTTCTGAAGACTGAAGCAAAAAATTTCAAAATACAATCTATATAATTTTCATCTTGTTTAATGTAATTTATCACAATATATTCCTTCACTTGTGCCTCATCCAACAGTACAATAAATATTTGCACCTTTTTTTCTTAATCATTTAAATGCACCTCTCCAGGCTTACTGCTGGATATACCGTAAGCAGACAGTCATCTTCTAAAGGGACAGGAACAATGAACTGCTCCTCTTTTGGTAGTGGGGGATTGATGAAAAGATGTTGAAGTAGACACCAAGCAAGCTCCCTGTTCCTTTCTGAATACTATGAGGAATGTTTTCACTGTCCTCTTAAGCAAGTAAGACCAGGATTTAACTGATCATGTGAAATAAATAATGTATTTATATAGATATTTTCAAAGCCTTGAAGAGTGCCAAAACGTTTTGAAGCCAATGAAATACTCACTGTAATGTTGGAGAAATAATACCACAATATTGGAGTAATACTGGTAAAATTCTTTAAGAATACTATATGTAAGAAAAGAAGATTTTCATTTATGTATGACTTGGTACAGTCACTGGACACAGCAAAGCACTTCACCGTAATGAAGTACTTTTGAAATGTAATCTCCGTTGTAACGTAGGACACATAGCAGCCAATTTGCACACAGTACGCTCTCACAAACAAACATTTTGTAACACTAGATAATCTGCTTCTTGTAATGGAGAATAAATATCGTCCAGGACACTGCGGATAAGTCTCCTGCTCTGGTGATTTGTGATTTTTTAGCATCCATATGATAGGATCTCATCTGAATATTTCATTTGAAAGGTGTTACCTTTGATAGCGTAGTGTATTCTTAGTGTCACCCTTGACTTTTGCTCTTCAAACCTCATTTTATATTTATCAGGTACATTAAAGTGGTTCAAAGCAGCTTTCCAAAACAAAATACACACTGTTTGGCACCATTGCAGTAACTTATGGACCTAACATCAGATGCCCACTTAAGATGGTGTAGGTGTTCTTATTTTGAAAGTAACCATTGTAATGAAGCTTATATGTAAAGATTTTCTGTGTCAGAAGCCAAATTAATCAAATGTTTGTATTTATTTGCTGTAGCTTGTTTTTCTTGAAAGACTTTGCTAGCCTGAAGTCAGATGTGATAGTGAAAAGGTAGCACTCTGTATCAAGCATGGCTGATCAATAAATGCTCTCACTCTTACTTCCTGCCAGAGTCATAGACTCTCTCAGTGCAGAAAAAGCCCATCGACCCATCAAGTCTGTACTGACAATAACTACCACTAAAGGTGCCCTACTCCCAAATTTCTGCTCATGTTCCACATCCTTCAATGTTATGATATTTTTAAGTGCTCATCAAAATATTTTTTAAAGGTTGTATGGTTTCTGGCCTCCACTACCTTCCCAGGCAGTGAATTCTAGATTCCCACCTCTGAGTGAAAAACATTTTTCTCAAATCCCTTTGAATCTTCTGCCCCTTACCCCAAAACCATGCCCCCTCATGATTGACCCGTCAACCAAGGGGAACAGCTGCTCACCTTGTCCAAAGCCCTCATAATCTTATACACCTCAGTCACATCTGCCCCCAGCTTTCTCTGCTTTAAAGAAAACAACCTAAGCCTATTTAGTCTCTCCTTTTATAGCTCGATTGCTCCAGCCCAGGCAATATCATGGTGAATCTCCTCTGTATTGAAGTGAAAAGATGTGCACATTGACAAGCATTGAAAAGCAATCTGTTTCCCTGTGTTATGTGCATTGCCATCAAGTTCTAGAATGGGACTTAAACCTGGAGCTTCTGATTCAGAGGTATGAATGTGACTTGCTGTGCCAAAGGATCTCCAATCGACAATTGCATGTACTGTGTTTGGGGAGGAAACACAGAACCAGCCAAGGTCATGATCACTGCTAATAATTTGAAAGCAGGTTTAACAGAAAAATTGATGTACTTTGTACAATATATGTTGTGTGGAAACTATTTCAGTTAATTGTCTTGGGTGACAGACAATCGTGGTGTTGGATGTGTAGGTATCTTCTGGGTGCCTATTATAATTGTATTTGTGCACATTTGTAATGAATGAAGTAAAGCTGGTTGTTAACACATAGCTATGTATTTAATTACTATTTTAAAAACATAGTAAACAGCCCAGCAAAAATCTCTGGTGTAATCATGTGACTGGACATAGCAGCAAAACTTCCAGAAACTTCTTTGAAGCTGATGGCTGCCAGACCATCAAGACCATGTCCTGACGGGTCTGAAATTCTTATTATTGTAATAATTCTTATAATCTGCTGCAGAATGGTCATTTCCAAGAAAATAAAACCCTTGAACAATACAGTAACAAGTACAGCCACGCTACGCGATGTGTCAACAACTTTTCATTTGAATTAAATGTCTGTTCCTAGGTGTGTCCGATCCAGATTGTTGTTTTCATTTGCCAATAACTACAGCTAGTAACTTTTAATACATCTTTTAACATTTTATGATCGAATGCTGTGTTTTTTCAATAGAAGAGCAATTACCTCTATGTTAAATTCAATATTACAATGGATTATCCAAAAAAAATTAATGTAAATACTGTTGGTGTTATCTGGAAGTTTCAAAGGAAGCTGGTCAAACAAACAACCGTCATCTCTCTTAATTATTAATAATTAGTTTGATGATTGAAGGGGAAGGCCCAACTCATATGAGTTAATCTAGATGGATAATAAAGAAGTTTCCTTCCCTTTAAAATCCACTCTTCTCTTCATAACACAAAGATACAGGCCTTTTTTTGTATAAAAATTGGAAAGGGTTTTCTTGCTTTGCACAGGCATTAGGTGGCAGTAGTGTGATATTGTTGGAATCTGTTTCAGGCTCAGTATCTCCCTTTCTCGTCTTGCTAAAATGTCGTCATCTTAGTGAATCAAGAATATAATTTATTAACTACTTTGGATTAGAAATGAAAGAAGCCGCCTTCTGTAGTTGGTGTGCATGCCAAATATTAGATATGCCCTCTTCTGATGCAGGTTACAGGGCTCTGATCAGTTGGTGGCTTGTTTCATGATTATCTTGGCATTTCTTTGTGTTTTGAAATGAACTGTGCATGACAGCAGTTTAATTCTAGTGCGGAGAAGTTATCAATGTATAAAGACATTTTATCACCAGATCTAAACTTAAGAGGATATCCTTGGGCTTCAGGGTCATCAGCCCAATGACAGTACATTAAGTTCTGCAATAACCTTGCTGTTGATTTCAATGTATGACTGCAGCTTCCTGTTGCAAATTAGGATCTATTATAAAGGACAAATAAAATAAAACAGGTAGTTATTAAAATTAGCTTTATAAAAGCCAAAATAGACTCAATTAATTTTGTAACTATGCAATGAAGCATTTTACTCTTTTCTAATTTCTTCCTGTTTTAGATCCTATTGTGTTTGACACTGTAATTTGCTTTTCCTATTATTGCTCTTAAACTAGCTGCAAGGGAGATGGTCTGAGGGTGTCCTTCAATTTACTTTCCTTCCTCTTCCCTCCCAAGGGGAATTACACAGTTTGTTTTCTTATCTTTCTCACCCTTACAGAAAAAGCAAAGCACAGTTTAGGAACTGACTATGTGAGCAATTTTGACTAGTTTTTACTACTATACTGGCATTGTCATGTGAATTTTCAAGTAGTTATTATGGCTTTTTAAAGTGCCCATGTCTACTTTCAAAGCTCAACATTTAAGTTATACAGCTCTTGTTTGTTTTGACTTTTGGGTGTCTTGATTATCATTTGAAGTGACTCCAAGATAAACTGTGAAAACGGCTTACCGTTTACCTGATTACGGAGCACACACTTCCCAACTTGGAAGGGAGAAATGAGAAAATGCACCTCTCTCCAGAGAAGTGGTGTTGGGATTGGTCAAAGATAAGACTGAGGATCTCTGATGCTTGTGTGGGGTATTGTGTGACTTCAATTGGCAACAATTACATACACCTGAATCTTGCATCTTTTAGCTGAGTCAGTTTCATCAAATTTCACAGAGGGTTTTTCTCAGGAGGCCTAGTGAGGGATCTCATTGCATTTTATCAAACCTATCTCATCAACTTCCTGTAGTACCTTTCTCATCTGTTTTCAACCATTCTACCACTCCTCATTCATGAGGAAACTTGCCATTCACCCAATACCTACTGAAAGGCTAGCATCCCTGGTGCCTGTGCACCAAGATGAGCACTGGCATCCCAAAGCTGTTCTACTAATCAACGGTCATATTTTGGAACATGTTGGAAAAGGGGAAAATGGCCCTTTGATTAATGGTCCAGAGGAGGGCTGTCCTCTTCGCAGAGAACTGCCAGTGAAGGCATACCACCAGACTCTTAATTACCTGATCCAAGGTTGCTACCAGGTCAGTACCATATCTACAGTCTAGAGGAATGGTGCAGTGATCTGTACCTGTCAGAGTAAGTGTCACATTCTTGTCTCTCTGCTGTGTCAGACTCATTCTATTTCTATTTCTGCATCCAGTATCTGCGGCTCTTTTGCTTTTTTTCTCTTTTTTTTTGACTGCACCCACCCACATCAAAGCTTATGCTCTGCCACTCTCCTTTGAATGCAACAACTTCTTTCATTTGCTCTTGTTTTTCCCATCAAACCATCCACACCCCTAATCCTCAATGGCCTATGTACTGCCTGCTCACTTGTCAAGGATGAAATGCCCCAGGATGCTTGTCTTTGCAAGCAAAATGTCTTTGCAGCAGCTTTTCTATGATAGTTGTCAGAGTGATCTGCAATACAGGTTTGTACTTAAGCAATCTCCAAGTGAATCGAAGAGTTGCCTTGAAGATCCTGATGGGCTGACAGCATGTGACTGGTGCCTTTTGGATCATGACCTGAGATGCTGTTGTGTGATGAGCAACATGGAGGTTGTTTGCAACCACTGGCAAGTTGATGTCGCTAAGCACCTGTTTTGAATTGCATGTCAAGAAGTTTTGACATCTAATTTTCCCATGGTGGCTTCATATTGGTGAAACAAGATCTGTGGTTCATAAGGTTGTTAACAAACAATATTCCCTTTTAATAGCCAACTCACCTACTATCTAGAATCTCACCTCAAAGCCTGAAACTTTGTTTAAATGTTTCCAATGTCAAGATGGACTTTGCTGGATCTCTCCTGCAATTTTGTCACATTTCTTGGCATAGCCCATGTTGTACAGACTCTTATAAAACTCCACTCCTAGTTTACAAGTACAGTGATGGAATTCATAGAATTCCTATATTGTGGAAATGGGCGTTTCGGCCCAACAAGTCCACACTGCCCCTCTGAAGAGTAACCCACCCAGATCCATTCCCCCTGCTCTTATATTTGCTTCTGGCTAATGTACCTAACCTACACATCCCTGAACACTGTGGGTGATTCACCTAACCTGCACATCTTTGGATTGTGGGAGGGAACTGGGGCACCTGGAGGATACCAATACAGACATTAGAAGAATGTGCAAGCTCCACACAGACAGTTGCCCAAGGCTGGAATTGAACCCAGGTCACTAGCGCTGTGTGGCAGCAGTGCTAACCACTGAGCTGCCATGTCGCCCCACGGTGAAGTTGCATTGAAGCCGTATTTTGGGTTAGAGGGGCATTTTTCATTGTTTTAATTTCTTACAAACTGAAAATTCTGCAAATTCAGGATGCCAGTTTTCTCAGTCCTTTTTATCAGAACTGGAAAAGTTTGGATCTGCAAAAGAGGGTGGTATAGGTTAAGTAAAGAAACAGAAGGTCTCCTATAAGTAATGGAAATGTGAAAAGCAGAATCATTAACAACACAAAAGCTGTTTGAAAATAAGTAGGAAACATAGAAACATAATTACAAGGTAAGGGAATACGTGATGAATGGTGGGACCCTGGGAAGCACAGAGGCTCAGTGGTTAGCACTGCTGCCTCGCAGCGCCTGGGTTCGATCCACACTTTGGCAATTGTCTGTGTGGAATTTGCATGTTTTTCCCTGTGTCTGCATGGGTTTCCTCCGGGTGCTGTAGTTTCCTGTCATGGTCCAAAGATGTGCCTTTTAGGTGGATTGGCCATGCTAAGTTGCCCATAGTGTCCAGGGATATGCAGGCTATGTGGTTTAGCCATGGGAAGTGCAGAGGTACAGGGATAGGCTAGGGGATGGATCTAGGTGGAATGCCTTCGGAGGGTTGGTGTGGACTCAATGGGCTGAGTAGCCTGCTGAGTTTCTATGGGTTTCTATGATCTGTGATTCTAAGGATCAGTGGGATCTACGTGTGCATATCCACCAGTTCTTTTAAGGTAGCGGGACAGGAAGATAAAGTGATTAAGAAAGCATATGGGGTACTTGCCTTTATTTGCTGAGGCACAGTTTATGAGCAGGGCAATTATGCTGAATTTGTTTGAAAAATTGACCAAAACTAGAGTATTGAGTGCAGTTCTGGAACCCACATTATTAGGAGAGATGGGATTGCAGTGGAGAGGATGCAGAGCAGATATACCACGATGTTGTCTGGGCTAGACAGTTTTGGTTCTGAAGAGAGTTTGGATGGACTGGGGTTGTTTTATTCGGAGCAGAGGAGACCAATGGTGTTCATGATTAAGATATGTAAATGTATGAAGGGTATAGACAGGGTAGGAGAAAGTGAGGACTGCAGATGCTGGAGATCAGAACTGAAAATGTGTTGCTAGAAAAGCGCAGCAGCTCAGGCAGCATCCTGAAGAAGGGCTCATGCCCAAAACATCGATTCTCCTGTTTTATAGACGGGGAAAAAGTTTCTTCTTGCCTACCCTTTGATTGAGAGATTAGTGACCAGGGGATATAGATTTAAGGTAAGGGGCAAAAGGGTTTAGAAGGAATATGAGAACATTTTTTTTCACCGAAAGTGGTGGGTATTTGTAACTCACTGCTTGTAAGAGTGGTAGAGGCAAAAGCCCTCATAACACTCATGAATATTGAGATAAGACCATAAGAAGTAGGAGTGGAAGTAAGGTCATTCGATTCATCGAGTCCACTCAGCCATTCAATCATAGCTGATGGGCATTTCAATGCTACTTACCCGGACTCTCCGTATTCCTTAATTCCTTGCGAGATTAAGAATGTATCAATCTCTGCCTTGAAGACATTCAATGTCCCGGCCTCCACTGCGCTCCATGGCAATTAATTCCACAGGCCCATTACTCTCTGGCTGAAGAAATGTCTATTTATCTCTGTTCTAAATTGATCCCCTCTAAGTCTAAGGCTGTGGCCAAGTGTCCTAGTATCACTGCCTAACAGGAAATAATTTCCCAGTATCCACTCTTTCTAAGCCATACGTTATCTTGTAAGTTTCTATTAGATCTCCCCTCAACCTTCTGAACTCTAATGAATACAATCCCAGGATCCTCAGCTGTTCATCTTATGTTAGGCCTACCATTCCAGGAATCATCCATGTGAATCTTCGCTGGACATGCTCCAGTGCCAGTATGTCCTTCCTGAGGTGTGGGGCCCAAAACTGGACACAGTACTCTAAATGGGGCCTAACCGAGCTTTTTAAAGTCTTAGTAGCACTTCACTGCTTTACATTCTGACCCTCTTTAAATAAATGACAACATTACATTTGCTTTAGAACATAGAAAAATACAGCATAGAACACGCCCTTTGGCCCACAATGTTGTGCCGAGATTTAATCCTAATGTAAAATATAGTAACAACCTACACACCCCTCAACTCACTGCTATCCATGTGCATGTCCAGCAGTCACTTAAATGTCCCCAATGACTCTGCTTCCACCACCACCGCTGGTAACTCATTCCATGAATTCGCAGTTCTCTGTGTAAAAAAAAAACCTCTGACGTCTCCTTTATACCTTTCTCCTAATATCTTCAAACTATGACTTCTTGTACCAGTCAATCCTGCCCTGGGGAAAAGTCTCTGGCTATTGACTCTATCTATTCCTCTCATTACTTTGTACACCTCTATCAGGTCTCCTCTCTTCCTCCTTCTCTCCAGGGAGTAAAGTCTGAGCCTATTCAACCTTTCTTCATAAGGTAAGCTCTCCAGTCCAGGCAGCATCCTGGTAAACCTTCTTTGCACCCTCTCCAAAGCCTCTGTATCTTTCCTATAGTAGGGCGACCTGAACTGGACACAATATTCCAAGTGTAGCCTCACCAGGGACTTTAGAGCTGCAGCAAAACCTCACGGCTCTTAAACTCTATCCCCCTGTTGATGAAAGCCAAAACACCATATGCTTTCTTAACAACCCTATCCACTTGGGTGGCAACTTTTAAGGGATCTACTTGCGCACCCATAACCCTCTATTCCTCCACACTGCCAAGAATCCTGTCTTTAATCCTTTATTCAGCATTCGAGTTCAACCTTCCAAAATGCATCACTTCGCATTTATCCAGGTTGAACTCCATCTGCCGTTTCTCAGTCCAGCTCTGCATTCTGTCTATGTCGCACTGCAGCCTGCAGTAGCCCTCTATACTATCGACGACACCTCCAACCTTTGTGTCATCTGCAAATTTACTAACCCACCCCTCAACCTCCTCATCCAAGTCATTTATAAAAACTACGAAGAGCAGAGGCCCAAGTACGGAGCCCTGCGGGACCCCACTCAACACTGTCCTCCAGGCAGAACCATCTACAACCAGTCTCTGCCTTCTGTCAACCAGCCAATTCTGAATCCAGATAACCAAATCTCCTTGTATCCCATACTTCCTGGCTTCATGAATGAGCCTACCATAGGGAACCCTATCAAATACCTTGGTGAAATCCATATATACCACATCCACTGCTCTACCGTCGTCGACGACACCTCCTCAAAGAACTCAATAAGATTTGTGAGGCGTGACCTGCCCCTCAGAAGGCCATGCTGATGCCTTTAATCACACCATGCTTTGCCAAAAAGTCATGAATCCTATCCCACAGAGTTCTTTCCAAAACTTTGCTGACCACAGATGTAAGACTGACTAATTGCCAGGGATTTCCCTATTGTCCTTCTTGAAAAGAGGAACAACATTCGCCTCCTTTCAATCCTCCGGTACTATTCCCATGGAGAGTGAGGAGGCAAATATCCTCACCAGCGACTTAGCAACCTCCTTTCTCGCTTCCTGGAGCAGCCTAGGATAAATCTGGTCTGGCCGTGGGGACTTATCAATCTTAATGTTTTCCAAATTTCTAGCACATCGACTTAATCAATCTTGATCTGGTCAAGACCATATCCCAGCTTCTCTAAGTTTTCATTTATAGCAAGTTCCCTTTCCTTGGTGAAAACCGAAGCAAAAAACTCATTTAGGGCTTCCCCTATCTGCTCAGACTCCACGCACAAGTTCCCTCCGCTATCCCTGATTGGCCCTACCTTCTCCCTGATCATTCTTTAATGAGAAACGTGAGGAATAAACGCTTTTGGGTTCTCCCTAATCCTTCTTGGCAAGCCTTTTTCGTGCCCTCTCCTGGCTCTCCTCAGTCCATTTCTGAGTTCCTTTCTAGCAAGCCTGTAATCTTCTAAAGTTGTCTTAACCACTGACTTGACCTGTAAGTCAACCTTTAGAGAATCCTGTACTAGCACTCCCTAGATGTACACATTTGTGATGTCAAGACATAAAAGGTTATGGGCCAAGTGCTGGTAAATGGAATTTGAATAATTAGCTAGGTAGTTTTTGGTGCAATTGATGAATCGAAGAGCTTTTTTCCTATGCTGTATGACTATAACAAAATGAGCACAGGTTTTGGTTTGGTATTACTGAACTTTGTGTTGAGTCCAGAAGGCCTTATCAAAGATGAACAAAGAGATCCAGGATGCAGGTGCATAGTTCATTGAAAGTAGAATCACAGGAAGGTTGTGGTGAAGAAGGCTTTTCATACACTTGCCTTCATTGATCAGTATGTTGAGTATAGGATTTGGGAGGTCATGTGGCCATAAGGACATTGAGACCACTTTTAGAATAATGCATTCAATTCTGCTCAGTCTCCTGCAGGAAAGATTTTGTTAAACTTGAAAGGTTTCAGAAAAGATTTATAAGGACTGGATTGCATTGGAGGGTTTGAGCTAAGGGGAAAGGCTGGGGATTTTTTCCCTGGATCATTGGAGGCTGAGGGATAACTTTATCGAGGTTTATAAAATCATGAGGGGCATAGATTGGGTGAATGGCCAATATCTTTTTCCCAGGGTTGGGGAGTCCAATATTAGGTTTAAACTGAGAGGAAAAAGATTTAAAAGGAACGTGAGGAACAGCTTTTTCATAAAGAAGGAGGTGCTTATATGGAATGAGCTGCCAGAGGAGGAGATGGATGCAAGTACTATTAAAAGGCATCTGGATGGGTACATGAATAGAAAGGATTCGGAGGATATGGACCAAATGCTGGCAGATGGGACTAGATCAATTCAGGATAACTGGTTGACGTGAATGAGTTGAACTGAGATTTGTTTCCATGCTGTATAACTCTGTGACTCGATGAAATGTAGTTCCATCAAGCTTCATTGGTACACTATAGGATGCCATTGACAGAAAGATCATAGTGGACACAATTAAGATTATGATTATTCAGAGGATGAGTGACTTATTCATTATTGGACTTGAACATAGAAGGTTTATCTCTGCATAAGTTGACAGGTTATCTAGGATCAGTATGATTCTCATGATGTTTTTCAATTGTTGGAATTGAAGGCAAATATTAACCTTAGCAGAGAGTAGACATAATGGGCAAGTAATCTAATTAGGAGAAGTGAGGACCGCAGATGATGGAGATCAGTGTTGAAAAGAGTGGCGCTGGATATGCGCAGCAGACCAGGCAGCATCTGAGGAGCAGGAGAGTCGATGTTTCGGGCATTAGCCCTTCATCTGGAATGTGGGGGGATGAAAGGGGGCTGAGAGATAAATGGTGGGTAGGGGGGGGTGAGGTAGCTGGGAGGCAATAAGTAGATGCAGGTAGAGGGTGCTCGTGATGGGTTTGAGGGGAGGGTGGAACGGATTGGTGGGAAGGAAGATGAACAGATAGGACAGGTCAAGAGGGTGGTGCCAACTTGGAGGGTTGGATCTGGGAAGTTGTGGGGGGAGGGGAGATAAGGAAACAGTTGAAGTTGATGTTGATACCATGTGGTTGAAGGGTCCCAAGGCAGATGATGAGGCATTCTTCTTCCAGTTGTTGGGTAAGCTAATTAGCAGAATGTGACCAATGGTAACCCATAGGATCCACGAAGACGCCTCAACTATTCATTGTATTCATAAACAACTTATGACAGGATAGATTTCTATCCAACTTTACCAATGTCAAGAAGAGATACTGAGTGAACTCATACCACATGGATTGCAGTGATTCAAGAAGGTACGTTGCCACTACCTTCTCAAATGCCAATATGAATGTGATTGGGCAGATTATTATGTAAACCAAAAGACAGTGGAGGTTCAAGGAGATTTGAGAAGCAGTTACGTGGAGCGTTAAAATGTCTATAAAGAAAGTATTTGGAAATTCAGGTTCTCAAACTTCTCAAGAAAATAAGATTTCAGGGAAACTTGTAGCTTCAGGGGTGTCTTCTTTATGCTCCTTGTTGGAATTGTAGAATAGAACTCAAACTTCAGAGAGGATTGCGAGGCAGTTATTAGCAAAAGGACCTCATATCCCCTAAAACTCAGGTTTTTCAGTAATTAAAACAATGAGCCCCCATCTCTGATGCTGAAAGCTTCGATTAGTTGCTTGGCAAAGACACTTGATTTTCAGTTTAAAAAGTAGGTAGCATACAGCACAAATTAAACTGTTCTACTTTATTTCTAAGAAATCATGTTGTAAAACTTCCATCTTAAGTGAGTTTTGGTCCTTTGGAAGATGAGACTGGGGATTTAATAGTGGGGTATATAGAAATGGTAAGAGAATCTAACTCAATATTTTGCTTCAGTTTTCATGGAGGAGGACAGTAGTATCATTCCAATAATAACAGGCAGTTCTGGGTCAAAGAAAGCAAGAAGCTTAAAACAATCATCATCACTAGGGAAAAAGTACAGAGCAAATTCTTAGGATCGAAGAAGGCAGACAAGTCTCCATGGCCTCATAGTCTACATCCTAAGGTGAGAGAAAGTGGATTCCGTGCTTATAATCTGTAATTCTCTTGATGTGGGAGATACTTGGAAAATAATAATATGACACCCTTACTCAATAAAAGGAGGGAGGTAAAAAGTAGGAAACTACAGACCAGCTAGTTTAATATGTGTAGTTTGGAAATTATTGGAAACCATTATTAAGGAAGTAATAACAGGACATTTGGAAAGTTAACATGCAACCCATCAGAGTCAGCATGATTTGATGCAGGGTAAATCATGTTTGACTAATTTACTTGAACATAAAAGTTTGAGTTATAAAGATAAAGGCTGGATAGCTGGGACTTTTTTCACTGGAGCGTAGGAGGTTGAGAGGTAATCTGAAAGAAGCTTATGAAATAATGCAAAGTATAGATTGAGATAATGCTAGTTGTCTTTTCATTAGGATGGGGGATTTCAAGACTAGAGGGCACATTTTTAAAATGAGAGGAAAGAGATTTGAAAAAGGCATAAGAGGCAAACTGTTTACGCAGAGGGTGGTTCACGTGTGGAATAAGCTTCCTGAGAAAGGGTGGATCCTTGCACAGTTAGTGTTTAAAAGACATTTGGATAGATACATGAATGGGAAAGATTTGGACAGATATGAGCCAGGAGCAGGCAGGTGGGATTAATTTAGTTTGAGATTGTTCAGCTTGGACTGGTTGGATCTGTTTCCGTGCTGTATGACTCTATGTAGCAAGCAATATGGATAATGGACATCATGTAGATGTTGAGGAAGTTTTTTTTTCCCTGGTGGCGGTTGGAGGGGCGGGTCTCGAGGGTGGAGGAGCGGGAAGTGGTGGAGAGCGGGAAGTGGAGGAGAGGCGGTGGAGAGCGGGAAGTGGAGGAGATCCAACCACAAGGGATGAACTCAGATTTCTTCAGTTTCCTCATTTCCCCTCCCCCCATCTTGTCTCAGTCGATTCCCTCGAACTCAGCACCGCCTTCCTAACCTGCAATTTTCTTCCTGACCTCTCCGCCTCCACCCTACTCCGGCCTATCACCCTCACCTTGACCTCCTTCCACCTATCACGTCTCCATCACCCCTCCCCCAAGTCCCTCCTCCCTACTTTTTATCTTAGCCTGCTGGACACGCTTTCCTCATTCCTGATGAAGGGCTTTTGCCCGAAACGTCGAGTTTCCTGTTCCTTGGATGCTGCCTGACCTGCTGCGCTTTAACCAGCAGCACATTTTCGATCCTGTAGGTGTCGTATGTCTGGACTTCCAGAAGGCATTTGATAGGTGCTGCACATAGGCTAAGATGTGGTTAGGGACAGTTTATTAGCTCAGATAAAAGATGTTTTCTATTGGTTAGCCAGAGTTAGGATAATTTTTTTCCCTCGTTAGCTGGGTTCCAGGTCCAGAACTAAAGAGATGGCATAGAGGGAGTATGAGGTTGTCAATTGTTGGGAGAAGCACCATTAATCCAGAATTGTTGGGAAAAACCTATCTGGTTCACTTCTGTCCTTTAGGAAAGGAAATTAACATCTTTACCTGGTTTGGCCTGTGTGTGACTTCAAACCCACACAATGTGGTTCGAATTATCCTCAAAGCAATTAGGGATTGGAGATAAATGCTGCCGTAGTGTATGGTGCCCACATCCTGTGAATGAATTTTAAAAAACCCTTTAAAAAATGGGGACAACTGAGACAGGCTTTCTGATCAACTCATCTCAATTGCTGACCACCTCCCATCACTGTCTTCAATCTAAGTTTGTTCAGTTAGCCAAGCTATCATATCCCCATCTCCCTAGAATGAAAATCAGTTATAAAGGAAATTTTCTGACATGACTCTCTGTTGTTACTGTGAAAGGAAAAGTTCAAATCTGTGCACGTGATAACCCATCACATTAAGCCTGTTTCCAGGACTGCTGAATGTCCATGAGATGTTCTGTAATTGTATTGGATCCAAGGTATTAAAAGGTGAAATTTTAGTGGAATCCATGTGGTGTCCATCTTGAGTGGGAGATAGTTGCTGAGGAAAGAGATGTGGCTATGAAAGTGAGTTATGATAGAAATGTTACCTTTTATTTTTCATGTAACAGGTTCTACCAGACCTGCTGAACATTTCCATCATTTTCTGTTCTTTTTGCTTCAGACTTTTAACATGTACATTTAGTTTTTGTTCTCTTAAGTTGACCTAAATTTTTACACCCTGTTTATTTACAAGGCGATTACTCGTAATGGATAGTGAGGTCTGATGACATATCGAAATTACATCATGGCATTATATGGCAGGTTGCATGGACCCAATTGTAATTATTAAAACTTTTTAAATGTTTGTATGGTTGAGAAAATTGTCTGAAGGTATTTTGTAAGCTATGCTTTGATGCCAGCATTCAAGAGAAATAAGGAGAACTAGGACTTCTTTTTTAAATTTAGCATGGACGCAATTTGTCAAAACTAAAATTTGCATTTACTATACATTTTATATAGACAGAATTTAGAGACTCCAGATGATGTCTTCAAGTTCTTGCCTATTTGTGACACACAGCTTTTTCAATTGAGAAAAATAGAGGACCAGATTTTACACTTTTTCATGTATATTTTTACTGTTAATTTTAGCAGTCTGTATGTTTCCACTTCTGTTCAAACCTGCGAAATTAGCAAACCCCAGCTTGTGATAGACACACATATACAACTGGAAAATTATGATTGAAATTCCCAACACGGTAACATGAATAATCAATTTAAATGTGAGGAGTCTGTGCTTTTGACACCATGCTTGGATTTTTCTATAGTTAACCCACTGACGAATAATTGTGATCTTTCTGCTTTGGCTTGCTAGTGGATAGTTTGTGTACATTCAAACGATTGTAAAGGTTCTGCATTTTTAACGTTTGTTACGAGTTGGGGATTTGTTTTGGGTAAAATAATTCCTTTAACAAGATGTTCTCATTAACCATGCTTTATGGTTTGTGGATAGTGATTGCGAAGTCATCATCTATTTCCCATTCTTAAGTGCTCTTAGAATGTAGTATTCGGCATCATGAGTTGCAGAAATCCATATGGATAAGGTTTCACTTGGTGCATTTATAATTGAGTGGCTTATTAGGTATTTTCAAAAGACAGTTGAGAGTCAATCATGTGATGACACCTCCAAAAAAAGTATGTTGACATCTTTTGTGTTACATAATTTTTGGAAGCATTGGAAAAAATAGTCTGGTGAATGGATCACTGGGTCCAGCATATTCTAATTAACATTACAGCATTTGAAAATAACGTTTAGAATTCTGATCTGCATGAGTGTTTCATGCATCTTGGTATTAAACTTCTCACTGATGTAACTGAGTGTCCAACAAATGAACGCCACTTAATGGGTGGGCAGTTCAATAACTGATTTTTACATTTTCTTTCACGCCCATTCCAAATTCACCTTACACAGTGACTTGCTAGGCCTTTAAGAGCATGGTCAATAGTGGGTCTGGAGTCACATTTAGGCCAGAATGTGTAACGATTGTCAAATTCTTTCCTTAAAGTGCATTAATGAGATTTGTGACTTTTTAAAAACTATCAATGATAGTTTCATACCATCACAGGTATGAGGAAAGAGATGTGGCTATGAAAGTGAGTTATGATAGAAATGTTACCTTTTATTTTTCATGTTCAGCAGGTCTGGTAGAACCTGTTACATTTCCATCATTTTCTATTCTTTTTGCTTCAGACTTTTAACATGCACATTTAGTTTTTGTTCTCTTAAGTTGACCTAAATTTTTACACCCTGTTTATTTACAAGGCGATTACTCGTAATGGATAGTGAGGTCTGATGACATATAGAAATTACATCATGGCATTATATGGCAGGTTGCACGGACCCAATTGCAATTATTAAAACTTTTTACATGTTTGTATGGTTGAGAAAATTGTCTGAAGGTATTTTGTAAGCCTTGAATTCCAGATTTATTAATTGAATTCACATTTCAATGGCTGCCATGCTGAACGTATATGTCCAGAGTACTAACCTGGATCTCTGGATAACCAGTCCACTGATATTGCCATCACGCCACCTTCTGCCCCATATATGTAGTCATGGAAAAGTGATAATATCTAATTATGCAGAAGTGTAGCTGACTTTTTTAAAATTCATGGTACCTGGGTGTTGATGGCAAGACTGGCATTTATTACCTATAAGCGAATGGTCGTGAGCTACTATCTCGAACCATAACAGCTGGCATTGTTAAGGCACTCTAACAATGCTATGAGGCAGGGAGTTCCAGATAGTATAAGACAAGGCCAGCCAAGGTAGAAGAATGGAAATATGCTTCCAAGTCAGGTGTGTGAACCTGATGTCAGTGATGGGAAAGTTGCTGGAGAAGGTACTGCAGGATAGGATCTATTTACATTTAGAAAAGAATGGGCTTATCAGTGATAGGCAATATGGTTTTGTGTGGGGGAGATCGTGCCTTACCAACTTAATAGAGTTCTTTGAGGAAGTGACCAAGTTGATAGATGAAGGAAGGGCTGTTGATGTCATATACATGGAATTTAGTAAGGCATTTGATAAGGTTCCCCATGGTAAACTAATAGAGAAAGTGAAGTCACATGGTGTGCAGGCTGTTCTAGCAAGGTGGATAAAGAACTGGTTGAGCAACAGGAGACAGAGAGTAGTAGTTGAAGGGAGTTTCTCGAAATGGAGAAAGACGACCAGTGGTGTTCCACAGGGATCAGTGCTGGGGCCATTGTTGTTTGTAATGCATAAATGATCTGGAACTGGGCCCTGTTGGTATGATCAGCAAGTTTGCAGATGACATGAAGATTTGTGGAGTAGCAGAAAGCATAAGGGACTGTCAAAGACTACAGGAGAATATAGATAGACTGGAGAGTTGGCTGGAAATGTGGCAGATGGAGTTCAATCCAGACAAATGTGAGCTGATGCATTTTGAGAAGTCTAATTCAAGAGTGAGTTATACAATGCATGGAAGAGCCTTGGGAAAAGTTGATGGGCAGAGTGATCTGGGCGTGCAGGTCCATTGTACCCTGAAGGTTGCTGCTCAGGTGGATAGAGTGGTCAAGAAGGCATATGGTATGCTTGCCTTCATCGGAGGGGGTACTGAGTATAAGAGCTGGCAGGTCATATTAAAATTGTACAGGATATTGGTTTGGCCGCATTTAGAATACGGTGTACAGTTCTGGTCGACACATTACCATAAGGATGTGGACACTTTGGAGAGGGTGCAGAGATGATTTATGAGGATGTTGCCTGATATGGAAGGTGCTAGCTATGAAGAGAGGTTGAGTAGATTAGGTTTGTTTTCATTAGAAAAAAGGAGATGGGGTGGGGGGGGGTACCTGACTGAGGTTTACAAAATCATGAATGGTGTAGACAGGGTAGATAGAGATAAGCTTTTTTTCCCAGGGTGAAGGATTCAATAACAAGAGGTCATGCTTTCAATGTGAGAGGTGAAAAGTTTAAGGGGCATACAAGCTGCAAGTACTTTACACTGAGGGTGGTGGGTGTCTGGAACACATTGCCAGCTGAGGTGGTCGAGGCAGACATGGTAGATTCATTTAAGATGCATCTGGACAGATGCATGAGTAGGTGGGGAGCAGGAGCTTTGGAATTGGGTGACTGATTTAGACAGTAGATTTGGATTGGATCAGGCTTGGAGGGCTGAACGGCCTGTTCCTGGGCTGTAAATTTTCTTTGTTCTTTGTGTGGCTTGCAGAGGAGATTGCAGGTGATAGTGTACCCACGGACTTGCTGCCCTCCATTTTTTTTTAAGTGATAGAGGTCAGAGGTTTGGAATGTACAATTGAAAGAAGACCATGATACATCTGATCTCTTGGTCAACATTCCTTTCTCAACCACACTGCCAAAATTTGGTTACCTGCCCAGTTAACTCATTTACATGTATGTCAGTGGTTGCATCATAAAAGTAATTATTTGGTTGTCTAGTATGATGGTTTTATATAAATGCAATTTCTCATTTGTAAACAGATCAAGGAATTATATATGCCCACTTGATTGTAGAAGAAAGTAGTTCAAATTTTTTTTTGTAATCAAACCTTGTAAAGTCTAATCTTGGACAGGTGCTGTACCTTGGGACCTTACAATTGTTTTTTTTGCTTTCAGCAGACAACAGGTAACACTGCTTCGGGAATACTGAGGCACCACTACAGTGTTACTAATTTGACAGAATGATAAATTAATGAATGGAAGTATAGAAGTGTTGACAAGACCTTGTCCCTAATTGGGGCCAGATGAACTAAGGTGTCCACAATGCAAGATATGGAGGATTGTTTTGATACAAGTAATTTACCTTCAGCTTTCACAAAAACAAGTTATATTTTTACACTATGTATTTAATTTGTTGTAATGTATGATGGGTTTGCTGTCACTAGTGGCTCATCACTTGTAATAAGATAAAGCTGTTTTCAGATATGAGAGATTTGCACCAAAGCTTGCATGAGGGGTTCCATGACACGTGCAAATCTGATTAAAATACCCAGCAATTTGAAGTTGACTGTACTGAAGTAGTTCATATACAATGTAAAAGCAACCTGTTTTTTTTAATGGGAAAGTCTGCGATCTTTACTTATCCATTTGCTGATAGTTGGGAGTCCAGTTCAAGGGTACATAACCTTAAAATTGGAACCAGACATTTTCAGGAGTGAAGTTAGAAATTCTTCTACATGCAAAATGTGGCAGAAATTTGGATTTCTCTTACAAAAATGGCAGTTAATGCTGGTTGAATTGTTTATTTATAATCTGTGATTGATAGATTTTTGTTTGTCAAATGTGTTCAGGACTGCGGGGCAAATGCAGGTGTATGGATTTAGGTCACCAAACAATCATTGTCTATTGAGTGGCAGAAAAGGCACTTGAGGACTAAATGCCTACTCCTATTTCTGTGTAACCATACATGTTGGAGCAGGTGGTGGCGCATAGTCAGTGTCAGTGGACTAGTAATCTAGAATGCCAGTCCAGTATTTCGGGGACTTAGCTTTCAATACCCCAATGGAAACTGGTGAAATTTGAATTCTGTAAAAATCCCAGAGCAAAAAGCTAGCGTAATGGTAACCATGTAATTCACAGTTATTTGTTGTAACAACTCATCTGACTCACTATTTTCTGTAGGGAAGGAAACTTGCTGTCCCTACCTGGTTTGGCCTACATGTGACTCCAGATCTACCGTAGTTGACTTTTAACTGATCTCTAGGGCAGCTAGAGATGGACAGTAATTGATGACCAAGCCAGTGAAACCCACATCATGAAAGAATTAGAAGAAATGTACCCAGTTTTATATGTTATGAATTCGTGCATGTCATTCTTCAGCTGTTTCATTGAGTGGAAATTCAGAATTAAGTATGTGGGTTTTTCACAATAAACAATGTAACTAGATTAAAATATCCCGCCTCTGTAGCTGGAGGTAAAATTGGGATAACCATTGTTTCATTTGAAAAGTTTTTTGCGGTTTTCAATTTTGCTGCAAGTCAAAAGCTCACTCCATGTGGTTAGAAGGCATGTTCTAATTAAGAGTGGTGAGCTAGTCTCAAAACTGAAAGACCAATCAGAAGCCTTCCAGATTTAAAGCAGTAGCAGGATGCTATCCAAGATAAGTAATGGAAAGGATGTTTCAGAATGAATGGACTGTTAGTGGAAAGAAGTAACGGATGAAAGAAGACCTTCAAAACAAGTTCACCTCGTATAAACCAAGAATGCAAGTTTACAATTAAGAGGGCACTTTTACTTGAACTATGGTTTAAAACATGGCTTGATAGAAGTCTTGAGATTATAAAATGCACATTGAATTGTTTTTACTAGTTCCTAAGACCGTTTTAAAAAGAAAACCACAAAGAAGTAAGAGATGTTGGGAGCATAAAATCAGCAGTGATTAGAATGTAGAATTCTTTGCCATTAACCATGACTGAAATAGAGTTCAAAATTAACTAATTAATTGCAGAGAAAGAGTTAAAACATGTATGAGATATAAATAGCTTGTAACAAGTCAAAAACCAAGGCATAATGGACCAAAACACATTTTGTGTTTAGTAAAATTCTAGGCTTATGATTTTTATTTTCTTCAAACAATATTTTCTCAAAAGTTCTCCAATTTGTTCATTAGTTGTAGCCAGGTGTGATGCACTATATGTAACTAATTATTTCATAACACCACCATGACTAATGTCACATAAATCATGCAGTATAATCATAGGCATTTAGTTCAGTGCCATGAATGTTGTATCCTTAAGAGGACTATCCTATACAGAGGACATGCGACAGGACTTGATGGTTTTATGAAAAATAAATTGCAGTAATTTGGGGCACTGCTGAGCTCATGAATTGCAAGGATAGTAAATCGCATCATGCGATTCACAATCAGCAGGGAGTACTTCTGGTACACTGATGCTGAACTAGTGAATGCAGTGGTTATTATGGAGACTTGACATATCTGTGTGACTTGTGGAGGGATGTTGTGATGAAACGGTTTGGATTGTTAAGATCACCATTTACATTATGGTGTCCAAAAATGCAGCCAGATTAAAGGACCAGGTTGCTGGGTGCCTGGAGAGCAGCAGATGCACATCCTATGGGTATACAGACTGGATAAATGTGACCTCGGTTCAGGGAAAGGGTGTAGTTTTATGATGTGAATGAGGTCCTGATGGCTGCCTTTTGGTTATAATTTTATTATATTGTAAGTTTGGGAGTAAAATTATAACAGATGATTGCATAAGCTTGATTTGTATTTTCTTGTGTCAACAAGATTAAGGTGCTTAAAGTGATTAAACAATTTAAATAAAGCAGATAGAGAGGAATTCAGAACTAGAGTCTAATATTAAAAACAGAGATGAGCCAATAGATGCAAAATCAGGAAACCGGTTATTCACAAAAAAGCTGGCCTAAATTCCTGTTCATCATCCAGGCATAAAATACATCTACCTCGACTCCACTTTTCCACATTTTTGTTCTTTGTGATGCCCTTATTTAACAAAAATATGATTATACTTTTTTTTGAGGAATTAAAATTTTTCCTTTTAAGTTTGTTTCTGTGTGACACTTAATGGCAAGCTAAGAACATAGTAAATTTATTTTCTAATCTGAATTGTACTTTGCCTCTTTTTTTTAAGATAAAAATAAACTGCTGGAAGAATTCAGCAGTTCATGCAGCACCTTTTTTTTGGTGACAAACCAAATTGACATTTTAGGACGAATGACCTTTCATCAGAATTCAATTCACTTGACCTGAAACATTAAATGTGTTTTTCTCCAAAGATACTACTACCTGGCCTTCTGAGTTTTTGGAGCACTCTTAGTTCCAATTTTAGATTTGCAGCATTAGCTGTATTTTGCCTTTTCTGAGCGATAGGGGAAGGCGACAGAGACAATCTGGCTGCCATAAGCTGGAGCTGCTTCCTTTGAATGGTGCACTGAAAAAACAGTTTTTAGTTACACAATTTGAGAACTGTGTTTGTATCCAACTTCCTTGTGTTGTTGGGGATTGGTTAGCCCTTAAGTCTTGGAAAATGTTTTTTTTGACAAGTGGGCCAACTAAGTCCATTGAGGTTACGAATATGACCATTCTGCAAATGTAGGTAGCATGTTTTGTTTTAACGTTATATTGTTACTTTCGATTAGCTGGCTTTTTCCCCTGTTTTGAAACAATTTGTTATTGCTTGCAATTGAAAGAGGCAGGATGTACATCCACATTACAAAGTAAAATAGTGCTTTGGCGGTTTTGATGGTGAGCTCAGACATTCAAACTGATTTTCAGCACAAAATGATAGTGTACCTTTGACCACAAACCCCTTTAAGTGTGCATTGCTGTGTTCAAGAAAGCTCCATAATTTTCAAACCAAATTCTGTCACTGTAGAGTTAAGAGATCCCATTAAATACTTTTGGGGTTTCCTTTTAACATAATACATGAAAACTAAATCAAGTACTAATTAGGGCTGGCAGATGAAACTCCCATTGCTCATCTAAGGTTTCTAAAAATTGGGCAAAATGTGATTAAAGCTTTTCATTATTGTAATGTGTAGGTGCTGTGATAAGGCAGTTACCATTCTGACAGCTTAGATAGTAAAATTGCATAGAAAATGAAATGTAATCATATAGTAAGAACTCAACTGGGTTTGCCGAGTTCAAAGGTAATACTGTTTTAAAAGTCTTGACACTTGCATTTTGTGTTATGTAACTCAGTCTGCACTTTTTCTCAATCGATATAATCCTGCTTATATGAAGCAAACTCTCGTACAGTACTCAATACCTTTTCAGTAAATTGAATCTTTTACCTTGATCACAAAAGATGTGTTTAGTGGATTACAGAAGCTTAAACGTTTACGAGCAGATGTGCTCTTGTTTTAATTAAATGCTACATAGGTACTTCCACAATAAAAGAGGACAAAGAACAATGAGTTAAATGTCAAGTGAGGGGTGCTCCCAGACAGCAACCTGTTTGTATTAAGGCTTTCTTATTATTATGTTTGAAAGGGCTGCAATGTTCCTCAGAGAAGAGAAAGTCAAGCATCATTTACATTGTCCAATACTACATTTTAAAGTGCATAAAGTACAGCTGGTAATTAATTTAGTGGGATGTAGATAAGGAGACCACACTCTGTTTTAATTATTGGTGTTCTCTCAAATGTAATACAGTATGTGGAAGGTTTTATCACTGCAGTGGCAAGATAGATTTTTCATATGGTTTCACCCTGCTAATGTCAGACCCCATCAGGAGCTATAAGATGTGACATTAATACGGTCAAAGACAAAATAGGTTGTACTTCTTATTTATTGTAACGAAATTAATCGTAAACTGACAGTTCAAGCATCTCCCTGTGTTGGATTTTCAGTCCAATATAATAGGAGTAAGATTTATTTATAACCATTCTCTGCATTTATAATTAATTTTCTCCGTTAGATAAACAAAATGCATTCCTATGTTGGTATAACTGCTGAATAAATGAACTTAGTTGATGATAATTATTAATTGGATTCACTAATATTTGCTCAATTTAAAAAAAATACTGTTTTCTTAATTTCATGCGTTTTCTATAGTTGCATGTTTGATTTGTCTGTTATTTTTCTTGGTTGCACAACTCCTGCCCCCTTTTTGCTGCTGCTTCGTCCTGTTCACAACATCTCCTGGTAAATTGTCCATAATGCCAACAGCAAATTATCCATAAAATGCTATCTGAGCAGGTTGTGACATCGATGTCTGTGACTCCTGTAGTTTAATTAACCTGACTGCAGTCTCTGGGGCCCAACAGTCTTAACTTGTAATACTGATCGCCTAACTCTCCACTGCCCTTCCAAATACAAATTATGAGCTTCGTATTAATGTTTTTCACCCAACTTTTTACTTTCTTATCTTCTTCCCTCATCCCCTACTCCCTATCCCATCCACTTTCTGATTAGCAGTATCACCCAGACAAACAGAATGCAGATGTGCCAGTGGGAGAACTTGAGGAGCGCATACAGAGGTTCATCGAAGTTGATCAGGCGTGGAAAATACTAGGGAATGAAGAGACAAAGAAAGAGTATGACCTGCAGCGTCGTGGTAGGTTCTGCTTTGTGAAGGCAACTTTCTAAGTCACCAATTCAGTATCACTTAAATTAAAAGAAGCTTTTTATGGATTTTATCGACTCAAATTATTTATATATAGCCATTATAAGAGTAATATTCTTTCTGCATACTTTTACTAAATCTACTTTATGCATTTTTTAAAATATGAATTCTCTCTTTGCTAACTATAAATTCAGTGTATAACCTGATTTGCAAATACCTAAACCCTTGCTGCATTTTTTGGACATCTTTGTTAATGAAACGGAATTCAACATGATCGATGGATAATAGTTTTGAATGATACTATTGTATTGAGAATTTTAGATGAAATGACAAAATGATTCCTTAATTGTTCATGTTATTTGCTGGAAGATTAGTACTCAATGGCTATGAGAAAGATTAAATCTAGATTCACTAAAGGCATTAACTAGTCATACCTGATATGCGCTTCCTTTCTACTTATAATACAACATCTTAAAGCACAGACAGACAGTTGTGAGCAATAGGAGGAAAAATGTAGGTCAGGTCTGTCACAGATGGACTGCCATTACATGATGTGATAGCTTGTCTTCTTTTCTGGCCCCAGGACAGGGTACCCTCAGACTTCCATTATAGCTTCAACAAATGTAAATCTATTCTACACAGCTAATGGGGGAGGGGAAGAGAAAAAGTCAATAGTTGTGTACTGCTTGTGGAAAAAACAGTCATTCACTGCAATATATTCTTGACCAAAATTGATGTGTAGGCACCACCACTTTTCAATGTGTCTGATGAAGACACGCCACATTTGCATCCAGTTAGTGATTCTAATTCTGTGAAGGCATTGTAAGAAATCTTTCTCTATTGCAATGATTTTTAGGCCTGTAATGTTATGTTACCAGTTAGATTTTGTTTGCTTAGGCATGCCCCCCAACCCCTGCACATCCGAAAGGAAACTCAGTTCTAGTCTACTGTTGCACCTGATTTCAATATGTTATTTTAATTATTTCGAGGATATTGTTTTGTAATCAGTCTTGACTCCAATGTTATGATCACCACACATTTTACTTTTTTTTGTGATCTCTGCTATATTTAAAAGTCAGTCATATTAATAATCTGTTTTTAAAACATGTTTACAAGTACCAGAATATTGAATTGCTTTTCATTTTGAAATTTTGGATTATTAATGTACTTGTGTTATTACTAATATTCTATTTGCTACTTTCCCATCCCAAAGGTTGGATTACATCAAATAAGACAATATTCTTTTGACATTTGCTTGATCAAGTTGAGAACTTCCCACGTTAGAGGAAGGTTACTCTGATACTTCCATTCAATTCTATTGCTAAATCACACTTGTAAATATACAATGTGGTTGGCACTGCTGCCTCACAGTGCCAGAGACCCAGGTTCGATTCCAGCCTCTGGCGACTGTGTGGAATTTGCACATTCTCCCCGTGTCTGTGTGGGTTTCCTCCGGGTGCTCCAGTTTCCTCTCAGAGTCCAAAGATGTGCAGGTTAGGTGAATTGGCAGTGCTAAATTGCCCATAGTGTTCAGAAATGTGTAGGCAAAGTGCATTAATCAGGAGTAAATGTAGAGTAATAGGGATTGGGTTTGAGTAGGATATTCTTCGGAGGGTCGATGTGGACCTGTTGGGCTGAATGGCCTGTTTTCAACTGTAGGGACTCTAAAATTCTAAGAAATTAAATATGGCAAACTGGCATCTATGAACTGGCCTTCTCGTCTCGAAATTACTGGTACTAATGTTACCAAATCCTCCTTTACCATTAATGATGTGGCCTTTGATATGCCTGATAGAATAAAAATAATTGATACTTGAATTTTAGAAGTTCTGTGCAACTGGTGATAGTATAAACAGTTGAGTTGATCAGAAGTAACTCACATAGCCTTCAATCTGTTTTGATAGCTTGTTTCCATTTTGTGATTTTGTTTTAAAAAGTATAACTTTTTGAAAACTGTTATGTGTAGACCTTATGCTAGTTTAGTATATTCCTTATGCTAGTTTACATTGTTTCAAGGAATTACACATTAAACATGCCTTTATATAAACGAGCTATACATTCATTGATTTTGAGAAGTCATATCCATCACAATTTTATGCAATGGTCTAATGAAAGACTGTATTTTAAGACATAGAAGTTGAAGTGCTTTGGAGTAAAGATGAGTAGGAACATATCCATGTATCTGACCAGAATATTTGACAGTTGTAACTGTTTATCCACTTCATTGTCACAGTGTCTGGGAAGATGAAGGTACGTGTGATATTATTGTGGCCTGTTAATAGTCTGGCAGGAACAGTGTCAGAAATTGCTCTCTGCACTTCTGAAATAAGAACATGTCCATTTTCCAATAACCTTGTAATTAAAATGACAAAAAAGGGTTGGAATATTGCTGGTTTCATTGATTAAAATCAATTTGCAGTCTTTCAAAAAAAAGTGGTAAGTGTTTCTGTATCTTAGCTACATCTTAGCAGAGAAAGCAATTGAAGTTGCCTTGCTTTTACTTTTTGTTGGGGAAGAATATGTGAAGCTAGTAGCGCAATGTTCTGAAATAGTTCTGTTGTTTACTGTCCTTTTAAGAAGGACTAGTCAAAAATATTGTCTACTCCTACTTATTTTGACACTTAAACTGATGACTGCCATTTGATTCTTGCCCACCATCTGCTGTTGATTGAAAATTGGGAGTGTCATCCAAATTATCTGCATGTGCAAAAAATGTACTGTTTCTGAGCTCCATTGAAGCTATTCTTTATTGTTAATTCATTCAGGTCATAATATAAATAGGGGTGGAACAACTAGCACTGGAGAAAGATCTTCTCCATGGCTGTTGTGATTTGTACTTTGCAGACAATTTATAGACTATGTCCAACAGATGGTAAGAATCTTTCGAAGAATATCTGATGGGATGTACTATGTACTAGTCAGTAATTTTCACATTGTAAATTTATTGAATACAAATATGTGTTGGGATTACTAACGATGACATATCCATTTCTTATTTTATGATCATTTCTACAAATTTTAAATAAAAAAATTGAGTTCCAATTTGAGAGAATGTATTTTAATACTTTTATTTTCAAACGAGTATTGAGTACAGGAGTTGGGAGGTCATGTTGTGACTGTACAGGACATTCGTTGGGCCATTGCTGGAATATTGCGTGCAATTCTGGTCTCTTTCCTATCGGAAAGATGTTGTGAAACTTGAAAGGGTTCAGAAAAGATTTACAAGGATGTTGCCGGGGTTGGAGGATTTGAGCTATAGGGAGAAGCTGAACAGGCTGGGGCTATATTCCCTGGAGCGTTGGAGGCTGAGGTGTGACCTTACAGAGGTTTACAAAATTATGAGGGACATGGATAGGATAAATAGGCAAAGCCTTTTCTCTGGGGTCAGGGAGTCCAGAACCAGAGGGCATAGGTTTAGGGTGAGAGGGGAAGGTTATAAAAGAGACCTAAGCGGCAACCTTTTCACACAGAGGGTGGTATGTGTATGGAATGAGCTGCCAGAGGAAGTGATGGAGGCTGGTACAATTGCAACATTTAAGGGGCATTTGTATGGGTATATGAATAGGAAGGGTTTGGAGGGGATATGGACCGGGTGCTGGCAGGTGGGACTAGATTGGGTTGGGATATCTGGTCGGCATGGATGAATTGGACCAAAGGGTCTGTTTCCATGCTGTACATCTCTATGACTCTAAACTATCTTGATACCACCACTACCACCACCCCATCTCCAACCCCTTCCCCAGACTAATGGTTATGGCAAGTTGATGTCCACTGGAATCAACATATTGACAACAATAGATAAGGGCTGTGTTTATCACAAGATTCCCCTCCAATCATATAAGAAACATCTATTTAGAAGTATCAGAGACCAATATCTGACAAAATTTATCTGTCAGGAATGCTTTTCAAAACAAATAATTTTGATTTGGGAAGATCTTTTCTCATGTCTATCATTTAGCCATAATATTTAATGTCTTAGAAAAATCTTTTTGGGTATTTTCACAGTTGGGCATAACATATGTATATGTCCTTGTTAGGGAGGGATGTCTATGTTTTATGGAAAGAATTTTCTAAAACTCAAACATGTTTACAAGCTGTTTCAATGTATTGATAATTCATTATAGTATGTTCTTAAAAAGTCAGAGCATTAAAGCTTGATGATCATTTCAAGAGCTAGCTTATGAGTAACCTTCAATAAATAAAGTTGCGCAGCTGGGAAAGAACATGTCCATTCTTGGAATTGTAAATGCCTTAGCAAAGCCAGAGTAAAGTATTATTGAGCCAAGTCTCTAACAGTTATTTAATGTTATTCTCTGTCTAAAAGGATCTCAATAGATTTTATTTTTAATCCTGTTCAATTGCAGCCCCATAAACCTTAATGATGAGTCTTACAGTATTTTCTCTGATCTGACAGTTGAGACAATGGAGCTGCACAATCGCTCCGCCCTCTTTGTCAGATCAAAGCCAGCAGGACAGGAGTTCACAAAGGCTTGTCCTTTTTGGCTATTTCTGGACTCTCAATGGTTTTTATCAGCTGTTGCATGAGAATGTAGTTGTTTAGTCCTAACTTTATATGGACAGCTTTAAGAATAATTGAGTAAAGAAAGCAAGTTTTATTTTGGATTTTAACCTTCATTTGATTAAATTGATCCAAAAAGCCAAAGTGTTTCACAGGCTTAAGGACATTTCTAGGGGTGAGTTATATAAATGTGTGAAGCGAAAACAATAGTACAAATAAAGTAATGATTTATATTGCTTTAATCCCAGCTGATGTTACTACTGCACAAGTAATATCCCGAACTCAGATCTGGCTTGACGGATCGTATTTTGCAATATTTTTGATTTTTAACGAGGTGGCTTTACATTGAAACACGAACATCAATGTGCATATTTGGTCTTAATAATTAAAACAAACTGTGCAAAAGAAATGAAAAAGAAAAAAAAAACAGTCTTTACAAATATCACGTTAAAGTTTTTGAAATACATGGCAAAAATGCAAACTCATGAATCCTTAACAGCATCCCATTTCAGTACTTAAAAACCACAGAGAAATCCCACCTCTGTCCCCCATAGGGTTTGACTTAGTGATGGCTTTGATGCCTGATTGTGATGTCCACTTCCTTGATTTATCATATAACTGAGCTTAGAACTTCTCAGCTTTACATAACCCCAAAGGATTTTAATCAACCCCAGCTTCTGGTCTGGAACTTTTAAACAAAACTTTTTACATTGAGTTAATTCTTAACAGTCCTAAACTATCTTCCTTTCTCAGGGGCAATTGTTTTATACACCGAGCCTCCCAAATTTTTTTCTCTCTCGCACTCTCTCTTTCTCACACTCACTCACTCGCACACACACATGCACACACACACATGCACACAAAGACACATTCATGCATACGCATGCGCGCACACACACACACACACACACTCTCTTGCATACACGCAGGCTGTCTTAAGGAAATAAATCACCATGGCTACAGATAAATCTCTTATTTAAAACCCACAGCCAGTTCTGCAGGTCAGGTTCAACCCCTCTGGGGTTTTGTGCTAAGTCAACTGAGGAGTTGCACAGAGATCAAATAGATCTCTGTCCTTCCACGTCGGTCAGAGAATGAACCACAGTCAGTCTGCCCAAGGGGCATTATCTAGGACCACTGGTGCAGTAGGGAAGTTGGAGAAGTCATAGACTCATACAGCACAGAAATCGACCCTTCAGTCCAACTCACCTGCATCAACTGGACACCACAATCCACCTAATCCTATTTGCCAGCATTTGGCCCATATCTCTTGCTATTCATATACTCATGCCTTTTAAGTATTGTAATTATTGTAATTGTACTTGCCTCCACCACTTCCTTTGCAGCTCATTTCATCCACACACTACTCTTTGCATGAAAAAGTTACCCCTCAGGTCCTTTTTAAATCTTTCTCCCTCCCCCCCACCATAGGACAATGATCTTGGCTATTCATCTTACCCATGCCCCTTTTGATTTTATAAACCTCTATAAGATCACCACTCAGCCTTCGACACTCCAAGGTAAAAAGGTCATTTGTGCAGATTGAAGGCAATGTGCTGGGATGCAGAGGGGAGAATAATTGTGATGGAAGAACTGAACATACATGTTAGGGACAATAGTGCATTGGAGACATGGGTCGGCTTTGAAACAAGAGCCACTGGTCCTAATCAATCTGGCTTTAACAAGTTGTGATATAGTATAACGGTTGGTGTGTCTAAGCTGTAGGACTGGATCTTGTGTGTCATTTGGAAGGTGAAGGCACAAATGAAAGAGTTGGTGGGAATGTGTGGAAGCACTGTACTGATGGTGTTGACAGGGAGTGTGAGGAAAAAGGGAATCTGGAGGTTCAGGGGACCACTTGATTACCCAGCTGAACCTGCAACTCACTTTACCAAGGACAAACTGCATTACCTACCACCCTCATCCAAATCAGGAGTGCGTAATGGTAGTGGAAAATGGCTACAGCCACACGCTGAGTGAATGGAGTAAGTTTTTTTTTCTGTATGAGTATGCGGCTCTACTTGTGAGCGACATGAGGCAAGGGACAATTGCAGTACTCAGGCACTTACACAATACATGTTGAAGAAGTGTCTGACTCTGTGGAATGCAAATCCTGGTCATAAACCATCATGACCATATCAAAATTGATCATAATCATATGTGTAAAGCAGAAATAATCTCAACCGACCTTAAAGCAATCACCTGCAAGCCACATTTCACAAAGCACAATCCAAGATAGACTTTGAGAGGGCATGAAGTTGAGAGGGCAAAGTTTTCTTTGTTGGCAAATATTTACAGTTCACAAATGTCCATAAAATACTGCCTTTCTTGGAGTAGGTGTGAGGAGGTTTTGGAAACAAACTTTCAGTATTCTGAACACTCTTATGATCTCCAACTGTAATTGTGCAACATGGCTTGTACTGCAAATTTCAAAATATGGTTCCTTTGGTCAGAAGTCCATTTGGCATTCCATGGCCCTCCTTGTTGGAGTCCTGCATGTCCCGATGCAAGTGCTGACTATTCTCGTTATTAAGAACTTGCTCTGTTTTTTATTTTTCTATTTACCTAAGGTTATCATTGCTGTAGCTGTAGTTCTATGAAGATGCAAAGAATTGGGAGAGGAACAGATAGGCCAGCAAGTCCAGGACCAGCAACAAACACCAGCAACTGTTGAGCATCCTCCACGTGAAGAAGTTATAGCAGAAGGTCCCTTCAAATCGGAAGATATATGGGAAACCCAGAATCTATCATCTTTCATACCATTTCCTCCAGATAAATGAGATGCATTGCCATCAGACAATGAGGATATCCCAAGACATGATCACAGAGCTCTGCCAACTGCTGGAGCAAAATCTCCAATCTGAAGCAGTGCTGTCTCAGTGGCCATCAAAGTGAAAATTATGCTAAGGTTTATGTAACTGGCTGCTTCCAAGGATCTGCTGGGTCCTGTGTGGAATTTCAGTTCGCAGCCCACAAATGTATCAGTACTGTGTTGTTGATGCACTTCTTGCCAGATCGTACTGTACCATATGGTTTCATCATGACACGGTCAGTGCTTCAGTCTGGGCCGTAAGCATTGCCAACATAACTGGCTTCCCCAAGGGGTTGGGTGCTGTAGACTGTACAGACATTGCATTGAGCGCACCATGTCTTAATATGACTGAGGACATCATTGTAAAGGGGTTTCATTCCATTAATGTACAAGTATCTGTGATCATTGGTTTCACACCCAGGAAGTCTGCATCAGGTATTCTGGAAGCTGCCATCAATGAGAACTCTCATGTTCTTGTTTCGTTTCATGGCCTGGATGCCATACAAAAATGGATACTAGGAGACTAGGGCTATCTTCTCTAACCATGGCTAATTACTGCATTAGAGTTGAAAACTGTGACACTGGAAAAGCACAGTAGATCAGGTAACATCGGAGGAGCAGGAGAATCATGTTTTGGGCATAAGCCCTTCATCAGGAATATGGGGTGGGGGAAGGGGGCTGGGTGCCAGGAGTGGAGGGTGATTTGGTGGGGAGCATGGACCTAATGAGGGAGCCGCAGAGGCAATGGTCTCTGTGGAATGCTGATAGGGATGGGGATGGAAATATATCTCTGGTGGTGGGGTCTGACTGTATATGATGTAAATGATGGAGGATAATCTGCTGTATTTGGAGTTTGGTGGGGTGAAAGGTGAGGACTGGGGGGGGGGGGTGGTGTTCTAACCTTGTTGTGTTTAGAGGGGTGGAGTTCAAGTGTGGAGGTGCGAGAAGTGGAGGAGGTGCGCTGGAGGGCACGTTATTGACCACGTGGAAAGAGAAGTTGTGGTCCTTGAAGTAGGAGGCAATTTGCGATGTTCTGGAGTGGAATTGCTCCTCCTTGGAGCAGGTACAGCAAAGGAATTGGGAGTAAGGGATGGTGTTTTACAGGAGGGAGAGTGGGAGGAGGCATGTCCAGGTAGCTGTGGGAGTCGGTGGGTTTGAAGTAGCTGTCCATGTTGAGTCAGTCACCAGAAACTGAGACAGAGAGGTCCAAGAAGGGGAGGGCATTGTCCGAAATGGTCCAGATGAACTTGAGGTCTGGGTGGAAGGTGTTTCCCTCCCCACCCCTATCAGCATTCTGCAGGGACCATTCCCTTCACAACTCCCTCCACCAACCCACCCTCCTGTCCCGACACCTTCCCTTGCCACTGCAAGAGGTGTAAAACCTGTACCCACACCACCCCCATTTCCATCCAAAGCCCCTAAGGATCCTTCCACATGTGGCAGAGATTTTCCTACACATCCAAACACCTCATTTACTGTGTCCGTTGTTCTCTGGTTTCCTCTACATTAAGGAGACAGGAAGCCAACAATCAGAACATTTCAGAGAACATCTCTGGGGGGGGACACACCCGACAACTCCACCGCCCTGTGGCCAACCACCAACTCCCCCTCCCACTCTGCCAAGGACATGCAAGTCCTGAGCTGCATCCACCACCAAATCCTAACCACCTGCCACCTGGAGGAAGAATACCTCATCTTCCACCAGTTTCCTCATCTCCTCTCCCCCTATTTCATCCCAGATCCAACAGTCCAACTGTCCCACCTGTCTATCTTCCTTCCCATCTATTTACTCCACCCTCGGCTCCGACCCAGCATGTTGACACCCCACCTGTATCTACCTATTGTCTTCCCAGCTACCTTTTCCCCCATCCCCACATGTAACCCCCTCAATTTATCTCTCGGCCTCCTTCCCCCACTCCACATTTCTGATGAAGGGCTTATGCCAAAACGTCAATTCTCCTGCTCCTTGGATGCTGCCTGATCTGCTTTGCTTTTCCAGTGCCACACTTTTCGACTCTGATCGCCACCATCTGCAGTCCTCACTTTCTCCGAAAGACTGCGTTACACTGATCCACGCACAGATACAGTGCAGCCTATTCTTCTATGACAGGAATTGTGTAACAGTCAATAGGCCTGTTGAAGTGAGGTTCTGATGCTTGGATCAGTTTTGGTTGCAATGCGGAGAAGTGTATTGGAGAGATGGGATAGTGGAAGTAGTAGCTTGCTGTATAGTCCAGATGGAGTTTGCTACATAATCCTCGCATGTTGTGTTCACCACAACTGGAGCAGGCAAAGAAGGTTGTGATGGATATTGGACACCATTTTCCGAGGAGGAGAATGAGTATATAGAACAGAAGAAACATCAGCTTTAGTAATGACAAAATGATGCAGTGTTCGACTGAACAAGACAGACATGATTTAGAGTCATAAACTTGTGCAGAATGAAAACGGAGCCTTTGGCTCCACCCTTGTCCCTCAAACAGAACTAAATCCATTTGCTTGCATTTGGCCCATATCTCCCTCAATCTTTCCTATCCATGTACCTGACCAAATGTCTTTTAAATGTTGTAATTGTACCCGCCTCTACCACTCCTTGTGCCAATTAATTCTATACATGCACCACCCTCTGTGAGAAAAGGCTGTCCTTCAGGTCCCTTTTAAATCTTGCCCCTCTCATCTTAAAACTATACCCTCTAGTTTTGGATGCCCCTACCCTACAGAAAAGAACTTGACTATTCACTTATCTATGCTCCTCATGATTTTATAACCTCGAAAAGGTCACCTCTCAGCTTTCTACACTCCAGAGTAAAAAGTCCAGCCTATTCAGCCTCTCCTTGTAACTCAAACCCTCCCATCTCAGTAGCATTCTTGAAACTTATTTTTGCACCCTTTCCAGTTTAATTACATCCTTTCACTAGCAGGGTGACCAGAATTATACACAGTACTTCAAATATGGCCTAACCAATGTCTTGTACAGCTGTAAAATGAAGGCCCAATTCCTGTACCCAGTGCTCTGACTGAAGAAGGCAAATGTGCCAAATGCCATCTTTCCAACCCTGTCTACCTGAAATGCTACTTTCAAGAAACTACGTACCTGTATCCCTAAGTCTCTCTCGGTTTGATAACATTCCCCAGGACACCACCATCAAATGTATAAGTCCTATCCTGACTTATCTTCCCAAAACACAATAACTCTCATTTCTCTAAATTAAACTGGATCTGCCATTCCTTGGCCCACTGGTTGATCAGGATCCATTTTGGTCTTAGATGACCTTCTTCACTGGCAGCTGTACTGCCAATTTTGGTGCCATTCTAACCATGCCTCCTATATTCTCATCCAAATCGCTTATATAAGTGGTGAACAGTAGTGGATCCAGCACTGTTCTTTGTACCATATCGCATTTTAAAGGCCTTCAGAATGGACAATGACCCTCTACTACCAGCCTTTGTCTCTTACCATCAAACCAATTTTGTATCCATTTGGCTAGCTGTCCCTGAATCTCATGGGATCTAACCTTACTAATTAGTCTACCATGCAGAACCTTGTTGAAGATGATGACTAGCATGAGGGGACATAGCTTTAAATTGAGGGTTGATAGATATAGGACAGATGAAGGGATAGTTTCTTTACTCAGAATAATAGGGGTGTGGAACGCCCTGCCCTCAACAGTAGTAGACTTGCCAACTTTAAGGGCATTTAAATGGCCATTGGATAAACATGTGGATGAAAATGGCATGGTGTAGGTTAGATGGGCTTCAGATTGGTTCCACAGGTCAGCATAACATTGAGGGCTGATGGACCTGTACTGCGCTGTAATGTTCTATGAAGGCTTTGCCATTGTCCATGCAGACATTGCTGTGCCTTCATTTATCTTCTTGCTAACATCTTCAGAAAAACTCAAACCAGTTTTGTGAGACACGATTTCTCAGCACAAATCCATGCTGACTATTCATGTTCAGTCCCTGTCTTTCCAAATGTATGTAGATCCTGTCTCCCAGAATTCCCCCCAGCAACTTACACATCACTGACGTCAGGCTCACCAGTCTGTTGTTCCCTGGCTTTTCCTTGCAGCCTTTCTTAAATAACGTCACCACATTAGCTACCCTCCAGCACCTCACTCGGGGCTGTGGCTGAAACGATTATCTCTGCTAGAGGGCCCGCAATTTCTTCCCTACCTTCCCACAATGCCCTGGGATACACTTGATTAGGTCCCGGTGATTTATCTACCTTTGTATTTTAAGACCTTCTCTTCTGTTATGTTGATTATTTTCAAGACATCACTATTTATATCCCTGAATGACCTAGTTTACATGTCTTTCTTCACAGTAAATACTGACACAAAGTAATCATTCAGGATCACACCGGTGTCTTATGATTCCACACATAGAAGACCTTGATCTTTAAGGCACCCTATCCTCTCCCCAGTTACTCTTTCGCCCTTTATTAGTTGTAGAATTTCTTTGGATTCTGCTTAACCTTATCTGCCAAAGCTCTCATGTCCCCTTTTGGCTCTTCTGATTTCCCTCTCAAAGGACTCCTACACTACCTATAACTGATACTCTTGTCCTATCCTTTTGAGCTGTTCTGCAGTGATCATTCATTGACTGTAAATTTGTTGTTGCTAGAAAAGCAAATAATACTTGTTTGTTCCCAAAAGAAAATGCCCTTGTTTGTTCTTTGCTTTTGCTTTTTTTCAACACAAGTTAACAGTTTCAGTCGTTTGAAGGTTTTCCAGCATGTGTTGTGCTCATATTTGACAATGAAAAGATGGCCTTACAATACTGGGCATTAGCGCAGTAGCGAATGAGTACAGGGACAGGGCTATAAGATGGTATGGCCATTTGTGTATGAATATTCTATGTGGCTTGATTCTTGTAGGTGCAGTTATAATGGCAGTCAATCAGTCAGGTGGTGATGTAAGATAGGAATTCATTTACAAATGGGAGCTTGTATTAGCAATTAAATATCACCAGGTCCAAGTGCCCTCCAAATTATTAATTTTTCATTCACCCCATTCCCCCCCACCTCCACCCCCCCACTATGTGAACTGTGGTGTGCAGCTTCTGTTTGGCAGCACCTAACCTGGTACAAAACTGGGTTTAACATATGCTGTTAATCCTGGGAGAATCCTGGGAAGTCACAGCAGTGACAAGTACTTCCACTGCTGGTGAGTGCTTGAAAGTATGAGAAGGATGCCGTAGAGGTATAGTGAGTACGTAATATGACGAATTGTAGAGGTAATTAACTAGAGCTCACAAAATGAAATCTTCCATCAAATTCACTGAAATTGATGCTTAGCCAATTTTTGGTAAAGTTCAGCCCATGGTTTTGGCAAATTTCAAAACAATAGCAAAGTCATGTCTTTCCACTTTGGCACTATGGCAAAGATTAATCATCGAGGGTTTGAAGATAAATCATGTTGAATAGAATTGATGTGGTCACTCTGTTGGCTTAGTATCACTTATGAAAAGGAATGATTTAATCTTGGTAACAGGTCACCAGCTTGCTTTTATTAAAGTTCTGATTTGGAGATGCCGGTGTTGGACTGGGGTGTACACAGTTAAAAATCACACAACACCAGGTTATAGTCCAACACGTTTAATTGGAAGCACACTAGCTTTCAGAGCGACGCTCCTTCAGGCAATCACCTGATGAAGGAGCGTCGCTCCGAAAGCTAGTGTGCTTCCAATTAAACCTGTTGGACTATAACCTGGTGTTGTGATTTTTAACCTTATTAAAGTTCAGTTTTGAAAAATCTTACTTAAATTTCTATACCATCTTGAGTGATGCAGAATTAATGGCGACCTTCACATAAAGTTTATCCTTGGTCTGTAAGGCTCCAATGTATACAGTTAAATGATTTGCAGCATAAAAATTTAGAAATTCTTACTTTATAGTGTATGTCTTAGTCTTTATTGTCAGTTTTTAATTACAATTTTGCATTTTAAAAATTTTCTGCTCAAATATTACTGTTTGACATTTTCTACCTGAAACTTCAATTATGGAAATTCTTCTAAAGTTTCATCTAATGTCATAACATTTACCATAAAAATGTGTTCAGTTTCTGTCCTGTCTGGCTTATGCCCTCTCCATTTTCTCCTTCCTTGGTCCCAATACCACTAATCTGCTAACTACCTAAATTCCCCCGACTGATCACCATGCCACGTGAGTTCGTAAATAATTTCCTCATCTCCAGGGTATTTTTTCCCTTTTAAAAATTACTATAATTACTTCTTTCTCCACTTCTTTGCTTTCAAATTAATTTTGTCTTCATCCATCCTTTTTCTCTTCCAAGCCCTTGATTGTGTGTTGTATCCTAAATTCATGTTCATCTTTAGTGCTACACCACATCCTGCATTTTTAAGTAATACTATTCAAATTCACAAACAGCATTGTATGTGACTGTGTTGCATGATCTCTTAGCATCTTGCTCAGGATTTTTACAACAGATAGCATGGTCACCTTCCTCGAAGTCTTCCAGCTTAGAATCAACAATTTTTTAATTGAATTTTCACCTAGCCATTTTAGACATTCACCTCCTGCAGAAACTATAGGTGTTCCATATCGATCTGTCCCCAGGATCCTTCATATTCACCAGCTTTATCAATGACGTGATCATAAGATCAGTAGTGAGCCTGTTCCCTGATGATAGCACAGTTCAGTGTCATAAACAACTCAGTTATTGAAGCAGTCTGTGCCAGTTAAGTTATACCTAGACAACATTCAGTCTTGGGTTGACAAATGGCATTTGATGGCTTTACCATGAGTTAATCTCTCCTCTTCAATGTCCTGACCGTATAATTTCATCAGAAATTTGTTTGGATCAGCCAAGTAAGCACTTAGCAGAATATTATAGCAACCCGAATGATGTTGGCTATGGCAAGAAATGTAGAAGAATTGTAACCATAAGTACTAAGTTAGCGTGGAGCACGTTTTTAGATCAAAAAGACAGTGCTTTTTTCTTGGTGTGGAGATTGTGAAGGAGCAAAGATGGCCTTTAGTACGGTGACATGCTCTTCCTGCTAGTTGTGGGAGTTTAAAGAGAGTTTCCATGTTACTGATGATTATGTCTGCAGGAAGAGGATTTGCAACCAAAGACAATCCGATCACGTGGACTGATTGGAGTGACAGTTAGAGGTGATAAGGAATTTACAAGAGCTGGGGGTGTAATGGATGACAGTTAGGCGAAGGAGAAAAACCGCAGAAACAGTCAGGCACATGGGTTAACTCCAGGAAAGGTAGGCAGGTAGTGTAGGAGTCTTCTGTGGCTATTCCCATTTCAAACAAGTATGCGGTTTTGGAAAATGTAGGAGTGATGGACTCTCAGAGGAGTGTAGCACGAACAGCCAAGTTTCTGGTATTGAGACTGGCTCTAATGTAATAAGGGGTATATCGGGTGCCAACTGATCGATTGTGATAGGGGACTGTCTAGTCAGAGGCACAGACAGACATTTCTGTGGCCAAAAGCAAAAAATTAGAATGGTGTGTTGTTTCCCTGGTGCTAGGATCAAGGAGGGTGCCGAATGTTATCAAAGGGGAGAGGGACCAGCAGGAAGTCATTGTACATATTGGAACTAAAGATACAGGAAGGGAAAAGAATTAGATTCTGAAGGGAGAACGTAGAAGTTAGGGAAGAATTTTAAAAGACACCCTCGAGGGTAATAATATCTGGATTACTCCTGGTTAACGAGCTAGTGAGGGTAAGAATAGGAGGATAGAGCAGATGAATGCGTGGCTGAGGAGCTGGTGCAGGGGAGATGGGTTCATATTTTTGGATCATTGGAATCTCTTCTGGGGCAGAAGTGACCTGTACAAGAAGGATGGATTGCACCTGAATTGGAAGGGGACTAATATACTAGCAGGAAGATTTGCTACAACTGCTTGGAAGGATTTAAACTAGTAAGATAGGAGGGTGGGACCCAGGGAAATAGTGAGGAAAGAGATCAATCTGAGACAGGTACTATTGGGAAAATAAGCGAGTCAAACAGTCAGGGCAGGCAAGAACAAAGCAGAGAACAAGATAGGGCTGATAAATTAAACCGCATTTACTTCAAATAAAGAGATCTAACAAGGAAGGCAGATGAATGTACGGCATGGTTAGGAAAATGGGACTGGGATATCATAGCAATGACAGAAACATGGTGCAGGGATGGACAGGACTAGCAGCTTAATGTTCCAGGTTACAAATGGTACAGGAATGATGCAATGGGGGGGGCAAGAGAGGAGGGGGTGTGGTGTTTTTATAAGGGAGAGCATTATAGCTGTACTGAGGGAGGACATTCCTGGATATACATCCAGAGAAGTTATTTGGATGGAACTGAGAAATAAGAAAGGGATGATCACCTTATTGGGATTGTATTATAGACCCCCTAATAGTCAGCGGGAAATTGAGAACCAAATTTGTAAGGAGATTTCAGTTATCTATAAGAATAATTGGGTGGTTATAGAGTCATAGAGATATACAGCATGGAAACAGACCCTTCAGTCTAGGGGATCTTAACTTTCCAAACATAGACTGGGACTGCCATAGTGTTAAGGGTTTAAATGGAGAGGAATTTGTTCAGTATATACAAGAATGTTTTCTGATTCAGTATTTGGATGTACCTACTAGAGAAAGTGGAAAACTTGACCTACTGTTGGGAAACAAGGCAGAGCAGGTGACTAAGGTGTCAGTGGGGGAGCACTTTGGTGCCAATTCTATTAGTTTTAAAGTAGTGATGGAAAAGAATAGACCGGATCTAACAGTTGAAGTTCTAAGTCAGAGCAAGGCTAATTTTGACAGTGTTAGGCAAGAACTTTCAAAAGCTGATTGGGGACAGATGTTTGCAGGTAAAGGGACGGCTGGAAAATGGGAAGCCATCAGGAATGAGATAACATGAGTGCAGAGACAGTTAGGGTGAAAGGAAAGGCTGGTAGGTGTAGGGAAAGCTGGATGACTGGAAAATTTGAGGTTTTAGTTAAGAAGGAAGCGTATTCAGGTGTAGACAGGAGAGATCAAATTAAACCTTGGAGTATAAAGGTAGTAGGAATAAAGAGGGAAGCCAGGAGGGTGAAGAGGGGACATGAGATAGCTTTGGAAAATCCAAAGGGATTTTATAAATATGTTAAGGACAAGGACAATAGCGTAACTAGGGAGAGAATAGGGCCTCTCAGACCTCAGCAAGGAAGCCCATATGTGGAGCCATAGGAGTTGGGTGTGATACTAAATGAGTAATTTGCATCAGTGTTTATTGTGGAGAAGGACATGGAAGATTTCGAATGTGGGAAAATACATGGTGACATCTTCAAAAATGTCCATATTACAGAGGAGGTGGTGCTGGATGCCTTGAAATGGATAAAAGTGGGTAAATCCCCAGGACCTGATCAGAACCTAAATCGCCATGACCAAGAACTCTGTCAGAAGGTAGGGAAGTGATTACTGGACCCCTTGCTGAGATATTTGTATCATTGATAGTCACAGGTGAGATGCCGGAAGACTGGAAGTTGACTAATGTGGTACCACTATTTGAGAAAGGTGGTAAGGAAAAGCCAGGGAACAAAAGACGGGTGAGCCTGACATTGGTGGGCAAGTTGTTGGAGGGAATCTTGAGGGACAGGATTTGCATGTATTTGGAAAGGCAAGGACTGATATGGGATAGTCAGCATGGTTTTGTGCGTGGGAAAAACATTTTTCTTGAACTTGATTGAGTTTTTTGAAGAAGTAACAGAGGATTGATAAGGGCAGAGTAGTGGACGTGATCTGTGTGGACCTCAGTGAGGTGTTTGACAAGGTTCTTCATGGGAGACTGGTAAGCAAGGTTAGATCTCCTAGAATACAGGGAGAACTAGCCCTTTGCATATAGAACTGACTCAAAGATAAAAGACGGATGGTGATGATGGAGGGTTGCTTTTCAGACTGGAGGCCTGTAACCAGTGGTGCGCCACAAGGATTGGTGCTGGGTCGACTGCTTTTTGTCATTTTTTATAAATGATTTGGATGTGAATATAGGAGGTATAGTTGGTATGTTTGCAGATTACACCAAAATTAGAGGTGTAGTGAACAGCGAAGAAGGTTACCTCAGATTACAACAGGATCTTGATCAGGTGGGCCAGTGGGCTGAAGAGTGGCAGATGGAGTTTCAGTTAGATAAATGTGAGGTGCTGCAGTTTGGAAAATAAATCAGAGCAGGCTTTATAAACTTAATGGTAAGTTCCTCGGGAGTGTTGCTGACCAAAGAGATCTTGGAGTGCGGGATCTGAAGTGGAGTCACAGGTAGATAGGATAGTGAAGAAGGTGTTTGGTATGCTTTCCTTTATTGGTCAGAGCATTGACTATAGAAGTTGGGAGGTCACATTGCAAGTGTACAGGATGTTGGTTAGGCCACTTTTGGAATATTGTGAACAATGCTGGTCTCCCTACTATTGGAAGGATGTTGTGAAATTTGAAAGGGTTCAGAAAAGATTTACAAGGATGTTGCCAGGGTTGGAGGAGTTGAGCTATAGGGAGAGGCTGAATAGGCTGGGGTTGTTTTCCCTGGAGCTTCAGAAGTTGAGGGGTGACCTTATAGAAGTTTATAAAATCATGAGAGGCAAGGATAGGATAAATAGATGTGGGGGATTCCAGAAACTAGAGGGCATAGGTTTAAGGTGAGAGGAAAAAGATATAAAAGAGACCTAAGGGGCAAGTTTTTCACGCAGAGTATGGAATGAGTTGCGGGAGGAAGTGGTGGAGGCTGGTACAAGTTGGATTGGGATATCTGGTCGGCATGGACGGGTTGGTCCGAAGCATTTGTTTTTATGCTTCATGTTTCTATGACTCGGTGTTCAGCAATGTTAGGAAGAACTTGCTGCATGTTCATGGATATTTTAATCGAATACGTGCCAACTTCTAAGATCCCTCATGGCATATCTCCAGTCCACGTACAGCATGCTCCTTCACCTCAATGCTGCGTCTCAGTGCAATGACAACCATTATGTAATGTTGCAGCACGGACACTTAGTGGAAATTATTTTACGTTTATGGCAAGGATGATTTGTAAATAGTGTATATTGGCATACAATTTAAAGTGAGTAAATACTTCACATTAAGACAAATATTCACTGAACCTGTTTAAGTATAAACAGTCCAATTAAAGCTAATGAGATAAAATATAATTGCATACTCCTTGGGTTCTGATCATATTCTAACTGTTTCAAATGAGTTGTTGACCTGTTTAGAATAAATTGGTTAATTGGAATAAATGGTCAAAATCATTCTGTAAAGATAAGTCAAGTTGACATTAATTTTTCACAACATCTCTGAAGGCTGCCCTTTTCCTCCAGTAGAAAAAGATCCAAAGAAGGAAAATCTGACACCTACTCCACCATTCCACCATTTGTAAAATGTAAATTCAAACCGATTGAAAAGCAACAATGATCTAATCTCGAAAGATTTCCAGAAGAGATTGTGAATACTAGTTCACACAGATTATACAGGCATTGATTCAGTCCACTAATTACTTGCTCAATGAGCAGGCAAATTAGTTTTCTAGAACCTGTACTCCTGTCAAGTGGGAACATGGTACACAAACAGTCCTCCATCAGAAATGTTTCTCCACCAGGTTATTCATAAATGCAACTTGCCTTTTGGTTCGATAAGTTTAGAATACCCTCTGCTACCTCCTTACAACATACACAGAATCCCTCCATAACTTTCATTATAGCACATCCTACTGTAATTTTAGAAGACTTAATTTGGATTAAAAAATCATGTGTTTATGTCAAATCTCATAAGCCCACCCAGAATATCCCAAAATGTTTAGCAGTCAGTTAGATATTTTTGAAGAGTAATCACTGTTGTAATATGGTAAAATAGTGAAATATGACAGGCCTGCAAGGTAACTCAAATATCAGGGTGTAATATCCAGAAAGTCTGTTTTTAGAAGTATTTATTTAAAGATATGTTGCCCTGGAATCTAGCAGAACTCCCATTCTGTTATTTTAAGTCCGGTTGAGAGGGCAAATGGAGCTTTCTCAGTTGAATTTTTTTGCATGAAGGCTGGCGCCTCCAAAGGTACAGTACCCCTTCAGCAGAGTATAGAACTATCAGTCTAGATTGCATTTTCAAATGTTTAGTGAGGCTTTTGTCTCCGCAACTGAATAATTGATCATATGTAGTCAGATTATTGAAACCTGCAGTTTGTTAAAAATAAAACTGAAAGACTGGAGCGGTCAGACATTTTGATATCAGAATTGTAATATCTAATTATCTGTTTCTCATCTTTGTGTATCATTAGAACTCCACATTAATAGTCGACATGGTTATTTTTAAACAAAAATGTGCCGTTAAACAACAGAGTCTTTTAAGGCTGCATTGACACAGACACTGTGACTAATGCTGAGGTTGCAGTGTACTTCTGGAGACAGTCAGGTTGCTGAATGAACCTAGCGGAGGCTCCTTTAGCATTGGTGCAAATTGAAACTGTTTGCAGTTGTCATATATTTAGCCTACACTGGTAACATTAAAGAACATTGAAAGTTGAAGAATGAATTATTTTATAGGTTTTTAATTGTGGCTTTTATCTTTGATATTGTGCTATATCCAGTCAATTGGGTCTCTTTTGCTGAGAATACTCTTCAGCAATATGATATTATCTTCCGAAAATGGCGCTCCCTGTGGTTAGGAAACAGTTTCAGTACTTCACTGTATTCTGTGTATATGTGACAAGGATTTTCTTGGTAAATTACTTTTTGAACCATCACATCATAACAGGGGGCAGTCACAAGTAGGTCAATCTTGCAAAGATTACAGCTAATTAATGGTTTCTTTATAAAAATAGCATCACCCTTCACTATTATGTGACAATTGCACTTCTTTCCCTCTCCACTATATTAGTGTGATCCAGCAATGCTGGCAGCTTCATTTCACATCAGGATGTGTTCAGTAGTTAAAAATTTAAAAATAACCATTTCAAGAATGATCCTTGATTTTCTTCATACAAGAAATTATTTATATTCCACATCTGAACTTGCAGTTTGAGAGGTGACTTGTTATAGGGCTTTGAAATTATGAAAAACTTTTATGAAATAAATGGACTAAAGTATATGAACAGTACTTTTTAGGAACAGAGTGAAGTTCCAATGGATACAAAGAGCAATAATCATGGATTGATTGATAGCAACAGATTCTACCTTGGAAAGCAATCTGGCAACTCACCCTTTGTAACAAACTATAGAGGCCAAGGTATTTTGTATGTCTGGTAGGTGTGCTGTATGCTGCCTGACCTGGAGTGATATGGGTACAAACGCAATACTTTTTGTTAGCATTTCTAGCAAAATAATTTGCGTTAAAGATGTACAAGAATGTTGGGTATTAAAAAGCTTATTTTAATTATCTGGACAAATTAAATATGTGTTTATGCTTTATTTAAATTATGTTGAATGTCACAGCATAGAAGAGGCTATTGTGCGTGCAACCTTGTGAAATTAAAGTAAATATTTTGAGATTTTATGATCCCTGTGGAGATCAACAAATCAAAAGAAACCAAATTTACTAAACAATCCCAATTTTCAATACAGTCATACAGGATTCACTGGCAAAACACAGTCCATATATACTTCATAATAAGTAGTAGCTATAACAAAGCTAGATCTCAGGAAGTGCTGTCAGCATGAATGGTTCCAGTTTTTAATGTGAAGTTCTTCAAAGGCCTGATCTTCCTCTGATAGATTTCCAGTTGCTTTCCTTCATGGATTTTACCATCAGTTATCATCAAACAGCAATTCCCACTCAATGAGTTCCACAAAGTATAATCTTCAATCTTACTTTCCTTCGCCAAACTTCTGGATTCAACCTTCATGGTCTCCACTTTACAACTGTGCCACAAACACCTTCTCACAAAACTCGTAACATTAGATCCGTCTCCGTACTGTACATCTGCCGTCCTCATCATGTTTTCATGACTTTTCATTTTCTTCTGAGAACTCTTCATCTCATTGCCATTTGCATCTATCATGGGTTCAAATAAGGAAAGTGGATCACCAGATGTGCCACTTGTGTGTAGCTCGAAGTCAATTCCCTATTTAGCTGTCATTGTTCCACTTAGGCTCCACAAACCAGAGATTTATAATGAGGATTTTTTTTCATTTAGGAAGAGGATTGTATTTGAAGGTAATGAAAGGAATGGAGCTTAGGAGATTGGAGTTGTAGTCCCAGCACCGACCTCCAGTTTCATCTGGGCAGCCTAGCCTCCATTCCATCCTGAAGGGTAGAACTATTAGTGTGGAATGTGGGCCATCTAACAGTTCTCAAACGTGGCTCTTGCCTCTTCATAAACCTAATGGATGAAAGTGTTTCACAGAATCTTAGTGTACAGCCACTGCTTAGCCCAACTGAGTAGAAAAAAAATGATGTGAAGGAGCTAATCTAAAGTTTCGGTGAGAATTAAAAATGTGATTTTTGACCCCCAACATTTTTGTGCCTCTTCAATGCAAAACATTTTCCTGGCTAACAAAAAGCCTTGCATTTTTGCACATCTCACCCCAGGTCAGGCAGCATGAGTACAAATGGCGTGCTAGATGTGCAAAATACTGTAGAAATTGTATGATCGAAACAATTTTTCTATGCAAAGATTGACTGCTTTTTAACCAAGCTAAGAGTATAAGAGCATTTTATTTATTTTTTAGAACAGTCTGTTTTTAAGGCTATAAATATTTTTTAAATTTTAAGAACATTGTGATTGTTTCAGATTATCTATATCTCAATTATCCAAACTCTCTTGTCTTTCTTTATTAATGCATGTTCTTGTAGTACCTCATTTTCATTTGGCAGTGAAAAGAAATTAAGAACCTCTGCCATCATGTCAAATATTGCCTCTAAGTTAAATACTTAAGTCAATCTCTTATATTCAGCAAATCAATGATACCTTTTCCACTTGATCCAACTTTAAAGTGGCAGACAGCAAGCATTGGGTTAATAAATGATGTACAGCAGCAGATTGTCATGGCTACACTGCTGTTTCCCAAGGTCCTGTGGGACTTTGCATGTAAAGCCTGTTGATTGGCTGGAAGCTTTCACTGTCAGTTTCTCCCCTAGTGGCCCTTTGCTTAGGATTAATCTAAAGGGAAATAATTTGCTTCCATCAACAGACTTGGTACTTGTGACAGATCAAACACGTCTCCCTCAGCAACTTTGATCTGTGCTTGTTTTTACTCCAGTAACATCTGGGTATAATTTGTCAGGTAGCAGTAGATGAACACTAGTCAAAGGAGTTAATTAATGGAGTGTGTGCTGTTTGTAAGCTTTATGTGAAGGAGGAGGTGCGGCTTGGAAATACAACCACCCACACCTTCAGATACATCTACAATAAGAGCACATTTCAATTAGAGGGAGAAAATCATTTGCAGGATTTAAGACTACTGCTGCCTCCTTAATGTTTTATTATGTTACGTAGGATACAAACAATGCAAAAGACTGTAATTTAGAATCTTTTTTAATCACTGCTGTGAACTAAGTGGAAATAAATGTGACATCCTCTATCCATTTTATCAAATTATGTACCGTTTACTTATATTAAAAACACTAGATTCTGGTAACCAGCTGCCAAATAAATAATACAGTGATGATATGACAAGGGATTAATACTCTTGTCTGAATGTCATTGCACATTAAGGACATGATGTGCAGGATCAGCCATCACTTATGCTGCTGAGAGAGGGGAAATATTCCCATAGTCCAAGATGATGTTATACCATAACAGATTGTCAGGTAGTGAGTTATAAGCCTATGATGCAATCAAGGGAATAACTTGACATTTATAAACTGCTTGCCTTTTGATTCTATTGTTTATAATGTCATCTGAACTCCCAGCTTAAATTAGTCCTGTAACTCGCTCCTAACTATTCATATGATTGCTGCCATAAGTCAAAATCATTGGAGACTAAAACTAAGTCAGTGACACCATTCTTCAAAATACTTGTTTTTGTCCTTATTCAATTTGCATGCACTCATGATACTCAGTGATGTTACAGTAATTAATTAGAAGTTGATATTATATAAAATGTAATCTGGATAGACAGACCAACAGGTCTATGCCAGTGATTATGTTCTGTACAAGTCTCCTCCCTCCCTATTTTTGTACCTTTCTATTTTCTCCACCCATATAAATCACTTAAGTGGGAAAACAATAAGCATGACTTTGGTTTTCACTTCTCACATGTTGTAACGAATATCACAAACTCTTACCCATTTGAGGAACTTTCCCCTGAATTTTCTATTTGAGTCATTCATAGCTATCTTATACTTTAGGCTTCTTGTAATGGATATGCATGGATGTGGAAATAACTTATGCAGGCGAACCCAACTAATCCATTTCATAATTTTGAAAATGTCACTTAGCTCCTGGATGGGAATTAAGGTGGAAAAGAAGCTTTCCACAGTAATAATAGGGGCAGGAAAAAGCAATAATGTGTGTTGGAACATGGTTTTGCTTGGTCCATGCTTCCTAAGAGCACTCTACATTGTAGTCATAAGACTGGAGGCATTTCTGGGAGGTTCCGTTGTCTATCCCTTAGGCATCTGTTGATGAAATTGCGCGGGTGTCCGTTTTTGGTGAATACCTTGTATAGGTGTTCTTCTTCCACTTTTTGCAGTTCTGGTGTGCTGCAGTATGTTGTGGCCCTTTTGAATAGTGTCCTGATGCAACTTCGTTTGTGTGTGTTGGGGTGGTTGCTTTTATAGTTCAGGACTTGGTCTGTGTGTGTGGCTTTCCTGTATACCTTTGTGCTGAATTCTCCGTTCGGTGTTCTATGTATCATCACGTTTAGGAAAAGACAAACACATAACCTCAACACCAAGGAGAGAGAAGCACTAAAATCACTAAGAAACGATAAGAACATAATCATACTAGATTATCATACATAGAAACTCGTAATATCTGTTATTTCTAGTTAGCTTTCTCTCATGCTGTAATTTTTTCCTCCTTATTAACCTTTTAGTCCTTACTGATTATTATATTCTCCAATCTTCTGTCCTATCACCCATTTGTGCAATTATATGCTTTTTCTTTTAAGTTTGATACTATCTTTAACTATTTTAGTTAACCATGATTGATGGCTCTTCCACTTGAAAATTTTATTTCTTGTTGGAATGTATCCTGTCTCTTCTAAAATTGTTGTAATCTTTAGCCTTATCTGTTGAGTTACTTTTAAATATGTACACTTTTATCCATTTCTACCATGGTCTGTTTACTGTTTCCCATATTAAAAGCTTTCTTTCTTGCCTTGTTTACACTCTTTGCACACCTTCCCAAATTTATCCTTTTGTCCACAATTTATTTTAAAGTCCTTTCTACTTCCTTACCTAGATTGTTAGAGCACTGGTCCTAACACATTTGGAGGCGGTATATTAGGATGGAAAGAGAATTGGCTAACAAATAGAAGACATTTGGAACAACAGCATTTTCAGGAGAGCAACCTGTAATGAGTGGAATGTCACAGGATCAGTGCTGGGGCCATGATTACTTAGAATATATGTTGCTTTAGTTGAGAAAAGTGAATGTACTGTAGCCAAGTTTGCAGATGACACAAACATAGTGGGAAAGCAAGTGGTGAGGATGACACACAAAATTTACAGAAAGATACAGATTAAACAAGTGGGCAAAAATTTGTCAGAGAGAATATAATATGGGTAAAATGTGAGGATGAATAGAAGAGCTTAATATTATTTAAGTGGAGAAAGACTACAGAAAGCTACAACACGGAAGGGTTTAAGAGTCCTGTGCATAAATCACGAAAAGCTAATATACTAAGTTCAGCAGATAACTGGGAAGGCTTTGTGAGTGGCAGGTCATGTCTCACAAATCTTATTGAGTTCTTTGAGGATGTTACTAGACAAGTTGATGAGGGTCGAGCGGTGGATGTGGTGTATATGGGCTTCATTAAGGCATTTGATAAGGTTCCCCATGGTAGGCTCGTTCAGAAGGTCAGGAGGAATGGGATACAGGGAAATTTAGCTGTCTGGATACAGAATTGGCTGGTCGACAGAAGACAGCGAGTGGTAGTGGAAGGAAAATATTCTGCCTGGAAGTCACTGGTGAGTGGTGTTCCACAGGACTCTGTTCTTGGGCCTCTACTCTTTGTAATTTTTATTAATGACTTGGATGAGGAGATTGAAGGATGGGTTAGCAAGTTTGCAGACTTTACAAAGGTTGAAGGTGTTGTTGACAGTATAGAGGACTGTTGTAAGCTGCAGCGTGACATTGACAGGATGCAGAGATGGGCTGAAAGGTGGCAGATGGAGTTCAACCTGGATAAATGCGAAGTGATGCATTTTGGAAGGTCGAACTTGAAAGTTGAGTCCAGGATTAAAGACAGGATTCTTGGCATTGTGGAGGAACAACGGGATCTTGGTGTGCAAGTACATAGACCCCTTAAATTGCCACCCAAGTTGACAGGGTTGTTAAGAAAGCTTATTGTGTTTTGGCTTTCATTAACAGGGGGATAGAGTTTAAGAGCAGTGAGAGCTTGATGCAACTCTATAAAACTTTGGTTAGACTGCACCTGGAATACTGTGTCCAGTTCTGGTCACCCTATTATAGGAAAGATGTGGGTGCTTTGGAGAGGGTTCAGAGGAGGTTTACCAGGATGTTGCATAGACTGGAGGTTATGAAGAGAGGTTGACTGAGCTCGGACTTTTTTCATTGGAAAAAAGAAGGAAGAGAGGGGACCTAATTGAGGTGTACAAGATAATGAGATTAATAATCACAGAACACCAGGTTATAGTCCAACAGGTTTAATTGGAAGCCCACTAGCTTTCGGAGCGACTCCTCTTCTTCATCAGGTGATTGACGATCACCTGATGAAGGAGTGTCGCTCCAAAAACTAGTGTGCTTCCAATTAAACCTGTTGGACTATAACCTGGTGTTGTGTGATTTTTAACTTTGCACACCCCAGTCCAACACCAGCATCTCCAAATCAAGATAATGAGAGGCATAGATAGAGTTGATAGCCAGAGATTTTTTCCCAGGGCAGAAATTGTTAACACGAGGGGTCATAGTTTTAAGCTGTTTGGCGGAAAGTATAGAGGGGATGTCAGAGACGGGTTCTTTACGCAGAGAGTTGTGAGAGCATGGATTGCGTTGCCAGCAGCAGTTGTGGAAGCAAGGTCATTAGGGATATTTAAGAGAATGCTGGACATGCATATGGTCACAGAAATTTGAGGCTTTGTACATTTGGGTTTACCTTACATGAGGATCAATGGTCGGCACAACATCGTGGGCTGAAGGGCCTGTTCTGTGCTGTACTGTTCTATGTTCTTTGTAAATGGAATGTTAGCCTTTATTTCAAAGTGAATGAAATATAAAAGTAGGGATGTCTTTTTAAAACTATACAAGAGACTAGTCAAACCACTGAATATTGTGAACAGTTTTGGGTCCTTATATAAGGAAAGATATAATGGCAATGGAGCAGTCTCGGTGAAGGTTTACTAGGTGGATCCCAGTTCTGATGGGCTGTTTTACAAAAAGAGTTGAGGAGGCTGGACGGGTACTCACTGGAGTTCAGAAGAATGAGAGCAACCTTGTTGAAACATATGATTTTTAGGGGACTTGACAAGGTAGATGTGGAAAGGTTTCCCCTCATGAGAGAATTTAGTATCAGAGGGCATAATTTCAGAATAAGGGGTTGGCAATTTAAGATGAAATGAGGAGGAATTTCTTGAAGGCAAGTGGATCTGCGGAATTATTTAATTGTTTAAATATATTCAAAGCTAAGACCAACATTTTTAATATAGTCTTATGGTTTGCTGTAGCAACTGGTGTCAATCCTCCTCATTATATTGTGCTTGACTACCACTATATTTTTTATTTTCCCCACTTGAAACGCTTCCACTAACACTGTGCCATCCACCCTGCAGCCCTGACACCTGAAAGAACCTCAGAACTGTTCAAAAATTGCAAAGGCTGAGATTCCTGGACTCACCCTCTGCATCTGTTTTCCTGCCTCACTTGTGATCGATACTCTCAGTCACTGATCACTTACCAAATCAGAAGACCTAAGCAATGTGCTGCCTCATCATCCAAAGTATGGAAATAGCAGTCCCCCACCCTGATGTGTCTCAGTATTTGCTAATCGACATCCAACTCATATACTCCAAAGCAGAGCTGTTCTCTCTTACAAGACCTTATCACGGACGTTTTTGCTTCGCCCATATTAGCGTTGGCACCCAGATTTCCTAATATAATGTAGTCGTGAGACCTCACCCATCCTGCCATTCTTCATGTGTTTCAATTCACTACTGAATTATTCAATTGTTTGGTTTTTTTAAAACATTTTATTAACTTTACTGTTGGTATCCTATACTCTTTTTAAAAATATAGGAACAGAATAGACCATAATCACTTATTAGATGTTTGCCAAACTGTTAGGTTCTTGCCCTGTAGGAGAGGAAGAACTAATTTTTGGAGGATGAATAAGTTAGAAAAAGCACAAAAAAACCTTATTTTTCCCTCCTCATCTCACTGTTTTTAAAACAGTTAACATTACAGAAGAGGAAGGTCGGGAGGTCTTAGAGACTATAAAGTCGGATAAATATCCGGGACCTGATCTAATGGATCCCAGAATGTTATGGGAAGGTGAGGTGAGGTACCTGATGACTGGTGGTTGGCTAATGTGTCTTTCTTTAAGAAAGGTTGTAAGCAGAAACTGGGGAACTATAGACTTGAGAGTCTGATTTCAGTTGTAGGTAAATTGTTGGAGGTGATTATAAATGATAGGATTTCTGGACATTTAGAGAGGCAAAAATTGATTAGAGATCGTCAGTATGGTTTTGTGCAAGGAAAATTGTATCTTATAAACTTGATTGAGTTTTTGAGCAAGTTACCAAAAAGGTTGATGATTGCAGAGAAGTTGATTTTATTCATTTGAATTTTAGTGGAGCCTTTGACAAGGTTCAGCATGATAGACTAATTAGTAAATTTAGGCCACATGGGATTGAGGGTGAGCTTGCCAATTGGACACATAATTGGCTTAATGGCAGGAGACGGAGTATTGGTGGAGGGTTACTTTTCGGACTGGAGGCCTGTAACCACTGGTGTTCCACAGGGATTGGTTCTAGGTCCTCTTTTGTTTGTCATTTATAAATGATTTGGATGAGAATGAATAAGGCATGGTTAGTAAGTTTGCAGATGACATCCAAATTCATGGTATAGTAGACAATGAAGAAGGTTTTCTAAGGATCAAAGAGATTTTTTTTTAGATTAGACTTAGACTTACAGTGTGGAAACAGGCCCTTCGGCCCAACAAGTCCACACCGACCCACCAAAGCGCAACCCACCCATACCCCTACATTTACCCCTTACCTAACACTACGGGCAATTTAGCATGGCCAATTCACCTGACCCGCACATCTTTTGTGACTGTGGGAGGAAACCGGAGCACCCGGAGGAAACCCACGCAGACACGGGGAGAACGTGCAAACTCCACACAGTCAGTCGCCTGAGTCGGGAATTGAACCCTGGTCTACAGGCGCTGTGAGGCAGCAGTGCTAACCACTGTGCCACCGTGCCGCCCTTTGATCTTGATCAAATGTGTCAACGAGCTGAAAAATGACAAGAGTTCAATCTGGATTAATGCGAGGTATTGCATTTTTTGTACAACAAACAAGAGTAGAGCTTAAACAGTTAATGGTGGGGCCTTAGTGTTGTAGAACAAAGGGACCTGGGGTGAGGTACATAGTTGTCTAAAGTTTGCATCACATATGTACAGGATGGTTAAAAAGGCATTTAGAACATTTGCCTTCATTCCTCAGTCCTTTGAGTATAGGAGCTGGGATGTTATTTTGAGGTCGTACAGGACATTGGTGAGGCCTCTTCTGGAATGCTGTGTCTGGTTCTAGTCACCCAGTTATAAGAAGGTTAGAGAGGGTTCAGATGAGATTTACCAGGATGTTTCCAGGTATGGAAGGTTTGAATTATAAAGAAAGGCTGAATAGGCTAGGAGTTTTTTTACTGGAGCGTAGGAAGTTGAGATGTGACCTGATAAAAGTTTATAAATTAGTGAGAAGTATAGATGGAGTTGATGGGAGTTGTCTTTTTCCTAGGATGGAGAATTTCAAGTCAACGGGTCACATTTTAAGGTGAAAGGAGAGAGATTTTAAAAAAAGACATGAAGCAAATTGTTTGCACAAAGGGTGGTTTGAGTGTGGAATGAGCTTCCCGAGGAAGTGATGGATGTAGTACAATTACAATGTTTAAAAGACATTTAGATGGATATATGATTAGGAAATGTTTGAAGGGATGTGGGCCAGGAGCAGGTAGGTGGAACTCGTTTAGGTAGGGATTATTTTTATCATGGACTGGTTGGACTGAAGGATTTGTTTCTGTGCTGTATAACTCTATGACTACCACTCTAACTACCCTAAATGCCAAAACCCCCCAATACTATTCAAAGCCACACTCAAGTGCTGAGTCACATTGAGGGACTAAGCTTTATATGTTGCTGAAACAAAAGAGATAATTGAGCCTAGATGCAGAAAAAATAGTTTCATCTGCTTTCTTTAATTTCCTTGATCTTCCAGTGGAGTGTTTGTAAAACCTTGCTTGAAGCCTGGAAATTTAGAATTAAAACAAGTTTTATTAAATGTTAAATATAAACCAAAAATAAATACTTCTTTACTCAGCAACTGCCAGCATCCATGTCTCAACACTCCAAGAAACCCCTAACTAGTTCTGATGAAACATCAAAACTTATTTTTCTCTTTTGACCTGCAAAGTAATTTTAGCATTTTCTGATTCAGTATACAATTTCCACTGTTCACAGTTTTCTTGGCATTTTATCTATTTCATTTCACCATTGTTGTGGTTCTGTTCGCCGAGCTGGGAGTTTTTGTTGCAAACGTTTCGAACCCTTTCTAGGTGACATCTTCAGTGCTTGGGAGCCTCCTGTGAAGCGCTTCTGTGCTGATTCCTCCGGCATTTATACTGGTTTGAATCTGCCACTTCCGGTTGTCAGTTGCTGTCCGCTGCAGTGGCCGGTATATAGGGTCTAGGTCGATGTGTCTGTTGATAGAATTTGTGGAAATTTGCCTCTCTAGGCAAACAGAGAACAGCCAGGGAATTCCTAGAGGCATGGCACTCATCCACAAATTCTATCAACAGACACATCGACCTAGACCCTATATACCGGCCACTGCAGCGGACAGCAACTGACAACCGGAAGCGGCAGATTCAAACCAGTATAAATGCCGGAGGAATCAGCACAGAAGCGCTTCACAGGAGGCACCCAAGCACTGAAGGTGTCACCTAGAAAGGGGATGAAACGTTTGCAACAAAAACTCCCAGCTCGGCGAACAGAACCACAACAACGAGCACCCGAGCTACAAATCTTCTCACAAACTTTGATCATTTCACCATGTTCAAATTTCATTATGCAGAATTGTTTCATTTAATAGGCTGTCATGCAGAGAGAAAAGTTAGGAGTGTGCTTCAGAAGAACAATAGAACAACAGTGGGTGGCACGGTGGCTCAGTGGTTAGCGCTGCAGCCTCACAGCATCAGGGTCCCAGGTTCGATTCTCGCCCAAAGCGACTGTGCAAACTTCACACAGACATTCTCCCCGTGTCTGCGTGGGTTTCCTACGGGTTCTCGGTTTCCTCCCACAATCCAAAGATGTGCAGGTCAGGTGAATTGGCCGTGCTAAATTGCCCATAGTGTTAGGTGCATTAGTCAGAGGGAGATGGGTCGGGGTGGTTTACTCTTCGGAGGGTCAGTGTGGACTCGTTGGGCTGAAGGGCCTGTTTCCACATTTTAAGGAATCTAATCTAATAATTTTATGGCTGTAATCAGAGTGGTGATTGTATATTTTCTCAGTGTTGAAGTACAGTAAGTTTAGTAAATCAATTCAGGTGCACCAAAAGAGTTTGAGGCATGTCAAATCATTTATCAAAATACTAAGAAGATCCAGTCTGTCATTTCTCAAATGAATAATTGCACTTTTGAAATATTGAGGTATAGTGAAATGATCTTAACTGAGCATTCATATCCACAAACTCTCCATTTACTGAACCTATCATCATTCTTGACTGCCTAAAATTGTGGTGAATTAGTCAGAGGTTGAGTTCACAGCTCAATCCAAAGACTGGAGCATATCATTCAGGCTTATGCTGCCAGTGCAGTTTTGAGAGCGTGGTACATTGTTGGAAGTGCAGTACAGTATTATGTGTGATATATTTAAATTGAGGTTCTTTCTGGTCCCTTGCTTGGTATCAAAGATCCCACAGCACAATTTCAAAGAATATTATCATCCCTAAACCAACATCACTGAAACAGATGAAACAATCACTATCAAGTTGCTATATGTTAGAATTTACTGTATACAAACTGGCTGTCATGTTATCTACAACACTACAAAAGTATTAATTTACTTCAGGATGTTGTTTGTAAAAGGCACTGTTTATATTAAATGCTTACATTTAAGCTTTGCTCATTTGGCAAAAAGTCCATTCCCTCCATTTTCTGGGCACATGTGCAACAATTTGAGACCAGCCTGTGTGTGAAGATTTACTTACCTCATTTACTTAATAAAGACTGACTTCAAGAGTAGATGGTCTGAGCTGCTGAAATGGACTGAAGAAATTTAATGCAGAAAAGAGTGATGAAATGTCATGAAGAATGATGAGAGGCAATGTGAAGTAAAGGGCATACCTCTAAAGGAGTGAAGGAGCAAAGGCCTTGGATATATGTGCACAAACTATTGAAGGTGGCAGTGCAGTTTCACAACATTGTTAGGCTAAGATCCTATATGTTTTCTATGTAAATAAAGGCACAGGGTACAAAAGCAAGGAGATTATAAAGAGATCATTTACAGGCAACTGTGGGCCAGAGAAAATGTCAGTTAAACAAGTCACACATAGTACAGCACTTCAACAATGTACCACAATCTCAGTACTGCACTGTGAGCATAAGCCTGAATGATATGTTCCCAGTCTTTAGAGTGAGCTATGAACTCAATCACTGACAACTCCACCACAGTCTAGTAAGGCAAGAATTACTTGAGATAGTAGGTTCAGTAAATTGAGAGTTTGTGAAAGCGAAGGCTCAGTTAAGATCATTCACTGTACCTTTCTTTTCAAAAAAAAAGTCACTGGTTTAACCTCAACTGGCATATTGTCTAAATTGGGGAACTACACTTCAGGAAGAATATGAAAACTTTACAGGTATTGCATAACATATTTACAGGAAATATTTGTCAAATAACTGGTATCCTGTTACCAAGTCATCCTTTATTTACACGTGCATAGTACATGACATTAACTCAACACCTCAGAGCTGGCTCCTAGAGTGAACAGACCCCCTGAATCTCTAGTTTATATCCATCAGCCAGGACTCCCTGAGTAGGTTAACAGTCCAAATTATGGAACTCTCATTCTATGAGGTCCACCTGACTGACTTCATTCCAATCACTACACTTGGAAAATGACGACTTCGGTTTTGTGGATAGATTGATGAAGCTGTGGCTTTTGTTTAAGAAGGGAAGTTTTGAGAGAAGAATCATGAAAAGAGGGACTATTTTCAGTGCCTGAAGGATCAAGACCCAGAAAATATCAGTTTATGATTTACAAAAGAAATGCAGTGTGATTATAATTTATAATGGACTGTCAAAATGTGTGGAGAAAAGAATTGGATAATTAATCAAAAAGGTGGATTTCCACCCAACTCCACCTTCCACTAATCCACCCTCCCACACACAATTTTATTTCCGGCTTTAAGATACCCAGGAAATGATCCCTGCCAGCGACAACCCTAAAGGAAGTAGTGAAATTGCATCAGTAATAAGGAGGTCCTACCATTAGATTTGCAATGACATAGAACCACCAGTTCAGATGCTGACACCTAATGTACTCTAAGAGCTGATACAGAGTTGAGATCTACAGTTAGTAAGTCACCAAGTATGAGTCACTGTCCCTGGCTTGGTTGCAAAAGCTGATTCTTGCACCAGTTCACCACATGGCAAGATCACAAATGAAATTAAAACAGAAAGCTGGAGAAGCTAAGAAGGTCTGGCAATATCTGTGGAGAGAGAAGCAGAGTTAATATTTCAAGTAAGGCGTGACTTCTTTGGAACTGAAAAGTCAACTTCTTCTCCCCTTACAGAGGCCAACAGACGTGTTGAGTTTCCCTAGTACTTTCTGTTTTTATTTCAGATTTTCAGTATACACAGTATTGTGCTTTAATTAAATGTCACAGATGAGTCCTGCAATAAAGGACTTCGGTGACAACTTGGAAGGAGCGGCAAAGTGTACTGATGGAAGTTGATTGTCACATCAGCCACTAGAGATGAATAGCATCATGCTTCCATGGCTTCACATGTTGCTGATCCACATAGGGTCACCCCCAAGAGCACTCTTCTGAACTTGGGGTAACGCAGGGACAGTTAGTTAGCTATTCAATGGCAGCCTACACATTGGCAGCAAAGCTCTGGCATCTGATTTGTATCTCTTCGGGCAGTGCAGAACCAGGGAAAACAATTTTGAATTTGAGACTGAATTGATTAGTCCAATTTCTAAAAAAAATTGTACAAAATAAACAATGAGATTGCCACATACAAGAGGTCATGAAATCCGAATCTATTATATTGATAAAGGAAATGAAAGCCAGAAAAATGATACTGAAAAGAGCCAGCATTATTGGAAATGCAATAATATGGCTGACTTACTTAAACTCCACCTCCTTCACTGTTAAGTCAAAATATGATTTGGAAGTGCCGGTGTTGGACTGAGATGTTCGAAGTTAAAAATCACTCTCAACACCAGATTATAGTCCAACAGATTTATTTGAAAGCACTAGCTTTTGGAGCGCTGCTCCTTCATCAGGACAACCACCTGAAGAAGGAGCAGCGCTCCAAAAGCTAGTGCTTCGAATTAAACCTGTTGATTATAACCTGCTGTTGTGTGTTTTTAAGTCTAAGATAAATGGCTTATGCAGGAATTTCACAAGTTTCTTTACTAAATTCTTAGTAGTATTAAAATCTTGTAAAATTTCATTTAATTCCTGCTTTTTTTTCTCAAGGTTCCTATCGATTTGACCAAAATGCTTGAATAGTTTTGATAATAAAAGTTTTATTCACCTTCTATAACTGTTGTTGAGTGCAATTAGCAAAGAAAGAGCCAGGAGGTTGATGAGTTGACAATTTTTTTCCAAAGGGAATTATTGTGATCAAGAAAGTGCTGTGTGAAGAGGTGAGGGAGGCAATTACAATTGTGACTTTCAAAAGCAAACTGAATAAATATGTGAAACAGACACACTTTCATGGCTATGGAGAATTGCAAAGAAGTGGGATCAGTTTTTAAAAAATGCAGGCGTGATAGGCTGATTGAAGACCTTCCATATTGTCATGTTTGGGAGGTTTTGAAAATGGCATTAAGTGTGAATGAAAAAAAAACAACCATTTATTTTTAAATTCTATGTTTACCCTCTTAAACTAGTGAAGGAATCTGGACTTTCACATTTTAATGCTAGGTTTATGGCAACATTGCATACAATACCTCAGGCTACATCATTTGTGTGTCACTAGAGGTTAGTGGTAATAAATCATTGTCATACATGTGGCTCTAGACCTTCCTTCAGGAATTTTGACCAGAGGTAGTACCTTGCTATATTTAGAGTAGAGTAATTTTTATTTGTTCTTTCTACCATATACAACTGATACAGTAAAAACAAGACAGCGTTCCTCCAATCCTGAGGGTGCTACATTGACAGCATAAATGACACAATCGTATATAGCATAAAGTGCTTAAGAAGTGCAAACATGCAAGTTACAGTGTAACAGAAGAATGATGAGCAATAGATATTATCCTAGCAGCAATACAAAATAATTTCCGATGGGAAAGTGTCTGATTAAACTGTCTTAAGGAGCCTGATGGCTTGGGGGAAGAAACTTTTGCACAGTCTGGCCGTGAGAAACCGGTATCTTCTGCCAGATGGCAGGATGGAAAAGAGTTTGAGTGAGGGGTGTGTGGGGTCTTCCACAATGCTGTTAGCCTTTCAGATGCAGTGTGTGAACTAAATCTTGGTAATGGAGTGAAGAGAGACCCCGATGATCTCCTCAGCTGTTCTCACTATCCATTGTAGGGTCTTATGAACAAAGACAGTGCACTTCCAAAATCAGGCAATGATACAGCAGGTCAGGGTACTCCTAATGACCCTCTGTAGAATGTGGTGAGGATGGGGGGGGGGGGGGGGGGTGTGAAAGATAGGCTTTCCTCAGCCTGCTGGGCTTTCTTGGTTATGGAGCTGGTGTTGAGGGTTCAGCTGAGATTCTCCGCCAGGTATATGCCAAGAAATTTGGTGCTCTTCATGATCTTCACAGGAGAGCTATCGATGTCCAGCAGGGACTCCAGTAACTGAAGTTAAATATTTACAAAATGATTACAGAATGATTGTATGCTTTTAAGAAATGTTTAGAAGGTAATATTTCTTGCCTTTCTAATGAGGGATGAATTCATGATCAAATGCTCACTGTGGGGAATGTTTTTTCTGAAACAGAAAACAGAAATTGCTGGAGAAATTCAGCAGATCTGGTAGCATATGTGGATGTCAATATTTTGGGTCCAGTGGAGCCTTCTTCAGAACTGATGGAAGCTAAGAAAAAAGTGGTATACAGGCTAATGCTTGGAAGGTAGGGTGTGATGGAATACACAATAGGTGGAGATGGAGTTTCGAGGGGGAGAAAGACAGGAAGAGAAAGGGATAGATAATGGAAAGCTAAGGAGAAAAATGATCTGATATTGGGACCACAAGTAGATGTAAATGAATTGATAGTGCTGAAAGCAGCCCATGTGATCACAGAATTCCTACAATGTGGATAGAGACCATTCAGCCCTTCTAGTCCACTGACTCTCCAAACAGCAATCCCCACACTATCCCCATAACCCTGCACTTAGAATGGCTAACTCTCTAGCCTACACATCCTTCCAGGGTAACTTAGTGTGGCCAATCCACCTAAGTTGCATATCTTTGGACTGTGGAAGGAAACCATGCACCTGGCAGAAACTCATGCAGACACAGGGGAGAGCATGCAATGTAACACACAGTTCCTCAAGGCTGTAATCGAACCTAGGTCTCTGCAGTTATGAGGCAGCACTGCTAACCATTGAGCCACCGTGCCGCCTTGATGCCAGATCCTGTGATGTGAGGTGGGTAAAGGATATCAAAAACTCTGTTTATGCCCTAGAATTATTGAACTCAATATTGAGTCCTGAAGGCTATAAGGTCCACAAGTGGAAAATGAGATGCTGTTCTTCCAGCTTGCACTGACCCTCACTGGAGTACTACATCAAGCCCTAGACGGAAGTGTTGGCCAGGGAACATGGTGGTGTGTTGAAGTGGCAGAAAACTGGAAGTTTGGCGTTATTTTTACAGACAGCTCTTCTTTCTCCCTGACTTACTATTCTCCATTCGTTGTCTTCCTAACTCCTCTTCTCTTCCTATGGGCTGTACCTCCACCTATTGCTTACACCTTTATTCTACACCTGCCCCCTCTCACCCCCATTTTAGCATATACAATTCTTTTTCTACCTATCATCAGTGCTGAAGAAGGATCACTGGACTTTAAATATTAACTCTGCTTTCTCTCCACAGATGATGCCAGACCTTCTGAGTTTCTCCAGCAATTTTTGTTTCTCATCTTCTATTATTTGCTTTTGTCTATGTTGGAATTGCTAGTAGCATACCTTTAAGTGCAGTGCTCCATGGACCATGTCGTTGAACTTCTGCTGGCTGTAAACACTCTTGACAGTTGAGGCTTGCTGATTGATATTTGTTCTTGTGTCTAATTTGAAATCCATGCGATGCCAATTGACACACATGTCAACATGATAAAATGTTTGGTTTGGGTTCCTTAGAAAAAGTTTGATTTTATCTTGTACTAGAGACTACTACCTTGTATCACCTTTGTATGTCTTCGATCTTCTGTTTTTCTGTGGCTGTAAGTTGCTATGGGGCACGTTTCCTGAAAGTGACCTACCTTCTTACAACAGCAGCATTTGATTTATAAATGGGCAACATGCCTTAATAACTACCTCAGTGACTCTGACCTCCATCATTATGAAGTGCTTTGAGAGCTAGTAGTGGGACGCATCGACTCCAGTCTCCCAGATTTCCTTGATCCATTATTTCACCTACCATTACAATAGGTCCACAGCATCTCCATGGCCCTACACTCATCCCTGGATACAAGGCCATATGTCTGGATAACAAGGACATCTATGTCAGATTCCTATTTATTGACTTTAGGTCTTTTCGAAACTCCGAGATCTCGGACTCTGCTCCCCCCCGCAACTGGATCCTTGACTCCCTGACCTACAAATCAAATTGAAGAAGGATAGGCAACAACACCTCCACCATGATCCTCAACATGAGTGCTCCGCAAGATTACATACTTAGTCCCTTACTATATTCCTTATGCACTCTTGAAGCAATGCTGACTAAGCCCTATTTTACTATGTGCTTGCATGTAATCTGCAATCTCATTCTTAATAATGGACTCCTAAAATCTTACCAACAACTGTGGACAGGCTAACCAGTCTATAGTTTCCTATCTGCCTCTCTCCCTTTTTAAAAATGGATGTTATCTTACTAATTTTCCAGCCCTCCTTGACTTTTCAATGGTCCTGAAATTTCCTCAACTATCTACCTCAGAACTCTGGGTATAGTCCAATGGTCCATCATTCAGACCATTCAGCTTCCCCAGCACCATCTCCTTCATGATGGCGACTGCACTCACCTCAGCTCCCTAACTTTCTTGAAGTCCTGGTATGCTGCTGATGTCTTCTAATGTGAAAACTGAAGCAAATTCTGTTCCTCCACCATTTCTTTGTTTCCCATTACTATTTCTCCAGCCTCATTTTCCATCAGTGCAATGCACACTCTCTTGCCTACCTCTCTTTTAGATATCCTAAAAAAAATCTCTGGCAATTTTCTTTTATATTACTCGCTAGCGTACTCTTATATTTCATCTCTCCCCACTAACTGTTTTTTTTCAGTTATCCTTTGTTGTTTTTTAAAGGCTTTCCAGTCCTCTGGCTTCCCACTAATCTTCACCACATTGTACTTTTTCTCTTTGGGTTTTTAATACTCTTCCTGACTTCCCTTCTCAGCTACAATTGCCTTGTCCTCCCCGAATATGTTTACTCTTCTTTGAGTTGAATTTCTGCTGTGCCTGCCAAATTGTCCTCTCATATTCCTATATTGCTGCTTCACCATCTTCCCTGCTAAGGTCCCCTTCCAATCAACCCTGGCTAGCTCCTCCTTCATATCTTTGTAGTTATCTTTACTCAATTGTAATACTGATGCATCTGATTAGAACATGAGCTTCCCATCTCTTGCATCAATCTGATAGTTCTGTGCTGTTTACTTTCAATGGTTTTAATGTCCTTTCACTAGTCTGTCAAACTTGTGCTCAGTTTGTTAACTGTAGCCCAATCAATGTCTTCTATAACTTTCTGCTGCTTTCCATGAAACCAAAACATCTACTGGCCTTTCCTGTTTCACTATTATTTGCCTGTGCCTTGCATTTTCAGGGATTATGACTCCCGGATTATCTTTTCATCCACATCTTTCACTTTCTTTTTATTTATGTATTTTAACTAAACTTGTGCTTCTATTCCAATACAACAATAAGTTGTATTTATGTAGTGTTTTTAACGGAACAAATAATTAATGTCCTTAACAGAAATGCTAAGAAACAAAAATTGATAATCGATTCCAAAGTGGATATCGTGTAAGTTGGGTCAAATAATGATATTTAATGTGGAAGACATGTTGTATTGCCATTGGCAGTAAATACCTAGCTTCAACGCATTTATGTCAGAATATTGCCCAAAGCTCTGTCTTTCTTATTTAGAATCCACTGGAAGCACACTCAATTCTGAATCAACTGATTACATTCGGCTGCAGATCTGAAATGTAAGATCTAGTCTAACACCCCGAGGGCAGTACTGAAGAAAGATTGCACGGTTACAGATGATCCTGGATGATCTTGATAAGGTGGATATGGAAAGAATGTTTCCCTTGTCAGTGAATCCAGAACTCAGGTCTCTATTTAAAAATTATGGGTCACCATTTCAGTGCAGATGACGATGAATTTATTCTCTGGGGATTGTCCAACTTTAGAACTTTGCCTCAGGAGACAGTGGCGGTGAGGTAATTGAATATTTTTCAGGCAGTGATAGATTCTTGTCAGGCAAGGGAATCAGGATTTTGGGGGTAAATGTGAAGAAGGAACTTGAAAGACAAACAAATCAGTCATGATCTTATTGAATGACAAGCAGGTTTGAATGGGCCGAATGGTCTATTTCCACTCCAGTTTTGCATTTTCGTTTGAGCTCTGATCTGTTCTGCCCGAAGTTACAAGGCATTTTGTAAATTACTCTATTTGCAGGTGTCTGGAGCAAGCAGACCTCCTTTGCTGCGCTGATTCAAATTATACATATCAGTCCTATAGTAATGGCACAAGATTGATTTTGTTTTAGCTTTTCCCCCCTAGAAAATGGAAGGCTGGGGGTAGTGTTGGGGTTTCTGACTTGACAGGGGAATTAAGATATGAGTTTGCAAGATTAGATTACTTATAGTGTGGAAACAGGCCCTTCGGCCCACCAAGTCCACACTGACCCACCGAAGCACAACCCACCCAGACCTATTCCCCTACATTTACCCTTTCACCTAACACTATGGGCAATTTAGCATGGCCAATTCACCTAACCTGCACATTTTTGGACACGGGGAGAATGTGCAAACTCCACACAGTCAGTTCCTGAGGCGGGAATTGAACCCTGGTCTCTGGCTCTGTGAGGCAGCAGTGTTAACCACTGTACCACCGTGCCGCCAAAATATAGGGAAGATATTTCCACATGGGAGTGGGGGGGAGGGAGGGACCAAAACTAGGGGTTGTGCATATAAGATAAGACGCTCACTAATAAATTCTCTCTCTCTCTCAGTCTCTCTCTCTCTCTCTCTCTCTCTCTCTCTCTCTCTCTCCCCCCCCCCCCCCCCCCCCCCCCCCCGCCTCATATGCACATGTGCACACATATAAGTCTGTGGAGTGAATTTGTATTTGCAGATATATTCTATTTTGCTCAAAAAATGCACAATCTGTAGGCACTCAATCATGTAATATTTTGTAAATTCCACTTTGGAAATAGAATCAGTCTGACTCAAGATTGGGATACAGCCAGACTCTAACCTCACACCTTTTATTGCATCATCTGAGCTGAGATGTCACCTTTTGTTATAAAACCTTAAGTTATCTTAAGAATGTGACTGAAAAGAAGTTCTGGGATTTACATATTAATGAATCGAAACATTGTAAAAGATGAAAGACTTAACAACAATCCAGATTTGGTCAATATATCATTTCAGCTGCATGATACTGTAATCTTTTATTATAAATTCTGCGTCTTATTTTCCATAACTACCTGATGAAGGAGTGGCGCTCCGAAAGCTGGTGCTTCCAAATAAACCTGTTGGATTATAACCTGGTGTCGTGTGATTTTTAACTTTGTCCATCCCATTCCAACACCAGCTCCTCCACATCATGACTAATATGTTCAATAAGGAGCTCGGGAGAAATTTTGTTACGCATTGGTTATGTGCTACGAGTAGTTGAGGCAAATAGCATCGAAGCATCTAAGGAGAAGTTGGATAATTACATGAGGGACAAAGAAGTAGAAAATGTTGATGGGAGTAAAATGTGTCATGCCGCATATTTGCTATGGCATAGACCCAGTTGAACTGAGATCCATTTCTGTTCTCTACATTCTACATAATAAAGACTAAGGGAAAATTAACTATTTGAAAATGTGGCATATTTCTGCAAAATTAACTATTACTGTCTGTTGATGAAATTAACTGCTCTTTCTTATGTTTCAGAAGTGACCATGTCACAGACATGGCCAGTTGATGCACAAGTCCCTTTAGAAGACATGCATTGGGTTGCAGGTAAGAATAAGTGCTGGTGTATCTGGAAATTACTGAGGTTAGGAAGGTTTTGAAACTCTTGATATAAGTGGCAATGGATATTACTCCTGTGTCAGAGTTGTGAGTTGCAGATTGCATTCACAATTGAGGCTGATAGGTGAGTGCAGTAGTGAGGGTGTGTTTCATTGTCTGAGTTCCCATTCTTCAGATGAGACATGCTGATGGTTTAGGTGGAAATTTTAGATTTGAAGCTAAATAAATGAGTTTTCTGTGCCTTGGTTCATATTTTTGGACTCAACCAATGTCAACAAGAATAAATAAACCGATTACTCATTTCATTTCTTTTGTGCCTTGATTTTAAAAAAAATCTACTTATGGGACATGGGCATCGCTAATTGGGCAGCATTTATTGCCTTCTCCTAACTGCCCTTGAGAAGATGGTGGTATGTTGCTTTCTTGAACTGCTGCAATCCATGAGCTGTAGGTTGACCCACAATGTCCTTAGTGAGGGATTCCAGGATTTTGACTCAGTGACAATTAAGGAATGGTGATATATATTTTAAGTCACAATGGTGATGGCTTGGAGGGGACTTGCAGATGGTAGTGTTCCCATTATCTGCTGCCATTGGCCTTCTAGATGAAGTGGTTGTGGGGTTAGAAGGTGGATCTTGTAAATACTGCTATTGAGTGTCCATGGTGGAGGGCGTGAAGGCAGATGGATGTGATGCCAATCAAGTAGGCTGCATTCCCTGAATGGTATCAAGCTGCTTTAGTGTTGTTGAAGCCACACCTGTTCAGGCAAGTGGAGAGTATTCCATCACACATCTGACTTGTAGATGATGGACAGGCTTTGGGGAGTCAGAAGGTGAAATACTCACCACAATATTCCCAGCTTTTGATCTGCTCCTGTGGCCACTGTTTATGTGGTGAGTCCATTTGAGTTTCTGATCAGTGATAGCCCCCAGGATCTTGATAGTCTGAATTCACTGTTGGCAACACCATTGAATGTCAATGGTGGGGGTTGAATTGTCTCTTACTGGAGATGGTCATTGCCTGGCATTTGTATGGCATGAATGTAACTCAACAGTTCTGTGCACAAGTCTGGATATTGGCTAGATCTTGTTGTGGTTGAACATGGACTGCAGCATCTGAGAAGGTGTAAAACGTCCAATCATAGGAGCTCATCTTCACATCTGACTTTATGATAGAGAAAGGTCATTGATGAAGCATCTGAGGGTGGTTGGGTCTAGGTCCCTGAGGAACACCTGCAACGATGTCATGGAGCTGCAATAGTTGACCTCCAACTTACAACTATCTTCATATGTGCCAGGTATTACTTGAACCAGCGGAGAAGTTGTTCCCAATATCCATTGATTTCACTTTTGCTAGGTCTGCCTAATGCCACACTTGATCGAATTTGTCAAAGGCAGTCATTCTCATGTTACCTCTGGAATTCAGCTCTTTTCTCCATGTTTGAAACAAGGCTGTAATGAAGTCAGGAGCTGGATGGCCCTGGTGGAACCCAAACTGGGCATCACTGATCAGTTTGTTGCTGAGGAAGTGTAGCTTGATAATGCTGTTGATGACATGTTCCATCACTTTCCTGATCATCAAGAGTATACTGATGGGATGGTAATTTGCTGGGTTGGATTTGTCCTACTTTTTGTGTGTACCAGGGTATACCTGGGCAATTTTCCACATTGTTGGGTACACGCCAGTGTTCTAACTGTACTGGAAGAACTTCGTTAGGGGAGTGGCAAGTTCTAGAGCGGAAGTCTTCAGTACTATTGCCAAAATATTGTCTGAGCTTATAGCATTTGCAGTATCCAGTGCCTCCAACCATTTCTTGACATCACGTAGAGTGACCCAAATTGGCTAAAGACTGTATCTGTGATGCTGGGGATCACTGGAGCAGGCCGAGATGGATTATCGGCTTGGCACTACTGGCTGAAGATTGCTGAAAATTCTTTAGCCTTATCTTTTGCACTCATGTTGGGCTCTTCAATTATTTGAGGATGGGGCTATTTGTGGAGCCTCCTCCCCTAGTGAGCTGTTTAATTGACCCACCACCATTCACAACTGAATGTAGCAGAACTGCAGAGCTTGAATCTGAGTCATTGGTTGTGGGATTGTTTAGATTTATTTATCACTTGCTACTTATGTTATTTGGCATGCAAGTTGTCCTGTTTGGCAGCTGCATCAGGTTGACACCTCATTTTTAGATATGCCCAGTGGTGCTCCTGGCATGCTGTCCTGTACTCTATTGAATCAGGGTTAATCTCCTGGTTTGTAGTAATTGTTGAGTAGGTAATATGCAGGCCACGAGGTTGCAGATTATGCTGGAGTGCAATTCTGCTATTGTTGATGGCCGGCTGGGTATCCATGAAGTACTATCTTGAGTTGCATGATCTGTTCAAAGTCTGTGCCAATTCATTGTGGTAGTGCCATACAACAGAATAAAGGATATTCCCAATGTGAAGGTGTCTCCACAAGGACTGTGTGATGACCACTCTTAATTGATATTATCATGGACAAGCTGGAGGCAGACTGGAAATGATGAGATGATATGTGTTTTTCCCTCTGGTTCTGTGGCGGGTGGTGAGGGAAGAAACAAATCTAGCAGCTATGTCCTTTAGGGTCTGATCAGCTCAATCAGCTGTGCCATTGCCAAGCACTCTTAGTGGTGGACGTTGAAATCCACCCAGAGTACATTTGCATCCTTACTACCCTCCGTGCTTCCTCCAAGTGTTGTTCAACATGGAAGATATATGGAAAATGGCTGCTACATTAATTACAAAAATATAAAGTCAACTATGCAATAGGATATGGTTTGGGAAGTTCAAGGACTGCTTAAAAATAACTAACTGTACGTGGGCATTATGTGATGCAATATTAATCAAGCGACTGCACTTGATTGTTTGTAATCAGTGGTGAGGGCATATGGTGGGAAGAAAGCTCAATGATAAAGGGATTTAGGTATTAACTGTGTATCTCTGAAAATTCCCTGCTGACATAGGAGAGTGTCAGGATGCTGGGGGTGAGATCTGGAGGGCAGTTTCATATCTTTCTTTTCAAACATTTTTCACAATGCAAAAGCACAGAGTTTCACAATCCTCAGCAGTCCATTTTGGGGTTACCCATCCTGAATCCCAGTGAGCTCAACCATGCCAGAACATAAATTCCAAGCTCTGTATATTTATTGTCAGGAAGAGGTTGCAGCTTGGGAAATGACCCAACGCTGCAAGAGAAAAAAGTTAGATCGGAATGTATGGTGAGGCTATGTAATTTGTCTTTTTTTTGTGTGGGCTGTCACGTATTTGCTTCTTCGCCAATTATTATTTCTTTTTGAACACTTTCCAGAACAATGTGTTGAAGACACAGCTATTTTTTGTTGTTAGTATTCTCTTCTAATAGTGGGATGTCCGCTTGCAATGGTACCTTGGATCATTGGTCTTGGGAATATAGAGTTTTGAGAAGCAATTTTTGATATTTTTACATGGATTAGGTTTGGACACTGTATTTTTAATTTGAAATTATGTAATAGCTCATTAAAACTGAGAATAACACCAGCAATATAGCACCAATAATGATCCCACCTGCAACTTGCAATTATGGGGCCATGCCTTAATTATAGAGACATCACCATTTCTAGTGCTATCACAACATTTAGTGCAGCTAACTTGTACAACATCCATGCAATAGATGTCCAGCTGCATTTCAGAAAGTGTACTATGGGAAGGCAGGAAGCCAAAGCAAGAAAGCAGAGAATAGACGAGGCAATATTGCAAAGTTGATCAAAGAGAATTTGAGACTTTTTTTTAAATGAGAAAGTTGGAAGCTTTGGGAGAGATTTCCAGACACCAGAGTCTGATTGAAGTTTGGACACCAATGAGTAGGAAAGAGAGCGTGTACAAAAGGGTAGAGTTAAATGAACAAAGTGTTGGACAGAGCATTGAGTATAGGAGGTGGGAGGTTATGTTGCAGCTGAACAGGACATTGATTAGGCCACGTTTGGAATGTTGTCTGCAATTCTGGTCTCCCTCCTATCGGAAGGATGTTGTGAAATTTGAAAGGGTTCAGAAAAGATTTACAAAACATTGCCAGGGTTGGAGGATTTGAGCTACAAGGAGAGGCTGAATAGGCTGGGGCTGTTTTCCGTGGAGCTTTGGAGGCTGAGGATTAACCTTATAGAGGTTTATAATATAATGAGGGAGCATAGATAGGGGAAATAGAATGGTCTTTTTCCTGGATTGGAAGAGTCCAGAACTAGATGGCATAGGTTTAAGGTGAGAAGGGAAAAATTTAAAAGGGACCTAAGGGGCAACTTTGTTTTTTACACAGAGGATAGTGCGTGTAAGGAATGAGCTGCCAGAGGAAGTGTTGGAGGCTGGTACAATTGTAACATTTAAAGGCATCTGGATGGGTATATGAGTAGGAAGGGTTTAGAGGAATATGGGCCAAGTGTTGGCAAATGGGACCAGATTAGGTTGGGATATCTGATCAGCATGGACGAGCTGGACTGAAGGGTCTGTTTCCATGCTATACACTGCTGAAGTTGGGGAAGCAGAAAATGCAAGACTAGAGGTGGTTGTTTAGATGAAATGGTGTAAGACTATGTAGGAATCTAAAATTGTGATATATTCATGTGACTTGGAACAGCAGAATTTTAGTCAAAGTGTGTTTCTTCCATTCTCAATATATGTATGTCTACTTGTCCTGAGAAATTGAAGTTTATCAATGTTGGGTCAAAGAAGCAAGAGGTTTGGTGTACTCAGGTTTGAAATTTCCACTATCAACTTGGAGTAATAGCAGAGAGCACTTTTAGATAGATGAAATCAAATCATCTTGATGATTGAGGTTGAGAGTTTGAACCTTTCTTCCAGATTGAACATTGTATCAGATTAGTGAACAGCTGGTTTTATCTTAATGTAATACCGAAGCATGTGTATAGTTAATAACATTCTATTGAATTTAAAAACACTAGAAATGCACACTTTTTAAATAGAACTCAGATGTAATGATAGGTTATATTTTAATAAAGTCCATACATTGTAAAAGTTTGATTTATGCAACACAGAAATATAATCAGACTATGCTTTTCTTTTCCAAGCTGATCAGTGCTACAAATACGATTGTCGATGCGGTGGTGAATATGTTCTTTCCAAAGAAGAAGTGGAAGAAAACGTATTTCTCCTTTGTTGCAACTCTTGCTCTCTCAGCATAGAGATCTTGAATGGAAGTTGATATCCTTCAATTGAGTTTTCTATTAGAACGTATCATCCACAGAAGCCTAGCAGCTGTCATGCAGAATGAATATTAGAAATGCTGACTGTGATGAAGTACTGATTTATGAAGCTGCCTGGCTAAAACTTAAATGACTCCATCAGTTGAATTAAAACAAAAGGTTAGAATGCAAGTCTTAGTAATATGGCGGCCTAACTTTTAAATAGCCTGAGTCTGAAATGAAAATCCTCTCAACACTCAGTCATTCCTAAGCATTTGAAAGAAAAAAATAACGTCTTCTTAAGCAGCTGGGACCAGTTTATGTTTGTATGATACATTACAGCAGTGAAGCACGCACACATAATGTGACTTTGTAGGAAAATATATGTTTTAAGGCAGAGAAGAAGTCTTTCTATGCTTGGGATCAGTGTCTGAGCTGTGAACATGGACATTGTTGAAGTGAATAAAGGATGAATAATCTTGTTTACCTAAATTGTAAAATATGTTTTAATATGTTTGAAGTGTTGAATGTATGGTTATTCCCTGGATATTTATTGGCATTTGTCCATTAATTTAAAAAAGATTCACATTTTAGATTTTAATCTCACTTGTACTATGCCTAACAAACAGATATGTTGCAACGTTATTCACTTCAGTACTATTTATAAATTAATAAGCTGAATCATTGATATCTTTTAAAATTGAAATTGGCATGAAATGGCACCTGCAGTCACCATTCTCCTACACTTTCTCCTCAGTTTCAAAACCAATCCTGCTGCTGCTGCTCTCATTCTAACTTCCTGGAAAACACAAATGTACATTTTCAACCCTAATCACTAATTTGGGATGGCACGGTGGCTCAGTGGTTAGCACTGCTGCCTCACAGCACCAGGTTCCCAGGTTCAATTCCCGCCTCAGATGACTGTCTGTGTGGAGTTTGCACATTCTCCCCGTGTCTGCATGGGTTTCCTCTGGGTAAGACCAAAAGACATAGGAGTGGAAGTAAGGCCATTCGGCCCAACGAGGCCACTCCGCCATTCAATCATGGCTGATGGGCATTTCAACTCACCCGCATTCTCCCCAAAGCCCTTAATTCCTTGTGACATCACGAATTTATCAATCTCTGCCTTGAAGACATTTAGCGTCCCGGCCTCCACTGCACTCTGCACTCTGAATTCCACAGGCCCACCACTCTCTGGCTGAAGAAATGTCTCCACATTTCTGTTCTGAATTGACCCCCTCTAATTCTAAGGCTGTGTCCATGGGTCCTAGTCTCCTCACCTAACAGAAACAATTTCCTAGCGTCCACCGGGTACTCTGGTTTCCTCACACAGTCCAAAGATGTGCAGGTCAGGTGAATTGGTCATGCTCAATTGTACATAGTGTTAGGTCCATTAGTCAGAGGGAAATGGGTCTGGGTGGTTAATCTTCAGAGGGTCGGTATGGACTGGTTGGGCCGAAAGGCCTGTTTCCACACTGTTGGGAATGTAATCTAAAAACTCATTGCTTGATTGTCTCTCATCTATTTTTGGAAAAATGCATTTGTTCCAAACATCTAGTTCATAATTCATTTGCTTTAGAATATAACTTTGGAATATATATTCCAATGCGAGATAAAGGGAACATCTGTTTAAGAAATTGATATGCATCTTAAGTGAATGCAATTCAAACAGTCTTGGTGCTAGTTATAGTTAAAAGCTAATCAATGCATATACTGCAAATTGAGAGGTAGAGCAGTAAATAATCTTTCATTTTAGCTTCTTGGAGTAAGAAAATCTATCCGACTTCAATAACAGATTCAAATTATGTAGATAGTTCCCAGGTCAAAAGAGGGTGAAACCAGCTTGCAAACAAAAGGGGTTACTTGATAAGACCTGAAACATCTAGACAGTGGCTAATTGCATCCATGAACAGATTAATTATTGAAATGGTTACAGAATTAAAGCTTTGTGTTGAGGATGAAGTTTCAATTTCTATTTGAGAACATCCTGAAGAATGCCACATAGTCATGGAGATTAGAATGTTCCTTTGCTGGAAAAAAAACCTCAGCAAGTCTGGGAGCATCTGCATACAGAAAGCAGTATTAACACTTTGGGTCCAGTGACCCTTATTGAGAAATGTTTGTATCTCTTTTAACTGTAGGCCAATTGTATCACTTGCAGCACAGGAAGTAGTGGGAACTTGAGTTCGGTTTGGGAAATGTGACAGAGAAAGAAGCTGAAATATTTGCTTAGCTTGAAGCTCTTGGAATAAAACTAAACTGGTCCTGACCAAACCTTTTTGCATAAAAGTTAACTCAGTGCGCTTGAATGGCTGTGAAAAGGCAGTTGTGTATCTGCTAGAAAAAGGAGCTGAGCCATCTACAGTCATAACATCCAAAAACAGTTGACCTCAGTCACTTTGCCTAAAGGTTAATGGGTGAATTCCCATAAAATCTCACAGAGAATAGCTGGAACACTGAGGAAAATTAAAGTGAATTCTAGAGAGCTAAGGCCTACCTTTTGAGTTGGTTGTAGAGTCAAAGAGATGTACAGCATGGAAACAGACACTTCACTCCAACCCCTCCTTGCCGACGAGATATCCCAACCCAATTTCATCCTACTTGCCAGCACATGGCTCATATCCCTCCAAACCTTTCCTATTCATATACCCATCCAAATGCCTCTTAAATGTTGCAATTGTACCAGCCTCCACTACTTCCTCTGGCAGTTCATTCCGTATATGTACCATCCTCTGTGTGAAAACGTTGTCCCGAAGGTCTCTTTTTTTTTAATCTTTCCCCTCTCACCCTAAACCTATGCCCTCTCGTTCTGGACTCCCTGACCCCAAGGAAAAGACTTTGCCTATTTATCCTATCCATGCCTCTCATAATTTTATAAACCTCTATAAGGTCACCCCTCAGCCTCCAATGCTCCAGGGAAACAGCCCCAGCCTGGTCAGCCTCTCCCTGTAGCTCAGATCCTCCAATCCTGGCAACATCCTTGTAAATCTTTTCTGAACACTTTCAAGTTTCGCAACATCTTTCCAATAGGAAGAAGACCAGAATTGCACACGATATTCCAACAGTGGCCTAACCAATGTCCTGTACAGCTGCAACATGACCTCCCAAATCTTGTTCTCAATACTCTGACCAATAAAGGAAAGCATACCACACGCCTTCTTCACTATCCTATCTACCTACGACTCCACTTTCAAGGAGCTATGAACCTGCACTCCAAGGTCTCTTTGTTCAACAATACTCCCTCGGACTTTACCATTAAGTGTATAAGTCCTGCTAAGATTTGCTTTCCCAAAATGCAGCACCTCGCATTTATCTGAATTAAACTCCATCTGCCACTTCTCCGCCCATTAGCTCATCTGGTCTAGATCCTGTTGTAATCTGAGCTAACCCTCTTTGCTGTCCACTACACCTCCAATTTTTGTGTCATCTGCAAACTTACTAACTGTATCTCTTATGCTCGCATCCAAATCATTTATGTAAATGACAAAAAGTAGAGAACCCAGCATCGATCCTTGTGGCACTCCACTGGTCACAGGCCTCCAGTCTGAAAAACAACCCTCTACCACCACCTTTGAGCCAGTTCTGTATCCAAATGGCTAGTTCACCCTCTATTCCGTGAGATCTAACCTTGCTAATCAGTCTCCCATGGGAACCTTGTCGAATGCCTTACTGAAGTCCATGTGGATTACATCTACCGCTCTGCCCTCATCAGTCCTCTTTGTTACTTCCTCAAAAAACTCAATCAAGTTTGTGAGACATGATTTCCCACGCACCGTGGGCAGCACGGTGGCACAGTGGTTAGCACTGCTGCCTCACAGTGCCAGAGACCCAGGTTCAATTCCCACCTCAGGCGACTGACTGTGTGGAGTTTGCACGTTCTCCCCGTGTCTGCGTGGGTTTCCTCCCACAGTCCAAAGATGTGCGGGTCAGGTGAATTGGCCATGCTAAATTGCCCGTAGTGTTAGGTAAGGGGTAAATGTAGGGGTATGGGTGGGTTGCGCTTCGGCGGGTCAGTGTGGACTTGTTGGGCTGAAGGGCCTGTTTCCACACTGTAAGTAATCTAATCTAATCTAATCAAAACCACCGACGTCAGTCTCACTGGTCTATAGTTCCCCGGCTTGTCCTTACAACCTTTCTTAAACAGTGGCACCATGTTAGCCAGTCTTCCAGCACCTCACCTGTGACTATCAATGATACAAATATCTCAGCAAGAGGCCCAGCAATCACTTCTCTAGCTTCCCACAGAGTTCTAGGGTATACCTGATCAGGTCCTGGAGATTTATCCACTTTTGTGCGTTTCAAGGTACCCAGCACTTCCTCCCTTTTAAAAAAAAACTAAATTATCCTTTAAGATCCTCCTCATGTATAAGGGAAGCCTCAGGTGGGATGGGCTTGTTGGAAATAGAAGTATAACTCATGTAATAATATTGCAGTTTATAAGTACTTGTGGTAAGTTAATGATCCTTGCTTTATGTCAATGTTATTATAAATGTGATTATGAATAAATTTTACAAAAAAATGTGAAATTTCATGGCATAGTTCTATCACTTAATTGTAAGGTATTGGATTTCTCTTTAAACATTAACAGCCTGTAACAGGATTGTAACATAATTCAAATCTGACTTGGAAATTTAGGCTGACTAAATGCAATATAAATTCTGTCAGTCAAGACTCCTCAACCAACTGTTGCCAGTGAGAAAATACATATTTTTGAATACAATAATTTTTTTATTGGAGAAGTTCAACACTAATTTCTACAGTTCTGTTTCTAAATCAACAAAATACAGAAATTTGAAATGCTGTAGGTGTTCTATCATCAAAAGACATTGACCAACAGGGGTTTATCAGACAGAAAGAGGCCCATTTAGCCCATTGAGTTTGGTCTGATTCTTTACAAGATAAATCCCACAATCACAAGTGCAGTCATTCATAAATGAGATAAACTGGTTGATGTCAGCTGTCCTTTAGCACCTGTTTTGGTATCTTAAGTTAACATTTAGACATTGGCATCCAACTGAGCAAATTTGGCATTGTATGTGATATGGAGGCATTTTAAGATGTGGTATGAGTGAACACCTACAATAATGCAATACAAATCCTTGACATAGCTCGATGTTTTCACATCATGTCGGAGAAAATATAATTAGAGTGATTACAGCATTAGAATACAAGATTTCCTGTACTGACAATAGTCAGAGGCAAGTTGATGAAATAAAACTAGCAATGCCAAACCCAATCCTGGCAGGTATGAACAGTTGCTGCCACAGTCATTTTGCTGGGGTTTACTTGTTGGGGGCAAGAATGAGCCAGCTCATTCAGCCCAATAATTCACTCGTGTCTGTAGACTTGTTACTGCTTCCTGAGTTAGATTCCAGCCAGACATGTGAAGTCTAGCTAGGAACAATTGTAATCTCACACATGCAAGATATGCATTATTGCTGAATTCAGCTTCCATTATAAGTGGATTTAGCAGCTTATGTTTCAATAGATATGGTTCTGCAACATAAATAGCAATAGGCTCATAATCGAAGAAATCAAATCTTAAAAAAGCTGAAGGCAGGAATTTTGAATTGTGGTAAATATTCAGTGTAAAAATGATAGGAAAATTGGAGAAGGCACTCTACTCCCTCAATCTGTCCAAAATATGCAGAATGTGAAATGAAAACCCACTTTTCTGGTCAGGCATTCAGGTTTAGGAATTTCCCAGCACCAGTACAAGTTCAATATAAACATTATATTTTTCACCTGTGATTTCCTGAAATCTCAGCCAATAGCAGCACATGTAACTTTTACAAATGGACATTTACGCCATTCTGTTACTGGATAAGTAGGCCACAGGCCTGTGGTAGTAATTCGGAAAATAGGAATTTAAGCCCTCTCTCAAGGGGTTGAAAATTTGAATTCAATTTTTTTTAAAAAACTGTAAATAAAAAGGTATTTGTAACAAAAATGAATATAAAACTGTAACTGTCATAAAACCCCAACTGGTTCACTAATGTCTTTGTATAGGACTACAATGCCAGAGCATTGTAGTTGATTTTACCTGTACATTTTGAAGGGCAAATTACCAATTGCCTATTGTTCTTGGTTTCACTTTTGCCATGTAAATATGGGGAAAAAGGTATACAGTACCAAAGCGGTTTCCCTGTTAATAGTGGATCCTCAGCTTCTCCAACACTTTGTGCACCTCGTTCTCTTCTTGTAGCATTTTTTTATCTTTATTATTGCAAACAGTTCTGATTACAGCATATTGTGGTCAAAAATCGCCACCACTTTATCCAGTACTTAAAAAGTCTCTGATTGGAAAACATCTGGTTTAAAGTTGGTTTTCATTTAAATGTCTGTTTGACTAAGAAATAAATCATTGCCGTCTACTTAATTCATCGTGGAGAAGTGCTGTTAGGGCTTTCTTTCAGGAGACCAAATTCGTGCAGTGGCCAAATCTACAAAATAAAAATGAACATTTAATATGATTGTTTCCTTATTATTTGCTTGTTTAATGTTTTTCCATCATTATGATCTGTGTATCTTGAAAAATCCTACATAATTTTATTCAAAGAAGTAAATGTAGACCTTTTGGATATCATATCGTAAACGGTGCATTTTGGACTACTGCCATTGTTTACCTTAAAGCATGCTCGACCACGAATCAAGGCATAAGGAATAGGTCCGTAATTCCTGGAATCAGTGGAATTTTGTAGATTGTCACCTTCTAACCAAACATGACCTTTTGGTACCTAAAGAGAAATATTTTATAAAAATATAAATATTTCAAGGTGCCAAGTATAACTGAAAAGTACATGGAAATGAAATTATTTGTGCTTGCTTGCCCGAAGATATTATAACACTGAAGCTCTTGTAACATGGCGAATAATGTTTCTGTAGTTCCAGGTTCAAGTGCCATTCTGCCTGACGGTCCCAAAAATAGTGTTAATACATGGGTAAAGATGTTTATTAGCAACCTGCAAATCCTTCCAACATACTTATGGCATGTGCTTAGAGCAGGTGGGATTCCTAGCTAGCCATGCCTGGTATGGAGTGGCTGTCCTCTAGCTATATGCTCTTGTTTCAGGACAGTAATCTGTTCCAGGAAAAATAAGCTACAGAAAACTGATGTAAATTGTTTTAATCGGCCTCATATAGGGTGTAGGTTTGCTTGCTGAGCTGCAGGTTTGATATCCAGATGTTTCATTACTGGCTAGGTAACATCATCAGTGGCGACCTCCAAGTGAAGCGAAGCTGTTGTCTCCTGCTTTCTATTTATATCTTTCTCCTGGATGGGGTTTGTGGTGATGTCATTTCCTGTTCGTATTCTGAGGGATTGAGAAACCCCTCAGAAACCCCATCCAGGAGAAAAATATAAATAGGAAGCAGGAGACAACAGCTTCGCTTCACTTGGATGATGTTACCTAGCCAGGTAATGAAACGTCTGGATATCAAACCTACAGCTCAGCGAGTAAACCTACACCCTAAACCTCAACCTGAGCTACAAACCTTCACAAACCTTGCGTCGGCCTCATATGTCTGTAGTTGTGGCAAGTTTTAATTCTATGATAACACTGTATGTATTCATAGCCTTGACAGTGGCATTTTCAAATTAGCTGCATGGATTGGGTGGTGCCTTCAGCATCAGCAGCAGCTAGGTCCCAACTTGCAACTGTTAGACTGTAAAATAATGACCTTGGATGCTGATAAACAAAGGACTGTACCTGATGAATCTACTGCTGAACATGTCAAGGAGGTGACCTTTAAGGCCATTTAATTCTCATGGAGCTTCTGCCCTTTTTTAAATGAGCATATAACCTTTTATGCTTCTAGTGGGGAAGGTGTTTCATTTACAGGCCATTCAGTTACCAGGCCTCGTCAGACTAACTGTTATTAGCAGTTGTTATTCTTCCACATCCAAGAAGAATTTAAGATAGAAGTCTCTTGTTCAAAAATTGCTGAAATTTCCTAAAATGACCAAGGAGCAACTTCACAAGGACAAGAACATGCTTGCGTATTAATTGCAATTCAATTTACACTTACTTATTATAATCATGTAATACCTTTTATTTTTAAGATATGCAGTATATTCTAGTTTCACTGGCCAAGGAAGGAAAGGCAACTCATACCATTACGGCAAGTATAGTTCAGATAGTTGATACAGCTAGAAAATTGTCATTTAATATTTTGAGTAGAAATCATGTTCTGTCATTAAACCTCATATCTTATTTGAAGTTCCAGTCATCTGAACTACCTTGTTTATAGTACAGTCTTGTATCTCTCATTGACAGTTGCAATAGAATCTGTGCGGCCAACTGACAGAGGAAAGGAGTTATAGAGGAACTCTTTACTATGCAGACTAACTTACTTTAGTACTTTGTATTTTGTTTGCAGAGGAGTGAATTACTGATGAATTTGTTGCCTCAAACTGCAACCATAATAGTCAACATTGATGTGTAGATTTCTCATTTGGAAGTTGTTACTTTTGTACAAATATATTAAGAACAAAATGCATTAAACAAGTTTAACCTGTGAACCCAGCTATCACAGTCTTATTTGTGTTTTGTTTTCTTTGCTCACAGATTCCATTTGAATTTCATGAGCATCTGAACTTGGGATAATGTCTCAGGAGAAGATAACTCATAACAAAAACAGTTGTTAAGAGTGGAAATTTGAGATGTCTCCAAATTAATGGGAATATTGATTTAAATATTTATATCTGGCTCTCCTAGACGCAATGAAACAGGCTCAGTTCAGCTCATAAGGACATACCTTTAGATACTGTTAGGTTAAAGCTACCCAATTAATCTGTTCAGAGTTTTGCAAAGTTGTGCGGTTTATATTTTTGTGCTCACTTTGGAAATACTTATTATAAAAGTCCACATTGAAGCTAACTTAGGTCAAATAGTAAACTGGTTTAAAAATCAAAATTAATTCTAAACTAATGATGATAGACATTTTTTTTGGAAGACAGGGTTATATCTTAAGACCACACTGGGAAGCTGAAGATTAAAATCCAGCTAACTGGCTGAGAATGCTTTACAAGAAGTGAATCAAACATATTTTTAGGAAAAATTTAAAATTTTTAATGGTGGGTATAAAATTCACAATAGGGCCAAATTGAACAGATAAGGATCGGAATGGATTGTGCACAGTAGTAACCCTGAAATAAGCAGGCCTTAGGTGATTCAATGTGTTGGTGTTTTGACAGGCTGCTTGCCTAAGCTGTTTGATCAGCGCTCTTAGTTACAGACAGTCCCATTTTCACCTGGGGTGCCTGGGAAAGATACTGAGCAAAAGCCAATAAGTCAACTCACAACAATTTTGCTCATCATCTGGTTCAAAGTGTGGTGACAGCAAACTTAATGTGTCTCAGCAATCAAGGAGTTGTTTGGTTAAAGACAAGCCCATGAGAAGGAGGAAGAAAAATGTGAAAGAAAAGTCATGTGAATAGAGTCAGAATTAATCAGTTTAGAACAGGAACCTGTGAAATAAAGACAGGATGGGTGCAATTGAGTAATATTTAACTACATTTTCTAAAATAGTGTTCATGATTATTCATTTTCCACAAGTATTATTCTTAATTGTTTTGCTGCTACTTTACTGAAGCTATTCACCTATGTCATAAAAATGCCTTACAAGCAAAGCTACTATTATTGGAAACTATTATCTCCAGGTTCACTTTTAAGGTGCCCAAAACAGAAAATATGTGAAATGTAAGTTCAAGGTGATGTTTTTCCAGCATGAATCTTCAGCATGAGCTCAGTTTTAAGCTTTTTCTGCAAGGAACAAGATGTAACCTTACACTCCTACTTTATGTGGCCTTTATGAAATTAGTAATAATAGGGCCATGATAGTGGGGAATTTCCTCCAACACTAGTTGGGTGCCGTTATTCCATAAAAGATTTAATGGGAAGGAATTCTTAAAATACATCCGGGACAGCTTTTAAAGCCAACACCTAGAAAACCCAATAAAGAGAAGGGGCAGTTCTGTATATAAATTGAAGATTTGTCATCTTTTGATTTGCTGAAGGGAAGTACATCCTTGTTTAAATACGGAAACCAAAACTACCCACAGTATTTCAGTGGAGTCTTTCCAAAACATTACAATTGAAGAATTTTTAAAAATATTATTACACCCAAATCCCTTTGGAATACCAGTTGCCTTCTTAATTGTTCACTGCATACAAATGTTTGTGTTCCTTGTTATGAGTACCTCAAATCCCTTTTAATATCAACATTTACAAGTTTCATCCCTTTTAAAAATATTGTGTATCTCTATTCTTACATCCAAAATAAATAGTGACACACCTCTCCACATCTTACTCCATCCTTGATGGTCATGCACTTAACATGTCTATACTTCTTTGCAGCCTCTCTGTGTCCTCCTCATACCTTGCAATCTGTCTAGATTTGTATCAACAGCAAACATAGATATATAACTGTCATTTTATAAAAGACAAAAATTTGAAAAAGCTGAGACCCCAGAATGGATCCCTGTGTCACTTCACCAATCCCTGCCTGCGATGTTGAATATTTTACCCTACCTTTTGCTTCCTGTCCATTGGGGCAATCCTCTATCAATGCTGCAATGTTACCCTCAGTTCAAAGAGCCTTTATTTAATGTATTAATCTTTGAGAAGCATATTATCAATGCCGTTGGAACTTCAAGTATACTACAGTTTAAACTTATACATTCATGGGATGTGGTTGTTGCTGTCTGGACCAATATTTATTGCCCATCCCCAGTTGTCCTTGAAAGTAGGGCCAAAAGACATGATAGCAGAGTGAGGAATTCATTCTATTGAACCTACTGTGTCATTCAATTAGTTCATGGTTGATCTGATATTCCACAATTCCACTTTCCTGCCTTTTTCCTACAATTCTTGATTAAACGTTTGTGGATGTTGCGCCAATTGTAATTTAAGGTGTTTCGTATGTGTATATTTTAATATCATTAACTTTCTGGATTTTTTTTAAAGCTTGAGAGTAACAACCTATCTTTGAAGAGAAAACTTTCAGTTTTACTTTTGGTTAGGGGATGTTTTGAAAAATTCTTAACTGAAGCTGTTATGGATGTATAAAGCAGTTGCTCCTGCAAAACTGAGAAGTTGTTTCGATTTGTTAACAATGGATAATCCCTGATCAAGGAGTTTCATAACAGATTCAGACCAGAAGTGTTAGAGTGAAATCCAAAAAATTAACTTGAAGCCGAGAGAGTTTAGGCTCGGGGTATGAAGTCTCCAGGAACAAACTATCAAATTCTGCAGATTGGGAGTTAAGTTACAATTACATGAAGCCTATAGAGATGATAAGAGAAAAAAATTCTCTCTGCTGTGAGTACTATAAAGGGGTGCTTTTGGGATCTGTAAAGGAATGTTTTCGGGATTCATGAGATTGTATTTTTATCATGGGTTTTTAAGTCTTTAAAGGTCTATTGTTTGCAAATTGATTTTTCATTTTTATTTTAATTTCTTTTGCATAATAAACTTCTGTTTTATTGTTAGAATCAAATCTGCAATTTTAGTGATTATGTTTCATTGAGAGACTACCTCGTTAAAACCAAAAATAAAAATAAAAATACGATCTGCCAAGCAAGATTTCAGTCTGGGCTCTGCCTTTTCCAGGAATAACATCAAATGGAATTGTAACACAAACGAGGAAGATTAGATTAGATTACTTTACATGTGGAAACAGGCCCTTCGGCCCAACAAGTCCACACCAACCCTCCGAAGAGAAACCCACCCAGACCCATTCCCCTACATTTACCCCTCCACCTAACACTACGGGCAATTTAGCATGGCCAATTCACCTAGCCTGCACATTTTTGGACTGTGGGAGGAAACCGGAGCACCCAGAGGAAACCCACCCAGACACGGGGGAGAATGTGCAAACTCCACACAGACAGTTGCCTGAGCGGGAATTGAACCTGGGTTTCTGGCGCTGTGAGGCAGCAGTGCTAACCATTGTGCCACCGTGCCCCTAAGCTTCTTGAGTGTTGTTGAACTGCACTCATTCATGCAACTGAGGAATATTCCATAACACTTCTGAGTTGTGACATGTAGCTGGTGGAAAGGCTTTGAGATGTTGCTGCAGAATTCTTAACCCGGGACTTGCTTGTGCAAACACGGTATTTACATGGCTATTCCAGTTCAGTTTCTGTCAACAGTAATACATAGGATGATGATAGTGGGATTTCAGCAATGACAATGTCTTACCTAGTTGATTTTAACCCAACTGCGAATCCCCTTGCAAGGATGCCTGTCTTGAAGAAGTTTTTCTCCTCTCTCCCCCCCACTGCCATGTTTGCCACCACTTCCGCCCCCACCAACGCCACTCACCTGCATTCTGCTGATATGCCCCCCACAGATCCCATTGTCACCATCCCTGCCTCCCAGAACCCTGAGGGGAACACCACCTCTGCTCATGACTCCACCCCCGTTCCCCCCACCACCACACCCACTCGTTACTGACTCCGCCTCATTCCCAGCTCCACACCCACACCAGATCCCAGCTCCCAGCCCTGCCAAATTTTCACCATTCCCCCTGACCTCCCCCTCACTGAGGACGAATGGTCAGTCTTCAGCAAAGGACTCACCTTCATCCCCCTCCACCCACGCATCAAGGAATTTAATACACGCTGTGACATCGAACACTTTTTCTACCGCCTCCGAGCTTACTTTCACAATCAGGACTCCTGTACACCGTCAGAGGACCCCTTCGCCCACCTCCAACACACTTCATCCACTTGAACACCCCGCGCTGGCCTATTACCCACCCTCGACCTCTTCATTTCCAACTGCCACCGGGACATTAATCGCCTCAACCTGTCTACCCCCCTCCCTCACTCCAACCTCTCACCCTCACAAGGCGCAGCCCTCCAATCCCTCTGCTCCAATCCCGACCTCACCATCATGCCAGCAGATAAAGGGGGCGCAGTGGTAGTCTGGTGCACTGACCTCTACACTGCTGAAACCAAACGCCAACTTGAGAACACGTCTTCCTACCGCTCCCTCAACCATGACCCCACCACCCATCACCAAACCATCATCTCCCAGACCATACAGAACCTCATCACCTCAGGGGATCTCCCACCCACAGCTTCCAACCTCATAGTCCGGGAACCCCGCAATGCCTGGTTCTACCTCCTTCCCAAGATCCACAAGCCTGACCACCCTGGTCAACCCATTGTCTCAGCATGCTCCTGCCCCACTGAACTCATTTCTACCTACCTCTACACTGTCCTATCCCCCTTAGTCCAGGAACTCCCCACATACGTTCAAGACACTACACATGCCCTCCACCTCCTCCAAGACTTCTGTTTCCCCGACCCCCAATGCCTCATCTTCACCATGTATATCCAATCCCTCTGCACCTCCATCCGCCATGACCAAGGCCTCCAAGCCCTCCGTTTCTTCCTCTCCTGACGTCCCAACAGTACCCTTCCACCGACACTCCCGTTCATCTGGCCAAACTGGTCCTCACCCTTAACAATTTCTCCTTCAAATCCTCCCACTTCCTCCAAACCAAAGGGGTAGCCATGGGCACCCGTATGGGCCCCAACTATGCCTGTCTCTTTGTTGGCTACGAAGAACAGTCCATCTTCATTAATTACACCGGCACCACTCCCCACGTCTTCCTCTGCTTCATTGATGACTGCATTGGTGCCACCTCATCCTCCCACAAGAACGTTGAGCAATTCATCAACTTCACCAGCACATTCCACCCTGACCTTAAATTTACCTGGACCATCTCTGACACCTTCCTCCCCTTCCTGGACCTCTCCATTAATAATGACTAACTTGACACCGACATTTTTTACAAACCCACCGATTCCCACAGCTACCTGGATTACATCCCTTCCCTCCCTACCTCCTGCAAAAATGCCATCTCGTATTCCCAATTCCTCTGCCATATCTGCTCCCAGGAGGACCAGTTCCACCACAGAACACACCAGGTGGCCTCGTTCTTTAGAGACCCCAATTTCCCTTCCCACGTGGTTAAAGATGCCCTCCAACGCATCTCATCCACATCCTGCACCCCCGCCCTCCGATCCCACCCCTCCAAGCGTAACAAGGGCAGAACACCCCGGTGCTCATCTTCCACCCTACCAACCTTCGCATAAACCAAATCATCCACCGGCATTTCTGCCACCTCCAAACGGACCCCACCACTAGGGGTATATTTCGCTCCCCACCCCTTTCCGCCTTCCGCAAAGACAGTTCCCTCCATGACTACCTGATCAGGTCCACGCCCCCCTACAACCCACCCTCCCATCCTGGCACCTTCCCCTGCCACCGCAGGAATTGCAAAACCTGCACCCACACCACCTCCCTCACCTCCATCCAAGACCCTATTTTACCTGCACTTCCACCAAGATCATTTATTGTATCCGTTGCTCCCGATGCGGTCTCCTCTTCATTGGGGAGACTGGACGCTTCCTAGCAGAATGTTTTAGGGAACATCTCTGGGACACCCGCACCAATCAACCACACCACCCTGTGCCCAAACATTTCAACTCCCCCTCCTACTCTGCCGAGGACATGGAGGTCCTGGGCCTCCTTCACTGCCACTCCCTCACCACCAGATGCCTGGAAGAAGAACGCCTCATCTTCCACCTCGGAACATTTCAACCCAAGGGCATCAATATGGACTTCAACAGTTTCCTCATTTCCCCTTCCCCCACCTCACCCCAGTTCCAAACTTCCAGCTCAGCACTGTCCCCATGACTTGTCCGGGCTTATCCCCGGCCTATCTCCTTTTCCACCTATCCACTCCACTCTCCCCTCGCCCCCGACCTATCACCTTCATCCCCTCCCCCACTCATCTATTGTACTCTATGCTACTTTCTCCCCACCTCCACCTTTTTCTCATTTATTTCTCCACCCTCCAGGCACTCTGCATGTAGTCCTGATGAAGGGCTTTTGCCCGAAATGTCGATTTTCCTGCTCCTCGGATGCTGCCTGAACTCTGTGCTTCTCCAGCACCACTCTAATCTAGACTTTGGTTTCCAGCATCTGCAGTCATTGTTTTTACCATAGAGATGTACAGCACAGAAACAGACCCTTCAGTCCAGCTCATCCATGCTGACCAGCTATCCCAACCCAATCTAGTCCCACCTGCCAGCACCTGGTCCATATCCCTCCAAACCCTTCCTATTCATATACCCATCCAGATGCCTTTTAAATGTTGCAATTGTATCAGCCTCCACCATCTCCTTTGGCAGCTCATTCCATACATGTACCACCCTCTGAGCGAAAAAGTTGTCCCTTTGGTCTCTTTTATATCTTTCCCCTCTCTCACCCTAAACCTATGCCCTCTAGTTCTGGACTCCCCGACCCCAGGGAAAAGACTTTGTCTATTTATCCTATCCATGCCCCTCAAGATTTTATAAATCTCTATAAGGTCACCTCTCAGCCTCCAACAGTCCAGGGAAAACAGCCCTAGCCTATTCAACCTCTCCCTATAGTTCAAATTCTCCAACCCTGGCAACATTCTTGTAAATCTTTTCTGAACCCTTTCAAGTTTCACAACATCTTTCCAATAGGAAGGAGACCAGAATTGCACATAATATTCCAACAGTTGCCGAACCAATGACCTGTACAGCCGTAACAAGACCTCCCAACTCCTTTACTCAATACTCTGACCAATAAAGGAAAGCATACCAAACGCCACCTTCTCAATCCTATCTACCTGCAACTCTACTTTCAAGGAGTTATGAACCTGCACTCCAAGGTCTGTTTGTTTAGCAACACACCATTAACAGTATAAGTCCTGCTAAGATTTGCTTTCCCAAAATGCAGCACCTCGCATTTATATAAATTAAATCCCATCTGACTCTTCTCAGCCCCTTTGATCAAGTTCCCGTTGTAATCTGAGGTAATCTTCTTCGCTGTCTACTACACCTCTAATTTTGGTGTCATCAGCAAACTTACTAGCTATACCTCTTATGCTCACATCCAAATCATTTATATAAATTGTCATTGTGTCTCAAGGAGTGATGATTAGATCCTGTCTTGCTGGAATTGGACATTGCTTGGCACTTGTGTGATGTGAATGTTACTTGCCACCTGTCAGCCCATACCCTGATATTGTTCAGGTCTTGTTACATTTAAACATAGACAACATCAGTATCTAAGGAATCACAAATGGTATTGAACATTGTGGAATCATCAACCTCACTTCTAGCCCAATGACAAAGGGAAGGTCATTGCTAAAACAGTTAAAAATAGTTGTTCCTAGGACACTATCTTGAGGAACTCCTGCAAATAAACCGCAAAGGTACTGAAGCTGAGTTGTATGACTTCCAACAACCACAATGATCTTCCTTTGTACTAGGTATGGCTCTGACCAGTGGAATGCTTTTCCCCCAGATTCCCATTTACTCTAGTTTAGTCAGGACTCCTATCAAGGTCAACCACTCTTACCACACCACTGGAGTTCAGTTCTTTTGTTTAAGTCTGACCAAGGTTTAATGAGATCAGGGTTTGTGACCCTGGCAGAACCCAAACTGAGCATCACTGAGCAGGTTAAAGTTAACCAAGTGTTATCGATACCATTGTTGATTACCCCTTCTATCAGTTTTCTGATGATCGAGAGCAGACTGCCAAAGTGGTAATTGGATTTTACTTTGTGGTTTGGTATATCTGAGTGACTTGCTAGGATATTGTGGAGTGTAGTTAAGAGTCAATTATATTGAGCTGTGGAGTCACATGTCAGCCAGGCAAGTAAGAATAGCAGACTTCCCTTGAAAGTAGGTTAGTAAACTGGGTACTCATAATTAAACTTTGATCATAAGTTCTTAAAAAATTCAAATTCTTCCATAGTGGAATTCAAACCAGGGTCCCCAAAACAGTACCTGGCTCTTTGGATTATTAGTTCTGCAGAAATAACACTACAACATTGCCAGATTTTAATCCCTTTAATCCTAATAATTTTTCTCTGCTAATGTTAATTACTCCCTCATAATCTTTGGCCCCATATAAGCCTTTATTTCTGGTATAATACTTGGGTTCTTGCTATGGAGTAATAATATTCCTCCTTCTGGACCAGGCACCCAATTCCAAGTCTTATCTTTTCCAGAGTTATGTCATAACATGTTTGAATGCGTTAACTAACCTGTGTCTTCTATCATGACAAAAACATATTTGTTCAATATATCTACCATTTCCTCATTCCCAATAATTACTCATGTCTCTGTGATCACTTTAGCTACTCTCACAGAATCCCTACTGTGCGCAGAGAGAGGCTATTTGGCCCATCGATTCTGCACCAACCCTCCAAAGAGCTATATAAATCTCTGAAGTTGTGATCAGTTTTGTTGGTTTTATTAGATTGTCAAAATGCAGCAGAGAACAAGACATCCTTACTTCCTGTCAAACTCAAGATTAAACTGACTGCAGAATCCACTGCACAGTAAAATTGACACTGGGACTATTAAGACCATGTGCACGCTCACCTCACCAGCTATGAATTACCTTCTGGTATTAATGGGTCAACAATAAATTGAATCTTTGATATGTTGTCTTTGAGTAGAAGGGAACTAGTACAATAACTTATAGTAAAGGTCCACATTAAATATTCATAGAACTAGATTTAAGCAGTAGGCGAGCTACAGCCATTATAAGTTGAGGTTCCTTTTTGCACTTGAAATGAATACCAGCAGTAGGAAACTGAGCATGTCCAAAAACGAGCAGTGCAGGGAATGATTTGCATGATGATCTATCACATCTCTTCCCTCACTATTCTACCTACATCCAAGAGGTTTTTTCCATCACTACACTGAGACATTTCCTCCTTAGAATATCCCTCATTGGCCACTTGTCATTCATTTCCTGTGAAATTATGATCATGCAATGGGACCCTCCATAAGGAAACTTAATGAGCCTGTCTGTTTTACTGGCAGATGCAGAACACCAAGTACTAATGGAGAAGTTGAGTTATGAAGACAATGTTGTCACTCGCAGATGAATTTTGTGAGCAGAATTTTAAGTGCCAATGCTAGTCAGAAAAGCAGACATTAAGTGAGGTTAGAGGGATTCCTTTATCATCAAGGAATCTTAGCAAAACTGGATCAAAGGGAATCAGTGGAGAACCCTCCAGTGGTTGGAGTAATATCCAGAAAAATGCTTCAATTGAGGCATTCAAAAGGATGATTATGTTGATAAAAATAATATTCAAGCACATGGGAAAAAGCAGGAAATTGGCACTAGATAATGGCTTGCAGGTGAAAAAATGTTGGTCCTAATGATCTCTTTCAGTGCCATGGAACGTATGTGATTCCTCTGTGACGCTGGTTGTTGGAAGTGAATGATCTCAGTCCAATGACATTGCTTCAGGAATGAGTCTCAATGTAGCATCCTAGGCCCAAACATATTCAGCTGCATCATTAATTAATTTTCTCTCCATCATAAGTTCAGAAGTGGGAATGTTTACTAATAATTGATTGCACAATGTTCAGCAACATTTAAGACTCCACAGATACTTAAGTAGCTCATGTTCATAAGCAGGCGTAAGTGTGGAGTACAGATACTGGAGATTAGAGTCAAGATTAGAGTGGTGCTGGAAATGCACAGCAGGTCAGGCAGCATCCGAGGAACAGGAAAAGCAATGTTTCGCAGGATCGGGCAGAATCAAAACATCGATATTCCTGCTTCTCGGATGCTGCCTGACCTGCTGTGCACTTCCAGCACCACTTTAATCTTGACCCATGTTGATAAGCAGCAAGGCTTGAACAACATCCAGCCATTGGCTGGTAGATCATAAGTAATATTCATGCTACACAGTGCCACACAATGACCATCTCATTCAGAAAAATCTTAACCATAGTTGCTTGACATTCAATGGCATTAACATTGCTGAATTCTCTACTTAACAACATTCTTGACATCATCATTGACCCAGAAGCTGAACTGGACCAGCCAAATTGTAACATGAGGTCAGAGGCTGGGAATTTACGGTATGTGATGTAAAATGTGTGATTAATATATGTTTTTAAGATCATTACTTTGGAATTTGGATTTTAAACTAGTGGCTTTGAGTTTTTCTCTGTGTCTATGAAGGTGGTTAATGATTAATTTTTAAGACCTTGGTTTGATTAAAAAACATAGTGTTAGAGATTGTTTTTGGAGGCTAATGAGAAATTGTGAACACAGCGTTTTTAGGGGTGAACAAAGTAAATAGTGTAGTCCATTAGACTTCAGATAATATATGCAGTGGGGGTTTTTTGGCTTAAGGGAAACAGCCACAGCTTGAAGAAGTCAGCTTACGGTTCAGCTTTGCAGAAATCCGAGTTGAGCTGGATGTGAACAATTTTGCCTGAAGAAACTAGATAGTTTAGGGCTGTTAAGAAATAGGTTATTATTGTGAAAGAGTTTATCTTTAATGTTCCAGATAGAAATGTTTCATTAATACCCTGAAGAGGTTATTTGAGGCTGAGAACGTCTAAATTCTATTGTGTGAATACTCAACAAATAGACCATCAGATTCTCAGTCTAAATTAGTTTAGTTAAGTTGAGCCCTATAGATATGATAAGGAAGGAACTCTCTCTGGTGTCAATACTGTAAAGGGGTGCTGTTGGAATTAATGGTATTGTACTTTACTGTGTTTCATAATCTTTAAACCTGTGTTATATGTAAATAGTTTGTTCTTTATCTTCATTTCTTTTTTATAATAAGTTTTTGTATTAAAAGTAAAAGACCATCTTGTTAAAAAAAGGAACAAAATATGATCTGTCAAGCTAGATTTTCATTCTGGATCTGACTTGTCCATTAATAACATCAGCTGGGATCCAAACAAGTGAGTTACCTATTCACAGCAGTATAATAGAATACTTTCTGCCTGCCTGGATAATTGCTTCCCTAACGGCACTGAAGAAGCTCAACACCATCCAGGATAAAGAAGCCTGTTAGAGAGGCATCCCTAAATTGACTCCCTCCAACTTTGATGAAGTGATCTGTACCAATGGGAAGATAGACTGCAGAAATACATCAAGGTTCCTTCAATAGCACCTTCCAAATTTGTGACTTCCGACAACTAGAAGGTCAAGGGCAGATGCATGGGAACACCACTACTTGCAGTTTCTCCACAAAGCAACATAACATCCTGACTTGGAACTGTGTCACCATTCCTCCAGTGTCACTGGGTCAAAATCGTGGAACTCCTTTCTTAACAGCACTGTAGGTGTACCAACATCGGCCCGTGCCTCTTCTCTCCCCCGCCACCCCTATTTATTGCAGCAGTCTAACAAAGGAGCGCATCATCACTTTCTCAAGGAAAATTAGGGAGAGGCAATGAATGCTGGTCTAGCAGAGATGCCACCATCCCATGCTTGACTAATGTCCTTTAGGGAAGAAAACTACTGCTCATATCCAATCTGGATAATTAGGAATTGGCAATAAATACTGGCCTGGCCAGTGACACCCATATCATGTGAATGAATAATAAAAAAACCCTCCAAATTCATCTCAATAAGTGGAAAATAAGTGGAAGAGGCAAGTGTGACCCATATTCTTTTTTAAACAAAGTAGGGGAGACTAAACTGATTGATGTGAATGCCTAATTACCATATTTGTTTTTAGGATAAAAATTTCTCCAATAATTCACCTTTTGTCGATCTTCATTACCTTTGTTTACTCTGGCACTTTCCTCTGATTTGTTCAGGGAAGACACAGTTTTGTCTAGTATGTTGTCTCCCTGTCATGCTAATAGTATAGCAACAAAACAGTTAGATGAGAAAAGACTGTCTAACAGAAGTGCAACTGCAAAGTACTTGCACTTTAAAAATATGAGAGATGAACAAAGAGTAAATGGATTCCGGAACAAGAATAGAACAATATCAACAAAAAAAAACTTCTTGGAAAACATTTTCTCCAATCCCCTCCACTGTTCTCGACTCAATGGGACTATTTTCTCATGGTTCCATTCTTATCTATCTAATCATAGGCTGAAAATGACTTGTGATGCCTTCTATTACCTACAATGCTCACCTATGTCAAATCTGTGTCTGTCCTTGGAAACACCATCCAAAAGCAAATACATTAATTTTCATATGTAGACTGATGCCACCAGTTCTACCTCAACAACACCATTCTCAATTCCTCTAATAATGCTAAATGTTCTGACTTCTTACTGGATATCCAGAACTGAATGAGCAGAAATTTATTCCAAATAAATACAGGGATGACTGAATCAACTATTTTTGGTTCTCTGCTCCCAAAATACCGATTCCATCAATGTCCCTGCTAAAAGTCAAAGATTAAGCCAGAACATTTGCAACTTGAAGTGACATTTTTCCAAGACTAGCTTCTGACATCATATTAGTGCAATTTCTAAGTCTGCCTTTTTCCATCTTCATGGACTACTTGACTTCACCCTGTCTTAGCTATCTGCCGCTGAAACTCTCATCCATGTCTTTGCTATGTCTAAACTTGATTATTCTTATGCCTCCTTTGTGGGCCTCCAACATTCTATCTTTTGTAAATTCAAGGTCTTCTGAGCGTCTACATTCTATGCCTTAACTCACAGCAAGTCCACTTCCCCATGCTTGATGACATTCACTGTCAAGCAATGGCTTCATATTAAAGTTCTTATTATTATGAAGTCCTTCCAAGATCTTGCCCTCACTATCTTTGTAGTCTCCCACAATGCTCCAAGATATGTGCAGTCCTCTAATTCTAGCTTCTTATGTATTCACAGTCATAATTGCTGCAATACTGGTGGTCATGCCTTCAGTTGCCCAGGTCCCAAGCTGTATGATGCTTTGTCTTCAAATCTTCACCTCTCCATCTCACTCTTGATTCTGTAACATACTAGAGTCACAGAGATGTACAGCATGGAAACAGACCCTTCGGTCCAACCTGTCCATGCCGACCAGATATCTCAACCCAATCTAGTCCCACCTGCCAGCACCCGGCCCAGATCCCTCCAAACCCTTCCAATTCATATACCCATCCAAATGCCTCCTAAATGTTGCAATTGTACCAGCCTCCACCACTTCCTCTGGTAACTCATTCCATACACGTACCACCATCTGCGTGAAAAAGTTGCCCCTTAGGTCTCTTTTATATCTTTCCCCTCTCACCCTAAATCTATGCCCGCTAGTTCTGTTCTCCCTGACCCCAGGGAAAATACTTTGTCTATTTATCCTATCCATGCCCCTCATAATTTTGTAAACCTCTATAATGTCACCCCTCAGCCTCCGATGCTCCAGGGAAAACAGCCCCAGCCTGTTCAGCCTCCCCCTGTAGCTCAGATCCTCTAACCCTGGCAACATCCTTGTAAATCTTTTCTGAACCCTTTCAAGTTTCACAACATCTTTCCAATAGGAAGGAGACCAGAATCGCATGCAATATTCCATCAGTGGCCTAACCAATGTCCTGTACAGTCGCAACATAACCTCCCTGTACTCAATACTCTGACCAATAAAGGAAAGCATACCGAATGCCTTCTTCACTATCCTAGCCACCTTCGACTCCACTTTCAAGAAGTCATGAACCTGCACTCCAAGGTCTCTTTGTTCAGCAACACTCCCTAGGACCTTACCTTTACGTGTATGAGTCCTGCTAAGATTTGCTTTCCCAAAATGCAGCACCTCACATTTATCTGAATTAAACTCCATCTGCCACTTCTCAGCCCATTGGCCCATCTGGTCTAGATCCTGTTGTAATCTGAGGTAACCCTCTTCGCTGTCCACTACACCTTCCATCTTGGTGTCATCTGCAAACTTACTAACTGTACCTCTTATGCTCGCATCCAAATCATTTATGTAAATGACAAAAAGTAGTGGATTCAGCACCGATCCTTGTGGGACTCCACTGGTCACAGGCCTCCAGTCTGAAAATCAACTCTCCACCACCACCCTCTGTCTTCTACCTTTGAGCTAGTTCTGTATCCAAATGGCTAGTTCTCCCTATATTCCATGAGATCTAACCTTGCTAATCAGTGTCCCATGGGGAACCTTGTCGAACGCCTTACTGAAGTCCATATAGATCACATCTATTGCTCTGCCCTCATCAATCTTCTTTGTTACTTCTTCAAAAAACTCAATCAAGTTTGTGAGACATGATTTCCCACACAGAAAGCGATGTTGATTATCCTGAATCAGTCCTTGCCTTTCCAAATACATGTACATCCTGTCACTCAAGATTCCCTCCAACAACTTGCCCACCACCAAGGTCAGGTTCACGGGCCTATAGTTCCCTAGCTTGTCTTTACCGCCCTTCTTAAACAGTGGCACCATGTTTGCCAACCTCCAGTCTTCCGGCACCTCCATGTGACTATCGATGATACAAATATCTCAGCAAGAGGCCCAGCAATCACTTCTCTAGCTTCCCACAGAGTTCCCGGGTACACCTGATCAGGTCCTGGGGATTTATCCACCTTTAACCGTACCAAGACATCCAGCACATCCTCCTTTGTAATCTGGACATTTTGCAAGATGTCACCATCTATTTCTGTACAGTCTATATCTTCCATATCCTTTTCCACAGTAAATACTGAAGCAAAATATTCATTTAGTATCTCCCCCATTTTCTGTAGCTCCACACAAAGGCCGCCTAGCTGATCTTTGAAGGGCCCTATTCTCTCCCTAGTTACCCCTTTGTCCTTAATATATTTGTAAAAACCCTTTGGATTCTCCTTAATTCTATTTGCCAAAGCTATCTCATGTCCCCGTTTTGCCCTCCTGATTTCCCTCTTAAGTATACTCCTACTTTCTTTATACTCTTCAAAGGATTCACTCGATCTATCTTGTCTATACCTGACATATGCTTTCTTCTTTTTCTCAACCAAACCCTAAATTTCTTTCGTCATCCAGCATTCCCTATAACTACCAGCCTTCCCTTTCACCCTGACAGGAATATACTTTCTCTTGATTCTTGCTATCTCATTTCTGAAGGATTCCCATTTTCCAGCCGTCCCTTTACCTGCGAACATCTGCCTCCAATCAGCTTTCGAAAGTTCTTGCCTAATAACGTCAAAATTAGAACTTCAACTTTTAGATCTGCTCTATCCTTTTCCATCACTATTTTAAAATGAATAGAATTATGGTCGCTGGCCCCAAAGTGCTCCCCCACTGATACCTCAGTCACCTGCCCTGCCTTATTTCCCAAGAGTAGGTCAAGTTTTGCACCTTCTGTAGTAGGTACATCCACATACTGAATCAGAAAATTGTCTTGTACACACTTAATAGATTCCTCTCCATCTAAACCTTTAACACTATGGCAGTCCCAGTCGATGTTTGGAAAGTTAAAATCCCCTACCATACCACCCTGTTATTCTTACAGATAGCTGAGATCTCCTTACAAGTTTGCTTCTCAATTTCCCTCTGACTATTGAGGGGTCTATAATACAATCCCAATAAGGTGATCATCCTTTCTTATTTCTCAGTTCCACCAAAATAACTTCCTTGGATGTATTTCCGGGAATATCCTCCCTCAGCACAGCTGTAATGCTATCCCTTATCAAAAATGCCACTCCCCCACCTCTCTTGCCTCCCTTTCTATCCTTCCTGTACCATTTGTAACCTGGAACATTAAGCTGCCAATCCTGCCCATCCCTGAGCCATGTTTCCATTATTGCTATGATATCCCAGTCCCATGTTCCTAACCATGCCCTAAGTTCATCTGCGTTCCCTGTTAGGCCCCTTGCATTGAAATAAGTGCAGTTTAATTTATTAGTCCTACCAGCCTGCCCTGACTGTTTGACTCACTTCTGTTCTCAGCTGTACCCGTCTCAGATCGATCTCTTTCCTCACTATCTCCCTGGGTCCCACCCCCTCCACCTTACTAGTTTAAATCCTCCCAAGCAGTTCTATCAAATTTCCCTGCCAGTATATTGGCCCCCTTCCAATTTAGGTGCAATCCGTCCTTCTTGTACAATCTTCCCAAAAGAAATTCCAATGATCCAAAAATGTGAATCCTTCTCACATACACCAGCTCCTCAGCCGTGCATTCATCTGCTCTATCCTCCTATTCCTGCCCCCACTAGCTCATAGCACTGGGAGTAATCCAAATATTACTACACTTGAGGGCCTTCTTTTTAAATTTCTGCCTAACTCTTTGTAAACTCCTTCAGAATCTCAACTTTTTCCCTTCCTGTGTCGTTCTTTCCAATGTGGACAATGACCTCCTGCTGGCCCCTCTCCCCCGTGAGAACATTCTGCACCCTCTCTGAGACATCCTTGATCCTGGCACCAGGGAAACAACACACCATTCTGCTTTTTCTCTGCTGGCCACAGAAACGTCTGTCTGTACCTCTGACTACAGAATCCTCTAACACAATTGACCTCTTGGAAGCTGACGTACCCCTCGTTGCATTAGAGTCAGTCTCAATACCAGAAACTTGGCTGTTCGTACTCCATTCCCTGAGAATCCATCACCCCCTACATTTTCCAAAACAGCATACTTGTTTGAAATGGGTATATCCACAAGAGACTCCTGTTCTAGTTGCCTACCTCTCTTGCCCTTCCTGGAGTTAACCCCTCTATGTGACTGTATCTGAGACTTTCCCCCCTTCCTATAACTGCCATCCATCACATACTGTTGCTGTTGCAAATTCCTCATCGCTTCTATCTGTCTCTCCAACTGATCCACTTGATCTGATAAGATTCGCATCCAACAGCATTTATGGCAGATATAATCCGCAGTAACCCTTAAACTCTCTTTAAACTCCCACATCTGACAAGAAGTACATATCACTGCAAAGGCCATTTTTGCTCCTTCACAATCTACACACCCAGAAAATAACACTGGCTTAGTAAGACTGCACCTGATTGAGTGTGGCATCATGGCGTTCTTGTGTAAAACTGAAATCAACACAAATTGAAGGATAACTCTCCACTAGTTAGAGTCATATCTTACATAAAAGAAAATGGTTATGGTTGTTGAAGATCAGTATTCTCAAGTCCAGGAAATCTTTGCAGGAGTCCCCCAAGGTAGTTTCCAAAGTATAACCATCTTGAACTGTTTGATCATTGACCTCCCTTCTATTGTAAGGTAACAAAACGGTATGCTGTTTAATGACTACACAATGTTCAGCACCACTCGTAATTCCTAAGGCATTGAAACAGTCCATGCCCAATTACAGCAAGACCTGGACAATATCCAGGTTTGGGCTGACAAATGACAAGTAACATTGAGCCATACAAGGACCATACAATAACCATCACCAACAAGAGAGAATCTAATCATTTTCATTACAGCATTGAAACTGTAGCATCAACATCTTGGGGGTTAGCGTTGATAAGTAAAGAATTGGACTAGCAATATAAGTGCTATGGTTACAAGAGCAGGTCGGAGGCTAGCAACTCACCTTCTGATTCCCCAAAATCATCCGGCATCTATTTGGCACAAGTTAAGAATATGATGGAACACTCCCACTTGCCTGGACATGCTAACATTGACAGCATCCAGAACAAAGCTTGATTGACACCACATCCACAAATATTCATTCTCTCCATCATCGATGCTCAGTAGTAGCAGTGTATATCACTGCACAAATTCACGAAGGTTTCTTAGAGAGAGCAGAACAAGCCCCTGAACACTACTATTTAGATGGACGAGGGCATCAGACATATGGAAGTACTACCACTTGCAAATTCCCTTCCAGGCCACTCATCATCCCGACTTGGAAATATATCACTGTTCTTCAATGTTGCTGGATCAAAATCCTCAGACTTCCTCCCAAACGGCATTGTGGATGTACCTACAGTGCATGGATTCCAGCAGTTCAAGCAGGCAGCTCTCAACGACCTTCTCAAGGGCAAATACGAGTGAGCAGTAAATACAGGCCGAGTCAGCAACACCCACTTTGCATCAATGAGTAGAAAAATAAAAAAAAACCTTTTTGACTAAGCTTTTGGTTATCTGACTTCATTAACTCCTTTGTGGAAATATTGATATCATAATTTGTTTTATTGTGAAGTCCAGGTATTCCCAGTTTACGAACGTTTGATTTCAAGTGATCGTATTTTCAAACAAGACCCTCAATGGGGTGTACTGGCAAAGATTTCCTCATACTTATGAATGGTTATTTTATATTGTCCTGTATTGTGTTCAATTTGCTAATGTGCTCAAGAACAGAATCCATTACAACCTGGAAGCTGCCTTTTTTACATTAAAGGAAATATGCAAATAAAGCTGTCAATTATTTTAGAATCGATATGAATGGCTTGGATGAAGATCCATAGGTTTGGCTGAAAGCTTTCTGATAATACAAAGGTAGGAAAGTAAGCTGTGAAAAGGACATAAGGAGGCTGCAAAAGACAAACATATAATTTAAATGATGACTGATTGCAGAGCTCTGAGATGCGAAGGGATCTGGGTGTCTTAGTTGATTAATTGAATAAGATCAGTAAGCAGATACATCAAGTAATTAGGAAAGCTAATAGAATGTTATTGTTTATTGTGAGGGAATTTGAATGTAAATTAGAGTGGTTACACATTAGTTATTCTTGGCATGGTGAGACCAGAGCTAGAGTATTGTGTTCAGGATTGGTCTCCTTTAACGAAAGAAAATGCATTTGAGGCAGTTCAGAGAAGTTTACCAGATTAATAAAAGAAATAGGTAGTTTGTTTTATGAGGGAAGGGTAAACAGGCTAAGCTTCTATCATCTGAAGTTTTGAAAATTAAGAGGCAACCTGATTGAAACATATAAGATTCTGAGGGATCTTGGAAGGGTTGATGTGGAGAGAATGTTTTCACTTGAGGGAGAATCTAGACTAGGGCTCACTGTTTAAAATTAAGGGGTCACTAAGTTAAGATAGAGATGAGAAGTTTTTTCTTCAAGAGTGTTGTATGTCACTTCCTAATGATGGAAGTAGTGCTCAAATATTTTTATTCTATAGGTAGATAGATTCTTGATAAACAAGGGATGAATGCTTATCAACGATAGTTAGAAATATGGAGTGAGATCAGCCATAACCTCACAAAATGACAGAACAGGTTTGAGGGCTTAGTTGGCTGTTCTTCAACTGTATGTATGTAATGTTGTTGAAAATTGCAATAAATGTCATTTAATTCCAAACTGAACTACAGTGATGCCCTAATATTGTCACTGTTCACGGTGCTGACATAGAAGCATGTGAAGATATCTGCAGGCCAGATTTTATTGATAATTTATGCCTGTGAAAGTGGGAAGATTGATGCTCATTTTGCAGATAATGTGCACTAGGAGCTTTATGATGTATTGGGTACAAAGTAAACCACATATGTTAACATATTTGCAGTCTGAATAGAAACAAAATAATTAGGCTATTTCTAATTAATACTCACACTTCACCAAGTTATAGTCTAATAGGTTTATTTGGAAGAACAAGCTTTCAGAGCACTGCTCCTTCATCAGGTAGCTAGTGGGGCAGAATCATATGATGCAGGATTTATAGTAAAAAATCAAAGTGCCATACAACTGATGCGAAGTATTGAACAAACCTAGATTGCTATAAAGTCTTTAATAATTTAGAATGGGGATGCAAGTTTCGAGTGATTAATATGTAAATCCAAGAACTTCTTTCAAGTTACATTCCAAGCAACTTAAGTTTTTATGTAAGAAAAGGTGACATCTCATCTGAGACAATGCATTAAAGGTGCGAGGTTAGAGTCTGTCTGCATGCCAATGTTGAGTCAGACTGGTTTTATTTCCAAATTGGGAATTTAGAAAATGTCACATGGATTGACTGCCTACAGCTTGTGTGCGTTTTGAACAAAATAGAATATATATAGATAGATAGAGAGAGAGAGAGAGAGAGAAAGAGAGAGACAGAGAAAGAGAGAGAGAGACAGAAGCAGAGACAGAGACAGAGAGAGATAGACAGACAGAGAAAGGGAGTGTATGGGAAACCTGCAAGAGAATGTCGACATTATAAGTGGGGACATTATCCACCATGTGCGCAGCAGGTACTCATGTGACTCAGTCAACATTGTCTATCTCATACTCCGCAGGCAAGAATGCCCCGAGGCATGGTACATTGGCAAGACCAAGTTGACACTACGACAACAGATGAATGGACACCACGCAACAATAACCAGACAGAGATATTCCCTCCCAGTTGGGGAACACTTCAGCGGTCAAGAACATTTGGCCTTGGATCTTCAGGTGGACCTCAGGATGCGCAACAAAGCAGAATTGCCGAGCAGGTGCTGATAGCCAAGTTTGGTATCCATGAGGATGGCCTCAACCAGGAACTTAGGTTCATGTCACACTACCGGTGACCCCACTACACTATACGCTCACACACATACAAGCACACATACGCACACATTCTTACACACAATCACACTCACATAGACCCTCTCTCTTACACACGCTCTCTCTCAGACATACTCTCAGTTCTGGCATTTACATATTAATCACTCGAAACCTGCATCCCCATTCAAAGACTTAACAGTAAATCTAGGTTTGTTCAATACTCCACATCAGTTTTATGACACTTTGATCTTTTAGGATAAATTCTATGTCCTATGATCCTGCCCCACTAGCTACCTGATGAAGGAATAGCGCTCCAAAAGCTTTTATCTCCAAATAAACCTATTGGACTACAACGTGATGTTGTGTGATTTTTAACTTTGTCCATCCCAGTCCAACATCTTCATCTTCACATCTAATTAATACATCAGAGCCAAATTAATTCACTTGAGAAGAGGACTGATGAATTTTGAGCTTTTACTGTCAGCAGTAATAATTTGCAAATATTTCTGGTGTACACATGGGATTGAGAATCAGCATTTGTAGCATAGCTCAGTAATTCAGATGTTATTTAATGTTGCAAACTGTAACTAAATAAGAACTGTCACAGTTCTGAACTGTATACCACATAGAGTTCTACAGTAAAACTATCCACTCTCAGTAGTAAAAGACTTAAGCAATTGCCCCATTTGAAACTCCAGTTTGTGTTCTTTTAGAGTACTGTGTGACAAAAGTTTAAAATATATTATTGTTATTTGGGAACTTGGGTTTTAATGTAGAATAAAAATGGCTTTTAGTTTTCAGTTCTTTGAAGGTTTGATTATTTTTAAAAGGTTATCAGTCATTTTGAATGGTGAGTTCAAAGTAGCTTGACAAGAAGTCATGCAATTTAAGCTAAATTACCAGAAAGCCACGTGAGGGTGAGGTATTTGCACAGTATTTTTGGATTTGAGTTAACAATCTCCAGAGAGATAGGTGTGGGAGAGGGAAGTGGGGACAGCAGAATCAAATTCATTCAGAGGGAAGAAATTCATAACAGCAGTCTGTGCCAGCCTCCAAGTAATCAGGGCTAATAAACTTCTAAGAAGTTTAAAGGTCAGTGAGAAGAAATCTCCAAAAGCAGAAGACAACCCATGTTCCTTAATGTGAGCTACATTAGCAACTTGTTTCAAGTATCTTAGGGAGATACATTAACAGACTTAAATAGCATTAAGTGAATGAACAGAAACTTGTCAAAAGGAAACTGATTACGGTCGTGCCAGTTAAGCAAGAAGATAGCAGTGACTTTCCACTGAGGTTTGAATGTCTGTAAAGTTGTTGCTCTGTTAAAGAAAATTGTATCTTTCTTTCTGATATTTGTAATAAAATTGTTTCAATCATTCTTGCACACAACAAAGTAAGTTGTGCTTTTCTTAGTGTAGTGAACTTTTATGTTTTTTTTGTTAAAAGCACATTGCAGCCTCTTGTGAATATGTCCAGTGACTGACCTCTAAAGGAAAAGGAAACTTACAGTTTATCAATCCATGTTTTACTTTGGGATCTGATTTGTCCAGAATTACCAATGACTGGAATACTGTATGCTTGAATCAGCCTTACACTATTGCTAAATTAATTTTCTAGAATTTGCAACACAGAATGAAATCATTTGCCCAACTAACCCTCCCAGTGTTTATAGACATCCCAAGCTCCCACCATCCCTCCTTCAAATAGCCCTATTAGCACATCTTTCTGATCCCTTTTCTTCAGGTGTTTATCCAGCTTCCCTGTAACTGCACTGTGCTTTTTGACTCAGTACTCCATGTGATAGGGAGTTCCACGTTTTAGCCATAGAGAAGGTAAAGACTTTTTTATTGCAAAAATATTCTTTATTCAGTAAACATCCTTATGTACACACAAAGGTACAAGAATAGTTCTGTGCACTCTTTGCATATCAAGAAAAACAAACCTTGGAATTGATATTTCCTGCAGTTGCAAAGGCCAAAGGCATTTCTTACTTATGCAGACAACTCTTACAAAGTAAGGTAAAGAGGTTTATCCGAAATTCCTTACTGAGGTTCTTAGTAACCAACTCATAGTTGTGAACCTTAGTTTAAGATTCTTCCACAAGTGGAAGCATTTCTTTACAAGGTAATTGTTGTACTTCCAAATGCATCTGTTGAACTATAACCTGGTGTTGTGTGATTTTTAACTTTGTAATTTGGATTCATAATCATTCACGAGTTGACCCCAGTATGTACACATATTGAACTGGCTTCATTCTCCTGGCAGCATACTTGCAGACATTTTGTGTGTGTATGATTCTGTCACCAGAATAAGGGAGTTGAATTTAGTCAATCCTAGGAGTCCGCTCCTAGATGCTGGTCTCTCAGGGTCCAATTAGAACATGGCCTATTTAAAAGGGCCTTTGAGTGCTTTCTCAGTTATTTTATACCTGCCATATCAAATCCCTGTCTCTGTTTATTAACAATTAACAGTTTACAGTAGTACAGCATAGGCTACGACAATGAGAATATGTCACGTCTGCTTGGTCTGTTCTCCGTTTTGCAAAAAGTTAGTTAATGATAAAAAAAATGTTTCCAAGATGAAGCTGCAAGGGTTGAAGTAAGATGACAAGGTCATTAATTTATTAGACTTCAAAAGGGGTCATTAGAATGTTCATGAAAGATCTGGCCTGCTGTCACAGACTCAGCATGAACAGGACGGCCATACAATGATCAGCATCCTGGGGCCTGCACCAAGGCTAGACTTGCCAGTAGCCCTGTAAAGAATCAAATGGTAATTGATTGTGACATCAATTATGAATAATCTCATCACTTTATCAGAGTCGGTTGTCAGAGCTCTAATTAAGTCCACAGTTCTCAATACTGAATGCTGGAAGAGCACATTATATTCTGATAATGGACATCAAGAACCAGCTAAAGTCTCTTTTCATATTCTGCAACTTAATGATCTAGACCTAAAAATGACGAAGACCTCTAATTATCTATATGTGATGTGTATTATCATTTCTACAATGTAGAAGTTAAATGTTGGTTTAAAAAAAAGTGATGAATTAAATCCAAAAGGCAACACACCATCAGTGGCCTTAGGCCTGGTGATAAACACAGCGCACAGTCTATTAATGGGAACACTGTAGTGTGAAAACGGTTTTCTTTCTACAATCATTCCAAATAAGGAAACAATATTAACAGTTCATGTATTGATTGGCTATGATGTACATGAAGTACTTGAGAAATGAAGTTATTGGGGCCCATCTGTGAACAAAAGTTTTCATTATGCGATAAGTGGTTGTGTATTGCACATTGAGTTCCTTAGGACAGGTATCATTAGCAATAAGAAGGTAATAAATTTGTGCTCTATCATGTTTTGGTTCCTTTCTCCATGGAAAATCTAATCAGAATTGCTCATGAAGTGGTGCATTCAGATTAACTATTAGTGTGCCTGAAAGACAATGTCTGCTGGAGAAAATACACTTTCATATAGGTTGACAAATCAATTCCTGTGTTGCAAACAAGTTAGAGCTGCAAAATTGATTGGGCAATATTCACAAATCACAATCAGATCCGCAATGAGGTATTCGCCCTACTGCTACAGTTAGAACATAGAACATGACAGCATAGTAGAGGCCCTTTGGCCCTAAATGTTGCACAGACCTGTGAAACCAATCTGAAGCCCATCTAACCTACACTACTCTATTTTCATCCAGATATCTATCTATTAAATGACCCATTTAAATGTCCTTAAAGTTGGCGAATCTACTATTTTGCAGGCAGGGTATTCCACATCCCTACTACTCTGAGTAAAGAAATTACCTCTGACATCTGTCATATATCTATCACCCCTCAATTTAAAGCTCTGTCCCCTCATGCTAGTCATCACCATCCAAGGAAAAAGACTCTGCTATCCAGCCAATCTAACCCTCTGATTATCTTATATGTCTCATTTAAGTCACCTCTCAACCTTCTTCTCTCGAACAAAAACAACCTCAAGTCCCTCAGCCTTTCCTTGTAAGACCTTCCATCCATAACAGACAATATCCTAGTAAATCTCCTCTGAACTCTTTCAAAACCTTCCACATCCATCCTATAATGCAGTGACCAGAACTGTATGCAATACGCCAAGTGTGGCCGCACCAGAGTTTTATACAGCTGAAACATGACCTCATGGCTCTGAAACTCAATCTCTCTACCAATAAAAGCTAACACATCGTATGCCTTCTTAACAACCCCATCAATCTGGGTGGCAACTTTCATCTATGTACATGGAAACACAGCTCTCTGCTCATCTACACTACCAAGAATCTTACCATTAGACTAGTATTCTACATTCCTGTTGCTCCTTCCAAAGTGAATCACCTCACACTTAAACTCCATTTGCCACTTCTCAGCCCAGCTCTACAGCTTATCTATGTCTCTCTGTAACCTACAACATTATTTGGCATTATGCACAACTCCACCGACGTTAGTGTCATCTGCAAATTTACTAATCCATCCTTCTACGCCCTCATCCAGGTCATTTATAAAAACAACAAACAGCAGTGGCCCCAAAACCAATCCTTGCAGTATACCACTCGTAACTGAACTCCAGGAAGAGCATTTCCCATCAACCACCACACTCTGTCTTCTTTTAGCTAGCCAATTTCTGATCCAAATTGCTAAATCACCCTCAATCCCATGCCTCCATATTTTGTGCAATAGCCAACAGTGGAGAACCTTATCAAACGACTTACTGAAATCTATTTTCATCACATCAACTGCTTTACTGCTCATCCACCTGTTTGGTCACCTTTTCAAAGAACTCAATAAGGGTTGTGAGGCACAACCTGCCCTTCACAAAGCCGTGTTGACTATCCCGAATCAACTTATTCCTCTCAAGGTGATTATAAATCCTATCTCTTATAACCTTTTCCAACACTTTACCCACAACTGAAGTAAGGCTCACCAGTCTATAATTACCAGGGTTGTCTCTACTCCCCTTCTTGAACAAGGGGACAACATTTGCTATCCTCTAGTCTTCTGCCACTATTCCTGCAGACAATAACGACATAAAGATCAAACCCAAAGGCTCTGTATCTCCTCCCTGGCTTCCCAGAGAATCCTAGGATAAATCCTAACTGGTCCAGGGGACTTATCTATTTTCACACTTTCCAGAATTGTTAACACCTTCTCCTTGTGAACCTCAATCCTGTCTAGTGTAGTAGCCTGTATCTCAGTATTCTCCTCCACAACATTGTCTTTTTCTAGTGTGAATACTGATGAAAAATATTGATTTGACATTTTTCCTATCTCCTCGGACTCCACACACAACTTGCTGTCCTTGATTGGCCCTAATCTTACTCTAGTCGTTCTTTTATTCCTGACATGCCAAGGTTTTCCTTGATCTTATCTGCCATCGACTTCACATGGCCCCTTCTGGCTCTTCTTAGCTCTCTCTTTAGGGTTATTCTGGCTAACTTGTAACTCTCAAGCACCTTAACTAAGCCTTCACGTCTCATCCTTACGTAAGCCTTCTTCCTCTTGACAAGAGATTCAACTTTCTTAGTAAACCATGGCTCCCTCACTCAACCACTTCCTCCCTGCCTGATATGTACATATTTATCAAGGACACGCAGCAGTTGTTCCTTGAATAAGCTCCATATTTCAACTGTGCCCATCCCCTGCAGTTTCCTTCCCCATCCTATGCATCCTAGATCTTGCCTAAACACATCATTATTGCCTTTCCCCTAGCTACAACCCTTGCCCTCGGGTGTATACCTAGCCCTTTCCATCGCTCAGGTAAACATAACTGAATTGTGGTCACTATCACCAAAGTGCTCACCTACCTCCAAATCTAACACTTGGCCAATATGGCCTTGTCCCTTGTTGGCCTGTCTACATACTTTGTCAGGAAACACTCTTGCACATATTGGACAAAAACTGACCCATCTAAAGTACTCAAACTATAGTAGTTCTATCAATATTTGGATTGTTAAAGTTCCCCTTAACAACTACTGTTACTCTCGCTCCTATCCAGAATTATCTTTGCTATCCTTTCCTCTACATCTCTGGAACTATTCGAAGGCCTGCAGAAAACTCACAAGAGGGTGACCTCTCCTTTCCTGTTTCTAACCTCAGCCCACACTACATCAGTAGACAAATCCTCAGTAATACTGTCCTTGACTAACAATGCCACACCTCACCTTCTTTTACCATCTTCCATGTTCTTTCTGAAACATCTAAATCTCGGAACCTGCAACAACCATTCCTCTCCCTGCTCTATCCATGTCCCTGAAATGGCTACAATATAGGAGTGTCAGGTGCTGGTACTCAGAGGACTGCCAAAATCTAGGCATCTTCTTAGCACCAGGCAGAACAGGACCCTTTAGTGTCAGCAGTAAGAGACTTCATCCACATGCACATAGAGGAACAGTAGCAACAGACAGAAATAAGGGACGCAATGACCTTTATTTCCCAGAAGCTACAGCTATGCAGCAAGTCATACAATCACCTGCTACCTTGAAAAATAGGTTAATGGCTACTGATGAAGGGCTTTTTGCCCAAAATATCGATTTTCCTGCTCCTCAGATGCTACCTGATCTGCTGTGCTTTTCTAGCATCACACTCTTGACTCTTACCTCCAGCATCTGCAGTCCTCACTTTCGCCTAATAGCTACTATGGACAGCCAGGTTCAGGACCCTCAGTGTGTGCTGGAAAGGCACACACACATGCATTCCAAACTTGGTCACAATATTCCAAATGTGGTATGACTAGAGCCTTATACAACCTCAGCAGCGTATCTATGTTCTTGTACTCAAACCCTTTTGCATTTGCATTCCTAACCACCAACTGAACCTGCATGTTAAACTTAAGAAAGTTGTGAACACAGAATCCTAAATCCCTTTGGACTTCTGATGTCTTCCCCATTTAAAAAATAGATTAAGTGTCTAATCTTTCTATAAACCTCACACTTTGCAACATTGTACACTTCTTTACCAATTTGCCTGGCACATCTGTAGCCTGCTTGCTTCATCAATGCTACCTGTCCCTCCACCTTTGGGTCATCTGCAAACCTAGCAACAATGCCTTGAGTTCCTTTGTCCAGATCATTAAGGTATATTTTGAATAACTGTGGTCCCAGCAATGACCCTTGCAGAACTCCATAACAGAATCACAGAATGAAATCAGGACATTCAGCCCATTGAGTCCAGTGTGTTTACCATGTATTGTATTGTGCTACACACAATGCAGGTGTGAGATTTATGTAGCACAGTACCTTATAACAAGATGTACTCCCTCTTGACCGAGGACTGTTCACCAGAAAGGCAAGCTACCTGGTTGTGTGACCGCACTAATATTGGCACAACAAGACAAGGCTAGAAAAAGTAAGGATGCTGCTTTCATTAAACTAAGAGAGCGAGTAAACAGCCCTGAGATGTAGCATGTCCAATCTGAGCTGGGTGCCTGTCCATGCATACAAATTGTCTTTGCAGCAGCCTTTCAATGTTGGTTGCAATGCAGGTGTGTGCTGTTATACTAACTGAGTGTCGTTCAAGTGGATTGGAGAGTTGCTATGAGGATCGCAAAAGCTTATCAAATGTTGGATGTCAATTTCCATGGACGAGGGATGCATGTGGTTGGCATGCATGGATCATGCACTGAGATGCTATTTCAAGGTGAGCAACAAGGAGACTGTTTGTTGCCAGTGGTAGACTGTGGTTGCCAGACACCCGCTCTGACTTCCATGTTGAGAATTGTTCATGTCTAGCTTTTTCGTTGCATTAGGTAAGATTGGAAACTGAATACTAATGAGGCACGTTGTGCCTTAATAAGGCATTTAGTAAGCTATGATTGCCATGATTAGCAACTCATTTTTCCCTGATGAGAAACTCGCCTTACTGCTCAGTAGATGGTTAAAGGATGCAGCAAATTGTTCCTGACCTTGAGGTAGGCTTCACCAGACTTCTCATATGATTCAGCTATAAATCTTGCTATAGCGCATGTTGTTCAGACCACTATAAGATCCTGCCTTTAAAATAGATATACAAAGTTCCACACAAGCACAGCACCCATACAGTTGTCTTTATGGTACTTCTGAGTATTTTCATAGTTTGGCACATTCTATGTTCCATCAAAAAATTAACTGTCCAAAGTTCTTCCAAGTTTTTGGTTTCGATTTAAAATTCTGCCCCATATTCTCTTTCAGCATCTTCCCATCAGTGATCATGCTTTCATGTGCCAAAACCCTAAGGATTGTAATTCTCCAAGCCTTGATGCTGTCCACCATTAAGATGCTCTTTAAAACAATTTCTTTGACCAAGCTTTTAGTCAGCTGTCTATGCCGTTCATTGTAAAATTTCTGAAAAGTGTCTCGGAATATTACATTAAAGCTGCTATGCAAATTGTTGCTGTTTAAATTACACTTCACTCTCAATGAATTTGCTGCTCGGTTGCTTTGTCAACCTTGTGATTTTCTGATCCTCAAGCCCTCTTCATGCTCTACCATTTTCCAGGTCACCTTTCTCACACATTCAGCTGGTTTATACCCCAGACTTTTCACACATGGCATACTGTAACTTCTAACTCTTGTTTACACCATCACCACTACCACTCACCCTAGCTGTACACTTTTCCTTACTCCCTTCCCCACTTTATCCTACATTGAAGCCCTTTCCAATTGCTCCCCACCCTCTAGCTCTTTGTCTCTTCCTCTTCTCTTCCAACTATGGTTCCCTCCAGAAGACACTAGCTCAGTATGACACTGCATTAAACATCCCAACTGCACTCCAGACTTCAGGCTCTTCGTAAGACTGAAAACAGAGATCACCTAGCTTTTGCAAGTCATCTGAAGTCATCTATTATATTCCCAAACTTTGTAAGTTATATGTTTTTTTATAATATATTTTTATTAAGAAAAAATAGGTTTTTAAATATTACAACAAATACAAAACAATGCAATTCAAAACAGTACAAAAATAGTAAAGAACTAAACACAAATAATAAAAAAAATTCCCCAACCCACCTTCCTATAAGAATGTATAAACATATACAGAGAAGTATAAAATTAAAAAAAAACTAAACTAGCTATTTAACTAACTAAATAAATACCTAACAACAAACAAATAAATAGTAATAACTCAGCCCAGCCAAACAAAACACTCATACATTCACAGTTCCTCCTCACTGGATATTGGAGTCATGAAACACAATCGTTATGGCTATATAAAAGCCCTTGTTAGTGTGGCAGATAAATCTGTGTCCAGGTATTTCAAAAAGGGTTGCCATGTCTTGTAAAAATTCTTAGTTTTATGGTGTATCATATTTGTGAGAAAATCCAAGGGAATATGCTCCATAATAATCTTCCGCCAACCCGATAGGCCTGGGGGGTTTTCTGGTATCCAACCTAGCAAGATATTCTTCCTTGCACAGAATGTAAGTATATTGAAAAGTTTTTCCTTATGCGAGTCTGCAGGAGATACAATAAGTAGGCCCAAAAGGAGCGAAATAGGGTCCTTCTCCACCCCTACACCCAACATCCTCTCCATTGCACCCACCACAGCACTCCAATATGTTTGAAGCCTGTCACAAGACCAAAGACATTGTGTAAGAGTGCCCGTACAGACCTTGTACTTGGGACATGCTGAAGATACCCCTGATTTAAATTTTGACAAACGATCTGGGGCTAAGTGGACCCTGTGGAGAATCTTCAACTGTAAAGCATGGGTCCTATTGCAAATTGATATCTTCCTTGCATTCTCCCAAATATCCTCCCATGCCTCTGAAGAAACTTCAACTCCCAGCTCTCTTTCCCACATGTTGCAGAGTCGATCAGACTCATCTGAGGTGGCACCCCCCAGTTGGTGATATAGAGTACTGACAGACAGTGTACTCTTAGCCCTTAATACCTCTCTTTCTCTGTTAGATTTGTAGGGATCAGTCAAAAGTGTGGTCTTTTTTGAATAAAATCCCTAACTTGAAAAAAACAAATGAGGTCTCTATCAGGTAACTCGTACTTCCGTACTAACTGATCGAAGGACATCATTACATCTCCCTCAAATAAATCACCCATGCAAGATATATCCCTAGCTGCCCAATGTTTAAATACTGAACCTATCGTACCTGGTTGAAAACTCAGCATATCCACTAAAGGTGTAAACAAAGATGTTTTGCCAATATTACCTTCCCTCTGCCGAATTGCCCTCCATGCTTTAACATACTGATGATGATTGGGTTATGGCAATATTCCCTAACTATCCTCACCTTGTCCAAAAACAGCAAACTTGTAAAGGGGCACCTTGCCTGGGAAACTTCGATATCTAACTATATTGAAAGAGGGTCCCCACAAACCCAATCACTTATGTATGTCAAGAGCGAGCTTAATTGGTAATTTTTAATGTCCGGAAGGTCTACTCCCCCCAATCTGTGAGGCAACTGCAGTTTGGCTAATTTAATGAGGGGCCGTTTACAGTGTCAGATAAAGGAGCAGAACCAGCTGTTCAGTCTCCTGAGTGATTGTTTATTGAAAACCAGGGGGAGCATCTGTACAGGTATAGCAAACAAGGGAGAATATTCAACCTAATAAGCGCTATCTGACCCAACCATGAGACTGGAAGTGCCTCCGATCTTTGGAGATCTTGTTTAATTTTTTCAAATAATTGAGTAAAATTGGCTTTGAACAGCCAATCCAGAACTGGAGTAATGAATATACCCAAATACACAACCCTGCCCCGTGACCACCTAAATGGGAATCTTTCGTCACTCTCAAGAGCCAACTCTTTCGTAAGACCACCCATAGGCATAGCCTCTTATTTAGCAAAATTAATCTTATACCCTGAAAAAGCACCAAATGCGAGAGTGCATTGTATCAAGCAAGGCATTGAGACTGCTGGATTTGTCAAGAAAATTAGATCATCTGCATACAGCGAGATCTTATGTCATTTTGACCCCACTTCTGGAGCTGATATATTGAGATCCCCATGAATGGCCTCTGCCAACGGTTCAATCACCAACGTAAAAAGTAATGGTGAAAGGGGACAGCCCTGCCCCAGAAATATTAAAATTGCTTGACCGTACCCCGTTGGTAATGACTGCAGCGAGAGGTACACTGTAGAGAACCTTTATCCATCTTATGAAAACTTCACCCAGACCAAACCTGTCTAGTGTATAGAAAAGGTACGGCCACTCAACTCGGTCAAATGCCTTCTCTGCATCTAAAGAAATCACCAATCCCTGTATTGACTGCCGTTGGCATGCTTGAATTACGTTAAGCAGCCTCGTAACGTTATTGGAGCATCTGCAGCCCTTTATGAAGCCCGTCTGATCCTCTTTAATAATGGAGGGTAATACAGTCTCCAGCCTTAACGCAAGAGCCTTACAGGGGATCTTAAAGTCAACATGTAAGAACGAGATGGGCCTGTATGAAGCACAGTCTTCCAATCCTTCCTTTTTTAAGGATAAGTGAAATATTGGCCTCTCTCAGAGATGGTGGGAGACAAACATGACTGTATGAATCATTAAACATAAGCATCGGGCCTGACAGTGTACTTATAAATTTCTTATAGAATTTACTGGGAAGTCCATCAGGACCGGGCACCTTTCCACTCTGAAGCTGCCTCACAGCCTCCTGCACTTCTTGCTCTGATAATGGGGCATTGAGAAAGGACTGTTGTTCGGGAGTCACACCGGGAATTTCAGATCTCTAAAAAAGGATTCCATTTTGGCCTGCCCCTCCTCTCAATTCTCAGACTGACATAACTTAGAGTAGAGTCTCTGGAATGCCACATTAATCTTTTTAGAATCACATTAGGTTCCCAGACCCTTCCCTAGTCGCTGTAATGGTTTGTGGGGCACCCCTCTTTCTGGCAAGGTATGCTAAGTATTTGCCTGGCTTGTCACCATGCTCATATAACCTTTGCTTTGCAAAAGCCAGCTCCTTCTTTGCCATCTGCGTGAGCACGGAATTTAGTGTAGACCGCAGTGTTGTAATCCTCTGTAGTTTGACCAACGAGAGTCTGTTAAAATAGGCCTTCTCGGCTGCCTTCAACCGTACTTCAAGGAGACGTTGCTGCTCACCCTTCTGCCGCTTCCTACTGGTGGAATATGAAATAACTACCCCTCTGGCATAAGCTTTGGCAGTTTCCCAGAGAACAGATGAGCTATCAACCGAGCCTATGTTGATGTCTAGAAGAAAGGTGAAAAACAAAAGCTCTAACCGGATTTCTTCCATTTCTTTTACAGAATGATAAACGCATACCCAAACAATAATATTTATACATACTACAATTGTTTAAATTAGGTTAGCTTGTCCACAAAGTCTCTTGCCTTCTCTGATGTGTCAAAGAGATGCATGGATCCATCTAAGGTGATCCGAAGCACTGCCAGATATCTCAGGAAATACTGAATCCCAAGCTCCTTCAATCTTCTCTTGACACCATCATACGATTTTCGTTTCTGGATCACTGCCACTGAAAAGTCCTGAAAAAACATGATCTTAACCGCTCATAAATTAGGGCCTTTGGATCCTTCCCCTGAAGTCTGGAAGCCTCCATGACTCTCTCCTTATCCCGGTAATGATGGAACTGCACCAGGAAAGGACGAGGGCGTTGACCCAGACCTGACCTCCGTGCTGCGACCCGGTGAGTCCTCTCTATCTTCAATCCTCTCATGCCAGTTTCCAAGTCAAGGAATTTCGGAAGCCAATCTTCAACAAATTCCGCAGGCCATTCAAGGCAGACTGATGATCCGAATGTTTTTTCTCCTGCCCTTGTTTTCAAGATCATCCACTTGGTCACACAAATTACGAACCTGCATCTTCAGGGCTTGTATCTCCTCCTTGAATGAACTGGCATCAGCTTCCACCACTGTGACCCTGTGCTCCACCTCATCCGTCCTCTTCTCCAGGTCTCGCAGCTGCTGCTCATGCTTCTGCAGCATGAGAGAGACTGGAGCCAGCTTCTCTTCAACCTGTTTCCCCAATATCTCGCGAGATTTCGAGAGCTGGATCACCAGGTCCTGGAGAGTAATCGACTCCGAGGCTGCTGCAGGCAAGGCCTCAGATGCTCCTCCTCCCTTTTTAGACATTTCTGGACAGCTGAAAATACAGGTAAGTCAATTTTTAAATGTTTCTTGGAGCTCCACAATCTTTCCAATGCCCCAAGAAATCCTGATGACCTGGGTTGGGTGGGTTAAAGGACCGTCCTGCTCTTGCTGCAATGCGAAGCTCTGCAGTGTGATCCTCTCAGATCGCCGCCATCTTAGATCCCCCGTAAGTTATATGGTTAACAAAGTTGATTTAGTTACTTGTCACTTAGAGGAAAATTGAATCAAATTTATTTATTTCAGGAATTAGTTATAAGCAACATCACAGGAAGTTTATTATATAGTAGCAGTTCTTTAGAAAACGTTAATAATGGTAAAAAGTATTTTCTTTTACGTAAACAAAAGGAAAACCAAACTACAGAGGCATGGTGGCTCAGTGGTTAACACTGCCACCTCACAGCGCCAGGGACCCAGGTTCGATTCTAGCCTCAGGCAACCGTCTATGTGGAGTTTGCACATTGTCCCCATGTCTGCGTGGGTTTCCTTTCGGTGCTCCGGTTTCCTCCCACAATCCAAAGATGTGCAGATTAGGTAAATTGGCTAAGTTAGAAAATTGCCCATATTGCTCAGGGGTGTTTTAGGTGCCTTTCTCAAGGGTAAATGCAAAGTAGTAGGGGAATGGGTCTGGGTGGGTTACTCTTTGGAGGATCATGTGGACTTGTTGAGTCAATTGGCTTGTTTTCATACTATAGAGATTCAAAACAATTTTTAAAAATGAGTGCTGTTGATGTTTAGTTTCTTGTCTGTGTTAGGAATGGTTTTGTAGAGCAGACTGTTAAGGAACTGATTAGTACACAGGCTATTTTGAACCTAGTGTTATGTAACAGGTAGAAACTAATGAATAATCTTGTTGAAAATGAACCTTCAGGAGCGAGTGACTATAATGAGATCGAATTTTATATTTTGTTTGCAAGTGAGATGGTTCAATCTGAAGCTAGCTTATTAAATTTGAACAAAGAAAATTATGGAGGTATGAGGGACAAAATTAGCTGAGGTGAATGAGGACAATATGTAAACAGGTATTATAGAACATAGGTAATCAGGTTTACAGAATTACTATACAACTTTACATTTCTGAAAGGCACATAAACCCTTATTGACCTTAGGAAGGGTCAGTTGACCTCTGGTGCGTCTTGTTGACCTCAAGGTGGGTCTTGTTGACCTTTAGTGGGTCTTGCTGACCTCAAGGAGAGTCTGGTTGTCTTTTGGGAGAGTCATTTCACCTCAAGTGGGACTTGTTGACCTCAAGGAGGGTTTCAATCTAAAAGTGATGAACTTAGAGCATGGATCAGTACCTGGTGCTATGATGTTGTGGCCATAACAGAGACATGGGTTTCTCAGGGGCAGGAATGGTTGCTGGATGTTCCACGGTTTAGAGCATTTAAAAAGAATAGGAAGGGGGGAAAATGAGGAGGGGGTGAGCACTACTAATCAGAGAGGGTATCACAGCTACAGAAGCTTCCATTGTCGAGGAAGATCTGCCTACCGAGTCAGTATGGGTGGAAATTAGGAACAGCAAGGGAGCAGTCACCTCATTAGAGGTTTACTACAGGCCCCCCAATAACAGCAGGGAGATGGAAGAAAGCATAGGTCGGCAGATTTTGGAAAAGTGTGGACGTAGTAGGGTTGTTGTAATGGGTGACTTTAACTTTCCCAACATTGATTGGAACCTCCTTCGAGCAGAAGATTTGAATGGAGCTGTTTTTGTAAGGTGTGTTCAGGAGGGTTTCCTAACTCAGTACGTTGACAGGCCGACGAGGGGAGAGGCTATCTAGACTTGGTGCTCGGAAATGAGCCAGGGCAGGTATCAGATCTTGTGGTGGGAGAGCATTTTGGTGATAGTGACCACAACTGCCTCACATTCCACATAGCTATAGAGAAGGAGAGGATTAGGCAAAATGGGAGGATATTTAATTGGGGAAGAGGAAACTATGATGCGATTAGACATGGGTTAAAAATCATGGATTGGGAGCAATTGTTACATGGTAAAGGCACTATAGACATGTGGAGACTGTTTAAGGAACAGTTGTTGCAAGTGACTAATAAATATGTCCCTCTGAGACAGGCAAGAAATGGTAAGATAAAGGAACCTTGGATGACGAGGGTGGTGGAGCTTCTCGTCAAAAGGGAAAAGGAAGTTTACATAAGGTGGAGGAAGCTAGGGTCAAGCTCAGCTCTAGAGGATTACAGGCAGGCGAGGAAGGAGCTCAAAAATGGTCTGAGGAAAGCCAGGAGGGGGCACAAGAAAGGCCTGGCAGAACGGATTAGGGAGAACACAAAAGCATTTTACACTTATGTGAGGAATAAGAGAATGGTCAGAGAAAGAGTAGTGCCGATCAGGGATAGCATAGAGAATTTGTGTGTGAAGTCTGAGGAGGTAGGGGAAGCCCTAAATGAATTTTTTGCTTCTGTCTTTACGAAAGAAACAAACTTTGTAGTGAATGAAACCTTTGAAGAGCAGGTGTGCATGCTGGAATGGATAGAGATAAAGGAAGCTGATGTGCTGAAAATTTTGTCAAACATTAAGATTGACAAGTCGCCAGGCCCAGACCAGATTTGTCCTCGGCTGCTTTGGGAAACGAGAAATGCAATTGCTTCACCACTTGCAGAGATCTTTGCATCCTAGCTCTCCACTGGAGTCGTACCTGAAAGAGGCAAATGTAATTCCTATCTTCAAGAAAGGAAATAGGGAAATCCCCGGCAATTACAGACTAGTAAGTCTCACGTCTGTCGTCTGCAAGGTGTTAGAAAGGATTCTGAGGGATAGGATTTATGACCATCTGGAAGAGCATGGCTTGATTCAATGCAGTCAACACGGCTTTGTGAGGGGCAGGTCATGCTTCACAAACATTACCGAGTTCTTTGAAGATGTGACTAGAAAAGTTGATGAGGTTCGAGCTGTGGATGTGGTGTATATAGACTTCAGCAAGTCATTTGATAAGATTCCCCATGGTAGGCTCATTCAGAAGATCAGGAGGATTGGGATACAGGGGAACTTAGTTGTCTGGATTAAGAATTGGCTAGCCAACAGAAGACAGTGAGTGGAAGTAGCAGGAAAATATTCTGCCTGGAAGTCTGTGGTGAGTGGTGTTCCACAGGGCTCTGTCCTTGGGGCTCTACTGTTTGTAATTTTTATTAATGACTTGGATGAGGGGATTGAAGGATGGGTCGGCAAGTTTGAAGATGACACAAAGGTTGGAGGTGTCGTTGATAATATAGAGGGCTGTTGTAGGCTGCAGCGGGACATTGACAGGATGCAGAGATGGGCTGAGAGTTGGCAGATGGAGTTCAACCTGGATAAATGCGAGGTGATGCATTTTGGAAGGTCAAATTTGAAAGTTGAGTACAGGATTATGGATAGAATTCTTGGCAGTGTGGAGGAACAGAGGAATCTTGGTGTGCAGGTACATAGATCCCTTAAAATGGCCACCCAAGTGCACAGGGTTGTTAAGAAAGCATATGGTGTTTTGGCTTTCATTAACAGGGGATTGAGTTTAAGAGTCGTGAGGTCTTGTTGCAGGTCTATAAAACTTTGGTTAGACTGCACTTGGAATACTGTGTCCAGTTCTGGTTGCCTATTATAGGAAAGATGTGGATGCTTTGGAGAGGGTTCAGAGGAGGTTTACCAGAATGCTGGCTGGATTGGAGGGCTTATCTTATGAAGAGAGGTTGACTGAGTTCACACTTTTTTCATTGGAGAAAAACAGGAGGAGAGGGGACCTAATTGAGATATACAAGATAATGAGAGGCATAGATAGAGTCGATAGCCAGAGACTATTTCCCAGGGCAGAAATTACTAACATGAGGGGTCATAGTTTTAAGCTGGTTGGAGGAAAGTATAGAGGGGATGTCAGAGGTGGGTTCTTTACACAGAGAGTTGTGAGAGCATGGAATGCATTGCCAGCAGCAGTTATGGAAGCAAGGTCATTGAGGACATTTAAGAGACTATGGACATGCATATGGTCACAGAAATTTGAGGGTGCATACATGAGGATCAGTGGTCAGCACAACATCGTGGGCTGAAGGGCCTGTTCTGTGCTGTACTGTTCTATGTTCTATGTTCTATGTTCTGAACCCCAAAACTGTCACTCAACTGTGGCTAATAATAGTAAGTTGTGGATCATATATAATAAAAAGAAACGGCCAATAATGTTGCCAAAAATAGTAATAAACCCGAGTTTTGGAAGGATCTTAGATTACAGTAAATGAGGACCAGGAAACATGATTTAAAAAAAGAGAATAGATATAAATATTAAAAAGTAAAACAAAAACAATAGATAGCAAAAGTCTCAACATGTGGCTCTACTACAGGCAGAGGCAAGACAATTTATAATGGGGAATAGAACAATGGCAGAGAAGCTAAATTATTATTTTGCACCTGTTTTTCATTAAGCAAGATAAAATAAATCATCCAGAATTAGAGATTCACAATGCGAGGGAGAATGAGAAATTGAAAGAAATTAGTGTTTATAAGGATTTGGAGATACCGGTGTTGGACTGGGGTGTACAAAGTTAAAAGTCACACAACACCAGGTTATAGTCCACCAGGTTTATTTGGAAGCACTAGCTTTTGGAGTGCTGCTCCTTCATCCTCTACTCCAGAACCACCTGATGAAGGAGCAGCACTCTAAAAGCTAGTGCTTTCAAATAAACCTGTTGGACTATAACATGGTGTTATATGATTTTTAATTTTAATAATGAGGAAGCTGTGTTGGAGAAATTAATAATGCTGAAAGCTGCTAAGTTCTCAGGACCTGATATCTAACAAACCAGACTGTTAGAAAGGTTAGCTATGGGCATGGAGGATACATTGGTAATCACTTCCCAAAATTCTACAGATTCTCATTTGGTTCTTGTAGATTGGAAGTTAGTAAATTTCTTCCCAGTACTTAAGGAGGAAGCAAGTGGGGAATTACAGACCTATTAGCCTTACATCAGAAGTAAGAAAATGTTAAAGTCTGTCATGAAAATATTGGCTGGTCCAGCGGGTTTAATCTGAATATCAATAATCCAAGGCAGTCATAGCAACAGGGTATACCGAATTATTCTTTACTGAAGTAGAGTATACTATTGAAAACTGAAAAAATCGTAGTACGTTATAAAGATTGCCTGTACCATATTTACAATCACAAGTGATCTGGTTCACATGGACTTGTCTGAGGATCAGAGCAAAACAGGTGATCAGCCAATTCTATCCCAATCCCCAGTCTTTGATCAGATGACTCCCATTCCTGACCTAGCTGAGAGGCTTATCTTTTAATTGTTACAAACCTAGACCCCAGGCCGGCCTTCTCATGCTTCTTGTACAAGCTACTTCTTTGCGGCTTTTCTGTTGTCTAACCAACCATATGGTAGTTATACAGCACAAGCCTGTGATCAACCACACTTAATTTTGCTGGCAAATGGTCAATTATCACATGTGGTACCCTGCATCTGGTTTTAACAGACCTTAACCTAGACGAATTGTATCACCCTGATGGATTGCAGCAGTTCATTTAAACATACATATATCTCTTTAGAAAACACAAGTCGCTATCCAACTTACTGACCTTTCAATAGGGCAAGCTTCATACGTTTTTCCTCACTTTGGCTGAACCAGCAAATTTAGGGTTACTATCGACAAAGGATATGATGAATTGATATTTGGATAATAATGATCTGATTGCACCTAGTCAGCATGGAGTTGTGCATGGGAAATTATGTTTGACAAACCTATTGGGAGTTTTGTTTTGAGGATGCTACTTACAGAATTGATAAAGGAGAGTCAGTGGATAAAGTATACTTGGGATTTTCGGAAAACTTTTGATAAAATTCGTTAAAGGATATTTTGAGCAACATTAAAGCACATCACATACGATAGGAAGTAATGTACTGGTATTGATTAAGATTGGCTAACAGGCAGAAAAGAGAGAAAGGAATAAATGGGTTTTTCTTGAGTTAGCAAACTGTGATTATTGGGGTATCGATGTTTCGGGAATAAGCCCTTCTTCAGGATTCCTGAAGAAGGGCTTATGCCCAAAACATCGATTCTCCTGCTCCTTGGATGCTGCCTGACCTGCTGCGCTTTTCCAGCAACACATTTTTCAGCTCTGATCTCCAGCATCTGCAGTCCTCACTTTCTCCTTATTGGGGTATCACAAGGATCAGTACCTGGACTCTACCTGCCAAAATTTGGATGTGGAACCCAAATATAATACTTATAAGTTCACAGATGACAAACAAAAACTGTATGAGAATGTGTGCTGTGAGGAAAATGCAAAGCAACTTCAAGAAGATTTGGACAGACTTAATGAGTGGAAAGGAAAATGTCAAATAGAACATAATGTGGAAAAATGTGAGGTTATTCACTTTGATAGAAAGAACACAGATGCAAAGTATTCCTGAAACAGTAGGAGGTTAAAACGTTTAGAAGTGCAAAGGGATCTAGGCTGCCTTGTCAATATATCTAAAAGCTAACATTCAGGTGCAGCAGGTTATTATCTTCGAGGAGAAAGTGAGGTCTGCAGATGCTGGAGATCAGAGCTGAAAATGTGTTGCTGAAAAAGTGCAGCAGGTCAGGCAGCATCCAGGGAACAGGAGATTCGACGTTTCTGGCATAAGCCTTTCTTCAGGAATGTTGTGATATGCCTGGCCAGAAGAGGAACAGAGGAGTCTACAAGAGGAGGGGAGGTGGAGGTTGCAAGAGGGATGTGAAGGAGGAGATTTCAAGAGAGATTTTGGGAAGGAGGAAATTGCAAGAGGAGTGATTGGGGGCTCGGAATAAGACACTGTCAAGCCCCCTATGGATCTTGTATATTTCAATAAGATTATCTCTAATTTTACTAAACTGTAATGGCCTACCTTGATCAACCTTTCTCTATCAAACAAACTCTTCATTCCAGAATGAGGCAAGTTATTTTTCTAGTTAACCCTCAGCCAACATCACAGAACAGATTATCTGGTCATTATCACATTGCTGTTTGTGGCAGCTTGTTGAATGTGCATTGGTTGCCATGGCTCTCATATTATAAGTGACTACAGTTCAAAACATAATTGCCTGTAAAATGTTTTAATACATCCAGGAGTCATGAAAAGTATCAAATAAATGAGAGTCATGTTTTCTCTATATGTAGTATTTTAAGCTTCTTGTTGCTGCTTTAAGAAGCTCAAGAGAGAGCCATTAATAAAGATGCATTTTGTCGATGCGCTAATTTATTATTTAACAAGTGAAGTTGTTATGAAACTAAAATTTCAAAACAACATATTCTTGAGAATGGTCTTTAGACTATTTTCAATGAGGATGAAAAACAAATAAGTCTTTTATTCCTCCCCCCAAGCCACCTCTAAAACACACACCCCACCACCACTTAATATAGGTAGAAAAGGTCTGGCAGCTACAACTATTGACCAATATAATTTGAATGATATAGTAGAAATGTAAAAAGAAAACAAATTATGTTCCAGCTTTCAATACTGGTACTGTAGTTATCGAGTATTCCACACGAAAGAGTTAACATTTGTCTTTCCAATAAATGAAATTTAAAATAACAATCAATGACTACAGTCATACATTAAGTAAATTCTGAAAAGGAAATGTTGCAAATTCTCATCCACTGGGATATGTAAAGCAACTGAAAGCACAGTGCACAGATTGAAACCATAGGTAAACAGGGAAGCAGTGTTCAAGCATAATCCTGAGAAGTGTTTCACAAATGTTTGTTCAATAGCAATCGAGTGGGATTCCATTTTCCTGTGAATTCAAACTCAGAATAGGTTAATTGCTGTCCTGAAACCTGCTACACTTGGAGTGACTTTTCACCTCCTTGTTCCCATTTAAGGCAGTTTTCCATGGCTTTTTTGTTAAGTAAGGTATACTGCCCTGCAAAGAAAATACAACAAAGAAGTGCAGATGCTGGAGATCTGAATCAAAGAACAGAGAACAGAAAAAGCTCAGCGGTTAACTCAGAGTTAGCATTTGAGTCTGGCTTGTTCTGAGGAAGAGTCACTGGACTCAAAAAGTTAAATTTGTTTTTCCCTCCACAGGTGTTGCCAGAACTGCTGAGTTTCTTCGGCACTGTTCTAATGCCATACAAATAAATTTGGATCAAGAACATAAGTATTATTAATGCTTTCATCATTTGATAACTTTCAGGAGGTTTCCATGAAGAATTCTCCTTCTCAACCTCTTCGCAGCTTTTGTGCTGAAGTCAATAATCAGCTGTCCATTAAGAAATAATGGTCTAGATCTTCCAATCAAAGTTAAATGTACTGGGCAAGATATTATAGGGGCCTGAGTGATGTGGGCTATGGCAAAATATGCAGCAGAATTACACAAGAAGTCCTGTGAGACTTACGACAAGGTCACGTGCAACTCTCTGCATTGTTTATGCATCTAACGAGCGACGAGGTGAGTTCTCAATTAGGCAAAGATGGTTTGCCAATTAAGGATGGACTATAGTTTATTAAATGTCTTACTAACAGCACATTATTTATTTAATATTCAATTTCCCATACTATCAAATGCAAAGTCAGCTGGTCACTTGATCCAAAAGACCTCAGTGTTGGAGGCTGGGCATCAACATTTCAAATCACATTCCATGGGCACTAGATACACGCACCCACCATAAGACATAAAAGCAGAAGTAGGCCATTAAGCCAATCATCTGCTTTGTCATTCAATGAAACTATGGCTGATCAGATAATTCTCACCTCCACTTCCCTGTCCTTTTCTCATAACTCCTGATTTCCTTACTATCTATCTCAGACTTGAATATACATGATGGCCCAGAATCAACAGGAATGTATGGTCAAGAATTCCACAGTTTTACAACCTTATGAGGCAAGAAATTCCTCCTCATCTGTTGTAAGTGTAAGACCCCTTATTCTGAGATATGCCCTCCAAACTTCAATTCTCCCACAAGAGGAAACAACTTTTCCACATCCACCCTGTCATGTCCTCTAAGAATCATATACTTTTCAACAAGGTCATCTCCTACATTCATTGGCATCTGAGATACCCCAGCTGCTAACTCCAGAATTTGGACAGTCATTGATGTTTGGCAAGGATCATGTGATGGATTCAAGTGTTATTCTGCACTGTATCATGTAAAAAGACGACACCAAGGTTCACAATGAATTTGCAAATTGAACATAAATGTACCTGCGATATATTTTGTTTGAATGAAGAAAGCAAACTTTGAAAGAATTGTTCACTTAATTCATACATATCCCAAGCATGGTGGTCATAGAAAGGTACTTGCGACAGTTGGGTTTGGGCATATCCTATGTACTTTTTGAATAGAGAATGCTGACATTTACATCACACTGCACATTAAACACCTCTTCATACTGTCAACTGCAAAAAGGAAGAAAGTGTTGGAAGGAAATTGTGTTGGCAGGCTTGTATTGTCCTTATTTTTGCAAGCTGTTAATCCCAACCTGCCTTTATAAAAAGCCTTATCAAATCCTCAAGATATTTAAGTAATAAATTACATCTGAAGTGCAATCATTGCTACCTGGACAAATAATACAATATTCACTCTTTGTAACTGAATTCCCTGCTGATGACTTTATGCTACATGACAAATGTACACTTTCTGCTAAATAATCAACATTATTGAAAATGAAGAGCCAAGTGAAAATCTGTAACTATACCTCAACATCAATGTTGAAATCAGTAATTTAGCTGAAAACATATCCTCCAGAAGTAGCATCAATGTGGATTTCACCAGTTTCCTCATTTCCCCGCCCACCTTACCCCAGTTCCCACCTTCCAGCTCAGCACCATCCTCATGACCCATCCCACCTGTCCTTCTTCCTCCCACCTATCTGCTCCAGCCTCCCCTCAAACCTATCAGCTTTAATGCCATCTCCATCTACCTATTGCATTCCCAGCTACCTTTCCCCCAGCCCCACCCCCTCCCATTTATTTCTCCACCCCCGGAGGCTCCCAGCCTCATTCCTGATGAAGGGCTTTTGCCCAAAACATTGATTTTCCTGCTCCTTGGATGCTGCCTGATCACTGTGCTTTTCCAGCACCACTCTCTTGCCTCCAGAAGTAGCTGCTAGTTCGGACTCAGAATTTTATTAGTGAGGTATTATCTTGTTCCTCTTTTGAGATATCACCTGCAAAAACTCAAAAGGTATGTTCTTGTTTACACTGCATAACTTGATTAAACAAATTACAATTTTAACAAGTTGAAATAAATAAATATTCTTTAAAATTCTGGATTTTGTTTGCTTTTCCTTAGGGCAGGAGAAATGTAATTTTATATATTGATTATGTTAAGTGATCAGCTTATTTGTATTTTTTTTGGGGGGTGCGGGAGATAGTTCCTAAGTTAAGTAAGAACTCTTGATTAAAGTTGGAAGAGGTATTCCTGAAATCTAAATTTACAATATTCCCCATGAAGAGTGCTTCAGTACTATTAGTAGTACTAGTTAGCAGGCCAATTTACCAATACAAGACGCACATGGATTAGAATGCAAGTGGATTCTGAAATTTAAATCTGTTTCTGGTATGGGGCATAATAATCTATCACCAAAATGCTGGATAACATTGATTACATAATTGTGCCCTTAATCACATAAATACATACACTAGACTCCATCACTTACATCCTGGAAGCTATCTCTGCTTCAGCAGTTTCCACCCACACAGTTAACAATAGTTCATTTTATCACTTGTTCAAATGAACAACATAATTATATTCATAAACAATACAAAGGCTCTCTAAGCACTAGGCAACAAGTGAATCATCTTCTGAGCATTAAATACAGTGGTTTATTAACAAGGTAAAGTAAAGACACAAGTTACGCTTTTGTTTAATGTACTTCTCCATTGTTTCACATGCTAAGCCCCTTCAATTGCACATCTATTGTTAGTATTGAATAAAGCACAAAATACCAAAACGTTCAGCCTTATGTTGTTCTTTATATTCCAAATGTGCCTCCTCCCACCTTCTTCACACTACATTATCTTCAGTTAAAGAACCAAAATAGAAAATAATGGATTTTCATACATTCTGATAAAATATTACTGTGTAGATTAATTGGAGGCCAATTATTCCTGTGAGAAGACATGTACAATGAACCTCTTTTACAACGTAGTTCAAACTCATAGTACAAATGACAGCACAACAGGAAGGCAAAATGTCTCACCACTTATGAACTGTGTTAAAGCCAGGTTCTGCTGCATAACAGGATAAAGTGCTATTGTTAAAATTTATTTTAACAACTGTATCACAACCAAAAATAAAAGCTTTTCTTCTGGTCCAAGCAAAATCAGGGATTTTACATACTGTGCAGAATAATTCCTGAGTTTTGTCAGAAAACAATGGCACCACTATTACATCTACAAATATTAAAAATCTTGCATCTGCATTCACATTCTGTCATGTTTTTATTATAAATTCTTGCGTCTGCATTTTAAATGACAACTGTTGGTGTAAAATGTCTCAGCCGGTAATTACTCTTCCCACCAGCTGTGATGCTGTACGTCTTGGCTGCTACGTCCTTGCAATGAATTGCGAAATATTCCAGCAAAGACATTCTCAAGAAGGACACAAAAAAAACTTGTGTTTACATAGGGTCATATTATCTCTTTCTTGTGCGCAATTAACGAATTACATTGTATAATATACTGGTTCAACACCGAGTATTGTTGTTTTTAAAAAGTAATGAAATAGTGGTCAGTTAATTTGTTTTATGGTTATAATAGTTGAGACAATAATGTTAGAACATTGAGAGAATTCCCTGCACTTCCTCAAATAGTAGTCTGCGATCTTCTAACTCATCAAATAGGCAGGTGGAGCTTCTGTTTAATGTTTTGTCGAAAGAATGACAATTCAGACAATGCAACAACTTCCAGCATTGCACTGAAGTGCCAACCCAGCCATGCACTGTGTACAGTAGTTTCCAATTTTCCTCTCGTTTTCCGTCTTCAGCTTGACAAGAGTCAACTGACATAGGAGTGTTGCCAACTGATTATGTAATGAAGTTTTGACAGGTACATCTAACTATATAACATCTTTCATTTCAAATAATTTTAATTCAACTTTTTCTGATACTTAATTTTGTTCAATTAGTAATCTGTTATGTGGCTTTTTAAAGAGAAAGATCATTTTAAAACAACAGGTAACTATTTGGACCTGATATACCCAACAACCTGTTTTAAATACAGTGCATATGCTCAAGTATGTGCACTGTATTTGAAAACAGAGTGTTATAACTGGTATGTAAACTTCAATCTTCAACTTCTGGCCAAAAAAAATCTTTTGTGAATGTTGTGTGCAGGTTGACCCATTAGCCAGAAAATTTCAAGCTCTTTGAATTTATCACCAGCTTCCTGCTGAACTCAAAATCAACATGGTTCGAACCTATTTGATAGAACCCAGAATTACATATGATTGAAGGTAGCTGTCCAACTCCTCATGGATGCACATGTACTTCTGCCTCCTTTTATGCTATCATGGGGACAGGGTTGGCAGGAACACCTGCCACACCTGACATCTTTGCCATAGTGAGACAATGGAAAAGGATGGATTTCAATCTCTCTAACATAGTACTTGTATGAAAGCTGACAACCTGCTTTTTGACTAAATATTTAGCACAGCATTTTCCACTCTCTTGAGCAATGGCGAGATGTAGTGATAATAGGAAAAATCAGATTCTTGATGTCAAGAAAATTTTCTGATTTTTCCCTTAGGGTTTAAATGGCGAATTTAGAATCTTGTTAATGTGTGGTGACTACCTTATGTTCTCATTATTAGGTAAACATGCCTCATGTCTGTGTACTTCCAATTCTGGCACCAATGCATAGAAGTCAGAGTAGTAAGCTAATGGCAGCAGCTCCCTGCATTTTGCTGAAGCAAAAAAAGGCAGGACTTAAATAGTTAATTGCAGGATGTTGGGTGGTGTTGTCAAACAGGCAGACCTAAAGGTTCAGTCACATAGATCTCTGAAATTGTGTCACAGGTAGACAGGATGGTTAAGAAGGCGTTTAGCACATTTGCCTTCATTGTCATAGAGTCGTAGAAATGTACAGCATATAAACATGCCCTTCGGTCCAACTCAACCATGGTGACCAGATATCCTAAATTAATATAGTCCCATTTGCCAGCATTTGGTTCATTTCCCTTTCAACCTTCCTATTCATATAGCCATCCAGATGCCTTTTAAATGTTGTGATTGTACCAGCCTCCACCACTTCCTCTAGCAGCTCATTTCATACAGGCACCACTCTCTGCATGAAAAGATGACCCATTAAATCTGTCCACTCTCACCTTAAGCCTCTGCCCCTAGTTTTGAACTGCCCTACCCTGGGAAATAACCTTGACTATTCATCCTATCCATGCCTCTCATGATTTTATAAAATTCTATAAGTCACCACTCAGTCTCCAATGCTCCAGGGAAAATAGCCCTAGCCTATTCAGCCTCTCCCTACAGCTCAAACTTTCTAACCCTGGCAACATACTTGTAAATCTTTTTTGAGTGCTTTCAGGTTTCACAACGTCTTTTCTATAGTAGGGAGAACAGAATTGAACGCAGTAATCCAAAAGTAGCCTGACCAATGTACTGTACAGCTGCAACATGACCTCCTGACTACTTTATTCAATGCACTGACCAATAAAGGCAAGCATACCAAATGCCTTCTTCACTAACCTGTCTACTTGCGACTGCACCTTAAAGGAACTATGAACCTGCAAGGTCTCTTTGTTCAACAACACTCCCCAGGTCCTTGCCATTAAGTGACATAATTTTTTTCCCAAATCCCCTCTGAATCTCCTGCCCTTTACCCTAAAACTATGCCCCCTCATGATTAACTCCTCAACCAAGGGGAACAGTTGCTCCCTGCTCACCCTGTCCATACCCATCATAATCTTGTACAGTCAGTCCTGCTATAATGTGTGTTTCTTTAACACAAATTGGCGATAATGCAATTGAAGAATTTAGACCATTATTTATGGAACATGAACTTTCCTAACCTATATTGGCTACAATGCAATTCCACTCTCATTGGTTTAAACGGTGCTGCTGTTACGCGATTTTCTTATAACACAGGATCTCATGGGAATGGAACTACTGTACTCTACCAGAACAGACTGTACACCTCAATTATGTTCCCCCTCAGCCTTATCTGCTCTAAAAGAAACACACACAAGCTACCTAGTCTCTCCTTATAGCTCAATTATCCTAACCCAGGCAACATCGGGTGAACCTCTTCTATACCCCCTCTAGTGCTATTACTTCCTACCTGTGGAAAGGTGACCAGAACTGCCCACAATACTCCAGCTGTGATCTAACCCCTCTAGTGCTATTACTTCCTACCTGTGGAAAGGTGACCAGAACTGCCCACAATACTCCAGCTGTGATCTAACCAATGCCCTCTACAAATTCAACATTACCTCCTTGCTCTTATACTGTATGCCTTAACTGATGAAAGGAAGTTTCCCATATGCCTTCTTAACTATTCTAGTATCAAGCTCTGCCAACTTTAAGGATCTGTAAATAATTACCCCAAGATCCCTCTGTTCCTCTAAGCTAACCGGTGTAGTGCCATTCATCAAATACTCCCTCATTTTGTTTCTTCTTCCAAAGTGCATCACCTTGCATCTAACAAGGTTAATTGCCATCTACCACTGCTCTGCCCATCTGACCAACCTATCTATATCTTCCTGTAATCTACAACCATCTTCTTCACTATTAAACATTCTACCAATCTTGGTGTTGTCTTGCTTAACACTCCCTCCACATTTTCATTTATACATTTATGTACATAACAAACAATAGGGTCCCAGTATTGATTTTTGTGGTACATTGCTGGACACTGAGCTCCAGTGACTCAGACAGCCTTCCACCACTACCCTTTGTATCCTATTACTAATCCAGTTTCTGATCCATCTTGCCAGGTTGCCCTGAATTCTATGTGTCTTAAACTGCGTAATTAGTCTCCCATGTGGTACCTTTTCAAAAGCTTTGCTGAAATCCATATAAACTACATCAACTGAACTTCCCTCATCCATACACTTAATCACATTTTCATAAAATTCTAACAAGTTTGTTCGGCATGACCTCTATCTGACAGAGCCAGGCTGACTTTCCAAGTGGACATTAATTCTCTCCTTCAGAATTTTCTCAAATAGTTTCACCACTCATGAGAGACTCACCAGTCTATAATTTCCTGGTTCATTCTTACCCTCTTTCTTGAAATGTGGAACCACATTACCCATCTTCTAGTCTTCTGGCACATTCCCATGGTCAGAGAGGAATTAAAAATTTGTGTCAGACCCCTTCCAAGTTCTTGCATCACCTCCCTCAGCAACCTGGGATGCAATTCATCCAGGCCAGGGGATTTGTCCATTTTAAAGCATGTCAGAGCCTCCAATACTGCCCTGTTTCCTATGTCAACCTATTCTAAGTTCTTCATAGTCCCTTGTTCTGATTTCCATACTTATGTTCTCCTTTTCCAGAGTAAAGACTGAAGAGAAGTATTAATTTAGTATCCTTCCAATATCCTGTGGCTTCACACCTAGATTTCCCCCTTGTTCCATAATGGGCTGTACTCTTTCCCTGGTCAACCTGTTCTCTTTAATATAAAATATTATAAAATATCTTAGGATCCTCCCTATTCTAATTGCTTTCTTAAGTTCCCTCTTGCATTTCCTATATTCCTTTAGAAGTGCAGCTGAATTGTTCCCTTTGGATTTGCTGAAAGCCTTCGTCTTACTCCTCATCCAGACCTGAACTGTCCTAGCCATCCAGAATTGCCTCAACTTATTGCTCCTAAAGTTAGCCCTCAAGAGTACATGTTGGATCTATTTTATTTCCAGCTCCTTTTTGAATGCCCTCTACTGCTCCCAGTCAACTTTGGCCAGATCCTGCTTAATTTAATAAAATCTGCCTTCCCCCAATCCCAAGCCATCTTTAGGCCACCTTTTTTCCTTGTCCATAAGAAATTTGAAGTGTACCATGTTGCAGTTGCTATCATTAGGATGTTCTTCTAATGCCACACTGAAAACATGTCTTTTTTTTATCCTAGAACCAGATCCAGCACTGCATCATTCCTTGTTGGACCTTCTGGATATTGATACAAAAACTCGTCTGGATATATTTCAAGAAATCCTTCCTCCCTAAACTCTAATTCTATGACTTTCCTAATTCAAACTACTCTTACACATCTCTGTGAATTGTTTACATATTTGCTCCTGTATTTTCTGCTGAGTCTTTGGGGGCCTATAATACATTCCCAGTTATGTGATTTCCCTCTTAACTTACTTAAGTTCTACTCACGAAGTCTCATTTGAAGACTCTTCCAGATATTATGTATCCTTACTGCAGTAATTGACTTCTTAATTAATAGTGCTACTATTCCACTACTCTTTTTACACCCTCCTCTATCTTGCCTAAAGATCCTGTACACTGGAATGCTAAGTTGCCAGTCTTGCAGTTCCTTTGATCATTTTTCTGTGATGGCAACAATGTCACAAATTGTGTGTGTCAATCCACACCTTTAACTCATTAGTCTTATCTATTGCACTTCAAATGTTAAAGTAAAGACCATTCAGCCTTGCCTTACTCTCAACTCATTCTGAACTCATTCTGAGTTATTGGAAAGGAGCATTGTCTGCTATTTGTGTTACTTGCCCCCCCACTTGTTGCCTGAAGCCTGGAATTTGTCCAGACCTTGTTGGATTTGAACATGGACAGTGTCAATATCAAAAGAGATGCGAATGATGCTGAATAGTGTGCAATCATCAGCGAACATCAGCTTTTCTGATGTTCAGATGGTTGGAAGGTCATTGATGAAGTAGTTGAAGATGGTTGGGCCTAGGATACTGCCTTGCAAAGATGTTTCAGAACTGAGACGACTAACTTCCAACAACCACAACCACCTTATATGCCAGGTTTCCAAACAGCAGAGAGTTTGCTGATTCCCATTCATTTCAGTTTTGCTCGGTCTGCTTGATGCCACTCTCAGTAAAATGCAGCTTTGATGTCATGGGCTGTCACTCTCATCTCACCCCTGGAATTCAGCTCTTTTGTCAATGTTTGAACCAAGGATGTACTGAGGTCAGGAGCTGAGTGGCTCTGGAGGAAATCAAACTTGCCAACAGTGAGCAGATCATTGCTAAGCAGGTGCTGCTTGATAGCACAGTTGATGACATGTTCCATCACTTTACTGATGATCAAGAGTAGACTGATGGGGCAGTAATTAGCCAGGTTGGATTTGACCTTTTTGTGTGCAGGACATACCTGGACAACCTTCCACTTTGTCGGTCAGACTCCAGTGTTGTAGCTGTATTGGAACAGCTTGGAAAGAAGGGCAGTGCATTTTTTTTTGCTGACTGGCAAAGAAGGCCATGTCACTCAACTCAATCACTGTGTACGAAGATATTGACCTAGGTCAATGCAGTGTGCCAGTTTAAATACAATATACAGCAGTGCATGGAGGAGATTAATGATCTTTTGCATTTCACAAGGGTAAGTACCACAATCCTCTCATTGCTATTCAGACTCACAGGGCCTCCATTCACTTTAACTCTCCTACTGCATTCATATTTCACCAAGCTTACAACCCCATTTAGCATGCATTATGTCCACTCAATAGCTCACACCCCTTATTTTCCCAGACGAATAATCCCTCATGCCCTCTGTGCTTAATAAAAACTCATTGGGGATACAATATCATTTCCCCCGCTCATGCATCTCTACAAATTGCTCTTCCATGTAATGTTATTATACTCAGTCACCTGCTTCGTGCTGGCCTGCTCTTCAGATTTAAGAGCCTGCAGCGCCCAACTGACCTACTGTCATCTCTGGGCTGCTTGCACCTACCCTTACAGTACCGACAGTAACCAAACCCCTGCACCGGAGGCAGTTGAGCTGTTGATTGTGCCGGTATTGCCTAGTTGACTGTAGTCTACCTTGATTCCATTGAGGACTGCTGCCTGTTTACACAGGGCAATTTGCTTGAAGCACATGCAGTATGCTTCCATATAAGCTGCTGGCAGACGCTGTAGGTTTGACATTGTGCCATACAGCAACATGATCAGCACCTTGACTGTTCAGTGCTCCGAGCTGTGACAAGCTGCTGCCTGTCCCAATGCACGAACAAACAATGTTAAAAACCACACAACACCAGGTTATAGTCCAACAGGTTTACTTGGAAGCACTGGCTTTCAGAGCGCCTGATGAAGGAGCAGCGCTCCAAAAATGAGTACTTCCAATTAAACCTGTTGGACTATAACCTGGTGTTGTGTGATTTTTAACTTTGTACACCCCAGTCCAACACCGGCATCTCCAAATACTAACAAAAAATGCAAGCAACAGAGACTGGCAGTATCCAAGTAAATGTAAAGTGAAGGAGTACTAGGAAAAGAATCTAACAGCTTTAAAATGAATTCTGTGTAGATGCATGAGATGAGTGCAAAGTCACCTAATGGAAACATACAAGAGCTTCAAAACAAAGTCCTGAATGCCTGAAGTAATGCCTGAGCTAGTATGAAAGCAGGCAAGATGGTGTGATGAGCCTCGGTGATTTGCCATTGTTGACTTGCTTGTTGAGAGGTAGAAGAGGATGGTGCAGGATGTTGTGGTGAAGACAGAGTCATACAGCATAGAAACAGACCCTTCAGATCAATTCATTCATACTGACCAAGTTTCCCAAACTGAAATTGTCCCACTTGCTTGCATTTGGTCCAAATCCCTCTTAACCTTTCCTATTCATGTACCTACCCAAGTGACTTTTAAATGTTGCAACTGTATCTGCATCTATCACTTCCTCTGGCAGTTCATTTCACATACGAACCACACTGTGTGAAGAAGTTACTCCTCAGGTCCCTTTCAAATCTTCGCTCACCTTAAGAAATGCTCGCTACGTTTGAACTCCCCACCCGAGGGAAATGACCTTGACTATTCACCTTATCTAGGCCCCTCATGATTTTATAAACCTCTAAAATCACCCCTCAGCCTCCTATGCCTCACTGAAAAACGTCACAGCCTATCTAGCCTCTCCTTATAACTCAAACCTTCCAGACCCAGCAACATCCTTGTGAATCTTTTCTGAATCCTCGCCAATTTAATAATATCCTTCCTATAACAGAGCAACCAAAATTTCACACTGCACACCAAAAGTGGCCTCACCAACATCCTGTACAAACTCAACATGATGTCCCACCTCTTGCATTTGTTAGTCTGACCCTCTACTATAATGAGGGGTACATCAGGTTCCAATTGATCGATGGTCAGAAGGCATTCTCTATTCAGGGGCACAGACAGATGTTTCTGCAGCTGACGGTAAAACATCAGAATGGTGTGCTGCCTCCCTAGTGCCAGGGTCAAGAATGTCTTGGAGAGGGTGCAGAATATTCTCAAAGGGCGAGTGGCTGGGAGGAGTTTGTTGTACACATTGGTACCAGTAGAGGAAGAGAAAGGGGTGAGGTTCTAAAGACAGAATAGAGGAAATTAGGCAGGAGATTTAAAAAGTGGGTCCCTGAGGATAGTAATGTCTGGATTACTTCCGCTTCCATGTGCAAGTGAGAATGGGCACAGGTGGACAGAGCAGATGAATGTGTGGCTGGGGAGCTGATGTAGGGGGCAATGCTTCACATTTTTCAATCATTGGAATCTCTTCCAGAGTAGAAGTGACCTGTATAAGAACGATAGGTTGCAAGAGGATCAAATCCTGGCGGGGAGATTTGCTAATGCTACTTGGGAAGCTTTAAACTAGTAATGGGGTGGGGGGGGAGAAGATAGTGAGAAAAGAGATAAGTCTGAGGCTGGTACAATTGAGAAGCTACTCACCTTCCTGACTTGGAAATATGAAACTGTTCTTTAGTGTCGTTGGGTCAAAATATTAAAATTTCCTCTGTAGGGGCATTGTGGGTCTACCTACAGCTCATGGACTGCACAGGTTCAAGAAGGCAATTTAACACCAACTTCTCAAGAGGAACTAGGGATGGGCAATAAATGTCAGTGATGTCCATGTCCCACAAGTAAAAAAAAAGAAGAAATCTACGAGACATCTCAAAACACTTTACAGCCAATGAAGTGCAATGTAATGTAAGTAATATGGTAGCTAATTTATGCACAGCAGATTCCCACAAACACTGAAATGATAATCTATCTTTTTGGTGAGGTTGATTGAGGAGAAAATATTCACCGGAACACTGAGGATAACTCCCCTGTTTTGTTTTGTAAAACATACAGTTGAAATAGCAGATGAGACCTTGGTTTTGCATCTCATTGGAAAGATGGCACTTCTGACAGTGCAATGCTTCCTCAGTTTTGCACAAGTGTGTCAACATTGATTTCTGCACTTAAACCCTATAGCTGAATTTAAACACAGAATGTTCTGTTCCCAGGTTGTATTTGCAGAGCTGAGGATTATTCCGTATCTGTGCTTATGACACAAGCAAACATTAAGACCTAGCTGTGCAAACAGCAGCTAACTAGACTAAGTATGACAAAATTTCCTTCCAACTGCTATCTCAAACAACATACTTTGTTTTATTCGTTAGGGCCAAGGTGTATTTTAATCACCGTGCTGCTCAACAGAACTATTGAGTAACCTGTATATCAATCATAACTGAAATTTAATAACTAGCTAAATTACACCTGGAACACTATAAATGGTCAAAACACAAAAGAAGTTTGATCTTAATTTTACTTAATTCACAGGTGTTACCACACTTATCTTTGGGAAATTGGAGATAGAAAAATGTGTTGAACTGGGGCATGGTCTTATTTAACTTAATTTTGAGACATTTTGAAAGAGAATGCTCCCCTTTTTTGGTTATCCCCACTGAGATCTTTAATGGTGTCTTGTAGTTTGGTACAAAGTCACAGATGTAATTGCTTCTTTGCCTGTGGGTGTTCATTGAACAAAGGAAAGGCTTTTCACCCCCAATAAACAACAGGTGTTGCCTTCCTTGATTTAAGCAAAAAATGAAGAAAGGAAATAAAATATCACTGAACAAAATGACCAAGCCATAATTAAATTTATGTCTTTGACTTGTGAAATGACAGCTAATTAAGGAAGAACCAAGGCTAACTGTTAGGCTGAAATGTACTGCATTCCTGTCAAATTTCTTTCCCTTAAACAGGACTGTAAATCTGCAATACAGTCCACAGAAATTCAAAATATTACAGCAAAAAAGATTGACATCACTAATTAACTGTTTCAAAGAGAATGCAGTTAGTCTCACTCTTCTGCTCTTTCCTTACTGACCTGCAAATTTTTCTCCGTCAACGACTTATCTAGTATACTTTGAAAGCTACTATTTAATCTGGTTCCACTGGCCCTCAAGTACTGTATTATAAATCATTCACTACATGAAAGGTTCTTTCTCATGCTACCTCTTAAACTGTAGCAGCTATAGTTGCAGAAATCATTCCAGATGAAGTTGGACTAATATTTTATGAAGTCTAAAAATATTTTCTTGTACTGTAAGATCATAAGGTGTAAGGAGCAGCAGTAGGCCAGTCAGCAATTCATGTCCACTCTGCCATTCAATGAAATCAATGAATTATATATCAGTTCTGAAGAAGGGTTACACCTGAAACGTCGACCTCTCTACCTCCTGATGCTGTCTGGCTTGCTGTCTGCTTCCAGTCTCCTACCTGACTACTTTGGATTCTAGCATCTGCAGTTCTTTTGTCTCTATTCAATGAAATCATGGCTGATCTGACACTCATTAACCCCACATTCCTATCTTTTCTCCATAATCTCAACTCTCTTACTGGTTAAAGATCTGTCTGTCTGAGCCTTCAATATACTTAACAACATAGCCTCTACATCCCTCAGGGGTGAAGAACTCCACAAATTCACTATCTTCTGAGACAAGAAATTCCTCTTTATCTCTGTTCTAACTGGATTGATCCTTACTTCGAGATTATGCCCTCTGATCCTAGACTGTACAACTAGGGGAAACAACTTTTTTGCATCAAAAAGAAAAGTACTGTGGATGTTGAAAATCTGAAGCAAACAGAGAAAATTTTGGAGCAACTCAGTAAGTCTGGCAGCATCTTTGGAAAGAGCATAGTTCTGATGAATAGTCATATGGCACTGAAATATTAACTCTATTTCTCTCTCCACAGATGCTGCCAGACATGCTGTTTCTCCAGCATTTTCTGTGATTGTTACTATCTTCACCTATCCTCTCATGTCTTCTAAGAATTTTGTATGTTTCATTAAGGTCACCCTGAATTTTTCTAAACTCTAATAAATCAATACTAACTTAATCAACTTCACTTCATGAGACATTTACTCCACATGATTCCCTGGGCTGTTTCAAATGCCTGATCTTTTGCTTAGGTAAGGTAATCAAAACTGTTCACAGGATTCAATGTGTGGTTTAACCAGTGCCTTTTATAGTTTTAGCAAGACTTTTCTATTTTTAAATACCATTCCCTTTGAAATAAAAGCCTATGATTTGCTGAACTTACGTGCTAGATTTTTGTGATTTATGCACGAAGACTCCCAAATTCCTCTGTGCACTATTGCTACAGCTCTATTTATAAGATCAGGATCCCATGTGTTTTACTAATAATTTTCTTAAACGATCTTGCCACCTTCAAAGATTTGTGCATGAAAATCTCAGGTGTGTTTTTGCACCCCCTTGAAACTGTGCCATTTAAAAATGACTTGCATTTATACAGAGCCTTTTACATCTATCAGACATCATTAATTGCTTTACAGTCAACAAAAACTTTTAAAGCTTAATCACTATTGTAATGTAGGAAAATGTAATGCAAACTCCTATAAACGGCAACGCAAGAATGACCAGAATATTTTTCCTTTGATGATATTGATTGAGGAATAAGTATTGAACAACTCTTCTGTTCTTCTTTTAAATAGTGCTATAAGATCTTTTACATACACCTGAGAAAGTAGACAGAACCTGGGTTTAATGTCTCAGTTGAAAAATTCAGTCTGTATTGTCTTTCCTCATTCTTCATAATAAAACATATCATCTTACACTTTCCTGTACTGAATTCCATTTGCCATTTGTCCACGTCCAGTCTGTCTAAGCCTACTGAAATTCTATTACTATCTTATTCACCTTTTACTACCCTTCCACACTTTGTCAATTTCACTCAAATTTTGTAATTGTCTCTTGTGCCTCAAGTCATTAAGTCATTATTACTATATATTGTTGAGATCCTTGAAAATAAATTTAAATTAATATGAAAATAAATCATGATTGTACCATGCTTACTCATTTTTCCCCCTGTTTTGGGGCTCCCTTCACCACTAACTGCTCTTGACAGAAGGAAAATAAAGGAATTTATAGTGCTTTCCATTTACTCAGGATACACGAAGTCCTCAATATCTCACAGTTAATATGCATATCAGAGCATTAAAATAAATAGCTGTGTGTTAGTCATGTTTACTAGGACAGGGGTGGAAACAGCTATTTTAATATTGCCAGAGAATATTTTCTGTCCACCGGAATCAATACCTGGTGAATGGGGCATCCAGAAATGCAGCACTCTATAAGTACGACAATGTGGTGTCAAATAGATTACAGCGTACGCTTAAAATTTCAGGGATGGAAATTGAACAGAGTTTACTCAGAGTCAGGTACAAAACTGAGGCCATTGAGCCAAGCTGACACTCAACACGATAGGGAGATTATATATTCTCAGGTGTCCATTTGAGCCACTTTCTAATGTTAGTCATCTTCAACGTTCCACTTACAGATTTTGGGCCTCAGAAATATCAGATATGAATTATGGATTTTCAACACGTCCCAAGTCCAGTGTTTCACTAGTCTTATCAGCTATTATTAAAAATGTTTGCTCCTATTCTATGTTGTAAAGTGTATGCCAGTCAGTTGAATGCCTCTAAACACATTACAAAAAAAACTGAATTGTCCTCATTGGCCACTTGAAACAATACAGACCATGTCGAACATGCTGCTCTTCAACATCCATTACTGAGACATTTCTTTGACATTTTACTCAAGGATGATATCTCTGATAGTGAAATACCACGAAACGTATCAGTCTAATGTAAAGTTAACAAACATAATCTTCTGATCTGAAGATCCTGAGTGCCATCAAGCCAACCAAGTTCTTCCTCACTATGTTTTGGTAGCTAGGGGAATGTACATATTTGCAAATGTGTTGCTGGTCAAAGCACAGCAGGTTAGGCAGCATCTCAGGAATAGAGAATTCGACGTTTCGAGCATAAGCCCTTCATCAGGAATAAGAGAGAGAGAGCCAAGCCGGCTGAGATAAAAGGTAGGGAGGAGGGACTAGGGGGAGGGGCGATGGAGGTGGGATAGGAGGAAGGAGGTCAAGGTGAGGGTGATAGGCCGGAGTGGGGTGGGGGCGGAGAGGTCAGGAAGAGGATTGCAGGTTAGGAGGGCGGTGCTGAGTTGAGGGAACCGACTGAGACAAGGTGGGGGGAGGGGAAATGAGGAAGCTGGAGAAATCTGAATTCATACCTTGTGGTTGGAGGGTTCCCAGGCGGAAGATGAGGCGCTCCTCCTCCAGCCGTCGTGTAGTTGTGTTCTGCCGGTGGAGGAGTCCAAGGACCTGCATGTCCTCGGTGGAGTGGGAGGGGGAGTTAAAGTGTTGAGCCACGGGGTGATTGGGTTGGTTGGTTCGGGCGGCCCAGAGGTGTTCTCTGAAGCGTTCCGCAAGTAAGCGGCCTGTCTCACCAATATAGAGGAGGCCACATCGGGTGCAGCGGATGCAATAGATGATGTGTGTGGAGGTACAGGTGAACTTGTGGCGGATATGGAAGGATCCCTTGGGGCCTTGGAGGGAAGTGAGTGTGGAGGTGTGGGCGCAAGTTTTACATTTCCTGCGGTTGCAGGGGAAGGTGCCGGGGGTGGAGGTTGGGTTGGTGGGGGGTGTGGATCTGACAAGGGAGTCACGAAGGGAGTGGTCCTTGCGGAACGCTGATAGGGGAGGGGAGGGAAATATATCCTTGGTGGTGGGGTCCGTTTGGAGGTGGCGGAAATGGCGGCGGATAATACGTTGTATGCGCAGGTTGGTGGGGTGGTAGGTGAGAACCAGTGGGGTTCTGTCTTGGTGGCGGTTGGAGGAGCGGGGCTCAAGGGCGGAGGAGCGGGAAGTGGAGGAGATGCGGTGGAGGGCATCGTCGATCACGTCTGGGGGGAATCTGCGGTCCTTGAAGAAGGAGGCCATCTGGGTTGTGCGGTGTTGGAATTGGTCCTCCTGGGAGCAGATGCGGCGGAGACGAAGGAATTGGGAATATGGGATGGCGTTTTTACAGGGGGCAGGGTGGGAGGAGGTGTAGTCCAGGTAGCTGTGGGAGTCAGTCGGTTTATAATAGATGTCTGTGTTGAGTCGGTCGCCCGAGATAGAAATGGAAAGGTCTAGGAAGGGGAGGGAGGAGTCTGAGACAGTCCAGGTGAATTTCAGGTCGGGATGGAAGGTGTTAGTAAAGTTGATGAACTGTTCAACCTCCTCGTGGGAGCACGAGGCAGCGCCGATACAGTCATCGATGTAGCGGAGGAAAAGGTGGGGGGTGGTGCCAGTGTAGTTGCGGAAGATGGACTGTTCCACATATCCTACAAAGAGGCAGGCATAGCTGGGGCCCATGCGGGTGCCCATGGCAACTCCTTTAGTTTGGAGGAAGTGGGAGGATTGAAAAGAGAAGTTATTCAGGGTGAGGACCAGTTCAGTCAGTCGAAGGAGGGTGTCAGTGGAAGGGTACTGGTTAGTGCGGCGGGAAAGGAAGAAGCGGAGGGCTTTGAGTCCTTCGTGATGGGGGATGGAGGTGTACAGGGACTGGATGTCCATAGTGAAAATAAGGCGTTGGGGACCGGGGAAGCGAAAATCCTGGAGGAGGTGGAGGGCGTGGGTGGTGTCCCGAACGTAGGTGGGGAGTTCTTGGACTAAAGGGGACAGGACCGTGTCAAGGTATTGGGAGATGAGTTCGGTGGGGCAGGAGCAGGCTGAGACAATGGGTCGGCCGGGGCAGGCAGGTTTGTGGATTTTGGGCAGGAGGTAGAAACGGGCGGTGCGGGGTTGTGGGACTATGAGGTTGGAGGCGGTGGATGGGAGATCCCCTGAGGTGATGAGGTCCTGGATGGTCTGTGAGATGATGGTTTGGTGGTGGGAGGTGGGGTCGTGGTCAAGGGGGCGATAAGAGGAGGCGTCCGCGAGCTGGCGTTTGGCTTCAGCGGTGTACAGGTCAGTGCGCCAAACTACCACCGCGCCTCCCTTGTCTGCGGGTTTGATGGTGAGGTATTACATATTTCAAAAGTCTAGATTCCTTCCAACTCTATGATAACAAATCTCACTGAAAGAAATTTTTGAGCACTCTATATGCAGTCTACTCATAACTGAAAGCTCTTTAATTAAAATTATTTGATATTTTAATTATTTTAAATCACTGCATTCTCACATTGTTGCATTATTATCTTTTGATTTGATTTGGCTTATTTATTGTCACATGTATCTTATTACAAAATCTTGTCAAAAGTGTTGTATAGTGTTGCCACTCTCCGGTGTCATCTTAAAAAAGTAAACCAAAACAAAGAATACAAAGACAGAAAAATGAAGAAATAAAGAAAGTAACCAATTTTCCAATCCTACTTCATCACAGGCCACCAGCCTGGTGGTCAGTCCCCTTTGTCACGCTGCTGGAACAAAAGTCACCATTCATCACTACCATCTCACCTCCACCAACATAGCCAGGCCATCTTGGTTACATACTTGATTACAAAAGCAGTACTTTAAAAATAGCAGAAAGAAAGGAAACAAGATACGAAAGTATTATAAGTCTTATCTCCAAGCAGGCTCCTGGGCCAAACCACAGTCTGGAGTATTGGGAGGAGCAGAGTGCTTGCTACCACTGACACTACTGCGCCCACTCTCCTCCTGCTGCCACTGCCACCTCCAATTTTATAACTACCGATGCTGCAGCATAGTCCAGGAACATGCTTGGTAGGGCCTGCTTACAGCCTTTGATTGCTGGATCCCAGAATATGCTTGGGCAGGGCCTGCTCACATCCTCCAATTGCCAGATCCCGGAACACGCTCGGGCAAGGGCCACTCGCAACCTCCAATTGCTGGGTCCCTTGCCAGATCCCAGAACATGCTTAGGCAAGGCCCAGTCACAGCCTTTGATCGCCAAGTCCCTTGCCAGATCCTCTAACACACTCAGGCATAACCCGTCACCAATGCCTCACGGATGCAAAATACTTTAAACGAAAGAGAAAAGAAATAAAAAGCAAAGGAAAAAGAAAGAAGCAAGAAAAGCAGACAGAAGTGAAGGAGCTCGAACACAGCGCTGCTACTCTGCCGCCATCTTGAGGAGGAGGAGGAGGAGGAGGAGGTTAATATCCCTATGTTCAAATTCCTTGATAAATTAATCAATAATGCAAAAAACATTGAATTATCAGCAACGTGGACACATTAAAAGTCTCTTTTCCACTTTTTGCTGGCACTAAATTCAACAAGTGAATGCATGGCCATCATTACTGGTATAGCCAAGTGTGGTTACAAACTGTAATTTTGACCCTATCTCTAATATAAAAAAACAAAATGCACATGTACTGAAATTATCCCCTGCTATTATCCCCTGCTCCTGATATTTTAGCTAAGTGCCAAAATGGCATTTATGGAATAAAGCAGTTAGTAAATGCCTAAATTAGATTGAAGACCACGCACAATGACAGAACTGACGTTGAACTCACAATTATGGGTGTGGCAGCTGACTTAACTCATTAGACAACATTTCTTATAGACCCAGGTTTCTTCACCATCTTTTTAAGAATGATGTTTATGTTATTCTGAGTGCTAAATTTAAAAATTATTTCTTTATTCTCCATGGTAGTACATTAAAAATAATCTTTCACAATACACTAAAATATGACATCCACAGTAAACAGTCTGGAAAATATGCTGTGATATTATCATGTGAACACTTAATGCATTCATATCAAATTTCCTGGTCTGATATTTTAATGGCAGTGTTAACAATATTGCACAGTGTAATTTCCAGGTTCATGAATTTTTTTCCATATCATCCACGTGGGTTCTTATACTGACACCCAGAATAAGTATCTTCACTCATACCAAACTACTAAACCACTATGTTATCATAGGGTTAGCCTGTCAGGTTCACAGCAGACACTTAAAAGAACTGTACATATTGTCATATAATTATGAAATATATCAATGGAACATAAACAATTTGGAGAGAAAAAATAGTACCAGTTTGAATATAGATATCAGTTATTACTACAACGTCTCAGCACTGTACATAGTTACTGTCCTTCATGTTGTCTTCAAATAAAACATCAACTGAGACCCTCTCAAATTCATAAAAGATCCTATTGTACTATTCAAAGATCAGCAAAGTTCTAAGATGATCAGAGTTTTTCCCTATGTCCCAGCTAATATTTAACCTTCAAAAGGCAGTGACGTGTGGTAATGTTACTGGATTAGTAATCCAGAACTCCAAGCTAATGGTCTGAGGACACTTCTTCAAACTCTGCCATGGCAGATGTTGAAATTTAAAGTCATTAAAAATATAGAATTAGGAGCTAGCCTAATGGTGACCATGATTGTTGTGAAAATAAATCTGAATCATTAACACAAAGTCACATTCTTACTTGGATTGGCCATGACTCCAAACCCACAATTGATTGACTCTTAACTGTCCATTGAAATGGCCTAAGAAGCCACTCAAATCAAAGGCAAACAGGAATGGGCAATAAATACTTGCCTCGCCAGAAGTACCCATTCCCCATGAACAAATAAAAAAACAGAAAAACTAAAACCAGATTCAGTTGTCATTATCTCTGTGTACGTGAAATCTTCATATGGTTAATTTTGGCTGCAATATTTCTCTTCATGTCAAAAAATGAAAGAAAATGAGGGAAAAGATCTTAGGCCAAACAGGTGTTGATAGATGTTGAAGAAAAGAAAACAATGAGCATATTAAAGCTAAAAAGTGTGTTGCTGGAAACGTTCAGCAAGTCAGGCAGTATCCACGGAGCAGGAGAATCAACGTTTCGGGCATAAGCCCTTCTTCAGGAATGAGGAAGGTGTGCCAAGCAGGCTAAGATAAAAGGTAGGGAGGAAGGACTTGGCGGAGGGGCAGTGGGAATGCGATTGTGGAAGGAGGTTAAGGTGAGGGTGATAGGCCGGAGAGGGGGTGGGGGCGGAGAGGTCGGGAAGAAGATTGCAGATCAAGAAGGCGGTGCTGAGTCCAAGGGTTGGGACTGAGATAAGGTGGGGGGAGGGGAAATGAGGAAGCTGGAGAAATATGCATTCATCCCTTGTGGTTGGAGGATTCCTAGGCAGAAGATGAGGCACTTCCTCCAGGCGTTGTGTTGCCATGGTCTGGCGATGAACGAGGCCAAGGACCTGCATGTCCTTGGCGGAGTGGGAGGGGGAGTTAAAGTGTTCAGCCACGGGGCGGTTGGGTTGGTTGGTGCGGGTGTCCCAGAGGTGTTCTCTGAAACAGTCCGCAAGTAGGCGGCCTGTCTCCCCAATGTAGAGGAGGCCAGATCGGGTGCAGCGATGCAGTAAATGATGTGTGTGGAGGTGCAGGTGAATTTGTGATGGATATGGAAGGATCCCTTGGGGCCTTGGAGGGAAGTGAGGTGGGGTGTATGGGTGCAAGTTTTGAATTTCTTGCGGTTTCAGGGGAAGGTGCCAGGAGTGGAGGTTAGGTTGGTGGGGGGTGTGGACCAGACGTGGGAATCACAGAGGGAGTGGTCTTTCCGGAACGCTGATAGGGGAGGGGAGGGAAATATAGCCTTGGTGATGGGGTCTGTTTGGAGGTGGCGGAAATGACGAAGGATGATACGATGTATCTGGAGGTTGGTGGGGTGGTAGTTGAGGACCAGTAGGGTTCTGTCCTGGTGGTGATTGGAGGGGTGGGGTTCAAGGGCTGAGGAGCGGGAAGTGGAGGAGATGCTTTGGGGAGCATCATCAAACAGGTCTGAGGGGAAATTGCGGTCTTTGAAGAAGGAGGCCATCTGGATTGTTCTGTATTGGAATTGGTCCTCCTGGGAGCAGATGCGGCGGAGGCGAAAGAATTGGGAAGATGGGATGGCATTTTTACAGGGGGCAGGGTGGGAGGAGGTGCAATCTACGTAGCTGTGGGAGTCAGTCGGTTTATAGTAAATGTCTGTGTTGAGTCAGTCGCCCGAGATAGAAATGGAGAGGTCTAGGAAGGGAGGAGTCTGAGATGGTCCAGGTAAATTTGAGTTCGGAGTAGAAGGTGTTAGTAAAGTGGATGAACTGTTCAACCTCCTTGTGGGAGCAAGAGGTAGCGCCGATACAGTCATCGATGTAGCAGAGGAAAAGGTGGGGGGGGTGGTGCCAGTGTAGCTGCCGAAGATGGACTGTTCCACATTCACCTGCACCTCCACACACATCATTTACTGCATCCACTGCACCCTATGTGGCCTCCTATACATTGGCGAGGCAGGCCGCCTACTTGCGGAACGTTTCAGAGAACAACTCTGGGACACCCGCACCAATCAACCCAACCGCCCTGTGGCTGAACACTTTAACTCCCCCTCCCACTCCGCCAAGGACATGCAGGTCCTTGGCCTCCTCCATCGCCAGGCCATGGCAACATGACGCTTGGAGAAAGAGTGCCTCATCTTCTGCCTAGGAACCCTCCAACCACATGGGATGAATGCAGATTTCTCCAGCTTCCTCATTTCCCGTCCCCCCACTTTATCTCAGTCCCAACCCTCGGACTCAGCACCACCTTCTTGACCTGCAATCTTCTTCCCGACCTCTCCGCTCCACCCCCTCTCCGGCCTATCACCCTCACCTTAACCTCCTTCCACCTATCGCATTCCCAACGCCCCACCCCCAAGTCCCTCCTTCCTACCTTTTATCTTAGCCTGCTTGGCACACCTTCCTCATTCCTGAAGAAGGGCTTATGCCCGAAACATCGATTCTCCTGCTCCTTGGATACTGCCTGACCTGCTGCGCTTTTCCAGCAACTCATTTTTCAACTCTGATCTGCAGCATCTGCAGTCCTCACTTTCCCCTAATGAGCATATTAGGAAATTCTACAATACCATGAATAACATTGCAAAAGTGCTGTATTAGCAGTGAAGTACTTTAGAGCTATGTAAATGCAAACCATTTATCAACACAAGTGCATTTAATTTTCATCGCAACCTTTTCCTTTGTTGCTCTTCACTTTCTTCATGCAGGTTTTCTGATTGTGCTCATTGTTTTTTTATATAGAATCCCTACAGTGTGGAAGCAGGCCCTTCAGCTCAACATGTCCACACTAACTGTCCAAAGAATATCCCATTCCCCAACCTTATTATTCTACATTTACCCCTGATTAATGCACGTAACCTATACAACCTACACTATGGGCAATTTAGCATTGCCAATTCACCTAACCTGCACATCTTTGGATTGTGGGAAGAAACTGGAGCACCCAGAGGAAACCCATGTAGAAAGGGGAGAATGTGCAAACTCCACCCAGACAGTGGTCCGAGGCTGGAATCAAACCCAGGTCCCTGGTGCTGTGAGGCAGCAGTGCTAACCACTGAGCCACCATGCCACTCCAAAATTTATTTTTGTTTCTATCAATTTATGTTTGTCCTCAGCTCTCCTTCCTCACTTACTTCATTTGTTGATGTGTAGGCTAAATTAAACGTAAAGACTGGTATCTTGAGAGAGTCAGTATTCAGGAAATTCAAGTAGGTCACATTATGCTACTGACAGCTGCAGATGAATTCCAAGTGAAAGACATAGGAATGGCAGCAGAGTTGAATTCCTTGACCAATCAGGAGCTTCAGTGCGAAGAAAGCAGTACTGTGTGGTCAACCTGACAAATTAAAAATGGCTCAGCCATTGGATTGACTGTGGTTTTGCCTCCTGACCAACTGGACTCATCGTCCCCACCACACTTCTACTTCCCTCATTCACACACCATATTCTTCATATTTGTGTATATTGCGGGCACATACACTATTTCTGATATTGATACAACATTATCAATGCCCTTCAGAAGCACGTATTCCAGACTTTTCCATTGACCCTACAATGTTCCCAATACCTCAATAAAACTCTAACAAGCTACTGCCTCGGCTCCTGCATAAAGTCACCACTGAGAGACTGTGTTAAACTGCCACAGTGAGACAAAAGCTGGTGGGTTGCTATTTTCCAGCTCAGTTCAGGTACCCTTAAGAGGCAGAAGAAGGTTTAAGACTGAGTTTTCAGAGACTGGCCTATTAAATGCATTTGAGAAATGGTCTGACTTTGATAAATTTATAAAGCAGGATAAATATTCTGTAGAAGAACATATCATGGATTTAAGAGGCTATATACAAGATTGAAAAGTTCTACTTGAAGATTTCTAACTTAGTGCTTGCCCTTAAATTGTTAGATTGTGCTAAAAATTATACAACCCTGAATGATACAGGCTATCGTAAGGAATTTGGGAGAATTGCATTAGATGTCAAGTGAGGCCTATCATGACATCAGGAGCAACTACTTGCATTTTCCAACAGGGTTGCAGATGTTGAGAGGACATTCTCACTAGGGAGTGACAAGATGTATATTAACAGTGATTATTGCTTGTTAACATCCTCATTAACACCAAATCTTACCTCATTAGTACAGTTTCTTACTGTACAATGAGATGGATTTTAAAAATCTATGTCAAGCATTACTGGCATGAAGTTAAACTGGGTACCCAGTAACCGCAGCTTGCCCAGCCCCTCCAAAGCTGTTTCAGCCACCAGCATTGATGCAACAGGACACACTCCAGAGCACTAGCCGCATGCTGTTATCCAACACCTATCAGTCTCTCCATGCCATCAGGCCACAACTCAAATCCATTTACAGTATGCTTTAGAACTATTATCCTGCACTTTGGAGCACACTGGCTACTATCATTGAAGTGCTGCTGCAAGCAGCTCAGAGACTGGACCAGGTTGCTACCTCATCCTCTGAACACTCACTCACTTAGCACCAACATGCATGCTCTGCCTTGTCATGCTTTGCCTTGCCTTGCCTTGCCTTCCATGCCATGCCATGCCTTTTGGCACAATGGCACCTCACTCAGGGCTTAAAAGCTTACAATGGTTCTGCCTTGATTTGTTATTTAGGAAAGAGCCAGACTCCTTGTCAGGCTTGACAACGGTGATCAATACAGGGATAGGCACCTTGCTGTACAGTGCAGTGCTATGTTAATCACGTACCTACAGCATTTGCCAACTGCCTGTGTGGCAAATATACTGCATGTGCTTCAACCAACTGGGCTTGTCTGGAAGTCCATGGGAAGCATTCACAGTCAAGTCAGAGGTTTGCTGTTGTCAGGGGATCTTAGTGTTAATAGAATTTAGGTTTTCAGAAAGAAAGACTTTTGAAGCAATGTTTGAAGCATTAAAAAAATTCTAGGAAAATATTCATTCTCAGCAGTCTTTACAACTCAAATTGGAGTAACACAAAGAAAGGAGAATCCAATAGTAATGGCACTGTGGAATCATCCATATACATGCAAAAGTATAAATATAAAAGGAGGATCAAAACAAAATACTCTTCCTATTGAGCAAGCCACAAATGAAAAATGCTTAAAAGAAACTGGAAATGCAACAAGGTAATCTTTTGGGAAATCAGTGGATTTATTGCTTACATAATCTGAATGTCATTTACTGAAGAAATGATTGGGGACTGGACTGGGGACACCTCAGCTAAGTTTCTAAATAATAATGGGGGGAGAGAAAGGGCAATTGCCAATGATGAATTTAGGAACATTATAGTAATCTATACAGCAGAAAAGAGTCCTTTTAGGGATGGAATATATGAAAGAAATAGATCAAAAAATCAAATAATTGCAAAGCAACATAACTATTAAGGTACATTCCTCGAGGTTAACTGGTATTGATCATGTGCTTACAGAATCTGAACAAGTTCATTATGGCAGGCAGGCAGGCTGGCAATTTTGGAATTCATTCACCTGGCATATTTTGGGAGTAGGCTTGGGATTGGGTGGGAAGGTTGGCTAGTGTCGAGCTGGAACATGCATAATGGGTGCACGTAAAATTTATCCCAAAGAATGTATACTCAATTGCGTGTAGCACGCGTTTTGACCATCTTGAACAATACCAAGTCATAAGGTAAAACCATATTAATCTATTAAAGGAAATATAAGACCAGAACACTGAATAAGCAACAAGCTCATTAGTGTAAAAGTGCCAAAACTAACAGATTGCAGAACGACAACCAATATAAGTCAAAGGTGAGTCATGCAGTTGGTACGTAAAGCAAACAATATTTTTAATCCAACAAGGGAGTACCAACATATCCAATTACCATTTGCTGACAAGCAAAGTGTATCTACCATTTGTGATAACTGATATAGACATCAACACAGCACTTTGAGTTGTAATCACTACAGGCAGAAGCTTTGTATGATATGGAAAATGATTCAGAGTTAACCACTGTGCATAACCCTTGGTATCCCTCACCTATTCACCATCCAATGTAAACTATCTACCAACTAATGAATCTTTGTCTGCAATTATATTGGCCATAGAAATCCAGGATGAATGAACTGAGTCATCCTGGTAATACGCTCCACTTAAACACAAGAGTAAACAAATTTCCCCAACATCAGCGAGTGCTTGGGCATTAGCAATTTATAGTGATTGATTGTGAAGAAGTTATTGCTGTGAAATAGATGTGTAACTCAGGCTTTTATCATTCTGAGTGACAAAGCAGACAGTTCCCTATTTACAGATCCTAGCTGAATAAAGTGACATCAGGCACTCCTCCTGTTTAAATGACAATTCAGTGGTTTATGATGCCAAGAGTATTTTAATCTGGTGACTCTTCGAATGAAAATGGGAAAAGAAATCTGAACGTTGGCAACATTGACCATATGGCAAAACAAGGCTTAAAGCTAAAGCAAATGGCATTAAAAGCAAGGGCAAATAGAAGCAATGTGTTTGGACAAGAAGCATTTTAATCATAATCCCTGATGAAATATCAGTGCTTTCAAAGCCAATAACATACTGATAGCAATTGATGCTCAAAATTAAATATTAACCCTGTTTGGTTACTCCAGAGAGCCCAAGCTTTCAATTTTGCCATCAATTTACTTGATTAAGTAGGACTTTAGAAGGATCACACAATTAATTCCCTGTAGCACAGTCATATCAAAGGCTATAGATACAGCTCCATGATGTGTTGTCCTATTTCACTGTATTTAGATAATAAAAGTAGAGGTGAACTAATACACCCTCAAACCTATTTACTCAATGCTTTTCATAAATCAACCATTGCCCAAAATTCTTACAGGAAAAGATTCCCAATGATTATTGCAGTAGAATCACTGCTGAGCTTAAAGTAGAAGTGAGCAATAAATAATGCTGTGGATATATTGGCATGATTCCAGCTGATGGTAATACTGAACAAATAAGATGATTCAAGACTGAAATCTGACATTTTGATTATCTTGAGCATAGTCATTGAACATAGTCAGTGACTCAACATATTCACAAGAGACTGCCAATGTACTTTTAATAAAAGAGTCTAAGATCATAAGGTATAGACACAGGAGCAATGTTTATTTGACAAAAGAACATAAGTTAAAGGAGCAGAATTAGGCCAAATGGCCCATCACGTCTGTGCTGCCATTCGGTCATGGGTGATATGTTTCTCAATCCCATTCTTCTGCCTGCTCCTTGTAAGCAGTGATGTCCCTACCAATCAAGAGTCTGTTTATCTCTATCTTAAACATACTCAATAACTTGGCCTCCACAGTGCTCTGCAGCAATGAGTTCCATAGATTAACCACCCCCCAGCTGAAAGAATTCCTCCTCACTTCAGTTCTAAAGGTTCGCTCCTTCACTTTGAGGCTGTGCTCTTGGGTCCTAGTTTCTCTTACTATTGGAAAAATCTTCTCCACGTTCATTCTATCCAGACCTCTCAGTATTCTGTAAATTCCAATCAGATTCCCTCTCATGCTTCTAAACTCCGTCAAGTCCTCAAACCCTCCACATAAGAGGAGTCCTTCATCCCTGGAATCATTCTTGTAAACATCTTCTGGACCTCCTCCAACGCCAGCAAATCTTTTCTTCGACATGGGCCCAAGACTACTCTCAATAATCCAAATACAGTCTGACCAGAGCCTCATACAGCCTCATCAGTATATCTCTGCTCTTATTTCCTAGCTCTCTTGAAATGAATGCCAAAATTGCATTTGCCATCTTAACCACCAACTGAACCTGCATGTGAACCAGAAGAGAATCATGTACTAGGACACCCAAGTCCCTTTGCGCTTCAAATTTCCAAAGCCTTTTCCCTTGTAGAAAATAGTCTGTGCCTTTATTCTTCCTACCACTTGTCTGCATAACTTCACACTTTACCACATTGTATTTCATCTGCCACTTCTTTGCCCACTCTCCTAGCCTATTCAAGTCCTTCTGCAGCTTCCCTACTTATCTTTGGGTCATCTGCAAACTTAGCACCAATGCCCTCAGTTGCCTTGTCCAACGTGAATAGTTGTGGTCCCAACACGGAACTTCACTACTCATTGGCTGCCATCTTGACAAAGATTCTTTTTTCCTGACTCTCTGCTGTCTGCCAGTCAGCCAATCTTCTATCCATGCCAGTATCTTGCCATAATACTTATCTTATTTAGCAGTCTCATTGTCAAAGGCCTTCTGGAAATCCAAATAGATCACATCCACCGGTTCTCCTTTGTCTACCTTGCTCATTTCCTCCTCAAAGAATTCTAAGAGATTTGTCAGGCATGACCTTGCCTTGAAGAAGCCATGCTGATTCAGCTTAATTTTATCATGTGTTTCCAAGTACTCTGCAAATCTCATTCATAAGAATGGGCTCTAAAATCTTACCAACGATTGAAGTCAGGCTAACTGGCCTATAGTTTCCTGTCTCCTGTTTCTCTCCCTTCTAAAGCAGGGGTGTTACATTTGTTCTTTTCTTGTCCCTGGTACCCTCCACAATGCCAGTGATTCCTGAAATATCACCACCAATATCTTAATCCATTTGATCCGGATGATTTAACCACCATTAGATCTTTCAGCTGCCCCATCGCCTTCTCTTTAGTGATGGCCAATATACTCACCTCTACTTCCTGCCTCTGAGGAAGTTCTGGAATGCTGCTAGTGTCTTCCACTGTGAAAACTATGCAAAGTACCTATTCAGTTCCTCTGCCATTTCTTTGTTCCCATTATGACTTCTTCAGCCTCATTTTCAGGTGGTCCAATGTACACTCTTGACTCTCTTACCTTTCAAATAGCTTTAAAAAAAACCTCTTGTAATCTTCTTTTATGTTACTAGCTACCTCACTCTCACATTTTATCTTCTCCTCCCTTACTGCTTTTTTGGTTTTTAAAAGCTTCCCAATCCTCAACTCTACCCCCCTAGATTCTATGAGTTCCAGCTCTGTATCACTTCTTGCTATTGATTTAATTTGATTTCTAAGTAACAAGGTAACATCAACCCCTCTGCCCATCTGTCTGGCAACTGGGAAAAATCTTAATGTAGACATTAAAAAAACATAACATAGGAGCAGGAGTAGGCCATTTGCTGCTTTGAGCCTGCTCCCCATTCAATATGACTATAACTGATTATTCAACTCAAGATCCCATTCCCACTTTTTCTTATCCCTTTTGATCCATTTCCTCCAAGACGTACATCTCATCCCTTCTTGAAAACAGTAAATGTTTTGGCTTCAACTGCTTTCTGTGGCAGAGAATTCCAAAGACTCACTACTCTTTGGGTAGTTCCTCATCTCAGTCCAAAATGGCCTATGCAGTTCCTTAAATTGTGATCCCTAGTTCTGCATTCCCTGGTAATCAGGAAAATCCTTCCTGCATTTATTTGGTCTGGTCCTGTTAGAAGTTTACAGGTTTCTAGAAGATCTCCCTTCGTTCTTCTAAATTCACATGAATATAGCCGTATTTCATTCAGTTTCTCTTCATGCAACAGTCTTGTCATCTCACCAAAACGGATTCAACCCTTTTTCAGCAATATACCTTACAGACATACAATCACAGTGATGAATCACTCCTATCCTCAAAAAAATTTGACGCAATTGTCAAGATCATAGTGTTACCTCTCAGTAACTTTCTACATGCTCACTAGATGTATTGTTGGCCTATGTAGGCTTTAGCTGTTGTTACTTAATGTTCAAATGTAATGATTAGTGTTGAAGCAACTACCTAAAGAAAGTAATACTCACATATCTATGGGTCTTAAAGGCATCTAGTGGACCACTTGTGCATACTTTGTCTCCTTCTAGACCAATCACTCGTTTGCAAATATTCATTTTGGGATTATTGGGACTTTTAGCAATTACCACATCACCTCTGTGAACAAAATTCCAAGTGAGATTAGAGGAAACATATTCGTTTGTGTATTCTGAACAATTCAACAAAATAAATGAATCTACACAGTAAAATTACATATTTTGAAGATTCTGATACTTGTACTTTTGTGGCAACTTACTTTTCAATGCGATAAAACTGTCGACTAAGTTTCTCAGAGATGATTATGTCATATGTCTTAATTGTAGGCTCCATGGAAGGACCGGAACACTGCAAATGAAGGAAAATACATTGCTGAGTTGTAAGCAAAATTATTGAACATATTTAAGCAAGCATGTTGAAAAATCTTTCTTGGAACACCTGAAGTTTCTGCTGACTGTGGGATAATGGTATTAAAACTTCTAAGGTATTCTTCTGAAATTTCAATGAAAGATTTCTTTCAAAGGAAGAAAAACATTGCTATTATTTTCCCTTTTCACTCTCCAATGGTAAATATCCTATTTTTGTTTTATAAGACACGAAATAGAGGCACGATCTCATTCAATTATAAAATAAAATTCTTATGGGGTTTGACAGGTTGATGCAGGAAGAATACTTTAGAACTAGAACTTTTGATGAAGAACTAGGAAACAGAGTCTCAGAATAAAAGGTAGGCCACTTCGGACATAGGAACATAGGAGCAAAAGTAGGTTTTTCATCCCACAAGCCTGCTTTACCAATCATCCACACTATCTCCATTTTCGTTAATATCATTGGTATCTAGAAATCTGTCAATCTATCTCCTGAACATAGTCAATAACCAAGCTTCCACATCTTTCATTTCTGCACCTTAAAAATTTGTATAACTTTCAATTAGATCACCTCTTATTTTCTAAAACTTTTAAGAATTCAGGCCCTGTCTCCTCAATCTCTCCTTATCGGATAGTTCCATGAATCCTGGAATTAGTCTATTGAACCTCTGCTGCATTTCCCCAATGAAAATCTATCCTTCCTTCAAGTAAAAAGTCAAAAACTACACAGAACCAATGCTGTAGGTGTTGTCTTACTTAGATTCTATACAATTGAAGAAAGACATCTTTACTCCTGTACTCAACTCTTCTCATGCCAAAGGCCAACGTACTATTTTTCTTCCTAATTGTTTGCTATGCTAGCATGTTAACTTTCATTGACTTATGAACAAAAACACAGAAGTCTCTCAGACATTAACATTTTCCAGATTCTCACCATTTAAGAAATATGTGGCACTTCAATTCCCCCAACCAAAGATGCTTCCCTCATACTTAGTCACATTATGTTCTATGTAACAAATTCTTGTCTACTCATTCAATCTGACCAAATCCTCTTGAAGCTTCTTTGCATTCTTCTCACAAAACACATTTCCACTTTGTTTCAGGTCATTGGTAAACATTGAAATATTACATTTGAACTGCAAAACCTAATCAATGATATAGATTGTAAACAGCTAGGACCAAGTATTTTAGTACTAACTAGCCACAGTCTGAGAATGGCCCATTTATTCCTACTTTGTTTATTTTCTGTAACTTATCCTCAATTCATGCCAGTATATTTCTTCTCACCCCATGTGTAACTAATCTTTGGTGATACCACTTCAAACACTTCCTCAAAATCCAAATGTATCACATATATGTTTCAAAAGGTTTGTTAAATAGGATTTCCCTTTCATAAAGCTATGTTGACAATGCCCAATCAGGTCATTTCTTTCTGTGTATGTAGTTGTCACATCCTATACTATAGATTTTAATAATTTTTCCTTTTACTAATGTCAGGCAACTACATTTGTTGCTCCCTGTTTTGGCTCGCCCACCTTGCTTTTACAATAACAACAATAATAAAAAATAATAGGGATACATTTGCAAGCTTGCAATCTGAAGGCACCATTCCAGTATCCATAAAATATCAAAAGATGACTAGCAATGTATTTAGTCTTTACACTCCACCTCTTTCAACATTGAGAAATACAGCATTGGATCCCAAGGAATTCTTTAACTTTCGGTCTCAATAATTTCTTGAAAACTGCTTTTTGACTAATACTCATTTCGTTCAGTTCCTCATTCTCTCCATTCCTAGGACTAGGACTGAGACGAAAAACAATTTTTTCCATATAATTGGTAATGAATCTTCAGAATTCTCAACTTCAGAGGGCTGTGGAGGCTCAGTCATTAAGTATATTCAAGACAGAGGGTGACAGATATCTAGATATTGAAGATGACAAAGCACAGAGGGATAATGTGTGTAATGACATTGAAGTATAGGATCAGCCACAATCATGTTGACTGACAGGATGAATGGCCTGCTCTAGTTCCTACCTCCTATGCCATTAAATCACAGAGTTAGCATGCAGGCACACAAATAAAGGCAATGGTATTTTAGCCTTTATTATAAAGGTTTTGGAGTATATGGAAATCTTGCTGCAATTAGATTGGGGTTGGTGACACCAAACATAGGTTCCTCAATGAAGGAAAGGTGCACTTGCCTGTTAATGGATGCAACAATGGTTTTCAAGATTGAATCATGGGATTAGAGGGCTGAATTTATGACACAGATTGTGCAGAAAGGGCCTATATTCACCAGAGGTTTAAAGAGTTAAAGATGATTTAATTGAAATGCATAAAGTTGGAGGTTTGACACGATAGTTACTAAGAGGACATTTCCCTGGCTGGAGTGGACATAGTCTCAGGACAAGGAGTCTCAGGATAAGGGCTCAATAATTTAGTTGTGATTCATTACAATTTTCTGTGAAATACAGCTGTAAATATACTCATTAAATGAAATATTAAGAGTCAAATTGAGACAATTTTGGGTACTAAATGATCAAGGAAAGTAGAATTAATGTTGAAGTTCAGCCATGACCTTTATCAATGATGCTTAATGACCATCCCTGTTCCTATTTCTTATGTTGTTAAATTTTTAACCGTGTGACTACAATTCAATAATGGATCATTATGCAGAATATCACTATCATAAATATAGATTCTACCTTCCAGCAGCACACAGTTCCAGTTAACATAGGGATTTTTAAAATTAAAAATGGCAACACACATGGATTAGCAGGCAGAAACTAATATCTGTTTCTCCAGTTCTTTCTCTCTAGTATAATATGTTTTCAACATGTTCACATGACATACCCCGATACCTTTTCTTTTCTATCTGGCATCTTTACTAGATAGTTCACCTGACTCAACTTTTTCCCCATTTGATAGGGACCACGAAACATGACTTTGAAGGGATCGCCTATTACTGGTAACAGTGCGAACATGTCATCCCTTCAGGAAAATATCCATGCCTCAGAGCTGTTATCTGCCACCTGCTTCATTTGAAACTGTGCTCTCTTTAGATGCTGTTTAGCTAACTCAAGTACTTGATTTAGTCTCTCCCAAACCTCCGAAACATAATCTCAGTGTGAGATCTCAGACTTTGGTCCTGTCAATTTTTCTTTAGTTAATTTCAAAGGGCCTCTCACCTCATGTCTGAATATTAACTCAAAAGGAGTGAACTGAGTAGATTCATTTGGGGCATCTCTAATGGCAAACAATACGAATGGGATACCCTTATCCCAATCATTCGGGTAATCTTGACAGTATGCTCCCAACGTGGTCTGATGCCATATTTCTAAAGCTCCCTGGGATTCAGGATGATACGTACTGGATTTAAAGTGCTGTATACCTAAGCTATCCATAACCTCCTTAAACAGCCTAGCAGCAAAATTTGATCCTTGGTCCGACTGAGTCTCTCTGGGTAGCCCATACTGTCTGAAGACAGCTACAAACTTCTCTACCACCTTTTTTGCCTTGATACTCAGTAGTGGAATTGCCTTCGGAAATCTGGTAGACACATCCATTATGGTTAACACGTACTGATTCCCACTTTTAGTTCCTGGGAGGGGACCTAACAATCAATTATAACCCACGTGAAAGGTTCTTCAAATGCCGGAAATTGCACAAAGGTGCTGGTTTTATTACCGCCTGTGGCTTACCTATCATTTGGCAGGTATGACACGTATGGCAAAAACTAACCACATCCTTATGCATTCCAGACTAATAAAAATGTTTTTGTACCTTAGCCTGAGTTTTTCGTACCATTAGGTGACTTCATGTGCTACCTGTAATACCTTCTGCCTGTGTGCTACCGGCAACACAATCTGGTGCACTTTGGCCCGTTTCTCCTCAGCACTAATCTGCCGTGGTCTCCATTTCCATCTTAGGATTCTACCTTTCAGGTAATAACCCTCAGGAATATTCTCTGCCTCCCTTTTGGAGTATGCATCCACATATATATCTTTTATTGTCTTGTCTTGCTGTTGCAAGTCCCTTAGCCTTAGACTAAACGCATCCGTCTGACCCTCTGCCTGTTCAAATTTTTCCTGCACAATTGCAGCAAACAGGTTGTTCGCCAACTGAACCTCAATTCCTTCATCTTTCTCTTTACTTTTCGCTTCATACTGTGACTTATGATAGTGGCATCTGGTTGCTACACAGTCTGGGAAAATACCAAGACATTTCTGTTTTAACTCCTCAGTTTCTTGGTCTTCCTTGGGCTTCTCCACAACAAGGGGTGTCACTCCCACCTTGGATCCTGCCAAATCATTCCCAAGAATAAATTGAATTCCTGGAACTGACACCCTGTCAATCACCCCCACTTTAACTTCCCCAGTCTTGAGTTGGCTCTCCAACCTGATCTTAAATAGGGGAACGCTAAATTTCTGTCCATCTATCCCACAAATTACCACAATCTCAGGTAATAGATCAGAAAGAGTGTATATTCGCTCATCTCTTACGATCAGCGACTGGTTAGATCCTATATCTCTCAGCACTGTAAGTTCTTGTCCTTCTCCCTCATTCTTTCTGAGTAAGCTTTACCCATAGAGGCGAATTCTTTGTAGAGATCAGGGACTAACTCCATATCCAGCCCCTCCCTGTGCACTCTCCTGCAGCTCTTGGCTCTTCTTGGGGTCTCCGTTACTAATTTTACTAATGCCACTGGCTTAGCTTCTTTTACCACATCTTTTCCCACAGTGCCTTTCTTTAACGACCCGCACTGTGACTTTACGTATCCCACTTTACCACAGTGGAAACACCTGAGGTCTTTCACCTCCTTTCCTCCCTCATGGGCTTCCTTTTTAGCCTGTGGTAAACTCTTACCAGTGCTCTCTACTCTTGGTTTCGTAGTGCAGAATCACCCCTTCTCTCAACTTCTATTCCTCACAGGATGAAATTCTGGTCTATGCTTGTCCTATGCACCAACCTTATTCAACTACTATTTCTGCAACCCTTCTCACTTCCTGAACTTTCTGTTCCTCCATGTGAATTCTTAATATCTCTGGAAGTGAGTTTTTAAACTCTTCTAGCAGAATAATCTGTCTTAGAGCCTCAAAAGTCCTATCTATCTTTAAAGTCCAATTGTCCAAATACCTGAAGCCCTCCCTCCTACACTATCCTTGCAGCCACGTGATCAACTGCACTCTCTCCCTATTCCTTGCCTCACTGTCACGTGGCACTGGCAACAACCCAGAGATCAAAATGACTGTTTAATTCTTTCAATCTCAACCTAAGTCTGACCTGGTTCCTTCTTTATGTTTCTGAACCACTGTCTGTATGCTTCTGGTACCAATTCATAAGCACTTAAAATAGCTTATTCTACATAATCTCTTGACCCCTCATCTAACAGCACGGCAAATACCTCATAAGATCTGCCGACCAGTTTAGTCTGAACTAGCATTACCCATAAATCCTCGGACCACTCCATCTCCCTAGTCAATTTTTCAAATGAAATAAATAAGGCTTCAACATTTTTCTCAACAAAATGTGGCAGAGTTTATCTTCGAACTCCATTTTCCTCAATTGTAATTTAAGTTTTTCAACCTCGACTGCACTCGTCTGTTTCTCTGACACACCGAAGTGTTTGAGTAATTCCCTTACAAGTTTTGCTTTACTTTCATCCTTGGTTAAATGCAAATCTGACCTATTTTCTAATTCTTAAAGGTATGGCCTTTTTCTTTCCTTCTAAACTTTCTTGGCAAATTTGAGAATCATCTTCAAACCCCAGAACCATTTTAGCAATTTTTAAGTGCTATTTCTCTCACTTTTAAATTAATCAGTGGAGTGGAGAAGGAACCCAAGACACTACACGTGTAGCGTCTCCCACCTTCCCCCCTCCTCTAACCTATAAAAAAGACTCAGTCGGCTGAACAGGTAAGCTACTTAGTGTTCTTGTTTTGGAGATCAAGTGTAGAGTTATGGCAGCACAGGCAGTGGAATGTTCCTCCTGCAGGATGTTTGAGGTAGGGGTGACCACCGATGCTCCTGCTGACTTCACCTGCAGGAAGTGCAGCCAGCTCCAGCTCCGCACAGACTGCATTAGGGAACTGGAGCTGTAGTCGGATGAATTGAGGATTATTCGAGAGGCTGAGAGGATGATAGATAGAAGCTACAGGGACATAGTTACGCCAGAGAACAGAGGTAGCTGGGTAACAGTTAGAGGTGGGAAGGGGAGGAAGCAGGCAGTGCAGGGATCCTCTGTGGTCGTTCCCCTCAACAATAAGTATACCGCTTTGGATACTGTTGGGGGGGATGGCCTAGCAGGGATAAGCTGCAGTGACCAGGTCTCTGGCACGAGGTCAGTCTCTGAGGCCCAGAAGGGAAAGGGGAAGAGGAGGAGAGCACTAGTTATAGGAGACTCTATAGTTAGAGGGACAGACAGGCAGTTCTATGGACATGGGCGAGACTCTCAGATGGTTTGTTGCCTCCCGGGTGCCAGGGTCTGAGACGTCTTGGACGGGTCTTCAGAATCCTTATGGGGGAGGGTGTGCAGCCAGAAGTCGTGGTGCACATTGGCACCAACGACATAGGTAGGAAGAGGGGTGGGGAGGTCATTCATGAGCTCAGGGACTTAGGCTGGAAGCTAAAAGCTAGGACAGACAGAGTCGTCATCTCTGGGTTGTTGCCAGTGCCACGTGACAGTGAGGCAAGGAATAGGAAGAGAGTGCAGTTGATCACGTGGCTGCAAGGATAATGTAGGAGGGAGGGCTTCAGGTATTTGGATAATTGGACTGCACTCTGGGGAAGGTGGGACCTGTACAAGCAGGACGGGTTGCACCTGAACCAGAAGGGCGCCAATATCTTGGGAGGTAGGTTTGCTAGCATTCTTCAGGGGGGTTTAAACTAATTTGACAGGGGGATGGGATCCGGACTTGAAGTCCAGCAAGTAGGTTAGCTATTTTTCAGAATGTCCAAGAATGTAGGGAGGCTGTGGAGAAGGTAACACTGACAGGGAATACTTGTGGATGTAGAGATGGGCTCAAGTGTGTATACTTCAATGTAAGGAGTATCAGAAATAAGGTGGGTGAACTTAAGGCGTGGATCGGTACTTGGGACTGATGTTGTGGCCATCACGGAAACATGGATAGAAGAGGGACAGGAATTGTTGTTGGAGGTTCCTGGTTACAGATGTTTCAGTAAAATTGGGGGGTGGTAAAAAAGAAGGGGGGGTTGGCGTTGCTAATTAGAAATGGTATAACGGTTGCAGAAAGGCAGTTCGAGGGAGATCTGCCTTTGGAGGTAGTATGGGCTGAAGTCAGAAATAGGAAAGAGCAGTAATCTTGTTGGTGTTGACTATAGGCCCCCAATAGCAGCAGAGATGTGGAGAAACAGATTGGGAAACAGATTTTGGAAAGGTGCAGAAGCCACAGGGTAGTAGTCATGGGCGATTTCAACTTCCCAAATATTGACTGGAAACTCTTTAGATCAAGTAGATTGGATGGGGCGGTGTTTGTGCAGTGTGTCCAGGAAGCTTTTCTAACTCAGTATGTAGATTGTCTGACCAGAGGGGAGGCCATATTGGATTTGGTACTTGGTAACGAACCAGGACAAGTGATGGGCTTGTTAGTGGGTGAGCATTTTGATGATGGTGACCACAATTCTGTGACTTTCACCTTGGTTATGGAGAGAGACAGGTGCGTGCAACAGGGCAGGTTTTACAGTTGGGGGAAGGGTAAATACGATGCTGCAAGACAGGATCTGAGGAGCATAAATTGGGAACATAGGCTGTCAGGGAAGGATGTCGTTGAAATGTGGAACTTTTTCAAGGAACAGATACGACGTGCCCTTGATATGTACGTACCTGTCAGGCAGGAAAGAGATGGTCGTGTGAGGGAACCTTGGTTGACGAGGGACGTTGAATGTCTTGTAAGGAGGAAGATGGACGCTTACATTAGGTTGAGGAAACAAGGTTCAGACAGAACATTGGAGGGATACAGGATAGCCAGGAGGGAGCTGAAGAAAGGGATTAGGAGAGCTAAGAGAGGGCATGAAAAATCTTTGGCAGGTAGGATCAAGGATAACCCCAAGGCCTTTTATGCGTATGTGAGAAACATGAGAATGACGAGAACGAGGGTAGGTCTGATCAAGGACAGTAGTGGGAGACTGTGTATTGAGTCGGAAGAGATAGGAGAGGTCTTGAATGAGTACTTTTCTTCAGTATTTACAAATGAGAGGGACCATACTGTTGAAGAGGAGAGTATGAAATGGACTGGTAAGCTGGAGGAGATACTTGTTAGGAAAGAAGATGTGTTGGGCATTTTGAAAAACTTGAGGATAGACAAGTCCCCCAGGCCTGACGGGATATATGCTAGGATTATGTGGGAAGCAAGAGAGGAAATTGCAGAACCGTTGGCAATGATCTTTTCATCTTCACTGTCAATGGGGGTGGTGCCAGGGGACTGGAGAGTGGCGAATGTTGTGCCCCTGTTCAAAAAAGGGAATAGAGATAACCCCGGGAATTACAGGCCAGTTAGTCTTACTTCAGTGGTAGGCAAAGTAATGGAAAGGGTACTGAGAGATAGGCTTTATGAGTATCTGGAAAGACACTGCTTGATTAGGGACAGCCAGCATGGAGTTGTGAGGGGTAGGTCTTGCCTTACAAGTCTTATTGAATTCTTTGAGGAGGTGACCAAGTATGTGGATGAGGGTAGAGCAGTGGATGTAGTGTACATGGATTTTAGTAAGGCATATGATAAGGTTCCCCATGGTAGGCTTATGCAGAGAGTCAGGAGGCATGGGATAGTGGGAAGTTTGGGCAGTTGGATAGAGAACTGGCTAACCGGTCGAAGTCAGAGAATGGTGGTAGATGGTAAATATTCAGCCTGGAGCCCAGTTACAAGTGGAGTTCTGCAGGGATCAGGTCTGGGTCCTCTAGTGTTTGTAATTTTTATTAATGACTTGGAAGAGGAAGTCGAAGGGTGGGTCAGTAAATTTACAGATGATACGAAGATTGGTGGAGCTGTGGATAGTGAGGAGGGCTATTGTCGACTGCAAAGGGACTTAGATATGATGCAGAGCTGGGCTGAGGAGTGGCAGATGGAGTTCAACCCTGTCAAGTGTGAGGTTGTCCATTTTGGAAGGACAAATAAGAATGCGGAATACAGGGTTAACGGTAGGGTTCTTAGTAAGGTGGAGGAGCAGAGAGATCTTGGGGTCTATATTCATAGATCTTTGAAAGTTGCCACTCAGGTGGATAGACCTTGTAAGAAGGCCTATGGTGTATTAGCGTTCATTAGCAGAGGGATTGAATTCAAGAGTCGTGAAGTGATGTTGCAGCTGTAAAGGACCTTGGTAAGGCCACATTTGGAGTACTGTGTGCAGTTCTGGTCACCTCATTTTAGAAAAGATGTACAAGCTTTGGAGAGGGTGCAGAGGAGATTTACCAGGATGTTGCCTGGAATGGAGAATAGGTCATACGAGGATAGGTTGAGAGTGTTAGGCCTTTTCTCATTGGAATGGTGAAGGATGAGGGGTGACTTGATAGAGGTTTATAAGATGATATGGGGAATAGATAGAGTAGACAGTCAGAGACTTTTTCCCCGGGTACAACAGAGCGTTACAAGAGGACATAAATTTAAGGTGAAGGGTGGAAGGTATAGGGGGGATGCCAGGGGTAGGTCCTTTACCCAGAGAGTGGTGGGGCATGGAATGCACTGCCTGTGGGAGTGGCAGAGGCAGAATCATTGGTGACCTTTAAGCGGCAATTGGATAGGTACATGGATAGGTGCTTAAGCTAGGACAAATGTTCGGCATAACATCGTGGGCCGAAGGGCCTGTTCTGTGCTGTATTGTTCTATGTTCTATCTATGTTCTAAGTCACTGAAATTAAACAAATTGTCTCACCTAGGTTTTACTTAAAAATGTAGGACACCAACCTGCAAGTGTTTAAATCTACTGGGATTTATTGTACCCCAAATCTATTCAAATCTGTCCAAAGCAGGTCAAATTGCGGACGAGTCCCCAAACTGTTACTGCACAGGGTAACCCTTCCCCGGTAATGTAAACTTGCAACATCGAAACGATTTAACCTATACTGTAATCTAATAAAATTTGAGATGCAAAGAACTATCCCAAAAGTGACTATTTAAAGTAAAAATTAACAATTTAATTTTTTAACGTCTAATAGAGAATAATTAACTGATAACTATTTACAACTCATTTATCTAAGCCTATCTTTTACCTTCCCTGTGACAATATTTGTCCAATAAAACCCCCGATTAAGATTTACAAAAAATTTCAAATTCCAAACAAGCCAGCTGTTGAATTTTCTCTTGGTATCTTCCTCTGTACATTTGCTCTCCAGTTGGTGTTGGTCTTTTTTCCTGTGCAAACTCCTTCTTCAGACAGGTACCTCTCAGAGTTCTTACTAGAAGCCTACATCTGTTGGTCTTTTGGTAGTTCTCCTCCAACTGTTCAATTTTGCTTTTGGTTTTATAACCCAAAGCATCGGATTGTTTCTTTGGTGTTAATACTGTCAAAATACTAAATTCAAACTTGATTGACGTTTGGTATTTTGGGGTATAATTTAAACTGATTGGCCGAATTGGAATTTGTTTTTATTGTCTCCAAGCAACCCAGCTAATCTAGATGTTCGAGCAAATGTTACATTGTTAACTTGTTCAGAACACTTGGTACTGTGCCAGGTAGTTGTATTAGCTTTTAACTCTCTTAAAAGGTACAGTACCCCTTGCACCTTCATAACACTGTGCATCTTTCACGTTTCATTACATTTGGAAAATATTTGCCAACGCACCTAAACTGTACATCATAGTTGTCAGCTTAACAACAAACTGGGCGGTACGGTGGTATAGTGGTTAGCACTGCTGCCTCACAGCACCAGAGACCTGGGTTCAATTCCCGCCTCAGGCGACTGTGTGGAGTTTGCACGTTCTCCCTGTGTCTGCGTGGGTTTCCTCCGGGTGCTCCAGTTTCCTCCCACAATCCAAAGATATGCAGGTCAGGTGAATTAGCCATGCTAAATTACCCGTAGTGTTAGGTTAGGGGTATGGGTGGGTTACGCTTCGGCAGGTCGGTGTGGACTTGTTGGGCCGAAGGGCCTGTTTCCGCATTGTAAGTAATCTAATTTAAACCATTTTATCTATCTTTGTGTCATCTGCAAATTTAGTCACCATGCCTTCAGTTGCCTCATCTAAGACATTGATATAAATCATAAAACCTTGTCTCCCAGCACAAGAACTTGCAGGACTCCATTTGTCACATCCTACCAATCTGAAAAAGACCCACTTATACTGAACTCCACTTTCTGCCAATATTTTATTCATGTAGTATATAGCATGAGTTCCTACTTTGCACATCATCTTTTTACATGGAACCTTGTAAACTGTATTCTGGAAGTCCATTTTATATTACATCAGCAGTATGGCGAAGTGTTGATGTAGCAGTATTTTAACTGGACTAGCAGTCAAGAGATCCAGTAATGCTCTCATGTCTTGGGTTTGAACTTAACCATGGCAGAAGGTGGAATGTGAATTCAAAAAATAAAAATAAAATCAAAGTTATAAGTTTTAATGATGACCATGAAATCCCTACTGTAAGAACTTGGTTATGCCGAGGAATAACCAGCTCATTAACACTCGGTTTGGGTTCCACCACAGCCCTGAACTCATTACAGCTTTGGTTCAAACATGGACATAAAAGCTGAAGTACTCAGCGGGGAGGTTAGAGCTACTGCCATTGACATCAAGACCACATTTGATCAAAAGATTTCAAGGAGCTCTTAACAAAAAAGCTTGACTCAATACGAATCAGAGGAAGGGTCTCTGCTGATTGATGTCATATCTAGCATAAAGAAAGATGGTTGTGGCTAATGGAGAACAGTCATTTCAACTGCAGGACATTGCTACAGGAGTTCCTCTGGGTAGTATCCTTGGCCCAACCATCTCCAGCTGCTTCATCAATTCCTTTCATTATAAAGTCAAAAATGGAGGTGATCACAACCATGCTGAGTCCTCCCATTACCTTGAGTTTTCAAAGTGCCCAGTTATAACCTCTTTAATGATCAATTTGAATAGCTTCATCATGACAAAGTTAAATGTCTTTTAGTTTCCTGTATCTTCCCTCTCTTCTTTCTTTAGTATATACTATTTTCCAATTTCATGGTCCCTTTCCAGAATTTAAAGGACGTTGCAAAAATAAGAACAACTTCTTTTAAGGCTCAAGGATGAAGTCCATCACATGGAGACTTATCAACCTACAGCTTCATTAGTTTGCGCATTTCCCTAGAGATTATAATTTGACAGAGTTCCTCTCTTCCTTCAACATTCAGATTTACAAGTGCGTTTGGGATTTTTTTCTGTCCTCTATAGTGAAGGCAGAAGCAAAATATTTATTCATTACATCTACCATTTGTTTATTATTTATTATTAACTTTCATTCTCAGCATCTGAAGGACCAATACTCACTTTACTACTTGTCCTTTTCAAACACCTATAGGAACTCTTGCTATGGTTTTTACATTTCTAGCTAGTTTCCTCTCATGCGCTATTTTTTTGTCCCAATTAACTTTTTTTTAAAAGTCATTCTGAGCAGTCATCTAACCTGTCACCTATCTTTGTGTAATTGTATGCTTTTTTTCTTAAGTTTGATGTTTTCTTTAATTTCTTTAGCTAACTATGGATGATGGGCCCTCTCCTTCGAATTATTCTTTACCATAGGATGATACTTATTCTGAGTATTCTGAAATATCCCTTTAAATGCTTGTCTCAGTTTCACTATTGATCTATTTGCTCGTCTGATATCCCAATTGACTTCAACTAGCTAAGCTAGCTCGCTCATGCCCATATAGTTGTCCCTTTTCAAATTTAAAATGCCAGCCTTCACTCCAATCTTCCTGCCCTTTCAAATTGGATATAAAATTTATTCACATTATGACTGTTGCTACCCAGAGGTGCCTTTACTTAAAAACAGAAATTGCTGGAGGAATTCTGTTGGTTTGGCAGCATCTGTGGAGAGAAAGCAGAGTTAACAGGGAGGCCAGTGGCCCTTCTTTGAGATATTGGTCTCAAAATATAAACTCTGCTTTCTTTCCACCAATGCTGCAAGGCTTGAATTTCTCTGCTTTTGTTTTAGATCTTCAGCATTCACCATTCTTGGTTTTACTTTAGTGTCTTTACTTAATACTGTTAGCTCTGTGGTCAGTTTTAGAAAGTTTCTCAGAGCAGCACAATCTCAAAAGTATTCAATGAACTCCTCATCAAGGCTACTATTTGTGGGCGGCACGGTGTCAGTAGTTAGCACTGCTATCTCACAGCGCCAGAGACCCGGGTTCAATTCCCGCATCAGGCAACTGTGTGGAGTTTGCACATTCTCCCTGTGTCTTCGTGGGTTTCCTCCAGGTGCTCCGGTTTCCTCCCACAGTCTAAAAATGTGCAGGTTAGGTGAATTGGCCATGCTAAATTGCCTGTAGTGTTAGGTAGAGGGGTAAATGTAGGGGAATGGGTCTGGGTGGGTTTCTCTTCAGAGGGTGAGTGTGGACTTGTTGGGCCGAAGGGCCTGTTTCCACATTGTAATTAATCTAATCTGTTAACAATTTGATTTTTCCAATTTATTTTAAGATATCACCCACAATTATTGCTGGCCCTTGATATCATCATCAGCCAATAGTTCTTCTTGAATAAATTCATGCTACGTTATGGTTTACTGTTTGGAGGACTGTAGATCACTTCTTCCTTTTTCCCTTATACTTCCTCATCTTCACCTAAACAGATTCTATAACCTGAACTCCTGTATCAAGACATCACTATTGCACAAATACTATCTCTGATTAGGAGTGTTATCCCTCCCAATTATCTTTAAATGGCTTTCCAGTGTTCCAGTAGCATCTTTCAACAATTTGTTAATGGAGTCTTGGTGTTGCTTTCTGTATGACCTGAGTCTGAGTCTGTTAGTCCTGAAGTTGAACAAATTAACATTATTTTCCTGGTGATTAATGTCCTACCTAATGATCTGTCCAGCTGACTGCACTCAAAGAAACCCATGCTATCTATAGGTAAGGAACTATCCGCCTCCAAATCTCCTACTGTCTAAAGCTGTTATCTGGTTGGTCTTTAATTAGTTTTCCACATACCTGTCTCTAAAATACTGGAATCTTTTAGAGACAGTCACCACTGCTCCATGGTGTGAGTTTACATCCAACATGCCTTTGACCTGATACAGCAATCCTTATGTTTTTCTCATCCATCAGATATTTATTACAGCTAATTATTATATTTAAGCAGTACATTCCTCAGGCACATAGTGTCTGGACTAATATCAGGCAATAGGTTTACAGCAGAGGAACATGCTTGCAAGAGTGTCATGCTTCAAGTACTCCAAGGTAAGATGGAGTATGAGATCTTTATACCCTCAGAACACATGTTATGATCAGTTTATAATATTGTGAGCATATCTCTCCTAGACATGTTAACATACCGACCACAACATAATAGAAATGATATACACTCTGGTCATTAATTTATTATAGATCCACAGAAACGGAAGAAAATATGGTCCACACTTTTAAAGCAGAGATATGTTTTATTTCCTGATGCTAATAATAAATAATCTTTAGGTAATACCCGCAAGCACTACAATTGAAGCAATGTTTCCATATTCCGCATCAGCACATCGAACTAATGCTTTCTATTTTTTTCCTACATATTCAACAGGTATTTATAACAGGTAAAATGGTGGTCAAGTTCTAAGTAAAGTGTCACAGAGAGCTAATAATATCAAAGTAACTGATTATATTACTAGATTATCTACAATTCTTTTTATTTTTCTGTTCCAGCTATAGTGATTATCAGTGTGTGAACTCAGGAGAATTAACTCACTAAAAACAACTCTCTAGTCCCTGCAGCTTTGCCACGAATTTTCGCTGATTTTCAGAAAAAACAATAAATTGCAAAATACAATAATTTGTCACAAAGAAAGCCATAAAGACATACCATGACAATTTCTCCTAGGTATTCAAAGGTACAGTGGGCAATACAGCCATACTGAATAGTAAAGCCTGTGAATCCCAGCACCTTGCCAAACAATCTTCTTAACATGTTAGATCTCCTCCAGAAATGAAAGCCAGAATCCTGAAAGAAAGAATACAGTAGAGTCAAATCACAGTAAACATGCTATACAAAAATCAGATATTAGTTTACTTTTGACACGGTGGCTCACTGGCTATCACTGCTGCCTCAGCGTCAGGAACCTGGGTTCAATTCCAGCCTCAGGCAATTGTCAATGTGGAGTTTGCATATTCTATCAGCGTCTGCATCGATTTCCTCTGGGTACTTCGGTTTCCTCCCACAGTCCAAAGATGTGTAGGTTAGATTAATTGGCCATGCTAAATTTTCCACAGTGTTCAGGGATGTGTAAGTTAGCTGCATTAATCAAGGAATGGGTCTGGGTAGGATACTCTTCAGAGGGTCGGTGTGGTTTTGTTGGGCTGAATGGCCTATTTCCACACTGTAGGGATTCTATGATTGTCACCAATATTACAGAAATGATTGTCTACTTGAAGAGAATCTTAAATAAAATGAAGGCAATATGGCCGAGTAAATGTTAATGACTATAGGGCATAAACTGAGATATAAAAGATAACTTACTATGTTTAGTAGAAATATGGAAAGTTGCAGTAGTCTGACTTGCAAAAACTGTGGCCCTATATTTGCAAAGGCAAAATTTGAAGCATGTGAATGCTTAACATATTCCTCCAAAAGTCATCTATTATGTTAGCAGAGAATTTAATCCATATAGCACAATTTTTTATTTAACCAATTTTTATATTATTATGACTTTCCTAGAATGCTTCAAACATTTGTATGCTACTATACCACGGAACAATTTCTGCAGCAGGTACAAGCTGTGGTAAATATATTCTAGTCACATCACCAATGTTGCTCAACAGCATTAGATTCTGATCTAGATTAAATTTAGATTTTGACTGGACAGCCACTGAGTCCATCAATCTGAGACATTAATATGTTGGAAACCAGATAACTAAAATGACATTTAAAGACATGCTCGCTTACCAAAGAGGACTGTTCTATCCTCCAAAAGGGAAATCGGCAAAAGCCAGCATACCCAGAAGAAGTCCAAACTGCAACCTTAACACACCAAAGTTGAAAGTGGGACTTCTGCCCATCAATTGAAGTCCTGCCCTGAGGAGCTGCCAGCAGCTTCGGGAGTGTGGAAAGCAACAGAGTTCAGCTGTGTATGCTATGGGGATTACAATAAGAGATAACCAAGATGACGATAGTTGCTGCAGAAAGTTCAGTCCTAGTGCATTAATTTGGGGAGAGCGGAGAGAATTTCTAGAATTGCTTGGAAGATGGTTGCTTCACTACAATGCTTCATTTGCAGAGCTCACATGATTCTGGTAAGTCAGGAAACACAATAGGACTTCCATCCAGTCATCCTACATTGCACGTAAAAAACAAAAAATGAAATTTATGTACATTATTAACATTGTGAATTAACCAAGCTCTTGCCTTTTCATCCAGATACTAACTCTTTTCTGTAGAGTGCCATTCCAATGTCACTTGTGTCATTATGTATCTGTTGCTCCTTTTTTGCTGTTGGAGAGCTGTGGGCTTCTGACTCTGATGGTTGATCTCTGATCTGTGGCTCTACATCTTCCTGATTGGCTGCCTGCAATGAAGGAACAACTTCTCTAGTTATGCATACTTGGTTGCTGTTACGAAGATATATCTTGTCACTCATTTCCACAGTGACAACAATTCCTATACAGGTCCCAAGTTCACATTTGAGCTGACTCTTGTTGATTGCTCTGTTCCCTGACAGACACTCCAGTGCTGAAGTCTGGCAATGACGTGGCACCTTTGGCAAAATGAAAATTAGCTTTCTGCAGTTTCCACCTTGATTTTATCATTCATGCCTTTTAATACATCCAGGCTTAATAGCTTTTTCGTGACTGAATGAGTATTTTAGTCTTTGTACTGGACTACTTTTCACTTTTGCCACTTCAGGATTGCCTTGCATCCGTGCTGGATTTTCAAGATTTCTTTATGACCCATTTGGCATGTTTCACTGCCACCTTAGTTAGTTCCATTTGACTGGAGCAAGATCTTTATGAAGTGATTGAGTTCTTCATTTACAAACTAAGGACATTTATCGCTCATCACAATGTTGGGAATGCCATAATGAAGTGTACTGGAATGACTGGTGAGTTTTTAAGCATTCCACAATCTCACTGGTAGCTGTTGAAGTCCACTGATCTCACAGCTTATGCTGAAAGACTCCGAAAAGCCTGTCCACCATCTATAAGCCACAAGTCTGGAATGTGATGGAATACTCCCCGCTTCACTGGATGACTGCAATTCCACCAACACTCAAGAAACTCAACACTATTCAGGGCAAAGTACCTACTTGATGATTTGTGGATGCAGTGCCATTCACTCCCTCCACCACCAAACTTGGTAGCAGCAGTTTGTACTATCTACAATATGCACTGCGGATATTCACTAAAGATCTTAAGGGCGGCACGGTGGCACAGTGGTTAGCACTGCTGCCTCACAGCGCCTGTAGACCCGGGTTCAATTCCCGACTCAGGCGACTGACTGTGTGGAGTTTGCGCGTTCTCCTCGTGTCTGCGTGGGTTTCCTCCGGGTGCTCCGGTTTCCTCCCACAGTCCAAAGATGTGCGGGTCAGGTGAATTGGCCAAGCTAAATTGCCCGTAGTGTTAGGTAAGGGGTAAATGTAGGGGTATGGGTGGGTTGCGCTTCGGCGGGTCGGTGTGGACTTGTTGGGCCGAAGGGCCTGTTTCCACACTGTAAGTCTAATCTAATCTAATTGTTAGGACAGCACTTTCCAAACCCATGACCACTTCCATCTAGAAAGACAAGGGCAGTTGATACATGGGAACACCACCAAGTGCAAGCTTTTAGGTTACTCTCCATTCTGACTTGGAATATATGACTAATCTTTCTGTGTCACGGGGTAAACATCCTGGAATTCTTTTCCTAATGGCACTGTGGGTCTACCTACAGCACATGGCCTGCAGTAGTTGAAAGGGCAGCTCACCACTACCTTCTCAAGGCCAAGCAGATTCTAGCTCAACCAGCAATATACATGTTCCACAAGTGAATAAGAAATCAGTTTGTTCTAGAGTGAAGACATCTATTTCCAGCGTCATCTATAGTCTTTCTAGCATATCATGTATAACTTGAAGCTGTCTAGCTCACTTAGCTTGGTACTCTTTATGCCCACTACACTGGCAGATATGGTTCTTAATCTCTTTACTCCGGTTTAACCTTGCCTTCTCAGACATAACTCAGTTCTTTGGTGGCTTGCATGAATGTGCCTTAGCATCTCTTCTCTCAACCCTTTAGAGTTGATTATTCTACTTCCTTTGTTCAAAATGCCAACTTGGCCTGTCCATTTATCACAGTAAGTTCTGGTGAACACAGATGATTTCTGGCTATCCTTCCATGACTATACTTTGCAGCACTTGGAGATTCATCTGGTTGGTTAATTTCCTTGATGTGAGCAAGATGTTTGGCTATCAGATTCAAAGTCTTGGCTGGGTAGACGATTTCTACAGAATATAAAATTGCTGTTTCACTTCCAATCCAGAAGATTTCACATTCTATTATCATCTTCTTCCTTTAGAAGGATTGCAGTTCTCAACGGCATGTCAGCAATACATATCTGGGTCTTTTGCTTGCATGGTACATTTAGAAGGTATTTCTAAACTGAGCAACGTTCTATGCAGGTGCTTTGGACCTGCAATTTGAAGAAAATACTTTGAAGTGGCTTGTGGTCAGACTGACCTATTAGTTTGTCTCTTCCAAACAGTAACCGATAAAATATTCATAAACAAAGACAACAGCCATGCACGTTTTTTTAATCTGAGTGTAGTGTTATTAAGTTTGCGTTTATGCCCTGGATGTAGATGCTAATATTTCTGCAGAGTCTGAGTTGTACTAAGGGTTTCAAGGGTTTTCCATCACAAAGCCAAGCATGTTGTCTCATATCTTACCAAACAAATTGGATCAATTACCTTCCACAGTCCTATGGCACTACTCATGTCCAATTCCAGCCACATTTTAGTGTCTGCCTTTTCCAGTACAAATCGCCACATAGCTGACGTTCCAGAATTCCTTGAGTCCACCCCATCTTTGAAAGCCTGTTGTGCACTCAGGCAAGCACTGTCCTGCACAGCTCCTGACATTTGCATCTGACAAAATATGCCGAGGAAAATCAGTGCCTCGCTGTACAAGAAGGGACCGGAGGTCCTGATGGATGCAGGTTGCACAAGCAGGGCATGGTCTTCCCCGAGGACTAGCAGTGGAGGCCACACCACAAGACTATTCCAGCCTGATCTGAAGCTGCTACCTGGTTTAAAGCATTCTCAGCTGACTAACAGAAACACACAACACTCTAGAAAGCGTGTCAAGACCTTCTCCACTCCACCTCTGTTCTCAAGATTATCCACTTGGTCGCACAAACTATGAGGTAAAAACAATGACTGCAGATGCTGGAAACCAGATTCTGAATTAGTGGTGCTGGAAGAGCACAGCAGTTCAAGCAGCATCCAAGAAGCAGTGAAATCGACATTTTGGGCAAAAGCCCAATCTGCGTCTCCAGGGCTTGGATCCTATCCTTGGAGGAACTGGCATCAGCTTCTACCTCATCTGTACTCAACCTCATCCATTCTTTTTTCGAGGTCTCCAGGCTGCTGTTCATGCTCCTGCAGCATGATAGAGATCGGGGCCAGCTTCTCCTCCATCTGTTTCCCCAAAATCTCGCGAGATTTCGTGAGCTCGTTCACCAGGGCCTAATAGGTAATCGAGTCCAAGGATCTTGCAGGCTGGACCACAGGCCCGGCCTCGAATGCTCCTCCTGCCTTCTTCAGCATCTCTCGATGGCAAGAAAAGCAGGAGAGTTAACTTTTCACAGTTTCCGGGGACTCCACGACCTCTCCAGAGTCCCAGGATACCGTGATGGTCCAGGATGGGCAGGTTAAAAGTTCATCCTGTTGCGCTGCAGTGTGAAGCTCTGCAACGTGATCCTCTAAGTTTGCTGTCATCTTGGATTACACCCCAGCCCCACTCCCCAACACAGTAGTCTTTTAAATGTTGTAACTGTACATGCCTCCACCACTTCCTCTGGCAGCCCATTCCATATATGCACTACGACTTGCTTGAAAAAGTTATTGCTCAGGTCCTTCTAAAATCCTTCCACTGTCACCTTAAACCTACGTCCTTTAGTTTTGGACTACCCAACCCTGGAAAACAACCTTGGCTCGTCACATATCCATGCCCTTCATGATATTATAAACCTCAAGAAGGTGAACTGTCAGCCTCCAGCACTCCAGGAAAAACTGCCCCAACCTATTCAGTCTCTCCCTATAACGCAAACCGCCCATTCCTAGCATCACTACTTCTTTTCCTAACTTTCATAGCTTCCATGTCCTTCTCCACAGAAAATAGCGACACAAGAGGTTTGTTTAGTATCTCACCCACCTCGTGTGCTTCCACATACAGATAGCCATGTTGATCTTTAAGGGGCCCTATCCACTCCCTGGGTACTCTTTTGCCCTTAGTGAGTGGACAGAATCTCTTTGGATTCTCCTAAACCTATTTACCAAAGATATCTCATGTCCCCTTTTTGCCCTCCTGATTTCCCCCTTGAATGTACACGACTGCCCTTATATTAGAATAAAAGAATAAAGAAAATTACAGCATAGGAACAGTCCCTTTGGCCCTCCAAGCCTGTGCCTATCCGGATCCTTTATCTAAACCTGTCGCCTATATTTCAAGGGTCCTGTATCCCTCTGCTCCCTGGCCCACCTCTTCCACCTCCGCTCCCAACACCTTCCGTATAAAGAACTTTCCGCGCATATTTCCCTTAAACTTTTTCCCTCTCACCTTGAACTCGTGACCCCTAATAATTGAGTCCTCTGGGAAAACGCTTCTTGCTCTCCACCCTGTTTACACCTCTCATGATTTTGTAGACCTCAATCAGGTCCACCCTCAACCTCCTAATCCACTCAACCTCTCTTCATAGGTAGCGCCCTCCATACCAGGCGACATCCTGGTTAACTTCCTCTGCACCCACATCCTTCTGGCAATGTGGTAACCAGAACTGTAGTTCCTAAATGTGGCCAAACAAAGTCTTATATAACTGTAACATGACTTGCCAAATCTTGTACTCAATACCCCGTCCAATGAAGGAAAGCATGTCATATGCCTTTTTGACCACTCTATTGACCTGTATCACCTTCCGCTTACAATGGACCTGAACATCCAGATCTCTCTGTACATCAATTTCCCCAGGGCTTTTTCATTTACCATATAGTTCGCTTTAGAATTGGATCGTCCAAAATGCATCACCTCGCATTTCCTCAGATTGAACTTCATCTGCCATTTCTCCGCCCAACTCTCCAATCTATTTGTATTCTGTGCATCCTCTGACAGTCCCCTTCACTATCTGGTACTCCACCAATCTTAGTATCATCTGCAAACATGCTAATTAGATGACCTATACCTTCCTTCAAATCATTTATGTATATCACAAACAACAGTGGTGCCAGCACGGATCCCTGTGGAACACCACTGGTCACAGTTCTTCATTTTGAGAAACTCCCTTCCATGACTACTCTCTGTCTCCTGTTACCTAGCCAGTTCTCTATCTAGCTAGTATACCCTGGACCCCAGGCAACTTCAGTTGTGACTGTCTGTCTGATGGTTTGCTGGGTTTCTTCTGTGAGTTGGTTATCTTTCAGTGCTGTTTACAATGCTAAGAAACCTTTCTTGTCCGCATCCTGGAAGTTGTAATTTATTCCTCTTACTAATACGGCTTTTTTAGCGCCTGTTAAGGGTCAGTCAGATCAAATTTTTATCCATGCTTCTGTGTTGTCAGATTGTTATTTTGTGTAACTTTGTCTAGTTTTTTTTCTGCATGTCGAGTTTTTTTTTCATTTTCTGTGTTTGTTGCTGTCTAATATCTATGGCTTGTTGTGCTGTGTCTGTCTATTCATGGTCTGTTACATTAGTGAGTAAAGATTTTTGGTGCAAAATTTCCGTTATATTTACAGAGTATGTTGTGGGCATCATTAATCATTTCTCTAAGCATTCTGTGGCTGTTTTATTCTGCTATTCTTTTGGCTAGTGGGGTGTTAAAGGGAGGTGTGTACTTAAAACATTTAAGTAATACCTGATTCCTTAGGCATTCGTGCAGGAAGTACAGCTGTTTGCAGGTGGTGCTCTGTTGGATAGCATTGGTTTTCCATTTTCGGGCCAGTTTTAACGTATTGTGCCCATAGATGTTAATGAGTTTTGAGAAGATTTGTAGCTCAGGTTGAGGTTCTGGATGTAGGTTTGCTTGCTGAGCTGGAAGGTTCATTTTCAGAAGTTTTGTCACCATACTAGGTAACAACTTCAGTGAGCCTCCAGATGAAGCACTGGTGGTGTTTCGCCAGCCCTCCAGGACCTCACCTGTATTCAAGGATGCTGCAAAGATATCTGTTAAGGCCCCAGCTATTTCCTCTCTTGCTTCCCTAAGTAATCTGGGATAGATCCCATCCGAACCCGGGGACTTGTCCACCTTAATGCCTTTTAGAATACCCAACATTTCCTCTCTCCTTTTGCTGACAGGACCTAGAATAATCAAACATCTGTCCCTAACCTCAAAATCCATCATGCCCCTCTCCTCGGTGAGTACTGAAGCAAAGTTCTCATTAAGAATGTTACCCATTTTCTCTGACTTCACACTTTCCACTTTTGTCCTTGAGTGGGCCAATCCTTTCTCTAGTTACCCTCTTGCTCCTTATATACGAATAAAAGGCGTTGGAATTTTCTTTAACCCTGCTTGCGAAAGATATTTCATTACCCCTTTTAGCCCTCTTCATTCCTCGTTTCAGTTTGCTCTTACTTTCCCAATATTCTTCCAAAGCTTCATCTGTTTTCAGTCGCCTAAACCTTATGTATGCTTCATTTTTCCTCTTAGCTAATCTCACAATTTCACCTGTTACTAATGGTTCTCTAATCTTGCCATTTCTATCCCTCATTTTCACAGGGACATGTCTGTCCTAGACTCTAATCAACTTCTCTTTAAAGCCTCCCACATATCAAATGTGGATTTCAAACAGCTACATCCTGTGATATTTAGTTGCCAATCTGCCCTTCCCTCACCCAAGTCCCATGTACGAATCAAGCCCTAAGTTCAGCTACCTTACCTACTATACTTCTCGCATTAAAACAAATGCACCTCAGACCACCTTTCCCTTTGCGTTCATCATCTACTCCTTGCCTACTCTTCCCCTTAGTTATACTGACTTCATTATCTAGTTCCTTACAGGCTTTAGTTACTACCTCCTTACTGTCCACTAACCTCCTCATTTGGTTCTCATCCCACTGCCACATTAGTTTAAACCCTCCCCAACAGTGTTAGCAAAAGCATCCCCGAGGACATGGTCCCAGCCCTGCCCAGGTGTAGACCATCCGATTTGTAATAGTCCCACTTCCCTCAGAACCAATCCCAATGTCCCAAAAATCTGAAGCCCTCCCTCCTGCACCATCTCTCAAACCACTCATTCATCCTACCTATTCTTTCATTTCCACTCTGACAAGCACGTGGCACTGGTAGCAAACCTGAGATTACGATCTCTGAGATTCTACTTTTTAATTTGGCTCCTAACTCCCTAAATTCTGCTTGTAGCACCTCATTCCACTTATTACCTATATAATTGGTGCCCATATCCACCACGACAACTGCTGTTCACCCTCCCCCTTCAAAATATCCTGCAGATGATCTGAGACATCCCAGTGCAGCTGGGAGGCAATATACCATTCGGGAATTTCATTTTCAACCACAAAACCACCTATCTACTCCCTTTACAATTGAATCCCCTATGGCTATAGCACTTCCACTCTTTTTCCCGCCTTTCTGTACAGCAGAGCCTTCCACGGTGCCATGAACCTGGCTACTGCCGCCTTTGACTGGTGAGCCATTTCCCCAACAGTATTCAAACTGGTATACCTGTTTTGGAGGGAGATGACGCAGAGGATACCTGCACTGTCTTCTTGCTCTTTCTCTGTCTTTTGGTCAATCATTCCCTTCCTCCCTCAGCAATCCTAATCTGCAGTGTGACCAAGTCGCTAAATGTCCTCAGCATCGCGGATGCTCGAAAGTGAGTCCATCTGCAGCTTCAGAGCTATCATGCAGTCTAACAAGAGTGGACACACTTCTGCACATGAAGAAGTCAGGGACATCATAATCACTCAATCCCTACTGTCTATACTTGACATATGCCTCCTTCTTTTTCTTAACTGGAGCCTCAATTTCTCTAGTCATCCAGCATTCCCTACACATACCAGCCTTGCCCTTCATAATGGCTTTGAACTCTTGTTATCTCATTCTTAAAGGCCTCCCACTTCCCAACCATTGCTTTACCTGCGAATAGCTTCCCCCAGTCAATTTTTGAAAGTTCCTGTCTAATATAATCAAAATTGGCCTGACTCCAATTTAGAATTTTAACTTTTTGATCAATTCTGTCCTCTTCCAGAACTATTTGAAAGCTAACAGAAGTATGATCGCTCGTCCCAAAGTGCTCCCCCACTGACACTTCAGTCACTTGCTCATGTCACTCCACTCAATCTGATTATGTCACATACGTCTGGCTTGGTATTCAGGTAGTCTTGAAAGATGGGGAGAGAAATGTCATCATTGGCTCCTGATTGTGTTGGATAATTATTCAAACTAGTCAACATATTTTGTTTCAATTACTATCATGCAATTTTGTGCCTGTTTTTCTCTAAAGCAAGTGCCTCATTTAATTTAGATTCACTTTTGGTCTATCCCCTACCATCAATAATTAGACAGACCATTAGACTTTGTATAGAAAGGAGGATCAGGAGTTCTTATGGCACCGCAGTATTGTACCTACTTCAGGGTTAGGAGTTCTAGGTTCAAGTCTCAACTGCCCCAAATGTGTGTCATAACATGTCTGAACAGACTGATTTTAAAAATATATATATTTGGTGACCATATAGCCTAATTAATAAGGCATCTAACTTCTGTACGGATGGTGATGTTATCAAAAGTGGTCTTATTGTGACCACTTTGTAACTTCTTGTGGTTCAGAGGTAGTGTCCTTACATTTGAGCCAGGGTTCAAGTCCCAGTTATTCTCGAAGTTGTAATAACATTTCTGAACATGTTGTTTAGAGAAGATCTAGAAAGGAGAATTGGTGGCAGCAATACACATTAACTACCAAGAACCCAATATGAAATCTATAATCCACAGTCTAAAATGAAGGGTTAGCTATTTAAGACGGAGATTAGGAGAAATTACTTCTCTCAAAAGGGTTTTGAACATTTCAAATGGCCTATTATAAACTGAATTTTTTGGATAATAAGGGAATAAAGAAACATCGAGGCAGCATGTCAGCATGTAAAGTTGTAGCCAAGATAGAGAATAAGAAAGGTGGCTTGAGAGAGGGAGCAGTCTGCTTTTGCTTTTATTGCTAATGGAAACACAATACAAATTTAAAAGAAGGTTACATTCAGTAGATAATTTTAATGAATAGAACAAAGTTTCACTCAAAGAGATCTATATTTAAAAACTTGATAAACAATAGTACTTCAGAAGAGGACAGGCAATTTTTCGTGCTTATGTTATATCTTCTCAGTGTTATGAAGATGTGAGTGTACTGTATCATTAAGAAAGTTCTGCTAGCCTTTAACTATCTGATAGCATGAAATGTTCTCAACAAGATACAATGTAGCATGTGGTCCAGCAGTTAGTATAGCTGGTTGCCTGGAGACAAAAACAGATTCGAATTAGGCCAATCGGTTTGAATTATACCTCCCCCAAAAAAAGAAATTCCAATCAAGTTTGAATTTAATATATTGACAATCTTAAAAACTAATGACACAATGTGATGCCTTGTGAGTACAAGACCAGGGAAAATTGAACAGTTGGGAGGAAAACTGCCATGCCACCAACATGTGGAGACTGCCTGAAAAATAGCTCTCTTAAAGTTACCTTTATTGATCAGTAATCTGTGAAACAGAAATCTCTAAGAAGAAGAAGAAGACCGAGGAAGATATGAAGAGAAGATTTAACATCTGGTTGGTTTTGAAAACTTAAATTTTGTTTTCGTGGTGGGCGGGGGGGGGGGAGTTTATCAGACGAGCATTGTAAGAAAGAGAAGGTAAAAGATAGGTTAGAGGAAGGAGTTATGAATAGTTGCTAGTTAACTATTTGCTGTCATACTTTAAGAAATAAAGCTGTTAATTTTTATTTTAAGTTGTTCTTGGCCTCTTGAATTTGCATAGATTACTGCATGGGATAAATCTTTTCAGTGTTGGTGGTGTAAGTTAAGCAGGAGAGTTTACCCTGTCGTAATATCATTCACAAAGCAATTTCTATTTGCCTGCTAAATTTGTATGTTTGATGTTGAATATTAAAAATTTGACAGAATAAATATTTGTAATAAAGAAACAGATGATATACAAAAATATTTCATCTATTGTTCATGATTTGCTTCATAGTTATCTTTACAATTCATGAAAACCCATTTGAGAACACATTAGTAATTAAAAATAAAAATGCTTCAAAACTAATGCATCTATCTTATGCCTACGGTTATAAATAAAGTTCAGTATTTATTGAAACCATCTCTGTTTACATTTGTTATTGAACGCAAAATAGAAGAAATCACTTTGAGTTCCCAACTGAGAGTAAAGAGGTGGGAAAGGATTATTTCCCAGGGCCTGGCAGTGATATTGCCAGGTGGTTCCCAACATTGAAGGTGTTTATCAATAATCGCATTACATTTGTACTAAATCTTACAGGCATCAGAAATGTCACCAAAGCTGCTTTCATCTCATTCCTTCAAAATGACTTGCAAGTCACTTCACCTGAAAGAAGTAAAATCCACATGCAGCTGCTGCTTTAGCAACCAGTGGATGCAGTAAGAATGGCAAATGTGATCCAATTTCACTGTGCCGGTGGCCTCTATTCCCTGTCCAATAATACATCTGTTAGAAAATCCTGCAGCTACAAATCAACTTTAATCCTACCAGGGACCTCATGTTGGCCTCGCCTTCCAAACATTGCATCGGGTTCTGGCTGATTCTGCTACTGATTTTTGAGAGTGTCTGGGGATGCTCTCAAATCCCAGCTCTACTGGAAAGAATAAGCCAAGGATCACAAAGCATGACCCAAAATACCCTGATATGACTATATTGTGACCCAAGGGCATTCATTCTAGGTGAAGATTAGAACTTTGCATAATAAGATTACATGGCAAGTGAACAATATCAAGGAACTATCCATATGCACTTGCCTTGTTTTGTGTGGCCAGGCTTTACTCTGTACTAATAAAGCATTTTCTTTTCTCTTAGAAACGACAAGGATTCACATAAATTAGTTGATCATTTCAAGCTTTAATGTATCACCCGTTATATCTCTTTGACTGACAGCTCTTTTGCAAAGCAGGGCATTGTTCTCGTTTATTTTTTCACCACATAATTCCAACTTCAATTTAAATGCGTACTGATTTGCTAGAAATTTACACCTGTACTGACCTTACAGGGGATTACAAATGACAGTTTTCACAATACTATAGAGAAATCAATGAACTCTCCAATTAGCAGAACATCTGTGCTTTATTTTTAAATTGTAAATATTCGTTAAAATTGTTCTTACATTTAACTTAAAATAGAGACTTTTTTAAAAGAACAAATTAGTTCCTAATCTGAATTCACTAAAAATAATACATTTCTCTAATGAGAATGTTTCAAGTAACTTTGACAAAACATTAACTACACCATGAAATAAGATGTTTATCAAATGTAAATTTGAAATCAAATATTTGAAAGTTTTCATTATAAATATAAGATTAAAGTATTTTTCTTTAAAACAGTTAATTGTTTCTTTGCATTGCAGTTTTGATTCAGATTTTGATTGTATTAATCAACAACTTCCATCATAAAAAGTATAGAAATTAGATCTCTCCATTAAATCAATGCATTTTTCCTCAGAGAAGTGAATTTTTTTTTCCAATTTCAAGCAACAAGGTTAACTATTTTTCTCTCATTTTCAGGCTTCTGCTTTTGCGAGCATTATCTCATGATCAGGAGGATAAAAGTCACGCTAGATCACCTATTGGTGTAGTACTTTTACTTGCAGTATGCTCCCTAAAAAGTAAGTTTCAATGGAGACACTGAAGTCCGAAAACACCTAGCAAAAGAGAAATCTACAACTTTTAGTACATTGCCTTTCTTCTCCCAAAAAGTTTAAAGTAAATATATATCATCTATGTTAATATTAGTAATGCACATAAATCTATAGATTCCAACACAAAAATACACTTCTGCATGTTTCAATGGACTAAACATGATTGATTGATTGATTCACTTCAGTTTGGGTTATGTCGATTTACTATTTTCTGTTAAAATTAAGTTTTTTTTCAAACATTAAATGATTATATTTACCATTTGTCAGCTTTGAGTCTTCACTTTTAACGCTGGCATTAATACTTTCACGCTTAGCCAAAAAGTGCACAAACAGAAGCTATGCATGACAGCTTACAAAATTGGATAAATAAGCCTCCAAATGTCTCAATCCAAGACATTATGTAATAGAATTGTATTCCTGTTACTGATCAGTTATGACAGGGAAGCTACTGTTTTCTTTCCTCCTTATTTAACAAAAAACACCTCTCATCTCATACTCATAAACGGGAACAGCAATATCAATCCACATTTAATCCCTAGACTTTAAAACTCATGAATAAAAATTAATCATTTCACTTGAGCATCCAAAATATGCTGAGCCTATTAGTCAAGAACAAAAGCATATGCACAAAAGAGTTTTAATAAATTTCAAAGCCTGTCAGAACAGCGTTCTCATTTAAATTATAAATTGCAAAATATGCAATGAAGGATCTGGACTGCAGCGCCACTAAGCAGATTACACAAAACCCTGCGTTCAGTATGATAATGTGCTCATAGTCTCCCAGATGGGAGTCTAAAATAAAAAGGCTATCACTGTAGCAAGGGAAAACTCCTTGTGATCTCTAGTCTCTACACTGCAGATGACAGCCAAATAGTATGTTGATTATTCTGTTTGTGTTGCTTAGCTCAGCTAATACAGGATAAAAATGATGTGATCCACTGTGTATTCAATAGGTTCGGCTGTGTTATTACTCTTAATGTAATTAAGCCTCCGATTTCAACTTTATGATACACCATACTACAATGCTAAGAGAATTTTGGAAAGCAGAGGTAGCATTTAAGCCTGGCAGTGACGAAGGACAAATTTGAGAGTGTTTAAATCTAATGAAAGAGAGTGTACAATGTTTATCCCAGCAGTAATTGCCAATAAGTAGAGTTTAAGATGCAGTGAAACAAGGTTGATCATCACAATTAAAGCAAAGCACTAAAAAAAACTACATTGCTCATAAGAGGTACAGTTAATCAATATCTTAATTCTAAATTGTTTTCACCACATCATTTAGCATCAAATCTTTGTTTGCTTTTGATGAATACTGAGAACTATTCTACCATCTTTGCAGCTTTTGAAGAAGCTACAACCTGCTAACCAATATTCACAGACCAGACATAAAGCTTCCAATAATAAACTGCTCTTTATAGCATGGTAAAACTTAAGTAATGATATCACTATCACTAATTCACTTGTATGAGCATTGTCACACATGAAGGACATACGATATCAAAGCCTCAGCACCCACACCGACAGCTGCTGTTGGCTGAAAGACAGAATAAAGACTGCATATAAAGTGGAAACAATATACATTATAAAAAACCCACACTAGGGGCTGTCTTTAAAACTATAATTACGTTTTAGAATTCAGTAGATGATTATAAAGTAATTGAGCTTCACTCTTGGCATTTAAGATTTCATCTGAACTCAATTATATTACCGCTTGTTACCATTCTCAGCTAACCATGAGCCCACATATGTTACTGTATTAAATACAATGGGATGCATGCAGATTCAAATAATTTAGTGCGAAAGACTCCTCTATAGCTATATTGATGCAGCTCTGCATATTGCAGAATGGCAATTTGCATGGTGGTAATAATCTTCTGGATAAACATTTCTCCTCACCATCATGAGCTTGCAGGATCTCTTCTGCAACAATTTTATAAATCTAAAGTAGTAATTGCAATCATGGGAATGCGCTATTGAACAATAACTGAATATCAATGTGCATGCTTCACATTCCATTCCTCAAGTAACATTACATGAGAGTCTTCATAGGACTTACTTTAATGTACAATAACAGTGTGAATAATACTAGATGAAGAAGTCTTGCCTGATTTGTCTTTGTGTTTGGCTGATCATGGGCCTCCAGTCCAAAACCCAACCTATTCAGCCATGTTATGACACACTTCCATGGCAGTTCGAATTTGGATTTGAAACAGGACCTTCTTGATCAGTTATAGGGACACTTGCACAGTACCACATGACCCACTCCATCCATCCAACCTGATGTTCGTTGTCTCCTAATATCACACTTTTAATTGCTTTGGGTAATATTCTACAATAGAGATCTGACATAAATGCATTTCAAGTGATCTTTGTGATATTGGTTAAGTATGATTAGCCAGGAAATTCTAGAAAAGTGGCAAACGTTATTTCGTATCAACTTGAACCAATACAAAAGGCAAATGGGTTGTTTGATTGATAATGTAAAAATCCCTCACTACTACTGTATAAAGTCAGCTTAAATTGTCTGTTGATTTCCAGGAGCGAGCTTGAATAAGAACGTTTAAATTCAGAGATGAGAGTGCTGTCCAATTGTGCCAAGTTAACAACGCTTTAATTGTGACCCACAATAATTTAGAAAATTGCTTAATTTTTGTCAACTCTATAAATCTATTGTCTAAATACAAAAATATTTATTGAATAGTAACCTGTTCAGATCTGACATCTAAACCCAATACTGTTACCTAGGTCACCATTTACACATCTGCCAGAAGGACTATATATCTGGAAGTTTGGATTACTACTGCTGATAGTAGATTCTCGTCTCTAGGTAAATATATTCAAGACTAATAGTTACTTTTTTTTCTGAAATACACTGATATTTTCCAGTGTTTAAATTTATTTAGATGAGTGCCTAATATTGCTGAGTGATGTATAGAGGGTGTGAAAGGCTGGTCAGTGTATTTTCAATGAAATAAGGATACAGTTCATCAAAGTGAACTGATGGATAAATTAGCAGGAATTACAATAAGCAATCAAAGGCAGACATTTAAGGAGGTAATTTATGACTCTCAGCAAAAACCCATCCTAATAAGGAGGAAGAATTCTGAGAGGAATAAATCAACTACGGTTAACCAAGGAGATTAGGAAAGTAGTAAGTTGAAAGAAAAAGCATATAAGGAGGCCAAAGTCAGTGATAGTCCCAAAGACTGAAATAAATTCAGAATCCAGCAAAGATAATACTGAGGAAAACTAGTAACGAATGTACAAACTGACAATAAAAGTTTCTTTAAATATATGAAAAGAAAGAGAGAGATCAAAGTGAGCATAGGCCCCTTAGAAAATGAATCTGCAGAGATGATTTCAATAAACAAGGAAATGGCAAGGGAGTTAAATACGGGAGAGGTATTAAGTACAATCACCATCACTAAAGAAGTATCAGTAGATAAACTAATGGGGATAAAAGCAGGTAAATTCCCTGGTGTGATGGCTTGCATTCTAGGATCCTAAAAGATGCAGCTACAGAGATAGTGGATGAATTGGTCATAATTTTCCAAAAAATCATTGGATTCTGGAGGAGTATCAGAGGATTGGAAACCTGTTAATGTGAAATCCCCATTCAAAATGGAGGGATGCAACTCTCGGAAACTATAGGCTGATTAGCCCATCATCTATAATGGTAAAGAATCGGGATCAATTTTTAAGGAAGTAATAGCAGAATATTTATAAAATCATAATTTAATCAAGCAGGGTCAGCATATCTTCATGAATAGTGTCTGACTATTTCATCAGTTTTCTGAATAAGCCTCAACCAGAGTGGATAGAAAAGAACCAATAGATGAATCATACTTGGACTTTCAGAAGGCATTTGATAAAATACCTCATAAAATGTTGTCATAAATTAAGAGCCCATTGTTTTGGAGCTAATATATTGACATTGATGGAGAATCAGCTCATGAGCAGGAACATGCGAGTAGGGGTAAGGGGTTCTTTTTCGATTTGGCGATTTGTGACCAGTAGGGTTCCACAGGGATCAGAGCTGGGATCACAACTGTTTAAAATATATGTTAATGACTTGGAGGAAGGAAATAAATATACTTTAGCCAAATTCGCAGATGACACTAAATCAGGTGGAAAGGCAGGTTGTGAGAGGGTTACAAACATTTTATGGGGAGATTCTAATAGGTTAAGTAAGTGGGCAAACATTTAGCAAATGGATATAAAGTGGGAAAATATGACATTGCTCATTTTGGAAGGGAGAACAAGAACAGAATATTATTTAAGTGGAGGAGAAAATATTCAGAAAGCTGCCTGCAAAGGAACTTGGGGATACTAGTGCAAGAATTACAGAGAGCTAACACACAGGTGTAACAGGTAATTAGGAAGGCTAATGAACTGCCAGCCCTTATTTCAAGGGTGGGGAGTGTTCGGCTGTATTAGAAGGGAAGACCTACTGAAAATGCACAATTGTCTGGTCAGACTACATCTGGAGTACTGCGAGCAGTTTTCTTAGAATCCCGACATGATCTTAGAATCCCGACAATGTGGACACAGGCCTTTCGGCCCAAGTCCACATTGACCCTCCGAAGAGTAACTCCCCGGACACATTCCCCTCCCCTACTACTCTACATTTTACCCCTGATTCATGCACCTAACCTACAAATCTCTGAACACTATGGGAAATTTAGCATGGCCAATTTACCTAACCTGTACATCTTTGGACTGTGGGAGGAAACTGGAGCACCCGGAGAATGTGTAAAATCCACACAGAGAAACAGTCGCCTGAGGCTGGAATTGAACCCGTTCCTTAGAGCTGTGAGGCAGCAGTGCTAACCACTGAGCCACTGTGCTGCCTCAGTTTTGATCTTTGCTCTCCTTATTTAAAGAAAGCTATCATTTTATTGGAAGTAGTTCAAAGAAGGCTCACTGGGATGATCCCAGGTTTGGAGTGATTGTCAAATGAACAAATGAAACTGGTTGGGAATCTCCTTTCTAGAGCTTAGGACACAGAGATTATTTCATTTAAACTTCTAAAAGAGACTCTTACGGGCCTGTACAGGGTAAATGTTGAGAGGATGTTTCCCCTTACGAAGAGTCTAGGACCATAGAGCATTGTCTCAGAACAAAGAGATGCTATTTTAAGACTGAGATGAGGAGGAATTTCTTCTCCCAGAGAGTTGAGTGTCTTTGGAACTCCTTGCCACATCGAACTGTAGGGGGCAGAGTCCTTGTTGATATTTAAGGCTGAGATCAACAGATTCTTGGTGAGTAGGAGAATCAAGGTTTACGGGGAAAAGGCAAGAAAGTAGATATGAGATTACTAGAATAGCCATGATCCTAGAGAAAGGCAAAGCACACTTGAGGGACTGAACTGCCTACTACTGCTCCAATTTCTTATGACTCTATGGTCTTTAACAACATAATCTAAGAATTAACAAATTTTCCAAACCTTGAGACATTCATTCAGAACATTTTTAAAATTACATGTACATCATGCAATGTCACGGTTGCTTGAATGAATCTGAAGTATTAATCTTCTCAGCACTGCAAATTCCATGTATTAACTGGTGTATATTCAAAAAGGAACTTCTTGACAGCCCCCTATACTATACTGTTCTTTTCACAGATGTGCTTCTGGAAATTTATCTGGAAATAACTTTACATTTATCATTCCTATGCATTTAGTAATCTTAAAAGATTTTGTCCAATTAGTCCTAATGCCCTCTTATGTGGGAAGAAGGGAAGCAGACAGGAGACCATTGGAAAGGTCAAGTGAATGAATGGGTTTTCAGCAGAGACAGGGCAAAGATATTGATGCTACAGAAATGAAAAATGAAAAAAAAACGTTTGCTGAGGGAGAGAATATGAAGTTTGAAATTCAGTCAGGGGACACACAGGCTGCAAATGATCTGGTTCAACCTCAAAACATTTTCCAGAAAAAAGAACAAAGACAATGACAATGAAATCAATTTTTGAAGGGGACCAAAGATGCAGCCTCACTCTTTCCAAAATGTAGTTGGGAAAAAAAATCTCCACTCAACTAATACTGAATGTCAGACACATAGCATGACAAAGATACTTGGCTGTCACTTCATCACCTCTGAGATAATGTTCTAAAACATTCCAACACAAATATAGATAGCTACTATTGAAGAAAATCTTCACTACTTCCCTTGGAAAATAGAAATGGGCAATAAATGCCATTGTTTTCCACTTTCCTGGAACATGTTAAAATAAATTCTGAATCTTTCTCCTTGGTGACCAAGTATGAATATAGTGCCAAGATTTAGCTTGATCAAAGTATTCTGCAATTTTAAAATTCTCTTCCAACTTTTCCTCAACCTGACTTAGAATATTATGTATCATTCTTTCATATAGTGTTATGAATATGCTTCAGTCTTCATATTTTTGATGATTTGCTAAAGGATTGTGGACAGTTGTACATTTGGATTACTGAACCTTTTTCTTTAAATAGATTAAAGAAAGGGCAATGGGATCTTTTTTAAAGACATCTTGAAAGTCACATAGCTTGAGCTGGTTGCTTGAACTAATTTAATGGAAACCAGCTGACTGATTTTATGGCTGTCAGGAATTGAGTTTGGTGATTATTTCGCTTTCAATTGGGTTATAGCTGCTGAAGAAAAGAAGCTACTCTGCTCAATCATGGCCTAAGAGTCTCATGTTGTGAGTTCAGTGTGAAAATTGAAAGCCTGGTCCAGCCAATACCCTGAAATTTGTCTTAAGTATTTATTCTCGGAAATTTCTGAGCAAGCTGTATCTCCAAAGGTCCCAACTGCTAACACTGTTTACATCTGTCATAAACCTAAACCTCTCTGAAACATTTCATTCTTTACCCTTTTCCCCCTTGTGAGCAAGGTATCGTTTGTCAAAGACTTTTTTTTCCAAAGTCAATCCCTGCAGAGAATTTAATTTTTTTCTCTACCTAGTGGGTGTACATGTGTTTGTGGATGTGTTGGATTACAGGAGTAAATATTTATATTTTCATATTTCAAACTGCTACAAGTTTTGCACTTTTATTAAGCACATCTTTCTTAACAAGAAATCAATAGTTTTGCTGTTTATTAGAGAAACCTGGTTGTTGATCTTTCTATTCTGAACCTTATATAGAGAAGACGTACAATTAACTATATTGGTAACTGGGTAAATCCCTATATATATATATATATATATATTATAACCAGTGGATTAGTACAACTAGAGTGAAACAGTGCACTCCTTTAAACTTGGTTGTGATATAAGCTTATTACTGCTCGACAATTATTTAATGTAAAAAGTGTGGAATCAGTGCCTGATCCCTTTCAACCCATCATTAACTATATTTATAAAATGTGTAAGATAACAGACATGCATTATTTTTTCCCAACATTTTTCTTTGTGGACTTGCCTGTACCAAATATCATCTGCAATAATATACCCATTTGTAGATCTTAAGCAACTTCATTTTTTTAGGTTCTTGGCCACCTGATCTAAGTTGCAAGCACACTGGTTAATATCATCTGCAGGTCAAATGAATTTACATTCTGAATTCAATTCATGAAGAACAGAAACAATAAAGTACATGAACTAATGCTGGACATGTACACTCAGTATTTCCCCCCAACCTGGAATCAAACATCTGAAATTTCCTTGGTAATCTTGCATTTCCTTGATAATCAATGATCTATTTATATTATCACATTCCATTTGGGAGATCACACTCATTAACAAGTTAAAGTGTGTGGTGAAACACAATCTACTCTTTCCAAAGCCATAGCTGTTACTATATCATTCTCAGACAAGTAAGATTCAGTTTTCTTCCTGATAAATCGATGAAATCATGCTGTTAGCTATAAACACAAAATTGATGGAACTTCAGATTCAGAGTTAAAACTTCCTCTGCATTTGAATAGATATTTTATTCATTGTTCCTAGTCTACTGGGATGTCCTTAACATTCTGTAAGATAATTTGAATTTCCACAACAACAATCAAACCTAGGAGCGAAATGTTCCTGGATTCATTTTGGTCAACTCTGACCAATATTTCCAAACTCTAGATTTGTCTGCATGATGTGGTAATGTAGACATAGTCATAGAGTCATAGAGATGTACAGCATGGAAACAGACCCTTCGGACCAACCCGTCCATGCCGACCAGATATTCCAACTCAATCTAGTCCCACCTGCCAGCGCCCGGCCCATATCCATCCAAACCCTTCCTATTCATAAACTCATCCAAATATGCGCTCTAGTTCTGGACTCCCCGATCCCAGTGAAAAGACTGTCTACTTATCCTTTTTTTTAAACAATACACTCAGATATACAAACAATTGGGAAAGCATTTCAAACATCTTAAAAACACATTTCACCGACTATGCGAATTATTCTTTGATTCCTGAATTGCAGAAGACTCTGTTCACACCTCAGTCTCAGTCCCAAACCATCTGGCGCTGGCCATTATGTATGTCAACTGGATCACTACTCTAGAGAAATGGATGACAGCTCCAAAGACAAGTGTTCAAATTCCACCACAATAGGTAAGCCAATTTAAATTCATATTACTATAAGACATAGGAGCAGAAATAAACTGTTTTGCCCATCGAATCCTCTCTGCCATAGAATGAGATCATGGCTAATGTGATATTTCTCAATTCCACTGCCGTGTTTTTACCTCATAATCTTGGATTACCTTAATGATTTGAAATCTGTCCATTTAGACCTTGAATAAACTCAATGACCCAGCCTCCACAGCTTTTCCTGATAAAGAATTCTATCTCAGAGAAGAAATTCCTTCTTATCTCGGTCTTAAATGGACAACACTTACTCGGAGATGAAACTCTTCCTAGCTGCATCTACTCTATGAAACTATCAGATCATCAGATGTAGGAGCAGAATTAGGCCATTCAATCCATTGAGTCTGCTCTGTCATTCGATCATGGTTGATATGTTTCTCAACCTCATTCTCCTGAATTCTCCCCATAACACTTGATCCCCTTATTAGTCAATAATCTATCTACTTCAATCTTGATTACACTCAACAGCATTCTGCAGCAATGAGTTCCATAGAAACCCCACTCTCTAGCTGAACAAATTGCACCTCATCTCAATTCTTAAGGGTCATCCTTTCAATCTGAGGCTGTGCCCTTGGGCCCTAGTCTCTCCAACAAGTGGAAACATCTTGTCCTTTTCTACTCTATTCAGGCCTCTCAATCTTCTGCAAACTTCAATCAAATTCTTCCCTCATCCTTCTAAACTCCATTGAGTACAGACACAAAGTCCTCAATTGTTCCTCATTTAATAAGTTCTTCACCTCCAAGATTATTCTTGTCAACCTCCTCTGGACTCTCTCAATGCTAACAAATCTTTCCTTAGATATGGGGCCCAAAACATTTTACAAAATTGCAAATATGGTCTGACCAGATCTTTACATCACCTCAACAGTACATCTCTACTCATTTTCTAGCCCTCTTGAAATGAATGTCAACATTGCCTTTGCCTTCCTAAACACCAACTGAACCTGCACATTGAACTTAAGAAAATCCTGAACTAGGACTCTGAAGTCCCTTTGCGCTTCAGATTTCTAAAGCCTTTCCCCGGTTAGAAAACAGTCTCTATTCTTCATACTAAAATATATAACACCACATGTACCCACATTACATTCCATTTACCATGTCTTTGCCCACTTGCCTAGCATATCCTAGTCCTTCTGAAGCCTCCCTATTTCATGAACACTACCTGTCCATCCACCTATCTTAGTATTAACTGCAAATGTAGCAACAATGCCCTCAGTTCCTTCATCCAAATCATTAATGCATAATGTGGATGTTGTGATCCCAATAGAGACCATGTGGAAATCCTCTATCTGCTTGCTACCATCCTGAAAAAGATTCTTACATCTTGACGGTCTACTGTCAACCAGTCAGCCAATTTTTTTTTTGTCCATGCCAGTACCTCACCTTTGACACCATGGGCTCTCATCTTATTTAACAACCTACTGTGTGGCACCTTGTCAAAAGCCTTCTGAAAAATCTAAATAGATCACGTCCACTGGCTCTCCTTGTCTAACCTACTCAACAGCTCCTCAAAGGATTCTAGCAGATTTATCAGGCATGAGTTCCCCTTGACGAAGCCATGTTGACTCAGCCCAATTTTACCATGCACTTCCAAGTATTCTACAATTTCATTCTTAATAATGGACTCTCAAATCTTAACAAGAGGCCAGGCTTACCAGCCTATCGTTTCCTGTCTTCTGCCCCTTTCCCTTCTTAAATGGGGGTGTTACATTAGCCAGTTTTCAGTCCTCTGGGATGCGCCCTGATTTCAGTAATTCCTGAAAGATCACGACCAATGTCTCTGCAATCTCCTTAGCTATCTCTTTCAGAATTCTGGGCTGTAGCCCATTTGGTCCAGCTGACTAACCCACTTTGAGACGTTTCAGCTTCCCCAGCATCTTTTCCTTCACGATAGTCACTATATTCACCTTTGCCCCTGACCCTCTTTAAGTTCTGGTATGTTGCTGACATCTTCCACTGTGGAAACTGCTGCAAAGTATCTATTCAACTTCTCTGCCATTTCTTTGATCCACATTACGACTTTTCATGTCTCATTTTCCAGTGATCAAATGTCCATTTTTAGCTCTCTCTTACCTTTGAGATGTCTAGAAAACTTTTGCTCTCTTATTATATATTATTAGCTAGCTTACTTCCATGTTTCACCTTCTCCCCTTTAAGAGTCTTACATGTTTCAGTAAGGTCACCTCTCATTCTTCTGAACTCCAAAGTGTTCAAAGACCAAGCTACTCAACTCTCCAATACAAAAATCTCTAAACCCTGGCTCAGCCTAATGAACATTCTCTAGACTGCTTCAATGCCAGATTTCCTTTCCTTCGATAAGGGACCATAAACTGTTGACAGTATTCAGCTGTGGTCTGATTAGTGCATTATACAGTTTTAGCAAGACCTCCCTATTAATAAAGATTGAGAACTCTGAAATCTCTGTGCTGCAGTTTTATTTCAATAATAGTCAGCTCTACTATTCTTTTTCCCAAAGTACATGACCTCACATTTTCTCACATTAATTTCATTTGCCACATTTCTGCCCACTCACTTAACCTGTCTATATCCCTCTGGAGACTACTTGAGTTATCGTCATTACTTGCCTTCCTGAATATTATTATGTTATCCATAAACTCGGCAATAGTAAATTCACTTCGGTCATCCAAATCATTTTAAAAACTTGTAAATAATTGTGGCCCCAGCACTGATCCCAATGACACTTCACTAGTTACAGGTTGCCATCTTGAAAATGCCTCTTTTAACCTAACTCTTTGCTTTCCATCAGTTAGTTAATCCTCTATACATGCTAACATCCTACCTCCACCACCATGGGTGCTTTTCGTATTAAATAGCTTTATATGCAGAACCTTATTGCGTGTCTTTTGGAAATCCAAATATATTATATCCATTGGTTCTCCTTTACCTAACCTGCTCGTTACCTTCTCAAAGAATTTTTTAGGCATGATTTCACCTTCATGAAGTTATGCTGATGAAGAATCATCAGACTCAACATGGTAACTCTGCATTGTTTCCACAGATGTTGCCAAATCTGTTGAGTTTCTGTAGCAAGTTCTGCTTTTGTTTCAGGTCTACAGCATCCATAACTCTTTGTTTTATTTCAGAGAATAGCTGTTAACTATTGAAGCAAGTTCAATATTGGATAAGCTGTTTTCCCTTTTCATTGGTAATTCTTATGAATTGTCTTGATTAGTGACACAGAAAAAGCTAACAGCATCCTTATCAAGGAGCAGCAACTACTATCAGTTGCTGTGGTTATTGAATACAGTCAAATTAAGTTGTTCCAGCTTAACAGGTAAAAATAAGGGACAGCAAGTAGATTGAGAGGCAACAAAAATATGCAAAAGCACTGAAATCAGGGCGGGGAAGAAGCTGATTGTCACCTTGCAAAAACAAACTTGCAGACAATTCATTTAATAGCATTGGTCCAGAGTCCTCTCATCTGAATAGCGACGTAGTAACATTGCTTAACTGAAACCAATGAACTAACTTAAAGGCAATACGCACCACCTTTTACTTTATCAGTACATTGCAGATAAATCATTATTTAGAAGAAAGGTGTGAATTAAAACTTTGTCAATATTAGTAAAATAAGTAGAGAAAATATTATGGAACAATGCAAACAAATAGAGAATATTTTACACCTCTCACAATTGAGCCATTATCATTAATTACAGGGAAGTGTATAATTATTTTGAGGGCAAGGAACAAGAAGGGAGGTAATTTATTATTTCATTAATATATTATTCATTTCTTAATGTACAGTGCTATCAACGTACTGATGTTACATGTTCTATTACATACATGTTCTACTATTTTGAATGCACTTATAAATACAATTCATTGCTGCTAATTCAAATTCTTCATACAACACTCTTAAGAACCTTTGACATCATTATTAAATATTGTGAAAATACCTTTCAGCCATAATTAATTATTTCACAAGTGAACAATTATTTTATCGAGTAATCCTTATTAAAATTAAAGCACAATGTTTGGAAATGTATTTATAACTTGAAGCACCTGACATGTAAAACAACAAGAAATCCCAGGCACATTTATTGATCATTCATATTTTCTATATTCCCAGATGTCCACACTTCACAATATTCTCAATTCCTAATCAACTGTGCTCAAAAATAATTAAGGTTACTGTCTTAAAAAGGTATATTAAATATTTTCCTATTCAATAACTTCTAGTCAAAATTTATCAGTTGTGTTCTCTGACTCTATGAATTCCAGTCCATTAATTTCCATGTAGCAGTAATTGTATAAACCAGACCCAGGGCTATCATAAACTAATTTTCTTCATGCCTCCCTTTATATCATGTCATCACATTTCCCATTGAGGTGAGCATACTATGAGCTTAGCCTGAGAAAACTCAGTCATTTACCAAACCAAATTTAGTGTTTCATATATATAACCATCAAATTTTCTGACTGTATTTATCTGTGATCGTGGTGTTAAGGATTAAGTAGATATTTTAATAAGATAACTACAATTAATCTCACAGAGTGGACCCTTCAGTTTAAAAGACAGTAACAGTAATGTCAGGTGTATATTCTATCTAATCTGTAGAAATTGCAATTATTGTCATTCCAGCAATTTTAAATAACACACACTCTGAAATATTACCACAGACCATTAGCCTATGAATATTTAATGCATTCAGTAGCAATTCCTTTTTCTGCTACCTTGTTTCACAATAAATGTCAAATCTATAACTGAGCCTACATTCAGAGGAATTTCAGATGACAACATGAAATATCAAAAATCTGATGGCAGAAAGTCAGATCCATATTTTTGTTTCATTTCCTGAACATTCATTGATGATTTTCAAATTCTACACAACATATGGCAGCTCAAAGATATTCTGTTGATACAGTTTGAGTCTCTTATATATTGGAATACATATGCAAAAAATACTAAATAGCAGAATACACATTAATAAAGTCTGCCAAATTATCATGTGAAGTTACAGTATAAGAAAAAGCTTTCCATCAAATAGGATTTGAAATCCTGTGGTTCCTACTGCTTCCGAAACATCACAATATAGTTCAGGGTAAAGTAAAACTTAGAAATGTATTTACTTATGAATAATTCATCATTAAACATGTACAAACAAATTACCATTTTAAAGCATTGTATGTTGAACGACTTTTTATTAATTAATTTTAACATATACATCGCTTTTGCAAAAGTCAACATTTACAGTGATCAATTATAACTCTAATGAGTCACTAAACGCCATTTTATTGTGGTGAGCCTTCTGATCCTCCTATACCTTACATATGTTTAGAACATTGAATTCCCAAAGCTCAAAGACATATTTTTACCTATCACCTCCCTCACACTGAAAGGAAGCTGTTTAATCAAAACAATCTGATTCAAAAATTACATTGAAATAGTTTCAGAAAACTAGATGGTAATTTAAGACTAAATTCTAAAATTGCATTCAAGAAGAATCTCTTTGGTTTTCAAAACCCCTCTGTAACACTCACTGTTCCTTTCAGTTTACATCCATATTTATATCATCCAAAGATGCCAGAGAAAAACCTTTAGCTCTTGAGAAAAGCATCTGGTCATTCCAAAGCAGCCTTGAATTATGTTGTGCCATCAACCACTCACAGCCTGAATTTCCAAGATTAAATATCCCTATTAGTCTCTAGAGTTACTGTTTAAACTCATTCCATTATGATGTGTGTAAAGGCGGGGTAAATGGAGTCATCTTCTTTGAGATCATAGTTGCCAACACATGCTGTGAGACACTTATGAGTATCCAAACAACCAAAATACCTTGTTTCACTACGCAGCATGCCTCATAAGGGAGTTTGATCATACGATGGTTCACTCTATTTTCGGGTGATGCTGCAGCTAATTTGATTTAGTGAGTGCAAAACTTTAATCGACAGACAAATAATATCACATAACAGGAATGAGAAAGAAAGAGGCTTTGCAGTATAATGGCAGATGCCATCAAGATTAGAAGCACAAGTATTATTAATGGCAGTGAAATTTCTCTTCCTTGAATGATCAAATACTGAACACTTAATACAAGAAGCGTTCCAAAACATATGTAAAGTGAAGTGGATTAAGAAGTCTACACTGTACTTTCTATGACTATTTATTAGACATATGTGTCATTGAGACATGTTAAAATATAAAATTCACATCCAAAACATTGTACTAACAGCTCAGCTGACTGTTTTGAACCAATGTCCGCATGCTTCATGAGCATTGTCCTTTGATAATATAACATTTGCAAGTAACTGTACAATTCAAAGGGCTCTAGCACGTTAACAGCAAGGCGATCAATAGGCTTTTTGATTCAGTCTCAAGTACCCTTGTATGCAATTCAAACCAAGTACTTTAGGTTCCAATTTTCTGCCATTTCTCAAACCACAAACTATGAATGTGAATGAGATTGTGAACTGCTGAAGCATTACTGTGACAGCTGTTAGCTATCAGCCAGTGGTGAAAATTTTCTCTATTTATTTTCCCACTGCCCCTAGTATGTGTAAAATTGCGCCACTATTTCTGACGTAGCTACCTATTATAAAAATCAAAGTATTCATACAATCTCTCTTATTCCTTCAACCTGAAGGGATATTTTACATGTGGAGTTGCAATGCAAAATTACAAACATTTCTCTGGATTTTTGTTTCCATTCAAAACTGGGGAATGTCTTATTTATTGTCTCAAGACTAACAAATATGTCAATGCTCTAAAATTTAAACCATCATGTAAGGACAATCATCAGCATTTCCTCAATTTGTGCTGCAATTTAGGAGAGACACATCAGCAGATTTCTATTTTTAAAAAGTTGTATTCAATTCAAAACATTATCTTTTCTCTCTGTACAGGTGCTGCCAGACCTGCTGAGTATGTCCAACATCTTATTTTCAGCGTGCTCTTTCCACCAAAGATGATATGGAGTGCAGAGAGCCTTCAAGAAATGGGGTAGAATGATAACTGCACTGAAGAATCTCTATTAAGAGTTTGGTAATCCCTTATAAATGTCAATAACAGATTTGAGCCTAATTGCTTACATTTAAAATTACGGATATAACTTTCCTGGGTCCTCTGAGAGAAGCTCCATCATAACTGGTCTGCCTAAAATTTGGTACTTCTATGGAGTTAACCTTTACTGAACACTTTAACTCCCCCTCCCACTCTGCCAAGGACATGCAGGTCCTTGGCCTCCTCCATCGCCAGACCATGGCAACACGACGCCTAAAGGAAGAGCACCTCATCTTCCGCCTAGATAACTTCCAACCACAAAGAATGAATGCAGATTTCTCCAGCTTCCTCATTTCCCCTCTCCCCACCTTATCTCAGTCCCAACCCTCGGACTCAGCACCGTCTTCTTCACCTGCAATCTTCTTCCCGACCTCTCCGCCCCCACCCCCTCTCCGGCCTATCACCCTCACCTTAATCTCCTTCCACCAATCGCATTCCCAACGCCTCTCCCCCAAGTCCCTCCTCCCTATCTTTTATCTTAGCCTGCTTGGCACACCCTCCTCATTCCTGAAGAAGGGCTTATGCCCGAAACGTCAATTCTCCTGCTCCTTGGATGCTGCCTGACTTGCTGCGCTTTTCCAGCAACACATTTTTCAGCTCTGACATTCCTCAATGTTAATTTACCAACGTGCCATGCTTACTCCCCTTGAAATTACTCTAGCTCAACTTTCAAAAGATTTTGTAGTCTTCCAAGTAATGAGCAGGGTAAGTTTGAAGGATGCTTTGCTTGAGACAGAGTGAGACACGGAGATTGAGTGAGTATATCTGGGAATTAGGCTCAAAGGGGGAAAAAGGCCAGACTCTAACCTCACACTTTTAATGCATTGTCTGAGCTGAGATGTCACTTTTTATATAAAAATTTAAGTTATCTTGAGAATGGGATTTGAAAGAGGTTCTGGATTTACAGATGAATGAACTGAAACCTGCAACACATTCTAAAAGATGAAAGACTTAATAGTGATCTAGGTTGGTTCAATATATCATATCATTGCATGCATGACATTGTGAGCTTTTGGTATAAGTTCTGTGTCTTATGATCCTGCTCCACAGCTACCTGATGAAGGAGCAGCCCTCTGAAGGCTAGTACTTCCAAATAAACCTGTTTGGACTGTAGCCTGGTGTTGCATGATTTTTAATTTTGTCCACCCCTGTCCAACACTGGCGCTTCCACATCTTAACAGTGACAGTCATCTCTGCTCATCTCAGCTCTATTTAAGAGAGAATCTGTTGAAAGTGCAAGATCAATAAATTTGCACATTCAGAAAGGAGTGAGACATTCCAAATGAGTACACAGTTTGGGAAGTTTGAAGGCAGTGGGGAATTTCAATGCAATTGGGAATTCAATGCGGCAAAGCTAGTGTTTCGAGTCTAGATGACTTCATCAGAGCTAACATGAAGTGTGGAGGGGGCAGCACTTATGCAATAGTAGGTGAGGGGGTTGAAGTGCTAGAGGAGAAAGGTTGTTGATAGTTCAGATTGAGTGGTCAGAATGTGAGAATGGCAGAACAATGGTGTGTCTAACTGCCTGACTTGAAAAAACAGAGTGGGAGAGGCGAGAGGGGAGATGGTAACAGAAATGTTATACGCAAAGCTAAAAGAAAGGGAAGGAATGGCTTCACAATTTGAAGGTGTTAAACTCAAAATTGAGTCCAGAAGTTTGAAGATGAGATGTTCCTCCTCCAGTAAGCATATGAGCAGGACACTGTATTAAAATGACTGGCTATGGGAAGGTCAGGATCATGCTTGCACAGGGACCAGAGGTGTTCTGGAAAGTGGTCACCCACCCAATAGAGTAGACCACATTGAGTGCAGCGTATACAATACACAAGAAATGGAGTAGGTACAGGTGAAATGCTGCTTCACCTGGAAAGATTGTTTAGGCCCTTGGATGGTGAGCAGAAAGGTGGTGAAGGGACAGGTCTGCACCTTCTGTGGTTATATGAGAAGGCGCCGTGGAAAGGTGGGGTGGTGTTGGTGGCCGAGGAATGGGCTAGAGTGCCCTGGAGGAAACGATTCATGCGAAATGCAGACAGGGAGAATGAGTGGAAGATATGTTTGGTGGTGGAATTTTGCTGGAGTTGTCTGAAATGGCAGAGAATGATCCTTGAATGCAGAGGCTGGTGGGATGAAAAGTGAGAACAAGGGAGACCTAATCACGCTGTTGCGCATGATGGGAACGGACAAGGGCAGAAGTACAGGTGATAGGTTGGATATGGTTGAGGGCCCCGTACCCACAGTGGACGGCAAACCATGGTTATGGAAGGCACATCAACAACGCTGTGTTGGAAGGTGACATAATTTGTACAGATACAATGTGAGCGAAGGAATGGGATGGAATCCTTGCAAGATGTGGGGTGCAAAGAGTTTTTTTTGGCTCATAGTTTGTAACATTATTTTTTAAACCAGGATAAATTGAAGCCTCAGGGCCCAAAATGAAAAAATGACATCACAGGTAAACTATAAGTTCATTGGTGATAGCTACTAATTTGACTATCTATTCTACGTCACTTTCATACTGTCATGGAGTCATGACAGCATGAGAGCATGGAGACAGGCCCTTCAGCCCAAACTGGTCCACGTCAACCAAAATGTCCATCAACGCTAAACCTATTTCCCCACACTTTGCCCATATCCCTCTAAACCTTTCCTATCTGTGCATTTTGTCCAAATGTGTTTTAAATGTTGTTAATGTACCTGCCTCAACTACTTCCAATGGCAGCTCATTCCACATGTGTACTGCCCTCTGTGTAAAAAGGTTGCCCCTCAGGTTCGCTTTTATTCTTTCCCCTCTAAACTAAACTGATGCCTTTGTATCCTTGATTCCCGACCCTGGGAAAAAGACTGAGTACATTCACCCTTTCCATGGCTCTCATGATCTTATACACTTCTATAAGAATCCCCCCTCAGTCTCCTACGCTCGAAAGAAAAAAGTCCTAGCTTGTGCAACTTCTCCTATAACTCATACCATTGAGTCCTGGCAACCTCCTTATAAACCTCTTCTGCATTCTTTCCAGTTCAATAACATGCTTCCTATAACGAGGTGACCTAAACTGAACACAATACTCCAAGTGCGGCCTCACCAACGTCTTGTACAACTGCAACATAACTTTCCAATTTCTATACTTAATGCCCTGACTGATGAAGACCAGTGTGTCAAAAGTGTTCTTTACTGCCCTGTCTACCTGTGACTCCACTTTCAAAGAACCGTGTACCTGAACTCCAAGGTCCTTCTGTTCCACCATGCTCCTTTAGGCCCTATCATTCACCATGAAACTCCTTCCATGATTTCACTTTCCAAAATGAAAGAGCTCACACTTAACTATATTAAACACTATTTGCCATTTCTTGGCCCACTTCCCCAGCTGATCAAGGACCTGCTGTAATTTTTGACAACCTTCCTCACTGTCCATGATCTCATCTATTTTAGTGTCATCTGCAAAGTTACTAATCATGTGTTGTACATTCTCATCCAAATCATTAATATAGATAACAAACAGCAATGGGCCCAGTACTGACCCCTGAGGCACTCCACTAATCACAGGCATCCAATCCAAAAGGTATCCATCCACTATTATCCTCTGCTTCCTACTATCAAGCCAATTGTGTATCCAATTTGCTAGCCCCCATTGATTTCATGCGATCTAACCTTCCAAAGCAGTTTACCATGCAGAATGTGATCAAAGGCCTGACTGAAATCCATATAATACTGCCCTGCCCTCATCAACCTTCCTGGTCGCTTCATCAAAGAACTCTTAGCAAATTTGTGAGGTATGATCTCCCATGCACAAAGCCATGCTAATTATTCCTAATTAACCCTGTCTTTCCAAATGCATGCATATCTTATCTCTCAGAAACTTCTGAAGTAACTTATCTTATATTAGGCTTACTGGTCTATTGTTCCCAGATTTTTCTTTGCAGACCTCCTTGAATAAGGACACAACATTCGCTACCCTCCAGTATTCCGGGACTTCACCCTTGGTTAACAATGACTCAAAAATATTAGCCAGGGCCCTCGCAATTTCTTCTCTCAATTCTTTCAGTGTTCTTGGTTATATCTAGTCAGGACCAGGAGATTTATCCACCTTAATACATCCAACGCCTCCTCTACTATGATATGGACTGTCCCCAAGATATGACCACTAACTTCCCCAAGTCCCCTAGTCTTCATGTCTTTCTCCATAGTAAACACAGAGGAGAAATACTCATTGAGGATCTCACCCATCTCCTGCAGTTCTACACATACATGTCCACTTTGGTCCTTGAGGGATCCTTCTTTCTCTCTAGTTATTCTTTTTCATTTCCAGATTAAAGGTAAAAGGGGAATTATTTACAGGTTTGAATTCATGGGACACTGGCATCAAAACTGGTGAAGGAGGGAGCTGTTCTGATGGGACAGGCCACGACAGGAATCATGCTAGGCCCAGAGTCCTGGTGAACAGCAAGGTAAAACAAGGTAAAGAAGTTTGTAGCACAGATTGAAATTGAATGGTACGATGTTGTAGGTATCGCAATGGATTGAGAGATGTGAACTTGAGTTATAAAGAGAGGTTGGATAGGCTGAGAAATTGTTCACTGGAGCATGGAGGTCAAGGGATGACCTTGTTTCTTACATCACAAAGGGCATAGATAAGGTGAATAGAAAAGACCTTTTCCCTCAGGTGGGTGAGTTCAAAACTATAGGGCACAGGTTAAAGGTGAGAGGGGAAAGATTTAAAAGGGATCTGAGGGGCAACGCTTTCACACACAGGATGGTTCTTATGTGGAATAAACTGCCAGAGGAAGTGGTAGATACAGGTAGTTACAACATTTAAAAGACATTTGGATAAGTACACAAATAGAAAAGGTTTAGAGGGATTTGGGCCAAATGCAACCAAATGGGAATAGTTTAGTTTGGGAAACTTGGTCAGCACGAATGATTTGGACCAATTCCATGCTATATGATGCTATGTCAGGCAGATGGGCAGAATGGCTGGGATGCCTTCTTAGTAAGAAATGAAATTAAATAAATACCAAGAAGTGAACTGAGTCAAAAGATGTGGAATCTGTGTGGATAGAGTTCAGGAATCGCAAGGAAAAAACAGTAGTCAGGATGCGTGGAAGAAGAAAATCAGAAGATAGAAAAGACATGTAAGAAAGGCAATATTACAATAATCAAGGGGGACTTCAATATATAGATGGGCAGGGGAAATCAGTTTGGTAGGGGTCTCAAGAAACAGACTGTTTCTGAGAGTTTTTTTGGAGCAGCTTGTAGAACAGCCCATTGGGGAACAGGCAATTCTGCGTTTGGTGAGATCTAATGAGGTAAACTTGATTGGTGGTTAAGGAGAAGGAATCCCTATGGGACAGTGACCATAATATGATGGATTTCACCCTCCAGTTTGAGAGAGAGAAGTGCAATCAGATGTAACAGTATTATAACTGAATAAAAGTAACTGCAAAGACTTTGAAGCAGGAGCTGTTCAGAGTTGATTAGAAGGAGATGCTTACAGGGAAGACAGTGGAGTAGCAATGGCAGGAGTTTCTGGGAGCAATTCGGGAGGCATAGTAGAAATTCAACCCAAGGAAGAACAAACATATTTCGGGAGGATGAGGCAGTATAAAAGCAAAAGAAAAAGCATACACTGTGGTGAAGATTAGTGGAAGCCAAAGGATTAGGAAGTCTTTAAAAATTAGTAGAGCATAAAGGGAGAAGATGAAATGAGGGTAAGCTAAATGGTAATATAAAAGAAGATTGCAAGAGTTTTTTTTCAAGATATCTGAAAGGTAACAGAAAGACAATAGTGAAGATTGGATTGCTGGAAAAGGAAGCTGGAGATATATTCCAGTGAGGAAAAAAGACTCTAGGAAGGAGATAAACTAACTATAGTTGACCATATACTTTAAGGATAGCATCAAATTGAAATAAAAGAAGTACAATGCAGCAAAGATTTGTGGTAAGCCAGAAACTTAGGAAAGTTTTAAAAATCAACTGAAGAATACCAAATAAGGGAGAAAATGATAAAAAAGACAAGAACAAAACAGCAAAGGACTAAATAGCAAGTAATATCACTGCGCAATAAGAGCTTCTTTACACTTTTTAAATACATAAAAAGACAAAGTGAACATAACCCTGAATTGCATAACCTGGGAAAATAATAATGGGATCTAGAAAATGGCCGAGCAATTGAGTAAATACTCTGCAACAATCTTCACAGTAGAAGAGTATCACATTCCAAAACTACTAAACAATGTGATGACTCAATTTTGGGATGAAATAAATATATTATCTATCACTAGAGAAAAAGTACAAGGAAAGCTACTGGGGATATAAGCCAATTGGTCCCTTGAACCTGACAGTTGCATCCTCGGATATTAATAGATAGTGGATGAACTGTTGGATTCTTGAAAGAATCCTTAATTCTGGAAAATTCCCAGGGAATTAGACCTTATTGAATCAACATCCTTATTGAATCAGGGAGGGGATAAACAAAAAGCAGTAGCTATAGACCAGTTAGCTTCACATCGGTCACTGGGAAAATGTTAGAGTCAAATATAAAAGATGCAATAGCAGAGCATTTAGAAATACATAATACAATCAAGTAGGGTAAGGCAACATGAAGAGGAAATCATGTCTGACAAACTTATTAGATTTTTGAGGAAATAATCAGCAGGATAAGTAAAGAGGAACCAGTAGATCCAATATATTTCCAAAGTGCATTTGGTAAGGTACACACTCAGCAAGGTTCCGGAGGGTGCCTAAAGATTGTCTACCATGTGGAAGTTGTGACCTCATGCCCACTGATTGAGGTGGGAAGGCTTCCTAATCCACACCCTGTGACTTGTCCCACAAAATAGTTGCCAACAGAAATAGAACTTCTGCTTATGCCAATCAGTGGCCATGTCTTGCTGACTCACCTTCAACTGTGAGACAACAAAATCTAGTCCCTAGGTTCAATTTCTAATTTGTGCTGTGGATTGTATTTAACACATTCCAGTGGCTTAAAGAAAGTGAATTGTTTGTTCTCTCCTGCTCCCGATTAGTGGCTGATGGACAGAAATGCTGGCCAACCTCTGCTGTGTGGGTTCCAAAACAAATATCGGACTTATGGTAGGACATCTGTGGGAAGGGGTCAAAGCATAAACTGAAAGTCAGTCTCTGCCACCAAATTACATGACCACATATTTCAGGTTGTTGGCAGCCTTATGGTCATTGGCATTTGATTAGATTAGATTACTTACTTAGATTAGATTACTTACGGTGTGGAAACAGGTCCTTCGGCCCAACAAGTCCACACCAACCTGCCAAAGCGTAACCCACCCAGACCAATTCCCCTACATTTGCCCCTTCACCTAACACTACAGGGCAATTTAGCATGGCCAATTCACCTAACCTGCACATTTTTTTTTCACATACAGTTGTGGAAAAAGACAGCAATTAGAGCCAATACTGAAGCAGTGTGGAGTACAGAAGGTCAGAGGTTTGCTCCATTCTTGTTTTACATTGCAAGCAGAGTCTCATTCTGGCTCCTTTTCCAAGGAGGAAATAATATCTTTAACAATAAGCTTGTTCCATTCCCCTTCTTGCTGCTGCCACTCAAAGTGGAGGATCCTAAAGCTATAAGACAATTGGTTTAACATTGAATCTTCCAAGTTCTCCTCCAGGCTTTTAGTAAGTGGTTCTCATGCTGGAGATTGGCAAAAGGACACCTTCCTCCATCAAAGAAAAGTCTAGATGGAGCTGGCAGAGAAAGTCAGCAGGAATGTGTATGGAATGAGCTGCCAGAGAATGTGGTGGAGGCTGGTACAATTGCAACATTTAAGAGGCATTTGGATGGGTGTACGAATAGGAAGGGTTTGGAGGGATAAGGGCCAGGTGCTGGCAGGTGGGACTAGATTGGGTTGGGATATCTGGTCGACATGGACGGGTTGGACCGAAGGGTCTGTTTCCATGCTGTACATCTCTATGACTCTCTGAATGGGTTTGTAGTTACAATGACATAAAAACCTTAATGAATCATCCTATTTACCTTTAATACTGACCTTTATGGGAGGCTGTGATATGTGTCAAATTGATGGGATTGATTTTGGCAGCTTGCTGAATTGACAAAAGCATAAGTGTTCATTGGGAAGGACGTTAGAGAAACTGGCTAGCATTTTCCAAGCTGACAGAGTACTTTAAGGAAGCATCATTTTATGATGCCAATGTAATAAAGTTATTAAAATTCATAATAAAAAAAATTCAGGAGAAATTCAGCATGTCTGGCAGCATCTGTAGAGATAGAAACTGTTAATGTTGAGATCAGTATGACTGTGCTTTCAGAATCTTCGTTGATAAATCCTTGTTTAGGTCCCCTATAAGTCAAATCTCGACAACTGCAGTTTAACAGCATCAAACGACAACCGTTAAACTCTAAGGAGATGGAGCAAGCCATAGGGATCTCATCATTGCATTGTTGTGCAACAACTAAAAACAGTTCTGTGGATTTGCACATGTGGCCAAAGGGGAAAGACAAAATGGTGCAAGTATGTCACAATCACCAGATTAGCTGAGCTAGTTCAGGTCTTTGACACTGGAAGGAATATTGCAGATATTGCTGTGAACCAGTTGCTGGACCCCAGGTTGATAATGAGCTTTTGGGAGTCATCTGTTAGGCAATAAACTTTGGGCATACTGCACAACACATTTGCAGATCCAGCCAAGCTTCTGATTTATGTGCCCTGACACAGACAATGGAGACATAATGCAGGCAATGAATACTGTGATTACCCACTCATCAGAATGCATGACTTCCTCTATTGAGAGAATGGCAACTCTCTTGGAATGCTAAACCCAACAGTTCATTTATGGGATATAAGCTGTGTATTCTGATCTGCAGCACATGGACCTGACTCCAAGCTCAAGTAGACAGACACAATGCAGAAGGTGAACAAGGTGCAGGGAGTTGTTACTTGAATCTTCTTAAGAGAATGGGGTGAAAAGAGGACTCAGAATGGTAGATGAACAGCAGCTGTTACTCAGAATGTGCCACAATAACATATACAGGATTGAAATTCCTTGTCCATAAACCCAAGGCACTGAACATAAGAGCAAGGGGATTCACCCTATGGTCTAGTGGAATTGTATCCTTTCAATAGTTTAGCAACCAGAACTGCACACAATATTCCGAAGGTTTTGTATAGCTCCATCATAATCTCCCTGTTCTTGTGTTCAATGTCTCTAAGTAAATGCAATTATCCCATATGCATTTTTAACCACCTTGGCAATGTTTCCTGTTGCTTTCAAGGGTTATGGACACGTACAACTGATCACTCTGATCCCATGCACTTCCTAGGTTACTACCATTATTGTTTGCCTTGTTAATCCTACCCAAAGTGCATCACCTCACACTTCTCAGGATTTGCCCCTATCAGACCTGCAAATTTACCTCTCTCACTATTTGAAGATCAGTCTAGAACAACAGTTTATAGTTTACAGATTAAACGATGGCAGATATAAAATAGTGTTTCAGAGGTATTATTTCTCTGAAAGAGTGCAAGTCTGTGGAATTCACTACCCTCAAGTGCAGTGGATATCATGACACTGAATACATCTTAAGGAGAAGATAGACCGACAGATTTTTAATTAGTAACTTGTTAAAGGGTTCTGGGCACAGGTAGAAAAATGAAGGAGATGTTGTGAAGTGATCAGCCATGATTGTATTAAATGGTAGAGCAGATCCAAGGGACTGAAATGCATATTTCTGCTCCTAGCACTTGTGTTCTATCTACCGCACCATTAATTTCTGTGTCATCTAAGGGGTCACTGACTGTACCTCCAATGAGATCATTACTGTAAACTACAAGCAGGAATGGACCCAGCACCAAACTCTGCAGTGGGCTTCCACTCATCGAAATAATATATGACTGTCACCACCTGCCTCCTGCCACAAAACCAATTTTGGATCCAATTTAAAAGCAAAATACTGTGGATCCTGGAAACTTGAAACAAACACAGCATGCTGGAGAAACTCACCTGGTCTGGCAGCAGCTCTGGTGAGAGAAACAGCATTAACATTTTGAGTCAGGTATTTCTGCAGAATTGAAGTAAATTCTAACCTTCAAGTCAAAGAGTCATAGAGTCATAGGGATGTATAGTACAGGAACAGACTCTTTGGTCCAAGTGAATTAAAAATCAGAGAAGTAAACCTCCTTATCTTTTCCACTTTGAAGACAGCAATGTAATTGTGTCCGTGATATACGTAAGAATTTTAATGCTGTTTGTAATCCTTCCCAAAATAAATCTTTCATACACCACTTAGTTTTGCATAATTATCATTTTTAACTGTTTGTTTTGAATGATAATTGTTCAGCTTTTGACTAAAATTGAAGTCACTTTTACTATTTTGATTAAAACTCTAAATTGTAGCAAGATCAGCAAAATGAGATGATGAAGGGCTTTTGCCCGAAACGTTGATTTTCCTGCTCCTCCGATGCTGCCTGACCTGCTGTGCTTTTCCAGCACCACTCTAATCTAGACTCTGGTTTGTGAATTATCCTAAAATGGCCCCAAAAAGTATTTTATTGGGTCACTTTTCCCAGAGCCTGGCAAGAAATAAAGCAAAGTGACCCAATAAAATACTTTTTGGGGCCACTTTAGGATAATTCACAAACCAGAGTCTAGATTAGAGTGGTGCTGGAAAAGCGCAGCAGGTCAGACAGCATCCAAGGAGCAGGAGAATCGACGTTTCGGGCATGAGCCCTTCTTCAGGAATCTTTCGGGCATTCCTGAAGAAGGGCTCATGCCCAAAACGTCGATTCTCCTGCTCCTTGGATGCTGCCTGACCTGCTGCGCTTTTTGAGCAACACATTTTCAGCTCATATTGATGAAGCCTAGAATGTTGCATGTTTTATTAACTGCTTTCTCTACCTGTCCTGCCACTTTTCACTTGGGTTCCTCTGTACCTGTATATCCTTTTGAATCAGACTCTGCACTTTATATTGTATCTGCATGCTCTTTTGTATGAAAATGTGTCACCTCACTCTTCTCTACAATGAACCTCATCTGCAAGCTATCCAGTCACTCAATTGTGTCAATACCCTTTTGAATTTTTACAGTGCTTTCCTCATAATTTACAATAGTCAAGTTTTGTATCATCTACAAACTTGAAATTGTCCCCTGCTCACTGAGTTTTATATCATTCTTGTATATCACAAAAAAGGGTCCAAATACTGACCTCTAGAAACTCCACCACAAAGCTTTCTCCAAGGTATACGTCAAATTCCTTACTGTGAGTAGCGAAGACAATAATAGTCAAATTTTGCAGCTTAGTTTGCACTGTGTATTCTTTTCTTTTGTCATGCCATCAATTAATTTGACATGGAATGTCATATACTTTTCTTTGTGAAATCCAGTGAAGTATTTCCTACTCCTGATCTGGATGGTAATGGCCTAGTTGTCTTAAGCTTAAATGGTTATAACTGCAAAATTATTATTTGCAATTTCAGGTTATAAATGTTCAATAACATTTTTATCTACATTTTTAATAAACATGTTATTTGTACAGATTACAACCTGCAAGAAAGTAGCTGAGAAATGTAATTTAATTCTTTTAAACATTTGATTACCAGACCTATAAAAAATAGCTAATTAGGTTTGAAATATGTATAGGCTGAATGTGTGTTTGTTTCCCCCAAATCAAAATTATTTCCAATCAATAAATAATCAAAGCAGTACAAGAAAATATAACCAAGTGATGTGAAATGTCAAGAAAGACTACTATGACCAATAGATGTTATTCTTTTCAGTTGTGGTTCTGTTCACCGAGCTGGGAATTTGTGTTGCAGACGTTTTGTCCCCTGTCTAGATGACATCCTCAGTGCTTGGGAGCCTCCTGTGAAGTGCTTCTGTGATCTTTTCTCCAGCATTTACAGCGGTTTGAACCTGCCACTTCCAGTCAAACTCATGCTGTTTATCATCTGCATGTGTGGCTACTAAGGATAGCTGATTGTGTCGTTTTGTGGCTAGTTGGTGTTCATGGATGTGGATTGTTAGCTGTCTTCCTGTTCAACTGGAACAACACTACTATTATAGGACAAGCCAAACAGAGATCAGCCAGGGAATTCCTAGAGGCATGGCACTCATCCACTGATTCAATCAACAAGCACATCAACCTGGACCCAATATACCGGCCACTGCAGCGGACAGCTGGAACTGACAACCGGAAGCGGCAGATTCAAACCACTATAAATGCCGGAGAAAAGATCACAGAAGCACTTCACAGGAGGCTCCCAAGCACTGAGGATGTCACCTAAACAGGGGACGAAACTTCTGCAACACAAATTCCCAGCTCGGCGAACAGAATCACAACAAGCACACGAGCTACAAATCTTCGCACAAACATTATTCTTTTCAGCTTGAGCACTGAAAATAACTGGAATCTAGGCTTCTTGAACTGTGATATTATGAAATGTTATATTTTAGCACCATTATATTGTGGTACAAGCTGGTATAAAATATGGTTACTGCTTCGACTCAACATTCTCTATAGTAAAATCTAATGTATCCGAAGAAAATTCTGGTAATGCTTCCATAATTCAAATGACGCTGTTAAATAAAGGCAAATGACAGCAAGTGGGTTCAATTTAAATATTTATCTTTAACAATAATCCATTTAACACTAAAGGGTTCATAATTATATTACAAGCTGCTGATCACCATCTCTCTGCTAACTTAATTTGATCATAAAATGACTATTCTAAAAACAATTACCTATTCACACCTATTCATTATACCTGGTTTTTCATCAGACAATGAACGACCTTGTGCTGATTCTTCATATTCTTACAACTCTAATATCTCAATTTAAAAGGTTTTTTCACACTGCCCATGTACAAGAAAATGAAATCTGACCCAATTCTACTCAGTTTGCTGTTCATTCACTGACTTTTTTCATAAGGTAATAGAATTATCTGGTAATCTGAATTAAGCAACTGGAATAAAACAGCACTTTATTTTAGCACAATTTGAATTTGAATTATCCAGTAATTCAAATTAAGTGACTTTGAATTGACAGTAGACTGTCTAATAAATTCTAATTATCATTATCCCTTAGCCTGCAGTTCTTTAATTTACCATTGACAAGTGACAAGATTAACACCCCTCATCCTAATGTAACTATATAATTATAAATAATCCTTACTGAATGTAACTGTAAGTACTGTGAAACCTAGATTATAGCATATAGTCTGTAGCAAACTACAAATGTGTAAACTTCTTTTAAAGAGTAAATATATATTTAAGAGAAATAAAATCCAAGATGCAAATCTTTCTCTTTTGTTATTGTCTTCCCTCCACATCCTGATTATTGTAGCTTCATTTACTTCTCTGCATACTTGTGCTATCAAACTAGCACTTACAGAATTCTACTGATGTTTTAGTCCTAAGAAAAATGAGTCTGAATCAATGACTCACTTTGGTTTAAAAAAAACTTTTAAATTCTTGTTGACCCTTTAATACCCACACTCCATTTATCTAGTAGAATTTCTTTCTTCCCAAGTGAGAGTTGGACTCAGATTCCTGTACTTCAGCCTATTCATCAGGCCTATTTCTTGAAAATGTCATTTTAGTGACACTCTAACGTAATATGAAGTGAATGATTAAATGTAGAGAGATTTATTTTTCATACTGGTTGGCCCATTGGATCAAATTTGTGCTGTTGATTTTTATATTGAATGAGAGCTATTGGTACTGTTGATTAGATAGATGTCAGGAAGATCAGGTTGCTGCAGTAGTAGCAGTGCTATATCTGAGGAAAAAAAAGTCCTCAGATGAAGCTGTCAAATTGGGGGAAGGTGAACAAAACCAAATTAGGCAAGAATTAGAGAATGTGGTTGGGAGTGAGTAAATTGATATACTTAAACTTGATATAGTAGAATGTTAAGCAGCCAATCCTGTCCCTCCTTCAGCCATATCTCTGTGATGGATTTAAGTTTGCTTGCTGAACTGGAAGATTCATTTTCAGATGTTTTGTCACCATACTAGGTAACATTATCAGTGAGCCTCCAGTGAAGTATTGGTGTTATGACCTGCTTTCTATTTATGTCTTTAGGTTTCCTTGGGTTAGTGATGCAATTTCCTGTAATGTTTTGTAAATGATGTTCATTTTGCTTGTTGTCTGTATAGGGTCCCTCAAGTTCATTTGCTGCTGTTTTAGTGTGTTGGTGGGTTTGTGGGCTACTGTGATGACAGGAGGTCTGAGTAGACTGGCAGTCGTTTCTGAGATGTCTTTGATGTAGTGGAGAGTGGCTAGGGTTTCTGGACGTGTTTTGTCAGCTTGTTTGGGGTTGTTGCTGAGAAATTGGCAGACTGTGTTCATTGGGTATCTGTTCTTTTTGAATATGCTGTATGGGTGATTTTCCCTGGTTCTTCGTAGTTCCTCTGTGCTGCAGTGTGTGGTGGCTCATTGAAATAATGTTCTAATGCAGTTCCGTTTGTGGGTGTTGGGATGATTGCTTCTGTGGTTCAGTATTTGGTCTGTGTGTGTTGTTTTTCTGTAGACACTTGTTTGAAGTACCCTATTGACTATTCGCTCTACTGTGACATCTAGGAATGGCAGTTTGTTGTTGGTTTCCTTCTCTTGTGAATTTTGTACCGGTAAGGATATTATTGATGGTCTTAAAGGTTTCTGCTAATTTGTTTCATTTGGTTGGTGACAAAGGTATCATCTAAGTAGCGGACCCAAAGTTTGAGTTGGATGGTTGGCAGAGCTGTTTGTTCGAGTCTCTGCATTACTGCCTGTGCTAAGAAACCTGATATCAGAGATCCCACGGGTGTTCTGTTGGCTTGTCTGTAGGTTTTGTTATTGAACATGAAGTGGGTGGTAATGCGTAGGTCCACTAGTTTGATGATGTTGTCTTTGCTGATGAAGTTGCTGGTGTTTGGTGTATGTTTTCGGTTCTTCTAACAATGGAGTCAATGTTTCTTTGGCCAAGTTGATGTTGATGAATGTGAACGGGACTGTTATATCAAAGGAGACCATTATTTCATCCTCTTCTGTCTTGGTGTCTTTGATAGTGTTCAGGAATTCTTGGCTGGAGTGAATGGAGTGGTGTGAGTCTTCTACTAAGTGTTTTAGTCTTTGGTGTAGTTCCTTGGCTAACCTGTACGTTGTTGTTGTTCCAGGTAGCGAGACTATGGGTTTGAGGGGGGCTCCTAGTTTGTGAATTTTGGGTAGTCTGTAGAAGCGTGGTGTGTTAGATCGGTCTGGTTTCATTTTTTTGGAAGTCTATTTTGCTTAATTCTCCAGATTTCTGAAGTTTTTTGAGTAGGGTTGTGATTCTGTTCTCTAGTTGTGGGATCCGGTCTATCACCACCTATTGGTAAGTGTCGCTATTTGCCAGCAGTGTGTTCGTTTTCTCAATTTAGTCTGTCAGTTTAAAATGACTGTCAAGCATCCTTTGTCTGCAGGTAGGATAACTACATTGGACAAATAGGCAGAAAACTCGCCACCAGGATACATGAACATCAGCTAGCCATAAAAAGACATGACCCACTATCACTAGTATCCCTAGATACAGAAGAGCAAGGACACCACTTCGATTAGGACAACACATCCATCCTAGGACAAGCCAAACAGAGATATGCATGAGAATTCCCAGAAGCATGGCATTCTAACCGGAACTCTATCAACATCACATCAACTTAGATGTCATTTACCACTCTCTGAGAAAAAGTACTGGAAATGACATTATCACAGGAAAGACATCACCAATCCAGGAAAACCTAAACACATAAAGAGAAAGCAGGTCATAACACCATTCTGGGTAATCCAAGATGGAGGACGGGAAAAATTTCTGGGTGTAACAACTGCTCCTTTATAGAGGTATTTTAGGTGTTGGAGGTGATTTTCTTGAATTCCAAGAGCAGCAATTACTGTTTTATATGCTGATGCATTGTTTTGGAAGTTTGGAAAGAAAAAGTCAAAACAACAGCAGTTTTAAAAGGGAGAAGAACAGGCAAAGGAAGCACATGGTGAGGTCAGCGCAGGAGAGAGAGAAAGAAACTGACACAACAGTAAACCTCCACAGTTACTGCCTTTACTGTTTGAATTCATGTATCGCTGGACATTGGAGTGCGTCTGGGAAAATTAACAAACTGAAATTCACAACTGATCTTAGAGGAACTGTTTGGGCGAATTTCACAGCACAGAAGCAGATAAGTGTATTGTTTTTAAGTGGGACCTACAGAAGGTCTGCAGTAGTAAGTAGAGTGGGTTCTTTCTTGATTATATGATTTTTGAGATATGTCTCTTGATTAAACCTAAAATAAATGCAATAACTGTTAATTTTACCTGGGGTTTTGTAGAGTAATACGAAAGTATTATTTTCTGGGTCTGTAGAGTGTGAAGGAGCAAAAATGGCCTTTAGTAGAGTGATGTGTGCATCTTGTCAGATGTGGGAGTTAAAGAGAGTTTAAGGGTTACTGTGGATTAATAAATGCTGTTGGTTGCGAATCTTATCTGAGGGAATGGATCGGTTGGAGAGACAGTTAGAACCATTGAGGAATTTGTAACAGCAACGTATGTGATGGATGGCAGTTCTAGGAAGGGAGGAAAGTCTCAGATACAGTCACATAGAAGGGGTAACTCCAGGAATGGTAAGAGAGGTAGGCAGCTAGTGCAGGAGCCTGCTGTGGCTATCCCCATTTCAAACAAATATGCTGTTTTGGAAATTGTAGGTGGGGGGGGGGGGGGAAGCTGATGGATTCTCAGGGGAACGTAGCACGAATAGCCAAGTTTCTGGTATTGACACTGGCTGTAATGCAATGAGGGGTACATCAGGTTCCAAGAGATCAATTGTGTTAGGGGACTCTCTAGACTAAGGTACAGACAGACGATTCTGTGGCCAGCAGCGAAAAAGCAGAATGGTGTGTTGTTTCCCTGGTGCCGGATCAAGGATGTCTCAGAGAGGGTGCAGAATGTTCTCACAGGGGAGAGAGGCCAGCAAAAGGTCTTTGTCCACATTGGAACCAACGACATAGGAAGGGAAAAGACTGAGATTCTGAAGGAAGATTACAAAGAGTTAGGCAGAAATTTAAAAAGGAGGTCCTCCAGAGTAGTAATATCTGGATTACTCCCAGTGCTATGAGCTAGTGAGGGTAGAACTAGGAGGATAGAGCAAATGAATGCATGGCTGAGAAGCTGGTGTATGGGAGAAGGACTCATGGTTTTGGACCATTGAAATCTCTTCTGGGATGACCTGTAAAAGAAGGATGGTTTACACTTAAATTGGAAGGGGACTAATATACTGGCAGGGGGATTTGCTACAGCTCCTCGGGAGGATTTAAACTAGTAAGGTTGGCAGAGGGGGGACCCCAGGGAGATTGTGAGGAAAGAGATCAATCTGAGACTGGTACAGTTGAGAACAGAAGCGAGTCAAACAGTCAGGGCAGGCAGGGACAAGGTAAGACTAAAATTAAACTGCATTTATTTCAATGCAAGGGGCCTAACAGGGAAGGCAGATGAACTCAGGGCATGGTTAGGAACATGGGACTAGGATATCATAGCAATTACAGAAACATGGCTCAGGAATGGGCAGGCTAGCAGCTTAATGTTCCAGGATACAAATGGTACAGGAAGGATAGAAAGGAAGGCGAGAGAGGAGGGGGAGTGGCATTTTTGATAAGGGATAGCATTACAGCTGTGCTAAGGGAGGGTATTCCACGGAAATACATCCAGGGAAGTTATTTGGGTGGAACTGAGAAATAAGAAAGGGATGATCACCTTATTGGATTGTATTATAGACCACCCAATAGTCAGAGGGAAATTGAGAAGCAAACTTGTAAGGAGATCTCCGCTATCTGTAAGAATAATAGGGTGGCTATGGTAGGGGATTTTAACTTTCCGAACATAGACTAGGACTGCCATAGTGTTAAGGGTTTAGATGGAGAGGAATTTGTTAAGTGTGTACAAGAACATTTTCTGATTAGTATGTGGATGTACCTACTAAAAAAGGTGCAAAACATGACCTACTCTTGGGTAGTAAGGCAGTGCAGGTGACTGAGGGGTCAGTGGGGAGCACTTTGGGGCCTGCAATCATAATTTTATTATATTTAAAATAGTGACAGAAGAGAATAGACCAGATCTAAAAGTTGAAGTTCTAAATTGGAGAAAGGCCAATTTTGACGGAATTAGGCAAGAACTTTCAAAAGCCGATTGGGGGCAGATGTTCGCAGGTAAAGGGACAGCTGGAAAATGGGAAGCCTTCAGAAATTAGATAACGAGAACCTAGTGAAAGTATATTCCTGTTAGTGTGAAATGAAAGGCTGGTAGGTGTAGGGAATGCTGAATGACTAAAGAAATTGAGGGTTTGATTGAGAAAAAGAAAGAAGCATATGTAAGGTATGGACAGGGGAGATCGAGTGAATCCTGAGAAGAGTATAAAGGCAGTAGGAGTATGCTTAAGAGGGAAATCAGGAGGGCAAAAAGGGGACATGAAATATCTTTGGTAAATAGAATTAAAGGAGAATCCAAAGGTTTTTACAAATACATTAAGGACAAAAGGGTAACTAAGGAGAGAATAGAGCCCCTCAAAGGTCAGCAAGGTGACCTTTGTGTGGAGCTGAAGAAAATGGGCGAGATACTAGGGCTGATTAGGGATAGTCAACATGGCTTTGTGCATGAGAAATCATGTCTCACAAATTTGATTGAGTTTTTTGAAGAAGTAACAAAGAGGATTGATGAGGGCAGAGTGGTAGATGCGATCTATATGGACTTCAGTAAGGCGTTCGACAAGGTTCCCCATGGGACACTGATTAGCAAGCTTAGATCTCATGGAATAAAGGGAAAACTAGCCATTTGGATACAGAACTGGCTCAAAGGTAGAAGACAGAGGGTGGTGATGGAGGGTTGTTTTTCAGACTGGAGGCCTGTGACCAGTGGAGTGCCACAAGGATCGGTGCTGGGTCCTCTACTTTTTGTCATTTACATAAATGATTTGGACGTGAGCATAAGAGGCGCAGTTAGTAAGTTTGCAGATGATACCAAAATTGGATGCATAGTAGACAGCGAAGAAGGTCACCTCAGATTACAACAGGATCTTGACCAGATGGGCCAATGGGCCAAGAAGTGGCAGATGGAGTTTAATTCAAATAAATGCAAGGTGCTGCATTTTGGGAAAGCAAATCTTAGCAGGACTTATACACTTAATGGTAAGGTCCCAGGGAGTGTTGCTGAACAAAGAAACCTTGGAGTGCAGGTTCATAGCGCCTCGAAAGTGGAGTCACAGGTAGATAGGATAGTGAAGAAGGCATTTGGTATGCTTTCTTTTATTGGTGAGAGTATTGAGTACAGGAATTGGGATGTCATGTTGAGGCTGTACAGGACATTGGTTAGGCCACTATTGGAGTATTGCATGCAATTCTGGTCTCCTTCCTCTCAGAAAAATGTTGTGAAATTTGAAAGGGTTCAGAAAAGAATTACAAGGATGTTGCCAGGGTTGGAAGATTTGAGCTATGGAGAGAGGCTGAACAGGCTGGGTCTGTTTTCCCTGGAGCGTCAGAGGCTGAAGAGGTTTACAAAATTATGAATGGCATGGATAGGATAAATAGACATCTTTTCCCTTGGGTGGGAGAGTCAGGAACTAGAGGGTAAGAGGGGAAAGATATTAAAAGGGACCTAAGGGGCAACTGTCTCACGCAAAGGGTGGTAGGAAATGGAATGAGCTGCCAGAGGAAGGGGTGGAGGCTGATACAATTGCAACATTTAAAAGGCATTTGGATGGGTATATGAAGAGGAAGGGTTTGGAGGGATATGGGCCGGATGCTGGCAGGTGCGACTAGATTGGGTTGGGATATCTGGTCGGCTTGGACGGGTTGGACCGAAGGGTCTGTTTTCATGCTGTACATCTCTATGACTCTATGACGAGTGCTTCATCGGAGGCTCACTGTTGCCAAGTATGGTGACAAAATGTCTGAAAACGAATCTTCCAACTCAGCGAGCAAACTTACATCCAGAACCTCAACCTGAGCTATAAATTTTCACAAAACTCATTAATGTCTCTGTGATAACAACAAAATTTTAAGGTAATGCAATAAGCGAGGCCAAAATCTGAAAGTATAAAGCAATATTTTGTTATGATTCCTTTAGTCCACGTACTCTAAGAAGAATGCTCTAAAGTTTTCTGAACAGACAGAAAGAATAATGGTTTCTTAAATGCTTACAGCTTGCTTTATCTCTACCTATCACTAGCTGTGTAGCAGCATTCAGTGTAGGTTTTAGTGACATTATACTATGGCACAAGCTGGTATAAAATATTGTTACTGCTCCAAGTCCTGCCACTAACTGTCAGCAGCACATTTACTGGCAGAATCCGTACAGCATATTCTGTACAATACAAATCGTATGGTCCTGTCAATAATTCCAGAAATAAAAGAATGCTAAAAATATAATGATAAGGGTGACTTTATCAAAGAAAATCATGTTTAAAAACAAAGAAAGAAGATAGAAATGGAGGAAAAATTGTAAACACCTAAATAGAAAGATGAAAGAAATATATTTTCAAGATGTTTCCATTGAGTTCCTCTCAAAATAAATTTAGGTACTCTCATGCATATTGATGTGTAGGCCCTGTAATAAGTTAACAGATCCCAGTTGAGAAACAACAAGATCTGACAAAGAGCCACCATATCAAAAATTAATATTGTTTTGAAAGCTAAGATACAGAGAGGGATGTTGCTGAAATGGTGAGTACTCTGGTCTTCACTGGCTGGTGTCACAAGAACTTTTTTTTGAGATGTGTGCATCATAGAGAAGCAATATATTTGTCCACTCCTTGACAAAGCATTCGTGAACCAATTCTTTTTGCTTTAAGCGTACCACAATGCTGTTACACAGAAAATTTCAGGATTTTTACTCAGCAACAGTAAAGAAATGGAAATATATTTCTCGGTCAGGATGAGGTGTGACTTTAAGGGGAACTTGCAGGGTCGTTTTGTCATGTGCCTGCTGACTTTGTACTCCTGGATTTTACTCCTAGCTTTGGAAGGTGCTGTCAAAAAGAAGGTTAACTAGTCACTACAGTGCATGTTGTAGATGGCACAATTTGAAGCAATGCATATCAGCCCTGAAGAGAGTGAATATTTAAAATGATGGATAGAGTACCAATAGTTAGGTGGGCTGTTTTTTTGCATAGTGTCGAGATTCTGGAGAGCTGGTGCAACTGCACTCATCTGGGCTATTGGAAATTACTCAGTCACAGTTTTGGTTTGTGCTTCATTAATGTCAGTAATGCTTTCTACACCTCCATCCGCCATGACCAGGGCCTCCAAGCCCTCCAATTTTTCTTCTCCAGACGTCCCCAACAGTACCCTTCAACCGACATTCTCATTCGTTTGGTCGAACTGGTCCTCACTATTAACAATTTCTCCTTCGAATCCTCCCACTTCCACCAGACCAACGGGGTAGCCATGGGCACACGTATGGGCCCCAGCTATGCCTGTCTCTTTGTCGGCTACATAGAACAGTTGATCTTCCGTAATTACACCGGCACCACTCCCCACCTCTTCCTCCGCTACATTGATGACTGCATTGACGCCACTTCGTGCTCCTGCAAGGAGGTTGAGCAATTCATCAACTTCACCAACACATTCCACCCTGACCTTAAATTTACCTGGACCATCTCTGACACCTCCTTCCCCTTCCTGGACCTCTCCATCTCCATTAATGACGACCGACTTGACACCGACATTTTTAACAAACCCACCGACTCCCACAGCTACCTGGATTACACCTCTTCCCACTCTACCTCTTGCAAAAATGCCATTCCGTATTCCCAATTCCTCCGCCTCCGCTGTATCTGCTCCCAGGAGGACCGGTTCCACCACAGAACACACCAAATGGCCTCCTCCTTTAGAGACCGCAATTTCCCTTCCCACGTGGTTAAAGATGCCCTCCAGCGCATCTCGTCCACATCCTGAACCTCCGCCCTCAGACCTCACCCCTCCAACTGTAACAAGGACAGAACGCCCCTGGTGCTCACCTTCCACACTACCAACCTTCACATAAGCCAAATCATCCGCTGACATTTCCGCCACCTCCAAAAAGACCCCACCACCAGGGATATATTTCCCTCCCCACCCCTTTCCGCCTTCCGCAAAGACCGTTCCCTCCATGACTACCTGGTCAGGTCCATGCCCCCCTACAACCCACTCTCCCATCCTGGCACCTTCCCCTGCCACCGCATGAACTGTAAAACCTGCGCCCACACCTCCTCCCTCACCTCTATCCAAGGCCCTAAAGGAGTCTTCCACATCCATCAAAGTTTTACCTGCACATCTATTAATATCATTTATTGTATCCGTTGCTCCCGATGTGGTCTCCTCTACATTTGAGAGACTGGGCGCCTCCGAGCAGAGCGCTTTAGGGAACATCTCCAGGACACCCGCACTAATCAACCACATTGCCCCGTGGCCCAACATTTCAACTCCGCCTCCCACTCTGCCGAGGACATGGAAGTCCTAGAGCTCCTGCACCGCTGCTCCCTCACCACCAGACGCCTGGAGGAAGAACGCCTCATCTTCCGCCTTGGAACACTTCAACCCCAGGGCATCAATGTGGACTTCAACAGTTTCCTCATTTCCCCTTCCCCCACCTCACCCTAGTTCCAAACTTCCAGCTCAGCACTGTCCCCATGACTTGTCCGGATTTGTCGTACCTGCTTATCTCCTTTTCCACCTATCCACTCCACCCTCTCCTCCATGACCTATCACCTTCATCCCCTCCCCCACTCACCTATTGTACTCTATGCTACTTTCTCCCCACCCCCACCCTCCTCTAGCTTATCTCTCCATGCTTCAGGCTCTCAGACTTTATTCCTGATGAAGGGCTTTTGTCCGAAACATCAATTTCACTGCTCCTTGGATGCTCCCTGAACTACTGTGCTCTTCCAGCATCACAATCCAGAATCTGGTTTCCAGCATCTGCAGTCATTGTTTTTACCTCTTTGAAAAATCCAGTTAAGTTATTTTTTTCCCTGAGATCCTTACACAGTTGATGCAACTACAACATGCCAACTCCTGTGAACAAGCAAAATTTATTAAGCACAGTAAAATACAAGCTTTGAAGAACCCCTGAACACTCTTCGCCGTGCCTGCGAGGCGTGTCCAGGGAAGCTCTCTGAACAAAGGAAACGGTTCTTCCTTTATACGAAATCTTTACAACATGGTCTGTAATGCTCACAAGACAACCCCCTATCATTCCCTCATAGTCACATGCCACTGAAGACACGATGCAGTGATGACATTAACGCCAGAAACAAAGCAAATCATCCCTTATTGGTCAGATCTGATATGAATTGTATTTTTTAACTACAAGAAGTAGTCAAATTCCAATTGTAATGTTCTTATTGATTTCTGAATACAGGATGAAAATGTAAATAGGCTTTTGAATCGCAAGAAAATGGCCATGTAAATGGCTCCAAATAGTCAGCGATTATGGTGTAATTTCTTACAAATCTAGTATGTAAGTCAGAGGCATCCCACCCTAGCCATGGGGCATCCAATTTCCTGCAGATCAGCAGAGGAAATTAACTCTTTAATATCACAGAATTACTCACTGCAGCCTCTAACATGCTCCCAGTAAGTGTTTTTGTGGCTGTTCCAGTAAAGTTTGTGATCAATAGTGACCCTCAGGACACAGATGCTGCAGTTTCAGGTAAGCAGCGCTTGCAAATTCAGCATCTGCAGACCTCACTGCATCCCTGAAGAAAATCTGTATCAACCCAAGGTTCAATGGAAATAACCCTCGAAGAACATAAAGATAGTAGGAAAAACTCAAACAAGGGATTAGGAGGGCTGGAGAGGGCTATGAAATGTCAAATCCCAACGCATTTTATACATATATAAGGAGCAAGACGTTCACTCAAGAACAAAGGAAGAAACTTGTGTGATCCAGAGGATGTGGGTGATGTCATTAACGAATACCTGCATCAGTATTCACAAAGAAGAAGTATACAGTGGATGAGATGTCTCGGGAGGTGCACATTGATATTCTAGGTCACGTCAATATTAAAAAAAGAGGTTGGATGTTTTACAAGCATTACAGTCACAGAGTTCTTAAGGTAGACAAGTCACCAGAACCTGATGGGATCTATGCCAGAATGCTGAGAGAAGAAGGTAAGGAAATTGCTTAGATCTTGTACAAAATGTTTGTATCCTCACAGGAGAGGGCCCAGAGGACTGGAGAATAGTTGTTCCTTTGTTTTTTGCTAAATTAACCTAATTTTCTAATCAACCTGTTCAGAGATGTTATTACATGCTTCTGAAGTGGGTGGGACTTGAATCTGGGTCTCTCAGTTCAGGCGTAGGGACACTACCACTGTGTCACAAGAGAGCTCCTTTATTTAAGAAGAGCGAAAGGGATGAACTGCGAAATTACAGGCCAGTAAGCCTTATGTCAGTGGTAGGGATAATATTGGAAAAGATTCATTGGATAGGATTCATTCACATTCGGAATAGTACGAACATATTAACAATTGGCAGTATGGCTTTGTATGGGGAAGGTCATGTCTCACAAACTTTATTTAAATTTTTTGAGGAAGTAAAAGACGATTGATGAGGGACAGATAGTAGATGTTGACTACATGAACTTTATCAAGGCTTTTGACAAGGTCCTTTTTAGCAGGCTGATTAAAAGGTGAAGTCACATGTGATCCGCAATGAGCTAGTAAAATGGATGCAGAACGGGCTTAGTCATTAGAAGATCGAGAGTAGCAGTGGAAGAGTGTTTTTTAGACTGGAGATCTGTGACCAGTGTTGTTCCTCAGGGATCAGTGATAGACTCCTGTTGTTTGTAATGATTTGGAGGAGAATGGGTTTGTGGCTGACACAAAGATTGGGGGAGTTTCAAATATTGAGCGGGATTGCCAGAGGATACAGCAGGATGTAGATAGGCTGGAAACGTGAGCAGAGAAATGGCAGATGGAATTTAATCCAGTCAAATGCAAAGTGATATATTTTGGAAAACCTATTACGGGAAAGATGTATGCAGTAAATGTAAAAAATTCCTAAGTAGCATCAACATATAGAAGGATCTAAGCATGCAGATCCACAATTTCCTGAAGGTCGTAATACAAGGTAATCAAGAAGGCAAATTTAAAAATCACACAACAACAGGTTATAGTCTGACAGGTTTAATTGGAAGCACAAGCTTTCGGAGCGCTGCTCCTTCGTCAGGTGGCCACAACCACCTGATGAAGGAGCAGCGCTCTGAAAGCTAGTGCTTCCAATTAAACCTGTTGGACTATAACCGGGTGTTGTGTGATTTTTAACTTTGTACACCCCAGTCCAATAGCGGCATCTCCAAATGAAAAAGACAAATGGTATGGTTCAGACAGAGTATAAAAATTAGCAAGTCATGTTGCTGCAATATAGAACTTCAGTTAGGCCATATTTAGATTATTGTGTACAGTTCTGGTCCACCCCACCAGAAGGAAGTGGAGGCTTTGGAGAGGGTACAGAAATGGTTTACCAAGAAATCGCCTGGTTTGGAGGGTATTAGCTATGAGGAGAGATTTAACAAACTTCATATGTTTCTCTTGAATATTGAAGGATGAGGGGCAATCTGATAAAAGTTAACAAAATCATGAGGCATGGGTAGAATGGACAGTCAGAGTCTTTTTCCCAGGGTAAAAATATAAATTACTTGGTGGCATCAGTTTAAGGTAAAAGGGAATAAGTTTAAAGGAGATGTGAGGGGTGAGTTTTTGTTTTCAAACAGAGGGTAGTAAGTGCCTAGAACACGCTGCCAGAGCAGGTGATGGAGGCAGATACAATAACAACATTTAAGAGGCATCCTGACAGATTTTTAAAGAGACAGAGAATAGAGGGATATGGACCATGTAGAGGTGAAAGGTTTTAGTAGAGAAAGGCATCATGTGTCAGTGCAAGCTTGGTGTGTCGAAGGGCCAGCTCCAGCCCTCCACGGTTCTTTGCTCTTTTGAGAGTCATCAAATCTTTGCCAAAGCAGGATCTGTTTCTTTTCTCTAGCAGTAAAAACCTCCTTAAGAATGAAAGAAGCTAGTTTATGCCTTACCAGTTAGCGTGAGCTGTAACTTTCAACTAGTAAGTTAGAGACCATTTGTAAGTAAGAAACAGTCACTCCATGCCTCCCTCAAGCAAGTGCAAGTTTCTTGGGAACGAAGATCAAGAAACAGTGTTCTAACCAGCAAAGAGATCATTTCCACAAACCCTGTGGACAGGGACCAGTGAATTGCCTTCCCAATTATGTATGTGGATGCTTATAAATGGATAAGGATTTTAATCAGTAGAGTTATTTGATGATGCTTCATAATTGTTTACCTGTACCTAATAAGAGTCTTATTATTTTTAATAAATCACTATAGTTGTTAAGTAAAGAAACCTTTCCTAACCTCTCTGTCAACTTGGGTCTAAAAGACAGGTAAATTGTGGAATTTTGTTTACTTATATAAAATCTTTAACTTTTATGATAATTCCTGGAATAGAAGGGTTTGATTTCCAGCACACTCTCAGTGAGCCGTTACATGTTCTGTCAAAGTCAGAGATTCAGAATTCTTTCTTAACATAAAAAAGGACTGTATTGCCAATCATCACATGATTACCACTCCTTAAAATCCTGGCCAAAATTTCACAGCATGTCAAATAAGGAGGCATATGACCAGTAACCAAAATTTTAAGCAGTGTCTTAAAGGAGGATAGAATGGGGGAAAAAAAAAGAGAGGATTAATGGAGGAATTCTCAGTTTAGGGCCAAGATAGCTGAAATAACTGCTCATGCTGGTTTAATGAAGATAGGGATTTTATATGCGGTGGTCACAATTGGAGGAACAAAAATCAACAACAAACCAATTTGATGTATGGCATTTACAGGAAATGCATGTTAGATTCAAAATGTTACCTATATTACTCATAGATCTCCTGCTTACAGTGAATTGTAAGGCTTATTACTTTATAATATGGCAATTAAGCCTAATTTTATTCATTCATGGAATGTGGGCATTGATGGCCAGCATTTAATGCCTGTTCTTAGTTTCCCTTCAAAAAAATGGTGATGAGCTGCCTTCTTGAACCACTGTAGGGCATTTGCTGGACGTATACCCATAATGTTGTTATGGGAGAAGTTCCAAGATTTTGACCCAGTAACAGTGAAGGAGCAGCAATATATTCCCAAGTCATGATGATGAGTGGCTGGTAACGTGGTACTGGTGGAGTTCCCATATATCTGTTGCTCTTGTCTTTAGATGGTAGTGATTGAGAGTTTGGAAGGACAATCTAAGCAGCCTTAGTGAATTTTTACAATGCAACTCATAGATGGTACACCCTACTGCTGCTGACAGTCAGTGATACAAGAAGTGAATATTTGTGGATGCAGTGCAAGAAGATGGGCTGCTATATCCTAGATGGGAAACTTCTTGAATGATGCTGGAACTACACCCATCCAAATACGTAAGGAGGATTTAATCATGTTCCTGACTTGTGTCTTGTAAACAGGCTTTAGGGAGTCTGGAGTGAGTTACGCAAATGTTCACTTCTATCCAAAAGACTTATATGGCTACTTCAGTTCAGTTGCTGATTAATGGTAACTCTTAGGATACTAATAGTGGGGCTCAGTGATGTTAATGCCATTAAATGTCAAGGGACAATTGTTAGATTCTCTCTTGTTGAGATGGTCATTGCCTGGCATTTATGTGGCATGAATGTTAATTGCCACTTGGCAGCCCTGACCTAGTTACTGTCTAGGTCCTGCTGCATTTGGACACGGACTGCTTCAGCAACAGATGACTCACAAATGATTCTGAACATTGTGTAATCAACGTGAACATCCCCACTTCGCACTTAATGACACTGATGAAGCACCTAGAGATGGTAGGGTCAAGGACACTACCCTGAGTAACTGCAGAGATGTCCCAGAGCTGGAGATTTGATGAAGATGTAATCAAATATATTTTTTCCTCTTGTTGAATCCCTTACCAACTACCACAAACCCCACTTGGCAGTCACGTGTTTTAATACTCATTCAGTCTATCAGCAGTGGTACTGCTGAGCCATTTTTTGAGATAGACATTGAAGTCCCTATCCAGAATATATTCTGTGCCTTTGCCACCGTCAGTACTTCTTCCAAGTGCTGTTCAACGTGGAGAAATAGTGATTCAACAGCCAAGTGAGGCATGGTAAATAGTGATCAGTAGGTTTCTGTACCCATGTTTGACCTGGTACTATGAGACTTCATGGGGTCTGGAGTCCATGTTGACAGCTCCTACAGCATCTACGTCCCAACTGTATACAACTGTGCTGCCACCTATGTTTTGTCTGTCTCGCTAGTGAGACAGTAAATACCCAGGAATTATATAAGCATTGTCTGGGACATTGTGTACAAAAGGTATAATTCCATAAGTTTGACTATGTGAAGGTATTGCTTAAATAGTCTATGAGACTGCTCTCCTAATTTGGCACTAGCTCAGATATCAGTAAGAAGGTCTTTGCAGGGTCAATGGGACCTGTGTTTGCAGTTTGCTGGTGCCTTTGTGGGTGCCAGGTTATCCATCTAGTTTCATTCCTTTAGACTAGTACAACAGAAAAGTGTGGTAGAATATTTTGGAGGACAGTTAAGAATCAAACACATTGCTGTGGATCTGGAGTCACATGTAGGCTAGACCATGTAAGGATAGCAGTTTGCTTCCCAAAAGGGAAGAGAACCAGAGGGACTTTCAAAACAATCAACAATGGTTTCATGGTCATCGTTGGACTTTTCCAAACAGATTTTTGTTGGAATTCCATCATCTCCCATGGCAAGAGCCCAAGACCATTATCTGATTTACTACTCCAGCAACAAAACCACTAGACCAATGGCTGATGATATCATAACGATTGACTTAAAATAAGCAAGTAAGGTCAATCATAATTTTATTCATGGAATTAACATTTTTATTGTAAATTAGTTTCTCAACTCTATTATCTTGTTTGAAGAATTATGTATAAAAATACACCTTTTTAATTTTAATATTCCTTACTATTTAGAAAGTTGAGAATACAACAATATGCACCAACTGATACAGATGCCTGGCATTTAAAATAAGATTTTTAAAAATTATTTTGTATCACACCAGAGGCATCTAATGGATGGCTTTGAAAATGAGGGGGGGTGTTCATTAAATCCAATAGGCAGTGTGCCCACTACCTACTCACTCATTCCTGCCCCATCACAATTACACCAGTGGTGGAGTTTGTGTCAGGTTGTCTGCATTTTGGTTGGCAATTCAGGGTCTTGAGTGGGCATTTAATTAATATGCTGGGAAACAAAAATGTTCCAAGCCGATCAGAAACCTCCTATAATCCTGCCCTAAGACAGAACTTGTAGCCCTCTCACTTGCATACACTTTCTAAGCACCAAACTTTACATCCCTCTCCAGTACTGGTCTTAATTTGAGGAGAAAGAGGCAGCTTAATTGTATTCAGTGTATTCTGGTCCATCAAGGTGACATACACGTCGACACAGATGTATTTTGGGCATTACAGTCTCCAGTGACAGGCAGAGAGTGACACTAATGCATTCTAAGAGACTGCTGTTTGATTGAGCATCTTTACTCAAAGACTTGAGGAGAAATGAAGGGAAATATTTATGTATGCATTTCAAATATAAAATAGACGTGTGTTTACTGATTTACTTATGAACTATTTAATGTATTTGTTATGTTCCAAATCTTATTTTTAATAATACATCTCCATGTTACTTACACTTGGAAGAGTTTTCAATAATATTTTGACTGACTTCACTGTTTCTTCTTCTGCACCTTGTTAGCTGTTTTATTAATATCTGTCTGCTCACACGCTAATTTTGTATTAGTAATTTTCATCTCCTTGTACTTTACTGGTAGCTTTGATTCCTGCTCAGCAACTGGTGCCTGCTTTTCCTGTCACATTTTACTGCTGACTTGTGAATATGAAATTTTTGGATTTAAGAACGACCAAGTGTATGCATGTGATATTTAAAATTCGACATTCGCTAAAAAATTAAATCTTTTGAGGCCATAGTATATATGATCCATTGCAATACATTAATACTCATATCCAAGAGTATAAACATGAAGTTTGAGATTTCAAAATGAGAAAATGCTGAAAGGGTCTGAAGAAAAGTCTGAAGAAGGGTGACTGGACCTGAAACATTAACTCTGCCTTCTCGCCACAGATACTGCCAGAACTGCTGAGTTTCAGATTTTGTTTCTGATTTCTAGGATTTTCAGTTCTTCAGTTGTTTGGTAAGAGATTTCCTTTGGGTTTGTCACTAATATTTGTACAATCCAGGAAAAATTAGCCAAATGAGTGCAATAGATCAATGAATTGCAAACAGTGAGTTACACAACAAACTACATGTATTCATTTATATTCACAATCTTTTACATCGTTTTAAGATTTAAATATTCAATTAGTACCGATCTAATTCGGAAATGCCCTCAGTTTTACCCAGCAGCTCGAGAACCAGGAGCCTGCGCATCAGGATTTTTGATGAGATGACTTGCAGAGGCATGTGATTTTGGGTTAACCCTAAGTGAGATGCTGAGAGACCACTTTTTAGGTGGAATTAATGATGCAACCATGCAAAAGTGCCTACTAAGCTGAAGCCCAACTGGACTTCAGAAAGGCAGTACAACAGGCTTTGTCATTAAAAAGGTGGCAAGTGGAGCATATGACTTATGAGATATGTGAGTTGCCAGGCCAACTGAGCTTGGGAACACCATTTGAGTGAAGGCAATTGCATAGCCTTACTCAGGACATATCCTGAACAGAAGGATTCTAGGTCAGCCCATAGCAAAACAATGCAAAGCCCAAGCCAAATGGTTAAAATTTTCTCAAATCCCAACCATTATAGTTGCTGCCAGTATGTGGACTCGAGACAGCAAAAGAGTCCCACTAGGCCTGATTTGAGTAAGAGAACTCATAGGTCCAAAAGTGTGCACATGCTGATAAGTCCACATACTGGTTTGGAACAGTTAAATTGTTGGCAACATCCAAATCAGAATTAACGTCTGATTCAGAAGACATTTACAAGGATGTTGCCAGAAATGGAGGGTTTGAGTTCTCAGAAGAGGCTGGATAGGCTGGGTTGTTTTTCACTGAAGCATAGTACATTGAGAGGTAACCTTACAGAGGTTTATAAAATAATGAGGGGGTTACAGATAAGGTGAATGGCAGGTGTTTTTTTTCCCCTTGGTTGGGGGATTTTAAGACTAGCGGGCATATATTTAAGGTGAGAGGAGAAAGATTTAAAAAAAGACATAAAGGGCAATTTTTCTAGCACAGCGTGGTTTGTGTGTGGAATAAACTGCCAGAGGAAGTGGTGGATGTTAGTACAGTTACAACATTTAAAAAATATTTAGCTAAGTACATGAATTGGAAAAGTTTAAAGGGATATAGGCCAAGAACAGGCAAGTGGGATTAGTTTAGTTTGGGATTATGGTCGGCATTAACTGGTTGGATTGAAGGGTCTGTTTCTGTGCTGTATAACTCCATAAATGGTCATCCGGTTGTAATGGAGATGGATTGAAGCACAGTTGTATCAGTGATTGCAGAACCAGCTTTAACAAAATTTGGTCTAGACTCCAACCCTTAACATGCATAAAACCTCAATCATGCTGAAAACCAATCCCACAGAACCCCTACAACTTCGGTTCCGGTCTCTTATGAGAAGCAGCTGGTTCGGTTACCACTGACTATCGTAAAAGGCTCAGGCCCAAGCTTGATGGGGCGAAATTAGTTGAGAACATTTCAACTTGATTGGCTTGACATTTTTCAATTAGAAATGGTTAATTGAGTGAAGGAGAAAGTGAGGACTGCAGATGCTGGAGATCAGAGTCAAAGAGTGTGGTGCTGAAAAAGCACTGCTGGTCAGGCAGCATCCAAGGAGCAGTAGAGTCACTTCTGCATAAGCCCTTCTTCAGGAAGCTTGAGCATTCAATATCAAATGCTCTTCAGGAAGGGCTATGGACTATCAAAGGGGCCAATGCCACCTTATATGTTGGTCAAGAAGCAATTCTAATGATTTTGCAAGGCCTGGTCAGTGCAATTTGCCTTATGGGCAGAAATCAGGAAGCTGGAAAGCAAAGGAATAATCAAACCATTGCAGTTTGCAGAATGGGCAGCACCAGTCATACTGATTATGAAGCCTTTGTGGGAATTTCAGATAAATGATAAACCACTTTCCACATACAGGACTTGCACGCAAAACTGGCTGTTATTCATGAAGCTGGAGATGAACCATGCACACTTGCAAATGCAATTAGATGAGGATTGCCAGAAGTATGCTACAATTAATACCCATAACGGTTTGTATCAATATACAAGACTGCCTTTTGGGGTATCACCAGCCTGTGCCATTGTCCAGCAGATGATGGACAGCATTTTACAAGGTATATCCCAAGTCACCATTTATCTAGATGATGTGCTTATAACTGGAAAGACCAATAAAAAGCACTTGGAGAATTTGGACACGGTGCTTAAACATTTCTGCAAGGTGGGTGTGCACTGAAGGAGGGGAAAATGTGTGTTCCAAGCACTACTAGTGATCCGCTTGAGCTATACAGTCCCTAAAACCTTATACCCATTGGAAGATGAATGAGAGTGATCAAAGGTGCCTTGAATCCCACATCTGTACCAGAGCTTAGGTCTTCCCTATGGAAGGTTTATGTGTAATCTGGCCTCCATCCTGGCACCGTTACATCTGCTATTGAAAGAGGATCAGCTCTGGAAATGATCTCATAGCCAATATGTAGCCTTTAGGGAAGTGAAGAAGCGGCTATCTTCATTTAAACTGTTGGCGAGATATATTGCTAACATGCTACACCTCCAGGTTAGTATTGGATCACCAGTGGCACAGTGGGGAGGAACACCCAGGAGATGCTTCCCGAACTTAGGCTGATGCAGAGTGAAAACATGCCCAGAGAGAGAAGGAAAATTTGGCAGTAATCTTTGGTGTGAGAAAGTTCCACTGATATCTTTGAGGATGTAAATTTGTAATAGTAACGGACCCCAACTCCCTGCTGGGCTTTGTAAAGAGGACAGAGCCGTGCTGCCCGTTGCTTCAAGTCGAATTCAGTGGTGGGCTCTTATTCTGAGTCCAGGCAATTAAAAGTTGGATCACCGTTCAGGAGGCCAAGTTTCATATGCAATGCCTTGAGCCACCACCCACTGGCAGATACACCACTGGTGGTGCTGCCACTAGAAGAATCCATTCTGATTTTAAACTTTCTGGATACCTTTCCAGTCACCACTGACAAAATCAGACTGTGGACACAAAAGGATCCCATCTTGGCAAAACTAAAAAACTGTTGGTAATGGGGGAAACAAAAGGACCATTACAACCAGAACTGAGACCTTTCTGGATCTGGCAAGACCAGATCACCAGACAGGACAGTATATTATTATGGGGAGTGACTGTCCCGAGCAAAGGTTGCCACTAGATACTAGCTGAACTCCACCAGGGTCACCCACATGTTTCCAAATGAAAACATTGATGAGAAGTTATATCTGGTGGTCAGGATTGGATGCTGATGTAGCTGCCTGGGTGGTGCAGTGCCCAGAGTGCCAACAAAGACAAAACATTACCACCAGCAGCTCCCCATGTTCATGAGGATGGCCAGGTAAATCTTGGTCACGTACACGTTGGGTATGCTGATCCTGTCATGGGCTCTATGTTTTTAATCATTGTGGACATCCATTCAACATGGTTGCATGTGCATGGAGTTCAGTCGTCAAACAGGGGGATGACAATTGAAAGGCTGTGACCATCTTTTGCAATACATGGACTCCCAGAGTTATTGGTCACAGACAAACGGACATCATTCACTAGCATATATTTCAAGTGTTTCCAAAAGCCAAATGGCATTCAGCATATAAGGGCAACTCCATACCATCCATCAACCAATGGTCTGGCAGAAAGAGCAGTTATAACTTTGCAGGCAAGCTTAAAGAAACAGAATATAGCATCACTTGATACCAAACTGTCCCAATTCCTGTTTGATTATAGGACTAACACTCATGCAACCACAGGTACAGCTCCAGCAAGTTTCTAATGGGGAGAAGTCTCCACATCAGGTTAAATCTGATCTTCCCAGACCTCAAGTGGGAGGGTGAATGGGATCAGGAACACCTATACTGGATACAAGACTCCTCTAAGTGAGAGAAGCAGTTTACTTTGGGGATGAAGTTTGGTGTTGAAATCACTGAGATGGCCCGAATGGATAAGAGGCAAGGTCGATGCCGAGGTTGCATACAAAGTTCAGGCCGGAGAAGCGGTCCTTACCAAGCACTTGGACCATGCGAAAGGTGCAACCTCAAAACAGGGCAGGGGCAAAACTTACCCAGCCCCACAGAACATCAGCAAGGCTGAAGAACTCATGGGTTCTCCCCCTTTGCTTAGCATCGAAAAAATCTCTGAAGATGAGAAGTAAAGAGCAGATGTCGTTGCCTCGATGTCATTATCAGCTGAAGAAGAAGAAGACGAATTTTGGCCAAGAAGCTGTGGATGCAAGAGGTGGACTATGGTCTCATACAGATCATCAGTATCCAAGGCAGAGTTAGAGGAACCAGATCTGGTGTGAAAATGCCCCAAGAGAAGCTATAGGAAAAAGAACAGGACTTTGGGGTGGGGAGGGGTGTTGGATGTGGACAGATTGGAATGAGGTCAGCCAGATGGAATGGGGCTGTTAATGCGGTCCAGTCAGGAAGACCAGGCTGACAGATATAAACAGAAGATTTTTGATTTGATCCCTGCCGTTCCCTACACTGTTTGATCATAAAGCATTGCCCTTTGATGTGAAGGGCACTGCTTGTCACTGGCCACTTGGGTATTTCTTTTCTTCCTGGTGGTGGAAATTTGAATAAAGGTTTGTGCACCTTGTGTCTTTCACTGTGTCTCACACCCGCACACACACAACATGGGTGCTGGGGAAAAAATAAGCACTACCGCAGTTAGGCGGTAGTGTGGAAAAAAAATTTTTAAAAAACAGGGGATCTAATCCCTGCCCTCCTCTTAACCTGTTTGATCACACAGCATTGCCCTTTGTGAAGGGCACTGCTTGTCACTGGCTACCCGGGTGTTTTCCTATCTTCCTGGTGGTGGAAACTGAAAAAAGATTTGTGCACTTTGTGTCTCTCACTGTGTCTCACACCTGCACACACACCATGGGTGCTGGGGAAAACATAAGCACTACCACAGTTAGGTGGTAGTGTGGGGGTTAATTTTTAATAAAATAATAAAAAAGAAAAGAAAAAAATACAGAAGATTTTTGATTTGATCCCTGCCGTTCCCTTCACTGTTTGATCATAAAGCATTGCCCTTTGATGTGAAGGGCACTGCTTGTCACTGGCCACTTGGGTGTTTCTTTTCTTCCTGGTGGTGGAAATTTGAATAAAGGTTTGTGCACCTTGTGTCTTTCACTGTGTCTCACACCTGCGCACACACAACATGGGTGCTGGGGAAAATATAAGCACTACTGCAGTTAGGCGGTAGTGTGGGGGTTAAAAAAAATAAACAGGAGAGTCAGCTGACTCTGACAGCTGGCTCTTGAGAGAACTGGACAAGTGTGCGTGTACTGCAAGGACTCTCCTCCTTAAAAAAAACAGGAGAGTCAGGCATCCTAAAAAAGAAAAAAAAAGATATAAAGAAGATTTTTTATTTGATCACTGCCCTCCCCTTCACTGTTTGATCACACAGCATTGCCCTTTGATGTGAAGGGCACTGCTTGTCACTGGACACTTGGGTGTTTCTTTTCTTCCTGGTGGTGGAAATTTGAATAAAGATTCATGCACCTCGTGCCTTTCACTGTGTCTCACACCTGCACACACACAACATGGGTGCTGGGGAAAAATAAGCAAAAAAAAAACAGGAGTGTCAGAAGTTCTGTGAAAAAAAACAGGAGTGTCAGGGGGTTCTGCTCATTCTAAGAGCTGGAAAAAAAGGAGTGTCAGAGGTTCTGTAAAAAAAAAGACTTTTGATTTGATACCTACCCTCCCCTTCACTGTTAAACCGAGGCAAGAGCGAGGCCATGTTCTTCGGGAACTGGGCTAACCAATCCTCGATCCCCTTCACCGTCAGGACCAACCACCTGAAGGTGCTGGGTATTTGGTTTGGGGGGGCTGGGGCGTGTGCCAAGTCTTGGGAGGAGCATATCAGCAAAGTGAGGCAGAAACTGGGCAGATGGAAGCTACGGTCACTCTCCATCGCGGGAAAAAACCTGGTCATCAGGTGTGAGGCACTGTCATTGCTGTTATACATGGCACAGGTCTGGCCTACTCCCAGAACCTGTGCTGATGCAGTCACCCGGGCCATCTTCCAATTTATATGGAGATCAAAGATGGACCGGGTCCGAAGGGACTCGATGTACAAAGCTCTGGGCAACCGGGGAAAAAATACACACTATGCGACCCTCACCCTGATGGCCACCTTTGTATGTGACTGCATCAAGCTGTGCGTGGATCCCCGGTACGCAAACACCAAGTGTCACTACGTACTGAGGTTCTACTTGTCCTCGGTGTTGCGAAGGATGGGCCTGGCCTCGCTGCCGCAGAACGCTTCGAGTAGTTGGACCATTCCATATCATCTGTCCTTCGTGGAGAAGTTTATGAAGAAAAACACCTTTGACCACAAGTCCATCAGGAAGTGGTGAGCACATAGTGTCCTTGAGACCCTTCGGGAAAAGGAGAGGGCGGATCCTATCGAGCCGTTCCCTGAGCAGACTGTCAAATCCATTTGGCAGAATGCCCCATCGCCAGAACTTTCCAACAAGCACCAAGACATGGCTTGGCTGGTGGTGAGAAGGGCTCTGCTTGTGAGATCCTTTATGCACGCCCGAACTCTCAGCCACACCACACACTGCCCTTGAAGCAGCTGCGGCGGGGGAAGGGGGGGTGAAATGACTGTCACCCACCTCCTTCTGGAATGTGCCTATGCAGAAGTCTGGAGAGGAATGTAGTGGTGTTTGTCGAGGTTCGTCCTGAGCAGCACTGTGACGCGGGACTCTGTGCTCTACGGTCTGTTCCCTGGGATGCACACCGAGACAAACATCAACTGTGCCTGGAGGATCATCAACTCAGTGAAGGATGCTCTCTGGGCAGTCCGAATCCTGTTGATCTTGCAGTTGAAGGAGTTGACCCCAACTGAGTGTTGCAGACTGGCACATTCCAAGGTCCTGGACTACATGTTGAGGGACCCGCTGAAGCTTGGGGCAGCTGCCGCCAAGGCACGGTGGGGGAAGACCACCATGTAACATCTGCCTGCCTAAGAAGAACAGGGGGCCCAAGCAGTCAGTTGGGCTCCACTGATGCCTCAGCTAAATATATGGATATATGATTGTTAAATGTACAGACCTGTATATACAACTGATAAATTCTGATCTCTGTGTGCAAATGTTTACATTATATATGGCATAACCAACTGTACAGACCATCAAATTATTTTATGAATAAAGTATATTTTTGAAATTTAAAAAAAAGTTTAATCACACAGCATTGCCCTTTGATGTGAAGGGCACTGCTTGTCACAGGCTACTCAGGTGTTTCCTTTCTTCCTGGTGGTGGAAATTTGAATAAAGATTCGTGCACCTTGTGTCTTTCACTGCGTCTCACACCTGCATACACACAACATGGATGCTGGGGAAAAAATAAGCACTACCGCAGTTAGGAGGTAGTGTGGGGGTAAAAGAAAGAAAGAAAAAAAAACAGAAGATTCAGGGGTTCAGTTCACTCTCACAGCCGACACTGAACTAAGTCAGTGTCTTGTATTATGAACATGTAAATAAAAGGTAACTTGATGACAAGATAGCAGGTTTTGTAGAGTTATTTTACCTGCCTCCTTCAGAATTAAGTTATGAGTGGGAAGGCTTATGGTCAATCTTCTTCTACTGCAAACAATTGATGCTCCTAATTGCCTAATTAACAACCACTGTTATTAACTTAGCTGCAGACTGGGCTGTTGCATGTGGAATAAGTTAAAAATCACACAGCACTAGGTTACAGTCAAACAGGTTTATTTAGAAGCACTAGCTTTCAGTGCGCTGCTATTTCATCAGGTAGTTGTGGAACAGGATCATAAGACACAGAATTTATAGCAAAAGATCTTAGTGTTATGCAACTGATTTGATATATTGAACAAACCTAGATTGCTGTTAAGTCTTTCATCTTTTAGAATGGGTTGCAGGTTTCAATTCACTAATACGTAAATCCCAGAACTTCTTTCAAATCACATTCCCAAGATAACTTAAGGTTTTATACTAAAAGGTAACATCTCAGCTCAGACAATGCATTAAAGGTGTGAGGTTAGAGTCTGTGTGTATTCCAATCCTGAGTCAGGCTGGTTCTATTTCCAAAGTAGGAATTTATAAAATGTCACACGGATTGACTGCCTGCAGATTGTGCACTTTTGGAACAAAATAGAATGCATCAGCAAATGCAATTCTGCAGATGTATATGTGCATATGTGTGTGTGCGTGCATGTGTGGGAAAGAGAGAGTATGTGTGGTTGGTGGGGGGAGGAGACAGAGTGTGAGTGTGTGCGTGTGAGCGTGCGTATGAGAGTGCGCGTGCTTGGTAGAGTGTGCACCTGGGTGTGACAGAGTATAAGCCTGTGAGAGGGTGTACGTGTGGATGAGAGTGTGTGGAGTATACGTGTGTGCATGACAGACAGCGGGTGTATGAGAGGGTCTGCATTAGAGTGTGAGCACGTTAGGGTGTATGTATATGTGTGCTTGTGTATGAGTGTGTGTATAGTGTAGTGGGGTCACCTGTAATGTGACATAAACCCAAAGTCCTGGTTAAGGCCACCCTCACGGGTACCGAAGTTGGCTATCGGCCTCTGCTCAGCAACTCAATATTATGTGGAATGCAAAACAATTAAAACCATGTGGCCAATTTCCCTAGTGTTCATGGTCCCTTAACAAATGCATTCAGTGCCCCAATAGTTGGGACTGAACTCAATGAGGAAGGGGCAGCCTGCTGAGAGCCATGTCCCTGCCCTTTCTGTTAACTCTTCCGACATCCCTCTCCCAATAGTCTCCACCAAGCCAATTACTGACATTATGTAACTGTAGCATGGATGGCTCTGCAATCCTGAGTGCCGGTTACTCAAGCAGCAGCCACAGGTTCACGGTGGCACTGTTAAGCTAAAGAGCTGCAGTCTGTAATTGGAAACAGCCATCAGTCAGCAAGTTTTGCTCCCCTAGGGTATTGATTTCCTGGGGTAATACCAATCACTGGCCTCTCAGCTACCTGATTGGCTCATGGTTCAATACAACTGTCTGAACAGAAGCAGTATGGGTCTTTTGCTGGCTCTTCAGTCAGTATACTTGACCTTTGACACATAAGATTTTACTCTGCATGTGGAAACAACTCCTCATATTAGACCATTGAAAATATCCTTCTCTATTATTACTTCTTTGATGAAGTAAGAATGAGACTTGAGAAAGGTAATACTGTAAAAGTTTTATATAAGGACTTTCAAAGGTCATTTGATAAAGTACCTCATACCACACTTACTTAGAAATTAGAAGACATAATTACACGATTGTAACACGATAGCAGTAAGGCGAGTATGAAATTGGCTAAGATTTTTTTTTGTAGGAGCTTAATGTGCAGTGAGGTCTCCAAGGGATCATTGACTGATTTTATTATATATAATTGTACTCTCTTTACAAACTCAGAACAATGTTGAAGTTTGTAAAGCTATCTACATTGTAAATAACAAATGGGACTGTAGCAGATTTCAGGATGATTTGGTCAAATAGATAGACATATTGCAGAGGCTATTTAATGCAGATAAGTGCAACATGCCTCAGGGAAAGCTAGAATGGAAAGGGGAAGAAATTATCTTGTGCAGGAGGTTAATTAGGATTTGAAATGCCCTACCTGAAAGACTGGATTGGAACTTTCTAAAGCAATTGGGGCTGCAGTTGAAGAAAGCTAATTTGCAGCATGTGACACAAAATATTAAAAACTGCACATAAATAACAAACACCGGTATTCACATAATAAATTCAAATCAGTTACAAATATCATACTCCCATGACATAAAAATGTATTAGTAAACAAAAACTGTTTGCGATTTTTGAGATTTGTAGCTCAAGTTGTAAGTTTACTCACTGAGCTGCTAGGCTTGTTCTCAGACATTTCATCACCGTGCTAGGTAACGTCATCAGCAAGCCTTCATTGAAGCACTGGTGTTCTGTCCCAGTTTCTATTTAAGTGTCTTGGCTTGTTAAGATGGGTGATATCTCTTCTGGTTCTTTTCTTATCAGAGGTTGATAAATAAGGTCCAAATCTGAAACTCCATCAATAAACACATCAATTTGAACCCCATTTAGCAACCAGTGAAAAAAAACTGAAATGATATCACCCACTTTTATAGACCAAGACATATAAATAGAAAGTGGGACAGAACACCAGCGCTTCAACGGAGGCTCACTAATGATTTACCTAGCATGGTGACGAAAAGTCTGAGAACAAATCTACCAGTTCAGTGAGCAAACTTACAAACCGAACAAGAACTGTATTGACCTCAACGGAAGAAGAAATTGATGAGCACATCAAACAAGCCACTGATGCACTATCTGTAGTTTGAGAAACTCAAGAAGTGGAATTTCACCTCATAGTTTTTAAATATAATTTAAATGCTCAGTCTGTACACTGGACTATTTTCAGCATTACGTTTTCTTTTAATAGTAAATCTAAACATTAAAATAAATTAACATATTGAGAAAAAGCTACTTTGATTAATCAAACTCAATGTACATACAATGTGGCTTTACGTACCTAATTCTTAACATGTCCGTATGAGCTTGCAACTATTTGCAATCTCTCTCGGACAATTTGATCAGTTTAATCATGTTTGGAATAGAGTCTGCTAATCGTTTATGCAATCAGTGCAACCCAGTTTGAACTCTGATGAAAGGGTACCAACTTGAAGAATTAACTCTGTTTCTTTCTGCATGGATGCTTCTCATCTTGTATTTTGTGTTCTTTATATTTAAAAACACATCCAATTTGCACAAAAACCTTTTACATGTAATGATGCTTTAATACATTAAAACATCCCAAGGCTTTTCAGAAGAGTGCAAGTCTGGCACTGAACGATACATGGTAGAAAACCAAAAGCTTGGTCTAAAGGAACAAGAGTGTCTTAAAGTATGAATAGGAGGTAAATAGCTTGGATAACTTAGGGAGAGACCTCAGATTTACAGCCAGGTAGCTCAAGACTGCCCCTGGTGCAGCAACTAAAATTCCTCCCATCATGTTCATGTGTTCTATGGAATCCTTTGCAAGCAGAAGAGGGCTGACTGTCCAAGTAATGAAGATACTGAGATCAAAGCCTCCAGTATACGGATTAATTTACTGTCTTCTGCTCACACGTGCAGTCAGTGCACAAACTGATGAGCATCTGCAACTACTTGAAAGAGATTGGGATCCAGGATAATTTGACACAAGAGTGAAGTTGTGTAATTTGGAAGCTGGATCAACCAGTCCTTTGTCCCCTTCACTATCAGGGGCTGGGAATATAATTTGAAGGTGGCCACATATGCACTACAAAACTGGAAGAATAGAGTGCAAACATGGGAAAAACACGCCCTCTCCATTGCAAGTAAGAACTGGTCATCAGCTGCTGTAAAGATTCCTGATGAGGGGCTTTTGCCCGAAACGTCAATTTTCCTGCTCCTCAGATTCTGCCTGACCAGCCGTGCATTTCCAGCACCACTCTAATCTGGACTCTGATGTCCAGCATCTGCAGTCCTCACTTTTGCCTAGCTGTTGAAAATAGTTCAAATTTAACCAATTTTTAACTCACAAAGTGTGGAAATCACCTGAGCTATTTAGTGAGAAATTAAAAAGGGAATTTGTTTTCAGGGACATGTATAAATCTTGAGATAAAGTGGAGGGAAAACATTCACAACATTTTATCCGCATAGCCACATTTAGGCATAGCTGTGGACATCCACCTTATGCAAACACAAAGTGTCATGATGTTGTTTGACTCTTCCTGTCCCCAGCGTTGCAATGGATAGGTCTGGTCACATTGCTGCGGAATGCTCCAAGAAATTCAACAGTGGCATACACCTGCCCTCTGTGGAGAAATTTATACATAAAAACCATCAATCACAACTGAGAGGTAGTCAGCTTCTAAAACCCGAGAGTCTAGATTAGAGTGGTGCTGGAAAAGCACTGCAGCTCAGGCAGCATCCGAGGATCAGGAAAATCAACGTTTCGGGCAAAAGACCTTCATCAGGAATGGAGGCAGGGAGCCTCCAGGGTGGAGAGATATATGGGGTGGGGGGCTGGGGAGAAGGTGGCAAGGAATACAACGGGTGAATGGGTGTGGAGATGGAGGTGATAGGTAAGAGGGAAGGGTGGAGTGGATAGGTGGAAAGGGAGCTTGGCAGGGTAGGACAGGTCATGAGGATGGTGCTGAGCTCATTTATCTCTACACCCTGGAGGCTCCCTGCCTCCATTCCTGATGAAGGGCTTTTGCCCGAAACATTGATTTTCCTGCTCCTCGGATGCTGTCTGACCTGCTGTGCTTTTCCAGCACCACTCTAATCTAGACTCTGGCTTCCAGCATCTGCAGTCGTCACTTTTGCCTAGTTGGTTCTAAAACCCTAGAGTCTGAACATGATAAGGAGATGGAGGTCGTGTTGATGGTTTCACCAAGCAGACAACCAAAGCCAGTTGGGTGACTGCTTTGTTACCAGCAAGCAGCAAGACATGGCTTGCTTCGTGATGAGAAAGGTATATCTTGGTATATTTTTTTCCAAATGCCTGAATCCTTCATTATTAACATCCCAAGGGCTACCATTAACCAAACACTGTACTGGACAATCCATGTATACAGCAATGCACACTGGCAGCAGAGAGTTACATTTACAAGATGTACTGCAGCAAATCAACAAGGCTCTTTTGATGGCACCTCACAAACCAATGATTTGTACTATCTAGAAGCAAAAGGGCAGGAAGTGTATGGAAACACCGCCATCTGCAAGTCTGCCTTCAAGCCATACATCATTCTGACTTCAAACGATGTTGTCATTCCTTCACTTATTCCCAAACTCCATTACTAATAGTTTTGCAGGTATACCTACAAACCAAGGATACAGTAGTTTAAAAAGGCAGCTCACCACAACCTTCTCAAGGACGATTGTGGATGGGTATTAAATGCTGGCCTAGCCAACAATGCCGACACACCACAAAAAAGTAGAAGAATATCAAGCACTGTCCATGATAATAGTATTCCCACATTGGTGGAACATCACACAGACATGAGAAAAGCAAATAATAATAACTTGAATTAAGAGATTATGGATGAATGACGGCAGAACTGATGAGAATAAATAATCGTTTTGTTCATAACAACTTCTTTTATAGAACGGGCAAACTGGTTAACTTGTCACAGTAAATGACAATGTGCAAACATATTTAGAAAAGGGGGTTGTTCGTAGAAATGCATTTTAAGTATACTGGACATTATGACTTGACATATTTTTGTGACCTCTGTTGCTTTCTGTTTTGTTGAGAGAGCCCACATATGAATCAACTCAGTATTGAATGATATCTTAGTGACAACAGGGTCAAACGAGGTGATAACTGTAACAAAGCAGGTTACAGTCCATGGAGGGGTCAAAATCTTGGGGTGGGGGGAGAAGCGTTAATCAAAAAGAACAACGCAGAAGCAGCCATTGCAAATGATCTACTGGCAATGATTAGACTGATAAAATGGAATCAAGTCATTATTTTTAACTCTCAGAAATAAAACCTGAAATTGCTGGAGAAACTCAGCAGGTCTGACAGCATCTGTGGAGTGAAAACAAAGTTAACGTTTGGAGTCCAGTGACCCTTCTTCAGAAGTTCATTATTTTTAATTGTCGATAGTCATACATGACATAGATCCACTGTGCACTAGATCTCACTCCTATTTCTCTCTTTCAAGTCTTCCACAGCACACTGTGGGATTTGTAGTTTCTAACACAGCACTTCTCACAGCAACTCCAACAAGGCGCATGCGCATTTGATCAAATACCCTCCAGTGACAGTTGGTTACGGTTTGACAGCTTTGAATCTCCGATGCCACTAAATGTCTAACTCATTTAAATCAAGGACATTGGCAATAGTAACAACGGCTTCTAAAATAAGTAAAGTTCAAATCTGTACCTTTTCTTTTCAAACTGAAGATTAACACAAGGCTTTCACAACGTCAACCGTACGCGCTCTCAAAGACCCGCTGGTACGGAAGGTAAGGGGATAAGCCAATCACAAATAAGCTATTATGCGCCCCTGACGTCGACGTTTAGAAACAGTAGCGCTGGTTGGATAGCCCTTCCTAGGACGCTGTTGATTGGTGTTGCCGACCACGCCTATCGGCCACGCCCCTGCCTTTTACCCAAAGTGCAACGCGAATAACAGCCGTGTGAAGATGGCATCTTGTGGTGGCACGAGTTTTCAACGGAAGGTGCGGAGCCAGCGGGTGCCTGGGACTCGGCCATCGCTGCGGAATGGGCAGCTGCTACTGTCTACTGGGGTACCGTCTCTAGACTATATTATAGGTCAGTGAGCCTGGTTTCTGTAACTGAATTCAACTGAAGACGCAGATAGAGGGTGTCTGTAATTCAAGACTCAGCCTCCCCACCCCACGTAACTGACACCTAATTGACAAAGGGACGGATCAGGCAAGGGATACTCAGCTTATCATAATTTTTCCTTGTCTTGTCCAGGGGGTTGTCTATCTGGAGTGCAGGGGATACTTATGAGGAGGATATTGTGGAACTTCAAAAAAGCATTGACAAGTTGGTGGACTGGCTACATTGGTGGGGGTGAGGTTCAATGCAGAGAAGTATGATTGGAAGGACACTGAAAAAACAACAAAGGGGTGCAGTTCTTCAGATGCTGCAGGAGCAGAGGGACCTGGATGCATGTATGTACATTGCTGATGAAGGATTGTTGCCTGAAATGTCAGTTCTCCTCAGATGCTGCCTTACCTGCTATGTCTATCCAGCACCAGACTCTTGACTCTGATCTCCAGCATCTGCAGTCCTCACTTTCTCCTGTATGTATGTGCAGAACATTCAAAGTGGTAGAACAGGTGTAGAGAACAGTAAGTAAAGCAGGATGTTTTTGACTTTATCAGGACCATAGAGTACAAGTGTAGGGAGGTGATGTTGAGCTTGTACAACCCACTTGTTGATCTTAGGTTATAAGAATGATGCAAAGGCATTGAAATGAATGCAGAATTGATTTCCCAGAATGGTTCCAGGTTTGAGAAACTTCCAACCTCTTCAATCTAATTTTATAGTTGAACTGTTGTCCCTGGAGAGAAGGTTGAGAGGTAACCTGGAATGTCAACCTGACTGAGGTTTTCAAAACCATGTGCAAAATATGCTGATATGAAATTGTTTCTGCTTGTACAAGAGACAAGAAAAAGGAGTCATGAATTTAAGTAATATGCAAACAAAGCACAGGTGGTGTGATGGACAATCTCTCACACAGTTACGGTATAGAATGCATTGCCTAGAAATGTGGTGGAGGCAGGTTCAGTTGAGGTATTGAAGAAGTTGTTAGAGTCAGACAGCACAGAAATGGATGCTTTAGTCCAACTTGTCCATGCTGAGCAGATATCCTAAATAAATCTGGTCCCATCTGCCAGCATTTTGTCCATATCCCACTCAACCCTTCTTATTCATATTCATCCAAATGGCTTTTAATTGTTGTAATTGTACCAACCTCCTCCACTTCCTCTGGCGTACATTCCATACACACTCAACCCTCTGTGAATAAGTTGCCCCTTGGGTCACTTTTATATCTTTCCCCTCACTTTAAACTTATGCTCTCTACTTTTGGACTCTTCCCTACATGAGTGAAAAGACCTTGTCTATCTACGTTATCCATGCCCCTTATGATTTTATAACCTCTAAGGCCACCTCTCAACTTACGCTACAGGCAAAATGGTCAGAGTTTATTCAGCCTTTCCCTAACAACTCAAGCCCTCCAACCATGACAGCATCCTTGTAAATCTTTCGTGAACCCTTTCAAGTTTCACAACATCTTTGCTATAACAGGGAGACCAGAATAGTACACAGTATTCCAAAAGTACACTAATGTCTTTTCCAGCTGCAATATGACCTCCCTACTCCTACCTAAATACGCTGACTAATAAAGGCAAACATACCAAACACATTCTTCACTATGCTGTCAACCTTGGATTCTACTTTCAAGGAACTATGAACCTGCACTCCTAGGTCTTTGCTCAGCAACACTCCCCAGGACCTTACCATTAAGTGTATAAGTCCTGCCCTGATTTGGCTTTCCAAAATGTAGCACCTCACATTTACCTAAATGAAACTTCGTCTGCCAGTCCTCAGCTCATTGGCCCATCTGATCACGATCATGTTGTATTGAGTTACCCTTTGTTGTGCACTCCACCTTCAATTTTGATGGCATCTGCAAACTTACTAACCATACATCCTGTGTTCACATTTAAATCATTTATATAAATGATGAAAAGCAGTGGATCCAGCACAGATCCTTGTGGGCACACTGCTGGTCACAGGCCTCCAGTCTGAAAAGCAACTCTCCACCACCAACCTCTGTCTTATACCATTGAGCTAGTTCTGTATCCAAATAGCTCGTTCTTCCTATATTCCATATGATTTTAACCTTGCTAACCAGTCTATGGCTGTCCTTTTTTTTCGGGATAGTGATGGTGTGCAGGGACTTTGCTCACTTTGTGGAATGTGGGTGTTATTGGGTAGCTGGCATTTACTAACCATCCCTAGTTGCCCTTAAAGGTGGTAATGAGCTGCTGCCTTGAATCACTGCAGTCCACCTGCTATGAGTTGACCCATAATGCCACTAAGGAGGGAATTCCAGGATTTTGACCCAGCGACAGTGAAGGAATGCCAATATGTTTCCAAGTCAGGATGGTGAGTGGCTTGGTGGTGATGTTCCCATAAATCTGCTGCCCTTGTCCTTTCTGGATGGTCATGGGTTTGGAAGGTGCTGTCTGAGTGTCTTTGGTGAACTCCTGCAGTGCATCGTGTAGATAGTACACACTGCTACTGAACATCAATGGAGGAGGGAGTGGATGGCCATAGACATAGGAGTGGAAGTAAGGGACCACTCCGCCATTCAATCATGACTGATGGGCATTTCAACTCCACTTACCCACATTCTCCCCGTAGCCCTTAATTCCTCGAGACACCAAGAATCTATCAATCTCTGCCTTGAAGACATTTAGCGTCCCGGCCTCCACTGCACTCTGCGGCAATTCCACAGGTCCACCACTCTCTGGCTGAAGAAATGTCTCCGCATTTCTGTTCTGAATTGACCCCCTCTAATTTTAAGGCTGTGTCCACGGGTCTAGTCTCCTCGCCTAATGGAAAAACTTTCCTAGCGTCCACCCGTTCCAAGCCATGTATTATCTTGTAAGCTTCTATTAAGTCTCCCCTTAATCTTCTAAACTCCAATGAATACAATCCTAGGATCCTCAGCTGTTCCTCACATGTTAGACCTACCATTCCAGGGATCATCCGTGTGAATCTCCGCTGGACACGTTCCAGTGCCAGTATGTCCTTCCTGAGGTGTGGGGACCAAAACTGGACACAGTACTCCAAATGGGGCCTAACCAGAGCTTTATAAACTCTCAGTAGCACAATGGTGCTTTTATATTCCAACCCTCTTGAGATAAATGACAACATTGCATTCACTTTCTTAACCACGGACTCAATCTGCATGTTTACCTTTAGAGAATCCTCGACAAGCACTCCCGGATCCCTTTGTACTTTGGCTTTACGAATTTTCTAACCGTTTAGAAAGTAGTCCATGCTTTTATTCTTTTTGCCAAAGTGCAAGACCTCACATTTGCTCACGTTGAATTCCATCAGCCATTTCCTGGACCACTCTCCCAAACTGTCTAGATCCTTTTGTAGCCTCCGCACTTCCTCAGTACTACCTGCCTGTCCACCTAACTTGGTATCATCTGCAAACTTCGCTAGAATGCCCCCAGTCCCTTCATCCAGATCATTAATATATAATGTGAACAGCTGTGGCCCCAATACTGAACCCTGCGAACACCGCTCGTCACCGGCTGCCATTCCGAAAAAGAACCTTTTATCCCAACTCTCTGCCTTCTGTCAGACAGCCAATCCTCAATCCATCCCAGTAGCTCACCTCGAACACCATGGGCCCTCATCTTGCTCAGCAGCCTCCCGTGTGGCACCTTATCAAAGGCCTTTTGGAAGTCTAGATAGGCCACATCCACTGGGTTTCCCTGGTCTAACCTACTTGTCACCTCTTCAAAGAATTCCAACAGGTTTGTCAGGCATGACCTCCCTTACTAAATCCATGTTGACTTGTTCTAATCAGACTCTGCTCTTCTAAGAATTTAGAAACCTCATCCTTAATGATGGATTCTAGAATTTTACCAACAACCGAGGTTAGGCTAATTGGCCTATAATTTTCCATCTTTTGTCTTGATCCTTTCTTGAACAAGGGGGTTACAACAGCGATCTTCCAATCATTCAGGACTTTCCCTGACTCCAGTGACTCTTGAACGATCTCAACTAATGCCTCCGCTATTTCCTCAGCCACCTCTCTCAGAACTCTAGGATGTATCCCATAGGGGCCAGGAGATTTATCAATTTTAAGACCTTTTAGCTTTTCTAGCACTTTCTCTTTTGTAATGGCAACCATACTCAACTCAGCCCGCTGACTCCCTTTAATTATTGGGATATTACTCATGTCTTCCACTGTGAAAACTGATGCAAAGTACTTGTTAAGTTCTCCTGCTATTTCCTTATCTCCCATCACTAGGTTTCCAGCATCAATTTGAAGTGGCCCAATATCTACTTTTGCCTGTCGTTTGTTTCTTATGTATTGAAAGAAACTTTTACTATCATTTCTAATATTACTGGCTAGCCTACCTTCATATTCGATCCTCTCCTTTCTTAATTACTCTCTTTGTTATCCTCTGTTTGTTTTTGTAGCCTTCCCAATCTTCTGATTTCCCACTGCTCTTGGCCACTTTATAGGATCTCTCTTTTTCTTTAATACATTTCCTGACTTCCTTTGTCAGCCATGGCTGTCTAATCCCTCCCCGGATAATCTTTCTTTTCTTGGGGATGAACCTCTGTACAGTGTTCTCAATTATACCCACAAACTCCTGCCATTTTTGCTCTACTGGCTTCCCCGCTAGGCTCTGCTTCCAGTCTATTTTTGTCAGTTCCTCTCTCATGCCCTCATAATTACTTTTATTTAACTATAACACCATTACATCCGATTTTGCCTTCTCTCTTTCAAACTGCAGACTGAACTCTAACATATTATGATCGCTGCTTCCTAAGGGTTCCCTTACTTTAAGATCTTTTATAAAGTCTGGTTCATTGCAAAGCACTAGGTCCAGAATAGCCTGCTCCCTTGTGGGCTCCATGACAAGCTGTTCCAAAAAGCCATCCTGTAAGCTTGTGGATGCAGTGGTAATCAAATGGACAGTTTTGTTCTGGATGATGTCAAGCATCTTCGGTGTTGTTGAGGCTGCACTCGTCCAGGCAAATGCAGAGTATTCTATCACACTCCTGACTTGGACCTTGTCGACTTTCGGACGTCAGGGGGTGAGTTACTCACAGCAGTTTTCCTAGCCTCTAACCTATTCTTGTGGCCACTGCATTTATGTGGTGAGCCCAATTGAGTTTCTGATCAATGATAACTCCTGGGTTGTTGATAGTGGGCGATTGAGTGAATTGAATTTATTGTCACATGTACCGAGGTACAGTGAAAAGCTTTGTCTTGCGAGCAGTACAGGCAGATCAGAGTTAAGTAACATACCTAAGTAAATAATAGGTAAGCTGTGGCAAAGACAAAAACACAGGTACAGGCAAATTTTAAGAGTTTGTGTCTATTCAGTATTCTAACAACAATAGGGTAGAAAATGTCTTGAAACTGGCTGGTGCGTGTGTTCAGGCTTCTGTACTTTCTCCACGGTGGTAGAGGTTGTAGAAAAACATTGCTAGGGTGGGGTGGATCTTTGAGAATGCTGGCGGCCTTTCCTTGACAGCAGGCCTGGTATGGTAACACCATTGAATGTCAAGGGATGGTGGTTAGGCTGTCCCTTGGGAGATTAGCCCAAGATAATTGAGCAGGGTGCAGGTGCAATGGGATGAAGGGTCACTGGACTCAACTGTAACTCTTTCTCTCTACAGATGCTGCAAGATGTGAGTTACTCCAGCACCTTTTTTTTTCTTGTTGCAGATTTTCACTATCAAGTTCTTTATATTTAATTGGCCTCTTTCTGCACTGTAATAATTCGGAGATTCTGTGAAAACTTGAAGTTCAGTGGAATTTTTCACAATATGACTACAGCATAGAAGGAAGCTATTTGGACCATCGTGTCTATTCTGATTGAACAATTTACTTAGTCATTTCTGGCCTTCTCCCTGTAAGTTTGTACACAGATTTTTTTGATTTTACAAGGATCTCTTAGACTGCAATTGAACTTGCCTCCACCACACACAGGCAGTGCATTCCAGGCCATAACCATTTGCTATGTGAATGTTTCTTTATATTAAAAAACCACAAGTGTTGTAAATGAGAAACAAATGAAAATTGCTGGAAAAGCTCAGCAGGTTTTGCTCGACTGAAACATTAATTCTGATTTCTCTTCACAGATGCTGCCAGACTTGGGTTTTTATATTATTTTTCAACATATTTTTAAATCTACAAACACTTGCACTTTATCACTTCATGGGCGGGGACAGTTTCACCCTACATACTGTCCAGACCCTTATGGTTTTGAATACTTCCATCGAATCTCCTCCTAATGGCCTTTTCTCCAAGGAAACCATTGTTTTCTTTCTTCAGTCTTCATATGTTCTCTATCCCTGGAAACATTTGTGATTTTTTTTTTTCTTTTCGCTCCACCTTGTCCGATATTTTCTAGAAAGTGTAGTGCCCAAACTGAATGCAGCACTCCAGCTGAAGCTCGCTGTGTCCTGTACAAGGTCCCTGCCTTCGATAAATTTTATAATATCTATTTTATTACCTGTTTATGTCAAAGAAACACAGCCCAAAATATTGCAGTTGTATTTGTTATTTGCTGGCTTGCCCTATTCAAATGTTTTCAGCCTTTTGATTTGGGTAATGATTTTGTTAATGCTGCATGATTATTCCAAATTCGAGAACAGCTGTTTTTGTCTGTACTTCAGACGTATGCAGTTCATTGTGAACATGGATTTTTAATCTCTCAAAAAAAATCTTCAGTTTATAGCGGGTACATTGATATCAAACTTTAAGTGTTTTATTTGAGATAAAAAGAACTGGATTATATAGATGTCACTTTCTATTAATCAAACTCCAGAAACAATTTGTTTAGGACTGATTTTGATTTATGGCTTTTGAATGGAGTTTGACTTGAGAGCAGATACTTATGCCCAGTAGAGAATTACTAAATTGTAATCCAGTATGTATGGTGACTTTTCAAACTTGGGTCAATCTTTGAATAAAGTTTAGAAGTAATGCTGTTACTGGAATCAAAATCTTCATCCTAACAGTGCTTTGTATTTTCAAGACCGGGAATTAAAACTATAGCTGTATCCCTTCCTACTCTTGCACAACCTTGTTTCCTGTATGAGAAATTTCAAGTTTGGAATTGGAGGGAGTGTTCCACCATGCTCTAGTAGTTTGCAGATTTGTTAAGACACTTGAAAATAACCTAATCCAAAGTATGAGTTCTATAATTTTGAGGAGGAAAAGGGCTTCTGTAAATATCATAACTGCCCAATCAGTATCCCTTTTATGAATGCAAAAATGTTTTTTAAGGAATTGTGAATAGAATAGCCTCCCTATCCAAGTTCAAAAGATTGTGTTGGGCATTTCAATCACTTTTTGTTTTCTAATCCTTTTTTAAATTGTATAATGGCCTCTTTTTAGTTGCCTGTAAACTCGTGCAACTGGTGTAGCAATCATTAATAGATTTGTTGGGTTTACTAACCAGTGGCTTGCAATCCTTTTTTGTATGTTGACTAGGCTTTTGACCAACGTGAGTGAATCTGAGTCTGGCAATTTAACTACTGCCAGATGCACAAACCTTAGCCTTTGAGAGAACTAGCACAGTATTAGAGAAAATACCAAAGGAGTTTATTATTGTGCACAGGTCTTGATGACCTCTATGCATCTCCTCAAACATGCAAATTGGGAATGTGCCAGATACTGAAAGTAAGTCCAGTGAAGCTCATTCACACTCTCAGGTTATTTGTTGGATTAGACCCAGTGTCAAAATGTTCTGTATGGAATTCCAATGTTTAAGTGCGAAAATGTATAACATGTTAAACATTCTTATTTGAGTGTACTGATTCAAAAGAAAAAGCAGCTTTCATTTTCTGTAGCACCTTTTGTGATTAGAAGACATCGCAAAGGGCTTGAGAGCCTTTTATGGCATTTCCTTTTAAATGGAGTCACAGTTGTAATGTAGACAAACATTTGCTACCAGCAAGGTTCCACAAACAGCAAAGGGATCACCCAAAATTTCTTTTCTGTTTCAAACAAAAATGTTGTGCAGGACCCCATGGTGAATATCCTTGCTCTTCTTTGGAATAGCTTGTGGATTAGCCAATATCTATTAGCATTGTAGTGGAATAGATGCTCTGTGGGATTGAGACTTATGCTGATTTCTTTCTTCTAATATGAGTGGTTTTATGTTGCTAACTTGTCTTTATAATTTTACCTTTATGATAAATGGTACAATATTCAGTTTTTGTTCATAACTTGTAACTTTTCATGTAAAACTATTTCTGAATAATTCTTCATTTTAAAACCTTTGTATTATTGAGGATACTGAAATTTTTATAATAATTTCTTTTTAGGAGGAGGCCTAGCAGTTGGAACTCTTCTTCTTCTTGGTAAGTAATCTATTACATTTTTAGCAGCTCACCATCACTGAGAGTAGGAGTTTAAACAAAATATTGAACTATGACTAATACAGTCTGATAATCATGTAGTGCAATTTATTAAATCTTGTCATGCAACAACAACTTGCAATTGCATTGGGCTTTTAAAGTAGCAAACTGTACAGAGGAACTTCACAGAAGCAATATCAAAAAAAATTGACACTGAGGCCAGTGATGACCATGATAGCTGTTCGGTGAAAGAGTTAGATTTCAATGAAGGTGTTAATGGAGCAAGAGAGATAGAGAAACTAGAGGGAATCCCTGAACTTGGGCCTAGGCATTATAAGGTGCGCACACAACGTGAAGTAGTTGGAGTTGGTGGAATTTTGATGGATGGCAGTGCTGAATAAGCGAGTGTTTTTGAATAACTTGTGTATACACTTACTTTGTTAGACTGACTAATCATTTATCACTAAAAACCAAAATAAAACTGCAGATGTTTTAAATGTGAGGGGAAAAAAATAAAAATTTAGCAGATCTGGTAATATCTGTAGAGAGAAATCATTTAACGTTTCAGGTCGCATGACCCTTCCTCAGAATTGATGGTAGCTAAGAAAATCTGTTTTATATGCAGAAAATACAGTGTGGGGAAGGGGTACAGAGTAAACAGTAGGTGGGGATAGAGCCCAAAGAGAGAGAAGAGCAGTTAGACAAACAAAGGAGTAGATAACAATCTGGCTGGGAGGGTGAAAAGCTATTAATGGCTAGCTAACAATGGGTGTGTAATAGCAAACCATGTGTTAATAAGTGAGACTGCAGATGCTGGAGAGTCAGAATTGAAAAGTGTGGGTTTATGCCTGAAATGTCAACTTTCCTGCTCCTTGGGTGCTGGCTGACCTGATGTGCTTTTTCCAGTGCCACACTTTTTGACGAGTGATAGCAAGGCAAAGTTGTTGGGTTTGGGGTAAGGATATGGGAGACATCAAACCCTAAAGTTATTGAACTCTTCTTCAAATCAGTTTTCATTGGTTTGCTTTCCTTATGCAAAAAATTGTCCTTTTGGAATTGAAAAGCTCTTCAATTTGATATCTTAGCAGTGCTTAAAAATGTCTTTTGAAATATAATCAGTCAAAATGTAGAAAAATGTGATGACCAGTTTATCCCCAACACTATGCTCTCCTCCCCCCCCCCCCCCCAAAGAAATTATGACCCCAAAATATATTTATTTTTGATGAGAGATATAATAGAGTTTAGTAACAAGAATGATCTCATTCTTGATTTTATTTTTAAGCAAAAGAAAACTGAATTTTTAAAAATACTAATTCTGCATGAACAGTATTATAAATCTTATTTTTCACTTTTGTTTTTTAAAAATGAAAATAACAAATGATTTCTTAACAGACTTTGAGGAGCAAATCTGTGGGTTAATTATAAGAATTCTTAGTCTCTGACCTTTTCAGTGGGTGCAATAATTATATGGCCATATATCAGCCAAATGTCTGAATGTTGTTCAGATATCTTTAGACACTGAAGCAGTTCATGTTCATATAGTCAGGAAAGGTACTACTGAACATTATGCAGACTGAAGTAGATATTCCCAATTCTGATCTTATAGTGGAGGGCAGATCTTTAAAGCAGCTAAAGAGGGTTAGGCTGAGATCACTACCCACTGAGACTATAGGCTCTTGTCAGAGTGTGGTGCTGAAAAAGCTCTGCAGGTCAGGCAGCATCTGATGAGCAGGAGAATCAACCAATGTTTTGGGCATAACCCTTAATCAGAAATGTTCATGCCCAAAATGTCGTTTTTTTTTTCCCTGCTCCTCTGATGCTGTCTGACCTGCAGTGCTTTTCCAGCACCACACTCTCAACTCTGAACTCTAGCATCTGCAGTCCTCACTTTCCCCTGTAAGTTCTTGTCATGCAGTGATAGTGACCTTACCTCTGAGCTAAGAGGTATTGTTTCAAGTCACACCTTGTCTTGTTGTGTAATACCATCTCTGAATAGTTGATTTTAAAATTATTCACCCACAGAAACTAACTCTTGTGGTGCAGAGTTGGTGCTCCTCCCCCCAACCAGGTGGCTGTAGGATCAAGTCTCAACTGGTTCAGCGGTGTGCAACATCCTCGTCTACCACAGAAACTCCTACAGTGATGAATGGAGATAAATAACCTCCAACAACTTCAGCAATCATCCTTTCTGTGACTTCAACCAATGGAGAGTTTTTCTGCTGATTCAGAGTTTAGTTTCGCTTTGGCTCTTTGGCAGACTAGGTCAAATGCTATCTTGATATTCAGGACAGTCGTTCTCACCCTTGGGTTCAAAGTTATGATTGGTCCAAGAGCTGAATAGTTGATTTTAAAATTATTCACCCACAGAAACTGCCAGAGTCCAAACTTAAATATATCTCAACGCCAGGTTCTAGTGCAACACATTTATTTGGAAGTATTAGCTTTTGGAGTGCTGCTCCTTCCTCAGCTAGCAAGTGGGGGCAGGATCAGAGGACTCAATTTATAGCAAAAGATCATAGTGTCAAGCAACTGATGTGATATATTGAACAAATCTAGATTGCTGTTAAGTCTGTCATCTTTTTGAATGGGTTGCAGGTTTTGATTCATTAATATGTACATGCCAAATTTCTTTCAAATCACATTCCTGAGGTAACTTAAGGCTTTATTTAAAAAAGTGACATCTCAGCTCAGACAATGCATTAAAGGTGTAAGGTTAGAGTCTGTCTGCATTCTAATCTTGAGTCCAAACTGAGCAACAGTGAGCAGATTACAGAGCCTCTCTCACTTGAGAGCACTAGGTGATTGTTCCATCAATTGCTGATTATCTGAGACTAATGGAAAGGTGATTGAACAGGTTAGATTTGGCCCTTATTCAGATTTATACTGTATGCAAAAACAGTTCTCCCACATTACCTGGGTAATGCCAGTGTTGTAGCTGTACTAGAACAGCTTAGCTGGAGGTGGAAAAGATCCTGGAACTCGAATCTTCAATGCTATTGATGGAAAGTTGTCAGGTCCTGTAGTCTTTGCAATATCCAGTGTTTTCAGTCATTTCATAATGTTGTGTAGGGTGCATTGAATTGATTGAAAACTGGAATCTGAACTGCAGACATCGGTGGAGAGGTGAAGGTGGATCATTCACGCAACACCTCAGGCTGAAGATGGATGACTATGCTTCAGCCTTATCTGTTCCCTGCGCTGGGCGCTCTCATCATTGGAAGGATGTTTGCGGAATTTACTCCTATTAGTTGTTTAAGTGTCCATCACTTTTCACAATTGGACGTAGCAAGATCTGGTCCATTGGTTGTTGGGTTGCTTAGTTTTGCTTATTGCATGCTGATTCTGTTATTTAGCTTCAAGTGCTGTAGTGTTGTAGATTTGCTAGGCTAATTCCTCACGTTTCGGTATGTCTAACACTGTTGATGTGCCCACTAGTGCTCCTCACATAATGGGTGACATATCTCCCTTTGTCAGAAGGTTAGCTGGCAGGCAGAAAACATTGTATGCATAAATAAGTCTCTGAATGCCAGAATGTGACAAGTGGAATCCAACGTAGTATCTGTTAGGGCTTCAATTTCTTTCACAGATTACACATGTTAGGTAGGAAAGTATGTTATGAAGAAGAGCTGAGTTGCAGGTAGAGGTTTAATGAGCAGGCAAAAATCTTGCAGATAAAGTAATAATGTGGGGAAAATGTGAAATTCTTTGCTTTGGCAGAAAGAATGAAAAAGCAATGTATTAAGTGGAGACTGACTGTAGGATTCGGAGATGCAGAGGGATTTAACTGTTCTAATGCATGTATAGCATAATCAAACTAGCTAATAAGATACTATCATTTATGAAGTAGTTGAACATAAAAGTAAAGAGTACGTTGACTTATATAATATTGGTGATAATTCATCTGCAACATTAATTTTGTTTTTCTTAATTAAGGATATAAATGCGTTGGAGACAATGTAGAGGAGGTTTACTAGATCAACATTTGGAATGAGTGAATTATCTAATGAGAATGGATTGGACAGGCTGGGCATATTTTGACTGGAATTCAGAGTGAGGGGTGTCTCGATTGTAATGTACTAGAATCTAAACGGCCTTAACAAGGTGGACAAGGAAAGGATGTTTCCTCTTCTGGGTAAGTCCAGAACTAGGGGTACTGTTTAGATTTGGGAATCGGCCTTTTAGGGCAGATAAGAAGTTTTGATGGTTGAAACTTTGGAACTCTCTGCTTCAGAAAACAGTGGAGGAAGGGTCATTAAATGTTTAAGGTAAAGCTAAATGGATTCTTGTTAGACAAGGAATCAAAGGTTATCGGGGTAGATGGGGAAATTGAAACACAAAGATCAACTTGACCTTTTTAAATAACAGCTGACTTCAAGGGCCAAATGGTCTAATGCTGCACCTGTTTCATACAGTTCTTTAACTGAATGGTTTTGGTAGGTTGGGGAAAATTCTGGGCCATGAGTTCAGATTGTGGTTGAATACAATTCTGCTGATGGCTGAAAGTACCTCGAATGCTTAGATTTTGAGTTGCTAGGTCTGATCGAGATCTATCCTATTAGCACAGTGGCAGAGCCACACCACCCAGTGAAGGATATCTCTCTGCGAGTACTATGTTATGTGAATTTTTATTTTACAAATAGAAAATCTAGCATTTTAAGTTTGCCTCCGATGAATATCTTTTGCAAATCCAATATATTACTCCTTATTGTCTCAGCACAATACAGGAGTCAGAGCCAAGTAGTCTTCATGTGAAAATGATTAGTACAATTGTTCCCTGATTTCTAAGGTATACTAACATAATTTAGTTTCCTTGTTGAATATTTTGTTTAGATTTTTATTTGCATTCCAAGTTCTCTTGTTAACTCCATTTGTGCACTTGTTTGTACTGAATTTATAGCTTACTGGTGGTTGTGCTGTTACACCGGCCAGCAGAACAGTATTGTTGATTGATGTATGAACAAGCAGTATATCACAATTAGCACTTACGCAGACAGAAATTACTGCAATTATCTTCTAAATTCACCTTAACAATCTGAAAATATCTGAAGATATTTGTTTTTTATTATAAGCGAATAGGTCCCTTCCTCACTGTTTTGCTATACATTACTTCATACTGAACCTTTGCTTCAACTGGTCAGAGCCAAAACACTGACCCTTCAACTTTGTCTTAGGGATTGGCTAGCTAAGCAGCCAGGCAAATCTGCAACCACCACTATCTTAAGGCTTGAGCAGCTAACGTGCCGCAACTTCTTGCTAGTTTCCATGAAAGAGTCAACATATTATCTTTGAATGTTACTAGAATGCACAAGCAACGCTTTCATCTAAAGCTGATGTGGAACATGTACTCCTGAAAGATGCTTATACTGTTCAGATAGCTTGTGTATTCTTTGGATTTAAATTGTTTTGAACTGAATTTTACTTGAAACACACTGTGTAGAAGTGGTAGAAGTCCATGGAACTGAGGGCAGATTACTGACATGATTGGGAAATATGTTGAATGGTAGGCAAAAGAAAGTAGGGATAACAGGTACTCCAAAATGCCATTGTGATTAGTGTCCCACAAAAATCTGTTTGAGCCTCTATCATTAATAATAATGACTTGGACACTACTTTCTATGCCACTGTCCAAATTTGCTGATGACTCCAAGTTAGGTAGCATTATAGACAGTAGAAATGATAGCATAAAGTTAAAAGGGATATTGATAGGCTAGATGAAAACCATAGTAAACTGTGGCAGATGGATTTCAGTGTAAGCAAGTATAAGGTTATCCATTTTGGGTAGTAAAGGATAGATCAAAGTGTTTTCCAGATGGTATGAAATTAAATAGTTTCTGTCCAAAGACACTTAGGGGTTCAAATGCACAGATCTTTAACATGCCAAGAATAGGTGCAGGAAGTTATCTAGAAAGTTAATGGAATTCTGGCCTATGTATTTCGAGGACTGGAGTATAATGTTGCAGAAGTAAAACATAGATTAGACTCTACTTTGAATACTGTGAGCAGAGCTAGGGACCACACCTTAAGAGGGATGTATTGGCTTTGAAGGAAGTACAAGAGTGATATGAATTTCAGGGGTTATGGTATGAGGAGATGCTTGTATTGATCTAGACTTTAGAAGATTAAGGTGTGACCTGATCAAAGTCGACAAGATTTGGAGATGCCGGTGTTGGACTGGGGTGTACAAAGTTAAAAATCACTCAACACCAGGTTATAGTCCAACAGGTTTAATTGGAAGCACACTAGCTTTCGGAGCGATGCTCCTTCACCAGGTGATTGTGGAGGGATCGATCGTAACACAGAAGTTATAGCAAAAATTTGCAATATGATGTAACTGAAATTATACATTGAAAAACTGATTGTCTGTTATATTTTTCAATGTATAATTTCAGTTACAACACACTGCAAATTTTTGCTATAACTTCTGTGTTACGATCGATCCCTCCTCAATCGCCTGATGAAGGAGCGTCACTCCGAAAGCTAGTGTGCTTTCAATTAAACCTGCTGGACTATAACCTGGTGTTGTAGGAAAAGACAAGATTGACTACAGGCACAGTTTAAAAGTTAGCACTGGACTGTTCAGGATAGATGTTCGGAAGCACTTCTACACACTAGGCTGGGAGAGGTTTGGAATGCTCTTCACAAATGGCAGCTTGTGCTGAATCAGTTGTTAGTTTTAAATGAGATTATTGCTTCAATAGCAAAGGTGTTGAGGGGGTGTAGGCCAAAGTCAGGTAGATGGAGTTAGCCCATAGATCAGCCATTATCTCATTGAATCATAAAACTTTCTTGAATGGTCTGCTGCTATTTCAATGTTCCTATGCAACCAGTTGATGTAGTTGTACAAAATTCCCCTCAATCAGCAGTGAAATATCTCAATATTATTTTGCCCAACAAACTTCCCTCATCTGTTGTTCAGTGATGACAGTTCTTTCTTTTAAGTTGCTGTTATGTCTTTTCTATATACTGTATCTATAACTTTAATTCCTAGGTTAATATCCATCATCTTTTGAAATACTTCAGTTGATTCTGCATCTGTAGTCTACTAAACAATGCGTTTCCTTTTCTCGTGGGCTTTAACTTTTTTTATGTGGATGGACTTCTGACTGCATTCAGATTTTAATATCAAATACCATATTCTGGAAGGAACAATTATCTCAATTTAAATACTGTTCAAGGAACTCCCACCTATAAGGTTCACTATGCTTTGTGCTGCTTAATTATAAATGCCAAATTTATTCAATGTAGTTGAATAATGAAGTTTTCTCATAGTGTATATTAGTTGGGTATATGCAGTTGATCTGCTCCTTACTGTATGGTCAGAACATTTTAAGCTAATTTAAATAGACAAGAGAAGCAGGCAGATGAGGGTTGAAGGAGTTAACTCTTTATCTATGTCTAACTGTTAACATTTGGTAATCGTTTGTCTAGGCACTTTTTAGTTTCTGTTTTATTTGTTCTGATTTTGGTGTTTAAAAATGTTTTGTACTTTTCATATTCTGAAACAAGATTTTGTTACTGTGCCAGCTATAAATGGAAAAAATTATTTGAGGAATAATTTTAAATGGAGTATAAACTTATAGTGATAGTATAATCTAAAAGTTCTTTTGTGCCTGCGAATTATCCACAACTAAAGGCACCATAGGTTTTTTCCACATGGATGTCAATTACTTTCAATGCTTTTTTAAACACATTTATTCCACGGATGAATCATCTTGGTTTTGAATGTTTGGAAACACGCCTGGTAGATCAGACATTGCTTTAAGTGATTATTCACTGCAATGCAGTGTTTTAATTCCACTGCAGTGAAGTTTCGCATCATTGGCACATTTTTAAAATTGCTCAGCCATTAATTAAATAAAAAGTATGCTATTTCATGAAATTAGCTGGAAAAAAACAGACGTTCAGTTTATATAAGTGAAATAGTCACTTGTGTTCACTGTCACCCAAAGTCATGGGTCATAGGATGATAAAATCCTGTTTTGAAATGTTTGAACTCCTAATGTGCAGTTATAGGCTGTTGTTCTATTTATCTTCGAATATACAGTGTCAGTGGGACAGTATGCTCTACACTCTCCTAATTAGATGTGCGGTTATACAGTTCTCCCTTTGCTCAGGTACTTGCTCCACTTGTATAACTGTGGACAGATGCTTGGTGGTAAGCTGCATGCCCATGTTAATAACTGCAACAACAAATGCCCTATCCATTATAACAACTTGTTTTTAATTGTATTGAAAAAGCCAGTGTTGGTCTATCTTCGTCCTAATGATAAACTGTGTTGCAAGGCTCAAGACGGTGGAACAGGATAATGTTACAGGCGACAAAATAGGACCTTAATTTTTTTTTTGTTTATGCAAGTTGAGAATCAAGACTAAATGTGCTCATGGTTTTAAAAAAAGAGAAGGTAAACTAAGTATGAACCACCTCCTCACCATGCCTAAGAGGTACTAAAATTGATTTATTTTCACTTTAAAGATTAATCTGAAATATTGCCATGTGCCAGGTTACCTGGTTCTGTGAATTAATGTAAATATTAACCATGGACATCTTCCAACATGTTTTTCTAAACTTGGCATGTTGTTATACTGCCCTCTTGTAAGCTCAGGTGCATTGAGGAAGGTCACACAATACAACGCTCACCTTTTTCACGAAAGATTGCACTTCAGTAAGTAAACTTCCTCTTCAATCAATTCCACCATTCCTCAAATTAGTTTAGTTGGAGAAAATTATTGTGCTTAACCTTCCAAATGCATTAGCTGGTTAATTTAATCTTGTAATAGTGAATTTGAAGGTTATTAAACTATTAGTTTGCTTCAGTACTAAAATTCTCCTGAGATGCCTATAGGGAGTTCAGTATATTCATTGCTATAATGGATCGAGAATGTAGCATTTTAAGAACTAAATAGGCAAAATTAATATGTATAAGCATATGTAACTTTGCAATGCAATTTTCAGTTTTATGCTTAAAAGTCAATTGTAGCTTTATTTAAGTGTTACACATCCAACCAAAAGTAACATTATTTTCAGAGCTACATTATAACTACTTTTTGTCTGTTTTGCTTTCTGCAACTCATACACTACCTGAATTCTAGGTGAAATTGTCCTAATAGCGTTTCTTCACATATGCCAAAGAACTTGTGATGTACCAATTGAAATGGTATATATGCTTGCATTGATCATTAGATGAGTGAATGTTGTGGGCAACTTAGTGTAGCACGAGAGAGATCGCTGACCTGAAACTTAAAGAAGCCCAGGTATCTCCAAATCATTCAAAATAAAAATAATCATTTTTTTTCTGTTTCACAAACATGTGCAATAACATTGTAATTAGAATTGCCTGCTCTCCCTTCATTTACTGCTTTAAATCTTACATTTACAGGTGCTTTTCAGCAGCACAGTTGCACTTAATTAAGAATGCCTCTAGAGAACTGAAGAGATTTAATAACTTCTTTGTTAACAGTTACCAGCAAATTCAGATTTAAAAAATACCTTTTTGTCATTAAGTTTTGATGTACAATGTAATGTTGATTTTTTTTTTTGAGGTTGGAATCATCTCATGCGTTTTATTATTTTGTGATTTTCAATTGGAGCAAAATGCCTGAGGTAGAAGTGACTATCTCAGTTCGTTCGGATGGCCATTGAAGTACCTTCTGTTCTTTTGATTCATTCTTGTATTAACACAAAGCTATTTTTTCAAGTTTTAAGACGTGAGCTGAACAAATGCTTAAATGAATGTATTGTAAAATACTTTGTAAATCTATTCTCTCTTTAGATTGTGTGGGGGTTTGGACTAAAAGGAGGTGAAATAAACCTTACTGCATTTGGTAACTTCAGCAAACCTATATGTTTGTGCAAATAAACATTTCAAGATATTGTCAATTTGTCGTTGCTTTCATTAGCTTTTAATTCTCTAGAAAATTACATGTTTGCGACTACACTGAAACTGGATAAATTTATCCTTGTAGTTTGTGCATATTTAAACTAGTAAGGAATGAAGTAAAGATGAGGTTTGATCCTTGCACTCCTCTTCTACTCAAGTTCTTGCATTTTGTGATGGTTAATTGGATGCATGGAACCCCACGAGACAACTGCTGAAAGTTAGATTTTTGTATTTACTGCATTTAGTAAATTCCTGTTCAACATTCACAATGTCCTGCTGGAAGTATGCATGTGTGAGTATTGTTAAGACTAGGTTGTATTGCTCTCCCACAATTGAATACTCTTGCATCACGCTGCCCACGCTCACATCTGAATGATGGCTTCTGTGAGATGTAGTGCTCTAAGAACAGTAAATGAAGAGAACCCACACCAAAAAGGAAGGGGAAAACTGTTAAGGAAAAGTCAGTTGCACCATTTGTCAAATATTTAAATCAGTCTGAACTTAGAATTGCAGCTACACATGTAGAACTGTTTTGCACAACAATGCAGTTATCATGACATGGATGCTCTGAGCATGACAGTTTTAAAATGTTGTGATAGTCATTGATACTGACTGCAAAGTTGCAATGAATCCAAACTGGAATCACAAATTAAAAGCTGTTTGCTCAGTTGTGCCATTACTGATAAGCAATTACTCTTGGCTAAGGGTAAAAGTCAGGACTGTTTATGCCATCAAAGTTCTTTGTTTTTGATCTCCAGTTTACCAAGTGTGAAATCTCTATGGTCTTTCCTAATGGATTATTCAAAAGTTGTTATTTTTTTCCCTAATGTGGAAGAAGGATTGAGGCTGTTACATTTATAATGAATAATGACTGATGTAGGAAAGGACACGGTGAACTTAAATTCTTGGTGAGGTAAATTTAAGAACCCTTTGGGATCTTTTACTCCAAAAGATTCTTTTTCTTTCAAAAAAAAGTTAAGATTAACATCTAACATTAGATGATCTGAATTTACTTCTATTGCTTTTCAACCTGACTTAAATGCTTTGTTATATATTGTCGACCATTAGAGAAGGGTGTGTGGTTTGGTGAGGTGAGAAAGAACATATTAAAATCACAGAACTGACATTGGAATTTTGTTTTCTGGTCTGAAGTGGCTGTTCAATGTCTCCAGTCAAGTTGCAGGACATTGACAACAATAACCTAATTTTGTGTTTTCTCTATATAGAAACATTTCTGAAACCTTTAGGCAATGGACAATTAGTGGCCACTCAATCTCAAGTGGAATGAAAAAAGTGTTGTTGACAGATTGATATAGTGGATTTTGATTGCAACATGATAGAGATGCTCAAGTTGAAGTAGGTAAAAGGCAGATTCTCTGACTAGGGGGTGGGGGCTAGACTTCACACGCCCCCACTGTATTTTTTGACAGGGGTGGGAAGGCTCCTAAAGTAAGTGAGTGTCCAATCTGCCACTTTCCTATCTATCCCTGACCTAACCTATGTAATATGGGTGGTAGTAAACTCAGAAATTAGCACACCTGCCACATTTAATTAATGATAGGTCAATTGTCCATACATTAATACAGTTAATTTGCAGGCAGTCGAAAAAGAGTAGGGCAGCCTGTTTGTTTAAAAAGTTCTTTTGTAAAATAAAAGTGGGTTGCACCACCCCTGGGGTGCACCTTTTTCATCAGGAGCACTCTATCTTCCTTTCCATGTGTATTTAAATTCACCTGTCTTAACCCCTCTCTTAAGCTATCTAAGTCTTCCCCAGGAACCCTGGGTCTGATGTTACATTGGGCTGCTTTCTTGCTACTGGTTGCAGTTAGCCAGCAGCTCCAGAGTTAGGTAATGAGATTGACTGGCAGCTCTCAAACCCTCTCTAAGTTTCCTGTTCCTAATCTTAAAACTGTGCAGCTTGATTGTTGATCCCTCTACCAAGGGGAAAAATTTTGTTCTTATCTACCTTGTCTAGGCTCCATTAACTTTTGTACAACTTAATCAGAATCCTCCTCAGCCTTCTTTGTTCTCGGGAAAACATCCCCAGCCTATCAAGTCTCTCTTAGCTGAATCACTGCAGCCCAGGCAACATTGTCGTGATTTATTTTCTGCAGTCTCCTCTAATGCAATTGCATGTTCCTTTTTAGTGTGATGGACAGAACTGCACACAGTACTCAGCTGTGGCTGTTAATATTACATAATTCTCTGACATAACTTCCTGGCAATTGTACTCAATGCGTTGACTAATAAAGGCAGGTATTCCACATGATGCCTTAAGTATCTTCCTGCTGCCTTCACAGATCTGTAGACGTGCACACCAAGGTCCCTCTGAAGCTGTCCTACCATTCAACATGTACCCCTTTACCTTGTTAATCTTCCCAAAATATATCACCTCCCATCTTTTTTCAAGATTAACCTCCATTTGTCACGTTTCAGCCTGTCTGACTAGCCTATCTATATTGTCCTGTCATGGAAGACTTTGCTGCTTGCAGTTTACCCACTGTCAATTTGCATGTCATCTGCAACCTTGCTGATCATGCCTTCTACATTCATGTCTGATCACTAATGTTCACTTCAAACTGCAAGGGACCCAGCACCAACCCCTGTGGTATGGCACTAGACACAGGCTTCAAGTCACAAAAGCACCCTTCTACAATCCTCAGGAATACTTTTCCTAATCTATGTCTTAAATAGCTGACTCCTTATTTTTCATCCATACTTCTAGATTTGCCACATGGAACATCCTTTCAACATCCGTCTGATCAAGTTCCTCAGGATCTTATGTTTGAATTAAGTCATTTCTGACTCTTCTAAACTCCAAAGGATGCTGGCCTATCTCAAAGGCGATCTGCTCTATTTATTCCATTTATCTGTTTACTAAACCTTAGCTGAATTATTTCCAATGCGTTAATGCCCTTCCATCAATAGAATCTTAGCTTTTTTGATTATTTTCTACCTGTGAAGGATGTGCCTCTGCAACCTCCTAGTATTTAGACAATGTTTTGTTTTCTTATTTATACCAAATGGACAATTTCACGTTTTCTGACATTGTACTCTCTTTGCCAGATTTTTGCCCATCTGACTTAACCTATCTATATCTCTCTGTATCTGTAGCTCCTCATGAATTCACAGTCAATTTTACATGCTAATCTCTTAGGTAAAACCTTGTCGAAAGCCTTCTGAAAGTCCAAGGAAACTACATCCACATGCTCCACCTCATCAATTTTGTTAGTCAGATCTTTGAAGGATTTCAGAAGGTTTGTCAAGCATGATTCTTCACAAGTCACTTTCTCAAATTTTTGTTCATCATCAAATATAGCTACATACCTTCAGACCCTTCAACCAAATCATCTGTATAAATTGTAAAGACTTGAGGCCTCACAGCAAACACATTTGGCACTGTGAATCTTGGAGCTCCTTCCCAAGCAGAACACGGAGGGGCAGAGTCCTTGTATAAGACTTAGATTAAGTAATATAGCGTTATGGAAAAAGGGTGAAGGGCCCTTTTCCTGTTCCTATTTATTATAGTCCTATGCTTCCTTGTGATTTTACCAAACTATGCATTGATGTTGCCACTTTAAAAAGGTTATTTTGTCCTGGGTTTGGTTTTGTAAAGATTGGTTGTAAATGCAGATGTGCTGAACTGGCTACTGTAAACAAGTAAAGTAAATAACTTTTAGGAGGCTTTTGGGTTTTTTAGAAAGTTGTAAATGGAAGGGGAATGGCCAGCTGTCAGACCAGGCTTTCTAGTTTTTTATTTGCTGTATTGATCAGGAGCTGTTTGGGGTCCCAAAAGAAGGTGGAAGCTTCAGCAAATGATTCCCAGTTGCTACTTTCTTTGAAATTTCTCTTACAGTCTGGGCATGAAACTTTTTAAACTGTTAAAGATCTTTATTCTGATATTCCTAAAATCAAGGTAAATATGAAAATTTTAGAAATTGTATTCCATAATTATCAATAAAAAGATTTTACCCAGCAGTTTTTCTTCCTCTTTGTGTGATAGAAACATTTGATTTTGAATTCAAAAGCACAATACTAAGTTGAAAATCCAAAATGAAATTTGAAAATACTGGAAATATACATCAGGTAAGGTATCTCGCATAACTTCATAACACCTTAGGTCTGTGACTTTTTACAGAACAGAGTTAAACCATATTTGAGTAAGTGAAGGAGCAATGAACTAAAGAGTCTGAGATGGGATGAGATGTAGGAGCAAGGAAGTTTCAAAAGGTTTTATTGTAAGTTATCCAAAGGGAGTGGTAATTGATAAATAAAATGTCTAGAGATGTGAATGCTGTGTGGCAGCAGTCTGAATGCAACGTGAGACAATGAAGAATGAAGGGAGACAAGACTACACCAGAAAACAAGAAACAAAATGGCAACAAAGATTATGACCTCAAATTGAGTAGTTGAACAATGTTAAATTCAGAAAGCTGCAGAGTCGAAAATTCTCCACTTCCCCCTCTCACTTCGCTTTTCTGGCCTTTATTTCCTTGTCTTGTCTTGTTAAAATGTTTCAATAAAGTTCGATGCCTAGTTGAGGATGAAAACCTCGGCTTTTGATCAGACACCTTACAGTCTTCTGAACACTATTGAGTTTCATAAATCTGGATCATAATTTGATTTTTTTTTGATCTTTTTCTAGTGTAATCCCTTTAGTTTGCTATCAGAATGTTGCTATCCTACCATTCACACCTCATAGAGATACTTAATTGATTATTGATGAAAAGGACATTTTTTTTAAAGTTTTCTATCTTCCACTCATTCAGGTCAATTTGTAAGGACACCAACTTAAGGGAAAAAACAATATTTATATGGTATGAGATGCATGTTAACTGGCTAGGGACTGTAATGATGCAGCAATAACATGTGCAATATATGATTGACAGTTAACTGCTGGCATTGTTTAAATTTTAAACTAGACAGATTGACTCTGACTGAAGCCATTGCCCTAATCAATGAACCAACAAATATTTTGTTGAGTTTAAATAGAGGAGACAATGAAGAATCTTTGTTTGCAAAAAGCAGACCCCTGTGTAGCTTCCTTTACACAGAAGGACTGCATGCTGTGAACCCAACTGACAATATTAAACTGCTTGACAACACAATTCTTTGCAGACTCAAGATTATCTGGAAAATGTTCAGTAATTGCATTGGGCATTTTTTTTAAAAAATGCATTATTTATTCATTGTCGGAATTAACAGCTCTATCAATATTCATTACCAACCTTCTCTTTAAGTTGTATAAGTGTACAGCTGCTCTGCTCTAAGCATGGTCATCGACATGCTAACACAAGTCACAGAACGTTCTGGTTCTAGTAGCCACTGTCACACCTGAGTAAAAGAAAAATAAATTTGAAGGGTCACTTCATTACCCATCCCTAATTGCCTTTGAGAAGATTTCACTGAGCCATCTTCTTGAACCATGAGTCAATGTGATTTAGGCACATGGACAATACAGATAGGAAAGTAGTTGCAAGAACCCAGTAACAATGAAGAAAAAGTGATATTCAACCAAGTCAGGATGATGTCTGCTAGGAAGGGAGCTTATCATTAGCCCTTGCTTGAAATTAAGGGGACGACGTTGGTGAAAATACATGGGGAAAGCCTGCTTAGATTTTTAATTGAGCTTTTTTCATTGTATTTTTGCAATGGATGTGTGGTCTTTTGCCATTGGGAAAGATGATCCAATAATGATCCATCATTGAACTACATTTTGTGTACAGTGTTCTGTTACAATTTTGGATTGAAAAAATGCATCAGCAGACATGATTACCTTGAAAGACAATAGAGCCATTAATTAAACATAATGGTTAAGTTGTTACAGATAACTTCATATTCGACAAAGATCAGCAGAGAGGTCTGCATTGACAGTGAGGTGGTCAATAAAATTGCCAGAGCAAGCTCTGTATTTTGTATGCCTACACAAGAGGCTATAGAGGAATTAAGCTCTCAAACTTAGAACAAAGCTTGTGTATAAAGCTGGGCTGGTACATACCTCTCTAAGCCTGTGAGACATGGAAAAGTACTCCAGATATATTAAACACTGGACAAGCATATCATGAACATCAAATGGGCAGACAAAGTGCCCAATGCTGAGGTACTTAAGAAGTATGTCTGGACTTGAATTGGGCTGAAATGTTCAGTATTTCAAGTGGGTACATGACTGATGATAAAATCCTATAAGTAGTAATGTACTGACAACTTAAATTTGGACATGGCTTCTGAGGTATACTGATATTTAGGTTCAACGATTGGAGAAATATGCACAAGGCAGAACTAACTAGGAAGAATCTCAAGTTGTAGCACTTTGTGACGATGAGGTGTGAAGGTTCAGTTAGGAGGTTGTGAGAGTTAAAGTTAGCCAGAAAAGATCTAAACAGAGGGCTAAGAAGAGCCAGGAAGATACATGAGAAGTTATTGGCGGATTGGATCATAGAAAGGCCTAAGGCCTTCTATAGGTATATCGGGAATAAAAGAATGACTAGAGTAAGATTAGGGCCAATCAAAGATAGTAGTGGAAAGATGTGTGTGGAATCTGAGGATATAGGGGAAGCACTTAATGAATATATTTTTGTCAGTATTCACATTGGAAAAGGGCAATACTAGTGAGAATATGAAGATTAGATGGAATTGAGGTTGACAAAGAGAAGGTTTTAACAATTTTGGAACATCTGAAAATAGATAAGACCCAGGGTCGGATTCTATGGGAAGCCAGGGAGGAGATTGCAGAGCCTTTGGCTTTGACCTTCAGGTCGTCATTGTCGACAGGAGCAGTGCCAAAGCACTGGAGAATAGTCAATGTTGCTCCCTTGTTTAAGAAGGGGAGTTGGGACAACCCTAATTATAGGCCAGTGAGCATTTCTTCAGTTGTGGGTAAGGTGTTGGTAAAGGTTATAAGACATAGGATTTATAATCATCTGGAAAGGAATAATTTGATTGGGGTAGTCAACAAAGTTTTGTGAAGAGTAGGTCATGCCTCACTAACCTTCTATTGAGTTCTTTGAGAAGGTGACAAAACAGGTGGATGAAGATAAGGCAGTCGATGTGGTGTATATGGACTTCAGTTGGGCGTTTGATAAGGTTCCACATGGTGGGCTATTGCACAAAAGAGTGTTTCAGGATTGAATGTGATTTAGTAGTTTGGATCAGAAATTGGCTAGCTGAAAGAATACAGAGGGTGGTAGTTGATAGAAAATGCTTGTCCTGGAGCTCAGTTACCAGTGGGGTGCTGCCAGGATCTGTTTTGGGGCTGCTGCTGTTTGTCATTTTTATAATGATCTGGAGGTAGGCATATAAGGATGGGTTAGTAAATTTGTAGATGACACTAAGGACAGCAGAGTTGTGGATAGTGCCGAAGGATGATGTGGGTTACAGAGGGACATAGATAAGATACAGAGCTGGTCTGAGAAGTGGTCAATGGAGTTTAATGCGGAAAAGTGTGAGGTAGTTCACTTCGGAAGAAATAACAGGAATGTAGAGTACTGGGCTAATGGTAAAATTCTTGGCAGTGTAGGTGAAGAGAGAGATCTGTGTCCAGGTGCATAAATCCCTGAAGGTTGCCATCCAGGTTAATCAAGTTGTCAAGAAGGCATATGGTGTGTTGCCGTTTATTGGTTTCGGAGCCACGAGGTTATGCTTCAGCTATCCAAGACACCGTTGCAGCCGCACCTGGAGTATTGCATGCAGTTCTAGTCACCACATTATAGGAAGGATGTGGAAGCTTTGGAAATGGTTCAGAGAAGGTTTACTAGGATGTTGCCTGGTTTGAAAGGAAGGTCTGATGAGAAAAGGCTGAGGAAACTGAGGCTATTTTCATTAGAGAGAAGAGGGTTGAGAGATGACTTAATCGAGACACATAAGGTAACCAGAGGGTTAGATAGGGTGGACAGTGAGAGCCTTTTTCCTCAGATGGTGAAGGCTAACTCAAGGGGACATAGCTTTAAATTGAGGGGTAATAGATTTGGGACAGATATCAAGGGTAGTTTCTTTATTCAGACAGTAGTAGGGGCATGGAACGGCCTGCCTGCAACAGTAGTAGACTTGCTGATATCAAGGGCATTTAAACGGACATTGGACATACATATGGATAATAATGGAATGGTGTAGGTTAGATGAGCATTAGATTAATTTCCCAGGTCAGCACAACGTAGAGGACCAAAGGGCCTGTACTGCACTGTAAAGTTCTATGTTCTGTGACTGACTCTGACTAATGTTCTATCCTTCATGGTTTGAACCCAACCAGGATTACAGGATTTTCTAAGATGTACAAACCTCAGACTCCTGAGATCTGTGCTAAATGTTGCTTCTCACTGTCACCCTCCCTCTCCATCATCATCACCTTCATGCTATCTCAAAGTTGTCCCCAGTTCTGTTTCATTCTGTCTCATTCAGCGCTTTAGCAAGAAGCATTTTTCTGTTCCTTTCAAATGTTATTGAAGTTACTGACAATCTGCCAATGAGTTCTAAAAGATGTGACGTGATCTATGAGAGATTCCAATGGGCTTCTTTTCTATTGCCCTATTAAACACACAAGCATGATATTCGATTTATTGTGCACACAATATCATCTTGTTGCAGAAAATCTCATTGCAGAATGGAGTTTCAATACACAATAATTGGAACAGACATCTAGCTGATGCGCAACATATGTTTGTGAAAGTAACTTATTGTCGGATAGAGGGAGAACTGTATGATATTTGTGTGTAATAAGATACTAGAGTCTAAATGCCAGTCATGTTTTAACAGGCCTCATATAGCCAGATGATAAGACTGAATCGGTTCCCTTTTTAAACTCTTCTTGGTCAGTTCCAACAACTATTCGTAATGCTTTCTATTACAAAATATCACAATTAAAATGTAATTCACCAGAAAATAAAGGACTCAATTGCCAAGGCTTGCTTGAATGAGAGAGGAATTTTATTAGCTATAACTCCAGAAAAAATAACTTTCAAAAGCCTCAAACACACATGAGAGATTAGTTTAAAATGCAATGTTGGTACAGACAGGGAGGTTAGAAGCAGAGGAAATTGCAGCAGGAGTAGATCATGTTGCCCCTTTTGAGTCTGTTCCTCCACTTAATATGATCATGAGTGATTCAATTTAGTTACCCTGTTTCCACTTTCACCCCATGCCCTTTGATCCTTTTAGGTCCTAAGAACTATGTCACTTCTTTAAACATTCAAAGTTTTGGCCTCAACTGCTTTCTGTACAAAGTTCTACCGGCTCACCACTCTTTGGGATGAAATTTCAACCTAGTCCTAATTGGTCTAACCCATATCTTTATATTCTGACTCCTGATTTTGTTTACGCAGTTGAAATGTCCCAGAGGTATTAGATTCTTAACTCGAGGCCAGAGTTGTTTAGTAGTTGACTTGTATCTTCAGCAGTAATGGAATCTGTAGATGCCTTTGACTTACCGTTGAATTGTTATTTTCCTAATTTATTTTGGAGTGGTTTATTCTGAGAGACTAGCATGATCCAGTTCATGTCACTGCTTCATTTTCTTTCTTTTGGCTTTGCTATTGATATAAAGTTCTGTATGTATTCCAGAGCTCAGCTCCATTCTCTTTCTAAGCTGGCTAACTGGCAGGCAAGCTTTTTGTTTCCCAATAAGTAAAATTATTATGTACATGTCAATTAAAACAGGAAATGAGAACTCATTGATAATGACTCAGTTGCCTGCTTTCTGTATCTGTAGATGAAATTTTTAATTTACATTCTTGTGATTTTGTTTATTCTACATGTGTCTACTGACGCTTGCCTCAGTTTGTGACTACTGCATCCATTTTAGGTACACACATCTTGTGTTTGATTTTAAAAAAACATTTTTTCCATGATGGCTTTCGGGAATAACAGAGGGTGGAAGTTAAAATGTTTAGTCCATGTTTAGTGACACCCTTTACAATGCCGTTGTGTATTCAATTGCCGGAAGAGAACACAGCATTTGTAGGTTGACATGCATTTGCAAAGCTCGTCTCCCAGCAATTCTGTTCTAAATGCTCAGGCAATTGGGTCTTAGAATATAAGAGCAGAAGTTGATCTTTGCCTCGTCAAATCCTCTTCAGTAGTCAGTAAAATCGTGGCTGACCTGATGTGGCCTTATCTCTAATTTCCTGACAGTCCCCTATAAGTCTTGACTCCTTCATCATTCAAAGTCTAATTCAGCCTTGAATATTTTCAATGATCTGGCTGAGGAAGTGAATTTGAAACACAAATAAACTTCTGAGGGAAGAAATTGTTCACACTAGCCATTCAGAGACCCCCTATTTTGAAACTGTTTCCCTGGTTCTGGATTACTCAATAAGGGGAAGCATCCTGTCAGCACCTAAGCTGTCAAGCCCCCTTTTGAATCTTTGTTTCAGTTAGATTAACTCTCCTTCTGTTACATATCAATGAGTATGGACCCAACTTATCCAACCTGTACCCAACCTTCATCCCCGGGGTCAACTTTCTAAATCTCTGAACTGCCTCCAGTATATCAGTGGTCCTTAAATAAGTGCCCAAATTTTTAAGTAAATTCTGAATAGAACGGGTAGACCCCAATTAAAATTAACATACTACCCACACACAAGGATCTTTCAGGAAGGTACCACCAGATCCTCAAAAGTATGATCAGCATACATTGTCAAGAATATTCTCATGATCAGGACAATTTACTTGTAGTTTGTTGTCTGAGGATGAGACAGTAGCAGGACTAGACAACTGCTAAATCAAACCACATGTTGAGCTGTTTAGCGAATGTTGAATACCATGTATTTCATATTTACAGCAGACAAACACAAAGACACAATAAAGTTAGTCACAGAATTTAAAGGAGAAAACTGGGGAGTACAACTTTTAACTTGGATTAGCAAGCTTCACTCTGGCAGAAAGGAGAGATTACATCCTGAGTAAGCATATAGTTCAGGATTTTGGAGGCAAGTTGAGAATTTGGTGTAAATGAGAAAGGTGCTTTTTGCTTGCTTTTCTTATGCATAGATTGTAAGGTCAGGATATACTGGAGACCTGGATCAGGAGCCCAGCGCAAAGCAGAGTGACATCACAAGAAAAGTGTGAGTTCATTGGCTGGTAATAACTGCTATATTGATTGTATATTATTAGTTACTTTTATATTGAAGTAAGTAAGAGAAATATTTACAAATTACTTAAAAACCAAATTAAGAATTAAGTAAATAAAATAGATATGCCGGGCCATGCAATGTATTGTACCTGTATAGATCTTGACCCCCGGGGGTGGGGGTGGGAATCTTTTGGTTTGAGATTGGTCAAAAGAATCTAATAACAGTAGTGCTAAAGGACCTCAGCCCTTGAGCTTGTCTAAGAGGGTTGAAATTCTTGCTCCCTGTGTGGACAATAGAGGGGACTGTAGGGAGGATGAGCAAACTGACCATAGCATCGTAGTACACTGAGGCATTCAGGAAGGGGAAGAAAAGAGAAATGTAGTTATAGTCAGGGAAATGGAAACTGTTCTTGGTGGCCATGATGAAGAGTCCTGACGGCCTTGTTGTCTTCTGATATCTAGGTTCACGATAACTAATATGGGCTGCAAAGGAACATGGAATGGGATAGGAAAGATCCAGTTGATACGGTCCATGTGGGTACCAATGATTTAGGTAGTGTTAAGGCATGGGGTAAACCCCTCGAATTTAACCCCCCACCCCACCCCACCCCCCCCCCCACACACACACACACACACACACACACACTCATCTCATGCTGTAATCTGTTAAATTTGAGAGGTGAAGAACAATCCCAGAGTTCACTATATATTTAAAGTAAAAATTAACAATTTTATTCTTTAAATCCAACAGAGAACATTTCAAGCAACAGCTATTTGCAACTCATTTCTCTTAAATCTATCTTTTATCTCTTGCTCTATAGTACTGGTCCTATTTTAAAAACCCTGATTAAGATTTTTTTTAAAAATCACATTTCAAAACCAATGAGCTTTGTTAATTCTCCTTTTGTAAATTTTCCTCTGTAGATTTTTCTCTGGGTTGGTTTTAATGTTCTGCTGCATAAACGTCTTGTAGACAGGTACCTTTCAGAGAGCACTTGAACTAGTAGTCTATATTTAGTGTTCTTAGTAGTTTCGCACCCCAACACCCCCTTCCCATGTTCAAATGTACTGTTTTATACCCCAGAACATCAGATCATTTCATTGGTTTTGATGTTGTCAAAACACTAAATTCAAATTTGATTGGATTTAGTATCTTGGGGCATAATTTAAACTGGTCAAATTTGAATTTGTTTTTGTATCATGGCAACTCAGCTACACTAGTGGTTTCACAGTCAAATGTTACATTTTAACTTTTTTCAGTATGCTCTGTGCCTCTCTAAGTCTGTGCTGACTTCCAGTCTCTCTCAAAGATCACACGTCTACATAACAGTACGTAACCTTCATAATAGTAGAAAAAGGAAAGACGTTCTGCTAAGGCTTTTTGAGCAGCTCGGGATTAATTTAGAAATCAGGACTAACTACCTCAGCCACGAGCTAATTGGCCACGGGCAACAAGATTAAAGAGAAATGCATGGCTCAAAGATTGATAGGTTCAAGGAGGGTCAGAATGTGTGACTTTCATATTTTACCAAGGGACAATGTAAGTAGGGAAATTCGAAAATAGGCTTAGTATCAAAATACAAAACACTTCATATAAGACTCAAGAACTGATGACGTAAATTGAAGTAAATGAATATGATCTCATAGCCATTACAGAAATGTAGTTACATGGGGAACAAAATTGGCAACTTAATATTCAAGATGTTTCACCTTTCAAAATGAGGTGTGGTTCCACTGTTAATTTTTTTAAAATGAAATGAGTAGTTGTGAGAGATGATGTAGGCTCTGATAATGTAAAATCCAATTAGGCAGATGCAAAAGACAGAAGGGAAAGAAGACGTTGATTAGAGTAGTGTACATACCTACTAACGGTAGCCACTCTGAGAAAGAATCATAGAATACCGACAGTGCAGAAATAAGCCATTCGCCCCATTAAGTCAAAACCAACCCTCCAAAGAGCATCCCACCCAAAGCAGCCCTGGCGTTTTTACCATGGCTAACTCACCTAACTTACACATCCCTGGACACTACAGGGCAATTTTTATCATGGTCAATCCACTGAACTAGCTCACCTTTGGACTGCAGATGGAAATGAGCTCCCAGAGAAATCCCACATAGACACTGAGAACATGCAAACTCCACACAGATAGTTGTCCAAGGCTGCAATCGAACCTGGGTCCATGGCCTTGAGATAGCAGTGCTAACCACTATGCCACCCTTATCAAGGTTCTGTCATTCCTCCCTATCTCTGAGGGATCCTCCCGGGACCCCCTGCGAATGATGAAATTTGAGAACACAGAGCTCATTTAAAAGTAGGTCAAAAAAAGGTTAAACTCGTGCAGGGATGCAGATTTTTGTTGTTACTTATTTTGGCGAATTCACGATTTGTGATTTTGCGATTACAAAGGATTTACTGTATTCTGTAGAGGTTATAAATAAATAAAAGAGGCATGTTTAAAAAAAGGTAATAATTAAGAGTAATTTTAATCTTCATATTGATTCGGTTAGAACTGAAGAGCAGCTATGCCAGTGAATTCATGTAGAGCATTAGGGATAGTTTCCTAGAGCAATATGTCATGAAGCCACCAGGAACCAGGCTAACTTGGAACTGGTAATGGCTTAGAAAGTAGGTTTAATAAATGACTTCCACCTGAAAAATTCCCCAGAAAATAAAAACCATAACATGATAGAATTTAATACTCAGTTCAAGAATGAGAAAATTGGTTCAACTCAATTGGAGCAACTCTGTTTAACTCAAGTAAAGGGAATTACATTCAAATGAGGACAGTGTTAGTGAAAGTGAGCTGGGCAAATAGATTAGCAGAAACAAAAGTAAGCAAACAATGACAGACATTTAAGGGGAAAATTCATGACTCTCAGCAAAAATGCATTCCAGTAAGGAGGAAAGCGCTTGAGGGATAAATCAACTATGGCTAACCAAAGAAGTTAAGGAGAGACTTAAGTTGAAAGAAAATGCGTATAAGGAGATCAAAATCAATAATACCTTGAAGACTAGAATAAATTTGGAATTGAGCAACAGACTAAAGATATAACAAAGATGGAAAATAAACTGCGAAGGCAAACTAGTGAAGAATATGAAAACTGCAAATAAGAGCTTCTTTAAATATATTAAAAGGAAGAGAGAGGTTAAAGTGAACAAAAGCTCCTTAGAATCTGGAGAGATGGTTTTGGGGAACAACAAAATTGCAGAGAAGTTAAATAGATATTTTGTATCAATCTTTACTTGTAACATTTTATTAATACTTAAGAATATGTGGGAGGAATCAAGTACCATCACAAAGGAAGTTGAAGTCATCGAAAGTTCACTGTATACATTGGACCTTTTTAACTAGATTTCCTAGGAATCAAATGATTGGTAGTAGGTGCTTGCTTTGGGATATTTTGAATAGGGACTGGATTGAACAGGTTTTTGTTTTATCTGGGTCAAATAGAGAAAAGGTGTTAAGAAGCAGCTGAGTTAGAGGAAAACTTGCTATGAACAAGCTTCCCAGCTGATCACTCCCATTTCAGAAATGCAAACCCTCTACATCAGTTCAGCATGAAACTTATTTGTGTTTTGAAAGAATAGTTGATGATGATGATGATCTCAGGGTTGTATTTACTGAGTGAACTATGTCTGCAAAGCCTCAGACAACAATGCCTGATTAGTGACACCAAGCATGTGACAGAATATTAGTGCAACAGATGCCAGAGTATCCTATGCTTCATCTTTGTCCTTTCAGGAATAACCCATTGGCCAAAGGTTTGTTTTTGTTATCAGAAAGTCAGTGTCTGCAGAGAACGTGATTTTTTTTCTTTTCCCGAAGTGTGCGTGTTTGTGTGTTTTGGGTTATTGGAGGAATAAGCATTTATACTTCTATTAACCGAATGTGTAGGTTAATGAATTATTTCATTTTTATTGAATAAGTTCTGTTTTAATCATCAACTGGTTGATAAATCTTTTTGTTTAAAACCTGGTATGAGCTATTTAATAAGACACCTTGGCAACTAAAAAAAAAGTATTTCTACTTTATGTTGCAACCCATGGTATATTGAGACGAGAATGATTGTTTACTCCGCCAGCCTTAGTCACAGGAGTACATGGACATCAAGGTTATTATGTACAGCAACTTTCTGCAGTCCCTTGATTTAACTAAACCCCTGTTTTTTTAATATTCCTGCCAAAGTAGACAATCTCACATTATCACATCGTTTCATCAGATGTTTGCCCAGTGATGTAAGTTATTTGCATCACTTTGAAGATTTTAAAAATAATTTTCACCGTTTGTTCCAGTTTAGATCTGAAAAGGAGTTATATTAGACACGTAACATCAATTCTCCATTTTCACAGATGCTTCCAGACCTGCTGATTTACTCCAGTATTTTTTCATTTTATTTTAGATTTCCAACATCTGCAATAAGTTTTGCTCTTATTATCCATTGACTCTGATTTTGTTTAAGTTCCTGATGCCTCATTGGGTCAAATACAGCTGTAATGTCATGGACAGGCACTCCCACCTCTAGAATTCAGCTCATTTGTCCACGTTTAAACCAAGGCTACAATGAGGTCAGTGCCCTTAGCTGAATCCAAACTGAGCATCAGTGAGTTAATTGCTAAGTAAATGCTTCTTGATAGCACTGTTGATGACACTACCCATCATTTTACAATTAATAGAGATGAAGCTAGATCTGAAATTAGCTGTGTTGGATTTGTCCTGCTGTCACTCGGGACTTTCCACATTTTTGGGTAGATGCCAGTGTTGTAGATATACTGGAACAGCTCAGGTTGTTCTTTAAGGAGCACTAGTCTTCAGTACTATTGCAGCAATGTTATTAGGGCCCATATGCTTTGCAGTATCCAGTGCCTCAAACTGTTTATTTATATCTTATGGAGTGAATTGAATTTGCTGAAGAATGACATATGTGATTCTGGGAGCCCCTGGAGAAAACGAAGTTTGATGCAAATGCTCCAACCTTATCTATTGTAGTGCTGTGCTATCATTAGGAATGAGGATGTTCGTACAATGCAAAAGATAAAGCTAAAGGTATCACCACAATCTTCAGCTAGTAGTGCTGAGTGGATGATCCTCCAGTGGTCCCCAGCATTACAGATACAAGTTTGATACACTCCATGTGATATCAAGAAATGGTTGGAGACACTGGATACCGCAAAGACCGCACTGACAACATTCTGGCAATAGTATTGAAGATGTATGCTCCAGAACTTGCCACTTCCCTAGCTAAGCTGTTCCAGTTTAGTTACAACACTGGCATCTATCCAACAATGTAGAAAATTGCCAAAGTATGTCCTGTACATAAAAAGCAGGACAAATCCAACCCGGCCAATTGCAGCCCCATCAGTCTCCTCTCGATCATCAGTAAAGTGATGAAAGCACTGTTAATGACACCTTCCAAGCTGCACCTGCTCATTGAAGGCCAGTTTGGGTTTTGCCAGGACCATTCACCTCCTGACCTCATTACATCCTTGGTTCAAACATTGACAAAAGAGCTGACTTCGAGAGATGAGGCATTGGCTGACATCAAGGCTGCATTTGACCAAGTGTGGCATCAAGGAGCCCGTGGCAAAACTGGAATCAGTAGGTATTGGGGCAAACTCCCTGGTGGTTGGAGTCATACCTGACACATAGGAAGATGGTCATGATTGTTGAAAGTCAGTCATCTCAGCTCCAGGATCTCTGCAGAAGGTCCTCAGTCATATTCTAGGCCCAACAATCTTCAGTTGCTTCAGCAATGACCAGCCTTCCCTCATAAGGTCACAATTGGGGATGTTCACTGATGATTGCACAATGTTCAGCACCATTTGCAACTCCTCAGATACTGAAGCAGTGGCCGGCACGGTGGCACAGTGGTTAGCACTGCTGCCTCAGCGCCAGAGACCCGGGTTCAGTTCCTGCCTCAGGCGACTGACTGTGTGGAGTTTGCACGTTCTCCCCATGTCTGCGTGGGTTTCCTCCGGGTGCTCCGGTTTCCTCCCACAGTCCAAAGATGTACATGTCAGGTGAATTGGCCATTCTAAATTGCCCATAGTGTTAGGTGAAGGGGTAAGTGTAGGGGAATGGGTGGTTTGCGCTTCAGCGGGTCGGTGTGGACTTGTTGGGCCGAAGGGCCTGTTTCCACACTGTAAGTAATCTAATCTAAACATCCAAATGCAACAAGATCTAGACAATATCCAAGCTTGCTGACAAACAGCAAGTAACATTTGTGCCACAAAAATACAGGCTGTGACCATCACCAATAAGAGATGATCATAGTGGCTACAAGAGCAGGTCAGAGGCTATGACACAACAATGAGTAACACACTACCTGACACCCAAAGCCTATCCACCATCTACAAGGCACAAGTCAGGAATGTGATGGAATACGCCCCACTTGCCTGGATGAGTACAGCGCCAACAACACTCAAAGCTTGACACCATCCAGCACAAAGCAGCCTACTTATTTAGCACTACAACCGCAAATATGCATTCTTTTCACTATCCGCTCAGTAGCAGTACTGTCTATAAGAGGCACTGCAGAAATTCACCAAAGATCCTCAGAATGCACCTTCCAAATCCACAACCATTTCCATCTCGAAGGACAAGGGTAGCAGATATTTGGCAACACCACCACCTTTTAAGTTCCCCTCTAAATCACTCACCATTGTGACTTGGAAATATATCACTGTTCCTTCACTCGCTGGGTCAAAATCTTGCTATTCCCTCCCTCATGGCATTGTGGGTTCAAGAAGGCCGCTCACACCACCTACTGAAGGACAGCTAGGAATGGGCATTAAATGCTGGCCAGCCAGTGATGCCCACATCCCACAAATGAATAGATTAAACAAAAAGAGCCTCCACCTGGACTGAGTTTAATTGTCCACCACCATTCACAACCAGATATGGCAGTATTGTAGAACTTTAACCTGATCTGTTGATTATTAACTCACTGAGCCCTGTCCATTACTTGCTGCTTACGATGTTTGACATATAACTAGCCCTATTTAATAATTTCAATTGACACTTCATTTATAGGTACTTTTGGTGCTCTACCTCACATATCATCCTGCGCTTTTCATTGAGCTAGAACTGACTCCTAGCTTGATGGTAATGATAAAATGGTGCTTATGTCACGCCATGAGATTACAGTTTGTTTGAGCATAAATCTGCTGATCATGAATGCTCAGTCTTGAGTTGAGATTTGGAGATACTGATGTTGGATTGGGATGTACAAAGTTAAAAATCACACAGCACCAGGTTATAATCCAACAGGTTTAGTTGGAAGCACTAGCTTTCAGAGCGCTGCTCCTTCATCTTGAGTTGTTTGAAGTTTATCCTATATGAAACAGATCATTGAGTATATTTAAAACAGAGATAAGTTCTTGATTGCCAAGGGGGTTAAAGGTTACAAGAAAAAAGCAGGCAAATGTGGTTGAAAAACCTATCAGCCATGATTGAATCTGCTCCCTCACTCAATGAGCCGAATGGTCTTATTTCTGCCGCTATGTCTTATGGTCTTATGATAATTCTACACAACACTATGTAGGTTATTCTCAGTATGAAGACAGGTCTTTGTTTCACAAGGAGAAGGTGAGGACTGCAGATGCTAAAAGTCAGTCAAGAGTGTGGTGCTGGAAAAGTACAGCAGGTCAGGCAGTAGGAGCAAGAGAATTGATGTTTCGGACATGACACCTGTTGGTCACCTTGCTGATCATGTCATGAACGGATGCATCTGTGCAGGTGTGTTGTTGTGTTATGATCCCTGCTGACATTATGACTGGACAAGTCAGAACCCAGACTGAGATGTAGCTTGATGGATCATACTTTTTGTTCTGATTTATTGAGGAAGCCTCTCACTGAAATGAAAGCAAGCAATATTGCAGTTTCTGTTTTAATAAAAAAAAGTTCAGTAATCAAAATAAAGAAAGATAAATAGAATAATCACTCCCTTTACTTAGAACACAAATTTGATTATATTTAAACATAGAGTAGAAGTAATGGATTGATTCCATTAATCCCCAAACATTCCTTCACAAGTTCCCAAAAGAACTGCCTTGTACAATAGTCACACCAGAGAACAAAATATGTTCCTAACACATCAATAGGTTTAAGATACCTGTGACTTGAACTCATGGACTGGAAACACTGATGGCCTCTTCGTGGAGCTAACATAAATCTGAGCTTAAACATACTCTGCTTCAAGTAAGCAGTTCAGAGTATTGTCACAACACTTCTGGTTTGGACGATTAAAGCCTTACACTAAGGAATCTAGTTTTATGATAGATTGTCCTTCTCAGGGCCACTTCTCTATACAATCATCTCCATCCAAGGAATTCCCAAAACTTTCTCTAAGTTATGAGTGTTTCCCCAAAGCTTAAAAAGTAAGCCTTAAGTAGAGAAATTTCTAATAGAAGTTGAAGCAAAACAGCCTATCCTACTAAGTTGTAAAATATCCTAACATTAAAAAAAAAATTAGTGCTACCAAAGTATCTCTGTCAGACTATGGTTTAAAATAAATCAGCATGGCTGAAGAAATACTTGAAGTTAATTATTAATTTAAGATGCACAAAATATCCAAATATCACCAGCCCATACTTAAAATGTATATATCACATAATTTAAATCACATGAGAATGAGGTTAAATATGTTTTTTTTCTCTTCTTGGTTCCCTCACCATCTGTCACAGATGCAGGTCTATCAGCTATCAGAGAATCATACAATCGAGAAGGTGCCCTTTGGCCCATTAAGTTTGTTTTGCCTAAAAATATACTATTACCTACACCAGTCTACTTTCTCGCACTAGGCCCATCGCTTTGTATGTTATAGTACTCCAGTTGCTCATTCAAGTACTTCTTAATGGTGGCAATGTTTCCCACCTCAACTATCCTCACAGGTAGTGCAATGCAGACTATTCATCCTCTGGGTAAAAATATTTTCCCTTAAATCTCCTGTAATCCTCCTGCTTTTCACTTTAAACTTACACTTTCCTATAATGTAGTGACCAGAACTGCACACAACTGTGGCCTCACCAAAGTTCTGTATAACTCCAATATGACCTCACAGCTGTTGTAATCTATGCCACAACTGATAAAGGCAAGTGTCCTGAATGCTGCCTTAGCTACCCTATTAACCTGTCCTCCCACTTTCAGAGATATGTGGACAAGTATTACAAGATTCCTCTGTTCCTCTGAGCTTCCTAGTGTCTTGCCATTCATTGAATACTTCCTGCCATTCATTGAATACTTCCTTGTCTTGTTCCTCCTTCCGATGTGCATCACCTCCCATTTATCATAGTTAAATTCCATTTGCTATTGATCTGACCATCTGACCAATCTTTTTATATTCTCCTCTGATCCAACAGCTCCCTCCTCATTATCAACAACTCAGCCAATCTTTGTGTCATCTGCAACCTTACTTACCATCCCTCCCACATTCTCATCTATATCACTTACGAATATCACAAACAATAAGGGACCCAGCACTGACCACTCATGTCCACCGGTACACCACTTAACACTGTGATTCCAGTCACACAAGCAGCCTTATTTTACCATCCTCTGTCTACTGCCATTTAGCCAATTTTGGATCCAACTTGCCAACTATGTCCTTTTGGACTCAACCAGCTCAGTCAGTAGAGGTGCTGTCAAATCACTGTTAATGATGGACATTAGAGTCCCTCATCCAGTAAATTCTTTACCTCTTTCTGTGCTTCTGCAAAGTAGTGGCCAACATGGAGGTATACTGATTCACCAGCTAAGATTCGGGAGGGTAGGGGTGATAGGAATACACGTGATCAGTAGGAGGTTTCCTTGCTCATGTTTAAATTGACTGCAGACATCAAAGTCTCATAGAATCAATGTTGAGGACTCTCAAGGTATCTTTACAATTTCTATTTGTTTTTCTCTGGTGATGGTTAGAACATAGAACATTACAGTGCAATACAGGCCCTTCAGCCCTTGATGTTGCGTCGACCTGTGAAACCAATCTGAAGCCGATCTAATCTACACTATTCCATTTTCATCCATGTGCCTATCCAATGACCATTTAAATGCCCTTAAAGTTGGCGAATTTGCTACTGTTACAAGTAGTATGTTCCACGCCCTGACTACCTTCTGAGTGAAGAAACTACCTCTGACATGTGTCTTATATCTATCACCCCTCATCTTAAAGCTTTACCCCCTCGTACTAGCCATCACCATCCAATGAAAAAGGCTCTCACTGTCCACCCCATCTAACTCTCTGATTATCTTACATGTCTCAATTAAGTCACCTCTCAACCTTCCTCTCTCTAATGAAAATAACCTCAAGTCCCTCAGCTTTTCTTCGTATACTAGGCAACATCCTAGTAAATCTCCTCTGAACCCTTTCCAAAACTTCCACATCCTCCCTAAAATGCAGTGACCAGAACTGGACACAATACTCCAAGCGTGGCCACACCAGAGTGTTGTAGCCATGCAGCATGCCCTCATGGTTCCTAAACTCAGTTACTCTACTAATAAAAGCTAACACACAGTATGCCTTCTTAACAACCCTATTAACCTGGGTGGCAATTTTCAGGGATCTATGTGCATGGACAACGAGATCCCTCTGCTCATCGATACTACCAAGCATTTTACCATTAGCCCAGTACTCTGCATTCCTGTTGCTCCTTCCAAAGTGAATCACCTCACACTTGTCCGCATTAAACTCCCATTTGGCACCTCCAGCCCAGCTCTGCTGCTTATCTATGTTCCTCTGTAACCTACAACATCCTTCTGCACTATCCACAACTCTACCAACCTTAGTGTCCTCTGCAAATTTACTAAGTCATCCTTCTATACCCTCACATGCAGGTCTTTAAAATCCAGGTTTATAAAAATGACAAACAGCAGTAGACCCAAAACAAATACTTGCGGTACACCACTCGTAACTGAACTCCTGGATGACCATTTCCAATCAACCATCACCCTCTGTCTTCTTTCAGCTCGCCAACTTCTGATCCAAACTGCTAAATCACACTCAATCCCATGCCTCCATATTTTATGCAAAAGCCTACCGTGAGGAACCTTCTCAAATGCTTTACTGAAATCCATATACACATCAACTGCTTTACCCTCAACCACCTGTTTGGTCAATTTCTCAAAGAATTCAGTAAGGGTTGTGAGGTACGACCTACCCTTCACAAAATCGTGTTGACTATCCCTAATCAGCTTATTCCTCTCAGAGCGGTTATAAATCATCTCTCTTGTAACCTTTTCCAACACTTTACCCACAACTGAACAAATGAACAACATTTGCTATCCTCCAGTCTTCTGGTACTGTTCCTATAGATAATGACAACTTAAAAATCAAAACCAAAGGCTGTGCAATCTCCTCCCCGGCTTCCCATCTGGCCCAAGGAACTTACCTATTTTCACACTTTCAAGAATTGCTAACACCTCCTCCTTGTGAACCTCATTCTCATCTAGTCTAGTAGCCTGTATCTCAGTATTCTCCTTGACAGTTGTTGCCTTTTTCCAGTGTGAAAACTGACTAAAAGTATTCATTTAGCACTTCCCTTATCTCCTCTGGCTTCACACACCATTTCCCATTCCTATCCTTGATTGGCCGATCTTACTCTCATTCTTTTATTGCTGATATATCTATAGAAAGCCTTTGGGTTTTCCTTGATCCTATCCACAAACAACTTCTCATGTCCTTTCCTGGCTCCTCTTAACTCTTTGTTTAGGTCTTTCCTGGCTAACTTGTAATTCTCAAGCACCCTAACTGAGCCTTCATATCTCACATTAATATAAGCCGCCTCCTTCCTCTTGTCAAGAGATTCAACTTCTTTAGTAAACCATGCTTCCTCCCCACACCGCTCCCTCCCTGCCTGACAGGTACATACTTATCAAGGACACGCAGTAGATGATCCTTGAATAAGCTCTACATTTCAGTTGTGTTCATCCCCTGCAGTTTCCTTCCCCATCTTATGCATCCTAAATCTTGCCTTATCGCGTTATAATTGCCTTTCCCTAGCTATAACTCTTGCCCTGCGTATAAGCCTATCCTTTTCCATCGCTAAATTAAGCATAACCGAATTGTAGTCACTATCACCCAAGTGCTCACCTACCTCCAAATCTTACACCTGGTCGAGTTCATTACCCAGTACCAAGTCTAATGTGGCCTTGCCCCTTGTTGGCCTGTTTGCGCACTGTGTCAGGAAATCTTCCTGCACACATTAGATAAAAACTGACCCATCTAAAGTACTTGAACTATAGTATTCCCAGTTATTCTAAGCTACTCTCTTCTTTTTGATTCTTAAACTGGAGTTATTCTTGCATTGCTTCTTGTGTACTTTATTGCAAAACTGACTACAAAATACTTATTCAATGCCACTGTGATTTTTTTTGTTTTCCAAATTGCATGCTATTAAAGGACCAATTCTCATTTTAGCAATTCTTTCCTAATTTATGTTTGTGGAAGCTTTCATAGCCTCATGTTTAAGCCCTTAATTACATTTTAGACATGACCTATGGATCCACATATCTCACTTTCAAACTGAATGTGAAATTCTATCATGTCACAATTAACTTACCTGGGGGATCCTTTACTATCAGACCTTTAAATAATCCTGTCTCTATACAAATGCCAGGTTGAAATATCCTGATTCCTTCTCTGTTCTGGAACATACTGTTCTAAGAAATTGCCCGAAATACAGACTATAAACTCATCTTCCAAACTACCATTGCCAGTAAATTTATTTAATCAATGTAGAAATTCAAGTCATACAAAATTATTGCACTACCTTTATTGCAAGCCCTGATTGTTTCTTGAGGTATACCCCTGTCCTATTGTTGTGCTGCTATTAAGAGGCTTATAAACTACTTCAGTAATTTTTACTCCTTTGCTATCTGTTATCTGCACCCAAACTGATTCAACATCTTGAACTTCTGAACCAAGATCACTCCTCACTATGCTACTTTTCTCACCCTTTATTCATAAAGTTACCCAACCTCTTTTTTTTCTCCCCTCCTGTTCTTTCAAAATACCAAATTTCCTTGATTGCTTAGTTTCAAATTTGACCACATGGTCATTGTGTCTCTGTAATTTCTAATGTACCATACTCATTTATTGAGATTTTTCTCTCCATTCGTCCAACTTGTTATTAATAGTGGGTACTAATATTTGTAGACATTCCAGATTAATTTTAGTAATGTTTACAAAAGATCTTAGCTATTTTACAACTAGTTTGGCTCTAACTGGGTTCATATTCTATACTAAATCCTACCCCAGAGTTGGAGGAAGCTCTGATTTTAGGTTTAGATTCTGTTTAGTATTAGTGATGGCAGAAAGTACTTCACAGGAACTGTAAAATTATGTGTATCCACCCAAGAAGTGGACTAGAGAGGTTTGCTGTAAGAAAGTTGGTTCTTACTGAAGTACTTTGTGAAAGAAAACTGAAAAAGGTATGGATCCAGTGTTTAAATAATCAATAGTCTTTCTGGCTAGCATCAACCACTGTTTTCTCATTCATTTCCTCTGAAACATTAAACTCAAATTTTCAGTCCTCTAAACATAAACTGGCTTGTTCCAATCAAGTTAGCTCTTCATATCCTTGCAGTATTGAGTTGTGCCATATTTTGAAAAGACATCTTCCACCACTGAGTGCTCAACTATTTGGATGGCTCTGTTTTTACTTCCAGAAAAGTTAAACTTTCATTGTTTTATTTCTAAAGATAAGACTTTTCCTCAGTTTTATCTGATGTTTTGTAAAGCCCAGCTCTAACAACTTGAACTACTTTTTTTCCAATGCTTTTGAATTGGGAACAGATGAAAGGACTGTTGTGACATAGCTCAATTTGAAGCAAATACAGGAATGCACTTGTCGAAATGTCACCTCGTTTGCTGTAATTAGGCAGAAAGTGTGATGCCATGTTATTCAACCATTCCTGCAGGGATGCTCACTTATTTCTGAATGACAGCGTACAGCAGCACGGTGGCACAGTGGTTAGCACTGCTGCCTCACAGCGCCAGAGACCCAGGTTCAATTCCCGCCTCGGGTAACCACACTGTGTGGAGTTTGCACATTCGCCCGTCTTTGCCGTGTTTGCTTGGGTTTCCTCTGGGTGCTCCAGTTTCCTCCCACACACTTCAGCTTGTATGAGTGAATTGGCCATGATAAATTGCCCGAAGTGTTAGGTGAAGAGGTAAATGTAGGGGAATGTTTCCACACTAAGTAATCTAATCTAATCTCTGTAGAACATAGAACAATAGACCACAGAACAGGCCCTTGTGTCCTCAACCTGTGAAGTAATCTAAGCCCATCCCCCTACACTATCCCATCATCATCCATGTGCTTATCCAAGGATTGTTTAAATCACGAAATTGGCAGGCAGGGCATTCTGCACCCTTACCACTGTCTGAGTGAAGAACCTGCCTCTGACATCTGTCTTTAAATCTATCACCCCTCAATTTGTAGCTATTTCCCCTCATACAAGCTGATGTCATCATCCTAGGAAAAATACTTTCACTGTCTACCATGTCTAAACCTCGGATCATCTTGGATGTCTCTATGAAATTCCCTCTTAGCTGCCTTCTTTCCAATGAAACACACCCAAATCTCTCAGACTTTCCTCATAAGACCTTCCCTCCAGACCAGGCAACATCCTGGTAAATGTTCTCTGTACCTTTTCCAATGCTTCCAATTCCTCCTTGTAATGGGACAACCAGAATAGTACACAATATTGCAAGTGCGGCCGCACTATCATTTGTATAGTTGCAGCTCCGGAACTCAATCCATCTACCAATAAAACCTAACACACCGTAAGCCTTCTTAACAGCACTATCAACCTGGGTGACAACTTTCAGGGATCTATATACACAGACTCCAAGATCCCTCTGCATATCTACACTCCGAAGAATCTTTCCACTGACCCAGTATTCTGCCTACCTGTTATTCTTCCCAAAGTGAATCACCTCCCGTTTAGCTGCATTGAACTCCATTAGCTACCTCTCAGCCCAATTCTGCAGTTTATCCAAGTCCCCCTGTAACCTGCAACACTCTTCCACACTGTCCACCACTCCACCAACTTTAGTGTCATCTGCAAACTTACTAACCCATCCACCTATGCCTGCATCTAAGTCATTTATAAAAATTACAAACAGCAGTGGTCCCAAAACAGATCCTTGTGGCACACCACTAGTAACCGGACTCCAGGCTGAATATTTTCTATCAACCACCACTCTCTGCCTTCTTACAGAAAGCCAGGTTCTAATCCAAACTGCTAAATGACCTTCAATCCCATGCCTCTGCATTTTCTCCAACAGCCTACCATATGGAACCTTATCAAAGCCCTCACTGAAGTCCATGTACACTACGTCAACTGCCCTCGCCTCATCCACATGCTTGGTCACCTTCTCAAAAAATTCAATGAGGTTTGTGAGACATAACCTGCTCTTGACAAAACCATGTTGACTAGCTACAATTAAATTGTTGCTTGCTAGATGATTATAAATCATATCTCTCATAATTCTTTTCAAAACGTTTCCTACAACAGATGTAAGGCTCACTGGTCTAGAATTACCTGGGTCATCTCTACTGCCCTTACTAACCTTGATCCTTTCTAATCTAATATCTCATGTCTCATTCTTCTCCTCTGAGTGAAAACCGAAGAGAAATATTTGTTTAGCTCCAATCTCTACAGGGTCCAAACACAACTTTTCACTTCTGTCTCTGACTCGCACTATTCGTACCCTAGCCATTCTTTTATTCCTTACATACTTCTAGAAAGCTTCAGTGTTCTCCTTTGTTCTATCTGCTGAAGACTGCACATGTCCTCTCTTTGCTCTTTGTGACTCTGTCTTTAAATCCTTCCGAGCTAATCTGTAACTCTCCATGCGCTCATCTGAACTATCTCGTCTCATCATCACATAAGCCTCCCTCTTCTGCCTAACAAGAGATGCAATTTCTGCAGTAAACCATGGTTCCCTTACCGTATCACTTCCTCCCTGGCTGACAGGGGCATATCTATCAAGGACACACAATATATGTTCCTTAAACCAATGCTGCATTTCGATTGTCCCCATTCCCTGCATTTTGCTACCCCATTCTATGCATCCGAATTCTTGCCTAATTGCATTATAATTGCCGTTCCCCTATCGATAACTCTTACTCTGTGGCATGTATCTATCCCTTTCCATCACTGAACAAAACATAACCAAATTATAGTCATGTTCTCCAAGTACTCACCTACCACTAAATCAAACACCTGGCCTGGTTCATTACCAAGCACCAGATCCAATGTGGCCTCCCCTCTTGTCAGCACTTTGACATACTGTGTCAGGAAACCCTCCTGCACACATTGGAGAAAAACTGATCCATCCAACCTACTAGAGTTACAGCATTTCCAGTCAATGTTGGGGAAGTTAAAGTCCCCCATAATGACTACCTTGTCCCCTTCACTGCTACCCAGAATTGTTTTGCCAATTCTCTCTTCCACACCTCTGGAACTCTGCGGAGGCCTACATATAAAAAAAACTTCCAGTAGTGTGACCTCTCCTCTCCTGTTTCTAACCACAGCCCATACTACCTCAGTAGACAAGTCCTCGGCCAAAGTTCTTTCAGCCACCGTTATACTGTCCTTGATTAACAAGGCCACATCTCCCCTTCCTTTACTGCCTTGCCTATTCTTAATGAAAGATCTAAACTCTGGGACCTGCAACATCCATTCCTCACCCTGCTCTATCCATGTCTCCGAAATGGCAACAACATCGAAGTCCCAGGTACCTATCCTTGCTGCAAGCCCACCTACCTTATACTTCTGGCATTGAATTAGATACACTTCAAACCAGCTTGCTGTCTGTCAGCACATTCCTTTGACCTTGAAATCCTGTCCATGTCCTGCCTACTTTCATCCTCCTGTGCACTGGAACTACACCTCAGGTTCCCAACTCCCTGCTGAGCTTTTTTTAAACCCACCTGAATAGCACCAGCAAATTTCCTGCTAATGCAGCAAAACTTCGCGGCTCTTAAACCCGATCCCCCTGTCAATGAAAGCCAAAACACCATATGCTTTCTGAAAAACCTATCCATTTGGGTGGCAACTTTGAGGGATCTATGAACTTGCACACCCAGATCCCTCTGTTCCTCAACACTGCCAAGAATCCTGTCTTTAATCCTATATTCAACATTTGAGTTCGACCTTCCAAAATGCATCACTTTGCATTTATCTCGGTTGAAATCCATCTGCCATTTCTTAGCCCAGCTCTGCATTCTGTCTATGTCTCACTGCAGCCTACAGTAGCCCTCTATATTATCAACGACACCTCTAACCTTTGTATCATCTGCAAATTTACTAACCCACCCCTCAACCTCCTCATCCAAGTCATTTATAAAAACTGCAAAGAGCAGAGGCCCAAGAACACAGCCCTGCAGGACACCACTCAACACTGTCCTCCAGGCAGAATACTTTCCATTTACAACCACTCTCTGCCTTCTGTCAGCCAGCCAATTCTGAATCCAGATAGCCAAATCTCCCTGTATCCCATACTTCCTGACTTTATGAATGAGCCTACCATGGAGAACCCTATCAATGCCTTGCTGAAGTCCATATACACCACATCTCCTGTTCGACCGTCGTCGACCTGTCTTGACACCTCCTCAAAGAACTCAGTAAGATTTTTGAGGCATGACCTGCCCCTCACAAAGCCATGCTGACTGCCTTTAATCACACTATGCTTTGCCAAATAGTCACAAATCCTATCCCTCAGAATTCTTTCCAAACTTTGCTGACCACACACGTCAGACTGACTGGTCTGTAATTGCCAGCGTTTTCCCTATCACCCTTCTTGAAAAGAGGAATAACATACGCCTCCTTCCAATCCTCCGGCACAACTCCTGTGGAGAGTGAGGAGGCAAATATCCTCACCAGCGACTTAGCAACCTCCTTTCTTGCTTCCCGGAGCAGCCTAGGATAAATCTGGTCTGGCCGTGGAGACTTATCAATCTTAATGTTTTCCAAAATTTCTAGCACATCGACTTAATCAATCTTGATCTGGTCAAGACTGTATCCCAGTTCCTCTAAGCTTTCATTTCCAACAAGTTCCCTTTCCTTGGTGAAAACCGAAGCAAAAAACTCATTTAGGGCTTCCCCTATCTGCTCAGACTCCACGCACAAGTTCCCCATGCTATCACTGATCGGCTCTACCTTCTTCCTGATCATTCTCTTATTCCTCATGTACGAGTAAACTGCCTTTGTCACTAGTTAAATTGCAGGGAGACTAGAGTTAATCTGGGCCATGACCAATTTCTCAAAACATTTCATGATTATTGAGGTCAGAGCCACTGCACAGTATTCATTAAAATTACTGAGATGATGGTGGTCTTCTTGAAGCAGTTGGAGATTTCAGCCTGTAGGAGGGAGAGGTGGAGTTCTCTGTAGTTGTATGAGGGGTAGTCTGAAAATTGACTAGAAACAGGAACTGTTTGCTACCAAGTGAAGCTGTAGGCTGTTTCTTTAAGCCTACCTTGAACAACTGGAACAATCTTCCTGCCAGACCCACTGGACAAGGGATGTTATGCAGCTGTCTGAACATACTGAATGCCATTCGACTTCAGAAAATACTCAAATTCCCTGCTGGTAAATGACCCATTCTCCATGACCAATACTTCTGGAAGTTTGTGTATTCAGTCACCAAGTCACCCTTTATTTACATTACCAGCTCTGAGTCAGTTCCTGAAGTGAACTGAAGCCCTTGTTAACATCTGTCAGTGAGGGCTCCCTGATTGGCCTAGGTTAACCATCCCAATTATAGTCTACATGATCCAGCTGGTTCCAACTACTACAGGTAGATAGATTCATGAGAAGCAAGGGGGTCAAAAGTTAACCGTGAATTTGAGACCACAATCAGATTAGCCACAATCTTATTAAATGGTGATGCACGCATGAGGACCTGAATTACTTACTCATTCCTGCTCTCAATGTATATGTTCATATGGTGACGTATGGTATATGTTTATGTGTGTTTTAGTGTAATTTATTTTAAAGTTTGAATTATGCACTCATTGAAAGCAGGCTTTGGTCTGAGTGTATGATGGTTTAATTACTGTTCATATATTTGGAGCCATGATTTTTTGAAACCAGTTCCAGAAGTGCTAACAGGATGTTGTTTTTAATTGGAAGAATTTTATGAGCAAACAAAGTAAACATTGAAGAGTTGCTTTCAGTTGGAACTTTCAGAATTTAGTTTTGCTTGGGGCAAACACCCATAGCTTGGAAAGCTATTGGTTTCATTTTACAAAAGTCCTGTTGAAGTGAGATTTGTTTTTGTTTTGTTTGATTTATTGTTGTCACATGTACCGAGATACAATGAAAAGGTGTTGTTTTGCATGCTGATTGTACCATACAAAGTGCATCAGGGTAGCAGAACAGAGTGCAGAATACAGTGTTATAGCCACAGAGAAGGTGCAGAGAGAGAGAAATCAGAATTAACTTTTAAGAAATCCATTTGCAAGTCTGATAATAGCAGGGAGGAAGCTGTTCTTGAATCTGTTTGTATGTGTATCCAAACTTTTACACCTTCAGCCCAACAGAAGAGTGTGGACGAGAGTGTAACCAGGGTGGGAGAGGTCTTTCATTATGTTGGTTGCTTTCCCAAGGCAGCGAGAAGAATGGATAGAGTCAATGAATGGAAGGTTGGTTTGTGAGATGGACTGGGCTTGTTCACAAGTCTTTGTAGTTTCTTGATGTCTTGGGTAGATCCGTTGCCATACCACACTGTGATGCAAATAGGATGCTTTCTATGGTGCATCTATAAAAATTTGTTATAGTCTTTACTGGCTTGCTGAATTTCCTTAGCCTCCTGAGGAAACTGATGTTGTTCTGCTTCATGTGTCACATCAACATGTGTGGACCAGGACAGATCGTTGCTGATCATACCAGGAACTTGACGTTCTTGAACACCACTGATGCAGACAGGGGCATGTCCTCCATTCTGCTTTCTGAAGACAATGATCAGTTCCTTCATTTTGCTGATGTTGAGGGAGAGATTCTTGTCTTTACATCATTCTAGTAAGCACGCAATTTCTTTACTGTATTCAGTCTCTTGTTTCAGAAACAACCTACAACGATGATGTTGTCAGCAAACTTGCAAGTGGAGTTGGGGTGGAATTTGACCACACAGCCATGAGTGTAAAGGGGGCTGAGTGCACAACCTTGTGGGCAGCGGTGTTGAGGATTATCATGGAAGTGATTTTGTCACCTATTCTTACTGATTATGGCCTACTGGTAAGGAAGTTGAGGATGCAGTTACAGGGCCAGCATTTGGAGATGTGTTTGTTTAGAATTATGGTGTTGAAGGTAGAGCTGTAGTCAATAAGTATGAGCCTGACATAGATATTTTTGTTATCAAGATATTCCAGGGATTAGTATAGGGCCAGCGAGATGGTGTCTGCCATGGACCTGTTGCGATGATAGATGAGTTGCAAAGAACAAAGAAAATTTACAGCCCAGAAACAGGCCCTTCAGCCCTCCAAGCCTCCAAGTCGATCCAAATGTATTACCTAAACCTGTCGGTCAATTCCTAAGCATTTGTATACCTCTGCTCCCCACCTACCCATGCGTCTGTCTAGATACATCTTAAATGAATCTACCGTGCCTGCCTCTACCACCTCTGCTGGCAAACCGTTCCAAACGCCCACCACCCTCTGTGTGAAGTACTTGCCCTTAAACTTTCCACCTCTCACTTTAAAAGTATGACCTCTGGTTATTGAATACTTCACCCTGGGGAAAAAACGTCTCTATCCACCCTGTCTATACCCTTCATGATTTTGTAAACCTCAATCAGGTTCCCCCCCATCTCCTTTTTTCTAGTGAAAATTAACCTAACCTACTCAACCTCTCTTCATAGCTAGCACCTTCCATACCAGGCAACATCCTCGTAAACCCTCTCTACACCCTCTTCAAAGCGTCCACATCCTTTTGGTAATGTGCCGACCAGAACTGTACACAGTATTCTAAATGCAGCCGAACCAATGTCTTGTACAATTTTAACATGACTTGCCAGCTCTTATACTCAATACCCCGGCCAATGAAGGCGAGCATACTATATGCCTTTTTGACCACTCTATCCACTGTGCAGCAACCTTCAGGGTACAATGGACCTGCACTCCCAGATCTCTGCCCAGCAACTTTTCCCAAGGCTCTTCATTCATTCTATAATTCACTCTAGAATTAGACTTGCCTAAATGCATCACCTCACATTTGTCTGATTGAAAGCCATTTGCCACTTTTCCGCCCAACTCTCCAGTCTATCTATATCCTCTTGTATTCTCTGACAGTTCCTTATGCTTTCTGCTACCCCAATCTTTGTCATCTGCAAACTTGCTGATCATACCAACAATGCCCTCTTCTAGATCATTTATGTATATTACGAACAACAGTACCCCAATACTGACCCCTTTGGAACACCACTGGTCACTTTTCGAGAAACTCCCTTCAACTACTACTCTGTCTCCTGTTGCTCAACCAGTTCTTTATCCACCTAGCTAGAACACCCTGCACACCATGTGACTTCACTTTCTCCATTAGTCTACAATGGGGAACCTTATCAAACGCCTTACTAGAGTCCATGTATATGACATCAACAGCCCTTCCTTCATCTAACAACTTGGTCACTTCTTCGAAGGACTCTTAAGTTGGTAAGGCACGATCTCTCCCGCACAAAACCATGTTGCCTATCACTGATAAGCTCATTCTTTTCTAAACATAAATAGATCCTTTCTTTCAGTACCCTCTCCAGCAACTTCCCCATCACCGACGTCAGGTTCACTGGTCTGTAGTTACCCAGAATATTCCGACTACACTCTTGTACAGGGGGGCAACATGAGCAACCTTCCAGTCCTCCGACACCTCACCTGTATTTAAGGATGCCACAAAGATATCTGTCAGGGCCCCAGCTATTTCCCCTCTCGCCTCCCTCAGCAACCTGGGATAGATCCCATCCGGTCCTGGGGATTTGTCCATCTTATTAACCTCTAGCATACCCAACACATCTTCCATACTTATGCCAACATGATTCAGACTAATCATACTTCAATCTCTAATCTTAAGATTCATCATGTTCCTCTCTTCAGTGAACACTGATGCACAGTAATAATTCAGAATCTCACCCATTCTCTCTGGTTCGGCACACAGCCTTCCTTCATTATCAATGGACCAATCCTTTCTCTCGTTACCTGCTTGCTTCTTAATTAAGAATAAAATGCTTTGGGATTTTCCTTAACTCTGCTTGATAAAGCTATTTCATGACCCCTTTTAGCCTGCTTGATTCCTTGTTTAAGACTTGTCCTACTCTTCCGATATTCCTCCAGGGCCCGTTCTGTTTTTAGCTGCCTCGACCTTATGTATGCTTCCCTAGTCCTCTTGGCTAGTTGTACAATTTCTCCTGTCATCCACAGTTCACGAATCTTGCCCTTCCTATCGTTTGCCTTCAACAGGACATGCTTATCCTGCACTATCGTTAACCTATCTTTGAAAGCCTCCCACATCTCAAATGTGAACTTCCCTTCAAATAGCTGTGTCCAATCCACAAAAAAAGGTTTTGTGATTTACACATGAAAGAAGTGAAACTATCACTGTCTTCTAACAGATGAAAGGCTTAACAGACAATCAGTTTTTCAATGTATAATTTCAGTTACATCACACTGCAAAGTTTTGCTATAAATTCTGTGTTCCGAGCGAGCCCTCCACTGTCACCTGATGAAGGAGCGTCGCTCCGAAAGCTAGTGTGCTTCCAATTAAACCTGTTGGACTATAACCTGGTGTTGTGTGATTTTTAACTTTGTACACCCCAGACCAACACTGACATCTCCAAATCATTGGTAAAGTATGTGTGAGAGTGTGATGGGGCATAAGCCTGTGAGATGGTGCGTGCGTGGCTGTGAGGGTGGGAGGTGTGTGTATGAGAGAGAGTTTGTGTATGAGAGATGGTCTGGAGGTTGGCTAATGTGATGCCACTATTTAAGAAAGGTGGTAAGGAAAAGCCAGGGAACTATAGACTGGTGACCTTGACATCGGTGGTAGGCAAGTTGTTGGTGGGAATCCTGAGGGACAGGATTTACATGTATTTGGAAAGGCAAGGACTGATTGGGGATAGTCAGCATGGCTTTGTTCATGGGAACTCATGTCTCACAAACTTTTAGTTTTTTGAAAAGGTAACAAGATTGATGAGGGTAGAAAGGTAGACATGATTTGTATGGACTTCAGTAAGGCATTTGACAAGGTTCCTAATGGGAGATCTACCAAAATTAGATCTCCTGGAATACAGGGAGAACTAGCCATTTGGATACAGAAGATGGAAGACAGGGCAGTGGTGGAGGGTTGCTTTCCAGACTGGAGGCCTGTGACCAGTGGAGTGCTACTAGGATCAGTGCTGGATTCACTGCTTTTGGTATAAATGATTTGGGTGTGAATATATGAGGTATGGTTCGTAAGTTTGCAGATGACGCCAAAATTGGAGGTGTAGTGGACAGTGAAGAAAGTTATCTCAGAGTACAATGGGATCTTGATCAGATGGGCCACTGGGCTGAGGAGTGGCACATGGAGTTAAACTTAGATAAACGTGAGGTGCTGCACTTTGGAAAAGCAAATCAGAGCAGGACTTATACACTTGTAAGATTCTAGGGAGTGTGGCTGAACAAAGAGACCTTGGAGTGCAGGTTTATAATTCTTTCAAAGTAGAGTAGTATGTTTTCCTTTATTGGTCAGAGCATTGAGTATAGGGGTTGGGAGGTCACTTTTGGAATATTGTGTGCAATTCTGGTCGCCTTCCTAGTGGAAGGATGTTATCAAACTTGAAATGGTTCAGAAAGGATTTACAATGATGTTGCCAGGGTTGGAGGATTTGAGCTATAAGTTAAAAGGCTGAGTAGGCTGGAGCAGATTTCCCTGGAGCAGCCAATGCTGAGGGATGAACTTAGAGAGGTTTATAAAATCATGAGGGGCATGGATAGGATTAATAGACAAGGTATTTTCCCAGGGGTGAGAGAGCCCAGAACTAGAGTGCGTAGGTTTTGGGTGAGAGCGAAAAGATATAAAAGGGATCTAAGGGGCAGCTTTTTCACACAGAACATGGTGCATGTATGGAATGAACTGCCAGAGGAAGGAGTGGAAGCTAGTACAATTGCAGCATTTAAAAGGCACCTGGATGGGTATATGAACAGGAAGGGTTTAGGGGGGTATTGGCCAAACGCTGGCAAATGGGGCTAGATTCGGTTAGGATTTCTGGTGGGCATGGATAAGTTGGACTGAAGGGTCTGTTTCCGTGCTGTCCATTGCTATAACTCTATGACTATGACTCTGTGCTCCCTCAAAAACAGGGCAGGAACAAACCATACCTGGCCCCCAGAACAGCCAGAAGGCCTGTCTGAAACCTTGTTCTCCCCATCCGTCTAGTGTCCAAGATTAATGCAGCCTTGATACCATTGCCGCTGGAAAACAAAGGAAACTTTCGCGAGACGCTGCGGACACAAGAGACAGGTTACAGTCTATTACGCTGCCCATGTCTCAGTCCGAGTCAAAGGAACCCAACCTGGGGTGAAAACATCCCAGGTGAAGTTACCAGAGAAAGACTAGGCCTATGTTTCTGGTCTTGGTGGGAAAGGAATATCGTGATTAGAACCAGGTGGATCTTCTTGACTATGATTGGCTCAGGTTAACAACCCTAATCAGGGAGCCCTGGCTGTCAGACCTAAGCAGGGAATTAAGGATCTCTTCAGGGACTGACTCTGTGAGCTAGTTGTTCACAGCTGGTGTATTGTGCACATGTAAATAAAGGGTGACTTTGTGACTGGATACTAATCTACGTGCAGTTATTTCATTGTCTCTCCCTTTGACATATTCTATGGTTAGGACCCTACGTTTTCTGGGATAGAGAGTTTCAAGGGCACTCAACCTCCTGAGAAAATAATTTTCTTCATCTTGATCTTAAATGGGTAACCCTTTATTTTCAAACTGTCTCCTTATTGTAGTCCCTCCTACAAGAGAAACCATCCTTTCAGTGTTCACCCTGTTATGGCCCCACAAAATCTTCTGTGTTTAAAAAGATCACTGCTCATTCTTATAAACTCAAATGGATTTGGCACCAACATGCTGAACCTTTCTTCATAAAATAATCCTAAACATTGACTAGCAAAATTGGAGTCACTGGCTGGCAAAAGAGATAACTTACAGTATCTCCTGTGGGCTGGTGATACATTATTTTACAAAATGTCTTCCTGGCGCTTCATGCCTGCACTTGTAGATTCAGCTGGTAATAAAATTGGCTGTTCTTGCATAAGAAGAAATTACAAGAGACTTTTTGAAATTTAGTGAGCATTTCTAAGAGTAGACAAAAAATTCTTGGAAGTGGTTTCCCCTGGAGGTGTAAATAGCTGTCCTATCTCACCAACAATCTGACAAGATAAGAGTCATCCAAGCTCAGTTGGAAAGTTATTTAATAAATTTTGATCTATGTAAACATCTGGCTGTGAGCAACCATTTCGTGCAGAGACTATGAGACTAACATCAAATGGAATTTGCAGAATTGTAACAATGTGGTAGGAAGCCCTTTGGCCTAATGTGTCTGTATGAATTCCACTAGCTTGGCAGCATTTGAGGTCATGTTCCCAGAGTATTAACCTGGATTTCTTAACTTCTAACCCAGTATGTATTAATCATGATGCCACCATCTCTGCACAACTACTAGATATAGTGTACTGCATTTCTAGGCGGCACTTGATAAGGAGCCACTTAAAGGCCATTGCAGAAATTAAAAGCTCATGGTGAAGAGGACATATTGATATAGAATATTGGCTTCCTAGCAGAAATAAATAAGAAATGGTATGGTTACTATACTATACGTTTTTTACTCGAAGATTTTTTACTATACGTAGAACCCTAACTTGTGAAGACAATTTTAAAAATCCACAAAGGAATATGGATGGTGAGTGGACAAACATTGGGTGAATGGTGGATAATGTAGGAAAATGTAAAATTGTCCATTTTGGAAAGAAGAATAAAAAAGAAGCATATTATCTAAGTGGTGAGAGGCTGCTGAGCTCTGGGATACAGAGGAATCTGACTATCCTTGTACATAATTCGTGAAACGTTAACATGCTGGTTCAGAAAATAATTAGGAAAGCTTCTGTGATTCTGATAGAAGATTCTAATTTATAATTTATTGTGGAATTAAGTACAAAAGTTGGGAAATTATGCTTCAGTTATAAAGGACAGTGTTGAATTCATGTCAGGAGTACAATGTATTGTGTATGTCTGTTTATTGAAGGATTTAAATGTGTTGAAAGAAGTTAAGAGAATGTTTACAAGATTAATATTTGGAACAGTTTTGTGAGGAAAGATTGGTCAGGTTTAGAAGAACAAGAGGTTACTGACAATAGACAATAGGTGCAGGAGTAGGCCATTCTGCCCTTCGAGCCTGCACCACCATTCAATATGATCATGGCTGATCATCCTTAATCAGTATCCTGTTCCTGCCTTATCTCCATAACCCTTGATTCCACTATCTTTGAGAGCTCTATCTAACTCTTTCTTAAATGAATCCAGAGATTGGGCCTCCACTGCCCTCTGGGGCAGAGCATTCCACATAGCCACCACTCTCTGGGTGAAGAAGTTTCTTCTCATCTCTGTCCTAAATGGTCTACCCCGTATTTTTAAGCTGTGTCCTCTGGTTCGGCACTCACCCACCAGCAGAAACATGTTTCCTGCCTCCAGAGTGTCCAATCCTTTAATAATCTTTCTGTCTCAATCAGATCCCCTCTCAGTCTTCTAAACTCAAGGGTATACAAGCCCGGTCGATCCAGTCTTTCAGTGTAAGATAATCCCACCATTCCAGGAATTGACCTCGTGAACCTACGCTGCACTCCCTCAATAGCCAGAATGTCTTTCCTCAAACTTGGAGACCAGAACTGCACACAGTACTCGAGGTGTGGTCTCACCAGTGCCCTGTACAGCTGCAGAAAAACTTCTTTGCTTCTAGACTCAATCACTCCTGTTATGAAGGCCAGCATGCTATTAGCCTTCTTCACTACCTGCTGCACCTGCATGCTTACCTTCATTGACTGGTGTACAAGAAAACCCAGATCTCTCTGTACTGTCCCTTTACCTAAATTGATTCCATTTTAGGTAGTAATCTGCCTTCCGGTTCTTGCCACCAAAGTGGATAACCATACATTTATCCACATTTAGCAGCATCTGCCATGCTTCTAACATCCTCATCACATTTCACCCTGCCACCTAGCTTAGTATCATCAGCAAATTTGCTAATGTTATTATTAATGCCATCTTCTGTATCATTAACATATAATGTAAAAAGCTGCGGTCCCAGTACTGATCCCTGCGGTACCCCACTGGTCACTGCCTGCCATTCCGAAATAGAGCCGTTTATCACTACTCTTTGTTTCCTGTCAGCCAACCAACTTTCAATCCAAGTTAGTACTTTGCCCCCAATACCATGTGCCCTAATTTTGCTCACTAACTGGATTGAAACTTAAGATTCTGAGGGGTCTTGACAGGGCACATGTGAAATGATGTTTAATTTTGTGGGAAAATCTAGAACTGAGAGTTACCTTTTGAAAAAAGGGTCACCCATTAAAGCCAGAGAGAGAGAATATTTTCCACAGATGATTGTGAACCTTTGGAAGTCTCTTCCTCAAAAGGGTATGAGACCATGCAGTACATATTGGTGAGCTCAAACTGCTCAACTTTGCCCTAACTGACATTTTCGATGTAGGTGTTATGGAATAGAAATAACACGGTAAGACCTATATTTATAGTACTTTGTCACATAGCTCAGAACTCTCACAATATGTCACAAAACATTTATCTGACCAGTTGTGGGCAAAGCATTTCCAGAAGGTTTTCTTCCCCTTCCACTCCCATCCTCCTCTATTCCCACCCGACCATTTTTTTGTTCCCTATGGAGTCCTACCAAGGATCAGTACCAGGATCCCCTCTCATCTATCATCTGCATTCTGTCTTTGAACATCTGCAAGCATGGGAGTCAAATTTCTCACACACATTAGATTAGATTAGATTCCCTATAGTGTGGAATAGGCCCTTTGGCCCAATCAGCTCACACCGACCCTCCAAAGAGTAACCCACTCAGACCCATTTCCCTCTGACTAATGCATCTAACACTATGGGCAGTTTAGCATGGCCAATTCACCTGACCTGCACATCCTTGGACTGTAGGAGGAAACTGGAGCACCTGGAGGAAGCCCACGCAGACGCTGGGAGAATGTGCAAACTCGAGGATGGAATGGAACCTGGGACCCTGGTGCTGTGAGGCAGCAGTGCTAACCGTTGAGCCACCGTACTACCCCGCACATCTTGATAACCCAGCTTTACTTCTTTGCTAACACACTCAATTTCTCTGCTGCCTCTGTTTTCGAACAACTGTCATTCTACAAGCCATAGGATGTTTAATATCCAATTATGTCACCTGAAACAAGTCGCATTTGAGTGCTCGATTTAAGGGACTGTACCATTAACAATGCAGGATACCTTCAGTTCTGCACAGAGCATTCCCATGCCAAAAAACCTCTTGTACCTGGCTTACTTTACAACCTTTTGACTGACGGTATCGTTAATGAGTTAAGCTGATATCACAAAGTTATTTATTTTGCTATACTAATATTTACAGTTTTCAGCAAACCTGTTTATTAACTGCGCACTGGGGAATCTATAATGTGGGCATGCAACCTCAGGATAATGGGATGGACGATGTAGGGTTCAAGTGAAGAATTTGTCTACACAGCAAGTTCTGTATGTTCCGTAGTTGAATTAAAAGTGAAGTTTCAATAGCCTGAGAGGACCACAAGGCTTTTTTTCACGTTACAGAGAGAGAGAGAGAGAGAGACGACTCGTGGGAGTTTAAACTGAGGGTCACCAGGCTTCAGGTGAGGGGAGAAGTGGAGAATGAGAGTCCTTCGTAGTAACTTCAGCCACTGCAAGAATTGAACCCATGCTGTTAGCATCATTCTGCTTCAAAATAAAACAGCCATTCAATCAACTGAGCTAACTGACTCTGATAATTGACTATAGCTGAAATAAACAGATTTATCACATATCACACGACTTTATGGTAGATTATCACACATGGATTATCACACATGGATTACCAGAGTTGCTTGCCAAATAAAAATCTCAAAACAATCATTTGTGATTGTTCCTTCCAGAATTGTGGTTGTCTTGCAGATAAGAAATTGCTGTAAAGTACCATTTCTGTAATCAAGTCCACAGTCTATAATTTTCACAGAAAAATATGATGAAATGTAGTCCTCAGAGTACTAGTAAAGAACTGGGAGCTACACAGATTGCCATAAGCAAGCAACCTTCCCTTTAACAAATACAGAAGTATTGTACTGTTGTGTATAGTGATCTGGATTTTAACATATACAGAAATATTGCATGTGTTACTTTTACTGTGTTCGTTGGTGTTAAACCTGGTGTATGCAAAGGGTATTGTCACTTTCTGACAGTGAATTGGAGTCTCATAAGGAAGCAAGCATGGCATTTGCAACTGGTTTTAGATAAACAAAAATCTCTGAAAATGTATTGCAAGACTAAGAGCAGGATATGTAAAAGTCAAGCAATGGTGAGATGTTTCTATGTCAGGATGGTGTCTAGCTTGGAGAGAATATTGTAAATGGTAAATACCACTGGTGCTATATATCGGTGGTGGAAGGAATGACTGTTTGTAGACATGGTGCCAATCAAGTGGTTTTCTTTGTCCTGGATGTTGTCAAGCTCTTGAGCATTGTAACATCTGCAATCATCCAGGCAAGTATATACTCATCCAGGAAAAATATCATCAGTCTTTCAATTTTTTTGGGTCAAAATCCTGTAACTTCTTCCTAACAGCATTGTGGGTGTACCTTCACCACATGGAGTGCAGCAGTTCAAGAAGACAGTTTACTACCATCTCTTATTGGTAATGATGGATGTGTAATAACTGTTGAGCTAGCTAGTGACATCCACATTCTATAGAATAGAATCCCGACAGTATGGGAGCAGACCATTCACGCCATCAAGTCATCACTAACCCTCTGAGGAGCATCCCATCCAGATTACCCTATCCCTGTAACTCTGCATTTCCCATGGCTAATCCACCTGGACTGTACATCACTAAACACCATGGGCAATTTAGCATAGCCAATTCATCTAATCTGCACACCTTTGGACTGTGGGAAGAACCTGGAGCTCCTGGAGGAAACTCACACAGACACAGGGAGAATGTGCAAACTCCATAACAACAGTCTCCTGAGGCTGGAATTGAACCTGAGCCCCTGGTGCTGTGAGGCAGCAGTGCTAACCACTGAGCCATCATGCCACCCATTCTCTGAATGAATTTTTAAAAATCATCCCGCGACACATACTCACATGTTCTTGGTGGTGTGCTCGTTAATCCAGAACACACCTGTTTTATTCAAAGGACTAATTTACTTTCAGTCCTTTCACTTTGCTGCGTATGGTACAATATCTGAAACCTCTTGTCAACACACTTGATACTATTATTTATTCTCAATTTTATGCCATTCCATGTGAAATCATAAGTATTTCATCCTGTTGATGTTTCACATTTAATTGATTCATCCACTGCTATTCAAAACTAAATTGGGGATACAGTACAAACTTAAGGTTAAATGTTTAGCAGGCTTAAATGTGAAGACACTGTCAATTGTGGTCTGAATGCTTTGTTATGTAAGTCAACCCTGTCTGTTAATTTAATTCTTAATCTCTCCTCACCAGATTTTGCAACGTATCTTTTAACTTTTTCTTGATTTTACTTCCTTGGAGAATATTTGAAGCTCCTGAATTGAGTTAAATACAAGTCTTGTGCAATCCTGAAACAAACTTGCCAAATTCGCTAATGCATATTGGGGGTGGCACGGTCATTTTCTAAAAAATACACCTTCTGCAATATAAAAGCAGTTTTGTCTCACTATTGAACACTAGTTCTCCCATTGTCATTTTCAGTTATATGTCATCATACATTGATCTTTGCAAGGCAAAAAAACAACTGCATCATTAACATTTCTTGAAAATGCAGAACAGATGAATATTAACTGTTATCGAGAATATTATTTGAATGCTCTCAACCTTTTTTCTCTTTTCAAAGCATCTGCCAAAGATTATCCTGAAGAAATTTTTTCAAAAAGGTTGACTTGATTACTCCACAGAATCCAGTTATAATTAAGAAGTGAAGTAACAACAAAATCGTTAAATACTTTAGAATGTTATAATTATGTGTGTGTGTGTGTATGTATATATATATATAGATGTTGATGAATTATGAGGTAAATGCTTGGCTTTGCTAGCATTTAGTTGAAAGTATCCTTCAAGGTCATATTTACCTTATGTATAATACATATGCTTGTGATAGGCAAGAATTGCATAAGGCAATCATTGACTGTACAAAAGCAAATGTTGTTTCAGTGAAATCAATATCTTTAGTGCCGGTCAGCTTAAGGAAAGGAATGATAGAAGTGGCCTATAACCTCAAAATGTGTTACACCTTGTAGTGGCTTTCAGTTGTGACCAGTTATTGTTAACTTTGATACCATGAAAAGATCTGAAAGAATGCCATCTCGGGCTTCTTTGGTCCTCTGATTTCTAGGTCATTAAACCTTTTTTTAAATTCAATTACTAATAGACAATTCAAAAAATGACAAATTGTAGAGCTGTCATTTTCTTTACAGAAGCTGTTGACAGTCATCAAAAATATTGTCAGTGCATTTTTGTGGATTTTTTTTTAAAGATTGACTTCAAGTTGATTGTTAACCTTTTTGAATACGCAGTGTTCTGTCATGCAAAGGGGAAGAAAATAATTTTTATATCTATTGAGTGTCTTAAAATAAAAGTGTATTCTGGAGGAGGGTTTGATGATCTACACTCTAACATTTAGCACTGCAAATTTCCACATTTTTTCTCACACAAGTCACAAAAAATCTGTGTATTTTTAAATTAACAAAGGACGTTTGCTTCTGTAATGAAAGTTAAATGGAGCGTATCTAATGAACAGTGGGATACAATTTATATTCCACAAATGGACTGACCCCATAACTCTCAAACAAGTGAGTTTATACCTTGCAATAGGTTAAGTAAATGAGAAGATAAAGATTAGAAATACGCACAAATTTTAAAGGTAATTTTAATCAGATTGGTTTCAGTAATAACAATCTGAACTACTTTCCCTCTTCAGTTGTCAACTGCATAAAAAATATAAGGAGATGATGTCATCATTTTGAGTATAAATAGTATGTTAAAAGCTGGTGGGATTAGTATGATTCAGTTTGGGAAGCAAACTATTTTAGAGATTAATTACAAGCATTTTACGATACAAATTAAAATTTTAAGATGGGAATGTTCCTGACAGGGTTGATTTTACAAAGAACATGGTTCACTGCCAACCAACTAATATTAAATGCTAAATCTATTCCTTAAAGATGTAAGTGCTACCAGCTGCGTTACAAGACCATTTCTGTTAGCTGTCAGACCTATTGAATTAGTCTAATTAAGATGAAACATTTAAAACTCAGGAACTTGAAGCCATACCGTAAGGTACAGAAAAAACCTTTAATTATTATTTTTAGAAACTTGATTTTAACCTGTGAGCTGTGCAGAGATGAGAATCCCCAAGATCGGAATAGTTTACCAAGAAATTGCATGATTCTGCATTGAAAGATATAGATTTTAACGCAAAGCTAATTATCATGTAATAATTATTTAAAGTTTTATTTGTTAATATTTAGCAAATTGCTAAATGTGTTTTTTTTTCAGAGGAAGATAGCTATGAGAGTTACTCACGGATGTTGCTGAAGTATTTCTTAGCAGAAGGCATTGTTAGCGGGCATTCTCTTTTCATAGCATCTGCCAAATATCATCCTGAAGAAATTTTACAGGTATGTTTGTTGATGAAGATGATGTGCTTCAATTATTGCAGGATTAGGTTATGTCTCTAAATTTGATCACTATGGTCACTTGATGTCCTAAAAAGAGCTCAGCTAATTTGAGTGCAGTTTCATTTTGGAACGCTCTAAAATGCTGGTAGCCAATCTTTTCATTCGTCGTTAATGGAATATTAGATAAATAGTGATGCAGAAATTGATAAATTCCAAAAGAAACTCAACACAACAAAAAAATGACCAGAGAGCTGGAATTGACTTATTGTGAAGCATTCTTGTAATAATAGAAAAATAAATAAAGGAATTAGAAATAAGAAAAAAAATTCCTTATGTGAAGAAAGTCAGATTAGCAGTTCCTTGCCATTTGTGATGTTTAGGAATGATTTTTAAGATTGCAACAATATCACTGAAACTCCCAAATATTCAATTAATTAACCAGTCACTTTTGGTTATTTGTTTGAAACTTCCACTTATTACATAATTGCTTATGTGATCTGTGATCAGTATGAAATCTCACGAACATGCACCCATCCTTGCAAAATATGCCAGTGCTAATTCCCACAAAATCATAGGCGCTCACAGATAATATATTTCCTAAACATGCAATTTGTTTTAAAGAATTTAAAAATAAATTATAATAGTAGAAAATTAAATGTAATATTTAAATATGCATGTAATGTTTTTATAGACTTGTAAGTCTACAGTTGCATTACATTATGTCCTTGGTCAGGGTTTTGTAGTGGTAACAATGCAGAAATGGTCAAGGTTCATCGTCTCACTTTCAAACTGACAGCTGCTCCTGCCGTATCTGTCCACTTTGGTGTGGAGATCCAAAAGCTGCTGTTGGTGAGTTGATGCTTCTCGTAAAGCTACATTGTTTAAAATCCCCATAAAGACAGTGCAATTAACATTGTTTCCTGTAATTTCTATTTCCTGTGTAAAACCTGCTTGTTGCACTGTCCAGATTCTTTAATTCTACTCTATTAGCATGTGTGTGCATCTGAAAGCAACTGTTTTCTTTCTTGCATTGAATGTTCTGGATTACTGTGTAGCCACACGACTTTGAAAGGACATTGATTCCAAGTTAGTTTTAGTACTAAAAGAAGTAAGTTAGCCCACTGAACTGGAAGGTTTGCTTTCAGATGTTTCATCACCATGACAAGGTAACATCATCAGTGAGAGTCTCCTGTGAAGCACTGGTAGTATGTCCCACCTCTTTATTTATAGGTCTTGGCTCCTTAAGGTGAGTGATGTCATGTCCAGTTCTCTATCTTTGCCCCAAGTAAAGGTAGATGGAATCTAAGTCGCTGACTTTCTTGTTGGAGTTCTGGTTAGAATGCCATGCCTCTAAGAATTTCCGTGCTTCTCGCCCTCCTCTGTCTGTATGTATGGAAACTAGTGATAGCCACCAAAAGACATGACCCCTATCACTAGTTTCCATATATACAGACAAAGAAGGATACCACTTTGACTGGGACAACACTCACATCCTAGGACAAGCAAAACAAAGACATACACAAGAATTGTTGAGGCATGGCATTCTAACCAGAACTCCATCAATAAACACATCAACTTAAATCCCATCTACTTTCCCTTGAAAAAAAATCAGAAAGGACATCACCCACCTTAAGAAACCAAGACCTATGAATAGAGAGGCGGGACATAGCACCAGCGCTTCACCGGAGTCTCTCACTGATGATGGTGACGAGTCATGGTGAAGTAATGTCTGAAAACAAATCTTCCAGCTCAGTGGGTTAACTTACATACTTAGCATAAACCTGAGCTACAAATCTTCTCAAAAATCGCTAACTGAAAGAAATCTCTGGCATTAAAATATCTAATTTAAATGGAATGTAAAAAGTCTCCAGTATTTTAAAAAAAAATATTTTAGCTTTCTATAGTCATGTGTATGCCCCAAATTTATTTTGCTTTCTGTAAAATGACTAAAAAAATTAAGGATATTTAATGCTTTTTTCTAAAATAAAATGCCGATAACACTCAGGTTAGGCAGCGTCTGGGAAAATTAATGGAATTAAAGATTCAGATCAATTGATGGCCCTTCATCAGAACTGAGAAAAGAATAAACATAATGGATTTTAACCAAGTCGAAAAACTGAAGAAGAAGAGAAAGTGTCAATGACCAGAGGAAAGTCAGGAAGGATTAACTGATAAAGGTTTCATGGTACAAAGCCAAATGATGTAATAACAAAGCAAAGATTGTCTAGGTGTGCTGTGAATGACTGCATAGCTGCTGTCCAAATACAACGTAAGGATCTAAAAACAGAAATTAAACAAAACTGAACCAGAAAATGAAATGATACAAAACGGAAATCAAGGTTATTATTAAAAATGTTTGAATTTAGTGTTGAGTGTAGGAGGCTGTGGAGTGCCAAGTGAGAAGAACAAATGCTGTTCTTTGAACATATGTTGAGTTTCATTGGAACATTGTAGCAGGCCAAGGATAGAGAAATTATAATGGTAGCATTGAAACGAGAAATGACAGGAATCTCAGAATCATGTTTGCAGAGTGAAAAGAAGGACTCTACAAAGTGGTCACTTAGTCTGTGTTCATTTCCCCAAAGTAGAGACCACATTATGAGCAGCAAACACAAGTGTTTCATTTACACAAGGCGTGTTTGAGGCTTTAGACTATCAGAACAAAAGAGGTGAAAGGTTATGTTTTGCATTTCCTGCACTTGCATGGAATGGTGCTATGGGAAGGGAGGAACTGTTGGATGGTAAATGAATATTGGAACAAGTTTCATGGAAGGGGCAGTCTTTTCATAATGATCAAAGGGGAAGCTAAGACAAAATATATTTCGCTTTTTAGTTTCTGTGAGAATGCTCCATTTTGATTGGCTGCTTGTCTTGCTTGATGACATTGCTGTTACTGAATGCCAGGAAACACTTTCCATTCTATTTCAAAGCCAGATTCAGACATGTCAAATAAGAGAAATTGTATGTTATGGAGATCACCAGATCTTTGTGAGCAACTTTCTTTGAGATTAGCAGCTAGCGCCATCACTTCTCTGCCAACTGTAATCAGGTCATTATCTTAAACCCACATCTAGCAACTCTACATTTATTCTAAATAGAGTTACAAAAACACTATGTTAGGCATTCCTTGTTGTATTCCATGGTTTCGAAAAATAGATTTTCATTTGTCCAATCTCGGGATATCCCAAAATAATTTGTAGGAGATGATGTACGGTCAATGTTGTTCTATGGGAATTAGTCTTTTTAAATACAAATTTCAATTGTAAAATATATATTTAAATTATAATGGCAATAGTTACTAGCTATGACACACAAATATTTAATTTGATTATAGATAGGTACTCTCTGCAGAGGCAAAAGGAATTCAGACAGGTGGTCATAAACCAACAGAGTACTAAACTTCACTAAATTACATTTCAATAAACACAGACGTATTGTGGAATTTACCACTTAAGAAATTAGCACTTACTTTGATTCTCACCCAATTTATTTAATTGCTACTTCTACCACAAAATTGTGGTCCAAATCGACTGGTAATTCTTCCAAACATTCATTACTCAAAAGCTAAATGCGGATGACTGTGAGGATGAAAGTGCTTTTCTCAGTAGTGCTGCTTATGAAGTATGGATTACCCTAACTGATAAGCCAATGATCGAAGTTTAGCTGCTACATAATCTAAGTCTTTTCTCTTTTATTGTAAATAGAATAGAGTGCTATGTGATGTCTTTACTTGGCTTAATGCACATGCAATTAAGCTAGCTTAGAAGGGTGTGAGGTTAAGCCTCATTAACTGTGGGATGGGGGTACCTTGGGTTTTATTATACTCTAGAGAATTCAGCTTGTAAGAAGGGTCAGATTATAACAATGGCTGTGATTTCCTTCTGTCAAAACAAAATGATGTAAGCAGGTTACTGGATGAATTTAGATTCAAGTGAGGTAATTGCAAAACTGGGTCTGCTGCTATACTAGACTGTTGGCCTAAGACCATCAACTAGATTGTGTAAATCTCAGTACATGTGATATTGTAGTCTGTGCATCACACTTCATCAAGCGTAGGTCTTAGAATGCCCAGGAGTTTCAACAAGCTGCCTGTACATTTTCCAAGTTTGACATCACATGGTGCTATGCCCAAATTAAGTGACACAATCCCCTGTTGATTGGCTTTGGTACATTCCGGAGTTAGATTGGGAACTGATCCTAGTGTTACTTTATTACTAAAACTCCTTTCTACTGCTGTGAAACTGCAGCCTAAGGCATCTACTTAAAAACAATGGTTTATATGTTTTTTTACTCTGAGGTTCACTGGGTTTTATTGACTTTGAATTTTGTCACAGAGTTACTGCTCTAAAAGGAGTTCTGTTATTTGTAATCCTTGACGCACAGTCATTTATATGCCTTATCATGTCTAAATGTCGCATAGATTTTTATATAATTATTTTTGAAGTGCAATTGCTATTGTAACAAACGAACAGTAGTATAATAAATTATACTTTGTCAAAAAGGTCATTTTTCTTTGCTGTTTGACTTGCCAATATATTTGGATTTATTTTGTAATGGCTATGTCACTGAGATATTCGAAGAATTAGCCAGTCAGATTAAGTTTTATTAGTTCAGATATATTGGTGAATTAACAAGTTTAAAGTTCCACCATTTCAAAGGTGAAAATGGAAAACAAGGGTTGCACAAAGCCACATTGTCAAACGGAATGTTGGATTCATTCCTGCTACTATATTAAAGGTGACTGGTGTGAAATAGTTTATTGACTCTTGAGATTCTTCCTGCATATGGTGCACAATGCTGGTGTAGTACAGGGAACCAGCAACAGGTGTCACTCATTATGTCAGTAGAAAAAGCTGAAAGAATGAACAGCCTTGGGAGTTAGGTGAGTGCTTAAGTAGGTATTATCCTAATGATCTTTACCTGAAAAGTGATCTGCAAGGATCACTGGCATTTGGATAATCAAGCTTAATGAAGATAACACTACCTGAAGAACATTGCAGGTGTTAATTTGAGTTATTTTGAAGACAATAGCTTGGTATTCTTATTGACTAGAGGTCGAAAGAACTTGTTCAGACTGTTTCAAATAGGATGCAAAGGTTTAAGCCAAAGTGTAGATTTTCTTGTTCTTTTTCTGTCAAATTCGAAAATAAAAATAAAAATGCTGCACTAGTTTTATACACTACAGTTTTAAAGGGTTGGGATGGGGATGGAAAAAGAAACAGTTGTTTCTTATACATCTTTCACTTATAACTGCACGAGGGCTTGGTGATCCACATTAGATCTACAAATCATTTAGCTCAGAGCTTCATAACAGAAGGAAATTGAAACTTGAAGCAAAGTTTTCATAACTGATTTGGTCATGAATTATTAAACTTCAACCTCATTTCTACACTTACTAAATTCTGGTAAAGTTTACTTTTATTTCCAGCTGTTTCTGTCTTTTCAGTGTTTTCAGTTTATATCATTTCAATTTAACATTGACAAGCATGATTTTTGTGTCAACATTTATGGATTTCAAAGACAAATTATTCTCATTTGGTTTGAATAGGAGCTTCCTGCACCCTTGCTTGATGATGTAATAGAGACCAATGAAACTATCAGAGAGACAGAAGACAATTCGGAAAATAGCAATAGTTCCACCGCTGTATCCCAGAATTCCATGACAATAGCATGGCGTTACCAAAACTTACCAAAAGTACAGGTATGATTTTGCATTTTTGAAAGCATATCCATATGAAATTAATCAATAGAAAGCTTTTGTAACTTTTGCAAGTTGTGCCTTACCATAAAAACACTCGGTAAAAACAAGGACCGCAGATGCTGGAAACCAGAGTCTAGATTAGAGTGGTGCTGGAAAAGCACAGCAGGTCAGGCAGCATCCAAGGAGCAGGAAAACCGATGTTTTGGGCAAAAGCCCTTTATCAGGATGCCTAATAAAACCTGGAAATGCACATTTCCTTCTAATTTATTTTAATTCATTATTTATTCTAATTTTATTTTTAATAAATGCATTTTTCAAATTTATAGTTCTGATTTTTTTACATTGGCATTTCTGTGGCTTTGTACTTTTTAATATTGTGAAGTATCAGAAAGGTTAGAAATATTTAAACTAAGTAACATTTTAATTTCGTCATTGGCCTTTTAAAGAAACATGCTCAAATGAATTTGTTCTGGTACTGATTCTTCACTCTAAATAACTTTAAATATTAATAATGTTATTCCATGACACAATCATTTTTACATATTGTAGTTAAATTGTGAAGAGATATGACTGTATCTTCTATTAAGACAGGTGTCAACTACTGGAAAAACGTCAAATCTAGTCAAATCATTGCAAATAGGAATATGTTTCCTTGTAAAGCTGTTAATTTGAGGAGATGACTTTTACATGGAAAATGTAGAAAATACACTTTTTTTTGTTTTGGTGTCGATTTAACCCATCCAAAATACATTGACTGCTGTTGTAGTAGATTTCCAGAATTACCACCAACCTACTGCCCTCTCTGGGGTCTTAAACAGTTGACTAATTTTAATATATGATCATCCATAGTGAATATTGGTGGGATACTGATCCATTGTAAGCCCAGTCTTACTCTTGACATGAGAAGCCAATAGTCAACAAATGGGAGGTCAAAAGGGAGTAAGCCTCTGGAAAATATTCCCTTAACAAATCAACATTTTTCTTTACCTTTCTGACTTGATCAGACTTATCAGAGAGAAACTTACTTTAAAAATGCACTCTCTCCAAAGCCAACTTGCCAAAGCAGTAGTCTCTACCTTCAGAAAGATTTCATGCAACAACTCACCAAGGCTTCTTCAATAGCACCAAATTTAGAATCTCTCCTACCTAGAAGAACCAAGGCAGTAAGCTGATGGGAACACGACTATCCACAAGTTTCCCTTCAAGGGACATTCTATGGAAATATATTGGTATTCTTTCATGAGGCTCAAAATCCCAGAACTTCCTCTCAAATAGCATTCAGAAGTATTGATTACAATAATTGGCTGCAGTAGTGGGTACAGTGGATTCTTTCTTAATTATATGTTTTTGGAGACACGTCTCTTGATTAACTTATTAATAGCTATGGCTTATATTTTTTAACCTGGGGCAGTGTTTGTAGAGGATTAAGACAGTGTTATTTTCTGGGTCTGTAGATTATGAAGGGGCAAAAATGGCCTTTGCAGTGATATGTACTTCTTGTCAGATGTGGGAGTTTAAAGAGAGTTTAAGGGTTACTGCGGATTATATCTGCCATAAATGCTGTTGGATGCAAATCTTATTAGATCGAGTGAATCGGTTGGAGAGACAAATAGAAGCGATGAGAAATTTGCAACAGCAACAGTATGTGATGGATGGCAGTTATAGGAAGGGGGGAAAGTCTCAGATACAGTCACATGGATGGGTTAACACCAGAAAGGGTAAGAGAGGTAGGCAGCTAGAGCAGGAGTCTTTTGTGGATATACCCATTTCAAACAGGTATGCTGTTTTGGAAAATGTAGAGGGTGATGGATTCTCAGGGGAACGTAGCACGAACAGCCAAGTTTCTAGGATTGAGACTGGCTCTAGTGCAACGAGGGGTACGGCGGCTTCCAAGAGATCAATTGTGTTAGGGGATTCTGTAGTCCAAGGTACAGACGTTTCTGTGGCCAACAGAGAAAAAGCAGAATGGTGTGTTGTTTCCCTGGTGCCAGGATCAAGGATGCCTCAGAGAGGGTGCAGAATGTTCTTACGAGGGAGAGGAGCCAGCAGGAAGTCATTGTCCACATTGGAACCAACGACATTGGAAGGAAAAAAGTTGAGACTCTGAAGGAAGATTACAGAGAGGTAGATAGGATTTTAAAAAGGAGGTCCTCAAGGGTAGTAATATCTGGATTACTCCCAGTGCTATGAGCTAGTGAGGGCAGGAATAGGACGATAGAGCAGATGAATGCATGGCTGAGGAGCTGGTGTACGGAAGAAGGATTCACATTTTTGGATCATTGGAATCTCTTTTGGGGTAGAAGTGACCTGGACAAGAAGGACGGATTGCACCTAAATTGGAAGGGGACGAATATACTTGCAGGGAAATTTGCTAGAACTGCTTGGGAGGATTTAAACTAGTAAGGTGGGGTGTGGGACCCAGGGAGATAGTGAGGAAAGAGATCGATCTGAGATGGGTACAGCTGAGAACAGAAGTGAGTCAAACAGTCAGGGCAGGCAGAGACAAGGTAGGGCTAATAAATTAAACTGCACATATTTCAATGCAAGGGGCCTAACAGGGAAGGCAGATGAACTTAGGGCATGGTTCGGAACATGGGACTGGGATATCATAGCAATTATGGAAACATGGCTCAGGGATGGGCAAGACTGGCAGCTTAATGTTCTAGGATACAAATACACACCCCACCAACCTCCATATACATCGTATCATCCGTCATCATTTTCGCCACCTCCAAAAGGACTCCACCACCAGGGATATATTTCCCTCCCCTCCCCTAGCAGCGTTCCGAAAACACCACTCCCTTCGTGACTGCCTCATCAGGTCCACACCCCCCACCAACCCAACCTCCACTCCCTGCACCTTCCACTGCAAACGCAAGAAATGTAAACCCTGCACCCACACCTTCCCCCTTACTTCCCTCCAAGGCCCCAAGGGATCCTTCCATATCCAGCACAAATTCACTTGCACCTCCACACACATCATTTACTGCATCCGCTGCACCTGATGTGGCCTCCTAAATATTGTGGAGATAGGCCGCCTACTTGCAGAACGTTTCAGAGAACACCTCTTGGACACCCAGACCAACCAACCCAACCACCCTGTGGCTCAACACTTCAACTCCCCCTCCCACTCCACCAAGGACATGCAGGTCCTTGGACTCCTCCATCACCAGACCATAGCAACACGACGGCTGGAGGAAGAGCACCTCATCTTCCGCCTCGGAACTCTCCAACCACAATGGATGAACTCAGACTTCCTCATTTCCCCTCCCCCCACCTTGTCTCACTCCCAACCCTCAAACTCAGCAACACCTTCCTAACCTGCAATCTTCTTCCTGACCTCTCCGCGCCCACCCCCACTCCGGCCTATCGCCCTCACCTTTACCTCCTTCCACCTATCGCATTTCCAGCGCCCCTCCTCCCTACCTTCTATCTTAGCCTGCTTTGCACACCTTCCTCATTCTTGAAGAAGGACTCATGCCCGAAACGTTGATTCTCCTGCTCCTTGGATGCCGCCTGACCTGCTGCGCTTTTCTAGCAACACATTTTCAGCTGAAGAAATTGAGCGTTTGGTTAAGAAAAAGATGGAAGCATATGTCCGGTACAGACAGGATAGATCAAGTGAATCCTTAGAAGAGTATAAGGAAAGTAGGAGTATACTTAAGAGGGAAATCATGAGGGCAAATCGGGAACATGAGATAGCTTTGTCAAATAGAATTAAGGAGAATCCAAAGGGGTTTTACAAATATATTAAGGACAAAAGGGTAACTAGGGAGAGAATAGGGCCCAGTGTAAAAAGTGAGGTCTGCAGATGCTGGAGATCAGAGCTGAAAATGTGTTACTGGTTAAAGCGCAGCAGGTCAGGCAGCATCCAAGGAACAGGAAATTCGACGTTTCGGGCATAAGCCCTTCCCCTCAAAGATCAGCAAGGTAGCCTTTATGTGGAGCCACAGATAATGGGGCAGATACTAAATGAATATTTTGCATCAGTATTTACTGTGGAAAAGGATATGGAAGATATAGACAGTAGGGAAATAGATGGTGACATCTTGCAAAATGTCTAGATTACAAAGGAGGAAGTGCTGGATATCTTGAAATGGTTAAAGGTGGATAAATCCCCAGGACCTGATCAGGTGTACCCGAGAACTCTGTGGGAAGCGGGATAAGTGATTGCTGGGCCTTTTGCTGAAATATTTGTATCATTGATAGTCACAGGTGAGGTGCCAGAAGACTGGAGGTTGGCAAACATGGTGCCACTGTTTAAGAAGGGTAGTAAAGACAAGCCAGGGAACTATAGACTGGTGAGCCTGACGTCGGTGGTGGGAAGGTTGTTAGAGGGAATCCTGAGGGACAGGATGTACCTGTATTGGAAAGGTGAGGACTGATTCGGGATAGTCAACATGGTTTTGTGCGTGGGAAATCGTGTCTGACAAACTTGATTGAGGTTTTTGAAGAAGTAACAAAGAAGATTGATGAGGGCAGAGCTGTAGATGTGATCTATATGGACTTCAGTAAGATGTTTGACAAGGTTCCCCATGAGAGACTGATTAGCAAGGTTAGATCTCATGGAATACAGGGAGAACTAGCCATTTGGATACAGAACTGGCTCAAAGGTAGAAGACAGGGTGGTGGTGGAGGGTTGTTTTTCAGACTGGAGGCCTGTGACCAGTGGAGTGCCACAAGGATGGGTGCTGGGCCCTCTACTTTTTGTCATTTACATAAATGATTTAGATGCAAGCATTAGAGGTACAGTTAGTAAGTTTGCAGATGACACCAAAATTGTAGGTGTAGTGGACAGTGAAGAGTGTTACCTCAGATTACAACAGGATCTGGACCAGATGGGCCAATGGACTGAGAAGTGGCAGATGGAGTTTAATTCAGATAAATGTGAGGCGCATTTTGGGAAAGCAAATCTTAGCAGGACTTATACACTTAATGGTAAGGTCCTAGGGAGTGTTGCTGAACAAAGAGACCTTGGACTGCAAGTTCATAGCTCCTTGAAAGTGGAGTCGCAGGTAGATAGGATAGTGAAGAAGGCGTTTGGTATGCTTTCCTTTACTGGTCAGAGTATTGCGGCTGTACAGGACATTGATTAGGCCACTGTTGGAATATTGTGTGCAATTCTGGTCTCCTTCCTATCGGAAAGATGTTGTGAAACTCGAAAGGGTTCAGAAAAGACTTACAAGGATGTTGACAGGGTTGGAGGATCTGAGCTACAGGGAGAGGCTGAACAGGCTGGGGCTGTTTTCCCTGGAGCATCGGAGGCTGAGGGGTGACCTTGTAGAGGTTTACAAAATTGAGGGGCATGGATAGGATAAATAGGCAAAGTCTTTTCCCTGGGGTTGGGGAGTCCAGAACTAGAGGGCATAGGTTTAGGGTGAGAGGAGAAAGATATAAAAGAGACCTAAGGGGCAACTTTTTTTTGCAGCGGGTGGTACGTGTATGGAATGAGCTGCCAGAGGATGTGGTGGAGGCTGGTACAATTGCAACATTTAAGAGGCATTTGGATGGGTATATGAATAGGAAGGGTTTGGAGGGATATGGGCCGGGTGCTGGCAGGTGGGACCAGATTGGGTTGGGATATCTGGTCGGCATGGGCAGGTTGGACCGAAGGGTCTCTTTCCATGCTGTACATCTCTAACTCTATGATTCAGAAACATGACTCACTACCATCATCTCAAGAGCATTTGAGTTTGGACAGGAAAAAAAAACCTTTTGAAACACTAACATCATATAAAATATATAAAAAATGATCAGCTAATTTGACATTGAGTAGGTATTTGAACCTTGAATCTTCTGACCTATATTTAAGGTTTGGGTTACTGAGTCATGCAGACTGCATTGCAGAGAGTTCTACTTATTTTCCTTGAGCACCAAGTTCCCATTTATTTTAAAAAGTTGTTTAAAGAAGAATACACCATGGTGCAAGTGGTCAGATCTGCACTAATGAAAATTCTTTGATTGCACCTGCCAGCTGCATTGACAAAGGAATTGTGTAATTATTTTAAAGTTACTAATTCTTATTAGATGAATATTTCAGTCTAGTTGGTGGCAGTCTGAAAGGAAATCCGTATTCTACAGTCTTAAAATCTCTTTTGAAGAACAGTTGAGAAAGGCAAATAAATGTATGCCAGCGTCTGTCTTTCTAACTTTTGTGTGGCAATAATCAATGGAACCAACTCCTGTTACTGCTGGGGAAAAAATGGATCAATGTTAGAGGTTAATGTATTCCACATATTTGAATTCATCATTTAATTTCACTTTACAGTGCATTGTTGTGTTAATAAGGCTAAATAAACTAGATTATACGATTGATAAGCAAGCTTTCAGGATCATAGATCAAAATATCAGAAGCCATTATGCATCCAATTTCTAAATGCTGGCTTAAAAAAAAAGCCGATCTAATACGAATGTGAAAAATTCAGGATAAAAAGACTTTTTTTTATTATAGTATTTATGAGGCAAACTTGTAATTTGTCCCCAAGGTCACATCACATCTCTGCTCTGCTTTGGCTGTAGTCCATTTCACAGTGTGAAGTTACTGGTACATATTTAGCAGAGGAGTGCTGCTTCGACAAGCTCTATTCAAATGTAAATAGCTTTTGGTTTCTTGATGTATTACCATATAAAAAAATCCTTACCGACCAAATAATCCAGTTTATTCAGACCTGTTAATACACTGCTATGCTACAGAGTAAAGTAAAATGCTGCATTCAAGTTCATAACTGACTAAATAGATTTTTTTAAAAGATGTATTAACTAACTGCGATACACTGTCCACTTGAGCACTCAAAGGATGCTGGGTAGTCATAAGATTTCCGGCAATTTCAAAGTGGGTAAATGAATGAATGAAGTTCATTTTGAAGTGTTGAATAGTTAATAGAGAAATGTTTTCGACTGAATTGTCACATAATCCTCAAGGTTTTAAGAAGAAATTCTTACATGTTTCTAAGCATCTCAGTAGTGCCTCATAGTGGTGCTTTATACTGGGAATGACATATGTGCAGAACTCCTGCTAAGGTGACATTAAAGGAAAGAGTTCATCTTTCCATTCACCATCTCTGTTCACATCATTAGAATGGACCCTCATGATCAGTGTTCCCTATAGGTCCTGTAGCCGGACAGCAGTATGATGGATTCTGATGCACAAGATGACACAAGTTAATGTGTGTGCGCAGCCATGCAAAAAAAAATTAAAGGGTTTGAGTACTTAAATAAATCAGCCAGCCTCTTAAAAAAACACACACATACAGCACCTTGTTCATGATGTTACCAGAAAAAGAAAATAAATTGTAAGAAGGCAAAAGGTGAATTCTGTGTTTCTAATTTTGTTAACTTTGATGCAAGGTCTCAGAGATTGCGTAGCACAGTAGAATACATAAAAAGAGGAACCTGAAGTTATGCATATTGCACTTACCTTCAGTGAATTTATAATGATCATTGTCCAACCCACCACTAATTTAAATCACTCGAGTGTTTCCGTCAAAATCCAATGTTTTTGCAGCTGTCGTGTGTAATTGCCTTTACTGTTTCTCTACGCTTCAGAGGTGCACATAAATACACTTGCGTGTCTTGGCGCAGGTGGATCTCTCAGTTTGTTTCTCGGGAACTTAAGCATTTATCTTGTATTCTTAATGATACCACACGAAAGTTCTGGCTCGAACAATAGGTTAAAATGGGAAAAATGTATTTATGTGTTTACATTAATTTCAACAAAAATCGCAATACTGCCAGAAGACAAAAAATTCAATACGAAATCAAAAATGGTTGAACAAGATTTGACAGAGTATGATCTGTCAATTGGAAAGCACTGAATCAAGCAATTGACTTGCTTATCCATGTGCTAAATGAGTAAAGAAAGCACTTGAGAATGTATCAGCTTCATTGTCATAGCAATCTAATCATTGTGAAAATAACATACAAGTGACATAAAATGACCGCAGGCTCAAAAACCCCCTTAAGGCCTACCAGCTAGATCTTCCATGCTTGTAAGCCCCAGTTATTTCAACAGATTGCTCCTGATTTATGCAACAATGTCACGGTTTAAAATTCAGACAAGCTCTTGAGACTAAATGATTCATTATCATTTGTTGTAATAGTGCTGTATGTTATCCTGCAGATAACTAACTGTATGATCCAGCAAAAGCTTGTTCACTAGTAGTATACACTGCAGGGGCTATTAAAAACCAAAAAAGTGCCATTTTCCAAGATTACTAAAGTAACTGCAATTCATCTGTAAACAAAATTGTAGGATGCAAAAGCTTCTCAATGACATGTTTGTGTACTTTGGGCAATATATAAGCTGTCACAGCATGAAATCAATTTTCTGCCTAGGTTCATCTTGAATCTGAGATTTCTAACACATTAGTGTTGCAATTAGAAACATTTAGCAGCAGACAGTAGACTGAAAGCCAGCAGTCTGCTATCTGACAGTTTCTGCCTGTTCCTCTCTTCCAGCCTATCCATGCTTAAGCAATGAAGAGAAAAACACAAGTTGCAGTTGCCTCCAATAATAAATTTATCTACTTTGCAACTTCTGAGGAAAGAAAAGCTTTACCCCAGCTATTCAACTAAGCCAGATTACTCACACTTAGTTGGTTCAGGTAGGCCTTAGCAAGCTTCCCACTGAGCCTGGGAATTTGTAAAACGAGGCCTATTCACAATTCTCTGACACAGACCATGCTTTTATTACTTACTGTTTTATTATAGTAAGATCTGTCTCCACCCAGCTTGTAGAAGCAATACTCTTTCTTGTGAACTTAAAAAAAGGTTATCCCCCACCTTAATCCGTACAGCGTTGTGGATTAAAGACACCAGTGTGCCCTGGGATCCTCTGAGTAGACCCTGGAAATTTCTTGTTTCTTCTCTTTGCTTTCTTAGAAAACACTACCGGGGCCTCAGTGAGGATTTGCATCTGAAATAGACTACCTGGTGCTTTCCTGAATGAAGACATCAGATCAAAGTTCAGTTAGTCAGGGCCTTGCTAAAATGTTAAGGAGACTAGGATGTACACAATGAAAAGATGAGCTCTAGCAGAGAATGCAATAAAAACATTGTGATGGGTAATCCAGATAAAGACTAGATTATACAGACCAAAGGACGACCCTGTATAAATTGTTTTCAGTGCTTCTCCAACAATAAATTCACTCTCCTAGGATGCGTCTACAACAGCATATCTTGCCAAAGAGTATGAGTCTGTTTCTATATTTATACTGTAAGAATTTTAAAGCAAACAATATTATTGTTAATGTTATCATAATGAAATTTTAAAAGTGTTAAGATAGTAACTAGTTAATTTCTCTCGGATATTACTCCACTGCTATTTCAATTAGCACACAAATGCATATAAAGGTGTCCAGAACATTATTTATAACATTAAAGTGCTAGTATTGAAATCTATAATTTATACATCACCCCTCATTAATCTTAGGTTTTGTAAATTTATGCTTATTATTCGTTGAGAAAGTCTTCAATTCATCCCTAAGTATCTTGCAGTCAACTCAGTCTTTGTATTCTTTCCATCACATGACTGACCAGGAATCTTTCCTGATCTTGCCACTTTCCATTGGTGTGAGTTGAAAGGGTTGGCCAGCTGACAATCAAATTGTTTGGCCATGTTGTGAGCACCCCTTGTTTGGCCATCAAGTCTCTTGTGACTCAAACCCATATCTTCTGGCTCCAAGGACATTACCTACTGTACCACGAAACTGTCCCTATACTTATGTAAACCTGAACAATACCTGCCAGTATTCAGTCACATGGTGGATCCTAGCTAAGCCCAACGTGTCACACACATTCTCTTATTATAATTGGATGATCTAGATAGATAGACTTCTGTTTACAATATATAGTGCCATCCACAACATCAGGATATCCAAACAGTTTGTTTTTAATGAAGTGAGTAGTTTGAGATGTGATGTAGAAAACATGGCAGCCACTTTGTACACCCAGATGCAGCCAACCTGTTAATTTGTTTTATTATTATTAAGGGTGTTCAGTGATAAATATCGGCCATTGTAGCAGGGAGACTTTCTTCCTGTACTTCAAAATGAACATTTTATGATCTTTCTAGCTGGAAAGCATGGGTCTGTAATGGAATTTTGGATGAATTTTGAATTTCAAATTCGGTTTACAAATGAGCAACTCGAGTCTCAAACCAGTGCCCTCAACTTAAATAAGTTTAATTACAGAGATATGAAGAAAGAGGCATTGAAAACAACTTGGGAAAATCACTAAGGGGAAGGTCGGAGCATAAGCAATGGTAGACATTTAAGCAGATATTTCATAACACTCAACAAAAATTTATTCCAGTCAGTATGAAAAACTTGATGAGAAGGGTTAATAAATGCAATCAAGGAGAGTAATCAAAAACTAAGGCAAACAAAGTGGTGAAAGTTAATGGTAGGCCAGAGGATTGGGACTGTTTTTAGGAGTCAACAGCAGATGATTAAAAAGCTGATAAAAAGGGAGAAAATTGACTATTAAAATGAATTGGCAAGAAATATAAAAATAAACCAGAAGACCTCGGACAGGTTATTTGTATCATCGATGGTCCCAGGTGGGGTGCCAGAAGACTGGAGGTAGGCTAATGTGGTGCCACTATTTAAGAAAGGTGATAAGGAAAAGCCAGGGAACTATAGACCAGTGAGCCTGACATCGTTGTTGAACAAGTTGTTGAAGGGAATCCGGAGGGACAGGATTTACATGGATTTGGAAAGGCAAGGATTGATTAGGGATAGTTAGCATAGCTTTGTGCGTAGAAAAGCATGTCTCATGAACTTGATTGACTTTTTGAAGAAGTAACAAAGAGGATTGAGGAGGGCAGAGCGGTAGACTTGATTCTATGTGGACTTCAATAAGGCGTTCGACAAAGGTTCTCATGGAAGACTGATTAGCAAGGTTAGATCTCCTGGAATACAGGGAGAACTAGCCATTTGGTACATAACAGGTGGTCATGGAGGATTGCTTTTCAGACAGGAGGCCTGTGCCTGGAGTGGTGTCCCAGCAAATGCTGGGTCCAGTGCTTTTCGTTACTTTTATAATGATTTGGATGTGAAGATAGGAGGTATATTTAGTAGATTTGCAGCTGACACCAAAATTGGAAGAGTAGTGGACAGCAAAAAAGGTTACTCAGAGTACAACATAATCTTGACCAGATGGGTCAATGGCCTGAGGAGTGACAGATGAAGTTTAATTTAGATAAATATGGAGTGCAGCATTTTGGAAAAGCAAATCTTAGCAGGATTTATAGGGAATGTTGCTGAACAAAGAGATCTTGCAGTGAGGTTTCGAGCTCCTTGAAAGTAGGCTTTTGATATGCTTTCCTTTATTGGTCAGACTAGTGAGTATAAGAGTTGGGAGGTCATGTTGTGGCTGTACAGGACATTGGTTAGGCCACTTTTGGAATAGGGATTGCAATTCTAGTCTCCTTCCTATTGGAATGATGTTGTGAAATTTGAAAAGATTCAGAAAAGATTTACGAGGATGTTGCAAGGTTGGAGGATTTGAGCTGTCGAAGAGGCTGAGTAGGCTGGGGCTGTTTTCCCTGGAGACTTATAGAAGTTTATAAAATCATGAGTGGCATGGATAGAATAAATAGACAAGGTCTTTTTTCCTGGGGTGGGGGAGTCCAGACCAGAGGCCATAGGTTTAGGTTGAGAGGGGAAAGATATAAAAGGACCCTAAGGAACAACTTTTTCATGCATATGGTGGTGCGTGTGTGGATGAGCTGCCAGAAGAAGTGGTGGAGGCTGGTACAATTACCACACTTAAAAGGATCTGGATGGGTATATGAACAGGAAGAGTGTAGAGGGATATGGGCCAAGTGCTGGCAAATGGGGCTAGATTAGGTTAGGATATCTGGTCGGCATGGGTGGGTTGGACGAAAGGGTCTGTTTCCATGCCATACATCTCTGACTGTAAGCCTATTAAAGGAAAGAGATTCGCTAAAGTAATTCTGGAACCCTTGAAAGTTGCAACTGGCAAATTAATAATGGGAAACAGGAAACTGGCAGTTAATTTGAATCAGTATTTTGCATTGGTCTTCATGGTGAAGGACAAATTTATAATTTTGAAGGTAACTAATAAGCAAGGTGTAAATAAGAGGAAAGATCTTGTAACAGTCTATCAGAAGGGACAAAGTGTTTGGCAAACTAATGGGACTAAAGGCATAGAAGTCAACCAGACCTGATGATCTGAATCCATGGATTTTAAAGAAAGTGATAACAGCGATAGTGTAAGGTATTCGTTCAAAATATTTCAGAACTCATTGGATTCCAAGTGGCTTCCAGCAGATTGGAGAACTGCTTAAGTGCTATACCTACTTAAGAAGGGAAACAGAAAGCAGGAAACTATAGACCTGTCCTTGGGGAAAATGCTCAAGTCCATGATTAACGATAAAATAAAAAGACATTTAAAAAAGCCTAACACCATAAAACAAAGTCAACATGGTTTTACGACAGGGGAATAACGCTTGATAAATTTGCTAGAGTTCTTTGAGGATATAACAAGCAAAATTGATCAGAGGATATTGGTAGAATGAAATAGTAATTGATAGTCACTTGTATTTTTTATAACAGAAATAGAGCAAAATGTTTTAATTCGCCATACCATGATGCCTGTATTAACCATGAAGTGCCACATAAAAGGTGCAAGATAAGATCTCGCGTAATACAGGTATTGGTATTAGCATGAATTGAAGACTGGTTAATTTCCAGAAAACTGTGAAATTCTAATGGGTCTTTGTCATTTGGATACATGTAACTAATGTAGTGTCACAAAGGTCAGTCCTGGGGCCTCAACTGTTTGCTATCTATGTTAGTCACTTGGCTGGATGGGCAGAGAGTAACGTATCCAAATTTGCTAATAGTATGAAAATTGGTGGGAGGACATGTTGTGATGAGGTCATAAGGAAGTTGTAAAGGGACATAGGTTGAATGACTGAGTGAAAACTTGGCAGATGGAATTTAATATAGGAAAATATGAGGTCACATGTTTTAATAGTGATACTCAAAATGAAGTCAATCATTTAAATGGGGAAAGACTGCAATAGAAGTGCAATGCAGAGGGATTTGAGTATTCTTGTTCATGAAACACAAAGTTGGCAAGCAGATGCAGCAAGTAATTAAGAGGTTAAATGGAATTTTCCCCATTTACTGATGATTAGAGTATTTTTTTTAAAAAGGAAGTATTGTTACAACTGTACAGGGTGTTGATGAGCTGCACCTGGAGAACTGTTTAAAAAAAATTGGTTCCTTATTTAATAAAGGATAAACTGGCATTCAAGGCAGTTCAAAAGAGATTTACGAGCTGATTCCTGGATTTCGTTATCAAAAACAACTCAATAAGTTAGGCCTTTATTCATTCTTAAGTTTGGAAGAATAAGGGATGTTCATATTTATAAATACAAGATACTGAGGGGAATTTACAAGCTAGATTTTGAGAAGGTGTCACCACGAGTGAGGGAATCTAGTCGACACAGTTACAGAATAAACACTGATTTAAAACTGACATGTGAGGAAATTTCTTTTTCCCAGAGGGGAGTAAATATGTAGAAAATTCTACCTCAGAGGGTTGTGTGGGCTAGATCATTTAAAGAGGGGGTAAATATATTTATTTTAAAATATCAGGGAGTTGAGGACTATGATGAGCTGGCAGAAAAGAGTCGAGGCCTGGATCAAATCAGTCATGATCTTATTGAATGGCAGGGCTGGCTTAATGTGCCAAATGGCCTACTGCTGCTTCTATTTCTTATGTTCTTACATTCTTTTACATTCACTGAGGGAATGACCAGGCCCTTTATTTCAACATTTTTAGCAGGGAGTTAATACCTTTTATAATGCAACTATCTTTTAATACTGTACTGTAGTATTAGCTAAGATTTTGCACATACTATGGAGCCAGGTTTGAACCCACAAATTTCTGACGCAGATGTTAGGGTGTTACTTTCTGAGCCTCATTTAACATTTATTAGAATGGAAACACTGATTGGCATTGTCTCGACCACTGTGGAAGTTAAGATTGTCAGTATGTATAACAATCTACTGAAATCAACTAACCTTAATCTCAGTACTTCCATACCTTTAGCTAAGAAGTCTCTAAGGGAGCTCCAGTAAAAGTATTATTTTCTCATAAAAGGAAGTCTAAATTAATATTTATATATTACTTTGGTGACTGTTTTGTTTCTCTCTGAAAGGGAGCTTTAAATCAGCAGTGAGTTCCTGATTTTGACATTTGCCCCATCACATCTCAGTACCTTTATATAAAAATTTAGCATATTAAAAATTAGCACTGAAACAATGCCAATCAGTGTTTCCATTTCTAATAAATGTCAACTGAGGCTCAGAAAGTAACACACTAACTTCTGAGTCAGAAATTTGTTGGTTCACATCTGGCTCTTGATAATATCCCATTGACATTTCCTGAAACTCACTCCATTAGGTGATTTTAATTTAATCTTTAAAGTTGTGTACTTCTTTTGACAGACAGCCCTGACATCCTCCTCAAGATTTGGCCACTATTATAATGTATCTAAAACAATGAGTACAGAGCTCCAACAATCAGTCAAGTTCCATGGATTTTTTCTACCTGATGAAGTTCCATTGGATTTAGCAGTGACTGAATGTAGGTGAGTTCCTGTGTGCCCTGCAAGGGGAACCTAAAAAGTATGGATTGCATAAATGACGAAACTGCAAATTTCTGTTCACTCAATCCAGTAAATGAAGTTGCCGCGCCATTTGATATTTTAAAGTAGTTTTGTACAAGTATTCCCTATAGATTCAACAAATATTTTTTCATTCTACAATATTCTATCCTTCTGTAGAATAATTCAGAATATTGATTACAATTTTTATGTTTACTTATCTACATACAGCCTTACTACTGTTACTTGTAGCTTACTTTAAATGTTTATCCAATTAAAAGTGCTGAATTATAAATATTAAATAATTTAACTATATATTTGATTTATTTTTGAAGTGAATAAATAGCTATATTTCATGGTTTTACTCTATAAGGGATGATCTGCAGCTGTTTCTCTTATCATTTGGTAATTAATATTCTGTTTAACTCATGCTTGACTGAGCAGATATGCATGCACAGTAATACGATTAAACCTACCACCAAGTTGCTTCATTTAAAAAAAAACAAGGAGCAAGTTTTAATTGCAAACATTCATAGAAACAGGAAAAAGATGATTTGAAAAAGCCTAGTTTCAAGTATATAATGTAGTGTGACTTGAGAAATAATTCTGCTTTGGTGAAGTTGTGATCTCTTGTCAATTCTTACAGTATGAGACCTTTTAATTTATTTCCTGCATGCTGAATTCACATCTGCTGCTTAACACTGGCAGTGTAGAATCTTTCTCCAATTGGTTTTGCAAGATCAGCAAATTCTCATTTCATTAGATCTTAAAAGTAGGTGGAAGGGATTAGCAGGCAGACATTATTAGCAACAGAAAACAAGTAAGTTGCTACTGAAGTTTCCATTGTACTTTGTGTACAACCTGATCAGCATGTCTCGCATCTCTTATTCAGTATTTTTAATTTACTTATTGTCTTTTTTGTATTTCATCTAATTACTTAGCAGCAATCGTCCTTTGAAACCTGGATTTCAGTAGCTGCTGGTCTAGCGAGTAGCTTCCACATCCCACAAATGATTTCTCAAGCTATACTATTTGTTATACTTCATTGTAAGTAGTGTTGAGCTAAGTGACAAAAGAGGCATGACGCCAACAGCCTGCATTTATATCGCACATTAGATAAAGTGAAGTATCTCAAGATACTTAATTGCACTACACATAAGTATGTATTGTCATTTGTATAGTATTTAAGTATTACTGAAAAAAGCGTATTTTGTGGGAAGCTTTTCATCTTGTAGTCTTGAAGGCAATTCACAAATGTACTAATTTAAGAGGAAAACCTACATTTGTGCTGTATGAGAGGAGAGTGATGATTGGTTGGCACCTGGAATCTGAGTGGTAGAGGTGTTGTCATACCAATTGCACCAATTAACAATAACGGACCATGAACAGCGAGGCTTTGTTTAAATTTTAAGTCATGCAAGTTGACTGTGATTGGTTAAGACCTTGCCCCAAGAAATGTACCAGCAAATGGGAGTAACGTATTTTATTAAGTTGAAACAGACACTGTAAAGGTACATGCTCCCTCTGTGTATTAAAATATATAGCTTCCAATACACCAGCAAGTGATTAAGGGAATCAAGAGTTATAGTTTAAAGGTAAGAAAGTGAATTTGAGGATTATTAGATCAACCATGAATGAAGGAACACACTTGATGAGATAAATGGCCTACTTCTGTTCTTATATCTGTGGTCTGACTTTCAAATGTGCTTCACTGCAAGCTCAACTGATAATCCTAATTTGATTATCTACATAATTCTTTGTACACTCAAGATTATCCCACAAATGTTGTCAAATTGCAGAATCTTATCTAATTGTGGACAGTGTTATGAGTTTTGCAAGCACAGACTGAATAGGTACATTTAGTACTTTGCTTGTTTTGAACAGTCAGAGGGATTTATATGATCTGCCAATCTATAGGACGTGTGGGCTACAAACCTGGCGTAACACTGGCACCAAAATTCATTTCACACATCGATCATTTGTGTGCTAGACAGACCATTTTCGGTTTGACGACAGCACCTTCATAGTGAAAGTTGCCACTCATGAAACAGCATTAACACACATTGAGTGCGTGAAAATGTCTTAATAGCCGTTAATTTCTTATTATGCATCAGTAGAGGATGGTAGACCAATGAAGAGAACACAAATTAAGAGTGGAGTTGAGGAACACATCAATGTGGGTTTCGAAAGCAGATTGTTAGGGAGACAACCAGAGTGTGATTTAAGGGTTTAGTTGATAATCTTATGAAAGTCAAAACAAGCCATTACTTTACTGAAGAAGCTACAGGAACATAAGCGTAGCTTGAGATAAATGATGTGCCAGGATTGTGTATTTTCAGACAGTGAGAAAGACAGAATTGATAATATTAATGGCAGGAACCAAACATGTGCTTCTGCATCAAGAGCTTTGGGAGAATTGTTAGTGGTGACTAACTGCAAAAAAACAATGATTCTCAAACTATTTTCCAATGCGACACCATTTTAAGACTTGAAAATTAATGTGACTCCGGGGTCAGCAAAAAAAGTTTGCATTTGGAATGTAATTATCAAAATCCAATTAAAGATCAATATAAAGTATGTCATATAAATCTGTAACAGGAAAGGATGTGATAAGGATGCAATCGACCACCTCTTGCCAACGAATCTCAGATTGTTACGACACAGAAGGACGGCACTTGGCACATTTGTTCTGTTACCTAGTTCCAATCATCTGCCTTTTTCCTCATATCCTTGCAAACAATTTTCATCCAAATAATCATCCATTGCCCTCTTGAACACAATTGAACCTGCCTCCACCACATTTCTAGAAGTAACAAAACTGCAAATGCTGTATCCAAAATAGACAAGCAGGAGGCCACTCCAGAAGAAGGGTTATACCTGAAACATTGGACTTCTCCACCTCCTGATTCTGACTGGCTTGCTGTGCTCCTCTAGCCTCCTGCTTGTCAACTCCACCACATTTCTAGGCAGTGTGTTACTAACTACTTGCTGTCTGAAAATGTTTTTTTCTCACATCACCCTTGCTTCATATTGACATCACTTTAAGGCTAGAAGACATAGGAGCAGAACTTAGGCCATTCAGCCCATCGAGTCTACTCCACCATTCAATCATGGCTAATAATTTTCTCAGAGTAAAAAGTGAGGTCTGCAGATGCTGGAGCTCAGAGCTGAAAATGTGTTGCTGGTTAAAACGCAGCAAGTCAGGCAGCGCTTTAACCAGCAACACATTTTCAGCTCTGATGAATTTCCTGTTCCTTGGATGTTGCCTGACCTGCTGCGCTTTAACCAGCAACACATTTTCAGCAGTAATAATTTTCTCAACCCCTTTCTCCCACTTTCTCCCCATAACCCTTAATCTCCCTGTCATCAAGAGCCTATCTATTTCCATTTTAAATATATTCAATGACCTAATCTCCACAGCCTTCTGTGGCAGTGAATTCTATAGATTTACCATGCTCTGGCTGAAGAAGTTTCTCCTTATCACCATACTAAAAGGTCTTCCCTTTACTCAGCTCCTCGTCTCTCCTACCAATGGAAACATCTTTCTAACATTCACTCTGTCCAGGCCATTCAATATTCTGTAAGTTTCTATTAAATCCCCCCTCATTCTTCATCGAGTATAGACCCAGAGTCCTCAAATTTTCCTCATACATTAAGGTTTGCATTCCTAGGACCATTCTCGTGAGGATCCTCTGAACATGCTCCAGGGTCGATATGTCCTTCCTGAGATATGGAGCCCAAAACTGCACGCAGTACTCCAAATGTGGTCTGACCAGAACCTTGTGGAGCCTCAGAAGTACATCTTTGCATTAATATTCAAGTCATCTCTAAATAAATACCATCGTTGCATTTGCCTTCCATATCAACCTGCAAGTTTATCTTGAGAGAATCCTGGACTAGAACTACCAAATCTCTCTGCACTTCAGACTTATGAATTTTCTTCACATTTAGAAAATATTCCATGCCTCCATTCTTCCTGCCAAGGTGCATGACCTCATACTATCCCACGTTGTACTCCATCTGCCATTTCTTTGCCCACTCTGCTAACCTTTGCAAAGTTTCTACAGCCTCCCTGCTTCCTCAATGCTACTTGTCCCTATACCTATCTTTGTATCATCTGCAACTTAGCCGGAATGCTATCAGTTCCTTCATCTAGATTGTTAATGTATAAAGTGAAGATTGTGGTCCTAGAACTGAGCCTTGCGGAACACCGGCTGTCATCCTGAGAAAGACCCTTTTATCCCCAATTTCTGCTTTCTGCCAGGTAGCCAAGCTTCTATCCATGCCAGCACCAGCCCATAACACCATGGGTGTTATTTTACTGAGCAGCCTCCTATGCTGCACCTTCTCAAAGACCTTCTTGAAATCCAAATAGGTAACATCCACTGGCTCTCCTTGGTCTAATCTGCTTTACTTGCTCAAAGAATTCTAGTAGATTTGTCAGTCATGAGCTCCCCTTGATGAAACATGCCAACTTTGCCCTATTTTACCATACACTTTCAAGTACTCAGAAATCTATGACTGCTTGTTCATTATTCTTTTACAAGCAGGAACAGCTTCTCCCTGTCTATTTTATTCAGTCCATTCATGATTTTGAAAACCTCCATTAAGTATCCCCACAGCCATTTTTCCTCCGGGGAGAAAGTGCCAACTCTGTCAATCTATCCTCATCCCTGAAGTTTCTTATGCCAGAAACCAATCTCGTAAATTGTTTCTGCACTCTTCAATGCATTCATATCTTCTCTATTATATGACACCTACAACTGTATGCAATACTCCAGCTGATGTCTAACAGGTTCAACATCACCTTCCTGCTCTTGTACCCTATGCCCCTATTAATGAAGTTGAGAGCACTGTATACTTGTTTGACTATTATCTCCACCTGTCCTGCCACCTGTCCTGTCCCTCTGCTCTTTAACTCCCTTCAGAATTGTACCCTTAATTTATATTGTCTTTCAATATTCTTCTAGCCAAAATGCATCACCTTACACTTTGCTGCATTGAATTTAAGCTGCCATCTATCCACTCATACCATCAACCCATCAAAGTCTTTTTGAATTTTCAAACTGACCTCCTATAGTTCACAATTCTTGGAAACTTATTGTTTGAAATTGTCCTCTGCATACAAAGATCGACAAGAATTCCAATGGTGACCCTTTGAAACCTTCCTCCAGATTGAAAACTATCCATTGACCATTGTCTGTATTCTGTCAGTGAATTTTGTATCCATGTTGCTACAGTCTCTTTTATACCATGATCTATAACTTTCATCAAACATGTTGCACTTTGTCAAATGCCTTCTGGAAGTCTCTGTATATCACATTAACACTGTTACCCTCATTGACCCTTTTCTGCTGCTGCTTCAAAAAACTTCAGCAAGTCAGTTAAACAAGATTTCTGTAGTGATTATGACAAAGTCAGCCAGTGGACCTCATTAATATGAACTCCCTGATTGGACCAATCTGGAAGCCCTGGCTGACAGAAAAGAACAAGCACGTTGGCTATCTTGTTCATTCTGGTTCTGCGGGAAATGGATTAGTGTCAAGAACTGTTCACAAGTAAATAACAAGTGACTTGGTGATGGAATACTGGCCTCTGTGGAATTAGTTCAGTTTCCTCTTTAGAACTCCATGTAGATTCTGCCTAATCAACCAATTTTCTTTCCATATAATTTAGTAAATCTAGCTAGAATAATTCTTTTTAGAAGTTCTCCATGTCTGAAGTTAAACTAACTAGTCTATAATTGTTGGGATTGTCTTTATAACTGTTTTTGAACAATCGTGTTTGCAGCTCTCCAAGCTTCTCGCAACTCCCCTGAGCCCAGGGAAAACTGAAAGATTAAGACTAGGGCCCCTGCAATTTTTTCACTCACTTCCTTCAAATTCCTTAAATGTATCTGACCCAGTCCTGTGTCTTGTCAGTCTTAAGTGCCTATAATCTATCCTAGGTTTCTTCTTTATTTATTTTAAATCCTTCCAGATACAGAGGTTCTTTCTCTGTTACAATGGTCTGGGCAGCATCTTCTTCTTTTCAAAGACATATACAAAGTATTCATTTAACACCTCAACTATGTTCACAGCCTCCAAATATAAATCCCCCTTTTGATCTCTACTCAGCTCTGCTCATCCTTTTATTGTTGATATGCCAAGAGAAGACTTTTGGATTTCCCTTTATGCCAGCTGCTGGTCTCTTCTCAGTTTTTCATTACTTCTCTGATTTGCTCTTTCACCTCCCTCTAAGCCTTCAGTATTTCTGTTTATTCTCCATTGCATTTTGTGTCTTACACCTTAATAGCAGGTATTTTCTTTCTAATGTTAATTTCTGCCTCCTTTCTCATCCAGTGAACTTTGGATTTGCAGCCCTTTCCCAATGAAGGGCTGTTGCCCAAAACATTGATTCTCCTGCTCCTCAGATGTTGCCTGACCTGCTGTGCTTTTCCAGCACCACACTGTCGGCTATGGATTTGTTTGCCCTACCTTTTCCAATTAGGGAATATACCCTGACTGTACCTGAACTATCTGTTCTTTAAAGGTGACCCATTGTTCAGCTTTTGTTCTTCCTGGCAATCCAATCAATCCTGCTCAGCTCTGTTCTTAGTCCATTAAAGGCAGCTCTCTGTCAAATTATTTTTCTTTCTCTGGATTGTTGCACCTCATTCTCCAATACAATTTTAAATCGCATGATATCATCACTTTCTCCCAAATGTTGCCCCTCCCCACCCACTATCAATTGGGTCACTTGACCCACCTTATTTCCAAGGGCCAGGTTCAATAATACATCCTTCCTTTTTAGACTAGATACAACTGCTGTAGGAAACGTTTCCAAACAGAATTTAGGAATATTTGTTAGCTTCCTTGTAGATTTTCTCCTTTGTTCTTTTCTGCTAGTTGGTAATTTATAAACTACACCAAACAATGTAATTTTTTTTTAATTCTCTCATGGGACGTGGGCCTTGCTGGTGGCCAGCATATATTGCCCATCCCCAGTTACCCTGGGAATGTGGTGGTAAGCTGTTGCCTTGAACTGCTGCAGTCCACATACTGTAGATTGACCCATAATTCCAGGATTCTGATCCAGTGATAGTGAAGGAATGGTGATATATTTCTAGGAGAGGATAATGACGAGCTTGGAGGGGGACTTGCAGGTGATAACATTCCCAGGTACCTGTTGGCCATGTTCTAGGTGGAAATGGTAGGGGTTTAGAAGATGCTGTCTAAGGTGACTTGGTGAATTTCTACAGTGCATCTTGTTGCTACTGAGTAGTGGCAGTGGATACTTGTGGATGTGGTGCTAATTGGTTGGGCTGTTTTGTCCTGAATGGTGGCAAGCTTCATGAATGTTATTGGAGCTGAACCCATTCAGAAAAGTGGGGAGTATTCAATCACATCCCTGACTTGTGCCTTGTAGATGGTAGATAGGCTATAGGGAGTCAAATCGGGAGTGATTCGCTGTTGTGTTACTAGCCTCTCACTGCTCTTATTGCCACGATGTTTATATGGTGAGTCCATTTGAGTTTCTGGTTGATGGTGATCCCAAAGATGTTGATAGTGGGAGATTCAGTGATGGGAACACCACTGAATGTCAAGGGTGGTGTTTAGTTTGACTCTCACTGGAGATGCTCATTGTCTGGCATTTGTGATGTGAATGTTACTTGCTGTTTGCTTGCCTAAGCCTGAATATTATCCAAATCTTGATGTATTTGAACATGGATTGCTTCAGTATTTGAGGAGTCTGAACATTGGTGCTGAACATTGTACAATCATCAGCAAACATTCCCACTTCTGACCTTGATTGTGCAAGGTCATTGATGAAGCAGCTGAAGACGGTTGAGCCAGGACGTTACCTTGAGGAACTTTTGCAGAGTTGACCTGGAGCTGCGTTGGCTGACAGCCAATGAACATTACCAACTTCCTATATACTAGCTATGACTCAAATCAGTGCAGAGTTTACCCCTTGATATTCGTTAATTCCAGTTATTCCAGGATTCCTTAATGCTGCACTCAGATGCAGCCTTGATGTAAAGGGCTGGCACTCTCACCTCACCTTTGGAATTTAGCTCTCTTGTCCATGTTTGAACCAAGGCGCAGTGAGGTCAGTAGCTGAATGGCCCTGGTGGAACCCAAATTGAGCATCACTGAGCAGGTTATTGCTAAGCAGGTACTATGTGATAGTGCTGTTGATGACTTTACGGATGATTGAGAGTAGACGCGGGTGGTAATTGGCCGGACTGGATGTGTCCAGCCTTTTGTGTACAGGACGTACCTCAGCAATTTTCCATATTGTCGGATAGATTCCAATGTTGTAACTGTGACTAAGCATCCTTTTCATTCTGTAACTCCAGCCAACTTGACTCTCCTTGAGCCTGTTGAGACATCTGCCTTCTCTGGTACTGCAATGCCCCCCTTATCTTTTCTGAACAAAAGTGGTTGAGTAACTCCTCCCAATTATCAAGGAGCTCCTTCGAGAACCACAATGCAGTTTGTGTCCATCCAGAAGTACACAGACATGATCTTTACTGCATGGCCAATTTAAAAAAAAGTGTCACTAATCATCATATATGGCCTTTTTCAACCAAACTAAAGTCTTTGACTCTTAAGTGCAAATGCAGTATCCACGTGAAATATGTCTGCACTCCTAAATGAAAGACTATCAGATATGCAGGAATGTATAGTTAGAGTTGAAATCAGATCAGCCATGGTCTTATTGAATGGCAGAGCAGGCTCAGAGGGTCAAGTAGTCTAATGTTGTTTCTTCTTCGTATGCTTGTAAATTTATCATCCTTTTTCACCTACTCCACAAAGATATCCAGGCCTCATCCTCACCAATGGAATCACCATAAATCATATCCCAATTACGACTTGCATCATTCAAGCCCATCCTCCGTTTTCCTCACTGAAATACTGCACATCATCTCCAACAAATTGTCCTCAGGGGTGGAGGTAATCTGCAGAACAGATTGAACAGTTTTCTATCTATATTGCCTCCCATCCAAAACTTCCAATCTCAGTCATGGAGTTGATGTTTGTGTGCACATTAGATTAGCTTTTTTTTTAGTTTCAGTAGTCTAATTGGGAATTTAGAATAGTGAGAATGGAGGTTAGGGCATTTAGATGTTCGTCCTGCAGATTGTGGGACGTAAGGCTCACCACAAGTGTCCCTGCTGACTGCAACTGTGGTAAGTGCACCCAACTTCAGCTCCTCGAAAACCACGTTAGGGAACTGGAACTGGAGTTGGAGCTGGATAAGCTGCGGATCATTTGGGAGGCAGAGGACGTTATTGAGAGGAGTTACAGGGAGTTAGTCACACCTCATGTACAAGGAGAAGGTAGGTGGGTTACCATCAGGGTACAGAAAGGGAACCAGCAGGCAGTGCATGGATCCCCTCTGGCTGTTCCACTCAACAAGAAGTATACCGTTTTGGACACTGTTGTGGAGGACGACTTAAGCAATGAGGCACAGGTCTCTGGCACAGAGTCTGTACTTGTTGCTCAGAAGGGAAGGGGGAGAGGAGCAGTGCATTAGTCATTGGGGACTCCATAGTTAGGGGGTTAGATAGGAAGTTCTGTGGGAATGAGAGAGAGAGAGAGAGACTCCTGATAGTGTTTTGCCTCCCAGGTGCCAGGGTTCGTGTTGTCTCTGATTGTGTTTTCAGAATCCTTGAGGGAGAGGGGAATCAGCCCCAAGTTGTGGTCTGATGCACCAATGACATAGGTAGGAAGAGAGATGGAGATTTAAGGCAGAAATTCAGAGAGCTACAGAGTTATTGCAGGAGGGAGAGTTTTGGATTTCTGGATAATCTGGGATCTTTCTGGGGTCGGCAAGACCTCTACAAACAGGATGGTCTGTACCTGAACCAGGAGAATGCCAATATCATTGGGGGGGGTGGGGTGTGGAGATTTGCAAATGCTCTTTGGATGGGTTGAAACTAATTCAGCAGGGAGATGGGAACCAAAATTGTAGTTCAAGTATTTGGGAGGTTGAGAGTAGTGAGGTCAGAAATAAGGTTTCAAGATCATAAGAGGGCGCCGCCAAGCAAGAAGTTGTTTTGAAGCGTGTCTACTTCAATGCCAGGAGCATCCGGAATAAGGTGGTGAACTTGCAGCATGGCTTGTTACCTGGGATTTCGATGTTGTGGCCATTTCGGAGACATGGGTAGAACAGGGACAGGATGTTTGTTGCAGATTCCTGGATTTAGATGTTTCAGTAAGAACACAAAGATGGTAAAAGATAGGGGGGCATTGTTAGTCAAGAGCAGTATTACGGTTGCAGAACGGACGTTTAAGGACTCATCTACTGAGGTAGTATGGGCTGAGGTTAGAAGCAAGAAAGGAGAGGTCACCCTATTGGGAGTCTTCTCTAGGCCTCTGAATAGTTCCAGAGATGCAGAGGAATGGATAGCAAAGATGATTCTCAATAGGAGCGAGAATGACAGGGTAGTTGTTATGGGGAACTTTAACTTTCCAAATATTGATTGGGAATACTATAGTTCAAGCACTTTAGATGGGTCAGTTTTTGTCCAATGTGTGCAGGAGGGTTTCCTGACACTGTGTGTAGACAGGCCAACAAGGGGTGAGGCCATATCAGATTTAGTACTGAGTAATGAACTCAGTCAGATATTAGATTTGGAGGCAGGTAAGCACTTTGGTGATAGTGATTAGATCATGCTTAACTTAACGATGGAAAGGGACAGGCATATACTGCAGGGCAGGAGTTATAGCTGGGGGAAGGTAATAATGATGCGATTAGGCATAATTTAAAATGCATAGGATGGAGAAGGAAACTGAAGGGCACAATGGAAATGTGGAGCTTATTCAAGGAACAACTACTGTGGGTCCTTGATAAGTAAGTACCTGTCAGGCAGGGAGGAAGTTGTCGAGCGTTGGAGCCATGGTTTACTAAGGAAGTTGAATCTTTTGACAAGGAAGAACAAGGCTTATTTTAGGATGAAACATGAAGGCTCAGTTAGGATGCTTGAGAGTTACAAGTTAGCCAGGAAAGATCTAAAGAAAAAGAGTTAAGAAGAGCCGGGAGGGGGCATGAAAAGTCGTTTGTGGATAGGGTCAAGGAAAACCCTCAATCTTTTTATAGGTATATCAGGAATAAAAGAATGACTAAAGTAAGATTAGGGCCAATCAAAGAAGTTGTGCGTTGAGTCAGAGGAGATGGGGGAAGCACTAAATGAATATTTTTTGTTAGTATTCACACTAGAAAAAGACAATGTGGTTGAGGAGAATGCGCGATACAGGCTACTAAACTAGATGGGATTGAGGTTCACAAGGAGGAGGTGTTAGCAATTCTAGAATATGTGAAAATAGGTAAATCCCTGGGGCTGATGGGATTTATCCCAGGATTCTCTGGGAAGCCAGGGAGGAGATGCCGTGCCTTTGGCTTTGATCTTTGCCGTCATTGTCTAAAGGAATAGTGCCAGAAGCCTGGAGTTGTTCCCTTGTTCAAGAAGGGGAGTAAAGACCAGTGAGCCTTATTTCAGTTGTGGGCAAAGTATTGGAAAAAGTTAGAAGAGATAAGATTTATAATCATGTAGAAAGGAATACGTTGATGAGGGATAGTCAACATGGTTTTGTGACGGGTAGGTCGTACCTCACAACCCTTTATTGAGTTCTTTGAGAAGGTAACTAAACAGGTGGATGAGAGTAAAGCAGTTCATGTGGTGTATATGGATTTCAGTAAGGCATTTGATAAGATTCCCCATGGTAAGCTATTGCACAAAATACAGAAGCATGGGATTGAGGGTGATTTAGCAGTTTGGATCAAAAATTGGCTAGCTGAAAGAAGACAGAGGGTGGTGGTTATGGGACATGTTCATCCTGGAGTTCAGTTACTAGTGGTGTACTGCAAGGATCTGTTTTGGATCCACTGATGTTTGTCACTTTTATGAACGGCCTGGATGAGGACATAGAAGGATGGATTAGTAAATTTGCAGGTGACATTGTAGTCAGTGGAGTTGTGGGATAGTCCTGAAGGATATTTGAGGTTACAGAGAGGCATAGATGAGCTGCAGAGCTGGGCTGAGAGGTAGCAAATAGATTTAATGCAGACGTTTTGTGTTCACTTTGGAAGGAGCATCAGGAATGCAGAGTATTGGGCTAATGGTAGTGTAGATGAGCAGAGAGATCTCGGTGTTCATGTACATAGATCCCAGAAAATTGCCAACCAGGTTGCTAGGTTGTTAAGAAGAGGGATTAAGTTTTGGAACCCTGAGGTCATGCTGCAGGTTACAAAACTCTGGTGTGGCCGCATTTGGAGTATTGTGTATAGTTCTGGTAACTGTATTGAGGCAAGGATGTGGAATTGTTGGAAAGGGTTCAAAGGAGATTTACTAGGATGTTGCCTGGTATGGAAGGAAGGCCTTACATGGAAAGGCTGAGGGACTGGAGGCTGTTTTCGTTGGAAAGAAGAAGATGGAGAGGCGACTTAATTGACACACACAAGACAATCAGAGGGTTAGATAGGATAGACTGTGAAAGCCTTTTTCAGTGGATGGTAATGGCTAGTATGAGTGAGCATGGATTTAACTTGAAAGGTGATAGATATAGGACAGATGTCAGAGGTAGTTTCTTTACTCAGAATGTAGTAGGAGTGTGGAACACAGTGCCTGCAACAGTGGTCAACTCACCAACTTTAAGGACATTTAAATGGTCATTAGATGGACGAAAATGGAATTAAGTAGGTTAGATGGGCTTCAGATTGGTTTCACAGGTTGGTGCAACATTGAGGGTTTGTACGGCGCTGTAATGTTTGATTTTCCCACTCTGCCTTGCTCTTTGATTAAGATCAGTGGTGGAATTCTGGAAATTGTAGACCATTCTCTGTATCTTTAGAAACCTCCGCTTGATGAAGGCAGACATAAACAAAATTCATCATAAACTCTAATGTGCCAGATTAGTCTTTGACTGGCTGAAGAAAACAGAATTTGAGGAGATGGATTTCAAATCCAAGGCTGAGGTCATGATTTTGTGGGAAGTGATGGCCCATAAGCTAATACATGTATTGGAGATGTGGACAGCCTATTGCAGGCACCTTCCAGCATTGGAAAAGTACTACCAGTTGATGTTCATGTCCGAATACAAGAAAAGCAATCCAACAGATTCTTTCTTTCCCAGTTGTTACATAGTCATAGAGACATACAGCACAGAAATGGACAGTTTGGTCCAACTCATCCATGTTGACTAGATATCCCAACCTAATCTAGTCTCATTTGCCAGCACCCGCCCCATATCCCTCTAAAAGCTTACTATTCATATACCCATCCAGATGCCTTTTAAATTTTGCAATTGTACCAGCCTTCACCACTTCCTTTGGCAGCTCATTCCAGGCACACACCACCCTCTGCATTAAAATGTTGCTCTTAGGTCCCTTTTATATCTTTCCGCTGTCACCCTAAATCTATGCCCTTTTGTTCTGGGCTCCCCGATCCCAGGAAAAATACCTTGTCTATTTGCCCTATCCATGCCCCTCGTGATTTTATAAACCTCTGTGAGGCCACCCCTCAGCCTCCGATGCTCCAGGGAAAACAACCCCAGCCTATTCAGCATCTCCTTTAGTTCAAATCCTCCAACCGTGACAACTTTCTTGTGAAACTTGAAAGGGTTCAGAAAAGATTTACAACATCCTTCAGATAGGAAGGAGACCAGAATTGCAAGCAGTATTCCAAAAGTTGCCTGACCAATGTACTGTACAGCCGCAACATGACCTCCCAACTCCTGTAGCTCTGACCAATAAAGGAAAGCATGGCAAACACCTTCTTCACTGTCATGTCTACCTGCGAATCTATTTTCAAGGAGCTATGAACCTGCACTGCAAGGTGTCTTGTTCAGTAACATTCCCTAGGACCTTACCATTAAGCATATAAATCCTGCTATAATTTGCTTTCCCAAAGTGCAGCACCTCACATTTATCTAAATTAAACTCCATCTGCCACTACTCAGCCCATTGGCCCAACTGATTAAGATCCCGTTGAAATCTGAGGTAACCTTCTTCGCTACCCACTACACCTCCAACTCGGTGTCATCTGCAAACTTACTAACTATACCTCCTATGTTCATATCCAGATCATTTATATAAATGATGAAAAGTAGTGGACCCAGGCAATCCACTGGTCACAGGCCTCCAGTCTGAAAAACAACCCTCCACCATCACCCTGTCTTCTATCTTTGAGCCAGTTCTATATCCAAACAACTAGTTCTCCCTGTATTCCATGAGATCTAACCTTGCTCACCAGTCTCCCATGAGGAGCTTTGTCAATTGCTTTACTGAGTCCATATAGATCACGTCTACTGCTCTGCCCTCATCAATCCTCTTTGTTACTTCTTCAAAAAACTCAATCAAGTTTTGTGAGACATGATTTCCCAAGCACAAAGCCATGTTGACTATCCCTAATCAGTCCTTGCCTTTCCGAAATCATGTACATCCTGTCCCTCAGGATACCCGCCAACAGATTTCCCACCACCAACATCAGGCTCACTGGTTTGTAGTTCCCTGACTTGTCCTTACCACCTTTCTTAAATATTGGCACCATGTTAACCAACCTCCAGTCTTCTGGCACCTCACCTGTGACTATCGATGATAGACATATCTCAGCAAGGAGCCCAGCAATCACTTCCCTAACTTCCCACAGAGTTCAAGGGTACACCTGATCAGGTCCTGGGAATTCATCCACCTTTAGGTGTTTCAAGGCATCTAGCACTTCGTCATCTGTAATATGGACAATTTCCAAGATGTAACCATCTATTTTTCCACGTTCTATATTTTCCATGTTTTTCTCCACAATAAACACTGATGCAAAATACTCATTTAGTATCTCCCCCATCTCCTGCGGTTCCACACAAAGGCCACCTTGCTGATCTTGGATGGGCGCTATTTGCTCCCTTGTTACCCTTTTGTCCTTAATGTATTTGTAAAAACCCCTTGGATTCTCCTTAACTCTATTTGCCAAAGCTATCTCATGTCCCCTTTTTGCCCTCTTGATTTTCCTCATATGTATACTATCACTGCCTTTATACTCTTCTAAGGATTCACTCGATCTCTCCCGTCTATACTTGACATATGCTTTGTACATTTTCTTAACCAAACCTGCAATTTCTCTAGTCGTCCAACATTCCCTACACCTACCAGCCTTTCCTTTCACCCTAACAGGAATATACTGTGTCTGGACACTCGTTGTCTCATTTATGAAGGCTTCCCATGTTCCAGCCATCTCTTTACCTGAGAACATCTGCACCCAATCAGTTCTTACCTAACACTGACAAAATTAACCTTCCTCCAATTTAGAACTTCAATTGTTAGATCTGGTCTATCCTTTTCCATAATTATTTTAAAACTAATAGAATTATGGTCGCTGGTCCCAAAGTGCTCTCCCACTGACACCTCCGTCACCTGCCCTGCCTTATTTCCCAAGACAAGGTCACGCTTTGCACCTTCTCTAGTAGGTACATCTGCATACTGAATCAGAAAATTTTCTTGCACACTCCTAACAAGTTCCTCTCCTTCTAAACCCTCAACACTATGACAGTCCCTGTCTATGTTTGGAAAGTTAAAATGCCCTACCATAACCATCCTATTATTCTTACAGATAACTGAAATCTCCTTACAAATTTGATTCTCAATTTCCCACTGACTATAAGGGGTTCTATAAAACAATCCCAATAAGGTGATAATCCCTTTGTTATTTCTCAGTTTTATCCAAATCACTTCCCTGGATGTATTTCCGACAATGTCCTCCCTAAGTACAGCTGTAATGCTATCCCTTATCAAAATCACCACTTTCCCTCGTCTCTTGCCTCCCATTCTATCCTTCCTATAGCAGTTGTATCCTGGAACATTAAGCTGCCAGCCCTGTCCATCCCTGAGCCACATTTCTGCGATTGCTATGATATCCCAGTCCCATGTTCCTAACCATGCCCAGAATTCGTCTGCCTTCTGTGTTCGGCCTTTTGCATTGGCATAAATGTAGTATAATTTATCAGTCCTACCTTGTTCTCTGGTTTGTTCCTGACTGTTTAACTCGCTTCTTTTCTCAACTGTACCAGTCTCAGATTGATATCTTTCCTCGGTATCTAACTGAGTCCCACCACTCCCCCTCCCCCAACAGGTTCCTCCAAGATGCCTTGTGGGTGTCCAGCATTGAACAGCTTTACTGAGCGGGAGATAACAGCTCATATGTCTTATATCCTATCCATGCCCCTCATGATGTCATAAACCTCAATAAAATCACCCCTCAGCTTCCAACACTCCAAGGAAAACACCCGTTGTGGTTCTGTTTGCCGAGCTGGGAATTTGTGCTGCAGACATTTCGTCCCCTATCTAGGTGACATCCTCAGTGCTTGGGAGCCTCCTTGAAGCGCTTCTGGATGTTTCCTCCGGCATTGGGCTAGGAAAAACACCCCTAGCCTATTCCTATAGCTCAAATCCTCCAACCCTGGCAACATTCTTGTAAATCTTTTCTAAGCTCTTTTAAGTTTCACAACATTTTTCTGACAGGAAGGAGATCATAATTGCATGCAGATTTCCAACAGTGGCCTAACCAATGTCCTGTACAGCTGCAACATGATCTCCCAACTCCTGTATTCAATACTCTGACCAATAAAGGAAAGCATATTAAATGGCTTCTTCACTATCCTATCTACCTGCGACTCTACTTTCAAGGAGCTATGAACCTGCACTCCAAGGTCTCTCTGTTCAACAACACTCCCCAGGACCTTTCAATTAAGTGTATAAGATCTGCAAAGATTTGCTTTCCCAAAATGCAGCACCTCACATTTATCTAATGTAGCACGAACAGCCACGTTTCTGGTATTGACACTGGCTCTAATGTAATGAGCGCTACTCATTCCACCTGCCACTCCTCAACCCATTGGCCCATCTGATCGATATCCCATTGTAACCTTCTTCACTGTTTACTACGCCTCCAATTTTGGTGTCATCTGCAAACTTACTAATTATATCTCTTATGCTCACATCCAAATCATTTATATAAATGTTGAAAAGTAGTAAACCCAGCACTGACTCTTGTGGCATGCCACTAGTCACAGACCTCCAGTCTGAAAAACAACCATCTACCACCACGATCCTCTCTCTTCTACCTTCAAGCCAGTTCTGTATCCAAGTGGCTAGTTCTCCCTGTGTTCCATGAAATTTAACTTTGCTAATCAGTCTTCCATGGACAACCTTGTCAAACACCTTACTGACATCTATATTGATCATGTCCACTGCTCTGCCCTCATCAACCTTCTCTGTTTCTTCTTCAAAAAACTCAAGTCCATGAGATTTGATTTCCCACAAACAAAGCCATATTGACTATCCCTAATCAGTCCTTGCCTTTATAAATACATGTAAATCCTGTCCCTCAGGATTCCCTCCAACAACTTGCCCACCACCGATGTCAGGCTCACCAGTCTATAGTTTCCTGGCTTGTCCTTACCACCTAGTTTTTAGATTCATAGATCAGTACACTTTCCTCAGCACAAGTGTATTTTTTTTAAACAATTTTTTCTTAAATAAAATCTGCTTTTGAGGAATCAATGTCATTCTTTGTAAGTTTCTGTTCATGTATAATTAACCATTGGGGTTCTTGTACGGAATAGTGTCCCTACCTCAAGTCCTATCTGCCTCAGAGGAATGTCATTTCACGCTGAAACAAGTTGCTTAAGAAAATAATAATTAACTATTGGAAGTGCATAATTCTAAATATAGTTTTGCTAACTGGAATTTTTACAGGTTTAACTTTCATTGGGAATTTGACAAAACCGCACTTTGGTCTGACTCTGACCTATTCTTTTCTGCTGTAGGATTTATGTCACCTGCTGTGCATTTTGCTCTGTTGCCAATAGTTACTTGTTAGTAGGTTGTTTTAGGGACTGGTACTGCATTTTGCAGCACTATCCTTTTGATGACCTGTGCACTATCATTCAACCCAAACAGCAACGGACAGATGATAGTCTCCATCATGGTTGTCATGAATAAAAGGATTTTGGGCCATCTCTCAATCCAGTATGCTATGTTCATGAGCCCTCTGTATAGAAATTGGCAGAAATTTAACAATTATCTTGACTGAGAAGGTGATTAGTTTTCTGAGGTCAGAAGAAATTTCGACACAGACAGGAAATACATAACTGAGCAAATAAAGAGAAAGGGGGAGTTACATTTCCTGTAAGTATCTTTCTCAGAACTCAGCTGTAATCTGAGAATCAACACGTAGCTTTGTCAAGATATTGTATAGAAAACCTGTATTGTAAATAATGGGGAGTAAACTAAGTATGATCCATTCTCCTCACTATCAATCTCCATCCTAATGTAGTGAAATTGCTGTACATTTCAAAGTTCATATTTTTGCTTAGTAAAAAATAATAAGTGAAAAATACCCTTGTGATTAATGTATAGAAAATCATCTATTTATTCAAAAGCATGCATTTGTTAAACACATTCTGCCTGTCTCCATCAACACATTTGCTCCCATATGTTAACACTTGAAACTCTCTAGAGATGTGGGGTGACAATACAATAATAAAGGTGATAATTATTTAAAATGGAGATGTTTCATTTGGCAAAATTATTCACACTTTTGGTAACAAATGTTAAGAATGCAGTTACTCTAACTGTTCTTAAATAGATCGCCAAAGTCCAAGGAAAATGTCTTCAAGCCATTTTCTGATTTAAGTATGACTAAATAACTTGCAATGATTCTTAATGATCATTTATAGTCTTTGAGCTGAGCGTTCTTAGTGTGTCACATATTTAATAACACAGAAATTATTAGAGAACTATAAGGAATGCTGAGGAGATCTATTAAAGAAAGTAAGAGTAAGGATAGTTTAGCAGGGAAGAAAAAAGATCCAAAAATCTTTTTGTAATCAAACACATAATAAATAGTCAAAGGAAGCGTGAGTCTGAAGGATCAAAAAAAGACACCATCTCAGTGGAGTCAGAGGGCAAGGTTGGGGCACTGATTGAAAATATCTGTTTCTTGAAATAAAGAAATTTACCAATATTGCAGGAAAGCAGGATGTGATAGAATAAAAATCAATTAAAGAAGAAAAACCTAAAAAGACTGACAGGAAAGATGATAGCTGGCCCAATAGGAGGCTTCTTCCTTACTGAAGAAAGTAAAGGTGGAAACTATGAAAAATATAGCGATGATTTAAATTCTTCTTGAAGATGGACGTGGTGCCAATGGAATGGGGAATTGGAAATTTTAAGCTCCAGATTTTCCTGAACGGAGGAGAGGGCGAAATCTGGCAACTGCAGCCCCATCTACATCACATAGTTGAGACAATGAGCGAAATAAAATGAATTAGTATTTGGAAAATAATTAAGTAATAAGTGAAGGCTAGCCTGATTTCTTAAAGACAAATTGACTTTAATACAACAAAGAACCTGATTGAGTCAATGAAGATGGTTCATTAGGGGAACATAGTTCATTATCGTGAATATGGACTTCCAACGGTGTTTGTTTCAAGTTGTGCCACAGAACAATCCTATGTAAAAAATGGATACTCTTGGAATTAACGAGACATCAGCATGGATAAAAAAATTGATGAAGGAACTGAAAACAAAGTAATGGTTAATTCTGAGATTGAGTATCTACAATATAATTTATAAATGATAGACTCAGAATTAAATAAGCATTGGAATGAGCAGGATGCAAACAAACTGTAGAAATGGGATGACACATTAAAAAAACAAATTGGGCAGAGCAGTGCATAATGATCCATTTTGATAGGACGATAAGGAGGGGAAATGGGAACTTGATGCCTTTAAAGGAAGTGCAGTGAAAGAGAGACTTGGGCTCTGATATACATAATTCTTTTTAAAATGGAAGGACGTAAGCAGAAGGCTATTTTAAAAAAATAAAAAGATTTGAGCCTAATAGGAATGGAATAAAGCGCAAACACAAATTTATGCTATAACAAAACTAAAATACTATGGTTTCTGGAAATTGGAATTAAAAACAAATTGAAGTACTCTGCACAACTGGCAGAATGTCAGAGAAAAACAGTTAATGTTTCTGCTCTGTGACATTCTATCAGAATTAGGAAAAGTCAGGAATGTGATAGTTTTGAGAAAGTGAAAGGGCAATGGATGAGAAATAGAACGAAATAGAAAGTCTCTTGATGTGGTGTCACTTACATTGGAGTGGAATAAAAAAGATTAACTTACAAAAGGATTGTGGTGTAAGGTCAAGGGGAATTACAAAAAGGATGTTGGTGATAGTACATGTATCTGAGGAGACGTAAATGGCAGGATAGTTGCCATCTGAATGCAAAGAAACAAACTTAGAAAGGATTGAAAAAAGAAAAAAACCCATAAAAAATCAAACAAAATTGAGACTAGGAGGTGTGTAAAGCTTCGATTTGAAAGATGCTTTGTGAACTTCTGTTGAGCTCTGTTGGAACACTGTAGCAACTATTGACAGAAATGTCAAAATGGGAGCAACGTGGAGAATTAAAATGATAAGCAGTTGAAGTCTCAGGAACATACATGGGGACTGAATGGAAGTGTTTTACAAAGTAGTCAGGCAGTCTATTTTGGTATCTCCAATGTAAGGGACACCACATCGTGAACAATGAATACAATATAGTATTTTGAAAGAAGTGCAAATAAATCACTGTTTCACTTGTAATAAATATTTCTAATCTTGGTAAGAAGGGAGGAGATCAAAAGCAGGTGATATCCTGTAATTGCATGGAGAAGTGCTCTGTGAAAGGGAGGGGCTGTTGTGGATAACTGAGGAGTTGGTCAGAGCGTTGCAGAGATAATCCTGAAAGGGGAGGGCAAAGAAAGATGTGTTTGATGTGGCATCATGCTGGACGTGAATGAAATCATGGAGGATTGTCTATTGAATACATAAGCTGCTGAGATGGAAGACGAGGTCAAATTAAATCCTACTATGATTCTGGGATTGAGGGAAGGTGATGAGAATAGAAATGCCTGATAACAACACATACCAATGAAGAGCCCTGTCGAACACCATGAAGAAAAAGAAAGTCATTTCAGAAGCATGAGTAATCAAAGCATCATCTGACAAGATAGAGAAGAGATGGAGTATTTTGCAGAATGAAATAGAGTCCTTGCCAGACCTGAGATGTCAGGAACTATATTCAAGGTAACTATGGGAATAATTGTATTGATAACAAATATTAGTTAATAACACACACCTAGTGTGGAGTCAGAAAATTCTAAGAAGGGAATTAAATATTTGGACATGGAGCACGTGAAGGTGAAAGAAAGATGAAAATTGGAAGCAAAGTCACTGAAATTTTTTAATTCAGGGCAAGGGCAAGAAGCAGCACTAAAACTGTCATCAGTGTATCTGCAAAAAAAGTGAGGAAACAATGAATAGAGTTCAAGAGGTCCAATGTGAAAACGAACTCTCAGAATTGAAGTTATGCTCAAGTTTCATAAGGCTATAGTCCAGCTGAGGCCAAATCAGTGTTCAGATTGAAGCTCCATGTGGATATAAGGTGTTGGATGACTGCAGAAGAGATTTAATACAATGAAACAAGGGACGAGAATTGCAATTAGGAAAGACTGGAAAAAGCAGATTTGTTTTCCTTATTGCAGGGAAGGGGAAGATGAATTTTGATGGAGTTTTTCAAAATCATAAATGGTTTAATTGAATAAATAAAAATAAACTGTTTCCTGCAGCAGAAAGGTCTGTAACTAGAGCACACAGATTTATGCTGATCAGCAAAAGAACAAGAGGTGACATGAGGAACGATTGCTTTCGACAGCAGGTGTTTATGACCCGGAAGTTACTGCCTAAGGGATAATGTAAGCAGATTCAAGAATAACATTCAAAAGAGCATTGGGTAAATACTTGAACAAAATGTAGATAGTAATGGAGGAAATGCAGTGGAGCAGGACTAATTTGAGCTAAAGAATTGACGTGGATACAATGGGCCTCCCTCGGTGATTCATCATTCTGTAATTACTTTAGAATGTTGCAAAAATACTGCTGACCCTAAGAAATTATAAACACTGGATCTGTTGTGAAACAAAGGAAACCAAAAAAATCAATTGAAGACCCAAATCCATAGATTGAATTCTTCCATCAGAATGTTTCCACTAATTTCCTAGACTAATGCTTCATATTTAACAAAAAAAACTTGAAGATTTGGATAATAAATGTGTCATGTTGATTTCAGTAGTTGGTTATAGTCATGTATAATACTGTAGGCTAAATGGAAATGTTATTTTCAGTGCAGGTTTTGGTGCATTTGTTATGTCTCATGCTCTCAGATGGTCTGGAATGCAGAGTAATGCCAACAGCATAAGTCCAATCCCCACACTGGTTGAGGTTACAGTGAAGGAATGTCCTTCACAACCTTTCCCCTTGCTGCAGTGTAGTTACCCTCAAGTTAAACTGCCACCAGTAATCTTTCTAATGAGAGAACAGTCCTATGGTCCTCTACAACTATAGTGACTTTGTCATTAGCTTTATGCATGGAGGCATTTTATTTCATAAACATTGAGACTTTTGAGGAAGTATCATTACTATCAGGTTTTTGAGTGGGCATTTTAATGCTAAGTGCAAGATGTATCCGATTATAGTGCTTTGGTATGATGTAAAGTTGTAACAACTTGCCCAAAGTTTTTACTGTTTCTATTTGACACTTTCCGTACAACAATTGAACTCTGTCTTCAATTTCAGTTCTCATTATTCCATTTCACGTCTTCTGAAGATGTTTTCTATCTAACTTCCAGTTCTTCACATGGCAGTTGACCAAGTGATCATTGCTAGTTTTGGTGATGGGGCTTTATCTTCACACATCCAGGGTTGGGCAGAAATTAAGAGTAAGGGCCCTGACTATTTCACCATTCATCCATTTCTAATTAATGAAAGTTACAAATGACTCTGCTCGTAACATTGCCCAAAGAAAGATTTGTTACTTCAGACCAGAAATTCAAGTTGGACAATACCCCTGAATTGGAAATCTTACTTCTTAAAACTGGATATTTGGAATAGTGTCTATAAAGCACATTTAATATTTTTCTCAAATATTTTCATGTGTGGCCATGGTTGAAAGTGGATCCATGGATCAAAGACAATTAAATAATACGAAGGAAAGAAGAGAAATACAACTTAGATAAACTTATAGTCACATCCTTATAGTCAATGAATTGCTTTTTGAAGTGTATTTCTAACGTCTATGTATGTAGACAGTTACTGCAGCATGCTTGCACATAGCAAGACCTGCCAAATAACAATGACAAAAACACCTCTCTTAATCTGTTTTGAGCATGTTCATTGAGAGATAAACACGAGTTAGGAACTCACGAGTTGCTAGTATAGGGTTCAAACCCATAACCCTCTAACTCAGCCTAAAGAAATAGGACGCACATTTCTTGTTTATTTATCTCAGTGCAGGTGATTGGCTGAGGCTGGGACATATACCTGAGATTTGGACAAGGTAACAGTTTGTATGGAAATAAAGATTGATAGAGTGACAGCAGCCCCTTCTCATGTGATCAAATTAAATTTCATGAATTATTTGAATTTTAGTTATTTTCAAATATTGTAAAGCAAAGTTTGAGTCATTAATCTGCCACCCATAGCAGATGGTACAGAGTTTCATCATTATCTATCACTTCCAAATTGCTTAAAGTCGAAAAATACAAATAAAATGTTACCGAAGTTTTGCACAGGGAGTTATTAGCAGATTTTTTTAGCTTTCTGGAAGCTCGATTTAGTCTGACAGCTGTATCTACAGCAGGTGTAATTAAGGGCCAAGTTGTCGATTTGTTCCTTTGTAATATATTTAATGTATTCCTGTTGCAAACAACAAACTTTGAGGCTCTGAATGAAATTTGGGAACGGTACTTTTATTTTTTTGCCCTCTTAGACCTAGCTGCGAAATGTTTGGAGATTGTCAAGCTTGGGAAGCTTTGAGTATATGTTTAAATTTAGTCTCTTTCTTCTTAAAAAGTCAAGAAAGTGCATCAACAATCAGAACAAATTCTGGGCATTTTTCAGCTTTTCTCTGTTAAAGACTGTTGCATTTCTTCTGGAGTCTGACTTGTCATATATCTCCCTAGTTGATCAGTAACCAATAGTATTTTTTGGCTTGAGGTAGCACTCAACAAAAACTTCAGTTGTAAGTGGGAAACTAAGAGCTATCATTGAACAATTAATTGCACCATAGCTATAAGTGATTAACAGCTTAATTGTTGGTTATTAAATATTTATAAAGAAGCTTCCATGATCAATTTTCAGCAAACTGTTGACCTATGAACAATTAGCAAATGTTACAGTTGTTTGTATTTAATGAATATTGTTAACTGATTATTGCAGTGTTACAGCAGCTTTTATTAAACATTAGTTAATTATTTATAACAGCAATATGAAGATTTTATTAAACAACTGTTAATTATTGTGGTGGTATTGCTGAACATCTTTGTTAAGTGGTAAAGCAGATATGCTGTGGAAAGCATTGAAATATATTTTTTATTTCTGTACACGAAACTGAACTACTAATTTGGGAATGATGAAGTCAGTAGTAAATTGTGTGAATTAAAAATTTTATTTCCGTCCATAAAATATGGTTGTAGAATATACTTTTCATTAAAATAAGTAATTATTTTAATTTCACACTGTTAATTGGTTTTTAATATTGCTATATGAGTAGTTTCTTCAGTTACATCCAAACTTTGCACGTACTCTCCCCAAAAAAGTGAGTGCTACCAGAAAATTACTTAATAGTTCAAATTAATTATTCATTTTAGGAGCTTAGTCATCCAAGACTTAACTATTTCACAAAAGAAGTTAAATCAACTACATATTTATGTCTCTGTGATTGGATCAAAAGACTCAAAAAAGAATTTCCCAAAGTCCTGGACTGAATCAATGACATAAGTATTATGTAATGTTGAAATGTGGTGCAAAAAAACTAAAGGAATCCTGAGGGCGAATGATTTTATTTTCCTTTTATGCTATTTTCAAACACTTACGCTGACTTTGTGAATCTTCTACTGATTCCCTCCATGATCCATTAATGCAGCTTTCCATTTCCACATCCTCACAATTATTTTGAACTCTTTCATGGGATGTGAATGTCACTGGCATTTTCTCGTTCCTGATTATCTTTCAAATATCCTAAATTTACTCCAATCCTGACTGGGGTATAAACTTTCACCTTAAACTTTATATTGAAGAGGAATGAAAATCACATTTGCACAAATATGTAACTTAATTTTGCCTTTTGTTTAAATCCTTCCTCAGACCTAACACTTATTTTCTATGTCTTTAATGTGTATTTATTACATTCTATGTGCGTTAATTATAGCTTTATAGATAATTAACAATAAATTCTGATGTTTTTTCACTTATTTTGAAGTGATTCGTTCCTCACTGATATTTTCAACTTATTTTATTTCAGTTTTCATATTTTCATTTTAGGCTAATGAGATGATCTGAAAATTTTATTGCAATCTATCATAAAAAGCAGACAGCAACTGCTGGAAATGGCCATAGAACAGTCAGAGTATTTCAGATACCTCTTAAGCAAGATTGAATATACTTGATAGCTTTGAATTTGGAATTCTGAGTGTGTTACCCATGCTTTTAATTTGTCTAAGGTATTTCTTTCCAGCTGATCACTATATATATATAAAATGATGGTGGAGAGCTACTTTTAAAACGTACTTCACAGCACCACCTACTATGCAGACCTGCAATTCCATTGTTATAGATAGTTGTTTACATTGAAAATTTCCATTATAAAAAGTAGCAGTTTGAATATTAATTATTTACCTAAAGCTGTAACCAAAAATTCAGAATACAAAGGACCTTATGGCTCTGTATTTGAGACCCTGCCAGAACCTTTTCCAGAACTTACCACAACCCTAGCCAAGATCAAAGATAATGGGAATCGATGAGATTCAGAAAAGAATTTCCTCCTTATCTCAGACTTAAATGGAAGAACCCTATTTTGAAAAACCAAAGAATTATTAAGTCTGAGATTAAGTCAGAAGTTTCTGGAAAAACTCAGCAGGTCGTGCAGCATCTGTGGAGAGAAAGTAGAGTTAATGTTTCACTTTTCAGTTCTGAAGAAGGGTCATTGGACCTGAAATGTTAACTTTGCTTTCTGTCCACAGATACTGCCAGATCTGCTGAGTCTTTCCAGAATTTCTGTTTTTGACCATTATTTTAAAATTGTCATTTAGTATTAGACTTTCCTCAGACTGGAAAAATCGTCTCAGCTTTCACCCTGTTAATCTTCCTCAGAATCATCTGTATGTACTTCTAAACTTCAGTGATTATAGGCCCAACCTGCTCAACTTTTCCCCATATGACAACACAAGCATCAGCCTCGTGGATATTCTCTGAAATGTTTCAATCTAAGTATGTCCTTTATTAAGAAACCAAAACTATACCTTGTATACCATGCATGGTCTTATCAATCTCCATATACAAAATGTGTATTGCACATAATCTGGTCCTGTGGCAATACTTCCATACTTTTATATGCTACCAACCTTGCAATGAAGGCCAACATTCCATATGCCTTCATAGTTGCTTGTTGTACTAGCATACTTACTGTTTATGATTTGCTTACAAAGACACCCAGAGTCCATCAGCGTTGTAACATTTTTTAATCTGTCTCCACTCAGATAATATTTTGCCTTTCAGTTCTTCCTGCTATGGTGGACAATTTGGTATTTTCACACATTATATATCATTTACCAAATGTCTGTCTGTTGTCAACCTATATATGCCCTTTATGTCTTCTTTGTATATCCTCTTTGTTGAGACTTTTTTCATGCAGAAGGTTTTGGGAGTCAGGAGTACCCTGTCTGAGAGGGTGGTATCGGCAGAAATGCTTGTAACATTTTTTGAAGAAGTGCTGTAATCGCGCTATAGAACAAGACCTGGAAAGTGGAATTAGGCTGAGTTTTATTTTAACAGCAGAATTTTTGGGGGAGATAGCCGCCTTCTGTGCCCTAAGTTGTTGTTGTTTGTTTCTAGACAGGTTAATCAGGTAAACCTACACATAGTCAAATGTGAACGTGACAAAAGAGTGGGTGAGCATGTAAGTAGCTGCAACATAGAAATAGGTCATTTTACCCACCCATTCAAAGTGATATTTATGATTCTTTCAAGCCTCTTTCCATCTTCCTTCATCGAAACCTGTGCATTATAATCCACTATACCCCTCTCTTTCGTATATTTCCAAAAAATGAATTATAACCATCCTCCTCAACTAGTTCCGATTGTCTTGAGTTCTACATTATCACCACTCTCAGGTGAAAAGAACATTTCACAATTTCCAACTGATTTCATGGTGACTATCTTATATTGATGACCCTTAGTTTTGCTGTTCCTTAGAGATATGAAGGAGGTGGGCGATGGTACATTGAGGGAAATAAGCAGTTTTTGTGATCAAGGGGCTAAGGTTTTGGCCACTCAACTTGATGAGTAGATCACAATGGGTACTTCAAGAATTATTTCAGTCTGAGATGGTTTGGATTGAAGCCAAGGATGTAGTGTTTGTGATAGCAGTGTGTCTTCCCATTGTTTAGCTGAAGAAAATTACAGCAAGTACAAAACTGGGATGTCAGACAAACAATCTGACAGCACAGAGATATGTTCAAAGCCCATGCATTGGAGCTGTATTTTGGAGAGCTGAAGCAGTGGCTCTGTGTGGAAAGGAAAGTACATTATAAAATTGACAGTAAGTAATACCAGGTAGATGATTTGTTTCTCTTCCCTTTAGATTACACAGATGGGGAAGTGCTTGTTTAAGAATCCTAACTATGTAATTATCTTTGCTATTTTTTACCACTAATTATGCATTACGTACATTTCCTAATGTCAGATGCCATTTTATATTCTCTTGTTTAGTTTTTAATAGTCTTTTCGCTCTTATTAAATAGCATCTCTTGCTTTGCAACAGCACGCTGACCCACAGAAATATGGGGTGATTGTGATTCCCCCAAGACAGGGGATAGTATATAAAATTCCAAATTGGAGTCCCGTGATCAGAAATAGTGCAATCAACATTGAACAACCCAAATTGTTCACAATTTTTCAGATGATGCTGAAGAGGCCATCTCCAAATGCAGCAAGACCTGAACAATATCCGACCTTGGACTGACAAGTAGCAACTGACATTGTTGTCACTTAACTGCGAGGTATTGACCATCACCAACAGGAGATCATCTAACTATCACCCCTTGAAATTCAATGACATTACTATCACTGAATTCCTTCAACCCCCCCTATTGTCATCCAGGGATTACCATTGACCAGAATCTGAACTGGACTTGCATTATAAATGTTGCAGATATAACAGCAAGTAAGAGATTAGAGATCTTGCAGTGAGTAACTCACCACCTGACTCCAAAAGCCTGTCCATTATCTACAAGACACAAATCAGTATGTGATGGAAGACTCCCCACTTGCATGGTTGAATTCAGCTCTAACAACATTGAAGAAGCTTGACACCATTCAGGATAAAACTGCCTGCTTGATTGGTACCACATTCTCAACATTTATTCCCTCCAACATCAATGCACAACAGAAACAGTGGATATAAGATGAACTGCAGAAGTTCAGTAACAATTCTTGGATAAAACTTTCCAAACCTGCGACCACTACCAACTAGGACAAGGGTTGCATCTACATGGGAACACCACTGTTTGCAAGTTCCCCTCCAAGCCACTCCCCATTCTCACTAGGAAATAGATTGCTATTCCTTCAGTTACCCATATCCAGAACCTATTCATAATAAATAGTCATTCTTGTTAAGCACTGAAACTTTGCCCATGCTTCCTGTTAATCTGGGTCAAAAAATACAGATAAATTGGCAGATTTTGCAAACTTTGATACATCTTAAACTTTTGCAATGACTCTGCAAATAGCAGAGCTTGAGGTAGTATGCTACTCCAGAGGTCTGACATAATGCAATCTTTCTACCAATTGAAGGATTGGGGTTCTATATACAACCCCCACTGTTGTTTTCTGTCCAGTGAGGTGTGATATAATACAATTGAAGGATAGCTGTGTAAGTGAATTCCAAATAGATTGCTAGATCTTGACAATTTCTCCACTTGCTTTGGCATCTTATTTAAATGGAGTTTTAAGAACCCAACTATGAGCATTAGATTTGAGCTACTGTGCACAACAGCACTAGATAACTGAATTAATATCAATTGAAATTAAGCAATTAATTCATGCCACTTCAGTAATTCTTTCATTTTAACTCTGTTGCTGATCCTTTCTTGCACGATTGAATACTGGGACACCTTCAAGCCATTAGCTGTCAATGTCATAAGTACTTAATTGTTAAAACAAAAGTTTTCAGTAAATACTTGAACTAGGGGATAGAAAGCTTATATTAAAATTGATTCTCATTGTTTTCAAAACACTTGATTTTTTTTTCTTGCTAGTTTTCTCCAATGAAAGAGTACATTAACGCAGTGGTAAGGAAGGGTATTAGCTCTGAAGAAGTGGAATCTGGATGGGGAGAACTTAGAATCACCAAGGGACAGAAAGTAATAGTGGAGATTGTATAAAGAATCCCAAACTGTAGAGGTAACATTGAGGAATGTATTAAATAGGAAATTAGAAATGCAAACAAGAGTGGTACACCTATAGTAATGTGTGACTTTTACCTCCATATCGATTGAGCAAATTAAATCAGTAATAATATATTAAGGAGGCATTTCTGAAATGAGTTCAAAATGATTTTCTACATCTAACGAAAGAGCAGGCTTTCCTAGATTAGTTATTGTGTGATGAGAAAGGCATTTGGCAATCTAACTGTGCAAGACCCCTTGATGAAGAGTGACCATAATATGAAAGAATTCTCCATTAAATTGGCAACTTGATTCTAATACTAGGGTCCTGATTCTAAATAAAGGAAACTATGATGGTATGAGGTGCACGCTATCTGTGGGAATACTAGTGGATAGGGAATGACAAATGTTTAAAGAGCACCTGGAGGAACTGCAACAATTATTAATTCCTGCCTGGTACAAAAATAAAACTGGAATAGTGGCTGAAGCAACAAGGGAAATTAGGGATAATATTAGGTCCACGGCGTGCAAATTAGCCAAAAATGGTGGCAGATCTAAAGATTGAGAAGAGTTTAGATTTCAGCAAAGGAGAACAAAGGGTTTGATTAAAAGGGGGAAAATTGAGTACAAGAGTAAGCTTTGGGGAACGTACAAAATGGTTGTAAATGTTTCTGTAATTATGTGATGAATAAAAGTACAGTGAAGACAAATATAGATCCCTTACAGTCAGAAACTAGGTGAATTACAATGGTCTATCATCACAAAGGAGATTGCAAATAATGTATCAAAATGTTGAATCAAATGTATCAAAATTTAGTGAGAGGGGGGAATTGAAGGAAATAATTGTTGGTAGGGAAATTATACAATTTAGATGGCATGTTTTCTTGGAGCAGCACATTCTAAATCCAACCAGATGGCAAGCCATACTAGAATCTGGTAATATACAATGGGAAAGGATTTATTAATTAACTCATAGTGAAGACACCCTTAGGTGGCAGTGAGCACAATATGACTGTTTTGACATTCTTATTGAAGGAGGGAAGAATAAATCCAATGGTATTTTAAGCTTAAATAAAGATGATTATGGGGGCATAAAAGCAGAGCTGGCTGGAGTAAACTCAGAAATTGGGTTTCGAAAGAGATCCGTAGAAGTGCATTTTGAAGTATTTAAGTAGACCTTTCAGAATACCTAGGAAAAAATATGTTCCAGTGAGAGAAAAAAGAAGGGAATGATCTGCTGTTCTTTGCTAACTAAGGATGTTAGCAATAATATTGAATTAAAGGAAAAAAGTTTGTATTCGCAAAGTTAAGTGGAAAATCAGAAGATTGGGTACAATATAAACAACAGCAAAGAATAATAGAAAGATTTTATATAGGTTGTCAGGCTTATTCACTCGTGGACACACTGACACTTGTGGCTTCTGTTGTTTGGCATGCAAGCCATACTATGTTGTAGCTTCACCAGGTTGTGATCTCATTTTTAGGTCTGCCTGATGCTACTCTCAGCATACTTTCCTGCACACTTCATTAAACCAGCATTTATCCGTTGGCTTGATGGCAATGATCAACTGGGGGAAATGCCAGGCCATGAGGTTTCATGTTGTTGACTACAATTGCTGATGGACCATAGAGTCTCATTGATACATTTGTCTTGAGTTTTTGGATCTGCTCAATAACTATCCAATTTAGCATGTTGGTTGTGTTACACAGCATAGATGGGGAATCTTCAATGAACTTTGTCTCCAGTGGCACTGTGTATGGTCACTCTATTGATTCTGTCATGGATAGATGTATCTGCAGTAGGCAGATTGGTGAGGATGAGGCTAAGTATGCTTTTCCCTCTTGTTAATTTCCTCACCACCTGCTGCAGACTGAGCACACTTACACTGCTTGTCTGCAGTTTTTTTAATGCTGTCTGGTAGTCACCCATTCCCTGTCTGCCTTTATGTTTCTAATCTATAGTGTGACCATCTCCTTATACATGCTAACCATGAAGTCCTCTGCTCATGGATGTACAACAGTGACTCTAGCTGCTCATGTCCCAAAACTCAGAGCTCACACTTGTGCAGCCAGTGCATACCTTCTATGGATATGTCTGAGCCACATGTTATGTCCATTGCTGCACATATTACTGCAGAATGTACTTTCTACTTGACTCTTCAAATAATTATCAAGACTGCTTGTTACCCTTTGAGTAAGTATGAACTTAGATGAAAACCTAAGTTGCTATTTCACAGCAACATAAAATAGGGACTTAACTACGTACCCATCTTTCACTTTAAATGTTGGAAATACTGACCAATCCTATTCACCAATCAGCTGCTTTCCTTGCACTCATGACATCATACCTCCAATGGTCTCAGTGCACAAAGACATTTTGGTCAGTGCCTTATTTCCGCTCCCCCCATGCCTCGCTCTGGATTTCTTTTAGCAAATCTTAATTACCGTACCTCTTTCTATCCCTGCCCTTAATTCTTTTTTTTGGCCCAATTCTCAGCTCATTCAGCATTTCCTCAAAAGACAGAGAGCCTGTATCCATTGGAGTTTAGAGGAATGAGAAGTGATCTTTTTGAAACATAAAATCCTATAAAGAATTGACAATGAATATTAAAATATTTATTTGTTTTCAGAGTCTGGATCTAGGGGACACAGTTTAAAAATAATGGGTCACACATTTAAGACACAGGTGGGAAGAATATTTTCTCTGAGACAATCATGAATCTTTCACAGTCACTTCACCAAAGTTGCTAACTTTGATGCAAGTAGTTCATCAAAATCACTTAAACAATATTGCCAATAATAATGTTATATGTATGACCATTGCTGATTGATCTGATCGCTGGACCGGCCTTACAATATAATGATGCCTAACTTTAGACAGGTTTAATCATAAATAACTCAGTGCAATCAAACTGGAAGGGTGTTTATCATATACATGTGTTTTAATCTCTGAACAGAAACCTTGATTTCTGTGTCTAAAATATAATAAGCAGGTTGAGAAATGCTATTATGCTCAATGCAGAAATTGATTGAATTGAATAAGCACTCTTTTGTACCAGTCTACATTGCACTGTTGAAAACAAATTTTCAGTTTACGTTGTTGGTTGGTAGAACAGCAAGTTATAATTTTGTTTGGTAAATAATCCTCAATTTAAATTTACATAAAACTAAATTAACAGATTTTTTTCAAAACATGTTTTCGTTCGTGAGCTAATCAGTATTATCCTGGTACTAAATGTGAACAGGAAATTTCCTTCAGCGTGATATGTTCTGATCACTGTCTAAGCAAAGTATAAATCAGAAAGCATTGATATACCTGTGTCATCTCTGTCTAAACTGTCTGGTTTAGTGACACCTTCCTTTCCTTGTTTTAAGTATGTTTTGACCAGGTAAGGATGATAAACCAGCTGGCTTCCTTTAAATCCCTTCAGTCAGCTGTAATAATGATTTCTAGTCTTTTTATCAGACACCTGTAACAACTTCTATTAATACTTAACAGCAGTCAAACCTAACAAGTGAATTATAAGCTTTTTGTGACTAAAAGAGGAATTTTATTACTCGGCAACCCCGAGGGAAATAATAAAACATGTTATCCCATGCAGACACAAATCCACATAGTCTTTAAACAAGGGAGAGTCAAACAGAAAGATAAAGAATGCATAATTTTTAAAAGTTCTGTGTCCTTGTGTTGTTTTAGTTGAACCTGGGACTGCAGCTGTTTCATTAATATCTTGTATCTAAATTAGCAGTGAAGTTTGTGCAATCCTTGAGGTTTTAATGAACAGATAATACTGTAAGACGTAAGAGCAGAGGCAGGCCATTCAGCCCAAAGAGTCTGCTCCACCATTCAATGTGCCTATGGCTGATCTGATAATCCTCAACCCAACTTTCCTGTCTTTTCCCTAAAACCGTTGATTCCCTTACTGATTAAAAATCTGTCTATATCGGCCTTTAATATACTTGATGACCAGCTTCTTTGGTCCTCTGTGGTAAAGAATTCCACACATTCAGTATGCACACGTTGTGTGGCACCGTCACTATGCCAACTCAGATAGAGTTTTAACAGATCTAGCAACCCAAGACGAGGCATCCACAAGGCAGTGTAAGCCGTCAGCAATAGAAGAATTATACTCCAACAAAATCTGCAACTTCATGACCCAGCATAACCCCCATTCCACCATTGTCACCAAGAGAAGACATCAACCTTGCTTTAATAAAGAAAACTGGAGAAAATGTTAGGAGCAGCAGCAAGAATACCTAAATATGAAATGTCAAACTGCTGAGGCTGCAAAACAGGACTACATGCTCATTAACACAAACAGCTAGTGATAGAGTAAGTGATTCTACATCAAACAAATCAGATCTAAGTGCAGCAGTTCTGCCACAGACAGTTGTGAATGATGGTAAACAATCAAATAACTCTTTAGAGGTCAAAGCGCCAAAATTTCCACATCCTGAGTGGTGATGGTTCCCAACACATCATTGCAAAAGTTGAGGCTAAAATATTTGCAACAGTCTTCTCCCAGATGTGCAGAGTAGATAATCCACCTCAGCCTCCTCCATAGATCCTCAGCATCACAGGTGTCAGTTTTCAGCCAGTTCAATTGATTGCAAGTGATATCAAGGTCAGGTATTGCCCAGTTTTGTCCTGTACAAGGTAGCAGGACAAATCCCACTCAGCGAATTTCTACCCTGTTAATCTACCCTCGATCACCATAAAAGTGATGGAAGGTGTCATCAATAATGATATCAGGCAGCAAGTGCTCAACAATAACCTGCTCACTGACTTTCGGATTCCAGCAGGGCCCTCAACCCTTGACCTCATTACAGCCTTTTACAACCATGGACAAAAGAGCTAAATTTGGCAACGAGGCAAGAGTGGCTGCTGTTGATATGAAGGGTATGTTTGACCAAGTGTGATATCAAGGAGTTGTAGAAAATGGGAACTTAAGTGTAAGCTCTGCTCTGGTTGGATCATACATGGCACAAAATAAGATGGTTGTTGGACTTCATTACTTGAAGAAATGAACTCGCCACCACTTTCCTGAGGGCAACTGGAGATGGGTAATAAATGCTAACACAGCCAGCAATGCCCATAGTTCATGAATGAACAAAAGTAAATTTCTCTTCTAATTAATTTTTGTAGTACAAATTGTTTCCAAATACATGTTTTGATGTGTGAAAACAGTATACAAATAGAAATTTAAAAATTGTGTGCAGACCAGTTAAAAGAAAACTTTCATTTTATTTCAAAGCACAGCTTTTCATTACAGTTCAAGGTTCAGACAAAGGTAGTTAAATCAGCTAAAATATTTTTCCTAATGTGACCTACTTACAGATAATAACCCTATTTGTCATGTCTTTAATGGTCTAACTCTGGAAATTGCTTAGAAACTATCATTTGGGAAGCGTAAGACTTTCTCGTTACCAGGATACCATGCTGTCTATTATCATTTTATCAGTTACCAATTTGCTAAAATATAAAGTGTAACTACAATTTCAATAGAAAAAAATGATTGTTTAGATCAAGTAGATTTATTTGACAATGGAAAGCGATCAAAAGACTGACTGAGTCCCTGAAAATTAATTCCTTTTCACATTATTGCCAACATTAATGTTACTAGGAAAAATTATTTTTCAAAACATTACTTCAGAACTTGCAGTTTGCAAACAAACACTTTAGTAAATTAATTAGAGTATGTCAAACTTTGCCATTCCCTGTATCATACTTTGTTGATATTATGTAATATTAACAGCACAAAAAATGTCCTTAACCAAACTGGTCTATAACTGTTTTTGCTCCTGCTCAGTCTCCTTCCCATCTACTTTATCGAATGTTATCACTCATACATTTACAAAGTTTTGTCTTAAATGATTTACACTATTCCCTTCAACTATTCCTTTTTGAAGTGAATCCCACTTTGTAATCATGCCAGTAGATTAGATTACTTAGTGTGGAAACAGGCCCTTCGGCCCAACAAGTCCACACCAACCCACCAAAGAGCAACCCACCCAGACCCCTACATTTACCCCTTCACCTAACACTACGGGCAATTTAGCATGGCCAGTTCACCTAACCTACACATCTTTGGACTGTGGGAGGAAACCAGAGCACCCGGAGGAAACCCACACAGACACGGGGAGAATGTGCAGACTCCACACAGTTCAATTCCCAAGGCGGGAATTGAACCCGGGTCTCTGGCTCTGTGAGGCAGCAGTGCTAACCACAGTAGATGCATAATTTTTTTTTATTTCCCTGAATTCCTTTTTCATGACCTTGTTATTAGTTTTGTACTCCCCACAAATGGAAATATGTCTATCTTTTCAATCAGATTACCTTCTTAGATCATCCCTCAATCTCTTATTCTATAATAAAATAATGTTAAAAATCACAGAACGCCAGGTTATTGTTCAACAGTAAAATAAACCTGTTGGACTATAACCTGGTGTTGTTTTATTTTGAACTTTTTCCACCCCAGTCCAACACTGGCACCTCCACACAATAATAAAACAGCATATCTTTCAACTCAGCATGCATAGCAGCTTAGGACGTCAGCTGGTTTTCAATAAGATCTGAAATAAGTAAAGGTTGCCTAAGTAATCAGAGACATCTTTCTTGAATCTAAAGATGAAGCCAGATTTTAGTAATTTGAAATTTGCCAAAACAAGTCTATGCCTTCTGATGGCACTGGATGTCATGTAGGTGTTGCGATCTATAGTGCTGCAAGTCTGCAAATCTGTAGTCAATGCCAATGCTGAAGAATTAAAATAATGTGATACAGAGCAATGGTCCACAGTTAGTCACTGGGAATGAAGCATTTATATTTTGGAAGTTAATTTTGCTCATCCGTTGTAGGATCTATGCTCTGAGAATTTTAGTTGAACAAAATTACTGTCATAAGATACAATGAAAATTATTTTGTGGGTTTCTTTTGAAATGTAACTAATGAGAAGGTTTAGAGTAGGAAATCCTATTTATTCCTCTGTCTCTGTTCTTGCTCTTAAATGACCTTATAGGGCATAAAAGCTGTCAACCTTCAAGAACCATGCAGTCGTCATCTCTTCTGCTTCAATTTAGGCTTCAATTTTCAACTGAAACTGTTGGTAAAATATCCATTTCTTCTTTGAACTTAAAATAATCTTTTGTATTTTATTTACGATAGTGCACAACTGATATTCCTGAATGTGGTTGCTGACCCATTCCAAGTTATTCTTTTTAAGGGTGGGTTCACAGAAATGATTTAAATTGTTTGTTTTCCTTTTCTGTCAATAGTGTTAAGTATTAGTAAATTGGTTACCTTCGCTGAAAGTCCAGGCACGCAGAACAAGGACAAGGAAAAAGATCACCTCTACAAACTGATGTTCTTAAAAATGTGCATGTGGCATGCAGTGATCTTAAGATCTTAATAAGCTTGGCATTGACATCCTGATAATTATATTGTTTGATGGTTATACAGTTAAACCTCTGTCCTTTTTGTGGTAAAGACAATACTCACTTGACGATAATGGAAATTGTCAGGTTTTTAGTATTCAAGATTTGCCTCTGTTCCTGCTGCTCTCTTGATTTGATTCCATTTTCAAATGAGTTAACTGTTTTTAAACCACATTGATGAATTAATCTTTACAGCTTCAGAATTGGAGGATTGCATCTATTGTACAGTACTGGGTAACTGTTGGCATCATGCTACCAATTCAGTTTACATTGACATAAGCTAGCCTCATAACTTTGCACTGTGGTGAAGTACGAATAAACAAAGGTGGACTTGATTGAGCAGTTGTCAGTTTGTTCTGAAATTTTTAATTTATTTTTAATTAAAAATGTAATATTTGGTGTAAGTTCATAGCAGACTACTGGTTTAATTTTCAATGTCAATAATTGATCATTTCACCACTAACCCTTCGAAATGCACAATATATAATGTCCATCAATTTGTCAATTAGAAACTTCATGCTAATAGAAAAGTTACAAAGTTTTCTTTTAATTGAGTAGAAATTCATATAGGAGTAATGAGTATTTGACTATATAACATTGCCAAAAATTTCTAGATGCAAGCTGCCCAAAGCTTACTTGTTATTTAGTTATTTAACCAGCTTGCTTGTAAGTATGTTTTGCCTCACAGATGCATTCGATCTATTTGACAGACATTATATATAATGCATTTTGAAGGGTTAGTGGTGAACTTATAATTATTGACACTGAAAATTAAACCTGTAGTTTGCTATGAATTTTCACCAAATATTACATTTTAATTAAAACATAAATTTAAAATTTCAGAACAGACTGACAACTGGTCACACTCAAGTCCATCTTTGCACTGCGATGAAGTACAAATAAACAATGTTTTTATGTTTGTGCTCAACTGCATATTGATTTTCTTGATGGTTACAGTTGTGGGGCAGAAAGAAGCAAAAACATTTTTGGAAAGGTTATTTTTGTTAAAATTACAAATTTTCATCAAGAGCTCAGGTGACTAGGACTTTGATCAGGTGTGCTTGCATTGGCAGTTCATTAACGATATGTTAATTAATCTATGATTTAGCACAGAAATGCTGTGGTGGTTTCATCTCTTAAGTTGCTTCATTAAATCATTAATTTTCTAGGAGGTAAGTGAGCCTGACATAATTAAGGCATCCTTGTCTCTGCAGAATATTCCTTTCATATTGTGTCAGGTCACAGAGGTAGTGACTAGAAGAGAGTGACTGCAGTCTCCAAGGGCACATTTTATTTATACAACTGTACTGTGAACTTAATTTATTAGTTCAATTTTGCTTTTCACTTAAGCAGTTTAGAATGAAATTAAGGTTTTGTATAGGCTTCAGATGACTGCTTTTAATAGAACCGGTGCAACAGTTTGTGTTTAACATATCTACTGGAGGACAAAAGACATGTTTTTCATGCATTACTCAAAACCTAAGATATTCGTCTTTCTTCAAATATTCAACAATGAGTTGAATATTTGAAGAAACCATATATATTTTGCAAGTTTCTCTCTTGCACTGTTTTGTTTGAATAGGTTCACGTCAAGTCAGCACAACGTATTCTGTTTTCATTTTTCATATGTTCATAGTCCAAGCAAAATATTATTGCACAAGTTATACACTCACTAAACCTCAGCTGTATTGGTATTTAGCTTCATGTTTCTCAGCTAGGAAAAAGCAAATTCATTTATATTAATTTAGATTAAGCAAAAATTGCATTTTACTTGTGTTATTTGGTGAACAGTATCAGATTTTTTAATCTTTTTTTAATCCTGGAAACACAATTTTGATACGTATTTCAAGACTGCTGTTCAAAACAAAATGTTTAAAATTATCAATGATTCGCATTTCACACCTTTTTTTCACAGTAATATGAACTTTGGATATGTCAAGCTGCTTAGATCCATACAAAGAGTCATCCGTGAGGAAGGATTTGATGGAGTCTGTCCCCAGGTATGGTGCACAAGCCCTTAGTGTCTTATGTAATCAAGTAACTAATGTTGTTTTCATAGGGCTCTCCAGGGTGCAGCCGGAAGGGCTTGGAATAATCAACAATGAACAAGCTGTTTCTAAGCACGGATGAAGTAAACAAGCATTGCACAGACAGTGTATGGGTTATATGTTAATATGCATTTGCCTCACGTTTTGAGCTTTCCTCAACTCTATTGGGTACAAGCATTGATGTGCATAAGCAGTGTGCTCTGGCATCATTAGTCACTGAGCACCTAAAAAGGAGCTGTCCAGTCGAGAAAGTGGCTTAGCCCAAATCCACATTAAGCCACATTAAACTTTTTATGTTGATGTTGCAATGAAAATATCTCTGTTGTAAAACTTATAGCCTTGAGGATACTGTGACAAGAAACCAAGGAAAGATCAGCTAATTAGAGTTTTAAGGAGCTTGTGCAGTCAACTTTGCATTGGTGTTAACAAAGTTAACTAAGGCTGGGTGTCAAAGTGAAAAAATCCTTTATAGCAACTTCTGGTATTCATATTACTTGTATGTTAATTTAGCTTGTTATTGCTCAGCCACAGTCTCTACTGAGATTTTGACACAGATCTGGACCGGCTGTCTTTCCCTGTGGAGGCAAAACCCCTTTGGAGAAGTAAATTGGTCCCTGACAGGCACCTCTCCCCTTCCCAGTGGTAACCATGGCAATAGACATGTCATGACAGTTCCCACAGTACAGTGTGCCTAGCTGCTTCTGCCGCAAGATGACAGGTCTTCTAAAGCAGGAAATCTCATAGAAAGCAACAGCATTTTTGGTGAAGTGACACACATATACCCTTAGAACCTTTCAACTAAGTCACTTCTAACTGAAAAGACTTTTGCAATAAGGTTTATTTTTACTTGATATTTTTGTTGCAACTCTTTGCACAGTGTCTTCTACTGACCTTAGCCTTACTGTGCTATTCCAGAATGCATTATGTTTCTTTGTCACATCTAGTTGCTTATGATCAAAGAGTAAAAATTTACACATTGCTTTTTCTGTGTCTAAGCAACAAGTTTCTCCATGAAAGTGAAAGTGTGGAATTAACTACCCATTTTGCTAGCATGAATAAACTGTGATACCACAGGCAGCTTTTGTTAACAGAATCTTGGCCCAAATCAGCTGGAAGCCGAGCATACGCTGATCCTTTCTTGGCACTTTGCTAGCAGCTATGTAGCCTTTGCAAAAGTGTAGTACTTATTAAGGTCCTACTGGTATCTTTCCCTGTTGATATGCCATGGAAACAAGCTGTTTTATGAGCCATTGGGCAGCTGGAAAGCAAGTCCAGACAGAAATTCAGAGCCTTGTCCCCTGTCCAATATCTCTTATAGCTCTATAAAATAAAATGAGAACACTGTGGATGCTGGAAATCAGAAGAAAAAACAGAAATTGCTGGAAAAGCTCACAAGTCTGGCAGTATTTGTGAAGAGAAATTAGGGTCAATGTTTCAGGTCCAGTAACCCTTACTCAGTACTGATGCCAAGTGGTAAGATGCTCTGAACAGTCCTGCAGAAGGGTCACTGGACCTGAAAGTTTAATTCTGATTTCTGTCCACAGATGCTGCCAGACCTAGTGAGCTTTTCCAGCAATTTCTATTTTTGTTTCTGTAATATCTCTCATAAGTTAGAATTTGAAGTGTGGATAGAGTGTTATTTATAAGAAAGCCTTGCTATTTTGTCACATTCATTTACACTTCCTTTCTGCAGATTAAACAGAGGAATATCCTGCGGATAGGAATCCATTCGCTTGGCTCACTGCTGTGGGGAGAGGACATTAATCTTTATGAAAACCCCAAACATGCCTGCGGTCTGACCAAATTTCTGTATGCACTCCGTGGACTTCTCAGAACATCTCTGTCTGCCTGCGTTATTACTGTGCCAGCATACCTCATTCAGGTTAGACTTCATTGTGTGCAAAACATATTCTACTTCTTTCTAAGTATAGTTTGAAGTGGAGTAATCACAATTCCATTGGTTGCTAGTTTACCTTTATTGATGAGCTCTGGTGAAGGTCCCAATAGTCTGGTTCTCCAAACTCTTTTAGAATAAAATACATTGAATAGGATTTTCTGGGGAATGTCAATCCCATCCAGATTGTCACTCTGTCCCTTTTTTAAATGAAAGGAAAGTCCTCTGTGTTTCTGACAAGAGATTTCTATCAAAGTTCCTTCAGAAATATGGAACCATAGTTCCATTTTGACGGGTCCTTCATCATGCAGAATTGTCAGAGGAAGGCAAACTAAACCCCTTTCTCACACGAGTTAGCTGCTGTATCCTGAAATTTAAGGGTCCAGATTCACAGGCAGTCACTTTGGTAGCTGCTGTCAAAACAGTAGATACATGATGTAAATGTGAATTTATGGTGCTGGGAGGGTCGGGAGAAAGGTGACAGGTAGATAGTTTGCCAGCTGGCTAGGGGGTAGGGTGACAAATGGTTGGATGCCAAATTAGTAGGATGTAGGTTGCCATGGGGTAGTCTGCCAGATCGATAATGGGGAGGGTGTTAAGTGGATGCCAGAGTGCAAGATATCAAAGATCTAAGTATGTAATGCAGTGTTTATGGTAGATTGGACTGGTTGAGAGATATCTCATCAGGTCACTGTTGGTTTGGGATAATATGTAGAGAAAGAGGTCGATGTCCCATGATCTGAGGTGCAGGGTCAAGTTCTGTAGGGTGAAAGGGGAGGAGGTGTTTGTGCCTGCAGGAGGAGAAGAGAAGCTGCAGGCCCAGAGCAAATAAGATGGAGAAATGGAAGTTGGGTGAAAGCAGCGTAGGGATAGTTCGGTCCAGAGTAGTGGAAGGGAGTGTTGTAACTGAAGTAGAAGTTAGGGGATCAGATCCAGATTGGATGAAAGGAGGATGCAGGTCCAGAGCAGAGGAAAATGGGAGTGGGGGTGGGGTTCAGGTCCACAGCAGGAGAAGTGTGATCTGATCTGGAGTGGGTGAAGGGATGTGTGGTCTGGAATTGGTTTGGGGTTTTGGGTCCCAGAAGTATCAGGTCATAGGTGTGTGGGGTAAGTATGGGGGTCAATTGAATAAATATTTCCTACTTTCATTGGAACCCTCCAAATTTCCTGATTTAATGGAGACTTTTTGAAGGTTTTCAACAACAGGATTTTCCCAACAGAATCTTGAATTACCTGAGCAATTCTTTCAGCGTTTGCTGTGATGGTGATTTAACAGGGTTCCCATACGTATCTCCCATTCACACTGAAATGACAATTACGTGGCTCTTGGAAACCCAAGCCATTATATCCAGTGCATCAGTATTCCCATTGTAATACCACTTCAAACTCAAGTAGTCTAAGCAAACTATTCCAGCCTTTTGTACCTGAAATAAAAATGGAAAAGTCTGGAAATACTTGATAGACCCAGAGCATCAGTGGAGAAAAAACACAGCTAATGTTTTAGTTAATTAACCTTTCATCAGTGCTTCTGGTTGTTCCAGAGTGTTGATCTGTTGTTTTTCTGAAAGCAATTTTCCTCTAATGTTAGGAGTTCATGAAGGTAGAAAAGTTGCCTGAGAGTGAAGTGGAGCTGGTCTTCTTCAGCTCCTTTGTATCTTTGTATCATGGAACTAAAATTCTACATTCCATATGCAACCAGGAGTCAGATAACTTGCCTGCCTTAGTGCTCATATTCTAGCAACAGATTTAAAACATTCTAAAGTTAATGTGTAATACACCATTTAAAATAAAATGGGAGTAAAATTTAAGCCTTCAGTGCCCAATTGTACTTGATAATGGCTCCAGGTTGGAATAACCTCTTTTTAATTAATCTTGTCAACATATTACTAAAGAAATGAATGCTTATTGGTAATATGTTTGATGAGTATAATGACTTATTGTACCAAATAATTGTTGAATACATTTGTTGCTTAAAGTTCAGTGTATTTCAGCAGTAGATATCTTTAACTGCATTTAAGGTAAATGGATGGTTCAGAAAGTAGAACACCACCTGATCATACTAGGGGAGAATACAAATAATTCACTTTAAAGCGTTTGAAAAAACAGAATAACATTTTATAGGTTTACTTCACAATCGAGATAGTAACAAGTAATGAAAGCATTTTTAAAAATATATATATCTCTTTTGTTTTATTCACATTACAAGTATGGTATTGATAATTTTTTATTTATTGCCCATCCATAGTTCCCTCAAAGTGGTAAGTGCTGCCTTAACCAGTATTAGTATCTTTTCAGGCATTCGTACTATTACTTCTGGAGTCTCCTAACTTTTTCTGTTTCTCACCTTCATGCTGCTCCTCAGGAACATTATTGAAAAGAAAGTCACTGTTATCACTTGATGACCCAGCCTCTGATAAGCAGTATTAGATGAGCTGATAATTTCTCAAGTCAACTGCTGCTGCTCATCGCAAGTTTCAGGCCACCGAGTTCATCTCTCTCTTTCAGCACTATCTGTGGCTGAACCAGACAGTTCATAATCTTTACTCAGCTTCCAGCACTTTATCCTACTCATCATTTTGACCACCTGCTTCCATCTTCATAACATCACCTGTTTAATCCCTTTAGTGCTTCTGTTGGTTAAATCTTGACCCTTGTCTTTGTCACCTAAAACTGTAATTGCTCCAATGCTCTCATGGCTGGCCTCTCATTTTGTACGTTTGCAAACTTGAGCTCATTCAAAACACCACCTGTATCCTGACTTACTGTTATAAAGGTGAAGTCAAACACACACACACACACACACACACACACACACACACACACACACACACACACACACACACACACACACACAACTAAAACCAAAATACCCTGAAAGGCTCGCATGGCCCTAAAATCTGTTAAAAAGAAGTGTGAAAAGTGGTATAACCTGCTTCTCACCCTCAAGCTTTTTTAAAGGAATGGTTAAATGAAATGAACTCCTTTTCATTCACTCTGTAATCACCAAGTAATAATTTATTTATCTAACACTAACAGTGAACAAACTGAACTGTCAACAAACCAAACAATTCCCCTTTAACTACTAACTATTCCCAAACAAACAAAATTCTAATGGCATGCTGTTCCAATAAATACAAGTCACACTTATATAAACCAAAATAATAAAAAAATTAGAACTTAGTCCCTTGAAATTTCAGCCATTGCGCATCTTGCCTTCTCCACTGATCTTCTTTCAGGAACATCTTTCTCTATCAAATTCTTACGTCAGGAATATTAGCTAAGAGTGGCTTAGGTAACCTTTAGTTAAATGATGGTTTCTCTGAGAGCTTAGAGAATTCTGTGAGAGCCAGTGACCTTCTCTTTAGAGCTGATGGTTGTTAACCAGATGGCAGTTGCTGTCCCTGATTTTCAAAATGCCACTTCTTTTATACCTTTGATGACCTATCTATACATATCAGATTGGCCTAGGTTGTCAAAATCATCAGATTTAAATTTAATAGGTATTTGTTAGCTAAGGGCCTGCTTTCAATTGATTTGGCTAAATTCAAACTTGTTTTGATGGCATAGCAAAACAAAACTCCTACCTGGATTGCTAACCACATAGCCTTTTCAATAAAAATGTTTCCATTCAGGTGCTCTGTGCACCTGCAAATCCACAGACATTCTTTTTGAATCACTAAGCATAGAAAAAACATTATTTTTTAAAGCGACCATGCAGTGCTTTCCCCATTTTACAATTTTACACTCACCAACTTCACAACACTGACACCAAGTCCCTTTCACCGTTTCTCCCTGTGCTGAACTGAGTTGTAAAGGATGATTGTCTGCCAGTACTTTGATTTTAAAAGTCTCATGGTTATTTTCAAATCTCTCCATGGCCTCCTTTCTCCCAAACTCCACAATCACCTCCAATCTGAGAAATCTGTCTTCGTCCAATTCTGGCCTTTTGAGCATCCCAGATTACATTGCTCCACCATTGTTCTTTCAGCTAACTGAGCTCTAGGATCTGGAAGTCTCTCCATAAGTTTCCATACTATTTGACCTCTAATCCATTAAGATAATCCATAAATTCATCTACTTGACCAAGTTTTTGATGATCTGTCCAAATATCTCTGTACGTAGTGCTTTGGTAAACTTTGATAAACACACCTTGAGACAATTTATTATGTTAAGAGTGCACTTTAAAAATGCAAGTTATTGATGTTTGTGATAAAGATGACCATTCAATTATAGTAAGTAAGGAATTCCAAGGATTGGATTCCAGAATAGATTAAAACTATCAAAGTTAAGTTATATGTGTTTTGGAGATGGTAGTGTCTCAACCATTGTTGTTCTTGTCATTCTTGGTATTGATCAAGGAGCTAGCATTTGTTATAGAGGGAAATGTATTCCAAGGATCAAGAAGCAGCGTTGGGTATTCTTCTCAAATGGGTGTTTTATTTTTGTTCTCTGGCATCTTGGCCTGGGGGCAGCAGCATTTTGTAAAAACAGATGTTTGTTAAAAATCTTGTCATTCCCACTGACCCCAGTTGTAAAACCCATTTTTATATCTTTAATTGGCTCGCCTACTCCTGTAATCACTCTTCACTATTTATGTGCTATCAACAAGCTTGGAATTGCCCTTCATGTTTGCTGCTGGTCTTTTCTCATAATTCACCTTTGCTTCTCTTATTTACTTTTTTACCTCCCCTCTAAACCTTCAGTATCCCTCTTGGTTCTCAAATGCAATTTATGATTTACAACTGTTACAAGCACACTTTTTTCTTTCTAATGTCAATTTCTGCATCCTTTGTCATCCAGGGAACTCTGGATTTGTTTGACCTACCTTTCTCATTTAAGGGAATATACCTCAACTGCACCCAAACCGTCTGCTCTTTGAAGGTAGTCCATTGTTCAGTTACTGCTTATCCTGCCAACCTCTTGTTCCTATCAATCCTGCCCAGCTCTGCTCCTGTCCCACTGAAGTCAGCTCTCTGCCAATTTATTTTTCTTAGTCTAAATTGTTGCACATCATTCTCTACCACCATCATGAAACTTATTATAGACTGACCACTGGATCCTAAATGTTCCCCTATAGATACTTGATCCATTCGGCCACCTCGTTTGCAAGGACCACGACCAAGAATACGCTTTTCTTGTACTGGACTCACTGCTGTAATTCACGATAGATATTAAATGCCCTTGCAAAAAAATTATGAAGCTTTCATGTTGCAGTCCTCAGTTTTTTAAAGGCACAGTTAATAAAATGACACAGTTCTTTCAAGATGATAGTATTTTGTGTGATGTGTCAATATTTGATTTTGAATGCTTTCTTTGAAATATGTATAACCAGGAGTAAAGCATCTTTTAGATTAGGTTCCCTACAGTGTGGAAACAGGCCCTTCAGCCCAACAAGTCCACACCGACCCTCCGAAGAGTAACTCACCCAGTCCCATTTCCCTCTGACTATTGCACCTAACACTATGGGCAATTTAGCGTGGCAATTCACCTAACCTGCACATCTTTGGACTATGGGAGGAAACCGGAGGAAACCCATGCAGACACAGGGAGAATGTGCAAACTCCACACAGACAGTCATCTGACGCTGGAATTAAACCTGGGACTTTGGTGCTATGGGGCAGCAGTGCTAACCACTGAACCACTGTGCCGCCCCATGAAGAGCATCTGAAACCTTAGTAACAACCATAATTTAAAGACTCTAAAATAATGTCTGGTTGGACTTTGTTTTCTTGTATGTAAAGCATACTTGGAGTCGTTGATTAAACATGTATTCCCCGTTCCTAACCACCCTTGAACTGAATGACTAGCTGATCATTTCAGAGGTCAGTTAAGAGTCAACTACATTACTGTAGTCTGGAGTCACATATAGTCCAGGCCATGTAAAGATCATGTACATTAGTGAACCAACTGGCTTTAAATGAAATTGGTAATAGTTTCACAGCAGCATAACTGAGAAGATATTATACATTCCCAATTTCTTTAAATTCAGTTAGTTTAAACAATGACAGTACTGATGTACCACCATCTCCTCATTTGCCATGCCAAAACTTACCATATCATTAGCAAGAGTACTTACATTTGTAATTACTAGCCCCAGATAGCTGCAGCAGTTTCACAGCTGTTTGACTTAAGAAGGTGCTGGTGAGCTGCCTTTCTGAACCACTGTAGGCCATATGTTGTAGATACTTGCATAATGCCATTAAGGAGGAAATTCCAAGATTTTGACCCAGTGACACTGAAAGAACAGCAATATATTTCCAAGCCATGATGGTGTGTATCTTGCAGGGGAGCTTCCAGATGGTGGTGTTTCCATTTATCTGCAGCACTTACCTTTCCAGATAGTTGTGGATTTGGAAGGTGCTATCTGAGCAGCCTTTGTGAATTCCAGCCACTGTGCTTGGATATGAACTTATGTCCCCAGTGGAATACGAACCCAATGACAGTGCTGTACTACTACCATCTCCTTATTTGCAGTGACTAACACTTACCTTGTCATTAGAAAAAGCACTTGCACTTGTAATTACGAGCCCCAAGTAGCTGCAGCAATTTTTGTTTGCTTTGGAACAATCCAATAGATGGTTCACAACATTTGGGCCACTGGCATCAGTATTGGGGTGGAAGGGGGATGTGATGGGCTTCACTTGAACCATGCTGGAACCAGTGATCTGACAAATCTGAGAATACGGGGTCACATGTTTAAGACAGTGATGAGAGAAATTTCTTCTCTCGAGGATAGTGAAGTTGTGGAATTCTTTATCGCAGAGAGCTGTACAGGCTGAATATAATCAAGGCTGAGTTGGACAGATTTTATTCAATAAAGGTATCGATGAGTATTTGGAAACAACAGGAAAGTGAAGCATTGGGATATCAGATCAGCCATGATTTCATGAATGCCAGAGCAGACTTTTTTTTTAGATTAGGTTCCCTACAGTGTGGAAACGGGCCCTTCAGCCCAACCAGTCACACCAACCCTCCGAAAAGTACCCCACCCAGACCCATTTCCCTCTGACTAATTGACCTGACACTATGGGGCAATTTAGAATGGCCAATTCACCTGACCTGCACATCTTTGGACTGTGGGAGGAAACCGGAGCACCAGGAGGAAATCCACATAGATACAAAGAGAATGCAAACTCCACAAAGACAGTCACCCAATGCTGGGACCCTAGTGCTGTGAGGCAGCAGTGCTAACCACTGAGCCAATAGGCTGAATGGCCTGCTTCTGCTCATGTCTTATGATCTTATTACTATCAAACTGCATGTCTGTATCTCTATCTTTGGTTCAATATGCAGCATGCTGTCATTAATTTGTTTGGCTTTCCAGCAATCCTCATCCCAGTCCACACCACATTTAAGTCAAAGTGCTGTGTATCTCTCCTGGTGAAATAACTCCACAGTGGCTGGTATCCTGTCACCAAGTCACCCTTTATTTACACATGAGCCATCCTTGACTTTAGTACTGCCTCTTCAGAGTCAGCTATCAGAGTGCCAGAATTTCTGACAGTCCTCTTTTAATCTATCAGCCAGGGGTCCCTGATTGGACCAATCAGGGAACTCATATGCAATGAGGCTAACCTCTTTACGATCACTACATCTAGCATCTAACCTTTTGTTTCAGAGTGGAAAAATGTGACAGGGGAAAACATTAGATTGTATATTTCTTAAATTCTCCCTTCATGTGATGTGGGGTGTTATTGGCAAGGGCAGCTTTTGTTTCCTGTCCTTAAATTGCCCCATGAACCAAGTGAGGGTAGTTAGGAGTCAGCCACAATGCTGGGAATCTGGAATCATGTGTATAGGCCAGCCTGGTCAAGATGGCTGATTTCCTTAAAATGCATTAGTCGTTATTATTCATTGTCATCTTTACTGAGATTAGTTTTGCATTCCAGATTTTATTAAATTTAGACTTTTCCAGCTGTGATGCTTGGGTTTGAATCCAAATTATTTCCCAAATTATTACCATGGCCTTCCAAATTACTGATTCTGTGATATTACCACTAAGTCACCAGTGATATTACCACTTGTGGTAGTTTATAGGCTATTGAAATTTCTTCACCCTACAGAAAAATGTACTAATTAGCATTAACAGAAGAATCCTTTGTTAACAGCAAAAGAAATATATGATGTTCTTCTACATTTTTTTCTGTTTGTTAGGAAATGCATGTTTCATTGGCTGGGTCAGCAATTATTGCCCACCCTAGTTTCCCTTGAAAAACTGGTGGCGATCTGCTTTCTTGAACCTCTGCAGTCCATTTAGTGTAAGAACATCCAAAATGCTGTTAGGGAGAGAGTTCCTGGATTTTTCCCCAGCAACACTGAAAAACACCACCAGATTTACAAATCATGGTAGTGAGTGATTTGAAGAGGAACTTGCACATGGTGGTGTTCCCGTGTACCTGCTGCCTTTATCTTTCGCGATGGTAATAATTTGAAAGTGCTGTCCAAGAATTTTGGTGAATTTCTGCAGTGGATCTTGTAGATAGCATACTGTGCATTGGTGGTGGAGTGTTTGGACATGTGCCAATCAGTCAACTGCTTTATTCTAGATGGTGTCAAGTTTCTCGAGTGTTATTGGAACTACACTCATCCGAGCAAGTTCGGAGTATTCCATCACATTCCTGACACGTGTTATGGATGATGGACAGGCTTTGGGGGATCAGGAGATAAGTCATGCACCCCATGAATTCCACCCTCTGCCCTGCTCTTGTGGCCATAGCATTTATACAGCTAGTCCAGCTTAGTTTCTTGACAATGGTAACCCCAAGAATGTTGATATTAGGGAATTTAGTGGCAGTAATGTCAAAAGGTGATGGTTAGATTCTTGTTGGAGATGGTCATTGCATAACACTTCAGTGACGTGCATATTACTGCCACTTGTTAGCCCAAATCTGGATGTTGTTCAGGGCTTGCTACATATACACATGAATTGCTCCAGTATCTGAGGGGTAAAGTATGGTACATGACATTGTGCAATCATCAGTGAACATCCTCACTTCTGGCCTTATCATGGAGGGAAAGTCATTGATGAAACAGCTGAAGATGGTTGGGCCCAGGATAATATCAAGTGATGTACACTGGAGCTGAGATGACTGGCTTCTAACAAATACAGCCATCTTCCTTTATGGCAGGTAGGACTCCAACAATGTCCTTGAAGAGATTTCCTCCGATTCCCATTGACTGTAGTTTTGCTAGGACTACTTGATGCCACAATCAGTTAAAAGCAGTCTTGATATCAAGGCTCTCTCCTTAAAGTTCAGATCTTTTAACCATGTTTGAATCAATGCTATAATGACTGATCCTTGCAAATCACAATATGAGTGTCATTGAGCAGGTTACTATTGTACTATTGGTCCATGAACAATAGCACTGGCCTTTCTTTTCCCTTTCTACATAGCACTTAAATCTTACCTTCTGCACCCTGGGAGACCGACTTCCTCTAACACATGTACATGTTTCAGCCTTCACTCAGCTCTTGTATCCATGTGCTGCAATTTTGGCAGACCTTTAACAATGAAGTTGTTATTATTATCACAGTGAAACCTGCATGTCAAAAATTTCAGTAGTATTCTGATAAATATGCCAGCCACTACCCTTCCTCTTGTTCATAGAAGAGAAAGTGAAGATTGCACATGCTGGAGATCAGAGTCGAGTATGGTGCAGCAGGTCAGGCAGCATCTGAGGAGCAGGAGAATCAACATTTCAGGCATGAGCCTTTCATCAGGAATGAGGCTTCTGGGCTGGAGGGCTTAGAGATAAATGGCAAGGGGGTAGGGTTGGGGGGAAGGTAGTTGAGAAAGCCACAGGTCAATGAAGATGAGGGCGAAGGTGATAGGTTGGGGGGGGTGGGGTTTGGAGCGGATAGATGGGAAACGTGACGGACAAGTCAGGAGCACGGCGCCGACTTGGAGGCTTGGGCCTGGGATAATGTGGGGGAAGGGGAAATGAGGAAACTTGAAATCCAGATTTATCCCATGTGGTTGCAAGGTCCCAAGGCAGAATATGAGGCATTCTTCCTCCAGGCATCAGGTGGTAACTGGTTTAGCGGTTGAAGAGGCCAGGGACCTGCATGTCCCTGACAGACTGGGAGGGGGAGTTGAAGTGTTCAGCCACAGAGCGGTGGGGCTGATGGGTGCGGGTGTCCCAGAGATGTTCTCTGAAATGATCCGCAAGAAGGCATCCTGTCTCTTTGATGGAGAGGAGACCACATTGGATGCAGTGGATACAGTAGGTGACATTGGTAGAGATACAGGTAAATTTCTTTTGGATTTGGAAGGATCCTTTGGGACCTTGGATGGAGGTAAGGGGAGTAGTGTGGACGCAGGTTTTGCACCTCCTGCCGTGGCAGGAAAAGGTGCCAGGTGTGAGTGTGGGCTAGTGGAGGGAAGGGTCATTCGGAATGCTTAATGGGGTTGGGGAGTAAAATATGTATCTGGTGGTAGGGTTCGTTTGTAGGTGACAGAAGTGGCATAGTATGATGCAATGTATGCGGGCATTGATGGGATGGAAGGTGAGGACCAGGAGGGTTCTATCCTTGTTGCATTAGGAGGGGTGGAGTTCAAGGGCAGTGGTGTGGGAAGTGGAGGAGATGCACTGGAGGGCATGGTCAACCATGTGGGAAGGGAAATTGCAATCTTGGAAGAAGGAAGTCACCTGGGATTTTCTAAGGTGGAATTAGTCATCTTGAGAATAGATGTGGAGGCGGAGGAATTGGGAATAAAGGATGGATTTTTACAGAAGCTCGGATGGGAGGAGGTGTCATCTAGGTAACTGTGGGAGTCAGTAGGCTTGTAGTAGATGTCCGTGGCTAGATGTCCAGGAAGTGGAGGGAGGTGTCTGAGATGGTCCAGGTGAATTTGAGGTCAGGGTGGAAGCTGAACTGTTCAACCTCCTTGCGGGAGAGGTGGCGCCGATACAGTCATTGATAAAGTGGAGGAACAGGTGGAGGTTGGTGCTTGTGTAACTGTGGAAGATGGACTGTTCCATGTAACCAACAAAGAAACAGGCGTAGCTGGGTCCCATGTGGGTGCCCATGGCTATCCCTTTGGTTTGGAGGAAGCGGGAGGATTGGAAGGAGAAGTTGTTATGGATAAAGACCAGTTCAGCCAGGTGGATGAGGGTGTCGGTGGAAGGGTACTGGTTGTGATGGCGTGAAAGGAGGAAATGGAGGGTTTGAAGGCCTTCGTCATGGCGGATCGATGTGTACAGAGACTGGATGTCCAAGATGAAGATGAGGCATTAGGGGCCGGGAAACAAAAATCTTGGAGGAGGTGAAGGGCATGGGTGGTGAGGAGTTCCTGGACTAAGGGGGACAGAACGGTGTCAAGGTAGGCAGAGATGGGTTCAGTGTGACATGCGCACGCTGAGAAAATAGATCGGACAGGGAAGTCAGGTTTCTGAATCTTTAGTAGGAGGTAGAATCGGGTGGTGTGGAGTTCATGGATAATGAGGTTGGAGGCTGTGGATGGGCAATCCCCAAAGGTGATGAGGTTGTAGATAGTCTGGGAGATGATGGTATTGTGATGGGAGGTGAGGTCGCAGTCCAGAGAAGGTTAGTAGGCTGACCCTTGGTATGGAGGGACTGTTTTATATGAAGACATTCTGTGGTTTGGGGCTGCACTCATTGGCATTCCTAAGAATGAGAGATTACCTTATTCGTGGTCGAGGGGACAGTAGGAGGAGGTGTGTGCATGTTGGCTCCTGGCTTCAGCGGTGTAGAGGTCATTGAGCCCCCCCCCCCCTCCGTCTGCTGGTTTGATGGTGAGTTTGTGGTTGAAGTTGAGGGTGATGCCTTGTGAGGGCGGGTGATTGGAGTGGGCGAGGGGAAGAATATTTCAACTCCCCCTCCCACTCTTGTCAGGGACATGCTTGTCCTGGGCCTCCTCATGCCAAACGGATACCATCTGATGCCTGGAGGAAGAATGCCTCATATTCTGTCTTGGGACCCTGCAATCACATGGGATAAATGTAGATTTCAACAGTTTCCTCATTTCTCCTACATTATCCCAGTCCCAAGCCTCCAACTCAGCATCACCCTCCTGACCTGTCCATCACCTTTCCCATCTATCCACTCCACCCCCCGCCCCCCCCCCCCCCCCACAGACCTATCACGTTCTCCCTCACCTTCATCGAACTATCACTTTCTCAGCTACCTTCCCCCCCGCCCCCAACCCCACCCACCTCCCATTTATCTCTCCGCCCTCCAAGCCCAGAAGCCTCATTCCTGATGAAGGGCTTATGCCTGAAATGTCAATTCTCCTGCACCTTGGATGTTGCCTGACCAGCACCACACTTGACTCTTGTTTAGACAGAACAAGTTGATGTGATCATGCTGTCGTGGCAACAATTTGTAGCAAATATTTCTTTCCCTATTAACCAGTGTGCTGTGAAATGTCCTGAAGGCTTATCATTTGCAGGGTATGCCAAGGATTACTATTGGATCCCCACTTTGTGGAATCTAATTCTTACCACCTCATAATATCAAGCAGTAGGGTTTTAAGGCTATTCTCCCAAAACTGTTCCCCTTCTGTGCTATTTTGGTCTTTTTAAACTAAAACTACCCTAAAAAGGAAAACTTATACTTCTAAGCAATATGCTGCTGAATAAATGAAGCTGAGTCAAGAGTGGAGCTTTTAATTCTGAGAACACAAATCCAAAGTACTACCATTCACAATATTTCATACAGAATTCAAGAAAGTAAGTCTATGTCATTTTCCCCAGCCAATATATTCCATTTTGATTTCACTTTATTGAATAGAATGTGCATTTTTTTGCAAGTGCATGGGTTTACAACAGCAACGAAATTGACTTTTCCCCATCTGCACTGTTTTTAGACCACCTGTGTATTAATTTCAGATGTCGCACCATATCTACATCACAATGTGATGGCAACAAGATATTTGTACTGCCGGCAACTTGCCATAGATGGTCTCATGATCCATATCTGTCCTTTGATCCTTTATTTGAGTATTAACATTAGTTTACCTTTGTGCACATCATAGCAGTTCATCTGGATGTTATCCAGCAACCTTCCATCAGGTGAATTTGTAGTTCACCTTGATATTTATAACCAACCAAAAAAGCCTACTTTCCATCTGAGAATTTGTCAGTGAACACGTTTATTTAATGTACAGGAGACCATGAAGATGCCCATTCTGTACCATTGAAAATCAAGTAAGTTATTAATCTCTTTAGATACGTCTTGTTTAGCCCAATTTTCTCTTTTCACTAATGCTAAATTGCTTTTTAAAAAGTTTCTTTTCTGTTACAGTATTTACTAAATATTGTGTTGATGGCAGTTTTCTCCAGATGGGAGACATATTTCCTACCTAAATTAAAGCGTGTAAAGAAGACTACATTCTGTATTGCTATGTTTTCTGTTTCATGAGAAGAAAAGTAGGTCCTTAAATTTATTCTGCCATAGATTTATTAATCTGTACTTAAACTCACTTTACTGCCATTCATATCCTGATGTCCTTATCTGAAAACTGCACTAATCTCAGTGTTTAAAATATTAATTGAACTCGAACATCTACTGCCTTTTGGAGGATAGAATTCCATATTTCCACTGCCTTTGTGCGGATAAAGTAATTCTTGATTTAAATCATACATGGCCTGGCTATCATTTTCAAGTTATGGCCCCTTGTTTCTTGAATAGCTCATCTGAAAATATGTTTCTGTTATCTAGTCTATCAAATACCTTCATTTTTCAACACCTGGATTAGATGATTCCTCAATTTTTTAAGTTCAAGGGCACAGAAATGTAGTGAATATTTTTAATATAATACTTTAAATGTGAAGTACTCCTGATGAATTTATACATTCCCTCTCCAAAACAAAACAGTTGAGCTTTAGTGCCCCAAAAAAAATGTAGTGCAACAGTTGGGGTATAACCAAGGATTATGTAACTGAATATGAAAAACTTGCTCACTTTTGTATCCCAGTGTCCTGGGGATCAAGGCCAAGATTCTATTAACCTTTATTACAGCTAATATGGAAAGAGTGCACTGTCATTCTCTATATCAACTCCTCAATAAGTTGCAACATGAATTTAGCTGTTTTACCCAGTTCCCAAAATGGCCAATTGTATGCTTTCTCTATATTAGACTTAGAATAAAAAGATTCATCAATCAGCTTTCTTTATCAAACACACAAGATGAGTACTGTTAAAAGAAGACACTTTCTATCAAAGCATTTCATCTTAAACCCATCGTGGCAATTCACAAGAATGTCAATTTTAGGAGAAAACCAACATTTTACTAATTCTTTTTGGCAAGTCAGCTCTGGTAAAGCCACGCCCAGTTAATGACGACCGATCATTAATGTCAAGCTTTGTTCTGATTTTAAACCAGGCAAGTTGACTGTGATTGTTTGAGACATTACCCTGAGAAATGAACTCACGAATGCCTGTCACCTATTTTCATCGGTGTGCAACTATGTTTTTTTTTTCTGCCTACAAAGAACAGGGCTCTGTGTATTAGTATATGTAGCTTCCAGTACAGAATGTGTGCCGCACTGCGAGCCTCACTGACAATTGTAAATTATTCATCAGTATTATTCTTCACAAACTCAGGATTATCCAGAAAACGTCTCATGTTAGATTACTGAGTTGAGAGTTTTGGCTGGCCGAAAAGACATGCTGTTCATCACCCAAATGAATAATGTTGCTTTTGAATTTAATTACTAGTGTGATGCTAGGTATGCAGGCTTTACATCCCAAAGACTGGTGGATCATTTCAAACAACATATTCTTTCTTCTTTCCACAAAAAACTAGGCAGTGACCATATACAGCTTCAACTTACAAAAAGCAGACTTGCCTTTGCAGAGATTCATTATTTATAGAAAACACTTTTGGCCAATGTGTTTTGCTTCTTGAAGGCAAAAATAATAAGACTTGAGATGTTGCTCTGACATTCTTGCAGACAAAGACAGATTTCATTGGAGACATGCAGTTGTGTCTGGGGACCTTTACAGCTGCAGTCATTCAAGAAAGAATGACAAAGTCTTCCAGAGGCTTCATGTTTGGGAGCAGTTGGACCTACAAGTGTTCTTTTCCAGAAACAAGAGAACTGAGCTGGGAAGCTTAGTTCTTTCAGCAAGCTTCTCCCCAACTACACCAAAAAATGTCCAATGCAGATTCTGAAACTTGACAGTTCGAAACAGGTGGTCTCCCATAAACAAGTAGTTATCACAGGCTTGGGATAACTAAGAGATGCCTTGTACAAAAAAAGTTCCAATCAGGAATCGTATTTGGTCTCCCTGCAATATGAACAATATTTAAGTAATAAGAGCAAACTCCACCAAAGACCCTAGCATTTTTTTTTATTGTTCCACAAGGCTTCAAGGTTACCATCAGTAGGTACCTTGTTTCTCTATAACCACAGCACATGTATACCTCGTGGTGTTTAAGAGTCAGCATCAGTCCCATGGTTTCTTTTTCCACAGTGGAGTACCTTTTTTGGTGTTAATTTAGCTTTTTAGAAAACTATCTCGCTGACTTCTCGATGCCTGACCCATCGTCTTGCATTTGAACTGTCTCAACCTCCAAGTCACTTGCATCGATTGCTACCTCAAAGGGGTGAGTGAAATTACAATGCTGCTGTTAGTCAAAATGGCTTTCACCCTTTCAGAACTTGCTTGGAATACCCAGGATTTTGCTACTTTATTCTCTTAAGTAATGGGCAAACATTGATAGATGCAGTATATTGTGGAAAATGTGATCAAGGTTTACTTCAGCTACTCTCCTTTTTATAGAAAGAGAGAGAGCAAGGCGTGGGCAAGAGGAAGAGCAACAAACCTAGATTCATTTGAACTGTCCTTGTTCTACTGCAGAGGAAGGTGATAGTTTTTGGTGAGTTTCTACTAAGTGGTTAAGGTCTTGTCTATTATTAAATTTAATATTGTATTCAAGTGGTTGTAAAGTTAATAAATTATATAAAAGTAATAGAAGTAAATGAGTAATATAGTAAATAATTAATTAGAACTTTTACTTGTGAAGTTAGGACAGATGATATATCAAAGCTGAAGCATGCGAGAACTTTTGGATACCATTATGATTGAGGTCAAACATGTCTGCACTAAGTGTTTGAAGTTTAAGAAGCTTAGGTTCAGAGTTTATGAGCTCAAAGTTGATCTACAGACACTGCAGCAGGAATATGGATAATTATCTGGATTCTTTTTCATAGGAGACAATCATGCCACTTAGGAAAGAGTTTTCTAATTGGGTCAGTGGTCAGGGACAGGAGGAGGGTGCCACTGTGAGTGAGACAGATAAGGGGACTCTGAGGGCAGGAATGTGATCTTTTGCAATTGACCAGTAGGTTGAGGTTCTCTCAGCATTTTTGGGTAGGAACAGTGCTTCAAGATGGATTAGCAAACTTATCATGGCATCATGATACGGGGTTGCAACAAGGAATGTAGTAGTCGTAGGTGTGCTGATTTTGGGAGAATCATGATCACAGTTACCAAATATAGGCAATCGACTATTTGTAAGTAATTTTCATAAATTTAAGCAGCAGTTTAGATGTGATGCTTTACTCAATTAGACAAAGAGAGGAAGTATATGATCCATGATAGATGAGAGCACTTTGTCAAGACTGAAACGATGCTGTAAAATGGAGGAGTGGGAATGGCAGTTTTGGAGTAGTGGAAGGTTCATCACTGACCTCTTGCAGGCCTTTGGTGTTAATCTTTGATAGCAACAATCTTTGTTCTTCCTTCGGGCTGATGAAAGGGAACTCCTGCTCTTCTCCCAATAAGATAGTGGCTTGCACTCCTCAGCCTGTTTCTCACTCTCATGCTCATGCTGTCTCTCCCTCTCCCTCTCCCTCTCCCCAGCTCTCCTACCCTTATAGATATGATTTATTTTGGGGCTAGCAGTCTCTGCTGTGTCAATCAATTGTTTGAACCCTTTCAGCCAGTGCCCATGAGCAGTTACTCATCAGGGTGACTGTTGTTTCCTTGCCTGCTTTCATTTGAAGGCTGGTTGCCCTTCCTTGTATTACTGAAACATACTATTTTCCTCACCAATGCATTGATATTAAGGTAGTGTGGCATCCAATAAATCGTCAACATCATTCTAATTGAACGTTATGATTTTAATGATCCTTATAATATTTCCTTTGTTTTCATTTGCTGGAGGTCTGTTTATATTTGTAGAAGACTAGCTACTGGTGCTTTATTCATTCTGCATAGAAAATGAAATACTAAAAGAATCCAGTTTTAAAAAGGACACCAATTTCCAACAGGGGGTAGTGTTTTAAAGGTGATTGAAACCATTCTCAGCAGCAAAGAATGAGATGGCTGAGATGCCTTCCCGGTGCCAACATTCAGGACATCTTCTCAAGGCTGAAGGGAGATTGCAGTAGGAGATAGAGAGGATCTAATGGTCGTATTCCAAGTAGGTGCTAACAAAATAAGACAACCTGTTTCTTAGTCATACCTGGAGAGTATATAGGACTACGCAAGCAGGACGCTGGAAGAACACAGCAAGTGAGGCAACATCAGAAGTGGAGAGGTCAATACTTCGGTTGTAATCCTTCTTCAGGAGTCCTGAAGAAGTGTTATACCAGAAAGGTTGACCTCTCTACCTCCCGATGCTGCCCCGTTTGCTGTGTTCTTCCAGCTTCCTACTTGTCTACCTTGGAATCCATCGTCTGCAGTTTTTTTTTGTCTCTGAGTATATAGGGCTAGGCATTAAAAAGCAGAACGTCAAAGTTATAAATTCTGGGTTATTTGAGTCAGTGGCAATTTGGCATAGGGTACATAAACTTAGAGAAATGAATATGCAGCTGAGTCCTTGGTAAAAGAGGAGTTACTGTTAGTGGACAACTGGCATCAATGGGGAAAATGAGGGGCTATAACATTGGGACACTGTACACATGAATTGTGTGAGGGTCCATATTCTTGCAAGAAGCTAACTGAGAATGTAAAAACAGATATCAAGGGATTGCAAAGGTATTTCAAAATGAAAGTAGTAAGTAAAGTGCGCATTAATTCTACAGAGGGTTAGTAGAAGACTGAAAGGTAATGACAAATGAAATGATAAAATATTTTGTTCCTGCCTTCACTATAGAGGACACAAAAAATTCCAATACTAGTTGTAAATCAGAATGTGGAATGGATTGGGGAAGTTAGTGAAATGTCAATCACAATGGAAACAGTACGAAACAGACTGATGGAGGTGTGGGCTGACAGGTCTCCAGGACTTTTTCCTCAAGTTTGAAAGAGGATGCCAGTGATTTAGTAGATTGCTGGTGTTAATTTTCCAAAATTTCCTAAATTCAGGAAGGATTTCATCTGATTTGAAAGGAGCTAATATAACTCCTCTACTCCAGAAAGGAAGGAGACAGAAAATGGAAAATTGTGGCCAGTTAATTTGATGTCAGTCATGGAGAAGATGTTAGAATTGATTATTAAAGATATTAGACCAATGCATTGAGAAAAAACTGGTAACTAGGAGGAGTCACTGTGGTTTAGCAAAAGAGAAGTTATATTTAATCAATTTAATAGAGTTCTTTGGAGGAGTGATATGTGCTGTGAATAAAGGGGAACCTATTGATGTACCCAGCTTGCCAAAAGACATTTGAAAAGTTGCAACATCAAACATTATTGTAGAAAATAAAAGCTCATTGTATGTGAGTAATGTATTAGCCTGGATAGAAGATTGGCTGGCCAGCAGAAAATGGCAGGATGTAATGAATAGAATCCTGCAGGGCTCTTTACTGGGACCCTAATGTTGTACATCAATGAGTTGAATGAGGGAAGCAAAAGCAGATAACACCATAAATAGATTTTTAAAAAGTAGAAGATGAAAGTAGTTTGCAGACAGAAATAGATAGGATGACTGACCAAAAATCTAGCAGATGGAGAATAATGTCGGCAAATGTAAAGTTGTTCACTTTGGCACCAAGAGTGAACAAACAGGTTATTATTTAAATATTTAAACAGCATTCCAAGACAGGGTGAATTCTAGTATGTAACAGGAAGTTACTTTGCAGGTGTAGGAAGTACTCAAGCAGACTAATAGGATGCTATCTTTTATTATGAGAGGAAATGAACATAAAAGTAAGGATATTATTTTCAAATACGCAGGACATTTTGAACCATACCTTGAATATAGTGTGCAATTTTGGTCTCCTTACTTAAAGAAGGATTATGCATTGGTGGTCACGGTGTTGATTCAGAGCTTGTTTACTAGATTAACACCTAGAATGAGTGGGGTTGGTTTTGAAGATCAATTCAACAGGCTGGGCTGTTTCAATGGGTGACTAGATTGCATGATATAAGATCCTGAATGATCATGTCAAGGTTAGTATTGTGGGTCAGTCCAGGATGAGGGAGTATTGTTTTAAAATTAGCTTTCGCTCTTTCAGGACAGAGATGAGACTTTTTTTCTCTAAAAGTTGTGTGACTTTAGAATTCTGACTTAAATGTAAGTGGTATCAGGATCATTCATTATTTTTAAGGACGAGGTAATTGGATTCAAGTTAGGCAAGGAGGTCAATAGATATCAGGTGTGGACAGGAATATGCAATTCAAAATGTCATCAGAGCAGCCATGATCTTATTGAACGGCAGAGCAGACTCGAGGGGCTGAATGATCTGATCCGATTTTGTGTGATTGACTATATCAGCTCTTCATTTTCTTTTTATATTTCTTGCTAGTTCACTCTCGTATACTAATTTTTCGCTCTTTATTATTTTTACCCATCCTTTGCTAGTTCATAAAATTATCCCAATCTTCTGACTTACCATTATTGAATGCCTTTTCTTTCAATTTGATACCATGTTTCATGTCCTTAGCCAAAATTAAATCCTTTAAAAGAGGCTTTCTTTTTAATTTGAATGTGTGTTTGATGGGAAGCACAGGAGAGAATATTGTTTAAATAGAATGCAGCAGTACAGAGAAATCTAGGTGTCTTCTGGAATAAAACAAAATGTTAGCATGCAGGTACAGCAAATACTTATATGTGCAAGGAACATGAAAAGGTCATACTACCCTTCGAGCTTATTCTGCCATTTAATAAGATCATGGATGATCTGATTTTAACCCAAACTCTACATTCTTGCATTTCACTGATAAAGTTTAATCACTTGGTCATCAATAATCTATCTGCCTTAAAAAAAATTTGAAGGTTCTGTATCTGTTTTTTGAGGAAATGAATTCCAAAGAATCTCAGAGAAATAATGTTTTATTATCTGTTTAAATGGGTGTCTCCTTTATGTTTAAACTAAGATCTTAGTTCTAGATTCTGTCATAAGATGAAACATACTTTCTACATCCACTGGTCAAATCCCCTCAGGATCTTTTTTGTTTGAATGAAGTCACCTCTAACACTTTTAAATGGCAGAATATACAGACCTAGCCTAAATGCCTGTGAAGCTAAACGAAATGCTCACCTTTATTGAAAGGATTGTGAAGTATAAAGATAAGGAAATCTTGTTACAACTGTACTGAGCATCGTTGAGACCACACCTTGAGTACTGCATGCAGTTTTTCTCTCTTTTTATTTAAGGAGGCACATATTTGCATTGGTGGCAAATCAGAGGCTGTTCACCAGTTTGGTTCTGGGGTGAATGGGCTGCTTTATGAGGAAAGTTTGAGCTTACACTCATTGGAGTTTAGAAGAATGAGATGTAATATTATTGAAACATGAAATTCTGAAGGGGATTGACTGATCAGAGACTAAGAGGATCTAAATCAAGAGGGGGCACAGTTCCAGACTAAGCATCTCAAGTCTCCCATTTAAGGCAGATGAGGAATTTCTTCTTTCTACTGAACCTTAAACTTTGGATTTCTCCACCTCAGGCCAAAGTGGAGAGTCAGTTGTTAAATATATTCAGCACTGATTTGGATAGATTTATGATTAATAATGGAGTTGAATGTCAGGGGGGCAAAAAAGAAAATGGATTTAAAGCTACAGTCAGATCAGATTTTACTGAATCTTACCGATTGGTGAACCAGGTTAGAGGAACCAAATAGTCCATTCTGCTTCCTATTTCTCATATTCTCAGTATCAGTCTTATTAAGCCCTGTAAGAAGTTTATATAGAAAAGAACAGGACAGCACAGTACAGCCCTTTGGCCCTCAATGGTGTGCCAGCCTTATATCCTACTCTAAGACCAAACTGACCTCCGTACCCTTCATTATACTAACTTGCATGTGCCTATCCAAGAGTCACTCAAATGTCTCTAATGGACCTGACTCTAATACTACTGCTGGCAGTGCATTCCACACACCCACCACACTCTGAGTAAGGCATTTAAAATTATAAAGTTCAATCAACTTGCATGGTATAAATAAAACCCTGGAGATTTTCTGTATTTTTCTGTGTTTCAATGAGTTCTTATTCTTATGAGATAATTCTGGGGCACAGTTCGTAGGCAGTTGAAAATTCTGCACTTGTGAGTAGTCAGTGGTAATGAAAGGCTCAGGAAGACGGAATTTGAAGATCATAAGCTGAATGAGGGAGGAGACCAGGTGTGGAGCAAGTTGTATTGTAAAATGAATGGAGGCATTTGGAGAAATTTTACAATGATGATCTTAAACATGTTTGTGGTTGGTTAACATCGTGAATTAACAAAGATAGAAGTGGTAACCAAGTGGGGGTGAGTGCAGAACAGAATACAGAAAACTGCATTTTGGACAAATGCAGCAGCTGGAAGGCAATTCTACTGTATTTCACACATTTTGTATTTACTCTAAAGCATTTAAAGTTAGCAATTGTAAAGTTCAGTGAACTTCTGTGGTATAAATAAATCTGTATAAAGTTACTGTATTTTTCTCTTTGATTACCTGATTCAATTAACATTCATGCAGGTTTAGCATCCACCAGTGGGACGAGCATAACATCTTTTAGATCAGAGATCTGAAGCTATGATTCAACACCTTATTTGATTACATTTTGTTCAAAAAAAACTTTAATTTTATTCTCAGTAATTGGGTATACCAAATCAAATCTGATTAAAACAACTAGAATTTTTCAGTAATGAAGCCGTCTCCATTAATTTCTCTGCCACCTTTCTGCCTTAAACTTTTCTACTCATATGTATCCCAACACTACCTCCATAATCCTGCCAACTCAATCTGCTAATTCCCTCAAAATTACAGTTACTTTCAAGACCATTGATGGATGATGAGAACAATGCTCAGTTTTTGCATTAATGCTCTCCTTCCGATATCTGCATAAATATGTCTGAGCTAACAAGAGCTAGGAGACTGTTCATTTGCATCCAAAATTCAGTCCATCTATTTCACCAACTCTGTTACTTCAAGCTTACTTCCAAGCTTAACTCATTATCTGATAACTAGTCATATCTACTTCTCCCAATCCTAAATCTTTGTTCTTCCTTTCATTAAAAAACTGTTATCGCTTTCCTCCACTACACAACAACCATTTACCCCATGACTTTGCTAACGATTCCCATAAAGCTAGCCCAGTTTTCCTCATATTAAATGCTTTTGCCTCTTGACAGAGGACTTACTTTTCTGTCACCACACCTGTTAAAAGCAGCTCCAATTAATCATGCAGCCAGTCCTGAGAACACTTTGGTCAAAATCACCAGTAGCGTTTTGCAGAACAGTCCCACAATCTCAATGTTTCTTCTCACCCTCATTTTTGGTTTAATTTAGCCCTGAAGCTTTGCGGTTACTCCATCCATATTGTGCTCCTCACCTAAATTAGTCTTCCAGAGTACTTTACTCTGCTAAGTTTTCCCTGCTGCCCCCATCAATACTATAGTACAATTTTACAAGACTTTTATTAGAATTAATTAGCACATACTACTAGCCTACTGATCCAAGAAGAATGAGCCAGTGCTTATTTATAACCTTGTCACATTTTCCAAGCTTCTATGACATGTTAATTATTGCCCACTCATAGCTACAGTTTGTTCTGCTGTAACGCACATTTCATCAGCACGAATTGGCTATAATGTGACTGATGAATTGTGGATGTTGTTTGGATAACACGAACTTTCTACTGAACAGTTACAACGATTTTATATTAGCGTTCTTGGCTACAGCCTGATTTTCTATAGCGGTTTTCCATAGCGTGATTTTCTATAGCACGAGGTTACAGAGGAACACAACTGTCATGTTATATGGCTTGTGTTTTGTTTTGTAATGTTGCTGCCAGCTTACACACAGCAACATCCCACAGACAGCAAATGATCTAATTTTTCTGCTATTGACCAAGGAAATTTTGAGTATTTCAGTGAGAAAGTTTGCTCTTCTTTGAGAAAGGGCATGGGATTCTCCACACATATCAGCTGATGGGACCTCACTTCTATTATGTTGAAAAGGAGAATAGAATGCTTTTCACCAATTGTCTGGATGCTGTTGATTGCATGGCTCAAAATTTAATTTCAAGGATAGCAAAGGTGAAAACAAATATTCATCTAGTGCATGTTCTAAGCAAGCCTGTCTCCAGGTGTTATTGACACATTACCTTTTCATTGATATTTTATCCCAAAGCACTACTGTAATCTTGGCCTTATAAACAATACAACAGTGGAGCTTTCAGACATCAACAGTGATTATTTTACCAGATCAAAGTCTCCACAGTATTCAGGGAACTTTACTTACATTTTTAAATAACCAGGAATGACATATTCATCTCAAAATTGCTCACATTTTAGCCAGTTGATGTAGTGTTAAGATGAAACCAAATGGTCATTTTAAAAAAAAAAGTCCAAGATCTCGCCCAGAACCTAACACTCTATAACCTTAATCTCACATGAAGTCTATTCAGAGCTTGTGCAACTTTGTACTTATTAGTTGAGGGAATTCTGTAATAATTTTAACAATGTCATTTTGAATTCATGTCTGTTTCTGAAAACAATATTTTGTGTGAAAGACATGACTTCAGGTTGAGGCTTTGCCATAAGACAACATGTCATCTATCAACATGACATTAGCAATAAGGTGATGGATTTCCTTGTGGCAGTGTATTTTACAACAGGCTTTAAGCCAGCCACTGGGTACACAAATTTAATTCACTGTAAAACACAGCAATTATGACTTGAAGTCTAGCTATTGTTCTCATTTTCTATTTTTCTCACAAATCTGTATTAACATATCTTAATTGAGCATTTTGTTTTGGTGGAAAAAATACTACCTAGTAAACTACCAAATGCTGACCCATTCACTGAAATCCATAACAACTTTAGTCAATACGTGCTGTGGCAGAACAATGAAAAACAGATTAATTATTTGCAACCCAAATATCTCCCTACTTAGTTATCCACTAGAATTTTCATGGAACAAATGCTGCATGTGATTATTTCATCTATGTCTGCCATCTCTGAGATCTCCAAAAAACCTTCACAACCATTGAAAACTTTTGAAGTGTCTTATTATGTATGGAAATACATAATTTGTGCACAGAAAGACCCCACAAGCAGCAATGAGATAAGTAACCAATTAAATTTTGTGATGGTGTTCTTCGAAGGATAAACACATGGCCAACAAGCTGTGAGAACTCCATCTCTTTGAATAATGGAATGGAGTTCTTAAATGTCCACCTGAGAGGGACTCCATTTAATATCTCTCTCAAGTTGTTCATGGCTCATTAAACTATGGTAGTCTCAACATCGAGAAGAGTAATTCACATGATATAACATTGGTGTTATGGGAGATAAGCAAGATTAACATGTAACAGATTCATTCTTAACTGAACCACCAGGTCAGTCTTAAAAATTGATGCTGAGAATGTCTATCCATATGCACCAAATTCTAAGCGTTTCTATATTATTGAGCTTGTCCATGGAGCATGCAGACACTCTGCTGAGAGATGAACTATAATCTAACTGGTTAATAAAATTGCCACAGTGCATCAATTCCTTATATATGCTAACTATTAATTAAATTCACCATAGAACTTGATTCCAGATAATATATGTGAAATATTTATCATGGGGAAAGAATCTGTCACCTACAGCAAACACTTGAGACTTCATTGAGAATTCAAGGAATCCCAGAAGTGTTCGAATTCCTGATTTGCATGGACTTTATGCTGACAGCCTTATACAAGAAACTCTTAACAGCCCTAAAGACAAGTTTTTAAATTCTAAAGCCACCAAACACAAATTTATCCTTAAACTCTAATAATATTGTTTGAGTTCACAAATAGAGTCTCAACATTCTGAACTAATTTTCCATCAGCACAATAAAAATCATCCAAACATTTTAACACATATGCATATATGTGGAACACAATGAAAATATAAAAACTTAATGCACTGAAACACTTGTTTTTATCCACTCTGACGAACATTTATTACCAATCCCTATTTGCCCTTGAGAATCATAGAATCCCTTCAGTGTGGAAGCAGGCCATTCACCTCATTGACTTCACACCACTCCTCCGAAGAGCGTCCTACCCAGACTCACCCCACCCTATCCTTGTAACCTTGTATTGCCATGCCTAATACACCTAACCTACACACCTTTGTACACTATTGGCAGTTTAGCATCCTCAATCCACCTAAACTACATAACTTTAGGCTGAGCAAGGAAACCGGAGTACCTGGAGAAGATCCATGCAGACACTGGGACAATGTGCAAACTCACACAGACAGTGATGGTGATGAGTTGCCTTCTTGAACAGTATGCCTATATACTGTAGATTGATCCACAATACCCTGAGGGAGGAAATTCCAGAATTTTATGACCCAGCAACTGTGAAGGAATGGCAATATTTTTCCAAATCCGCATGGTAAATGACTTGGAGGGGAACTTGTAGGTGTTAGTGTTCCCATGTATCTGCTGCACTTATCCTTCTGGATGGACATGGCCGTGGGCTTGGAAGGTGCTGTCTAAGGATTTTTGGTGAATTTCTGCAGTGCATCTTGTAGGTAGTACTGCTACTACTCAACATGAGTGGCAGAGGACGTGGATTTTTGTGGATCTGATGCCAATCAAATGTGCTACTTTGCCCTAGATGGTAACAAGTTTCCTGAACATTGTTGGAGCTGCATGCAAGTAGGCAACTTGCAAGTATTCCATCACATTCCAGACTTGTACTTTGCGGCAAGATGGTGATCAGGATTTGGGGAGTCAGGAGGTGAATTACTTGCTGCAGTATTCCTAGCCTCTGACCTGCTATTGTAGTCACTGTGTTCCTGTAGTGAATCCAGTTGAGTTTCTGGTCAATGGTAATCCCAAGGAGGATGATAGTGCAAGATTTAAGGATGGTAACACCATTGAATGTCAAGGGGCAGTGGTTAGATTGTTTCTTATTGGTGATGGCGATTGCCAGGCGTTTGTGTTACACAACTGTTATTTGCTACCTGTCAGCCAAAGCCTGAATATTGTCCAGATCTTGTTCCATTTCAACAGTGTATAAGGAGTCATGAATGGTGCTGAACATTGTGCAGTCATCAGTGAACACCCCCACTTCTGACCTTACGATGGAGGGAAAGGTTTTTTTTTGATCCAAAAGAACAGATTTGTACTTACATAATGCTTTTCCAGTCTTCATCATGATCTCATCTACTTCACAATCAACAAGGTGATTGATCTGTAGTCCCAACTATTATGTCTTTCTTTATTTGCCTTAATTTATTCTTGAATTATTTTGGGGCATTTTCCTACATTCAAGTTGCAATTTAAGTGCATTTGTCACATCGACAAATACAACAGAAAGTTGCACACAGCTGAGTCCTGAAGCAACAATGAGGTAAGGGATACATGCTGGCCACAACACAGTGTGACCTCTCCAGCTCTTGAACAATACTGTGAAATCTTATACATTTACCAGAGAGCAGTCAGGACCTTGGTTTTCTATCTCATTCCAGTTGTTCATTGCACATTATATTATCATGACCTCTACATCTAGAAAGTAGAATGCTTACTGATGTATTACATTGGGCATTCTAGAAACAAGCAATTAAATAATGTTTGCAACATAGACAGAGGTTATTTGGCTTGTCATGTTCTCTGCAAGAGCATCTTAAACTGTTATACTCCCCTGTCCTATCCCCATGGACCTACAAATTATTTCTCTTCAGGTGTTTATCCAGTTTTGCTACAACTGAATATGTTCCAACAAATCCTAGGGCAGTGCATTCCAGATGCTAACCACTTACTGTATCACCTCATGTTTTAATTCATGTCACTGTTAATTCTTTTACCAATTATCTTAAATTGATGACCCTTCATTCTCAAACCTTCTGTCAATGGAATAGTTTTAGGTATGCCAATCACTTCTTCAGAAAGCAATTTCTAATTTTTCCAATATTTTTGTCTTTTTCTTTTGGCTTTTATTTCCTTGCTATCTTCCCGAATACGTCCATGTTTTGAAATTTGTTGCGATGAATTGTCATCTATTTTTTAAAAACGTGTATCAATACTGCCTAGATCAGAAAATAAAAACTTCAGAAGGGTCTTAGATTGCCACTGCTGGAATCATAGGAGTTTATTCTGATTTTCTGGCCCAATAAAAAGGGCTTTGGCACATTTAGTCAAACATGAAGTAGCCTTATTTTGCAACCGTGGGTGAGACACGATGTACAGAAGTCCAGATAAATGATGCACCATTTTTAGGAAGGACTTTGCAGAACAGTAATGACACCTCTATTCAATGGACTTTGCCATTGAACTTAACTTTCCTGGAACTTCAGCAATTACCTTCAGCTGTTTTAAGCAAGCAATTCACATCTGTCTGACTCACCTTAACTATTATCAGCACATGTTCTCTGACACTCAGACCAGGTGCGCCCATCTTTTGAGCAAGGGCTGCTGAGCTATCCACATAACTTGCGCTATGGCATGCTCCAAAAAGTATGGGACCAACCATCACCTTAGCCATCTCTATCACATGGCCCTCAAACAGCAGAGGCAACAATAGCAATGCTGCTAAAAATGTTAACTTCAAAGGCCTCAAAAGTCCCACCAACACGACCCTTTTTTGGCTAGCACTTAATGTCCTGCCACCAGGACTACAATGTGCCTGACGATTACTGATCAACCCATAAGTCCACAAGCAGAATGCACAGTTTCTTCAGCAATATCAAGATAATTTATGGTCCACGCATGAAAGGACAGGCAAAGATGGAGGAAATTTCATAAACGATAGGTCACTTCTCCATTTTAGACTTAGATTCTGTCTTCACCATGCACAAATTCAAATTGTACTTTTCAGTGCCCTATCGGCTCAATCTTACTACTACCCCAAACCAGAGACAAATTGAAAATGCCACTCCACAGTTGATAAGTAACAAGGCATTGAGCAGATGAAATCCTGCAAAAATTGTAAAACATGGTGGCAATGCATGCACCTAGCACTTCTGCCAACCCATGTATCCTTCATCTGAGAAGAGGAGTGCATGCAGAGGAATGAAATCACATAAAAACTAATCATGACGACAAATAAAAAGGAAGACAAGTTCAGTTGTAGGACTACAGAACAGTCTCCCTTTAATCTGGCACAGGGAACATTTTTGCAGGGATCCTCAATAATCTTTTCCACCCAGTGGGTGAAGAACTCAATCCAATGTCTCTGTGCATTTTTTTTGTCTATCAAGAGACACTGTAGACATGCTCCTGACTGTGCAGCCAATACAAGGAATGGCACCAACCGCTGTGTTTGCGCTTTTCAATCTACAAAAACCTTTGACTCTGTCATTTTCAAACACTTATGGAATATCCTCCTCAAATTTAGTTGCCCTCAGAAATTTGTTGAAAGCTTTATCTACTTCATGTTGAGATGCAAGCTATGGTTCTCATCAATGAAAATAATATAGACCCTATTTCCATAAACATTTGAATAAAACCAGACTTGGGCAGCAGCATTCGCCAAGATCGCAAATATTTTCAAGACAGCAGATTTAATGCCAGAGAAGCACTGGCTCTTCACAAAAACCTCCAAATCAAGTGGCAAAAAGAAGTGCAATTGCAGCATCTTCTCCTTCGCCAAAATGCCTAGCCTTGAAGCATTAATCACTCAAAGTCACCTCTGCTTGGCAGGCCATATCCTTAGTATGGCTCTTACCAGACTCGTGAAGCAACTCTTCCACTTTGAACTAATCAGTAGGAGACTCCCACAAGAACCATAGAAATGCTTTAATGATGTCCCTGCAGATATTATATTTCCCAGCCAACTTCGAGAGGCAGTTTATTTGGGAAGACAATAAGCACATCAAGAAAATTTGTCAAGAAACTGCAGAAAAGGCATCGGAAAGTGCACAGATCTCTTAAAAACCTCATGTGCTCATCTTTTCAAATACCGAAGCACCAATCAATATGCATGGCTCAGCCTTCAAATCTTGTATTCATTGACCAATTGAGCTGATGTGGATGCAAGTCGCCCTCAATTTCAAAGGATTGCCTAACAAAGTGATTAACTACATTTAAGAGTACCATCCACATTTGTCAATAAATAGGTTTGAGTGTGGATCTTTGGATATAATTAAATGCCTGTTCTGCTGCAGGTTGAGTTTGTTACATAATTAAGTTCAGCAAGTCTTTGAAGAGAACAACAGTTTTGAAATATTTGTTAGCTTCTGTATGAAAAGAAGGAGACCAGCATTTGCACGTTGCTTCTCATGACCATGAAACAAAGTTGTCCATGCAAATAGGACTTGAGTATTGCTGAAAAAACAGACACATTTGATCGAAGTTAATCATCTTGCACTCATCGGGACCATTCTGAAGCATACTATTTCAAGAGGAAGAATGTTTCAAGGAGAATGTTAATTGGTTGCACGCAGACTCTCGTACATGCATTCCCATGGAGAATGCACCAATTAATGCTGATTGACAATATCATGTTTTGTTTAAATTTTAAACCAGGCAGATTCACTCTGATTGGAAATCAACCAGTCAATGGATGTCATCTATTTTGAAAAGTTGAAACAGTTGCAATGTCTTGAACAGGAGCAGGTACTCTTGTGTTAGTTGTGGTAGTATCCCCACCTCTGGGACAGGAGTCCTGGGTTCACAACACACCTACTCCAGAGGGGTGAAATAACATCATTGAACAGATTAGTTAGAAAATATCTGCAAGGAACAGGGACCTATGTATTAATTTACCCAGCATTCGTACATTCATGGCTGTCATACTATGAGCCTGACTGATAATCCTAAAATGGTTGTCATCTAGTTTTGGCCACTACATTATGGGTTTTCCAAGCTTGGACTGCTGGTCACTATTTTGCTTGTGAATATCCCAGCCTTTAGGATGTACTTGTAAGGGTAAGACAGCTTCAGTGTTTGTGCAACAGGTGAAGCCAACTGATTCACACTACAACTATGCAGCAGCGATTCAAGTGGAGGTCACCACTAACAGGAATCTGCCATTCTGCTAATCATAAAAGTGAGTAATGTTTGTGAATTTCGGTCCCAGTGTAATGACTTGTAAGTAGGCCATTTGATGGAAGATTGGTCAATCATATCACACAGCATATCCCTTTGGCATTTGCAACAAGCAAGGTACTGACCGTACCGAAACAACCCATGATTGCAAACATCAAAATGTAGTGTCCAACATTAGATGTGATTCAGCAATTGGACAACACTTTCTGGATAATCCTGAGTATGCAAAGAATTACATTGACAACAATTTAGGTTTTGAGAGTCACGGTCATAGAGTGACATATTTGTGTGTATTGGAGTCTACATACATTAATTCACAGGGGCTTAATTTTTGCAGACAGAATATGCACACAACAGCACCTCTTTCAACTCCACAAAATACATGACTTTCATTCCCTACTTCATTTTTCCAATCAGTGTCAACCTTCCTGGTTTAAACTTTAACAAAGCCTGATTGTGAGCTAAATAAAAGCAAAATACTGGAAATCTGAAACAAATATAGAAAATGTTAGAGAAATGCAGCAAGTCTGGCAAGGAGAGAAACAGAGTTATCGTTTTGAGTTCAGTGTGACTCTATCTCAGAACGTTGTCAATCAGTTTTAGTGATTACATTCTCCATGGCAACGCTTCACCAGTCAGAGTCAATTAACCAACCAACCAGCACTTCCTTCGCATGTGCTATAAATGTTTATTTTCCCAAAGCTTCAGCAATATGAGTATTTTCTGAGCCACTACCACCAGTGAATATTTCAACACATTTTACAGACAGTGAAGTAAATTTGAATTGTAGTCAGCATTGTAATGCAGGAAACACAGCAGGTAATAATCAGCACAGCAAACCCCTACCAACAATAATGTGATAATGATCAAATAATCTGTTTCTGTGATGTTGTTCAGGGACAATTATTGACCAGGACTCTGGGGAGAACTGTTCTGCTCTTCTTCAGAATAGTGCCATGTGATCTTTTACATTCATCCATGGAGGCTTGTACTCCCCAGCTCATGTCTCATCTGAAAGACTGCATCTCCAGCATTGGAACAGTTCCTTAATACTGTATAGGAGTGTCTGACTTTATTGGACTGTTCACTACGTTTAGCATGGTCTTGCTTTCTTCTTGATATTGGTAATATATTTTAAAGTATCACCCATTTATTTTTGGGCAGCAGAAGGTAAATTGATTTCAGACATACTGAATTATTATTATAAAAGAATGAATTAGTGCAGAGGCAATCCACTTCCCAAAACTTTGCAGGTTTTCTACCTATCGTCAATCCTTCATTAAAAGCCCATAAAGATGGAGAATTTGATACAATGGGTAAAAATCAAGAATGGATACAGTTGAGTTATCCTGTATTTTTCATATCCAGTCATTGCTGAGGTCAATGTAGGGAGAATTTCTGTATGGCATCTAGCATAGACTCTGCTTAACCTCAATGCGCTTAGATATAATTGCTCGGCATAAGAAAGAAAATATATGTCCTATATCCCAACACTATCATTCCAATATTGTGTGCTCAGAACATGTACAACAAGTTACACAATAGCAACAAAGTGCCTTCTTGACCTTGATGGGTGCTTAATATGTGTAAAAAAAAAGTGCATGGTGATTGCATTGTGTTATTTGAGAGAGGTACTAAATAAACTGTTTAAATCCATTCTAAAATTAACTTAGTCACTTAAGATTCAGTTGATACTGCTGTTTGAGTGGCAGTGACTGCACTAATCCTAAGATGTTGAACTGTTTTGGTTCTCATGGGGTTTCATAGAAATTCAGCGAAAGTACTCTAATGTTCCTTACGAAGGGAAAAGACATTTTGGAGGCATGCCAACCAAATATTGTCGACATTTAATGAGTTCTTTAAGGACTTTTATTCTATACACAAATTATCTAGCTTTTTTAAAAGGCAGGAATTCAATGTATTGTCATGGTGACTATTGCCAAAGTCGGTGAGGAACAGATGTCTGGTTACTTTGAAAAATCTGCAACTAATCAAGGAGCTGCAAGGGTGAATAGCCAAGAAAAGTAGCAAGCAAATAAAAGAGAACCCTTTTGTTAGTTTTCAAACTAATTTTGTTTTGTTTCTTAAATATTCTGCATATAATAATCCATAAATAGTAAGCACATTTAAGGTTGAATGCAGTATTTTTGTCAGATTTCATCTATGCTGTGTGATGGCTACAAAGATGTCATTTGGTTAATATTAAAGTAAGCAAACTATATGCTTTGTAAGCCTTAGCAATTTTACGCTGTGTCATAAAATAATGTATTAATTTTAATATTTTGAAAGCAAACTTAAATATGACAATAATTGCTCAAATGTTTCCATTGAGTTTTCAGTCTTTCAAGGATGAACATTTCTATTTTGTTAATAACCAACTAGTTCCAAAAGCAGTACAGTAGATCTCTTTTGTGAAAAATAGTGAAACTTTCTGACTGTCTCAGTTAAACACTAAACTGCAGAGTGAGCTGTCATTAAGTGGAGTGAAGTTGGCGAGGGTTTTTATGAATCCGGTGTTACTCAGTTCCCAGAGTCCCTGCTGTGTAGTTGTTCCACTCTCCAAGAAGCCTGTTAAAGAGTCCCTGAGAGCATGTGTAAAGCCCTCAATGTTAATAGTTAATTGGATAGGATGGCAAGATGAGAGGACAGCTGAACATGTGGGCCTCTCAGTCTCAAGCACCAGTGGACTTTTAGTTTAATAATAGCAGCTGTTCACATTGTTGAATAACTTTGTTTTCTTCAGTTTCACAAATGATGAAAGGAAGAACGATTCCTCAGAACTGTGCCTTTTTATAGGAAAGTAGAGGGTACCCCTGCTGCTGCTACTCTGCCACTGCTTCAAAACGAAGTCACATGCTGTCACTCCTCCAATCATAGAAGTCTGTGTGGGACCCCTTTTAATGTATATTAACAGATTGTTTTATTTCCTTGCAATGGTTATTGCAAAGAAAACAAGTAGGAATACTTTCACCAAATAGCTTTCTTTATGCCTGTTTACAAAATTAAGCAGTAATACCAGATTACACAGAGTTCACTGGATGCTACTGTTTTCACTTGATACATAAGGTATTTATTCTGTACAGTGTTGAGTAAGGTATTTATTCCATAATTATCTCACTCTGGAACCTGATGGGCATATGCTGATCTCATAATATTGGGTTTGAGTCAAATATCTTGTCTGTTGTCTCTGATCATTAAGAAAGGTGTTCAGTTAACCTAGGTAGTCCATAATACTCAGCGGGTTGTGAGTTCATGGAATGCCCTACCAGTAGCAGTGGTGGACTCTCCCTCTTTATGGTCATTTAAGCGGGCATTGGATAAGCATATGGAGGTTATTCGGCTAGTGTAGGTTAGGTAGGCTTCGGTCGGCGCAACATCGAGGGCCGAAGGGCCTGTACTGCGCTGTATTTTCTATGTTCTATGTTCTAATATTTGGCCTGTTGCACTGTTATGATGGAATCTTAAGTCAATTTTCTGTACAGCATGTGGCAATCATTATCTAGAAAGGAGTATTCAGTCATTTAGAACAAAATATAAATACTACTATATAGCGTTTGCGAAGTATTATAAATAAAATGTTTTTCGGCTACTTTGCTGTGATCTAATTCTGCCTTATGTCAGTTATTAAAAGATGTTTAGATTAGATTACTTACAGTGTGGAAACAGGCTCTTCGGCCCAACAAGTCCACACCGACCCGCCAAAGCGCAACCCACCCATACCCCTACATTTATCCCTTACCTAACACTACGGGCAATTTAGCATGGCCAATTCACCTGACCCGCACGTCTTTGGACTGTGGGAGGAAACCGGAGCACCCGGAGGAAACCCACACAGACACGGGGAGAACGTGCAAACTCCACACAGTCAGTCGCCTGAGTCGGGAACTGAACCCGGGTCTCAGGCGCTGTGAGGCAGCAGTGCTAACCACTGTGCCACCGTGCCGCCCATGATAATATGATATAGTTCAAATATGCAAAGATTGGTGGCACTTTAAATCTGAATAATGTAAACTAACTCATTGTGAAGCATCATATTTGATATGTACAAAAATAAAACCGCATTTGAACAAATCATGTTGGAAACCAGACCTGGTGTTTCTGGGTCTACAGCTAAATGATGTAAGCCCAAATTAGTCAACTTCTCATCATAGTGTGGGAATAGAGTCATCTGTTCAGGCATATGGAATCTTTGGCTTCTATGTTACTCAATCTGCAGATTTCCTAATATCCAAGCCATTGGTATAACTGTTACATACACAAAATATGAAGGAGAAACCTCTGGATTTGCCCTGTTTAAAGATGCAAAAGCAGTGTATGTAAATAAATATTAAAAAATGTAATTTTTTGTGGAGGGATTTGAGTTGTGTTGTCCATAACCATTTCAGTACCTTAGGAGTTAATGCATTCTTTCCACCGGTGGAACATTCAGGAGATTAGGTGCCCCTTAAGTTCCACCTGATCTGATTCAGGATACAGGTCAAAACATTTAATTTACATTTTTTTTCCTCTTTCTTGTAACTATCTGAATATCACTTTCTGGATGAGATCAGACATTATCCTGCATATTTGTTTAAATGTAAATCACTAGAGATGTTGAATGTAGCCTAGATGAGAAGTTGGTTTATTTTGTCTTTGTTGTGCATTTTTTTTCAACTTGCATAGATTAGTATTTTCACTATAAAAACAGCATGTGGCTTGTTTCACTGGCTCAAATGTGCATTGCAAAATAGAACTACTCAAATGTGCCTTGGATCCTTTTACCCACATCTGAAAGAGAAGAAGGAACATAAAAGCTCTTATCCACAAATGCACCACTTTATATTAATATTTAATTAGCAGGCAAATTGTACAGCATGGCTGAAAGCTTCAGAAGAGTTGTTAGTGCCACAATTGACCTAAAAGTTTAATAATAACTCACTCCATAGAGCAAATGCCAGTTCAGCATAGGGAAACACTGCAAGCCAATTCCTTTGAGATGAGAAAGCAAACCAAATGGCAGGCGAGAGTTCCTGGGATGGAACCTTCTGGAAAGCAAGGAGCTGGAGTAACTTTGAAGCCAGGCTTTATATGAAAACAGTGGGGAAAAAGCTGATCCCTCCTGCTCTGGGAGATGCTGGTTTAAGGCCAAAATCTCATGAAACAGAAGTGCAGTTAGATCCTGTAACAGAAGGCACTGGTAGCCCTAATAACCTGGCAAGCAAAGGAGGGGCAAAAAAAGGCTGCTTCTGGGGAAAAAAATGAAGAAATGCTTCATAGTAACTGTAATTAAGAACACTCACTTGTATTTTTCCTGTGTCCAATATGCTCTTTGTATCCATCAAAATACAGAAAACTTGCATTACTGTCACGTCTGTGTATTATTAGTTTTCACATTCGGCTGACTTAGATGTCTTAATTATCATGCTCATCACTGAATTGGTATAAATCATTGTGGATAATAACATATTACTTAAAGAATTCTTGTGCAGAGATGAAATGATTTATTTAGAAAGTAGTGAATGAGTAACATGGTGGTATTAATGCCCTTTTTAACTTAATTAATAGCAACTTCATCATTTCACATATTGTTGGTAATTAGTCCCTGGAAACAGAATGTTGACTTAAGTATGAGCTTCATTGAAGGACTGGAGTGGATGTTTTCACTATGGCAAAAGGCTGGAAATCCGAAAAGAGAGATTTAAGCAATTTGTGAGGGTGATCGCTGGGAGATAATTAGTTAATTATTTAAAAAGCCATCAAACATAATTCTTCAAAATGGATAAAAATGCTGGAACACTAAAATAATAACAAGTAACAGTCTGGCCAGCAGAGGGAGCAGTCTTCTGTCTACCATTACATTCCCGTCATTCTTCCCACCTGCCCCCTCTCCCAGCCAGTCTTCCATCTGGACCTAGGCCTGCCTGTCTGCTTCTGATGACAGGCTATAATTTTTCTCCCATCAACGTGCGGACACTTGGTACAGGATTAGCGTAAGCTCATTTGGAAGTTTCAGTATCTGTAGCCAGCACCTTCATTACAAGAGTCAGCTGTTCTTATTGCGTCTAAAATTTGAAACAGCTTTTGTGTCTTTATTTGCCTATATTAATGAAAAATTTTCATTTCTCCCTTTATTTCTCTGCTTTATGTTAAAGTCTTGAATTTATGGGATTTAAATTATTGATTTTCACTACATTTAGATTGCATGTACGCTATTTATGGTGGCACCTTGACAGTAACTCACTGTGCATTTTATAGAATACTAAGAAATGGATGGCATTAATTGAAGTCGTGATCATGGCCTGCTTTAATTTTAACTCATTTCACGTAGTTTGATAACATCATACAGAGATGAAGTTGTACACAACCCATAGTCACAATGAACCGAATCAGCTACTCCTGATTGTTGAGAATAATGGATATTCTGAAGGGAGTCAAGACTAATTCATTCAGCAGATTTTGATGATGTGAACCAAAAATGAATGTGACATTTAACAGGCAGCTTGTAACGTCATTAAATAATATACTAAACATGCTTCCATTGATTCGAGAGAAATTGACAACATTATGAAATTACTGCTAAATGCATAGAATGTTGATGGTGAATATGTTGTCTCCATGATTATGAAAGTGTACATCTGCAAAATGCCTCCAAAACAGAGGGGTATCATCTGATTCATAGATCTTCACAATGAGATGTTTTTTCCTTTACTGCATTATTATGTAATTACCTGTGGATTTATTAAGAAAATGCAACTAAGTACAATGTTTTTGCTATTAGAATGTTTTCAGTACTTACGCAGTGCCCTGAATATACATTGGTTGTTTACTGTACTTTCACCAATGATATCACACATTAAAAATCTAATTTTGTTTAAACACCTGGACTAATTTTGTCTAATGTTTGAAACACTGAATTCCTTCTACATCATTCAACATTTTTGTGGTTATTTCCTGTCCTTTTAGACCCATCTAAGAAACACTTAAAATTTGATAAAGACACGTTGCACTCAGAATGTGCTAAGACTTGTATGTATGTTACATGAATAATACAACAGCATTATTATGAAACTGAATAAAAAGGGCCAAAATGGGTTTGACCAATAAACATTTATCCACAAGTGAAATAATCTAAAATCCTGAAATAAGTTACTAACCATATGAACAGACACAATATATTCAGTTATGTGGGTTATTATTGAATAAGACAATTCCATTATCCTCTTTAGTTTGAATAACATTTGTGGAAAAAAGTCACAAATCCAGAGATTACGATATGAAAGTATTGTTCCTTTTGTAGATTTACCTAATGCATGCCCTGTCTCAATACCTCTAACATCTTTCTCCTGTACAGGCTTATTCTCTCTCGGGAACATTGAGCTTGCCTTCTGCTCTATTCTTGGAACTCTCACCCTTCAGCTGGGCTTTGCCTCCTAATATTTTTTGCGCATGAGGCATCTCAGTGCCGATTGCCATCACTGCTGCCTCTAGCCCAGCCTCAGCAATACCATGTCCAATACTGCTTCGTCCCCTGTTCTCTAGGCCAACAACAGCTCACAAGTCCTTCATTGAAAATCAATTAATTCTCAAACAAATATGAAAGATAGAAAAGTGTGAAGAAGCGAGATTAATGGAGATCGCATAAGAATTGAGAAACATTCAGCAGTAATAAAAAAAGGAATGCAAAATAATCAAAAATACAAGCAATCTCTCTACATAGAAAGACAGCCCAGAATAAAGCAAGAGAGCTAAGAAACAAATACAAATAACAAATATGATTAAAGGAATTTATGATGTCTTTGCATAGAAAGTTTTTTTTGGTGCACAATACCACAGGGGATCCACTAGCACAATTTCATTCTTTAGTGCAACTATTTCACTTGATCCATCTCAAACTGTAATAATTTATTTCAGGATACAATGATGTTTCACTGCCTCTTATTAAAGCATAGCAAGAGACTAAAAGGGCATTGCCATTGCAGCTTCAGCATCTTAAGCATTTCAGTTTATAATTAATGTACAGCAGAAGATTTAACATGTGCAAAAATGTTATGCAATTCATAAAAATTCTGTGGAACCAAACAGTGCAAAGATAACTAATATCAAAGAGAAAATATTTAGCATCATTGCAGCATGTAAATTTAAAATGATAACCCTTAAACTGTTTAATTGATCTGCAAAAAAAATTGGAATAATTTAAGAAAATGAGAATAAATTGACATCACAATTAAATTGTGGAAAAATATTTTTCCTGACAAATTTATTTTTATATTAATTTGGTTACTTTCTTTCAAAGCAATGATACTGTTTGAAGATTTAATTTATATATTGTGCTAAAATCCCATATTTATTCTGCTGCTTTACTCGGACTGTTTTTAAAAGCTATTTTAAGCTAATTTCCTTTTTATTTCAGAACAAAGCAATTATGGACCGTGTGGTAAAATTGTCTGATACAGTGATTGGTCTTGAATCATTTAATGTTTCTGAAAGAGAAAGCAATCCACTCTATAAGGACTATCACGGTAAGCCTAATCATGACCAAAGTACCCCAAGTGACTTATAGATATTTAGCAGTTTGCCCTCTAATTAGTTTGTCTGCCATAAGGTTGTAATTGATTTCATTTCAGAATCTGCATTTCAACTGTCTCCCAATGTAGCAATCTATTGGTCAGGCTGTTTATCTTTTACTGTGCATTAGGACTGTGAAAGTAACATGGCAACTACTCACATGTTGTCAAGCCAAATTACCAAGACAGTGCTCAATCAGATGTGCATCTTTGTAGGCAGGCTTTTGGGAATACTCATGCAGAGGAAGCCAGGGAGCCACTCGGCCAGTGAGCTTACCAATTCCCTTAACCATGACGAAACTGCACCAACTCAGCCAATGTTCCTGTCACAAAAGATCAGCTTAGATTTGAGCTCACACTGCTCGAAGCTAAAAGCAGACCTCACATGCATATACCAGTTCCTAACCATCATAAATGAGCTTCATTTGCAACTATTCATTTGTTTTACACATCTAGCCTGAGTTTTCTGCTCATTTGAAGGGCTATTTACCTTAACAGCATGTATCAACTTGTTAATGACTGAAACCTCAAAATACATCTTTTTAAATCAAAATTGTGGTCGAATTCTCCAACCTACAAGCCATGTTTTCATGGATGCTTACTGGTGCATTTAATAAAATAAAGATCATTCAGCAATGCTTTTGGGCAGCAAGCAAGGTGATAGCCACATTTGCTTACTGTAAATACAAGGGAAAATATCACAAATGGGCCTTCGTTTTGACAAGCATCAGAATCCTCTTTGTTTATATCTCCATGTCTGTACCTAAATGTAATTAGTTTTACTTGGACAAGGATTTTTGTTTATCTTATTCTGCTTGATTACTTGAACATAATCACACTGTTTGCTTCATTGCTTCTGGTGGCGATCCCTGGTTTAAAAAGGGACAGTGAGGAATGTAAATGTGGAGTGTTCTGCTGTCAGCTTGTTTAATTTATGCAGCTGCATGTTTTTTTTCTAATTTAATTTTTCTTAAGGTTTGCTCCATGTTCGTCAGATTCCTCGACTTAATAGTTTAATCTGTGAAGTGCCTGATACAAAGGACCTTGCTTTCAAACTGAAACGAAAATTGTTCACTATTGAGGTAGGAAACATTAGGGTTTGATCTTAAACTTTATTTCATTTAATAGTGCAATAAGTTGTTTATCAAGTTACTATTTCTCACATTTGAACGTACAATAGGGTATATTTATTTAAGCTATCATCATCTCATTTTTGCCTGTGAAAGTGTATGGGGGGAGGACAGAGAACCTAGTTGTTACGTTTTAAATTTGTGGTCTGTTTGTAACTATTCAAAACATACCTTAAGGCAAACATGTTTTAACAAATTAATTGCTTAGATCAGTTTCAGTTGTTTATTCCATCTGCACTGTTGTGGTTCTAAATTAATCAAATATATTAATAACAAAATATAATTTAACTTATTAAATCATTGTGATTTAAATTATTTAAAGTCCCAACCATACAATATTCTGGATTGATGTAACAGTAATCTCGTATTGTTCTAAATTGTAGTGAACTGTTGGTGATAGCTGGCTTACGTTAGCTAACACATTACTTTGTTTTCCGAAAATAATTTAACATGTATCTGGGAGCTAATTGAAAATCAGTTATAAAACACTGCACACATTTTCTGCAGCTAATGTCATAGCAATAATAAATGCCACTGCTCCAATCATTTTCTTCATATTTATTAAGCAAATGTTGCTGGCCTGGGAGTTTAAAAAGATGGTTACAAAGGTTAATTCCAACATTCAACCAGATTTAAACTTTTCCATTGACCTGAAATATTGGTAGTGTTTATAATCCTGATGTGTTGGGACTGAATTGAATCAATTCTCTTTTTTTTCCCAGCAATACTAAATAGCAAATGAATACAACTGTTAACCAATTAAGGCTGAAGTATTAATTAACTAAGCATGAAAAGGTGAATGCATATTTGAGGAGTGGCTTTTTGTGATGTGATAATTATTTCTTTTCCCGTCCTTGTGTAGTGTCTTCACTGGAGATAAAATAAGTGGGCAGACCTGACAAACCATATTATTTAATCTCCTGTCAAGTGGAAAGCATTTAAGCAGGCCACTTGTCTTGGCTATTTCAGCTTCTACAAGAGAATTGAGCACAAATAAATTAGCATATTTTGCCTTATTCACTAGCTGCTGGTCAATTTGGGTTGGCATCGCTTTGGTGTTTGGTACTTCACCCTAGAGTGACCACTGTGGCCCTTCATTGACCCTCTGGCCTCTTAACTGGCTACTTGATAAGGCAACTGTTGTCATCAACCTCCTTTTCAGTTTTTCTGTCTTGCTTTCCTACCTACCCACCCACCATCCCCCTACTCCCGTCCTGCCATATCCCTCAGAAGAAAACCTATGAATCAGACTCAATCCAGTGACAATTACAATGCCCTCCTCCTAATTAATGGTTATCAGTTGCTTTCATTATTTAATCACATTAAGAGCAGTTAATAGTTAATCAGGCAGCCAATTGTTCGATTGGGTCATCTGGGGAGCAGTGTTGTAGATTGTAGATGTCTTGATTGGGATGCTTCCCTGTAATACCCACTTAATGCTGCATGTAGAAGTCATAAAATCAAGCAGTATTGTCAGAAATAGCCTTCTGACTACTTGTTAAAGAGCCACTGTAACAGAATTTTTTATCAAATTGAACCAAACAAACATCTATTTCGCACTCCTTGAAGAAATATAAGGCCCTTTCCATTTTTATAGAACGTAGAACAGTACAGCACACAACAGGCCCTTCAGCCCATGATGTTGTGCCGACCATTGATCCTCATGTAAGGTAAACCTAATGTTCAAACCCTCAAATTTCTGTGACCATATGCATGTCCAGCAGTCTCTTAAATATCCCCAATGACTGCGCTTCCACAACTGCTGCTGGCAAAGCATCCCATGCTCTCTCAATTCTCTGTGTAAAGAATTCTCTGACATCCCCTCTATACTTTCCGCCAAACAGCTTAAAACTGTGACCCCTCGTGTTAACAATTTCTGCCCTGCAAAAACGTCTCTGGCTACCAACTCTATCTATGCCTCTCATTATCTTGTACACCTCAATTAGGTCCCCTCTCTTCCTTCTTTTTTCCAATGAATAAAGTCTGAGCTCAGTCAACCTCTCTTCGTAAGGTAAGCCCTCCATTTCCAGGCAGCATCCTGGTAAACCTCCGCTGAACCCTCTCCAAAACAACCACATCTGTCCTATAATATGGCAACCAGAACTGGACAGAGTATTGCAAGTGCGGTATAACCAAAGTTTTATAGAGCTGCAACAAGATCTCATGGCTCTTAAACTCAATTCCCCCTGTTAATGAAAGCCAAAACACCATATGCTTTCTTAACAACCCTGTCCACTTGGGTGGCAATTTTAAGGGATCTATGTACCTGCATACCAAGATCCCGCTGTTCCTCCACATTGCCAAGAATCCTGTCTTTAATCCTGTACTCAACTTTCAAGTTTGACCTTCCAAAATGCATCACTTCGCATTTATCCAGTTTGAACTCCATCTGCCACCTCTCTGCCCATCTCTGCATCCTGTCAATGTCACACTGCAGCTTACAACAGTCCACTATACTGTCAAGACACCTCCAACCTTTGTGTCATCTGCAAACTTGCTAACCCATCCTTCAATCTCCTCATTAAAGTCAATAATAAAAATTACAAAGAGTAGAGGCCCAAGAATAGAGCCTTGTAGAACACCACTCACCACTGACTCCCAGGCAGAATACTTTTCTTCCTCTCCCACTCGCTGTCTTCTGCCGACCAGCCAATTCTGTATCCAGACAGCTAAATTTCCCTGTATCCCATTCCTCCTGATCTTCTGAACAAGCCTACCATGAGGAACCTTATCAAATGCTTTGTTAAAGTCCATATACACCACATCCACCACTCGACCCTCATCAACTTGTCTAGTAACATCCTCGAAGAACTCAATAAGATTTGTGAGGCATGACCTGCCCCTCACAAAACTGTGCTGACTGCATTTAATCAAGCCATGCTCTTCCAGATGGTCATAAATCCTATCCCTCAGAATCCTTTCTAACACCTTGCAGACAACAAACGTGAGACTGACTGATCTGTAATTGCCGGGGATTTGCCTATTTCCTATCTTGAAGAGAGGAATTACATTTGCCTCCCTCCAGTCCTCAGGTATGACTCCGGTGGAGAGCAAGGATGCAATGATCTTCGCAAGCGGCGAAGCAATCACATTTCTCGCTCCCCAAAGCAGCCAAGGACAAATCTGGTCTGGCCCTGGCAACTTGTCAATCTTAATGTTTGTCAAAATTTTTAGCACATCAGCTTCCTCAGTCTCTATCCGTTCCAGCATGCTTACCTGCTCCTCAATGGTTTCATTCACTTCAAGGTCCTTTTCTTTAGTAAAGACAGAAGCAAAAAACTCATTTAAGGCTTCCCCTACCTCCTCAGACTCTATACACAAGTTCCCTATGCTATCCCTGATAGGCCCTACTCTTTCTTTGATCGTTCTCTTATTCCTCACATACGTGTAAAATGCCTTTGGATTCTCCCTAATCCTTCCTGCCAAGCCTTTTTCGTGCCCCCTCCTGGCTCTCCTCGCCTGCCTGTAATCCTGTAGAGCTGAGCAAGACCCTTGCTACCTCCACCTTACGTAAGCTGCCTTTTGATGAGAAGCTCCTCCACTCTCGTCATCCAAGTTTTATCTTACCCCTTCTTGCCTGTCTCAGAGGAACATATTTGTGCATCACTCACAACAACTGTTCCTTTAACAGTCTCCACATGTCTATAGTGCCCTTTCCATGGAGCAATTGCTCCCAGTCCACGCTTCCCAACTCACGTCAGATAGCATCATAGTTTCCTTTTCCCCAATTAAATCCTCCCATTGTGTCTGCTTCTCTCCTTCTCCATAGCTATGTAGATTGTGAGGCAGTTGTGGTCACTATCACCAAAATGCTCTCCCACCACAAGATCTGACACCTGCCCTGGCTCATTGCTGAGCACCAACTCCAAAGTGGCCTCTCCCCTTGTCGACCTGTCAACATATTGAGTTAGGAAACCCTCCTGAACACACCTTACAAAAACAGCTCCTTCCAAACTATCTGTTCGAAGGAGGTTCCAATCAATATTGGGAAAGTTAAAGTCACCCATTACAACAACCCTACTACATTCACAATTTTCCAAAATCTGCCGACTATGCTTTCTTCAATCTCCCTGCTGTTATTGGGGGGCCTGTAGTAAACCCCTAACGAGGTGACTGCTCCCTTGCTGTTCCTAATTATCACCCATACTGACTCAGTAGGCAGACCCTCCTCGACAGTGGTAACTTCTGTAGTTGTGATACCCTCTCTGATTAGCAGTGCTACACTCCCTCCTTTTTTACACCTCCCCCCACCCCCCCCAACCACCCCCCACCACCACCACCACCACCCATCCCTATTCTTTTTAAATGTTCTAAACCCTGGAACATCCAGCAACCATTCCTGCCCCTGAGAAACCCATATCTGTTATGGCCACAACATCATAACACCAGGTACTAAGCTCCATGCTGTAAGCTCCCTTTAAGTCTCCTATTTTATCTTTGATACTGGTCATAAATGAACTGTTTAAAGCTGTCACTTGCATTTCTGTGCTTTGTCTTTGATTATCTTTGCAGATAAGTGCTCAAATCCGATTTGCGCTTTGAATTGTTTGTCACATTTGCTGCATACTTTTAAGAGTGTGATTACTCTGTTAAAGTTCAAGAGCTGCTGCTGTTAGTTTATTTGGATTTGTAATTGTCGAAATTGCAAGATCCTGATTGTCAGCTTGATGCCCATCAAAGTTTATTCCTAGGTAGGCTGTTTTCTCAAGACCAGCAATATTATGCATTGCTTCAGTACATTTTTGGTGTGACCAGGACCAAATTTGGCAGAATAAATTTCACCGCCCACTGCTGACATAAAGTATGCAGCCGAATTGTGGATAGTTTTCATCGAATGATAGTCTGGAGTTTTGCGCAATGCAAGTGCATTGACCTTCCCCTGGTCCGCATCATCCCAAATCTCTGATGGGGAGATTTTACTCTGTGTAAAAACTATAGTTAACAGCCCTAACTCTGGACTAAAAGATCCAGGGACAAATCCAATCTGCTCCCAGAGAGGTGTCATTGCTATTATAGTACAGTTCTATTCCAATGCTCGCTGGAAGAGAAATTCAACCGAATTCTTGAACGAATATTGTACTCTTTCATTTGTATTTATCAAATATGTAAAACGAAACCAAATAGCAGAACATTTACGAAACTGACAAAAATGCAATTTCGTGGTAAAGTCAACATTCTTGTAATGTTTTATATGTGGCACGGTGACACAGTGGTTAGCACTGCTGCCTCACAGCGCCAAAGACCCGGGTTCAATTCCCACCTCAGGCGACTCTCTGTGTGGGTTTCCTCTGGGTGCTCCGGTTTCCTCCCACAATCCAAAAATGTGCAGGTTAGGTGAATTGGCCACGCTAAATTGCCCATAGTGTTAGGTGAAGGGGTAAATGTAGGGGAATGGGTCTGGGTGGGTTGCGCTTCGGTGGGTCTGTGTGGACTTGTTGGGCCGAAGTGCCTGTTTCCACACTGTAAGTAATATAATCTAATCTAAAAGTACTGAAAGGAAATTATGAATTTGTGAAAAAGTGTAAATGTCAAAGTTTGTGAGAAGATTTGTAGCTTGGGTGCTCGTTGTTGTGGTTCTGTTCGCTGAGCTGGGAATTTGTGTTGCAGACGTGCTTGGGAGCCTCCTGTGAAGCGCTTCTGTGATCTTTCCTCCGGCATTTGTAGTGGTTTTAATCTGCCCCTTCTGGTTGTCTGTTCCAGCTGTCCGTTTCAGTGGTCGGTATATTGGGTCCAGGTCGATGTGCTTATTGATTGAATCTGTGGATGAGTGCCATGCCTCTAGGAATTCCCTGACTGTTCTCTGTTTGGCTTGTCCTATAATAGTAGTGTTGTCCCAGTCGAATGTTGCTTGTCATCTGCGTGTGTGGCTACTAAGGATAGCTGGTCGTGTCGTTTCGTGGCTAGTTGATGTCAACAACAGAATCAGTATTCACATTGATAATACCTTAAATTTGTAATTGTAAGTACTTTTCCTTAATCTGACTGCTTGTGTTACATGACATCAGAAGCAAATCTTAGTGGTCTTCTTCAACTGGACAAAACATAAACCTAAAAGTGATTAAATGTACATCAAGATCCTTGAAAAGAAAATTGTTTTGTCAAAAAATAATTAAAGCAAAAAACATTGAAAATGGACAGCAGGTGTGTCACTATCCAAAATGAGGAAGGAAATGTCAATGTTTTAACGTTCCTTAGTCCTGCATAAAATAGTCCAAAAATATCAGATGATTTACAAGGCATGCATTTCAGTAGTGTTCCTCACAACCTTAAGGCATCCCAAAATGCTTTAGAACTAATTAATACTTCTGAACTGTAGTTACTATAACAGTGTTGTGTCGCCATAGTCTTACCAAACCATAGTGTCTTATTGCAAAGGAGGATTGGTGGTGATTTAACCTGAGGGCCACCAGACCTCAGGTGAGGGAAGAGGAGTTGAGAAGGAGTCTTTCATAGTAATCTCAAACCATTGTTGGGAATTGAGCCCACGCTGTTAGCATCACACTGCTCTGCCAACAAATAATCCAGCCAACTAAGCTAAATCAATTCCCTATAATAGTGTAAAAACAGCCAGTTTGCACACAGGAAGCTGCCGCAAAAGCAGCATGCAAATGATCAGATAATGCGATTGAATGTGGTCAATGCTTAAACAACATTTACAGCTGAATAACAATATTTGCAGCTGGGTCTTCAGCTATAACTTTATTAACATGTGGAACTCTTTGTGAAATTATATTTCATTTAAACACTGAAAGCTCACATTTTGGTAAAATGTAAACCAGATTTCAAGTAAAGGCACAGAACTTTCAGGGAAAGATGACAATTTGGCTTTGAAGACCTCTTCATTACATCATCCTGCACATTCCATCACAAACTCTGAAGACCCGTCAGTCAATAAATGGGTCTTCTGGTAACAAGCTTGTGTTGTATAATTTTATAAGATAATTTTACAAGCTAGTTTAATTCACAAGTTTCTGTTTCAGATAGATGATTTGATAAACATAAATGTGTATTAAAGATATATGCCAGTAGTATATTTGCCAGATGGGAGTAAAGTTGTTGGAAGTTTATCAAAATTAGGGTAAAAATATTGAAGTAAACGTACTTAAATGAATAGAGCATTAAAAGCCTAGAAAAAAATACAAAAAAGTCTGTCTGTCTAATCCTATTTCTTTCCACTTTGGAATCTTAATTAGAAGGAGATAAAAACCATCATTTGACTAAATTATTGTCTTGAATCTGTAGCAAAAGGTATAATCCGCAATTGGGCCAATTAGTGCACCCTGTAGTTAGCCATGCTGAGGCAAGCAATGTGATTAGAGCTGACACCAGCCTAGTTCCCACTGTTGCTTTGCCAGGTATGATGGTCAGACTTCAAAGGGCTTGAGGCATCAGCAGGGCAAGGTTTGGAGGCCAACTTTTGGTCCGTTTGTTAATCTCTCTGCTAAACTGCAATGCCCCTTGCACAAAACGAGCTTACGCGACACAATCATGCGGCATTAAAGTTTCAGTTGAGCTATGCCAATTGCCTTTGATTTTCTGATGATTGACCAAAAGATGCCTATACAGCCAGACACATGCTCAAACGTTCCTGATTAGGTAAGCTGAAGAGTTATCTAAAACATTTTTTTGTTGGATTGGTCTAGATGGTATGCTTTAGCTTAACATTTGAGATGAAGTCATCAGTGTCTGATATATTCAGATTGTTTATAATAATCTGGAATGTAATGGAACATTTTTGGAACTCATCCTGTCCTGATTGCCTAATCATCTGTCTCTATTGTATTTTATTTCCTGTTTAGTTGATGCTTTCGTAGTAACGTCACAACATTTCCATTTTAAGAACAGCCTACAGCAGCACTAGTACTGTTGAGTAAGAGGAACTGCTATTCACTGACTTTCCCTTAGGCTGCTACTGCCTTGCTTAACTTGTGCCTCTCTCTTACACAGTTCAACTGACTTTAGATTGGTCAGAACATGGAAATTCATGACGCAGCTTGACAAAGTAGTCATCATCACATTCCTTCTGAATTTAATTGTTAAATGTATTTATCATGACGAGGCTAAGTCTTAAAGGAGATCAAGCATGTTTGCTCAAAAGGAATGAGATAGATGCAATGTGTAGCTTTGTTCTAATGCATACAATTTGTTTGGTATAGCATTCATAACAATTTGTCACCATATTTGGTGGTGATTGCCTGAGATGGTGTTATCGGTTGAGTGCCAAAGGAACTTCAAATGATCATGAAAGAATGCTGGTAGGCATTACACGCAGACTGACAATTTTGACAATGTGTGTAAATGTTAAATAAACAAGGTTTAGATTTAAGTTGGATCTATAAGTTTCAGCCTTCTTCCAAGTAAATATACATAAATTGCTGTTTAGAGATATGATAAGCACAAGTGCGTGTTATTAATACAATTGACCCATTAATCTCAGACAAACTGCCTATCATGCAATTCAATAATGTTGGGGGTGGGGCTAGTAGAATTGCACCAATTTATAGTAAATCATCTCCTCTGTCACTTCTATAAATTAATCACGGAATAGACTTTTACCAAATTTTTTCCTTATGTATTTCATCATGTGCTAGCATTGTCAGTATTCTTTTCAGACTAAGCAAAAATTGATGAATGACAGAAATAAACAGGGGGCTAGCAAAAGTCAGAAAGTCTTGAGAATTGGGGAAAAGAATGCTTGTAAACAAAATGTGATAAACTGAACCAAAAAGAGGGGGAATATAAACAGAAAGAAGATTCATTTTGAGAAAAGAAACAATATTTTATAACATTTATCAACAGAAATAAATGCAAATAAAATGTACTGTCACTCTCTCAACATAAATTAAAGTAAACTGTCCGTAATTATTCATACTTCAGGGAATGTCTGAATCGCTAAAGGTTAAAACCGGAAAAGAAAATTTATTTCTCTTGTACATTTTCTTTGCTTTTTCCATTTTTGCCTTCCTCTATTTCATGACCTCTGGATACACTCTTTCCCGTTGCATAGTTTAACCTTGTCACTAGCTTTTGACAAATGTACAATCCAAATGCCAGTCACATAAAGATTCTTGCTTTCACTATGTCATCACAACAGGAAATGCTACTTGATTAACCACTGCAAGATTGTATTACACATTTTTAACACTTACTTTATCAGAATATCCTAAACCACCTGATCAGTAGGAAAATGTGAGCTTTGAACATCCCAGTGCATTTTGCAACCAGTTAAGTATTTTTGTGTTCTTGTAATTCAGAATCTAAACTGTACTTCTTAAGTGGACAAAAGCATTCAGTTTTAGTTTTTTAGTTGTAATTTTAGCTGTAAATGTTGTGAATTCTTGTTTGCTGTAGGTGTTTTCCCCACCAATTATTTCCATTTTTTTGCCCTTACCACCTGAAGACACCAGTGTCCTCTGGGGCACAGCTCCACAGACAGTGGCAGCTGTCTGGCACCTTGGTGTTCGAAAGCAGGACCTGCAACATGTTGTTAGAGCAAAGAGAGATTTATTCTGCATATAACTTGGCATACCTGACCTGGGAGTGCTTGATGCTTGGTGCCTGCAAATGATAAGTGTTCCTCCTTCAACTGCAACAATATTCGTATCATTGAAGACAAGATTTAATACAAAAGGCTTTCTTTAAATTGTGAATTTTTGATTCTTGTCAGTCAGCTGTAGAGGTAATTGTTACAAACAAACTGAAGAGAAGGGGAATTTGCAAAGTGTGTCCACATCAACTATATGAGATATTTGTATCATCAGTAGTCACAGGTGACATGCCAGAAGACTGAAGGTTGGCTGAAGTGGTGACACTGTTTAAGAAAGGTAGTAAGGACAAGCCAGGGAACTATAGACCAGTGAGCCTAACGTCGGTAGTGGGCAAGTTGTTGGAGGGAATCCTGAGGGACAGGCTGTACATGTATTTGGAAAATCAAGGCCTGGCTAGGGATAGTCAACGTGGCTTTCGACGTGGGAAATCATGTCTCACAAATCTGGCGAAGTAACAAAGAGGATTGATGAGGGCAGAGCAGTAAATGTGATCTATATGGACTTCAGTAAGGCATTTGACAAGGTTCCTCATGGGAGACTGCTTAGCAAGGTTAGATCTCATGGAACACAGAGAGAACTAGACATTTGGATACAGAACTGGCTCAAAGGTGGTGGTAGAGGGTTGTTTTTCAGACTGGAGGCCTCTGACCAGTGGATTGTCACAAGGATTGGTGCTGCATTCACTAATTTATATAAATAATTTGGATGTGAGCATAAGTGATATAGTTAGTAAGTTTGCAGATGACACCAAAATTGGACCTGTAGTGGATAGTGAAGAAGGTGCTGACAGGTGGAACTAGATTGCAGTGGGATAGCTAGTCGGCATGGTCTGTTTCCATGCTGTACATCTGAGTCTTAAGTAAATGTTGTGACTCCAAGGACAGTTTACAGGCAGACATTCTGCAGTATGTGATTAACTTTCTGACCTCCCAAAACTCTCCACTATCTACATAGTCTGAGTAGGCATCTATGCAGCTGAGCAGAAGCTCAACACTACCTAAGATAAATAGCTTAATTAGCTGTAAACATTTATTCTTTCCACCAACAGAGCACTGTGTAATGGCATGTGTACTCTTGCAACTCACCTGTGGCCATTATACAGTGCAACCACTGAATGCCAAATGAAGATGGCTAGATTGTCTCTTGTTATAGCTGATTTGTATGGCATTGTGTGACTAGTTTGTTAGCTGTCAATTTGTGGACCAATGCTGGACATTATTCAGGATTTGGTGCATGTATGCATGCTGCATGGGCTCCTTTGTCATCTGAGGAATTGCAAACTTAGCTGAACATTACAATTATCAGTAAGCAGTCCCAATTCCTTTTATGTCGCTGATAAAGCAGCTGAAAATAAATCTCTAAGTGGATTTGGAGATAAGTAATCTTAACTGAGTCCAAATTAAGGACTTCCTGAAGAAGGGCTTATGCCCGAAATGTCAATTCTCCTGTTCCTTGAATGCTGCCTGACCTGCTGCGCTTTTCCAGCAACACATTTTCAGCAAATTAAGGATTTACCAACATATTATTGTGGATTAGTCTGTTTGATAGCACAACTCCTTCCATTACTTTTCTGATGATTGAACATACGTTGGTAGGATGGGAGTTGATCACATTAGACTTTTCCTGTTTTTTTTTGTGAAGTACCACTTTTCAGGTTCTTAGACAAATGCCAGAACTGCAGCTGTAGTGGAGGCACCACTAAATCTGCACTACAACTCTTCATCATAATGTCATGTTGAGATAATTTGTTATCCAAGCACAGTGCCTACTGACACATCCACAGGACAATCAAATGCAAGCTCAAAGAGATGCAAAGTGCTTAGCTGAATCAGAAAACAGATGAGCTTCAATCATAATGCAACCACAAAGTCTGAAATCAATTTTTCAATGCTGTGAAATCTGTCTACCAGCCCTAGTCTACTGGTTCATCACTAATTCTCAGTGCCTATAGATCAGTACTACTGACACACAAAAAAACCCTAGAAAGTAGCAGACCATCTTGACCGTATTCTAAATCTTCCTTCATTCATCTGTGAAGAGGTAATTTGCAGGTTGCCATCAGCTGCTGTCTTGACACCCTCCAAGAATGCAAGAAAGCATATTCCTATTTGGCAACAAAGCTCGATCACCTGATGCTATCCCAGCTGGCTGTCAATATCTGGTCAGAAATTCACTAAATTCTTTTAGTCTGTGTAGAAACAAGGAATCATCGTGCAAACACAACAAAGGTATTTCCGCTGTCGACCTATATAAGTGGAAAGGAACTCAACAGTCTAACAATAATAATAAAGGAATCAGTTTCCTTTCCATCGCTGTCAAAATATTTCTATAATGCTGAGTGAAGCATCTTGGCCAGATCTGATGCCAGAGAGTCAATGCAGTCTCAGAAAAGTTCAAGGAATTACTAATGTGGTATTACAGTTTGACAATTCCAGGGGAAATGTCAGTAATAGAAAATGATCTCTATGCCAAGCTTGTTGACCTAACTAGGGTCTTTAGTAGTAATAGAGAAATTCAACTGCCCTGAGAAATTCTTCATTATAGTTTAACAGTTCCATTGCATCATGCTGATATGTGTCTCAGCAGATTGATTCTTGACCAATCCCAAGCCATTGATAAAATTAAAACGGGGCTGTGTAATAGTGCAAACCCTCTCCAGTGTTTTTGTTTTCTCCATTACATTGTCTGATGCCTTCCATATCAGTGATCCCGTCATCAAAATCAGCATATGTGTGGGAAGCTGTTGATTCTGAGATGACTCCAGGCAAAGAGCAAGATCTTCAAAGACATACTTAATAATCTTCTTTTTGCCAATGATTGCAGCATGGATATTTTTTTCACCAGTGCCTGTGACAACTTTGGTCTTATGATCACCACAAAGAAATCTGAAGTAATGTACAGTCAAGTAAGAAAAATGGTGCAGCCTCCTTTGAAAACAAGTGCAAATCATAGGCAGAGAGAAAAAACAAGGATTATAAATTTCGATCAGAAGGCAAACTCATCCAAAACTCAGTCATCTGTGTTATCCTGCCATATTTGCAATAGAGCCTTCTGGGCACAGATCATCCTTTAACTGTCAAGTACAAACCCATAGGAATCTCTTTATGCATCCCAAATGGTTATCTTTGTTTTTAAGGATGAATGAGATATGTGTGCAAAAGCAAAATTATGGGACTAGTGTAAATCTGAAATAAAAACACAAAATTCTAGAAATATTTACTAGGTCAGGCAGCATATGTGTGTAGATAAAGCAAACACTTTTCAGTTCAATGACCTTTCATCAAAACCAATTATCCCTTGGTGCGGGATAACATACCTGAGTGACTGAAATAACCGATGCAGCCTCCCAGTATTTGCAACGATAATCATAAGAAAGATCCAGGTCAAAAGATACTTCACAATAATTTGACCAGAACTTTGTTTGGAGAAGTACGAAGGAGTCCATATAGATCAGTCAAATCTGACACTATCAGATCACCATCCAAGCTTTGCCCAATCATAGTATCCACTTTAAGTGCAATCTGTACCGGTTCTCTGTGAAATGAGTGTGGGAAACTTCATCTCACTATCAAAGAAGACCCAGAATTAAAACTTGATGAACAATCTCCCTGAGAAGGGACAATGGATTATTTGGTATGAGAAATGGAAAAATGTTACACAGATGCAATGTTCAGAGCTGGAGGTATTGCATTGGAACTTCACACTGCATCTAGCTTGTACAGTGACTCTCAAGTCATCTGATGTATTCCACAGAGTAAATCAAATTGGCTGAACATGAGTTTGTGGGGATTTAGTAAAGAAGCTAAGAAGAATAATCAATTCTGAACTCTAGCTGTACACGTTTGTGAACTTATGCACTTTGTCTATTTGTCTGTGTCACACTTCATGCTGTTTTGTTTATCTTTGTAATTCAGTGCTGAGCTATACAAACCAGGAAAGTCTAACTGGCCTCAGTTCAAAGATAGAGATACTCCAATCATCCTCAATATGTTTGGGTCAGGGTTAGGGAAAAATAACCAGGTTCTAAGATTCGAGGATTGTCGAATGGAATGTCATAAAACATTTGTATGAATGTCAAAGAAGGCCATGACCAAGTTCAGTTGTGATTTTCATTCTGAAGGTACACAAATTGGAGCTGTCCCTTTTAGTAGAATTATTTAAGGTGTCCTGATTTCTGAAAATCTGTTATTTTCTCGAAACACCTGCACACCCAGATCAGGAGTAGCACATTTGAAGTCTCACTATGTTGCCATTTGATCAAATCATGTCTGATTTAACTGTGTGCCTACTCTTTTCCTGTCTACCCCTCTAAAAACTTTGACTCCATTGCAAGTCAAGAATCTATGTAATTCATTCTTTAAAATATTCAATGGCTTTACCTCCAGTACTCTATGGGGAAGAGAATTCCACAGACTAATGACCCTCCTAAGAGAAAATAAGTTTCTTTGAGAGTTCATAATTGATTTGTTTTCTAATAAACATTTTTTCAGATCTGGTGAAGCAGTATCTTCCAGTGAGAAGTGTCAAAGTTAAATATAATTAACTGTGTGCTGTAACTACTGCAGAGGTACCAACAATCTCATTTTCACCAGCAGACTAGCTAGAAAATATGCCTTGAAAATAATATAGTTTGGGCGGTTGTGGAGTAATACATGAAGTTCAGGAAATTCTAAAGCTGAAATGCATGGTTCACACATGGAAACAGACCAGTTCAGCCAATCTCCATCAGTGTATATACTTCATATGAACTACCTCATTGGCATATCCTTTCACCCTTTTGTTATTGTTTAGCTTCCTCTCCACTGCATTTATTCATTTTGTGGCAGAGATTAGAGATTGATTAAAGAAATTGAAATGTAATTATGTTGGGCATTGGCAAGCGACACATAGAATATATTTAGATTTTGTCTCCTTAACAAAGGAAGGCCATACTTGCAATAATTCTGAATGGTGAGAGCTCACTCGATTGGTTGCTGGAATGAGGGAATTGTTTTATAAGGAGAGATTGACAAGATAATATCGAGAATCAAGAACTTTCGGTCACAGTCTCAGGACAATGGGCCAGCCATTCCTGACTAAAAAGAGGAGAATTTTTTTGACTCAAAGGATTTTTTAGAATCCGCTATATCAGGGAGCTGTGGATGTTCAGCTATGAAATATATTTAATAAAAGGGTTGACAAATGTTTGAGTACAAGGGGAATGAAGTGATGCTAGATTTGACTGAGAAGATAATCTTTGTAAATGTTGCAAAAGACCAATGACCTCTCTTTGCTCCTACTGTGTTCCTATTCTGTTTAACTATAGTGCTAGCAAGTTCCACATTCTTGCCAGTCTCTTGGTAGAGAGGTTTCTCCTGCACTTCCTATTGGAATTACAAGATTGTTTGTGACTACCTCGTATACTTTTCAGAACTACTGCTTCCAAAATCTAAATTTTACTCAGCTGGGAAGTCAGAATTTATTTCAGTGTACCAACCTCTTATTTGTTGGACTTTATATATTTAAAACCAATTCACATTGTGGCAAATAATAAAAAATTAAGTGTAACTAAAATAAATTGTGGTCTCGTTTAATTATTCTTTTGGGTAGATGTATTGCAAATAGACCACCATTTGATGACCACTCGTAATTAGACCATAAAACAGTAAGATAAAGGAGCAGAATTGATTCTGCTCCGCTATTCAATCGTGGCTGATGTTTCTGCACCCCATTCTCCTGCCTTCTTCCTGCAACCCTTGATTCCCTTACCAAAACTGTTAAACTTGAAAGGGTTCAGAAAAGAGTTAAAGGATGTTGCCACGGTTGGACAATTTGAGCTATACGGAGAGGCTGAACACGCTGGGGCTATTTTCTTTGAAGGGTCAGAGGCTGAGGGGTGACCTTATAGAAGTTTATAAAATCATGAGGGGCATGGATAGGGTGATTAGCCTATTTTTCCCAGGGTGGCAGAGTCCAAAACTAGAGGGCATAGATTTAAGGTGACAGGGAAGTTTTAAAAGGGGAAACGTTTTTATGCAGAAGGTGGTGTATGTATGGAATGATTAGATTAGATTAGATTAAATTAGACTCCCTACAATGTGGAAACAGGCCCTTCAGCCCAAGGAGTCCACACTGATCCTCCAAAGAGTAACCCACCCAGACCCATTTTCCTCTGACTAAAGCACCTAACACTATGGGCAATTTAGCATAGCCAATTCACCTGACCTGCACATCTTTGGATTGTGAAAGGAAACTGGATTTGCCAGAGGAAATGGTGGGGGCTGTTAGTCACAAAATTTAAAAAACATCTGGGTAGGTACCTGAATAGGAAGGGTTTAGAGGGTTATGGAGCAAATGCTGGCAAATTGGACTACATTAATTTAGGATATCTGATCAGCATGAACAAATTGAACAAAGGGTCTGTTTCCATGCTGTACAACAGAATGACTCTATGACTCAATGAAGAACCTCTTTAGCTCTGTCTTTAATACACTCAGTGACTTAGCCTCCACGACCTTCTGTGGCTATGTGTTTCACTGGTTAATTACCTTGTAGCTGAAGAAATTACTTTTCATCTCAGTTTTAAAGAGTTGTTTCTTCACTCTGAGGTTTTGCCCCCCAAGGTTTTAGTCTCTCCTACTAATGGAAACATTTTCTCCACGTCCACACTATTCAGTATTCTATAAGTTTCAGTCAGATCCCACCTCTTCCTTCAAAACTCAATCGGGTACAGACCCAGAGTCCTCAACCATTCCTCATATGACAAGCAGATCATTCTTGTGAACTTCTTCTGGATTCCTCCAAAGTCATTGCATCCTTCTTTAGATATGGGACCCAAAACTGCTCACAATATTCCAAAGGTGGTCTGACCAGAGCCTTATACTGCCTCAGCAGTACATCTTTGCTCTTGTATTCTAGCCATCTTGAAATAAATGCTAACATTGCATTAGCCTTCCTAACTGCCAACTGAACCTGCATGTAAAAATTAAGGGAATCCTGAACTAGGACACTCAAGTCCCTTCGTGCTTCACATTTCCAAAGCCTTTCCATGTTCAGAAAACAGTCTGCACCTCTGTTCTTCCTACCAAGGTGCATAACCTTACACTTTCCCACATTGTATTCCATCTGCCATTTGGTCACTCTCCTGGCCTGACCAAGTCCTTCTGCAGTTTCCCTGCTACCTCAACACTTCCTGTCCCTCCTCCAGTCTTTGTCACATCTGCAAATTGAACAGCAACACCCTCATTTACTTCATCCAGATCATTGGATAGTGTGGATAGTTGTGGTCTGAATGCTGACCCCTGTGGAACTGAACTAGTCACCGGCTGCCATCCTGACAAAGACCCCTTTATTCCTACTCTGTGCCTTCTGCCAGTCAGCCAATCCTCTATCCATGCCAGTACCTTGCTCTTAGCACAATAGGCTCTTCTCTTCTCTAGCAGCCTTCTGTGCGACACCTTGTCAATGGCCTTTTTGAAATCCAAAATGGTTTTGTACTGTAACTTCCTCTTGTTGACCCTCTATTTTTCAGTATGTCTAGTGTTGGCAAGCCCTCCTGCACTCCTCTTTGTTTCATTACTGATCCCCAGCTTGATGCTGATGTTAGAGTGGGGGTGTGATGCTTCAAAAGTTACAAATTCCAGCAGTTTCCTTGACAATGGTTTGACTTCAAGCCATGAAACAGACCAATTTTGAGGATTCCCAGGCAACTCACTCCTGTATATTTATTAAAGGTAAAGTTATGATTAGTAGAGTAATAGAGTCAGACAACATGGAAACAGGCCCTTCAGCCTAACTTGTCATGCCTAAACTGAACTAGTCTCAATTGCCTCTGTTTGGCTATGCTGCATTCTATACCAATGGGACAGCACATAGCCATGAATTGTGATAGTGGTATTTGGGGCATTGTCTGTAAAGTTTGATACATTAAGTATATCTATGTCAGGCTGTTCCTTAACCAATATGTGCTTCCAATTTTGTCATAAGGCCTAACATGTTTATTAGAGGGACCTTTAAGGCCAGCAGAATTGAGTTTATCAGTCATTTCTGGTGCCTCCATCAATGCTGAGTGTTCTGTCTGATTTCATTCTTTTTTAGCTGCTAGCAGTTTAATATACCTGAAGGGCTTGCATGGCATTTCAGAGAACAGTTAAGAGTCAACTTTTTTTGTTGTCTTATACAGGCCAGACGAGTAAAGATCACTGATTTCCTTCCATAAAGGATATTAGTGACCCAAACTGTTATTTTTTCATATATGTATCAATGCTATTTTCACTGTCTCTATCACTGAAATGAACTTCTAATCCTTATTTTTTTTTAATTTAATTTAAATTGAACCAACTGCTGAGGTATTTAAATCCATGTCCCCAGAGCTTCAGCATGGGCCTCTTGGTTGCTAGTCATTACCATTCCTTCTGGCTCTACTATTCTGAGTATTGAATCCAAATTGACCCTTCATTCCCCACTCAAATTCTGTTGATGGAACTTTCCACTCTGACTCCTGCCAAAGCATGCAACTTATACTAATCAGCTTTGTTGCATTTTATAACATGTGAGAAGTTCTTTCCATTATTTTTGCAATTACTATTTGAATTTACTGTAGCTAATTTAGCTGGTATATGCTGAGTTGGAAACTAATTTGTATTTGTCATTGTCAATTTCTAATATTAAATATTAGGCAACTGCTTTTTGTTGCCAGTGTGGTGCAGGAAAAGCACAGCAGGTCAGGTAGCATCCAAGGAGCAGGAGAATTAATGTTTCAGGCAAAAGCCCTTTACCATTCCTGATGAAGGGCTTTTGCCCGAAATATCGATTCTCCTGTTCCTCGGATGCTGCCTGACCTGCTGTGCTTTTCCAGCATTACACTATCAACTCTAATCTCCAGCATCTGCAGTCCTCACTTTTGCCTAACTGCTTTTTGTGTTGACTTTAGAATCTTATTATCAAAATAATTATTGAAGTATGTATTAAGATGTATATTCATTTCCATTCTGATGTTTCTCAACATGAGGATGGATATGAGAGAAAATTATTTGCACAGAAGTACATTTCATGTCTCAAATCTCAAATTGATCAAGAGGGCCACACCTTATGCTATGTTATAAATCTAATGAGAGTACTGTCCAACCTAACAGAATTATCTGGCACACTTAAATATACAGGTTAAAACTAAATCACAAATTGCTAAATAGTTGAAATTAATTTTCCTCAACAAACAAATAAAGATTACTCCATATCTAATCAGCAAGTCAAAAAGCTCACGGGATGGTTCTGGTCCATTTCAAAATTTGTTCTCTTTTGAATATTTGAATACATAATATGCTACACAATATCATCATAGAGTCAATAGAATTTTGGCTTTCATAAACAGGACATAGGGTTCAAGAGTAAAAAATGTAACAATGAATTAAGTAAAACATTTTTTGGAATAGAGTTAGGGTACTGAATTCAGTTTAGGACAGCCTGCCCTTAAAGCACACTAAAGCTCACAGGTAGCATACAAATCAAATTAGCAAAAATGATGTCAAGAATAGTAAACTGCCACTAAGAGAAGATACTTGAGATAAAGAATTGCTGCTGGAGCAGAAAAAATTTAAAAGAAGATTTGCTAAATATTTGGAAATTGAGTTTTGATTAGAGCAAAAATGTAAATACCAATTGTACAGGGAATCTTTGACACGCATCATATTAAAATTATTATTGAGCATTTGAGAAACATTATTTTCACAGTGGACTGTCAGAATATGGAATGTCTTATCTCAGGGAATAGCTGGAATACCAGCTCATTCTATTGCTATAAAGAGAAAATTGGATTTAAATATTAGACGTTGGACGGAGTTGGACCTAAAGGTGTGTTTCCGTGCTGTACGTCTCCATGACTCTAAGTAGAGCAAGGCAGGCTTTGGTGATGGGACAGGATTCCCCAGCTACAGTGATTATACTCCCAAAGTAGTCCATTGGTTATAAAACTCTTTGAAATAACCTAGGCACAGGATAAGTGACAGCATTGTATTTATATAACACCTTTAAGATTCCATTAAGTAGTTTCACAGAAACAGTTTGATGTTGGGCCATTTAAAGAGCTGTTAGTAAGATGACTGAGAAGCAGACAAGTAAAGAATTAGGGAATGAATTCTAGATCTTGTGGTCAAAGCAGCTGAATGCTTTGGTCATCCGTGGTGGAGCAGTGAAATATCATGATGTGCAGGAGGCCAGAATTGGAGGAGTGCAGAGATATTGGAGGGTTGTAGACTGAAAGAGATTTCAAAGATGGGGGAGGAGTAAGGATTGGAGGAATTAGAAACTTTGTATAGGAATTTTAAAATTGAGACATTGCCAGAATGGGAGTCAAACATGGTCAGCAAGCACAATAATGATGGATGAATGGTAGCCAGTGTAAATTAGTAGAATAGCAACAGAATTCAGGATGAACTGAAATTTACAAAGGATGCAAGATTGGGAGGCTGACCAGAAAGCATTTAAATAGCAGAGTGCTGAACGACCAAAATGTATGAGTGGTAATGAAGAAGATGGACACTGCTGCAGAGGTTTATAGAGGTGGCCTTGGTAAAGAGGTTGTGGGGTGGAAAAATAGCTGAGTCACATAGTCTACAAAGGTTGTGAATTGTCTGATTCAAATGGACTGTTGGACACAAAGGATGGCATAAGTGCTTCACGAACAGAGTTTTCGGCAATGATTGAAGGTATTTTTTAATGGAGAAGATTTCTGCTCATCCTGTAATGTCAGTGAAGAAGTATGCCAAATCAGAGCCATTTCAGTAGTGGTTGAGCTGGATGTCAACAGCATACATGTAGAATCTGACAATATTTTCAGATTGATATTATCAAGGAGTACAATGTAGATGGGTATTAAGAGGAGCACAAGGATATATTTTGACGGAGTCTAGAAGCAACAGTTTGAAATCAGGAAGAGAAACCCTGCAGCTGACTCGCTGGTTACTACTTTATAGATAAGGACAAAGTCCTATATTATATATAAGTTTGTTCTTCTAAGTATCGAGACATCATTCGAAATATTATTAATCTTGAAATCTATGGTCCACATGGAGGAGCAAAGTATGAGCCATTTCTAATAGTTATCTCTTCCACCTTCCTGCACCTAAATTGGAATGTGTCTTGGTTGGAAATGACTGGAAGCTACAACAAATACTGACACCCAGTGCCCAAGTTCACAATAAATAAGTTACTAGGAGGAGGTATTTCAGGATATTTGGAGACTCTGGGTCCAAATTCCAGCAAGAGTTTGTATCTTCATCAGGATGGAGGGAGCCACTGGAATATCAAATTGGAACAGTTAGTTTTCCTCTCTTTCACATTTCTGCATCTTATTCAATTGAGATTTAAAGAGCATTACTAGTTGGGCCCATTGAAATACAGATGGTGCGTATATTGTTTTGTTGGTGCCGGCTTCAAATATAAACTGAAACAACTGCAGGGGCAAAAATAGAAATTTCTGAAGAAGTTCCGGTCTGGCAGCATCTGTGGAGAGCAGAGTTAACATTTCGAGTCATGTTCCTCAGTTCTGAAACCTGCTTAGCTTCTCCAGATATTTCTATTTGTGTCCCTGCTTCAAATATCTCTGTTCTCAATTGCGTTTAGGATTGAATTTTGCACAAATCTTATTAATATAAAGCTGTATTGCCTGGATTTTAATTTTGGATGTGTGTTTATTGGTGTTACACTTCAAAACCATTGGCAATTTTGCAGCCAGATGAAATGAATGACTTGCTACCTTATTGTGATTAGCAAGAGTCCAGCTCTTTGTAAATGATTCCAAATAAGTGCAGTTACTGTAGAGCTGTTTAATTATCAAGACTAGGTTGAAACATGAAGGAATGTTCATCTATTCTGTTGATCCACTTTAGCCACAGGCTATCTCTGCTTGTCTGTGTTTGTATCTGCAGAAAAACTATAGCTAGAAATAACTTTCCCACACCTTTTAGCTGGACGTTTGTGAGCAATACTTTTATTTTACAGTCGTTGGAAGATTAACATTGAATATTTCACAAAAACATAAAACACAAAAGTACAAATTTACATGGGCAATGTGATTTAGATATAAAATCTGTTCCAAACTGGTTTTGCTGTTCAAGTAGTTCCCGCCTTCTGTTTTGTAGGAGATTTCATGCTCCCTTGTAAACAGTAGATGATTTAAAACCTGTTTCTAAGATAAACTTTCCCATTGTCATTAATGAGGATGGATAATACTGAGTGACAAGTGCATTTGGAATAGCACAGAAAGAGCTGCTCGATTTGTCAAAGCATTTGCTTCAGGCATTGGACTTAAGGCCTTCCCTCCTTTTGTTATTTTTTTAATATGTGATTTTTCTTTTTAAAATCATCATGTAAGGAGAACAGAATTAATCTACAGATACACCTTTAGTTTTATGGTAAAATATGCTCTCTAAAGAGGTAGATAAATTTTCCAGAAGGTTCCTTATTAAAATAAGGAATATGGCACAGACTGCAGTCATTACGTCCACCCTGACTGCACTCCAGAGTGAAGAGGGAAAAAAGTTGGGACATTAATGGATTTAATTTACGTTCACTGACTCAAGCATTACATTTTACTTCAGCGATCTTTAAAATTTAATAAGTGTAATATTCAATATTTATGTTTTTTTCTTGTATTGGAAATATTTCAAACACTTGAAACAACTGACAATGTCCCTATCAGTTTCCATTTTAAACTTGCAATTGGTCACTTTATTTCAGCTTGACTCAACGTCGCCTGGCTGGCGACCAAATTGTGTCTCCGTATGGCTTCTTGACACTAATAATGACTGAGTTTCTGTTCGTTTGCGTGCAAGATTTCCCAAGCGGCGGTTTGGGCTGGGATAAACTATCTATCATGATTGCATACAACTAATCTGTTTCATCCAACCCACCCAATGATTGAAATTGCATTTGACAATTCACCTCTCCTTGGCATGCCTGTGGTGCGCATAGCTGCAGACCATCCCCCGAAGGACATAGCAACTACTCCATATGCTGGGATCATTTTATTTTTATCAAGAGACCTTTAGCCAGCAGAGTCAGAGAAGGGAAAAACGTAGCCCCATTTGTAGTACATTATGTTAAAAAAAACAGTAATGTACCCACATGTCAGTGTAAAATGGTCTAAATAAAATCTGAAACCTGCTTCCAGATTACAGAATCAGAATGTTTAAGAAGGTGACAAAAATCGGTCAAGTTAGTTTTAGCCTATTAAACCTTTCATGTTCTATATCACAAGATATAATGTGAAGTGCTGTCTTTGACTTGCAGTACAGACTAAGCAAAAGCAATTTGGTTTTTGGTTACAAAGTAAATATTTAGGTAAATGATTAAAAAGAAGTTCATACAAATCTGTTGACTGTTGATTGGAATTCCTGAATGCCTGGAGCACTTTAATGTTGCTGTATAACTAATTTTTCATGAAAGGTGATGTAACAAGTAAAAGCTTGCATTTGTCAAACCATAAATTCGATCAGTTTTAACTCTCAGTCATATCCTGAGTGATATCATATTTTTCATTTGTCATTGGCATAAACTGTTAATAATTGTTGATTATATTTGTATATATAATTTAGAAATTACATTTAAAATGCTCACTGCTGTACATTTTCCTGCAAGGAACATGAATAATGAAAAAGTCTGCATGAACAGTTCTAGCTCAAGTCATCATTTTCTTGACAACTGACTCACTTGTTGTAACGAAAATAAAATAAAAGCAGCTTTCTATATTTTCCATACTTATTCTGTATTTACCTGTGAATAGTTGCATAATGTAACACAGCATGATGTTATCAAATTGCTTTGTATGTTTACTTGCATTTATGATAACGTGTTTTAAATGGCGATCTCAGGATTTCCAAAGCATTCTACGAAAACTGAAATACATTTGATTTTTGATGTCAAAATGCAACAGGCTATTTGCATTCAACAATGTCTCATCATTGGCAATATGATAGCAATTACATAATCTATTTAGTAATTAATAGTAGCCAGAACTCTAGGGAAAATTCCTCTATTTACCTTAAAGTATGCAATGGTTTGTTTTACATCCATCTGAGAGAAGACTTCATGGCCCAACAAGACAGCAATACCTCTGACAGTGCTGTGTTCCATTAACATTGGAGTGAGCTATCAACTCAGACTTTATGCCTCAGCCTCAAGAGTAGGCTATGAGTCCACAAATATCTAACCCAAGGTAATTGCACCAGCAATGAGCTATAGTTAACACCTTATGTAGCATTGATGGTGGAAAAATGTAAGGTTGTCCACTTCTGTGGGAATAGTGGGCGAGCAGATGCAATTTAAATAGAAAGAGACTGCAGACTGCTGCTTTAGTTAGGGATCTGGATATGCTCATTAATGAGTCACAAAATGCTAGCATGCAGGTAAAGCAGTATGCTTCATTGCTATGAGGGTGGATTTTAAAACTAGGCAACTGACTTTACAACAGTGCAGGACTGTGGTGACACCACACTTTTTTAATATACTTTTATGGGATGTGGACATCGCTAATAAGTCCAGTATTTGTTCTCCATCACTGGTTCCCTTTTTAAAAATTGGCTCTGCTGGGCCATTTCAGAGTGTAATTAAGAGTCAACTGCATTGCTGTAGATCCAAATTCACAGGCCAATAGTGAACCAGATGGTTTTTTGTGGCAATCAACATTGATTACATGGTCACCACTAGAAAATTTTTTTTAATTCCAGTTTTTGTTTAAATTTATTTCAGATGTTACCATCAGCCTTGATGGAATTTGAACCCAGAACATTAGGCTGGGTATCTGCTTTACTAGTTCAATAACATTACCACTACTTCACTGCCTCCCACTAAACCTACAATACTGTGTACAATTTTGGCCTCCCTACTTAAGGAGGGATGTACTTGCATTGGACACCATTTAGAGAAGGCTAGCAAGGTTGATTGAAGGAGTTGGCTGATGAGGAAAAATTGAGCAGGTTGTGCCTGTACAGTAAGTCCTTGTTTATCATTGTAGATCCATTACTGAAAAGTGCAACTTTAAGTAAAGCAAAGTTAAGCAAATTTAATGTCCTTTATTATAACCAAGCTGCAGTTAGATTCTGTCAGACCTTTTTTATCAGAAATAAAATATTAGATCCTTTAAGCTGAAGTTCTCTATATTGCAGAATTTCTTTATTTTGTGAAGGAGATAAATTTTCAAAAAAGTAACTTTCAACATATAAAAGATATCCGTTGACTGTTTCTATTTCTACTGTTATCTCACTCACTGCACCTCTTACTTGCAAACTCTGCAACTTTTCTGGCTCACTGCCTCTCCCATTCCCTGACCTTCCAGCCTGTTGTCTCACTGTTACTCCTGCTTCCTGACCCTCCTGGTAGCCACCAAAATTGCTTGCCAACCTTCCTTCTCATCATCTCCCTCATTCATCACTTCCCTCCGAAGCTGCTTGCAAGATAAATGGCATGGCAGGAAGAGCAGTTTCAAGCTGCAGAGATGATTCACAAGCTGGAGCAAGTCAGTGAGCAGAGCGGTTGGCAGCAGCCAGGGGACCTGTGAGAGAGAAAATCAACAGTGGTCCAGAGAGTCAATATGAGGGAAGGTCAGCAGAGGCAGAATCACCATGAGGTTCATTGAGAGTAAAGGTCAGGAAGCAAAAGAAGCCACTTCAAAGTGAGACTGATCAGGTCGTGCAACCCTACATTAGACCTGGTGCAAAATAACATGAATAACTTCTTGCCACTATAAAGAATTGCAGGTCCTATTAACTGATCGAGATTAAAACAAAACAACTTGAAATGGAGTAATTAAACATAGAGATTTAGTGTATTGGTTGGAATTTAGATGCATAAGAGATGATCTCACTATAACATTAAGATTTAGAGAAGGCTTAACAGCAAAGATACTGAGAGGATAGTTCTCTTCATTGGGAATCTTACACTAGGGAGCACAGTTTCAAGATAAAGGGAATGCATTTAAGATGAAGATGAGGAAGGCTTTCTTCAATCAGTAGTAAATCTTTGGAATTTTTAATCCAGAGAGTATTAGAAGCTGTTATTCAATGTATGCGAGACTATGTTAGAAAGCTTTCTGCTCTGCAGGGGAATCCAGGATTATTGGCAATAGGGGGAAGCAACAGCCTAGTGGTTTTAACGCTGGACTATTAATCCAGAGAACCAGATAATGTTCTAGGGACTGGGGTTCAAAGTATGTCACAGGAGATGGTGGAATTTGAATTAAATAAAAATGTGGAATTAAGAGTCTAATGATGACCATGAATCCATTGTCAATTGTCAGGAAAATGTTCTTTAGAGCAGGAATCTGCCATCCTCACCTGGTCTGGCCTATGTGTGACTCCTGACCCACAGCAATGTGGCCGATTCTTAACTATCCTCTGGCAATTAGGGATGGGCAATAAATTCTGGCCTAGCCAGTGACACCCTTATCCTGTGAACAAATAATAATGAAAAAAATACCTTTATTCAGATGTAAACATTTCTAGTGCAACCTTGTCTCAATGATAGCACATGATCATGGAATCAAGAAACTTGAGCACATACTGTAGGCTGGCATCTCAGTACATTACTGAGGGTCTGATGTCCTGTGACAGGTAACATCTTTTGGATACAGTACCAAACTGGTCTGTGTGACCTCAAGTGAACACAGGCAACTCGAGGAACAATTCTGGGCATCATTTATCCCAAATGGACAGCATGGTGGCTCAATGATTAACTCTGCTATCCCACAGCGCCAGGGACCCAGGTTTGATTCCAGCCTCAGGCGACTGTCTGTGTGGAGTTTGCATATTCTCCCCATGTCTGTGTGGGTTTCCTCCGGGTGCTCTGGTTTTATCCACAGTCCAAAGGTGTGCATGTTAGGTGAATTGGCCAAGCTAAATTGCACATACTATTAGGTGCATTAGTCGGGGGTAAATACTTGGTAGAGTGGTAGGTCTTGGTGGATTACTCTTCGGCGGGTCGGTGTGGACTTGTTGAGCCAAAGGGCCTGTTTCCACACTGTAGAGAATCTAATCCAATCATAACTAACATCACTAAAGAACAGTTAGCTGGTCATTCCATCTTAATCTGTTTGTTAAATGGACTGATGCATTGCTGATATTTGAATGAAGACAATAATACCACAAGCACACCAGAAACAAACGCAGGTACACCTAAGCATTTAGTGTCAGTTGGTGAAACTGGATTACAGTACATGCATTCCAAACAACAAACACAGCATGTGAGTGAAAGAATTAAGCAATCCCTCAAAATAAGTATCCAGTCAAAGCAGTCTTGCTACATCCAATTGCAAATAATGATGAGCAATTAAACAATTGAATGGAGGAGGCCATTCTACAAACTAGCCTCAGTAGTGAAGGAGCCTATCACAGCACTGCAAAAAACAAAACTGAAGCATTTGGAACTATCTCAGCCAGAAATGCTGAGACGCAGGAAAAACTGTGGGCCCTGACAACTTTCTGGCTGTAGTATTGAAGACTTGTGTTAGGTTAGATTAGATTCCCTACGCTATGGAAACAGGCCCTTTGGCTGAACAAGTCCACATCAACCCTCCGAACAGTAGCCCACCCAGACCCATTACCCTACCCTAAATTTATCCCTGACTAATACACCTAACATTATGGGAAACATGGCATAGCCAATTCACCTACCTGAGACCTTTGGATTGTGGGAGGAAACCAGAGCACCCAGAGGAAACCCACACAGACATGGAGAGAATGTGTAAACTCCACACAAGCAAACACCCGAGGTTGGAATCGAACCCAGGTCCCTGGCATTGTGAGGCAGCAGTGCTAGCCACTGTGCCACCCTTCAAAACTAGTTATGCAGCTATTCAAAGTGTAATACAGGTATCTACCTGACAATGTGAAAAATTGCTCAGGTGTACCCTCTTACTAAAAGTTGGGCGAACAGTCAGCTAAGCTAACTGACCACCAAGATATACATGCAGTTTATTTGCAATATCATGCTTTGCAGTTTGACTTTTTAAGACTTGTTGGTGGCCTGCCATCCCATCAGCAGTGAACACTATTTGTAATACTCCTGTAGAATTTCAACTTGTGGATGTACACAAGGGTGAAACTCTAATGCTCTGGCATAAATGGTAGCCCCAGGTTTATATTATTTGTTGTACATGTGACATTGGCTGCGCTGTGTCAAAATACCTTTAGCTTTGGTGTGGGAAATGTGTACTTGTGAGACATTCTAAAGTCAAACGTATGATTTTTCAAGAATTGGCTTGGTTCTGATTGTGACTACTTTAAAATTCAAACAAGTGTAATCTCCCATAGATTTCAAAAGAGCAGCATTTTTCCTTGGGCACATTCAACGTATATTAAAATCACAAGGGGTGGCTTAACAGTGCTGCACAGATCAGTAGTTTGAAGATAATTCCATAACTAGCATCTGCACATATATCAACATAGCCAGCACTGAACTTTGAGATGAATTAGCTGTATTCATATCCTACAGTGGTTTTTATCCATAGAATGATATGCATAATACTGATTACCTTAGTGGTCATTTTTGGTTAAACCTAAGTCCAGAGAAATGTCGGTCTTTATTTTAGTTTTTGACTACATATCATGACCTTAAATAAAACATTGACTAACTGAGGATTGTGTAATCTCAGTACATTGGGCAGGCCACGTCATGTCTGACACAAGACTTCATCCACTCTCTATTCCAAGTGGGAGAGTCAAGAAAACAAGTCAAGGAAATCCTCAAAACCTCTGTGAAAAAAATGCTACATCTCCACTCACGGTAATCTATTGCCAAAATCTGCCTTAACTTAAAAAAAAATCTGCAAAGGTGCCAACCACCTTGAGAATTTCCAATGGGCCCAGACGGCCAAGTGAAAGGAGTGTGTGAAAATCCAAGCATGACACTAATCTGCCTCTTCAAACACCACTTACCCCACCTGTGAAAGAGTCAATAGATCCAACATTGGACTGCTTAGTCATCTCAGGGTCCACGGTGGAAGAAAGTCATTCTGCATTTCGTTCCAGAAAGACGACTCACTACAATCATGAGCAGAATCAGTCAGTGTCAGAGTGGCATTCAGCAAAATAAGTTTTCTTAAGTACTAAAGCATGCATCTCACGGAAAATTGAAAATGCTGACCATTCACAAAGTGGTAGAGGAAGTCTTGATAAATATGTTTAAAGTAAATGATATCCCTCCTCTGAATGCTAGTAGAATTTAGCAAATAATAGTTTGAGATGATATGCTGCCCACATTGCTTAAAAATATCTATATGCATTAAACCTCCGAAATCATACAGTAGGTACAGTAACCAACTGACTCCAAACAGACATGTTACTCTTCAGTTAGTGTGGTGCTGGAAAAGCACAGCAGGTCAGGCAGCATTTGAGGAGCAGGAGAATTGATGTTTTGGACAAAACATCCTTCGTCAGGATTCATTCCAGCACCACACTCTCGACTCTAATCTCCAGCATCTGCAGTCCTCACTTTCACCTACTCTTCAGTTAGACCATTGACTATTGTACTGGGGTTGTAAGTCACAAGTGATATAGTCAGACAAACTGAGGACACTATTTTTCTTATGAATTTTGTGTTTACCAACAAGCAATGGGAAAGGTTAGGCATCCCTTGTTAAAATGATGTGGAGGTGCCAGTGTTGGACTGGGATGGACAAAGTTAAAAAGATCACACAACACCAGGTTATAGTCCAACAGGTTTATTTGGATGCACTAGCTTTCGGAGCGCTGCTCCTTTATCAGGTAGCTGTGGAGCAGGATCATAAGATACAGAATTTATTGCAAAAAATTGCAGTATCATACAGCTGAAATTATATATTGAACAAACCTAGATTGCTGTTAAGTCTTTCATCCTTTAAAAGAGTTGTAGGTTTCGGTTCATTAATACATAAATCCCAGGACTTCTTTTAAGTCACATTCTCAACATAACAAGGTTTTATAGCAAGAGGTGATGTCTCAGCTCAGACATGATTTAAAGATGTGCAGTTAGAGTCTGTCAGTATCCTAATCTTGACTGGTTCTATTTCCAAAGTAGGAATTTATAAAATATCACATGGATTGACTGCCTGCAGATTGTGTGCTTTTTGAGCAAAATAGAATGAATTTGCAAATATAATTCTGCAAATGCAAATTCCCATAAACTTACATGTGTGTGCGCGTGCATGAAAGAAAGCGTGAGTTCAAGTGCATGTGAGAGTGTATGTGTTTGCATGTGTGCATGCTTGGTAAAGTGTGTGAATGTGAAAGGGTGTGCATGTGGTGTGAGTGTGGTGGGGGGTGTGTGTGTAGGAGAGAGCGTGTGTATTTGAGAGAGGGTCTACATGAGTATGTGATTATGTAAGTGTGAACGGGTGTGTGTGAGAGAGAGTGCATAGTGTAGTGGCGTCACCTGTAGTGTGACATAAACCCAAGGTCTCAGTTCGGTTCTGAACCTAGATATCAGCCTCTGCTTGGCCACTCTGCATTGTTGCGTATCCTGAAGTCCACTTTGGAGAATGGACACGCAAAGATCTGAGACCAAATGTCCATGACCGCTGAAGTGTTCCCTGATTGGGATGGAACACCCCTGTTTGGCGATAGTTGTGTGGTGTCTATTCACCCACTGTCATAGCATCTGCTTGGTCTTCCCACTGTACCATGCCTCAGGGCATCCTTGCCTGCAGCATGTGAGATAAGACAACGTTGGCCCAGTCACAGGAGTACCTGCCATGTACATGGTGAGTGGTGTCCCCACGTGTAATGATGGTATCCATGTTGACAATCTGACACATCTTGCAATAGTTGCCATGACAGGGTTGTATGCCGTTGTGGTGGATGTTGTCCAGAAGGCTGGGCAGTTCGCTGCGAACAATGGTCTGTTTGAGGTTTGGCGGTTGTTTAAAAGCAAAAAGTGGAGGCGTAGAGAAGGTCGTAATGAAGTGCTTATTCTCATCGATAATGTGTTGTAGGCTGTGAAGAACATGGCACGCACACATTTGTGTATAAGTCTATGGGTGAATTTGCATTAGCAGAATTATACTCGTAGATTCATTCTATTTTGATCAAAAAGCGCACAATCTGCAGGCAGTTAGTGCAGCCATTCTATCCATATAACATTTTATAAATTCCTACTTTGGGAATAGAATCAGTCTGACTCAAGACTGGGTATAGACAGACTTTAACCTCACACCTTTATTGCATTGTCTGATCTAAGATATCACCTTTTTTTAAGAAAAAACCTTAAGTTATCTCGAGAATGTGACTTAAAAGAAGTTCTGGGATTTGCATATTAATGAGCCAGATCCTTGCAACCCATTCTAAAAGATGAAAGACTTAACAGCAATATTGGTTTGTTCAATATATCATTTCAGCTGTATGACACTGTATTCTTTTGCTATAAATTCTGTTTTATGATCCTGCTCCACAACTAACTGATGAAGGAGCAGCGGTCCGAAAGCTAGTGCTTCCAAATAAACCTGTTGGACTATAAAATGCTGTTGTGTGATTTTGTTCAAATGAAGCATTCTGTCGTATTGTCAGCGTTTCTAAGTCAGTGTATCCATTTTACATCATGTAGGAGCAGTGCTTTGCTTTATGCTTCATGCCAATTAGGAATTGGGTTGGAGCTGTCAGATTCATTTGACTTGGGGCTATGCAGCTAGCAATAGGAAAAAGATTTCAAGTGGTCATTCCAAATTAGGGAAAATTACATAATAATGATAACTTGAAGTGTTTCTCAATCATCCTTAATACTTACATCTTTCCAAAAAACTCCCTCTTCTCACTTTTTTTTTGTCCTGTATGCCCTTCTCTTTCTTCTGTACCTCTGAATTTTATTTTCTATAACTGTTTGGTTTTTGGTTGTAGCGCCAACAAAGGAAAATAAGGGCAAATGATTGGCTCAAGACTAGTTCTAAAGCTAATTTTATAACATAATCAAGACTTGGAATTCCAAACTAGTCATGTCAATCTTTATTGCACTTTGTACAAGCCAAACTTATAGAATGAATTATCTTGTCTACGACACCTGCAGTTCATCTGCGTCTGAATGAATTAACACATCGTGAGTGCAACAGAAATTTGACAAAAATATGTTGATAGTTGTACCATGCCAGTGTTTTCTGTTTTAGTATGACACAAAGCATGCAGCCAAGTGATGAACATAAGCCAGATTTAATAGCATTCTAATCTAACTAAACTGATAAATTAAGCAATGACAGATGGGTTTTATTGTGGATAAATACAAAAGAATACATATTGGAACATGATATATATATGAAGTGAAGTGTTGTGTATTGGGAGGGGTGGAAAGGCATTTGGGTGTTTCCTGTCAGTCACGCTTTTATCAACAGCAGTTAATCATTTAATGTACATTTAAAGTATTGAAAACTTTTGGATGCTGTACTTTAGAAAGGATATTAGTAGTCTGGAAAGTATTCAGAGAAATGCAATTAGGATGATTCCAGGACTCAGATTCCTACATTTGGAAGAAGAAATTACAAAGCTTGCACTCACCTTGATGAAAGACAGAAAATAAAAGTTTCTGTAGGTTTCTGTAGGTTTTTAAAATGTTTTGTAGCATAGGTGATTCAGATGAAAATAACTAATTTAGCTTAGATCAGAAGATAAAATTGATAAGGCTAAACTAGAAAAAAGATAACGTTTTTCGCATGGGCAAGTTGAAATGTGTTTTGTACAATGCCACATAGAGTCATAGAGATGCACAGCATGGAAACAGACCCTTCAGTCCAGCCCATCCATGCCGACCAGATATCCCAACCCAATCTAGTCCCAGCTGCCAGCACCTGACCCATATCCCTCCAAACCCTTCCTATTCATATACCATCCAAACATCTCTTAAATGTTGCAATTGTACTAGCCTCCACCACTTCCTCTGGCAGCTCATTCCATACATGTATCAGGCTCTGTGTGAAAAAGTTACCCCTTAGGTCTCTTTTATATCTTTCCCCTCTCACCCTAAACCTGTGCCCTCTCGTTCTGGACTCCCCTATCCCAGGGAAAAGACTTTGCCTATTTATCCTTCCCATGCCCCTCATAATTTTGTAAACACTGGCAACAGCCTTGTAAATCTTTTCTGAACCCTTTCAAGTTTCATAACATCTTTCTGACAGGAAGGTGACCAGATTTGCATGCAATATTCCAACAGTGGCCTAACCAATGTCCTGTACAGCTGCAACATGACCTTCCAACTCTTGTGCTCAATACTCTGATCAATAAAGGAAAGCATACCAAACGCCTTCTTCACTATTCTATCCACATAACCGTATAACAAATGCGTTCAGATATAACCAAATAAATATCTAATTGGGATTGAAAAGGAAACAAACTGTTTGCATTCATGTAATGTTTTTCACAACTTCAAGGCATTCCACAGTCTTTCACACCTATTGAAGTATTTTAAAAGTACAATCACTGTGGTAACGTAGGAAATATGGATTGTAATCTGTACATTAAAAGGATTCACAAGTAGTAATAAGACAATGACCAGATCATTTGCTTTGCAATGTTGGTTGAAGAATAAATATTGGTCAGGACAAAGCTCCTCTGCTTTTCTTCCAGTAATGGCTATTTAGGCTTGTACTTAAACCTGAAGGCCTAGATGGGACTTTCATTTAATGACTCATCCAATAGATGACACCTCCTAAAGTGCTGCATTGCCTCAGTATTGCTCTGGAGTGTCAGCTAGATTGCATTTTCAAAGCTCTAGATTTGGTTTCATGCAGCGGTAATACTTTTGGGCTTCAGGTGAAGTTGATTTGCTTTAAAGAAAGCAGGGCGAAATGTGCTTATAAGAAATGTACATTGATAGATAATGGTTTTGTCCAGTTACTGTCAAGCAATGTCAAAAGATCCAGGACCAAAAAGAGCCCACCGGCACATCCCAGGAACTCATATCCAGTCACCACCCATTTTCTCAAATGTTTTCATAAAACTTCCTTTAAATTCTGTACACTCATTATCAGTTTCTGAGACTTGTCTTTTATCCATCAGAATATATATTCCAAGATCAAGGGAACTTTCCATGCTGCTGTCACAGCAATATTCAGTGAACTATGCACAAATTTGCAAGTGCTTCTTCTGTTCTTTGTCATATAGCCTAAAGCTGCTTAGTTGACAGTCCCACTGTTTATTTTCCTTTTCTTTTTTGTATGAAGTTGCAATTATCTATACTGTATTTGCAATTTGGCAGGCTAAATATAGATTCAGTGCCCTTAAAAATTTGAGTTATCCCTGCCCTAACATTTGAACCAAGCTCCCAAACTGTGGACAAAGTGCAAATTTTGTCACCAGCAACACACTTACTTTTTTCTATAATTAATGGTGACTTTGACAATTTTCAAAATTTTTATATGAAGAAAAATTGAGTGTAGTGTATGTAGTGAATGGATTTTACCTTCTTCAGAAAAAGAACATGGTGATAAACTATGAAATCCAATTTGTTTTATTTCATTGGAGAAGTTCTAATACAGAATGAATCACAAAGCATTTAGAGAAACACTGTGGACCAGAATTTGCATTTGAACTCTTGTCATCTTGCAGCAACTGCACATATAGTGAAATACAGAAATATGGATTTTGTTCAAGATGCCCTGCTCCTCCATGTGCTATAATTATGGCTTGGCAAGAGCCTCACTTTTCAAATACATTGAATAGTGTGAATTTGATGTAGCGGCAGGAACTAAACTTCCCAAAAAATATTGTGTCATGCCCATTCCACTGTAAGTACCTTTTAAGATGTGATAAATCTTCATTATTAACAAAAATCTTTTCTGGCACTAAAAATTAACACTTACATTTATAATGTCTCATCCCTTCAGATTTTAATTATTGATGGGAATTCAGAAAATTGTTAATCTATATATTCTTTCTGATTCTTCCGCCAAGTTCTTTAGTTTGCTTCCTCTACCCAACTTGACCTGATTTGGCTAATGTCTCTTGCTTCAGACTCTTTGCTGCTCATTACTGATTCTTACATCTGATTGATACATCCCAGTTGCTTTGTTGAGGATGCAGCACAGTTGATTCTCTAATTTACAGTGAAGTCTAACACGCACTCCCAGAAAAGTTGATGGGCAGGAGGCATTTATTTGTCACTGAGAATATAGCCGAGCCTAATACATTTCGGGCCAGTCAGCAGAGATCGTGCTTGACCAATCTTATAGAATTTTTTGAAGAAACAAGAAAGGAAATCATGTCATTCCTATTTAGAAGGCTTTTGAAAAGACATTTAATAAAGAGACCACAAAACTAGGGCAAAGAATTTGTTTTGTGAAATTCAGGGGAATATGCTTTGTGAAAAGATTGTTAAAAGCTGCAAGAGAGCACGGACAGCTTGGTGGGATCAGAAAACAGTGGCTGATATACTTCAGTGTAGAAAACTATAAATATATTTAGGAAGTAAGAATAACTAAAACTTTGATTGGAATAGAGAAACAGACATCCTTGATCTGAGCTATACAAGACAAAGCCAGAAACAAAGTAAGTTGAACCCTTATTTTTTATTCAGAAACACAAATTACAAAGCAACTTGTTGACTTGTTTCCATATTACATCAGAGCTTGGCATACTGGTTATATTATTGAAAGTGTATTGAAAGCAATAGAAAAGATGCAGTGTAGATTTACAAAAAAGATGCTTTACGGTTAAAAAGAGAGACATGAAAAATTGGAGGCTTTATTTCCAAAAGAAGTAAGGAAATTAGGAGGTGATTTGATGGATCTTGATAATCTTCGAGATTTTGAAGGACATTACTGAGGAACGCAATGACAGATTGGTTTTCATCCAGCAACAACTATAAATAGAACCAGAGTTATTTATGCTACAGAGCAAGTCTGTGCCCCTCAGAGCAATCCAGTCAGTCCATTGTGCCATGTTATTCCTGTACGTTTATTTCTTTCAAATGCTCATCCAATCGCATTTCCTCATACTTGGAAATATTCTAGGAAAACTCCTCTGCTTCTCCTTCAGGATCCTCACATTCTTCATGAAGTGCAGTGACCAGTACTGGATGTAAGATTCTAGCTGTGACCTAAACAAAGCATTATGAAGTTCCACCCTGCCTGATCCTCTATTCTTGCACACTATTTAGAACTCTGTCAATGACTCAATATAACCTGTTAATATCTTTCTTATCAAAATGTGGGAAGCTAGAGAAGTGATTGTTGGGCCTCTTGCTGACATATTATTATTATCGATAGTCACAGGTGAGGTGCGGAAGACTGGAGGTTGGCTAACGTGGTGCCACTGTTTAAGAAAGGGGAGTAAGGACAAGCCAGGTAACTATAGACAAGTCAGCCTGACGTCAGTGGTGGGCAAGTTGATGGAGGGAATCCTGTGGGATAGGATGTAAATGTATTTGGAAAGACAAGGACTGATTATGGATAGTCAACATGGCTTTGTGCATGGGAAATCATAGCTGCAAATGTGTTGCTGGTCAAAGCACAGCAGGTTAGGCAGCATCTCAGGAATAGAGAATTCGACGTTTCGAGCATAAGCCCTTCATCAGGAATAAGAGAGAGAGAGCCAAGCCGGCTGAGATAAAAGGTAGGGAGGAGGGACTAGGGGGAGGGGCGATGGAGGTGGGATAGGTGGAAGGAGGTCAAGGTGAGGGTGATAGGCCGGAGTGGGGTGGGGGCGGAGAGGTCAGGAAGAGGATTGCAGGTTAGGAGGGCGGTGCTGAGTTGAGGGAACTGACTGAGACAAGGTGGGGGGAGGGGAAATGAGGAAGCTGGAGAAATCTGAATTCATACCTTGTGGTTGGAGGGTTCCCAGGCGGAAGATGAGGCGCTCCTCCTCCTGCCGTCGTGTAGTTGTGTTCTGCCGGTGGAGGAGTCCAAGGACCTGCATGTCCTCGGTGGAGTGGGAGGGGGAGTTAAAGTGTTGAGCCACGGGGTGATTGGGTTGGTTGGTTCGGGCGGCCCAGAGGTGTTCTCTGAAGCGTTCCGCAAGTAAGCGGCCTGTCTCACCAATATAGAGGAGGCCACATCGGGTGCAGCGGATGCAATAGATGATGTGTGTGGAGGTACAGGTGAACTTGTGGCGGATATGGAAGGATCCCTTGGGGCCTTGGAGGGAAGTGAGTGTGGAGGTGTGGGCGCAAGTTTTACATTTCCTGCGGTTGCAGGGGAAGGTGCCGGGGGTGGAGGTTGGGTTGGTGGGGGGTGTGGATCTGACAATCATGTCTCACAAATTCGATTGAGTTTTTTGAAGAAGTAACAAAAAGGATTGATGAGGGCAGAGCGGTAGATGTGATCTGTATGAACTTCAGTAAGGCATTTGACAAGATTCTCCATGGGAGACTGGTTAGCAAGGTTAGATCTCACAAAATACAGGGAGAACTAGCCATGTGGATACAGAACTGGCTCAAAGGTAGAAGACAGAAGGTGGTGGTGGAGGGTTGTTTTTCCCTCCACTTTGACCAGTGGAGTGCCTCAAGGATTGGTGCTGCTTCCTCTACTTTTTGTCATTTACATGAATGATTTGGATGCAAGCATAGGAGGTATGGCTAGTAAGTTTGCAGATGACACCAAAATTGGGGATGTAGTGGACAACGAAGAAGATTACCTCAGATTACAACAGGATCTTGATCAGATGGGCCAATGGGCTGAGAAGTGGCAGGTGGAGTTTAATTCAGAAAAATGTGATGTGCTGCATTTTGGGAAAGCAAATCTTAGCAGAACTTATACACTTAATGGTAAGGCCCTACGGAGTGTTGCTGAACAAAGAGACATTGGAGGCAGGTTCATAGTTCCTTGAAAGTGGAGTCACAGGTAGATAGGATAGTGAAGAAGGCGTTTGGTATGCTTTCCTTTATTGGTAAGAGTATTGAGTACAGAAATTGGGAGGTCATGTTGCAGCTGAACAGGACATTGGTTAGGCCACTGTTGGAAAATTGTGTGCAATTCTGGTCTCCTTCTTATCGGAAAGATGTGAAACTTGAAAGGGTTCAGAAAAGATTTACAAGGATGTTGCCAGGGTTGTAGGATTTGAGCTATAGGTAGAGGCTGAACAGACTGTGGCTGTTTTTCCCATGAGCATCAGAGAATGAGGGTTGACCTTATAGAGGTTTACAAAATTAAGAAGGGATAGAGTAAATAAGCAAAGTCTTTTCCATGGGGTCAGGGAGTCCAGAACAAGAGGGCATAAGCTTAGGGTGAGAAGGGAAAGATATAAAAGAGACCTAAGGGGCAACCTTTTCACACAGAGGCTGGTACATGTAAGGAATGAGCTGCCAGAGGAAGTGATGGGATATCTGGTTGGCATGGACTGGTTGGACCGAAGGGTCTGTTTCCATGCTGTACCTCTCTATGACATCTCCTCACATCTCTCTGCATTAAATTCCATCTGCTATTTTGCAACCCATTCTGTTAGCCTATCTATGTATTTTTGCAGTCAACTTGTCTCATTTCTCTGTTAGCCATAGTTCAATAGCATTGTCTAATTTTGAAATTTCACTCCGATTTTTAATATCTATGTTATTTATATGTGACAATAAACTGACCACTGGGGAAATGGTGTGGTAGTGGTGATGCCTTTGGACTAGTAATCCAGAGGCCAAGGCTAATGTTACGGGAACTGGGAATCCAATTCCACCATGCAGTTGATGGACTTGAAATTTAATTCTAAAAGTCTGAAATTGAAAGGTCAGCTGCAGTGATGGTAATTGTCAAATTAGCATAGATTGTTGGAAAAACCCCATGTTGTTCACTAATGTCCTATAGGAAGTAAATCTAGCCTCTTGCCTGGTCTGGCCTACATACGACACTAGATCCACAACAAAACAGTTGACGCTTAACTCTCCATTAAAATGACCCAGCACACCACTTAGTTCAAGAACAATGAGAAATGAACAACAAATGTTGGCCTTTACAGCAACACCCACCTCTCATGAAAGAATAACAGGATAAAAAATTTTAGTCTTCCATTTCTCAGTCTGAAAAGATAATTTATCATGACCAACTGTTTTGTCTCCTTAAGCCAAGTTTTTTTTTGTTAAGCTGACATTGACTCTATATTTGATGAAACATAGTGTCGTTAAGCAGCCGTTTATGTCATACTTTTTTTAATGCTATTTTTGGAATCTGTAGAGATGTCATCCATTGCATTCCTTTCATCAACCTTCTCTTGTAGCTTATCAAAATATGAAATTAACAAAGTCAATGCCATCTGCATTTGTCAAATTTATGGTGGCCTCAAATCATGGTCCTCAATGAACTATAGCCTCTTAAAGAGCTGCTGATTTTGATCCAATTAATCTTTCTAAAACATTAAGCTCAGCTGATATTAAATAAACTGGCCTCTAGTTATGACAATTGTCCTTCCACCCTTTTTCAGTAAGGGTTTATTAAATATCAATTTGATTCATTTGGCTCTTCACTGTATCTAGTAATGATGGAAGGTTATGGGAAATCCTTCCACTATCTTCACTCCAACTTCCTTTAACAATCAGGAATATACTGTAAATGATCTGGACCAGAGAAATTCCCTATTCCAGATTTAGCCATTCTGCTACCTCCTAACCTTCAATTTTTACTCCATCCATTGCCACCTCATTATTAAAATACCAATACAAAGCACTCATTAAAGCATTATCACCTTCATTGTCCCTAAAGTGTCCAGACCATCTCTTTTTACTTGCTCACTATTTACATGCTAGATAGAAGATTTTTGCCTCATTGATTATCACTGAATTCTTTTATTCGATCCTTGCCAACCTTATTCTCTTCACCTGTGCTATGGAGTGGCAGATGAAGTTTAATTTAGATAAATTTTAGTCTTCCATTTCTCAGTCTGAAAAGTCAATTTATCATGACCAACTGTTTTGTCTCCTTAAGCCAATTTTTTTCTGTTAAGCTGACAAAATCAGGGCAGGACATATACACTTAATGGTAGGGTCCTGGCGATATTACTAAGCAAAGAGATTTTGGGGTGCAGATTCATAATTCCTTGAAATTGGAGTCGCAGATAGACATGGTAGTGAAGAAGGCATTTGTGACACTTGCCTTGCTGGGTCAGTGCATTGGGTATAGGGGTTGCGATGTCATGTTGTAGCTGTACAGGACATTGATTAGGCCACTATTTTAATATAGTGTTCAATTCTGGTCTCCCTGCTATAGGAAGGATGTTGTAGAGTCATAGAGATGTACAGCACAGAAACAGACCCTTCGGTCCAATTTGTCTATGCCGACCAGACAACCCCACCAAATCTAGTCCCAACTGCCGGCACCAAGCCCATATCCCTCCAAACCCTTCCCATTCATATACCCATTCAGATGCTTTTTAAATGTTGCAATTGTATTAGTCTCAACCACTTCTTCTGGCAGCTCATTCCGTACACGTACCATTCTCTGAACTCAGGGAAAAGACTTTGTCTGTTTATCCTATCCATGCCTCTCATTATTTTATAAACTTCAATGAGGTCATCCCTCAGCCTCTGACACTCCAGAGAAAATAGCCACAGCCTATTCAACCTCTCCCTTTAGCTCAAATCCTACAACCTTGGCAACACCCTTGTAATTTTTTTCTGAACCCTTTCAAGTTTCACAACATCCTTCCGTTAGGTAGGAGACCAGAATTGCATGCAATATTCCAAAAGTGGCCTATCAGTGTCCTGTACAGCTGCAACATAATCTCCCAACTCCTGTACTCAATGCTCTGACCAATAAAGGAAAGCATACCAAACGCCTTCTTCATTATCCTGTCTACCTGCGACTCTACTTTCAAGGAGCTATGAACCTGCATTCCAAGGTCTCTTTGTTCAGCAACACCCCCTAAAACCTTACCATTAAGTGGCTCAGTCATTCTAAGATTTGCTTTCTCAAAATGCAGCACCTTGCATTTATCTAAATTAAATTCCATCAGCCACTCCCCAGCCTGTTTGCCCATCTAATCAAGATCCTGTTGTAATCTGAGGTAACCCTCTTCGATGTCCACTATACTTTCAATTTTAGTGTTATCTGCAAACTTACTAACTATACCTCTTATGCTCATATCCAAATCATTTATATAAAGGATGAAAAGTAATGGACCCACTACTAATTCCTTGTGGCATCCGACTGGTCACAGGCCTCCATTCTGAAAAACAACTCTCCGTCACCACCCTCTGTCTTCGACTTTTGAGCCAGTTCTTTATCAAAATGGCTACATCTCCCTGTATTCCACAAGGTCTAACCTTGCTAACCAGTCTCCCATGGGGATCCTTGTTGAATGCCTTACTGAAGTCTATATAGATCATGTCTACTGCTCAGCCCTCATCAATCCTCTTTGTTACTTCTTCAAAAAACTCAAATCAAGTTTGTGAAACATGATTTCCCGCGCACAAAGCCGTGTTGACTATCCCTAATCAATCCTTGCCTTTACAAATACGTGTATGTCCCATCCCTCAGGATTCCCTCCAACAACTTGCCCACCACCAACGCCAGACTCACTGGTCTATTGTTCCCTGGCTTGACCTTACTAGCTTTCTTAAATAGTGGCACCACGTTAGCCAACCTCCAATCTTCTGGCACCTCACCTGTGACAATCAATGATACAAATATCTCAACAATCACTTCCCTCGCTTCCCAGAGTTCTAGAGTACACCTGATCAGGTCCTTGTTGAGCATGAAAGAATGTGAAAAGATTTAGAAGGATGTTGCTGGGTTTCGGAGGGTTTGAGCTATAACAAGAGATTGATTAGATTGGGGCTATTTTTTCTGGAGCATCAGAGGCTGAGGGGTGACCTTATGGAGGATTATAAAATCATGGGAGGAATTGATTGGATGAACAGATCAGGTCCTTTCTCTGGGGTAGGGGAGTCCTAAACTAAAGACCACAGGTTTAAGGTGAGAGATCTAAAAGCGATCTAAGGGGCAACGTTTTCACATAGAGAGCATGTGTATGGAGTGAGCTGCCACAGGAAGTGGTGGAGTCTTGTACAATTACACATTTAAAAGGCATCTGGTTGGGTACATGAACAAGAAGAGTTTCGAGTGTTATGGGCCAAATGTTGGCAAATGGGATGAAATTAATTTAGGATATCTGGTCAGCATAGATGAATTGGAGCAACGGTTCTGTTTTTGTGCTGTACAACCCTATGACTCTATCACTGGTTCATATATGAAGACACCCAGATTATCGTGAAAAACAGTGTTCTGCAGTCTCTCAGCATTTAAATATTTTTTCCCTTCTTCCACCCAAAATGGCCATCCTCATATTTTCCAACATCATGCTCCATCTGCCAAATGTTTGTTTATTCACTTAATGTATCTACGTCCTTTTCCCTCAATCATTTTGGTACCTATCTTTTTATTGCCAGCATATTTGCTGCAAGACACTTGGTCACTTCATCTAATTCATTAATATAGACTTTACATAGTTGAGGTCTCAGCACTGATCCTTGAAGCACTGCAATAGTCAGAGCTTCCCAACCTGAAAATGACACATTTATCCTGACTGTCCTATTTGTAGACCAATCCTCTATACATATTATTCCATGACCTCTTAAAAAGTGTAGTGACCTTTTATGTGATATCTTGTCAAAAAGCCTTTTGGAAATCCAAATACACAGCATCTGTTGATTCCCCTTTGTTCACTAACGTTACACATTGATCCATTCTCTGCAAATACAAAAATTATATTCAAACCTTGAGCCATTTTGACTTGCCTAGGTGCTTGGGGAGAATTTATTTCCCCATCGGTTTCACTGTGTGCTATGAATGCAAATATAGCATGTTGTAGCTTAAAAATAAGTCAATTTGTAAATTCACCATTCAAAAGCACTTTTTGGTGTCAGAAAAGTGAGGTCATCTTATTTCCTGCAATTTATGGTAAATGAATACTCAGTAAACAGTTTATAAAGCATGCTGTAGATTTTTATCCTTCGGTGGCAAGTTAAAGTATGCTGTACCTAAGTTAATCACAGGAAAGTCACTCTTGATATCCTCCATATGGGAGCTGGATGGAGTGATTGTCTACCTTTCCCAGATTATTGCGCTCTGAGCCTTTATACTGAAGATGTTGAGATGGCACTGGACATTACTGAAAGGGTTCTGGAAGTGTGCAATGACCTACCAAGAAGTATCTATTAAATTGGATCTCTATTGGCCAGGTGGGCAGGTGAATAAGAAAAAACAAAATGATGGAAAGAGGTAGAAAAAAGGACTAAGTGGCTTACTCTTAGAGAGCTAGGTCATGTGAATTGGACTTTACTGACTGCCATTCACGTTATAAGGTCTGATTCTGGGATTCAGCCTCTTGGGGAAAAAAATGATGGGAGATTGAGGGAGTCAGTAAGTACATATCAATAGAAATGTTTTGACAATGTCAGTAAAGCTTTAGATGTCAGATTCCCATTAAAAATGGGAAAAAAGGACTGTCATTTTGCACTATTCATTTGAACTCTGAGGTAGAAATTCATAACTATTCACTAATCTGTAAATTTACCTCACTTTGTAGCAATTACACGCTGTTTGACCTCAGGATATGTTTACATATCATTACTCTATAAAGTACTGGCCACTTTAAATTAGGTTTCGCTTTAACAGCAGAAAAATATTTTGCATTTAACACAACCTAATATTCTCAAGGTACAAAGCATCATTTTATTGTAAACATTGCTCAAATGTTTTCCATAATTTCTGTATTAGCTAACTGGTTTATCAAGAATTACTTCTCACCAAAGGTGTTAGCAATACACATTACATAGTTTTGTTTTGTTATTTTTTGATTCCTGTTATCAAATACTTATGCCTTCCACCAACTCCACACAAATAGAAGTGACATTTATTTCTTCTCATCAAAATATGATGCTCCTCCAACAAATTAAGTGGATTGTATTAAATTCCTTACACAGCTAACGCCATGTTTTTATCTGGGCAGATACGCCTTGTACAGATTTTAACAGGCTGGTAACTTTTTCACAGGGCTTGCTTAAAAAAATGGATGTGACCACACTGAATACTCATGGACACTTATTATTAACAAATAATACAAAAATATTGAGAACTGTGCCATGTTGCTGTTGAGTCATGTCTCAAGTTCAGTGGAGCATAAGGATTGGTTTCTCAATTCCTCCTGACTTTTTGTAAAGAAAGTAAATTCAGTATTCTCACAACCAGCTTTTAATTTGGGTTTGAAGGATCAGTAAAACCAAAGTCACTTCCACAGAATAAAAATCAATTATCTCTTTAATAGAACTATCCCTAAATCCCCACTCTGCATCCCTCTTTGTTTTAATGCTTACTATTCCAGACCCTGCAAACAGTTCCTCATGTACCAATTTTAAACTACACTGCACATACAAGTCCTGGCATAGTGTCCCTTGAAGCCTATCAGCATTTCTACTTTTTAACCAGTAGTTTGTCCTGCTAGAAGTCTGCAGGCAGTACCTTTTTGGCAAGGGATGTTTTTAAGTGCTCTCTAAGCATTCTTTAAATATTTTCTATTAGTGAATAAATTCTAAATCAAGCTTTATGTGGACTGGATTTCCCAAGGAGAGGCAGTCTCATGCAGATAGGCACTCAGCTTCTTTTATTTATACAACGAGAAAGGTCAGAAATGCAAAGCCGTGCTTGTATTCTGACAGGTCCCTCATAGTGCAGAACAGTCAGGGCAAGGCAAACTTTGTCTCCTTTTTAACAAACAGTTTGTTGCATGTTTTGAAATTTGAAGGTCCAGCATCACAGACAGCCATTTTGCCAGCTGATGTGAATTGGTAAGTATTAACGTTAAGTTCAGGAGGATAGGATGCCTTGGGTGTAGAGTGCTAGGAAAGTAGGTGACCAAAGAATAAGATGGAAAGGGAGTCAGGTAAGTGATGGAGGTTTTACGGATGCATCAGGGTGTCTAAGGTATTATTGGGTTGGGAGGGGGGGCAGGGTGTGAGAGGAGGTTAGTCCAGAGCAGAGCAGCGTTGAAGAATGGAAGGTTTAGTAACAGGGAGAATCGTGTGTTGTGTATAGAAGGGGGTTAAAGGGAGTCAGATGGGAGGGTTATGTTCTGGGATTGAGGAGTTGTCTCTGGATCCAACGGGTACTGTTGTTTAGGGTTTGTGAGGTATGTTAAGCGTGCATTTAATAGTTGCTCAGCACTTACATTATGTATGCAATATTATGCCTTTTCCTGAGGAACTATTTCCTTAACTTCAGTAAAACCCTCAATTCTCAGATTTAAATGGTTACTTCTTGATGGTTCCAGGTAGAGGGAAATTGCTTAGTGGAGTCTTTAATTTAGCAGGAATTCTTTGAAATCTGCTACAATGGGGAATCTGTGGGCCTCCGTGCACAACTCCTATCTAAGCTACAGAAGCAAATATCTTACCATTGGAAAATACGCGTCAAGATAGGGCCCTTGAGATTCCACAGTACATTTCTATGCAGCCCAAAAAAGCAAAGATTTCACGAGGCCAATGTTACTAAATTTCAATCAATTCTGTTCTTTTTTTCAACCTATAAAAGATAAAATTAAATTTGATGCAAAAACAAAACTTCAAGAAAAAAAACACCAAAATCTGAAAATGTAAATGCTCTATGTATCTGTTGAATTACCACTGACTTCATCTTTTACAAGCTTATTGTCATGCTGTTTCACATGGGATTTGACCTCAAATTATTGTGTGATCTTTGTTGCTTGGGGACTGATTATTTCAAAATCATTCCTAGAATATTTAATACAATATTTGACATTTTGAGCCAGCCACCTGTGCATAGTCTTTGTATTCAGTGTGATAAATGCTTTCATTCAGACTGATGGCAATTGTTCCTCTGGTTAAAAATCACACAATACCAGGTTGTATTCCAGTAGGTTTATTTGAAAGCGCTAGCTTTCGGAGCACTGCTCCTTCATCGGGTGTACCTATGGTTGTTGTTGATAATAGGAGATTTCAGTTTTCCACGTAAGTCTTGTTGTTGAAGAAGTGACTAGGTTATAGTTATCAGTATAGTCTGAGTGCCCTCATAATTGAAGTAATGTCAAACAAAGCCTTTCACCAAATCTAGTTAAACAGAATCTTAACTGCATGGGATACAATCTACGAAATGAATAATGATATTTTGGCAATTTTCTTTTAGCAATTCTCTCATTCCCCTACTGTAATCTGGTTTACTCGTTGTTGATCATTGCCCTCTGCTACCTGGCTCAAACAGCCAATCGTCATGTGTGATCCCAGATGGATTGGCAGCAGGCTTCAACAGACATTGCATCAACCTTCATCCTGTTTTCACTTGAGAGCCACATGTGCACACCTTACTACGTAGCCATCAGAAGGGATGAATGACTATTTTGATGTCTTCCCTCCCTTGTTACAGACATTCTGAGACTAATTTTAGCATCTTATTCAAATAAAATCACAGAAATCACTGGAGAAACTCAGCAGATCTGGCAGCATCAGAGTGACCAGGCTCAAAATGTTAACTCTGCTTTCTCCCCACAGATGCTGCCAGACCTGCTGAGTTTCTCCAGTGATTTCTGTGGGGTTTTATTGAGTAAGATACTAAAATTGTTACTCAGCAGGTCTGGCAGCATCAGAGTGACCAAACTCAAAAGTTAAGTCTGCTTACTCCCCACAGATGCTGCCACACATGCTGTGTTACCCCAGTAATTTCTGTTTTTGTTTCAGATCTCCAGCATCTGCAGTTCTTTGTTTTATTTTAGTTTCTTACTGTTGTCTTAGTTGAACTCAAATAACCCACTAGAGATCAGGAGTGGTACTAAAATTAGCCTTTCTGGTTGGTAGGGCTTAGTTATAGTCTGAACAGTGCCTTTCCCTAAAAAAAAATTCAAAAGATGAAGCAGGTGAATAATAGTTTTTGTAATACTTGCAGAAACTTCAGTTTCTGAGACATTCTGATAAAGCTAGATGAAATAGCTGATTTACGAGTGTCATGTTTTATTTTATTTTCAATTAAGAGTTTTTCTTAGGGAATGCTGTATGAAAATTGTAAAAACTAACAAATGGGCATATTCCAAATACTCTTTTCCATTAAGAGAATTGTTTTTTTCTGGATTTGATCATGGGTAGTAAAGTAACTGGAGTTGTGATGTTTATCTGCTAACCACACCTGTTCCTTTATAACCATTGCTGGACTACTTTAGTCAGAGAAATGGTCTAAAAAATGTCCTGAGATTAGTTAGTGTTTAATTTTCCGTATCATGAAGTAAGTTTGCAGATAGCCAAATGACTGGAAACGCTTGACACCTTGGCAGGAAAGAAATTGCAGCATGTCTTTTTTTCCATTTTAATTACTTCTGACATTTACAGGAAAAATGCATGGAGTGGAGGGAAGCTTCTAAATAAATGTATGCTGAATTTTAGATGAAGGCCATGTAGAATTAGAGCTCTTCTATCTGTTCATGTGCTTTTCAGATCCAAAAGTTTGTCAAGTTGGTATCCTACTGCGTAGGGGTAGCCTGGTGGTTCAGTGACTACAATTGCAGCCTCACAGCTCCTGGTAATCAGGTTCAATTCTAGCCTCAGACAACTTTCTGTGTAGAGTTTCCACATCCTCCCCTTGTCTGTGTGGGTTTCACCAGGTGCTCCGGTTTCCTCCCGCAGTACGAAGATGTGCAGGTCAACTGGATTGGCCATGCTAAATTGACCATAGTGTCCAGGGATACTCGTGTGCAGGCTAGGTGGATTAGCCGTGGGGAATGCAGAGTTATAGGAGTAGGTTGTGGGTCTGCGTGGGATGCTGTTTGGAAGGTCAGTGTGAACTCAATGGACTGAATGGCCTACTTCCACACTGTACAGATTCTGTGGTTCTATTGGTTGGAATACATTTATCTAATAGTGCAGTACTGAATTTACTCGGCAAACATTGCCAAACAAGAATATATCCTCAGTACCTTTTACAGGTAGTATACCACATAGTCCCAGGTATTGCCACCTGGATAAATGCAAATAGTGTTTTGGATGAAAGACATCAACGCTTGTTGACATTTACACCCATCTTTCTAAATTGTAAGCAAAATTATAAGATGTATTTTGTTCTGACTGGAAGTTCTTGCAGCATTTTGCTAATGTACTAAATTCAGAGTAGCATTTTATCCTTGTAGTGAGCCATAAACTACTGTCCAACAGTTTTATTATAACTCGGTTTTGCACAAGACAGTCCGTTTGTCTTGCACTGTTTAGTTACTGATATATTGTAACCCTTAAATATCTATACTGAAGCTATCATCAGCTGTGTGCGCTGAGATATAGTATTTTTTGACCTTTTCAACAAAGAATAATGATGGGAAGGATCAGTTTCACTGATTATGGCTCATTTAGCTTGTAGTTTCTCTGTCAGTTAATGGTTTGCAGATAAATTTTTAAAGTGAAATATTAATGATATGCAGTGTATTAAGCTGATTTACAGGTTCCCTTACCCTTGCTCTTCCCTATTTTTAAAATGTAATTTTTCCTGTTTAGTCAAGCTGCAGTCATACTCTTCCCTTTGATAGCTGAGTTCAACAGTTGAACATAGTCTTGCCCTGAAGGTGTCGAATCACAGAACCACAAGTTGGATCAATGAGCAGGGAATCTGGGTTACAGTTTTTCATTATTAGTTATTCATTAGTGGTGTTGCTCATAAAAAAAATCAGTGAATGTTTAATAAGCTGTAATGTTTCCCTCTCAAAACAAAATCATTTCTATTTTTTAAAAAGTATGCTATTCAAAAGGTCTGTAACCACTGCTGTAATTGAGCAATTGTTGGGTGCTGAGGTGTAGAAAGTCATTCTGCCACCGACACAGTTAAACACTCCATTTTCTTCCTGTGCCACTTCTTCAAGATCCTCATATGACAACCTGTTTCTCTGCTTCTGTTCATATATAGGTCAATTAAGGTAATATATCTAATATTCCAGGTTTCCCTTTGATGTTTGCATGATCATCTCTGATCTAAGCCATGGCTCCCTCACTGGCCTCTCTTTGTCACAATTTATATCTGAACTCACCACAATATATTTCATAATTGAAGGCCAACCTCCACATTTACACTAATGACACCAAATTCTGTTTCACTGCTTCCACCGGCATATATTGTCCAACTGTTTAAATAACATTAACCTTTCTATTTTGTTAATAGGCACTAATATTTTGAACAGAGAGTCAGTTAGCTGAGTTGACTGAGCAGCGGGTTTGCGAGGCAGAGTAATACCAACAGCGCTGGTTCAATTCCTGTACCAGCTGAGGTTATCACAAAGTTTCTGCCTTCTCACCACACTTGAGCACTACTCCTCTCTCTCTCTCTCTCTCTCTCTCTCTCTGTATATATATATATGTATATATATACTGAGAGAGCAGCCCTATTGTTCACTGAGACTATAGCAACTTTACCTTTATTATGAACGTGATTAGGTGTTTTATAAATTGGGCACTTTTTTAAACAAAATGGATATCCTGCAGTGCAATAAGACAAACACTGTGGATGCTGGAAATCAGAATCATTGACATACTGGTGGAAAAAATCAACAGGTCTGGCGGTATCTGTAGCGAAAAAGCAGAGTTAACTTTTCAGGTCCAATGACTTTTCTTTAGAATGGAAGAGTCACTAGACGCAAAATGTTAACTTTTCTCTCCACAGATGCTGCCAGACTTGCTGAGTTTTTCCACTAGTATCTCTTTGTACATATTGGAGTGTAGTCACCTTTGGAAAAGCATTGAAAACAAGGTATTTTCCCACATCTGGTACATACAGACTAATGGGAGATCTTTGCAGCTCAAAAGTTCATTTTAAAATAAACATTTCTGATTTTCTAAACATGTAAACACATTGCGTTATAAGCGGTAGCAGAACTTAGATTAACTTGAGAATTTCAAAGTTAAAAATCACACAACACCAGGTTATAGTCCAACAGGTTTAATTGGAAACCTGTTGGACTATAACCTGGTGTTGTGTGATTTTTAACTTTGTACACCCCAGTCCAACACTGGCATCTCCAAATCTTGAGAATTTCAGTTGGATGCATCTGATGTAAGTTTATTCCATACTAATGGACAAATAAATCTGTTGTATTGATTTTGTTTCTCTGTATTGAATAAATTGTAAAATAGAATTGGCTAAGTAAATTTGCTTACTCTTTATCTCCTTGTAAAACACCATAGTACAACCCTCAGATATTTTTGTTTGTTTTTAAAGTGCAGCACCCAGTGAGTATTGGTCACATTCACACAGGTAAATGAGAGAACATAGCTTAGAAAAGGGCAGATTCTGTGATATAACATTTGCAAATGTTTTTCTTAATAAGATGCTTTAAGTGTTTTTACAATCGGTCCTATGAGCTGTCACATTTATTGTTAGAACTAATTTATGAATTAATGTATAATGTATTCATAGACTTCATCTGGCGTAGAGATTATTGCCATTTTCTACACTATTATTGAAACAGCCATGAACTGTGTTAAAATGGAAGCCTTGTGCGATCATTCAAATCAATAGAGACAAATTATATCAATAAATGCAAATCGCTTAAAGCTATTCCAAATAGTTTTTATTTCCTACTCTAAGACTTTTCCAAAGTATTTTTTGAGTTTCAGTCTTAGCGAAAGAATTTTTCCTGTGAAAGTATTTTTGTTTTCCTGCAGATACATGTTGGAATATTATTCCCAAATCAGTTACACCATGCAAAGAGGTTGATTCATTTTGAATTTATGAAATTGACCTGAAATTGACAAATAGATCATCAGAAATGGGGCACTGCCAATCTAATTTGTGCGAAGAAAAGTACTTTTGTTCATTACCTTTGCACTAAAGAAAAAGTAATGCAACAATGCTGCTGACGGTGATTAAGATGTAAATTCTTTCTAATTAGAATGTAAATTCTTACATTTTAAATGAAGACATCAACTGTCAGTATGCCATATGATATCTTATTCTACCTTGGTTGAATGAAATCTTTAACATGCATTGATGGCAATGAAGCAGTTTTGCAATCCCTTTGTCCTTTGATTCTTGTAATATTCTGTCTTCATGTTCCCTTTTCACATTGCTTTTGTTTATTTTCCCCTGCATTTGATATTGTTGTGCCTGGGGATTTTGAGGAAATTTAGAATGAAAATTGAGTTCATTTGGTGCCAGTATTTTCTTGTGCATCAATTACTTCTGCTGAATTTTCCTGAATGCAAATCAGTCTGGTTGCATAAAAGCTGCGCATGTATTTGAAATAATTAATTTTCTTTAAAGTGCTGGATCAAGTCCAATCAACCTGAATATAATCAAAATAATAGGTGAAAAAACTTAAATTAATCAGTAGATTTTTTTGAATTTAAAAGGAAAATAACAAGGCAAGTTATTAATTTTTTTAACTTTTACATAAACAGGATAAATTGGTGGCCAATGTCTTGTTTAACTGGGTGCTTATTTTTTGAAATCCTGGCTATATTTCATATAATTTTCACTTGCTGCAAACAGGTTCTCTTATCTCATCCATTTAATTAATGGTAGATTTGCACCAGAATTTAGTAAATGAAATATGATTGTAATTCAGTTGATTTTTAGGTTGTTCATAACAAGAATGTTTTTTTAAGGTCATAGTAGATAATATGTGGACAATATCTTAAATTTTCAAAGCATCATTAGCATATGACAAATATTATCATAAATTTACGTGTTGCAGGATTCAATATATAAATGTTTTATGTTCCAAAGAATTTTACAGTTTCCGTGCTTTTAGATTATGGATCCGCTAAGTAAAGTTTTCAAGTCTGTGTAACTATCCAATGCATCTAAGTCAAAACTGTAAAGTTGTAATAAGTTACAGTTGAACAATCTTAAAAATGTATTTAAAATAACCTGTTTGTTTATGTCCTCAAAATAACCAAGATTTAGTAAACTTTAGGTGTGGAACCAAGTCATTAAATTCAACAAAGTTTGAATGTCTAAGTACATTTGATCGCAATTAAACTGAATCACTTTCTAATTGAAAACCAGAGAATTGACCTGAAGTAGGTAGGTTAGATTAATAGCCAACTATTATAATATTAGCCAGATTACGTATAAACAATAAATAAAATTAGCAATAGTTATTATAAACTAACCAGCTATGAAACAGATCAGAAATGCATCTCTCATATCACTTGTACATGCTAATGTATTATACCAGAACTTTTCAATTATTAAAAAAAAATGTAGTGTTTGCTGAAAATTTGAATGAATATACACTGAATTTTCATTTTAATGTAGGCCTTTTGAACTGTCTTATTCAGACTGCAAATAGATGTAAAGTTTGTTCCTTACAATAAACGTACTGTTCGCATAAAGGTTTATATTATTGCTGTTAGAGAAAAAAGTAATTCAAGCACAGATAACACCTTGAACTAAAAAGCAATTTGATTTATTCATGACTTTATTGTGTTCTAAAGCATTTTATACCAATTAAGTACTTTGATTTGTATTACTATTGTTATTTTAAGACACCACATATTTTTTTTTCCACTTTGTGAGACTATAAACTGAAATGGAAGTTGGACTGCCATAACTGGAATATCAGGAAAGTTTTGCAACTTGAAAATTAAGTGCTGCATATATTGCCAAACTGTGTGATACAGTATTGATTTTTGAAGCACTAAGAGGGAGAATTCAAAACTAAATTGAATTAAAAAAATATAAAATGGCACCAAAAATCTTTCAAGTTAAAGAAGTTCTGCTTGGCAACAGCTTCCTGATTGGCTGAGCTGCAGCGTATTAAAATGCTGCCAAGCCGTAAGCAAAAGGAGAATAAAAACTGTGCTGGTCCTGCAGACAGAAGGCATCTCTCTCTCACCCTTTTTCTTCCCCTTCCCCTCCCTCCAATTGGAAAAAAATAAAAACCCAGAAAAGTTTTTTTTGAAAAACAGCAGAAAACTTTAAGAGAGAATTTGCACAGCAAAAGCTCCAAATTCACCTGACCAACTATCAACCCTAGGGACAACAATCACCATACAGGCAACAATGCTTCGTCAATGCAGAAATCAAAAGGATTGTGAAGAGAAAATAACTTTCCATGTTATGGTGTAGAATGTTTAATCTTCAGAATCTTCTTTACCCGAGATGTATTCTTTTCCACCAATATTATATGTGTTAAATCATTTGGCTTTTGTTTATCTCAATTATGATTTGAGCATGTGTTTGAAGTTCTATGGGGTTTTAGTTAAAGTTGCATAAATTAGAAATCCTTTCTTTTCACTGTTCTTAAAGTGTGTTGTATTAAATAATTTTGCTCTTTCCGTTACTGTAGAAGCATGGTGTGAATTGCTTTTGTCATAAGCAATGGTTAGTCAGGCAAATTGGTTATTTTTGTGGTCTCATTGTGATCTTTCATATTGACACATTTTTGTGATGCCTTGTGGAATAGTAAAGCACAATCATCAGTGTACACTTCCCAGTTAAGTCACAATATAACTACTAAAGTGTAGTAACCAAAGTGCATTTAAAAAGGTCCCATATATGATACGAATAAATGAGCAGATAATCTGTTTTAATAATGATGATTAGATAAATATTAACCAAGTCATTTGGAAATTCCACTGCTCATCTTGGAATAGTGTCATGAAATCTATTAAATCCAGCTGAGGCGCAGTAGAGAAAATTAGCTTAAAGTCACGGTGCAAAAGATATTGAACATTAGAGTTTTGTTTTGAGTCTTTGATGAGTCTGACACAATAGAAGAATGGATACTTGACAGTTTGAAAGTACCTAGAATGTATATGAGATGTTATTCAAAATAGTAGCCCAAGAGTAAGTTGCAAGCCGGAATCTAATCAAGTGGTTCAGTTGTTTTATAGTTTTAATACAATGTAAGAAAGTCAAGTCTGCAGACATCAGCCAGGAATGGGCCTGACATTTGGCAATCTTGCCCAGAAACCCTAAAACAGTGTAGTTCTACTTCTTCTATTTCTGATTTCCTGGTATGGCTAACTCGACTTTGTAGTTTTGAGGGTGGCTAACTCGATTTTGTAGTTTTGAGGTTTAGAAAGGGGTGTTCTTGACATTTCTGCTATAGAAACAGCATGTATGCACAATAGTTGATGCATGTGTGAGGGTTACAGGTTCTGTTTTGTTTATGTAGAGAGTAAATCATATTTTGCAGATTTAAAGCTGGAAACTATTCAAGAAGTTCCATTGATCTATATTAGATACTTCTCATAAATGAATATTAAAATTCAAATATATTAATGGGCCATGACAGATTATGATAAGTATTAAGTGTAGTGTAGTTAAGCCTACCAATATTCATATGATTGCAGAATATAGTGGCAGCATAATGGCACAGTGGTTAGCACTGCTGTCTCACACCGCCAGGGTCCGAGGTTAGATTCCAACTTTGGGCAATTGTCTGTGCACATTCTCCTCGTGTCTGCGTGGGTTTCTTCCTGGTGTTCCGGTTTCCTCCCACAGTCCAAAGATGTGCAGGTCAGGTGAATTGGCCATGTTAAATTACCCATAGTATTAGATACATTAGTTAGAGAGAAATGGGTCTGGGTGGGTTACTCTTCAGTGGGTCAGTGTGGACTGTTTCCACACTGTAGGGAATCTAATCTAATCAATCTAGTCTGAGTGAAACATTTAAAATAAAGGTTCAACAACTTAGTAACGCCTCGACTTACGAACTTAATCCGTTCCGGGATCCGGTTCGGTTCGCGAACTGAATCAATTTTTCCCGTTGTTCGGATAGCGTAAGAATGCTTGGATGTAGCAACGAACGTTGTTCACAGCGCACGCGCCAAAGACGAACTGAATGAAATCATGCGGGGCCCAAGAGCTTTTGCGTTCAACCAGCGCATAACAAAGCAGAACAATGAAATCACGTGGTTGCACACGGGCTTTTTGCATTCGTACCTTGAATTTCATACGTATGTTGAAGCAAAATTTTACGTACAATCCTGTTCATAAACCGATTTGTTCATGAACAGGCTCGTTCGTATGTCGAGGCGCTACTGTATTTCTAATAAGTTTAAAATCACACAACACCAGGTTATAGTCCAACAGATTTAATTGGAAGCACACTAGCTTTCGGAGCGATGCTCCTTCATCAGGTGATTGTGGAGGGCTCAATCGTAACACAGAATTAACTTTGTACACCCCAGTCCAACACCGGCATCTCCAAATCAGTATTTCTAATAGTTTGCCTGAACTAATAATAGAGAATACACCCACATCGCAATTTCAGAATTTGAATTCGTCCGAAACAATAATGTGGAAATAAAGTTTAAACTTGTAGATTGCACTAAATGTCTCACCCTACAGCTAAATGAGTCCTATTCCCCAATGAACTACTTACTGAACTATCTCTGAAGTCACCTTACAAGTAGTAGAAAGAACCACAGCGATTTATGAAGAAGATTCACTAGTTTAAGCTGAGCAAGATGAACAATAATTGCTGCTTTTCCAGCAGCACTATTTTCTAAGTTTTTTTTAAGAAATGGATATGATCTGGTTGCAGTTGTATTCTCATTGAGTGTTGGGAGGTAATTCAATATTGGAAACCAATGGAAATCTGATGAGTGTTCTGATAATTCCAGGATAAATGGCAGGAACAGTTGAAAGGAAGAAAGTGATGGCATTACTTATAAAGAATATTAATTCATGAACTTTGTGACGTAGTGTCAGCTCAACCTTAGCTGGTGAAGGTAGAATCATGTTGAGGAGATTCCTGAAGCTTTCCGGGTCTACCTGGTTCAGAAAATGGTTATTCAGCAGGGCTTTGAGACAGTGAATGGAAGAAGTGGGACCGGAACTTATGGATTTGAAAAATGAAGTTTTCTTGCACAGTGTGTATTCAAGAATATTGCAGCTTTATTTTAATTCAACTTGTTCTGCTCCTTATTCTGTTTAGGGCAAACATGAAAATGGTAATAATGCAGAGTCAGAACTTTTGTTTCTTGCAGCAACAGAAAACCAGTAGTTTTGCGATTGTATTATGTATATAATTGAATGATAATAAATAAAGCACGGTCTGAAATGTTGCAGACTAACAAAAAGAAAAAAAAAACCGAAGGGGTTCAGTGGGTTAGACAAAGAGAAGCTGTTCCTCTAATTACATATATGTAGTTTACAGTTCTATAAAGTTGGAGAAAGATTGCCATGATATAACTGAATAGCAGTGGAGGCAAAAAGTACCTGAATAGTCTCCTCATGTTCACATTTCTAAGGTGACCTTCATGCATATGAAAGTTGAAATTTAGGTTGAAGACATTATAAGAGAGCTGTGGACAGTGTTCTTTATGCTATTTTTGCCATTTATACCAAAAAATAGTAAATGTTAACGTTCATCTTGGCCATAATTAAAATTATATCTATCTTAGCATTTCCAGGTAACTATTACCATTAGACAATAAGACATAGGAACAGATGTAGCCCATTGAGCCCCTCAAGCCTGCTCCACCATTCAATGAGATCATGATTAATCCAACATTCCTCATGTCCACTTTCTTACCCTTTCTCCATGGCTCTTAATTACCCTACTATAAGGGACTCTATCCCACAATTCTTTGTGGCAAGGAGTTCCAAAGACCCGCAACCCTCTGAGAGAAGAAATTCCTCCTCATCTTAGTCTTAAGTTGGTACCTGTTAATTTTGAGACTATTCCTCTGAACCATGATTCTCCCATGAGGGGAAATGACCTTTCAGCATTTACCTTGTCAAGCCCCTTAAGAATCCAATAAGACCACCTCTTTTTTTAAAGCTCGAGTGAAGAGAGTCCCAAGCTATTTAGCCTTTCCTCACAATACAATCCTCCATACTAGGAACCATCCGACTGAATGTTCTCTGAACTGCTTTCAATGAAATGATAGCTTTCCTTAAATAAGGGAACCAAAACTATTCACAGTACTCAAGGTGTGATCTCACCAGTACCATGTACAGTTACAATAAGACTTCCCTACTCTTATACTCCAAACCCCTTGAAATAAGGATCAAAATTCCATTAACCTTCCTGATTACTTACTGAACCTGTCTGCCAGCTTTCTGTATTTCAGACATAACTACCTTCGAGTCCCTTTGTTTTGCAGCTTTCTGCAGTTTTTTTCTCCATTTAAGTAATATCCTGTTCTTTTGTTCTCCCTTCCAAATTAGTTAATGTAATCATTCCAACAAAAGAATTTGAGAGATCCACCTTGTGGGTCACGGGATTGAATTCTAGCACACACTGTCACGCAGGTTTGTTGACTCTGACTAGGTGTGTTGCATGAATTGATGGCAGCTATCTTAGCTAATTCAGCTGTCGGCAAGTGGACGAATGAGAAGGAAGAATGACAGAGTTAGACATGCCCTGTCTTCAAGCAATAATAATTCAATCACATTTGAACAACTAGTAAGCTTAATCAACTCACATATTTCTTATTTGCCCCCATGATTTGATGGCATATTTCCAGAGATCTTAATTATTCTTACTGTCCAACCAAGAGACTATTTATCAAAAAAAAGCCATTAAAATCAACCAAAATAGAACAGGAAAGTTCATGTTAATAATTCCTTACGGCCTTCATTTTCTTTTGAAAGAGGAAAAGACATTGAAACCCAAACCTTGAAATTTAAAAAACAACTTTGCAAAGTAATTCCTTACTGAACAAAACTGTAGATATGTTCTATTGAGGAATATGACAGTAGAATTTTGAGTCATTTTGAGCATTAGTTTTAAAAAGAAGTAAGGTTTGAGTATTTGTCAGGTGAATGACAACACATTCCTGATGAAGGGCTTTTGCCCGAAACATCGATTTCACTGCTCGTTGGATGCTGCCTGACCTGCTGTGCTCTTCCAGCACCACTGATCCAGAATCTGGTTTCCAGCATCTGCAGTCATTGTTTTTACCTATGTTTAGTTTACAGTCTATTCAAAACACATTGTTCAATACATGTTCTGTGCTCAAACTCTTGAGCCTGATGAATTTTTTGAGTTTCAAGAATTTGCACAGCCATTATTAAATACAATTTTATAACTTGCCAGAGCAGAACTAGAGCTTGCAATATTGATTGTTTTGTCCCCTGCCTTGACTATTATGATGATGATAAGGACAGGGTATAGACTGGGTTTCTTCTGCTCTTGCAATGCAGATTAAGAGGTGATCAACTTAAGATTTTTAACATAGTTAAGAGTTGATAGGGTAGGTAGCAAAACGTTATTTCTGCTGGGTCTGCCCAGAATAAGGGAACTAAAATTAAACATAGAAAAAGGGCATCTAGAGTGATGCTTAGAAGTATTTCTTCATTGATAAGATAGGGGAACTCTGAAACATAGTCCTTCAAAGAGTGTTGAGGTTAGAAGTTAACTGAAAATTTCAAAACTGAAATTAATAAAATGTTTATTAAGCATGGGTATCAAGAGTTATAAGAGCTGAAAATGTGTTGCTGGGAAAGCGCAGCAGGTCAGGCAGCATCCTAGGAGTAGGAGAATCGACGTTTCGGACATGAGCCCTTCTCCAGGAATGAGGAAAGTGTGCCAAGCAGGTTAAGATAAAAGGTAGGGAGGAGGGACTTACGGGAGGGGGCATTGGAAACAATATAGGTGGAAGGAGGTAAAGGTGAGGATGATAGGCCGGAGTGGGGGTGGGGGTGGGCGCGGAGAGGTCAGGAAGAAGATTGCAGGTTAGGAAGGTGGTGCTGAGTTTGAGGCATGGGAGTGAGACAAGGTGGGGGGAGAAGAAATGAGGAAACTGGAGAAATCTGAGTTCATCCCTGGTTGGAGGGTTCTTAGGCGGAAGTTGAGGCGCTCTTCATCCAGCCGTCGTGTTGCTATGGTCTGGCGATGGAGGAGTCCAAGGACCTGCGAGTCCTTGGTGGAGTGAGAGAGGGAGTTGAAGTGTTGAGCCATGGGGTGGTTGGGTTGGTTGATCTGGGTGTCCTAGAGGTGTTCTCTGAAACGTTCCACAAGTAGGCAGCCTGTCTCCCTAATATAGTGGAGGCCACATCAGGTGCAGCGGATGCAGTAAATGATGTGTGTGGAGGTGCAGGTGAATTTGTGGCGGATATGGAAGTTTCCCTTGGGGCCTTGGATGGAAAAAAGGGGGGAGGTGTGGGCGCAAGTTTTGCATTTCTTGCGGTTGCAGGGGAGGGTGCCAAGAGTGGAGGTTGGATTGGTGGGGGGTGTGGACCTGACGAGGGAGTCATGGAGGGAGTGGTCTTTTCGGGACACTGATGGAGGCGGAGGGAAATCTATCCCTGGTGATGGGGTCCATTTGGAGGTGGCGGAAGTGACCACAGATGATACGATGTATATGGAGGTTGGTGGGGTGGTAGGTGAGGACCAGTGTGGTTCTGTCCTGGTGGCAATTGGAGGGGCGGGGCTCAGGGTGGAGGAGCAGGAAGTGGAGGAGATGCGGTGGGAGCATCGTCGATCACGTGTGGGGGGAAATTGCGGTCTTTGAAGAAGGAGGCCTCTGAGCTGTACAGTATTGGAACTGCTCCTCCGCCCTTGAGCCCTGCCTTTCCAATCGTCACCAGGACAGAACCAGGGATATATTTCCCTCCCCTCCCATATCAGTGTTCCGAAAAGACCACTCCCTCTGTGACTCCCTCGTCAAGTCCACACCCCCCCACCAACCCAACTTCCACTCCCGGCACCTTCCCCTGCAACCGCAAGAAATGCAAACCTTGCGCCCACACCTCCCCCCTTACTTCCCTCCAAGGCCCCAAGGAATCCTTCCATATCCGTCACAAATTCACCTGCACCTCCACACACATCATTTACTGCATCCGCTGCACCCGATGTGGCCTCCTCTATATTGGGGAGACAGGCCACCTACTTGCGGAACGTTTCAGAGAACACCTCTGGGACACCCAGACCAACCAACCCAACCACCCCGTGGCTCAACACCAATTCCCCCTCCCACTCCAGTAAGGACATGCAGGTCCTTGGACTCCTCCATCGCCAGACCATAGCAACACGATGGCTGGAGGAAGAGCGCCTCATCTTCCACCTAGGGACCCTCCAACCACAAGGGATGAACTCAGACTTCTCCAGTTTCCTCATTTCCCCTCTCCCCACCTTGTCTCACTCCCAAGCCTCAAACTCAGCACCACCTTCCTAACCTGCAATCTTCTTCCTGACCTTTCCACGCCCACCCCCACTCTGGCATATCACCCTCACCTTTACCTCCTTCCACCTATCGCATTTCCAACGCCCCTCCCCCAAGTCCCTCCTCCCTACCTTTTATCTTAGCCCGCTTGGCACACCTTCCTCATTCCTGAAGAAGGGCTCATGCCCGAAACATCGATTCTCCTGCTCCTTGGATGCTGCCTGACCTGCTGCGCTTTTCCAGCAATACATTTCCAGCTCTGATCTCCAGCATCTGCAGTCCTTACTTTCTCCATTAAGAGTTATAAGACCAAATTAGACAGTTGGGGGTTAAAGTGTAGATCAACCATGATGTAATTGATCAGTGAAACAGACTTAAGAAGCTGAGTGACATCCTCATGTTCCTCTAACCAGAGCACTGCTACACCTATATTTATATAATTCCTGGGAATTACAATGTACTTTGCAGTACTTTTGAAGTATAATTAATGATGTCAGATTTGTACAAAGAGATATATTGACTTCTGAATGAGATCTTAAATCATTGCTTTCTATGGACTGAATCTGAAAAACTTTCTCATTTTTTTTAATAAGGCTTTGAGATCTTTTACATCTATCCGAGCGGGCATATACTCTGTGGTTAAATATCATCCACAATTTGCCATCACCATCAGCACAGGACTCCTTCAACATGCACTGAACTGGTAACATTGATAATAAGCTCAATTCTCTGAGGTGCAAACTGAGCATACAACCTTCTAATTCTGGACAGAATGAGCCGAAGCTAACACCTTAGTTCTCAAGTATGATTGTATGTAGGTGATATGCCATAATCAGCAATGGAATATATTACATCTCTCCACTAAAGACTTATTAGCTGTCTTAAAATGAGTGTCATGTACATGGAAATTTATCATCATCTTGTCGGCCAAGATGTGGTTGACTGCAACGTGGCATCTAGAAAAATGTCAATATTACAGAAGAGGAAGTGCTGAATGTCTTGAAATGCATAAAGATAGGTTAAGCCCCAGGACCTGATCAGATATACCCTAGACCTCTGTGGGAAGCTAGGAAAGTGTTTGCTGGGCCGCCTGCTGAAATATTAGTGTCATCAATAGTCACAAGCGAGGTGGTGGAAGGTTGGCTAATGTGGTGCCACCAGTTTAAAAAGGTGGTAAGGACAAGCTAGGAAACTGTAGACCAGTGAGCCTGACATCAGTGGTGGGCAAGTTGTTGGAGGGAATCCTGAGTGACAGGATTTACATGTATTTGGAAAGGCGAGGACTGATTAGGGATAGCCAACATGGCTTTGTGCATGGGAAATCATGACTCACAAACTTGATTGAGATGTTTGAAGAACTAATAAAGAGGATTGATGAGGGCAGAGCAGTGGACATGATCAATATAGATGTCAGTAAGGTGTTCGACAAGGTTCCCCATGGGAGACTGGTTAACGAGGTTAAATCTCATGGAATACAGGGAGAACTAGCCATCTGAATACAGAATTGGCTCGTAGGTAGAAGGCAGAGGGGGATAGTGGTGGAGGGTTGTTTTTCATACTGTAGGCCTGTGACCATTGGCATGCCACAAGGATCAGTGCTAGGTCCACTACTTATCATCATTTATATAAATGATTTGGATGTGAGCATAAGAGGTATAATTAGTAACTTTGCAGATGACACCAAAATTGGAGATGTAGTGGGCAGCAAAGAAAGTTACCTCAGATTACAATGGGATCTTGATCAGATGGGCCAATGGGCTGAGAAGTGGCAGATGGAGTTTAATTCAGATAAATGTGAGGTGCTGCATTTTTGGAAAGCGAATCTTAGCAGGACTTATACACTTAATGGTAAGGTCCTAGGGAGTGTTGCTGAACAAAGAGACCTTGGAGTGCAGGTTCATAGCTCCTTGAAAGTAGAGTTGCAGGCAGATAGGGTAATGAAGAAGACATTTAGTATGTGTTCCTTTATTGGTCAGAGTATTGAGTACAGGCGTTGGGAGGTCATGTTACGGCTGTTAGGACATTGGTGAGGCCACTTTTGAAATATTGCATGCAATTCTGGTCTCCTTCCTATTGGAAGGATGTTGTGGAACTTGAAAGGATTCAGAAAAGATTTACAAGGATGTTGCCGGGGTTGGAGGATATGAGCTATAGGGAGAGGTTGAATAGGTGACGGCTGTTTTCCCTGGAGTGTTGGAGGCAGAGGGGTGACCTTATAGAGGTTTATAAAATCATGAGGGGCATGGATAGAGTAAATTGACAAGGTATTTTCCCTGGGTTGAGCGAGTCCAGAACTGGAGGGCATAGATTTAAGGTGAGAGGGGAAAGATATAAAAGAGACCTGAGGGGCAACTTTTCCACACAGAAGGTGGTATTTCTATGGAATGAGCTGCCAGAGGAAGTGGTGGAGGCTAGTATGATTGCAACATTTAAAAGGCATCTGGATGGGTATATGAACAGGAAGGGTTTGGAGGGATATGGGCTAGGTGCTGGCAGGTGGGACTAGATTGGGTTGGGATATCTGGTTGGCAAGACAAGTTGGACTGAAGGGTCTGTTTCCACACTATACATCTCTATGACTGTATGACTCTAATCAATTAATGTATAATTTTTCAACAATTTTACAATGAATTTGTAATGTGGGCAAACCTTGCTTTTCATAGCCTTCAACTCCAGTATAATTACCACAATCTGCTACATTTACACAGAGGACTGAATGCTTTTTAATGTTTTTCAACTTGCAAAATATTCTCTAACTTCCTTGGCCTTACTTCAGCATTTCCACCTTGTATCACAGAATACAAACATACCTGCTTGAAATGAAGTCTGGGGAATTTTTGAATTCACAAAATCTTTAAAGTATACTCCAGCACGCACTTGTGGTTTCTTGCATTATGTTGCAATTAGACAGGAATGTGACAGAAGCCCTTAATTAGACATCTTATATGTGCCAATAGAAGTTGACAAGCTGGAAAGAAGTCTGCGCTGGCATTTGCATCCGGTACAAGTTCTGTCAGGTATTCATGTCATTAAGGATTCTGCAAGATTGTGCCTTCCTTTCTGCATACAAAATTAAACAAATCGGCAGGCAGGAAAGTACGAGCAACATCATGATGACTGGAGCACCATGACAGAGCACTTCTTTCCCCCCCCCTGCCCAAACCCATTCCCCAGCCCCCCAACCTCACCTCCTCCAAACACTTAACCTCTACAGCTAAGTAAGCTTTTCAAAAAGATATTTTAAAGAAGAAAAATATTTTGGATCACTAAGGATGGGAAAAGTTATGTAATCGTTTTTCGGACCCTCTCAGGCAAACAAAATTAATCCAGGCGATCATATTATCAGACTGTTATGTGTAGTTAAGTGGGGAAGTTGGTTTAGATCAGTTGGCTGGGCAGCTGGTTTGTGATACTGAGTGATGTCAACATCATGTGTTCAATTACCACACAGACTGAGATTACCATGAAGGACTTTTCAAACCTCTTCCCTCGCCTGAGGCATGGTGACCTTCAGATTAAACCACCACCAGTTTTCTCTCCCCCTCTCTCTCTCTCACTCTCACTCTCATGAGAAAGCAGTTCTAACTCCTGGTAAGACTATGGTGACTTTACCTTTTGTCTTTATAGTTCTATGATCTGTGCCTTGGTCAGTACTCAGTACAGCTTCCTCATGAATATTAACAGTGAGTCAGCACCAACCTAACAAACCAGCTTTTGTCTTATCGTCAAGATATCAAAACTGACAAGATGTGAGAAATTACACTTTTCCAAAAATTAACTAACAAACCTGAATTTTAGTCTGAACTGTAGATATGCCAGCATAAGGAACAAAACTCAGATTTGATTATTCTCTTATAGAAGGGTGGTTCTTCTGTCAGAATTTGTGTTGTTACAAAATAACAAAATAATTTGCAACTTTTGTTTTAAATGAAAGAGATGGTGTTGGTGCAAACAGAGCATAGAATAGAATCCCAGAAAGAGGCTGCTTGGCCCATCAAGTCTGCACTGATCCTCCAAAGTTCATCCCACCCAGGCCCAGCCTTCCACCTCATCCCCATTACCCTGCATTTATGGTGGCTGCTAATCCATATAGCCAGCAGATCCCTGGGTAATGGAGAGCAATTTAGCACGTCCAATCCACCCAACCAGCACATCTTTGAACTGTGGAAGGAAACCAGAGCATCCAGCAGAAACCCACGCCGATATGGAGAGATTGTACAAACTCCACACAGTCAGTCACCCAAAGATGAAATCAAACCTGTGTCCCTAGCACTATCAGGCAGCAGTGCTAACCACTGTGCCACCATGCTGCGATCTGAAGACTCTGTGCACCTTTGCCTTGACATCCCAAAATCAGAAGGAAGATGGAAGAAACTTGCATATGTAATGCAGCTTGTGTTATGATCCCAGATTAATGCAATTTTCGGCAACACAGATCCCAGAATGAAATTTAGCTTGATAGATCATGTGATTAGTTTTGCAATTGATTACCATAGACATTAGCCAACGTAAGTTTACATATTACATAAAAGGAAGAAAACAAACAAAGCAAATCATATTCAGTCAGTTCCAGAAAAATGGCATTCTTATATCAGCTCTTGAAGTTTTCACTAACTGACTTTTCCCAGTTTTTTTTTAAACTTAGATGAAGAAGACCATTTTATGATTCATTTCCCACTCCATTGGAATGAATCTTTCACAATTCTAATGGCCTGAACTTTTTCAGTTCTCAAAACCTGAAAATTTCTATCCAAATTCTCCTGCTTGAAAGCTTCAAAACTCAAAACACTTCAGTTTAGTGAACTGAAACTTGCTTTTGAACTCAACTTGTGATTTTTCAGAACTGAGACCTGAAGCTTTCTGTTTTGAAGTCAAAACTAAGCAAATGACCTTGATTTATTACTTGATCTGTCATGAACTCAATAAAATTAACACTTTATCCATCAACATTACAATTTCTGTCAGGCATTTGACTCCAGTCACATGTTTTCTTGGAATTGATGCACTTGCACTTGGGTCTATGTTCTAAATTACTTTTTGATCTATATAAAATAAAACCTTCACAGAACTGACCCCCATCCATCTGCCTCCATTTTTAAATCCAAAAACAAAAAAAAACAAATATATTATAGATCTTCCATCACACTTACTACATTCTTAGAGTGTTTCAAAGTTTTGGATCCAGAAAATTACTTTTGAAGTACAATAATTATCATTGTGTAGACAAGAGTATCTTTTTTCTTCATTTATTTATGGGATGAGGGCATTGCTGGCTAGGCCAGCATTTATTGCCATCCCTAATTCCCCCGAGGGCAGTTAAGAGTTCAACTATATTGCTGTGGGTCTAGAATCACATGTAGACCAGAGAAGGATGGCAGTTTCCATCCTTAGAGGACATTAGTGAAACAGATAGGTTTTTCCAACAATCGACAATGGATTCATGGTCATCATTAAACTCTTAATTCCAGATTTTGTTTTATTGGATTCAAAGTCCACCATCTGTTTAGGTGGGATTTGAACCCAAGTCCCCAGAACATTATCTGGGCCTCAGGATTAACAGTCCAGCAATAATTTCACTAGGCCATCACCTGCCCAAACTCCACAATCAACCCCAACCAGGTTAAGAGCCCCAAAAGCTCTGTTGCATTCCTGGTGTCCAGTTTCAGGATATCTGCAGAGAAGCTCAGAGTCAGAGAGGAAAGATCCAATGTTGTGGTCCATGTAAGCACCACCTATATAGTTAGAATGAGTCAAAATGTTCTGCTGAGGGAATATGAGCTTGAGGCTAACTTAAAAGTAGAACGTAAAACATAATAATCTTCAAAACACTACCCCAGCCACAAGTTAATTGGCACAGATTCAGTAAGATTAAAGAGGTAGACATGTAGCTCAAAGATTAGTATGGGAGAAATGGGTTTGAATTCATGGAACATTGACACAAATTTTGAGGAACAAAGGATCTGTTCTGATGGGACGGGCTCAACCTGAATCATGCTGGGGCCAGAATTTTGGTGAACTGCATAACCAGATCTGTAGACAGGCTTTTAAACTCGATAGGGCTGATTGTTACCAGAAAATTGATAGAAGGAACAGAATGAATAATGTTATGTTGCACCAAGGAAGTCTAAAAGGATAGGGAATTCATGTGCATTGTATCTAAATGCACAAAGTAATCAGAATGAGATAGCTGAACTGATGGCGCAAATCAAGATAAATGAATATGATCTCATAGCCATAATGGAAACATGATTATAAGAAGATCAAAACTGGCTGCTCAGCATTTTTGACTTTTCAAAAGGGTGGGAGGAATGGAATAGGTGGTAGAGTAGCACTGTTAATAAGAATGAAATCAGAACAGTTATGTGAGATGATCTGGGTTTTGATGATATAGAGTCCATTTGGGCAGAGTAAAAAACAGCAAGGGAAAGAAGGCATTGTTAGGAGTAATGTCCAGATCCACAAACAGTCACTAATCTGTAGGAAAGGCTATAAATCAACAAATAGTAAGTGCTTGTAAAAAGAACAGGACAATAATATGGGTGACTTTAATCTTCGCGTTGATTTGATTAATCGATGTGGAACAGGTATCTTCGACAATGAATTTATGGAATGCACTAAGGATGATTTCTTACAGCAATGTGTCATAGAGCCAATCAGAGAACAAGCTACCCTGAATCTGGTAAAGGCAGTGAGGCAGGTTTAATAAATGACTGCAGATTAAAAGATCCCTTGGGAAGTAATAATCATAATATGACAGAACTTAAGAGTAAGAACTTTGGGTCAAAAGCAACTGTGTTTATCTTAAAGGGAATTTCAAGGAAAGAGAATGGAGTTAGCTAAAGCAGGCAGGGCGGATGGATAAGCAGGGATGACAGTAAGCAAGCAAAGGTAGGCACTTAAGAAGGTGTGTGACTCACTGCAAAAATACATCCCAATAAGAAGGAAAAATTCTAAGAGAGGAATAATCTTCAAGGAGAAAGTGAGGTCTGCAGATACTGGAGATCAGAGCTGAAAATGTGTTGCTGGAAAAGCGCAGCAGGTCAGGCAGCATCCAAGGAACAGGAGATTCGACGTTTTGGGCATAAGCCCTTCTTCAGGAAGAGAAGAATAAGCCAACCATTACTAATCAAGGAAGTTTAGGATAGTATTAAGTTGAAAGATAAAGCATGTGAGGAGAAAAAAAGTAGTAGCTCTGAAGACTGGGATAAATTCAGAATCCAGAAAAGGAGAACTAAAAAGATAATAACGAAAAAATAAACTACAAGGGAAAGCTAACAACGAATATTAGAACTGACAATAAGAGTTTTAAACGTATAAAAATGAACAAAGAGGTCAAAATGAACATATGCCCCTAAGAAAATGAATCTCAGAAGAAGATTATCAGGAGCAAAGAAGTGGCAGAGGAGTTAAACAGATATTTTGTATCCGTCTTTACAGTGAAAGATACCTAGAACATTAATACTGAAGAAAACGGGTGAGGAATTAAGTACTTTCATCATCATTACAGAAGTAGTATCAGATAAACTAGTGGGTCTAAAGGCAGAGAGGTCACTTGATTCTGATGGCTTCCATCCGAGGATCCTAAAAGAAGTACTTATGTATATAAGGAATACACTGATTGTAATTTTCCAAAAATCCTTGGATTTTCCTTGGGGTATTTGTGCACAAAGCACAAAGCTTGCACACAGGTAATCAGGAAGGCTAATGGAATGTTGACTGTTATTTCAATGGGTTAGAATGTAAGAGTAGGGAAGTCTTATTACAACTGTGCAAGGTACTAGTGAGAGCACATCTGGAGTACTGTAAGCAGTTTCAGTCCCTTTATTTAAGGAAAGCTATCATTTCATTAGAAACAATTCAAAGAATGTTCACTGGGATGATCTCTGCTGTGGAGGGATTGTTTTATGAGCAAAGGCTAAACTGGTTGGGACTCTACTCACTAGAGCTTGAAAAGGATGAGAGGTGATCTTATTGAAACAGAAGGATTCTTAAAGGACTTGACAGGGTAAATGCTGAGAGGATGCATCCCCTTATAGGAGAGTCTAGGACTGAGAAATTAGTCTCAGAAAAAAGGGTTGCTAATTTTGGACTGAGATAAGGAAGAACTTCTTCTGAGGATTATGAATTTTTACCGCAGAAAGCATTGAGGGCAAAGTCCTTGCGTGTATTTAAGGCTTAGATAGATAGACTCTTGGATCAGTCGGGGAATCGAGGGTTACAGAGAAAGGACAGGAAAGTAGATGTGAGGAATGTCAGATCAGCTGTGATCCTATTGAATGGCGGAGCGGGCTTGAGAGGCCGAATGGCCTATTCCTGTTCCAACTTATTATGGTCTTATGGTCACCACGACTCCCAGTTCTACTGCAAGATTTTATTGATATACTTAGCTTTTAATCTCAGCAAGTGATCTAATTTTTGAGCTATTTCATCCTTTCCTTGGATGGGATTTTAAGAGAGAACTTGTGCTTTGCAGAGAGGTAGCAAGTACAGTCTATTAAACTTGAATGTATGCACCATTTCTATATGAAGGCATTGTACAAGGTGGCAGTCAATATAAAGTTGCTTACATTCCATTTTATGACCTGCAATTATGGATTTCAAAGTATGTATTATTTATCAATTAAAATTATGTGAGGAAAATGCCAGAGCTAATGCTTTAATAACAGATTCAGTATATTTGTAATCCTCTAGGCACTCCTGACAAGACATCTAATGGTATTTACAATGCGTATACCTGTCAGCACAATAATACTAATAAAACCTGTAGACTAATAAGAATATGTAATGTGGGACCTGTGCTTGGATAGAACTCCTCCATAATGTAATCGATCTAAACTTGTTAAATTGCCATTATCTTTTAACGCCACTTTTTTTTAAAGACAAAGATAATGACATTTGTATTGTGCTCAGTACTTCTGCTTGTATTGGTTTCAGTTGCTTGACGATTGAATGAGCTCTTCACAGAGGACAGTATATTGTCAACCTTTGAAAGCCTCTTTTAGCAGCACTTAGGTAAATTTCATGTCTTAGATAGCTTTAAAGACATTGCACAGACTTTAACATTTTTTATACCTTTTAAAGTCTATTGTTAAAGGTGAGTAATTAGAGGATAACTCACTGAAGCTAAGTGATTGAGGTTCTTTCACACATACAAAAGACTCCTGATTCCTGAAACCCACCTGGTCAAGCAAGCAATGAAGATCTGCAACACATCCAAGATCACTTTCAGAATAAGTTAGTTTTTTTTATATTATTGTTTTGAGTTGATTTTTAAACACTTAAATTACATTCAGATCAGAAGTATGTTTGGTTATGATACCAGGGCATGCCTTGTCTTACATGGTAGACTGTGCAGTATAATATTGTGTGAAAGAAAAATATAAAACCTTAAGGCATTGTTTGGCTCATGCTATTAGTATGTTTAGCTCCATAGGTTTGAATTGAAAACATGCTTCAATATAAATCTAATTTCCCCAATACCTAGCAATTGAAGTAAATCATCATAAACACTCTGAGAGTTTCAAATATGTTGGCTACTTGATGTTTAGTCATACAACTTAGTGAGGAGCTGCACCTCCTACAAGGAATGTTATTCCCTGACAATTAGTTAAGAAAAAAATGCAGCCTTTAAAATGTTAACACTAGGTAAGTAAATCAACAGGTTATTCATTTTTAAAACGAGAGTAAATGAGTAATGGTTGGACAAACTTTTGATAAAATTCTCACTGATAAAGTGGCAGTTGGAACTGGATTTATAAGCTGCTTTTGTTCTTGTGGATCAGAATGGGTATACATTTAGAGACAAAATCAGCCAGCGAGCATATATATGCTGGTAGAATTTCCAGTTCCTTCACTTTGCTGATAGTGCAAGGTCCATTAAATAAATTCACAAGTTATCTTGGCAGAGCAATTATATGATCTGTCTGATTGTTGTATTATGGTTTAAAAAAGGCCAAGTTCTAAAAATAAATGTGTCTTACGTACTTACTTATACACTTGTAATTGTAACGCTGACCTTTATGTTTCATTCTTATAATTTTGCACTCTAAATTACTGAAGTTTATTCTATCATTCTTCTTGGAAACTTAATACAGAGAAATTAAAAATGAATGATCTGTTGTTGACTAATGATATGTTGTACACAATCTGCTTGCTGTTTAATAAAAGATTTCACTCTTGAGTTGCCACATTAATATGTGCAGATATTATGCTCCACTGTAATCCCGCCCTTCGCTGATATACAAACCTACTGGCACGAGTGGTGTTCTCTGTGTGTCAGTCAAATAATTATTATTCACATGTAGGTATGAACAGAAAGCTGTTTAACTGTGAAGATGTCATAGCTGATTCTAACTTAATCCAATGTTCACACATATGGCAATCATGAAGTGATTTTCTGAGGGTTAAACCCAGGGGTGTGAAGCCTAAATGTAGCTAACTGGTACCATAGACCAAGAATTGAATGCAGGACCTCCCTGTTCTTTGTGCTTGAGCAAGTAACTGGAGGAACTCTCAGAGTCGTTAAGATAAGGCTTGGATTCATTATTGCATGATATGTTGTTAAATATAAAATAATTTTTTTCAAACTTATTTTGTATTTAATGCTTTTTTTTATTTGGTGTGTTCTCATATTTAAATTAAAAACAAAGTTTTAATTTTACTGAATTTTAATTGTGGACAGCAATAACTTCATACTGGTACTTAGTTTATCCTTTTAGTTTAAATACAACATGCAGAAGGTTTAACAGGGGAAGGGGCAATTTTGAATCCAGAAACAAGAATGAAATGCAACAGTTTGGAATCATGAAAGTAAATGACAAAATGGGATAGAAAGATTATAAATGTTGAATCTACAGAGCCATGCATTACTATCAATGCCTATTTTAAATTAAAAATCTTTAAAGGCCTCTTCCAAAGGCACGCTGAACAAGCACTGTACCACTTATTTAGAGTACAGCGCCAGGGACCTGGGTTCGATTCCAGTCTTGGATGACTGTCTGTATGGAGTACGCACATTCTCCCCGTGTCTGTGCGGGTTTCCTCCGGGTGTTCCGGTTTCCTCCCACAATCCAAAGATGTGCAGATCAGGTAAATTGGCCATGCTAATTTGTCTGTAGCATTAAGTGCATTAGTCAGGGGTAAATATTGGCTAGGAGAATGGGTTTGGGTGGCTTGCTCTTCGGAGGTCTGGTGTGGACTTGTTGGGCTGAAGGGCCTGTTTCCATACTGTAGGGAATCTAATCTAATCTAATCTAAAATACAGTAAGGTCCACTGATATGGATAGAATGTATTTTAATAAAATTTTATTGCTGAAGTTACCCAAAGTTTCCTCTTTCTGCATTTTTTTGTCTCCTCCTCTTCTCTCTC